>NC_083608.1:9484231-10719401 GCF_029168945.1 Cannabis sativa | reverse complement strand
TTGAATATCGCGTTCGAATACGCCCAGAAACAAGGGGCGGACCGCGACACTCCGCAGCATGGGGTCGCGGCACCTAGGTTCGAATCCCGTGCCACCAACTGGAGGCGGGCCGCGGTGCGGCCCGAGGAGCCGGGCCACGTGCCTCTTGGGTTCCAAACCCGTAAAAATCACAAAACCAAACTGAACGAAAAACATGGCCAATTCACAACCAATTCAACCCAAACCTTAATCAAAATTTAAAACCATGCACCAACACTTAACCTATCAACACAGGGAGTTAAAACACAAATCCATGCATTAAAATCTAACAATATAACCCTCGGGGAAGCTCGTTTGGGAACACCGTATTAGGTCGTATTGTATGATGTATTAGGTATTGTATTATATTGAATTGGATTATGTATCATATTTTTATATAATACTATGTTAAACTTTAATTTATACTAAAATATTATATATTTAGGTGTCCATAAAAGTTAATACCACATATAGTTTTACATAAAAATATTGCATAAAATACAATTCAATATAATACAATACAATACAATACGACCTAATATGCGGCGTTCCAAACGAGCCCTCAAAATTCAGATTAAACAACATAAAATCTAGGCTCCAAACTTAAGCAATAATATCGAAAACAAACTCAAACTCACACCTTGAATCTTCAAAACCCAAAACACAACACTAAAATTAGAGCTGTATAACAGATTAAAAACATCTACAAAACCCCTAAAATCATCTTACCAACACAACTCAAGCATCCTACTCCAATTTCTAACTCAAACAAGCATAAGGCATCAAAATTCCACCAATATCAATATACATGCATTCAAAGAACATCTAAAGCTTAAATCATAACATTCAACTTCAATTTTCAGCAACCAAAAACCAAGAATCAAAGTTGGAAGGAGCTACCTCGAAGCTTCAAGCAAGGATCAAGCCCTCCCAACTCCTCAAAATGTCGAAGCTTTATCCAACACAATCCTCAAAGCAATTTCACAATTTGTAAAAATGAAAATAGAGAGAGGGAGGGGGGTCGGTTTTGGGTGATAGAAAACTAGATAATTACTCTTCATTTTTTTACAAAAATAATGCCTTTTGTTGAAAGTAATCCAAAAATGCACATTTACCAAATTGCCCTTTAGGGCCATAAAACACATACTCAAACTTTCAAGGGCAATTATGACATTTCGACACACAAATATACTCAAATAAATTTTAGATTAATCACACATAAATAAAATGTCAATAAATTATCTCAAAATTATATTTTGGACCCGAACCTAGTTCCGCTCTCGAAATACCCACAGTTAATGATTATACGAGCGCCAACTTGTCAGAACACACCTGAAAAACGACAAAACAGGCATACTATATAATAATATAGTCCATAAGCACGTATTTAAATTAAATTCATAATTTTGACACTTTATCGGGTCAAAAATATTAAATTGCCCCTTAACCTCACCAACGAGGTCTTTGTTGGAAATTATTTTACCGGTGATCTTAGATCTACTCACAAGTAATGTTGATTAACACCACATTTAAATATGAACTTTCTAAAACGATTTGAATAAACACATATAAAGTTTCTAGGAAACCTTTACATTGGGTGCGAGCGGAATAATATGACTCATTCCGTTCAGATATCTAGCCCTTTGATTCCTTTCCGTAGCAGAGCATTATCACATATCCGAACCCGGATCTCTTTCTCTCGAATCTTTAATGCCGAAACTCCTTCTTGCCGAAAGTGTTTCTTCACGATCTTCCTCACTATGATTGAGGTATCACTTTGTTGTGTGTGGGCACTACTCATACACTAAGGATTTCGAAATCTCAAGAGGAAGAGAGAGAGAGTGGGTTCGGCCAAAGATAGGAGGAGAGAAGGCTCAGTGTTTTTCGAATCGAAGTGTCGGAAAAAGTGTAATTTTCACCGAAGCCTTCACTATCTATTTATAGCATTCCACTAGAGGTATAGGTTTGAATTATTTGGCATTAAAATAATGAAAATATCAAAGGGAAAAACCTTGGCTACTGAAGTGCTGTCGGCACTATACTAGTGGATTTGGGCCTCACTTTTTTTGCAATTTACGCTTTTATCTTTTCTCGTATCCGATTTTTCTCAAAAACGCTTAATTTTCTAATTCAACCATTTAAATGTCAATTCTAACTATTTGTTAATAACTATAAATAATTATTAAATAATATTGTCATTTATCATATTTATTAATTGAACCATACAAAGTATTATAATTAAGTCAAATATACCCCTAATAACTCTTTCTTTACAATTTACACGCCCCTTCTTAGTGAAAAATTCACAAAGTAGACATAGTCTAATTTGAGAATTATGAATTGATTAATCAAAACCAATTGCATGATGCTCTTACAAGGCTAATATTATCTCAACTAGTGCGGGGAACGCATGGGTCTATACTAACCGAGCTTCCAATAAGTAGATCAAGAATTTAGCACTTAAAATTCACTAACTTATTAATTCTTCGTTGAATCCACGCATAGAACTTAGAATTGCACTCTCGGTATATAGAATGCTCTATATGTTCCACCATATAGAAGTACATCATGGATTATCCATTGTTATAATCCTAAATGTGATCAGCGATCCTCTTATATGAATGATCTTACACCGTAAAGGGATTAGATTACCACTTACACCCTACAAATGTATTTATTCCTTAAAACACTTGACCCCGAGTATAAATGATATTTCAAACATGTGAAATGAGTACTCCACCATTTATGTTCGTTTTGGTCAAGCTCGAAGAGATCATCCTTTGCTTACTATTCGCCGGATAGAAGCTATAGATTCCATGTTTATGCTATAGATTATCTATGTGTAAAACCCATTAAATTGGAGATCGAATATCTTAATAATAAAGCTCATTATTTAAAGAGAGTTGTATTTTCTTTGATTCTCTTTATTTAATCTATTTATTTTAAATATATATTTCTATTTAATTAAAATTTCCAATTTAGAATAAAAATTCTAAATATAAATTTTAATTTAATATTTATAAATTTTACTTAGATGGATAAGAAGAAAATAACATGAATTATTTCCATCTTAGTCATAATTTCCAATAAATATTTAGAAAAATATTCAATTTAAGTTGTTACAAAATTCAATTTAAATTAATTTACAACTCAAATTTAATTTTCTATAAATATATATATCGCATTTCGAAAAATTAAAGTATTCGAAAGGATACAATTTTCGAATATGCATGTTAAAATAAAAAATTAATCATTTGGAAAAATTATTCTAATTTAATGTTGGCCCAACATTAATTAATAAAATTAATTTACAACAAAAATATAATTTTCCTATTTAATTAAAATATATAAGAAAAATTTCAAATATTTAAGTATGATGATGAAAACTTCAACTTAAATATTAATTTTCTATTTAATTAAATACACTTAGAAAAAATACTTCAACCAAAAATATCATCTATCTAGATTTTCTCTTTGACTAATTAATTCAATTTCTAATAATCTTTACTTTAATTCAATTTATTTTAAATTAATCAATAAATGAAAAAATCATTGATTTAAGTTGATCCAAGAATTAATTAAAATAAATAATTAATTTACAACTTAATCTATTTTTCAAGATAAAATTCGAAATTCCAAACATTTAAGAAATGCGATTTCGAAATTTGATTAATAAAATAAAGAAAAAAATATATTTTGAAAATTATTTAAATTTAGTTGAAAAAATAAATTTCAACTAAAAATAATTTTCATTTAATTTAATTTTCTATTTAATTAAGTGTCATGAAAAAGAAATATTTAAGTATGATAATGAAAATCAACTTAGATATTTAATTTTCAAATTAATGAAATGTATTAAATTCAATAAATAAATAATTAAGTGTAGAGAAGGCTTAATTATTAATCTCTAGTTTAATACTAGGAAAAATATACATAAAATAAATTGTACCAAAAATTAACTATATAAATAATTAATTTGACAATGTACAATATTTTCCCTATTTAATATTAGAAATAATAAGTAGTCTTAGAAATAACTATCTAGAAAATATTTTATTGACTAAGTATCTTTTCCACAAAATTTGAAAAAATATCTAATTTAAAGTTGTATTAGAAAAAATCTAGAACTTAAATATTTTCAAATTTAAATTTAATTAAATATCAAAAATTAAATAGTGTAACCACTTAATTTAAAAAATATTCCATTTTAAGTTAATATACGAAAAAGATATATATTAACTTAAAAAATATCTAAAAATATTCCATTTTAAGTTAATATTCGAAAAGATATTATTAACTTAAAAAATATCTAAAAGTTAATCTTAATAACCAATGCTTAAAATTTCTCAACTTAATTTTGAAATTTTAAATCCGAAGAATATTCGCATTTTAAGTTGGTTAGTTGTAAAGAACTAAATATCAACTTAAATAGGAATATTTAATGAAAAAATTTAGAATTAAGCTCCGTAAAGACTAATCTAGGATTTGGTTATAATTCTATATTTAATTAAATATACAAGAAAAATACATATAGTTTAGCTTAGAATAAAGAATTTTTAAACTATAATTTTCTTAAATTAATTTCAAAATAAAAATGACATTAATTATGTTTGCTAATCAATTTTATTAGGTTAAACTAGTTTAATTAACTAGCACAGATTATTCAAATGAGGCAAATGGGCCTTCACAATCGTGGTTCATGTGGAGGGGAGTGCCGGGTTTCGCATGTCGTACCCACTACTATGGCTCCCAACTCTCACACAAGAGCCCAAAAGAGAGGGAATTTAACGCTTAATAAGAACAACTCGTTATCAATCGACTAAGCCCAAAAACTAAATGGGCCTAAATAAATTCTATCAATAACCGTGATAATTTATTTTAGCAACATTAACCTATATGCATCTATAATGAAATTAAAACACATAGGCTCACACGAACACACTTTGGATGGGTCCTATCATGTTGCTAGGGTCATACACAGATGAAAGAAGATTGTAAATATGCACCTTGTTACAAATTATTTACTTCGACCAAGCGGAGCCATCAAGTATCATTAGGATACCGGCAAAAAGTAACCGTGGCTATTTGCAATCAAGTAATAATAGAGTTTTGAAAACTTACACACAAGCTAAAACACATACTCCCGCAACAACAGTTAGCCGGATAGTTGGATGTAGGATTTTATTTAATTTTAAATTAAATAATTAATTTCGAAATTAAATCAATTAAGTAAAAAAATATATGATTTTCAAAAAATAAAAAAAAATAAAAAAAAAATTCCGAAATTAAATAAAAATTTTGAATTTAAAATTAAACCTACAATTTTGAAAAATTAGGTTTCAACCAACCTAAATATCATTTCAAAAATTTGCTAACTACTTTTTAAAATTTTAATGTTATTTTATAAATAAAAATTAAATAAAAAATTAAAAAAGATAAATGAATATCTTTTCCAAATTTTAAATATAATTTAAATAAATAAAATAACAAAATTTAAAAGTTAGCAAAATATCTTATATCTTTTTAAAATTACATGATTATAGTTATCTAATTTTAAATTTAAATAAGGTCAAATTATTTAAAAAAAAAGATTTAATTTAAAAAATTTTAAATCTGACCTTAAATTTAAAAATAAGATAAGATATAATCAAATTTAAAATAAGATAGATTATTAAGCAAATAAGATAGATACTAACTATTTTTAAATTCAAATTACACTAATATCTTGAATTAAATTTAAAAAATATTAAATTAATTCATAATGATAATTAGAATTGAATTAGGAATAGTAATAGTATAAATATAGAACTACACAAAAAATCGGAAGTTAATTCCATGAAAAAGCATGAAAAATCGAAGAAAAACGAAAAAATTGTGAGCTGTACGGACAGTTTTCGCGATCGCAGGAAAATTTCAGCACAACTCCGATTTTTTCGAATCTTCAAAAAATCATAACTAATTCAAATTAAATCGAAATTGAGTTCTGTAAAAAAGTAACTTTCTTAATTTTTTCCATACTATCCAATAAAAATAATTCCAGAAACAAATATTCAAATATTTTTAACGAAAATTCACAAACACCAATCAATCATCAAATAACACTCAATACAACATGATACCATCCAAAAACAAACAAACAATCGTTTTAATATCCAAATTTCTTGCAAGTAAATCAATTACCATGGCTCTGAGGCTAGTTGTTGGAAATTATTTTACCAGGATCTTAGATCTACTCACAAGTATGTTGATTAACACCCTAAATATGAACTTTCTAAAACGATGAAATAAACACATATAAAGTTTAGGAAACCTTACATTGGGTGCAGCGGAATAATATGACTCCTACCGTTCAGATATCTAGCCCTTGATTCCTTTCTGTAGCAGAGCATTATCAATATCTCGAACTCGGATCTCTTTCTCTCGAATCTTTGATGCCGAAACTCCTTCTTCGAAAGTCTTTCTTCACGATCTTCCTCACTATGATTGAGGTATCACTTGCTGTGTGTGGGCACTACTCATACACTAAGGATTTCAAAATTCAAGAGGAAGAGAGAGAGAGTGGGTTCGGCCAAAGATAGGGAGAGAGAAGGCTCAGGTTTTTCTGAATCAGAAGTGTCAGAAAAAAGTGTAATTTTCCTGAAGCCTTCACTATCTATTTATAGCATTCCACTAGGGTTAGGTTTGAATTATTTGGCATTAAAATAATGAAAATATCAGAGGGAAAAACCCTACAAAAGTGGCCCCCTATACTAGTGGATTTGGGCCTCACTTTTTGCAATTTTGCGGTTTTATCTATCCCGCATACGATTTTCTCAAATACGCTAATTTTCTAATTCAACCATTTAAATGCCAATTCTAACTATTTAATAACTATAAATAATTATTAAATAATATTGTCATTTATCATATTTATTAATTGAACCATACAAAGTATTATAATTAACAAATATGCCCCTAATAACTCTTTCTTTACAATTTCGCCCTTACTTAGTGAAAAATTCACAAATAGACATAGTCTAATTTGAGAATTATAATTGATTAATCAAAACCAATTACATGAGTCTTACAAGCAATATTATCTCAACTAGAGCGGGGACCATGGGTCTATATAACCGAGCTTTCAATAAGTAGATCAAGAATTTAGCACTAAAATTCACTAACTTATTAATTCTTCGTTGAATCCACGCATAGAACTTAGAATTGCACTCTCAGTATATAGAATGCTCTATATGTTCCACCATATAGACACATCATTAGTTATCCATTGTTATAATCCTAATGTGATCATTGATCCTCTATATGAATGATCTACACTGTAAAGGGATTAGATTACCATTACACCCTACAATGTATTTATTCCTTAAAACACTTGACCCTGTATAAATGATATTTCAGCTTATGTGAAATGAGTACTCCACCATTTATGTTCGTTTGGTCAAGCTCGAAGGAGATCATCCTTTGCTTACTATTCGCCAGATAGAAGCTGTAGATTCCATGTTTATGCTAGCGCTCCCACTCAATTGCACTACCGTGTTCCCAAAATGTACGTATCATCCTGACCTAAAAGTAGGCTTAACTAACAAATCAAAGAACACGAATAGCCTCTCGAGATTGAGCCTAATCATATCAGGATTAAGATCATTTGATTTAGGATCAATTAGGCGATATTGACTTGAATAGATATTACGGTAAGTTTAATAAATCTAAGTCAAAGTTCAATATCGGTCCCTTCTGATGCATACATAACCGTATTACAAACTTGCCCGGGACCTTTTCTCCTTAAAGCATCGGCCACAACATTGGCCTTCCCGGGGTGATACAGTATTTCACAATCGTAGTCTTTAACTAACTCCAACCACCTTCTCTGCCTCATATTCAAATCTTTTTGGGTGAAAAAGTATTTAAGACTTTTATGATCAGTATAAATTTCACACTTTTCACCGTAAAGATAATGTCGCCATATCTTTAAAGCAAAAACCACAGCAGCGAGCTCTAAATCGTGAGTTGGGTAACGCTGCTCATAATCCTTCAGTTGACGAGAGGCATAAGCTATGACTCTGTCAGCTTGCATCAGAACACATCCCAAACCCTGTCTGGATGCATCACAATACACAACAAATTTCTCTTGATCTGATGGCAAAGCTAACACCGGAGCTGTTATCAAACGCTGCTTCAACTCCTGAAAGCTTGACTCACACTTATCTGACCACACAAATCTCTGATTTTTCTTGGTCAATTCGGTTAGGGGCATAGAAAGTTTTGAAAATCCTTCGACGAAACGTCGATAATACCCTGCTAACCCGAGAAAACTTCGAATTTCTGTCACAGACTTGGGCCTCGGCCAATTCTTCACTGATTCTATCTTGTTTGGATCAACCATAATTCCATTTTTCCCAACAATATGACCTAGAAAGGACACCTCAGACAACCAGAATTCGCACTTTTTGAACTGGCATACAGCTTGTGATCCCTAAGTCGCTGTAACACCATTCGAAGATTATGCTCGTGCTCCTCTTCTGACTGAGAGTATACAAGAATGTCATCGATAAACACTATAACGCAGTTATCGAGGAAATCCTTGAACACCCTATTCATGAGATCCATAAAGGCTGCAAGAGCATTAGTCAATCCGAACGACATTACCGTAAACTCATAGTGCCCATATACGGTTCTAAAAGCGATCTTCGGTATGTCCTCCTCCCGAATTCCGAGTTGATGATAACCCGACCGTAAATCAATCTTTGAAAACAACATCTTTCCCCGAAGCCGATCGAACAAATCATCGATCCCGGGCAACGGGTACTTGTTCTTAATCGTCGCCTTGTTTAGTTCCCGATAATCAATACACATTCGAGGGAACCATCTTTCTTTTTCACAAAGAACCGGAGCTCCCCGGGGCGATACACCGGGTCGAATAAACCCAATATCAAGCATCCCCCGAAGTTGCAACTTAAGCTCCTTGAGTTCATTCGGAGCCATCCTATATGGAGCTTTAGAAATGTGTTCGACTCCGTGTGCCAAATCAATTACAAAGTCAATTTCTCGCCGTGGCGGCAATCCCGCAATTCCTCGGGAAACACATCAAGAAAATCTTTCACCACCCGGACTACCTCAGCCCCAAATGTTTCAGTCTCATTGAGTCAAATACTACCGTTAGAAATCCTACACAACCATTGCATAGCAAATCCCTAGCTCTCAACACGAAATAACCGGATCCGAGACCCCGAACCAATCCAACATAAACAAATGGATCTTCACCTTCCGCTGAAAAATCACCATTTTACGCCTACAATATATACTGGCCGAATACTTGGATAGAAAATCCATTCCCAGTATAATATCAAACTCAGTTATTTTCAATTCTATAAGGTCAGTACTCAATTCCCTATCTTCGATCCTAATCGGCATAGACCTAATGCGCCTATTAGAGATAACCAATTCCCCGCTAGGCATTAGGGTTCCAAACCCTCTTTCTAAAATATCACAAGGCCTACCCAAAAGATCAATCACTCTTGTAGCCACATATGAACGTGTAGCTCCCGAGTCAAATAATACTGTAAATAACAAGTTATTGACGAGAAGCTGACCTGTCACAACAGAAGGACTGGCTGCAGCATCAGCTTGGGAAATGGCAAACACACGAGCAGGAACCGGTTTCACCTCGGCTTTCGGCTCCTCTTTCTTTGCCTGGGGGCAATCTTTCTTGAAATGCCCCACCATGCCACACAGGAAGCATGTCTTCCGGTTACACTCTCCCGGATGATGTTTCTTGCACCTCGGACACTCAGGATAAGAGTAACCCTGGCGTCCTCCTCTGCCTTGGTTCCCACGGAACCGCTTACTTTGCCCCGAGCCACCAGAAGCTGGAACAACTTTTCTTTTCTGCTCAGTGGTGGAGTCACCACCATCCCTACCATAAACGGGAGTAAGAACAAAGGGGGGGTTCCACCAACACTCGGAGTCACCCGGGCTCCCGAAGAAATTTTACCGCACCCCCGCTCTCAAAGCCTTCTCAACCATATCCGCATACGTGGTTGCTTCGGTAGTGGTAATAACCGGATCATGTCGGATTTTTGCACTCAAACCCGCTAAATATTTTTCTTCGAAGTCCGTGGGCACAATTCCCGCCGCCAATTTAGCCAACCGATCAAACTTCGTTGTGTACTCGATTGATCGACATTCCCTCGCCTCCGAACTAGATCGTGAACTCTTTCCGCTTTGCACCGCGACCGCTTCGTTGTAATACTTGGAGTTAAATAACTCCCTAAATTCTTCCCAGGTCATCAGCGTGACGTCCCGAGTGAGGGTTATCAATTCCCACCACACGAGAGCATCTTCCTGAAACTGGATAGTGGCGCAGGTCACCCGGTCATTTCCAACCACTCCCATGAAATTAAGGATGCGTTCAATCATTGAAAGCCACTGCTCGGCCTTCATCACATCAGGGCCTCCCAGAAACACTGGAGGTGCCTGTTTTCGAAATCTTTCGTACAACGGTTCCATACGGTTGCCAACAACAGGTTGTTCTGCTGGCACCGCAGGAACTGCAACGACTGAACTTCTTGAGGAGGCACGGCAGGAGGACCCTACTGCCACAATCTTTGGATCTCTTCATCTTGCTGACGGATTCTCTCTTGCATTTCAGCAAATCTTTGCTCCCAGTCAGGAGGAGCTTGAGGTGGATTTACTGTGGCGACCACCCCGAGCTCCGCCACGCCACGGCCGCGACCACGAGGATTTTGAGGATTCCCCTGACCGCCTCCGGTCTCAACCATGCCACCCTGACTTCTTGTATTTCGCGGGGCGTCCATTTAATAGGACTTAGCCTGCGAATCCATAAGCCAGGCAGGTTAGACAGCGATCAAAATTAACACCGCTCTTAATAACTTAAAGGCAACACACTTTCTTTTCTTTTTTAAGGAAATATATTTAATTTAAATCTAATATGCTTCCTAACATGCTTTCTCATTCACATTTATTTAAAATACTAAACAAGTACAGGCCATCGAACCGTGAGTAGCAGAGGCTTTCGGCCGATGAAGATTGTACATGTCATAGCGAAGCCGGTAGACAAACCCGGCCTAGTTTCACGATACCAAAATTGTAACGCCCTAATGCTTTAAGGCACGGCGGTGCTTTTTTAATTATTGTGCAATCTTTGCTAATCAAAGAAATTTCTTGAAAAACGTGTCAAATTAAAACTTTTGCTTTAAATATTAAACTTTGTAATATAATATAATATTTACAAATCCCGGGATCCCGATTTTGAACTTCGTAAAATTTACTTTTTAAACTTTACATTTCAAAATACAAAATTCTCAGGTCGCACGGCGACTTTCAAAATATAACTCCCAGATGTCCCGAGACCGAACACTCCAGGTCGCGCCGACATGTACAATCTCATCCGAGCTCAGTTCATTCCTCGTTCGGCCTTCGCCTTTCCTTTACCTACACATGGAAGTAGAAACTGTGAGTCAACAGACTCAGTAAGAAATGCATATAACATACCATATAATTTCCGACCTGTAAATAGGCGCCCATACACCTATTTACAGAGCTTAACAGATGAGTATGAACGTTCATTACTGTGGTATAACCAGCATACCACATACACATCGTACCTCACCGTACGAGTGTTGGTAGGGTTTATCCCGATCACTGAGTAACACTGAGTGATGTACCACACACCTTAGCATTTTTCCATACTTGTGTTGGTATCACTTTATCGTACTCATAATCACAACAATCACTGTACCAATACACTCTATAACTTATTCATACAAGTGTTGGTAGTGTTTAACATAATTCAAGCATGCATATATAAACACATATACATACATTCAGATAATCACATCATACATTATACACGGTTCTTACCTTGTTTTAAATTCAAGTGTGCCGGCCGACCCGAACGAATTCACATGCTAGATGGATGCCCTAATCACAATAATAGTAATACAGATGAGTGACTCGCAAAATCACTTTCCGGGACTTAAAACTTGAAACTAAAAGTTTCCCTATCGATAAACCTCATGGCAACACCCTAAATATCTTAAAATTGGCCAAAACTAGGGTTCTGGAAATTCCCCCAACAGGTAGACCGGTTCCCAGCCGCATCCCTGCTTCGGGTCACCAACCTGGCCGACCGTTGGTACGAGACCACCCGTAACCGGAATTCTCTTCTACCGCTCGGGAACCAAAAAATTATCCCCCTTGATTCAATTCAATCCCAAACTTTACCAAACTCTCCAGTATACCTATACAATGCATAGACATCCATTTCCAACCAACAAATCACAGAACAAACCAATAATTCAATTTATGCCATTAAAGCTCAAAGCTTGAGTTTCAAAACTCAAGCTTGCTTAAGACCAATCTCAAGCATCAAAAACAATAGCTAGGGACTCAAATCAACTCAACCTAACCCCAGAATTCAAACCTTAAGCAATTCAAAACCCAACAGCCACTAAACCTAAAAATTCAAAGTGAAACTAAACTAAAATTTCAAAAACTTAAGGGGAGAAGAACTAGGGTTACCTTGCCTTGATTCCTCTTGAATCCTTTGCTGAAAACACAAGAATTCAGCTCCCAAAATCCCTTGCCCTTGCTGCCTTCGAAGAGAGAAAGAGAGAAGAAAGAACTTCTCTTGAGTTTTTGGTTTTTTCCTTTGATTTTTCCCTCAAATAAAATGATTTTCCTTAATTAATTCATGGCTGAAAAGTCATGTGCTAGGTGTCAACTAGAGGGACAGCCACCTAATCCATCATTAAACAAAAAGTCTAAAATGCCCTTAGACTTAAAACTAGGGTGTTTCTAAAGCTAGGGGTAAAATGGTCAATTCCATAACCCCGCTCAA
This sequence comes from Cannabis sativa, assembly GCF_029168945.1. Taxonomy (NCBI): domain Eukaryota; kingdom Viridiplantae; phylum Streptophyta; class Magnoliopsida; order Rosales; family Cannabaceae; genus Cannabis; species Cannabis sativa. Next base: position 10,706,527 of record NC_083608.1, on the reverse strand, counting down.
TCCCGATAAAATATTTTCTCTAAAATATTTTCCACTATGAAATAAGGTTCTAAACTTACCCATGTGATCAATCTAGCCATCCATCGCATTTTCCGTTGTCGCCGAGCAAAAATTACAAAATTAACATATTTCACATATAAGCTAAATAATACCCCTAGAGTTTAATAAAATCTCCGGAATTGAGAAATTATAACTCTAATATTTATTTCTAAATATTGGGGTCCACATTAAAAATTAATTCACAAATAATAATAAAATAATAAAAATTAGTGCTAATTGCCTTTTCTAATCCACATTACTAGAGCGGTCATTACAATTATCCCCCCGTTAATAGGATTTCGTCCCCGAAATCTAACCTGAATAGCTCTGGATGTTGAGTCTTCATATCCGACTCTAATTCCCAGGTGGCTTCTTCCACCTTCTTGTTCTCCGCAGCACCTTAACCAAGTCTGAATAGTCTTGTTGCGAAGAACTTTTTCTTTCCTATTCAAAATCTGAACACGTTGCTCTTCATAGGATAAGTCTGGTTGTAGTTCAAGGGCTTCATAACTCAAGACATGAGTCGGGTCTGACACGTATTTCCTTAACATAGAGATGTGAAATACGTCATGAACAGCTGATAATGCTGGTGGTAAGGCTAGCCGATACGCTACCTGCCCGACCTTCTCGAGTATCTGAAATGGCCCAATGAACCTAGGGCTTAACTTACCCTTCTTCCCGAAGCGCCTAATACCCTTCATTGGTGAAACCGCGGGAAAACATGTTCCCCTGCACGAAATGTAACATCTCTCGCGCTTCGGATCGGCAAGATAACTTTTACGCTTTGCTTTGAGAAGCAAGCATCCGAGCCTTGATCTTATCAATAGCTTCATTGGTCTTTTGCACCAACTGCGGACCTGTGTACTTCCTTTCTCCTGTCTCGTCCCAATGAATAGGAGAACGACATTTCCTACCATATAACATCTCGTAGGGGGCCATCCCTATTGTACTTTGGTAGCTGTTGTTGTAGGAGAATTCAATTAAAGGCAAGTACTTACTCCACGAACCCTCAAAGTCCATGACACAGGCTCGCAGTAGGGCTTCCAAAATCTGGATAGTTCTTTCTGACTGACCATCAGTCTGAGGGTGAAAGGCTGTACTAAACTTTAACTTGGTACCCATAGCCTTCTGAAGACTCACCCAGAACTTCGATGTGAACTTTGGATCCCTATCTGATACAATAGATTTAGGGGCTCCATGGAGACGAACTATCTCCTTCACATACAATTCAGCATACTGATCCACTGAATAGGTAACTTTCACTGGTAGAAAGTGAGCCGACTTTGTAAATCTATCCACAATGACCCATACAGAATCATACATCCCTATAGTTCTAGGTAAACCAGTTACAAAGTCCATTGCGATGTCCTCCCACTTCCATTCTGGAAGGACTAAAGGTTGCAATAACCCTACCGGCCTCTGATGTTCAGCCTTAATCTGCTCGCAGGTTAAACACTTGGACACATAGTCCACCACATCTCTTTTCATCCCATACCACCAGAAGTAGGGTTTCAAATCCTGATACATCTTGGTGGTTCCCGGATGCAACGAATAAGGCGTGGTGTGAGCTTCATCCAGTATTTCTTTCTTAAGCTCATCAACACTAGGAACACAAACTCGAGCTTTATATAATAACATTCCACTGCTCGAGACTGAAAAGCCTCTAGACCGACCAGCCACTACTTCATCTCGAATTTTAACTAGCTCGGGATCTTCTAGTTGTGCCTTTCTGATTCTCTCCAACAGATCAGATTGGAGTGTTAAATTATGTAATTTCCGAACCACGAACTCAATTCCTGCACTAACCATTTCCGAGGCTAGTTGAGGAAGTATCATAACCGTATGACAAACTTGCCCGGGACCTTTTCTACTTAAAGCATCGGCCACAACATTGGCCTTCCCGGGGTGATACAGTATTTCACAATCGTAGTCTTTAACTAACTCCAACCACCTTCTCTGCCTCATATTCAAATCTTTTTGGGTGAAAAAGTATTTAAGACTTTTATGATCAGTATAAATTTCACACTTTTCACCGTAAAGATAATGTCGCCATATCTTTAAAGCAAAAACCACAGCAGCGAGCTCTAAATCGTGAGTTGGGTAACGCTGCTCATAATCCTTCAGTTGACGAGAGGCATAAGCTATGACTCTGTCAGCTTGCATCAGAACACATCCCAGACCCTGTCTGGATGCATCACAATACACAACAAATTTCTCTTGATCTGATGGCAAAGCTAACACCGGAGTTGTTATCAAACGCTGCTTCAACTCCTGAAAGCTTGACTCACACTTATCTGACCACACAAATCTCTGATTTTTCTTGGTCAATTCGGTTAGGGGCATAGAAAGTTTTGAAAATCCTTCGACGAAACGTCGATAATACCCTGCTAACCCGAGAAAACTTCGAATTTCTGTCACAGACTTGGGCCTCGGCCAATTCTTCACTGATTCTATCTTGTTTGGATCAACCATAATTCCATTTTTCCCAACAATATGACCCAGAAAGGACACCTCAGACAACCAGAATTCGCACTTTTTGAACTTGGCATACAGCTTGTGATCCCTAAGTCGCTGTAACACCATTCGAAGATGATGCTCGTGCTCCTCTTCTGACTGAGAGTATACAAGAATGTCATCGATAAACACTATAACGCAGTTATCGAGGAAATCCTTGAACACCCTATTCATGAGATCCATAAAGGCTGCAAGAGCATTAGTCAATCCGAACGACATTACCGAAACTCATAGTGCTCCATATCTGGTTCTAAAAGCGCCTTCGGTATGTCCTCCTCCCGAATTCTGAGTTGATGATAACCCGACCGTAAATCAATCTTTGAAAACACTGTCTTTCCCTGAAGCTGATCGAACAAATCATCGATCCTGGGCAACGGGTACTTGTTCTTAATCGTCAGCTTGTTTAGTTCCCGATAATCAATACACATTCTGAGGGAACCATCTTTCTATTTCACAAAAAGAACCGGAGCTCCCCAGGGCGATACACTGGGTCGAATAAACCCAATATCAAGCATCCCCTGAAGTTTCAATTTAAGCTCCTTGAGTTCTGCTGGAGCCATCCTATATGGAGCTTTAGAAACAGGTTCGACTCCAGGTGCCAAATCAATTACAAAGTCAATTTCTCGCTGTGGCGGCAATCCCGGCTATTCCTCGGGAAACACATCAAGAAAATCTTTCACCACCCGGACTACCTCAGGCCCAAATGTTTCAGTGTCCATTGGAGTCAAATACTAACGCTAGAAATCCTACACAACCATTGCATAGCAAATCCCTAGCTCTCAACACAGAAATAACCGGGATCCGAGACCCCTGAACCGATCCAACATAAACAAATGGATCTTCACCTTCCGGCTGAAAAATCACCATTTTACGCCTACAATCTATACTGGTCGAATACTTGGATAGAAAATCCATTCCCAGTATAATATCAAACTCAGTTATTTTCAATTCTATAAGGTCAGTACTCAATTCCCTATCTTCGATCCTAATCGGCATAGACCTAATGCGCCTATTAGAGATAACCAATTCCCCGCTAGGCATTAGGGTTCCAAACCCTCTTTCTAAAATATCACAAGGCCTACCCAAAAGATCAATCACTCTTGTAGCCACATATGAACGTGTAGCTCCCGAGTCAAATAATACTGTAAATAACAAGTTATTGACGAGAAGCTGACCTGTCACAACAGAAGGACTGGCTGCAGCATCAGCTTGGGAAATGGCAAACACACGAGCAGGAACCGGTTTCACCTCGGCTTTCGGATCCTCTTTCTTTGCCTGGGGGCAATCTTTCTTGAAATGCCCCACCATGCCACACAGGAAGCATGTCTTCCGGTTACACTCTCCCGGATGATGTTTCTTGCACCTCGGACACTCAGGATAAGAGTAACCCTGGCGTCCTCCTCTGCCTTGGTTCCCACGGAACCGCTTACTTTGCCCCGAGCCACCAGAAGCTGGAACAACTTTTCTTTTCTGCTCAGTGGTGGAGTCACCACCATCCCTACCATAAACAGGAGTAGGAACAGTGGGGGTTCCACCAACACTCGGAGTCACCCGGGGCTCCTGAAGAAATTTTACTGCACCCTCGGCTCTCAAAGCCTTCTCAACCATATCTGCATACGTGGTTGCTTCAGTAGTGGTAATAACCAGATCATGTCGGATTTTTGCACTCAAACCCGCTAAATATTTTTCTTTCTTACTGAAGTCCGTGGGCACAATTCCTGCTGCCAATTTAGCTAACCGATCAAACTTCGTTGTGTACTCAGTGACTGACATTCCCTCAGTCTGAACTAGATCAGTGAACTCTTTCCGCTTTGCACTGCGGACCGCTTCGTTGTAATACTTGGAGTTAAATAACTCCCTAAATTCTTCCCAGGTCATCAACGTGACGTCCCGAGTGAGGGTTATCAATTCCCACCACACGAGAGCATCTTCCTGAAACTGGATAGTGGCGCAGATCACCCGGTCATTTCCAACCACTCCCATGAAATTAAGGATGCGTTCAATCATTGAAAGCCACTGCTCGGCCTTCATCACATCAGGGCCTCCCAGAAACACTGGAGGTGCCTGTTTTCGAAATCTTTCGTACAACGGTTCCATACGGTTGCCAACAACAGGTTGTTCTGCTGGCACCGCAGGAACTGCAACGCCTGAACTTCTTGAGGAGGCACGGCAGGAGGACCCTGTTGCCTCAATCTTTGGATCTCTTCATCTTGCTGACGGATTCTCTCTTGCATTTCAGCAAATCTTTGCTCCCAGTCAGGAGGAGCTTGAGGTGGATTTATAGGGCGACCACCCTAAGCTCTGCCACGGCCACGGCCGCGACCACGAGGATTTTGAGGATTCCCCTGACCGCCTCCGGTCTCAACCATGCCACCCTGACTTCTTGTATTTCGCGGGGCGTCCATTTAATAGGACTTAGCCTGCGAATCCATAAGCCAGGCAGGTTAGAGAGCGATCAAAATTAACACCGCTCTTAATAACTTAAAGGCAACACACTTTCTTTTCTTTTTAAGGAAATATATTTAATTTAAATCTAATATGCTTCCTAACATGCTTTCTCATTCACATTTATTTAAAATACTAAACAAGTACGGGCTTACTGAACCGTGAACCGAGCTTTCGCTGATGAAGATTGTACATGTCATAGCAAGCTTCGGTAGACAAACCTGGCGGCTCTGATACCAAAATTGTAACGCCCTAATGCTAAGGCACGCTACAGTGCTTTTTTAATTATTGTGCAATCTTTGCTAATCAAAGAAATTTCTTGAAAAACGTGTCAAATTAAAACTTTTGCTTTAAATATTAAACTTTTTAATATAATATAATATTTACAAATCCCAGGATCCCGATTTCGAACTTCGTAAAATTTACTTTTCAAACTTTACATTTCAAAATACAAAATTCTCAGGTCGCACGGCGACTTTCAAAATATAACTCCCAGATGTCCCGAGACCGAACACTCCAGGTCGCGCCGCTTGACATGTACAATCTCATCCGAGCTCAGGTTCATTCCTGTTCAGCCTTCGCCTTTCCTTTACCTACACATGGAAGTAGAAACTGTGAGTCAACAGACTCAGTAAGAAATGCATATAACATACCATATAATTTCCGACCTGTAAATAGGCGCCCATACACCTATTTACAGAGCTTAACAGATGAGTATGAACGTTCATTACCAGGGTATAACCACTATACCACATACACATCGTACCTCACTGTACGAGTGTTGGTAGGGTTTATCCCGATCACTGAGTAACACTGAGTGATGTACCACACACCTTAGCATTTTTCCATACTTGTGTTGGTATCACTTTATCGTACTCATAATCACAACAATCACTGTACCAATACACTCTACAACTTATTCATACAAGTGTTGGTAGTGTTTAACATAATTCAAGCATGCATATATAAACACATATACATACATTCAGATAATCACATCATACATTATACACAGTTCTTACCTGTTTTCCGAATTCAAGTGTCTTGTGGCCGACCTGAACGGAATTCACGTGCTAGATGGATGCCCTAATCACAATAATAGTAATACAGATGAGTGACTCGCAAAATCACTTTCCGGGACTTAAAACTTGAAACTAAAAGTTTCCCTATCGATAAACCTCATGGAAACACCCTAAATATCTTAAAATTGGCCAAAACTAGGGTTCTGGAAATTCCCCCAACAGGTAGACCGGCTCCCAACCGGCATCCCGGTTCTGGGTCACCAACCGGTCGACCGGTTGGTACGGACCACCGAACCGAATTCGGTTCTGTTGCAGGAACCAAAAAATTATCCCCCTTGATTCAATTCAATCCAAAACTTTACCAAACTCTCCAGTATACCTATACAATGCATAGACATCCATTTCCAACCAACAAATCACAGAACAAACCAATAATTCAATTTATGCCATTAAAGCTCAAAGCTTGAGTTTCAAAACTCAAGCTTGCTTAAAACCAATCTCAAGCATCAAAAACAATAGCTAGGGACTCAAATCAACTCAACCTAACCCCAGAATTCAAACCTTAAGCAATTCAAAACCCAACAGCCACTAAACCTAAAAATTCAAAGTGAAAATAAACTAAAATTTCAAAAACTTAAGGGGAGAAGAACTAGGGTTACCTTGCCTTGATTCCTCTTGAATCCTTTGCTGAAAACACAAGAATTCAGCTCCCAAAATCCACTTGCCACTTGCGCCTTCGAAGAGAGAAAGAGAGAAGAAAGAACTTCTCTTGAGTTTTTGGTTTTTTTCCTTTGATTTTTCCCTCAAATAAAATGATTTTCCTTAATTAATTCATGTACGAAAAAGTCATGTGCTAGGTGTCAACTAGAGGGACAGCCACCTAATCCATCATTAAACAAAAAGTCTAAAATGCCCTTAGACTTAAAACTAGGGTGTTTCTAAAGTATTTAGGGGTAAAATGGTCAATTCCATAACCCCGCTCAATCCCGATAAAATATTTTCTCTAAAATATTTCCCACTATGAAATAAGGTTCTAAACTTACCCATGTGATCAATCTAGCCATCCATCGCATTTTCCGTTGTCGCCGAGCAAAAATTACAAAATTAACATATTTCACATATAAGCTAAATAATACCCCTAGAGTTTAATAAAATCTCCGGAATTGAGAAATTATAACTCTAATATTTATTTCTAAATATTGGGGTCCACATTAAAAATTAATTCACAAATAATAATAAAATAATAAAAATTAGTGCTAATTGTCTTTTCTAATCCACATTACTAGAGCAGTCATTACATGTGCCCTTAATAAAACCCATTTCAATATAATCAGATTTACTTATTAATAAAGATCAGAAATAACATTTTATGTTGCATGGTTCACATGATTTATTTCATGATTATATATATAATGTATGAATTCCATTTAAGTCCAGAACATATGAATTTGTTAATGATTATAGTGTTGTCAGCACAGTGGAATATAATCTTTATTATATGTTCGAAAGTTTATTCCCTGATTTGTCAGAACACTGGATTTAGACTGACATGGTATCATCAGCGATAGTTATTCTTACACCTTGGAAAAGTGTTATGTCCTTTCCAGGACATTGGCAAAGTTTACCAGTATCGGATGTATGGAGTATACATCGGAAGGGACCGATATTGAACTTTGATTAGATATATTAAAACTTACCGTAATATCTATTCAATTCAATATCACATGTTGATCCTAGATCAAATGATCTTAATCCTGATATGATTAGGTTCAGTCTCAAGAGTGTTCAAGAGTGTTATTCATGTTCTTTGATTTGTTAGTTAAGCCTACTTTTGGGTCAGGGTGATACGTACATTTTGGGAATACGGTAGTGCAATTGAGTGGGAGCGCTAATATAAATATGGAATCTATAGCTTCTATCTGGCGAATAGAAAGTAAAGGATGATTTCCTTCAAGCTTAACCAAACGAAAATAAATGGTGGAGTACTCATTTCACTTAGCTAAAATATCATTTATACAGGATTAAATGTTTTAAGGATAAAATACATTGTAGGGTGTTACGGTAATTTAATCCCTTTACAGTGTAGATCATCTATATAGAGGATCATTGATCACATTAGGATTATAACAATGGATAACTAATGTCGTGTCTATATCATGGAACATATAGAGCGTTCTATATGACTGAGAGTGCAATTCCAAGTTCTAAGAGTGGATTCAATAAGGAATTAATAAGTTAGGGAATTTACTTGGTAAATTCGGTTCGACTTATTGGAAGCTCGGTTATATAGACCCATGGTCCCCATACTAGTTGAGACCATACTGCTTGTAAGACTCAGTTAATTGATTTTAATTAATCAATTATAATTCTAAAAGTTAGACTATGTCTAATTTATGAATTTTCACTAAGCAAGGGCGAAATTGTGAAGAAAAGAGATTCTAGGTTTATTTATTAATTAAGATATTTTATATGTCTAAATTAATAAATATATTAAATGACAATATTATTTAATAATTATTCTTAAATTATTAAATAATTAGAATTGGCATTTAAATGGTGTAATTGGAAAATTGGCATTTTTGAGAAAATGGGAATGAGAAATAACAAAATGGGAAAGTTGCAAAGTGAGGCCCAATTTCCTTATATGGGCCGCCCACTATGAATAAGCTTTTACCATTTTAATTTTTCATTATTTTAATGCCACACAATTCTAACCTAAACCTAGAGGGCATTCTATAAATAGAAAGTAATGGCTTCAGGAAACAACACATAATTGCATCTCATTCTTTTCAGAGTGAATTCCTGAGCCACCACTTTCCTCTCTCTTTTCTTCTCTTCTAAATTTCAAAATTCCTTGAGTGATAAGAGTTGTGCCCACACACATCAAGTGGTACCTCAATCATAGTATGTAAGACTGTGGAAAATCAGCACCAACAAGAAGGAGAGAAAGAGATCCAGATTCAGATCTTGATTATGCTCTGCCTTTCTGAAAAGGAATCGAAAGGGCTAGAGATCTGAATGGAAGGAGTCATTATATTCCGCTGCACCCAATGTAAGGTTTTCTTAAACTTTTATGTGTTTAATTTCATTGTTTTAGAATTCATATTAGGATGTTAATAAAACATACTTGGTAGTAAATCTAGATCCTGGTAAAATATTTCCAACAACTGGCACCAGAGGCATGGTAATGATTTACTTTCATGAAATATGAATTAAAACGATGTTTTGTGTTGATTTGGATGGATTCATGTTGGTTTATGTGCTTATGTGATGAATGTTTGTGTTGTACGAAATTTTTCCATGAAAAATATTTTTTCTATTTTTGAAAATATTTTATTTGGATTCCTTGTGAAAAATTAAGAAATTTTTGTTTTTACGGAACTTAATTCCGATGAAAAACGAAAAAGATATGAATTTTGGAAGATTGGAAATCATGGGCTGTTTGCATGCGACCTATCTGTGACCCCACAAATTGCGAATTTTGTGGGTTTTTCTCCAAAAATCCAATTTTTTATGGGATTGTTTTCCAAAATCTGATATTTCCAATTTTAGATTTTTCCAATTTGAAATATTTCCAATTTTAAATATTACCCAATTTGAAATATTTCTTTTTTTTTTTTAAATATTTCCAATTTGGAATATTTCCTATTATGGTTAGATTTAAAAATTTGTTAACTTCTTTAATATTAATATATTATTTAATTATAAGATTAGATATTTTGATATTTAACTTATTTTAAATTAAAAGATAACTTTGTCTTTTTATTTAAAATATTATATTAAAATTATCTTATATGACAAATTAAATAATTAATAAATTTGAAATTAACATAGATATTTTTATAGATATACTTACCATAATATTTTTCAAATTCAAAATTTGTTATTTTGTTAAATATTTAATTATTTATAAATTATAAGTTTATAAATGATATTTTTTCTATATATATCCTTTTTTTTTCTTTATTGGAAATTTATAAATCATATCTTAAATATTTAAATAACTTAGATATTTTTGTAGAAATTTGAATATTGCTTAATTTGAGTTGTTTTGACATATAATTATGGTAATTATTATTTATTTATTATTTTATTCCTAAAATAATAATTATCTAACCAAATCATTGATCTTATTTGATATTTAATTTAATTTGTTCAAATAAACCTAGATATTTTAAAATTAGTTTCTTTATTTTTGAGATTTTAAGGTATGTTTTAACAATCCTAAATTTTCAAAATCTAGTTGGTTAGTTTAAGAATAATAATTTAATTATATTAATATCTTATTTCACATCTGTTACATGGACAATGTTTGTTTATTTAGTTAAATTGTTTATTCAAATTTTTTTTAACAAACCTATTATTTATTTGATCTAAATTGCTATGATTAACTTGTTGACAGATCCAATGATCTGATTTTAATCATAGTCCAATTGTCAATAGATCTTATAAATAATTTGTAACAGGTAAATTTTGTAATTCTTTCATCTGTGTAAACCTAGTAACATGATAGGGCCCATCTAAATCTTTTGACCTGTGTGAGCCTATATGTTTGCTATTGGGCTTAGATGCATATAGAAAGTCTATTTAAGTTTTTACTAAGTAAATGGACTAGGTTTCTAAAATAAAATTTGACATAAGTAATTTTATTTAGGCCCAATTAGATTTAGGCTTATTCAATGAATAACAATTATTTATTTAAAGGTTAAATTCCTCTCTTTTGGGACTTGTGTGAGAGTTGGGGGCCAATAGAAGTGGGTACGACATACTGAACCCAGCTCCCCCTCACATGAACTACCCCAATTGTGAAGGCCCATTTGCCTTATTTAAATAATTGTATAAGGTTAATTATATTAGTCTAACCTAATTAAAATTGAATTAGCAACATAATTAACTTTTAAAATATATGAAATTTATTTTTCATTTTAATATTTTAAAGTTAATTTTAGAAAAACACTTAGTTAATGATATATATTCTAGATAGTTATTTCTAGTACTAGTTATTATTTCTAATATTAAATAGGAAAATATCATTGATTGTAAAATTAATTGTTTCATAATTAATTTTGGTACAATCTAAGTTTAATATATTTTCCTAGTATTAAACTTGAATTAATAATTAAGTTTCCTCTATACTTAATTATTTATTTCTTGAAATTAATACATTTAATTAAATTGAAAATTTCAATATCTAAGTTGATTTTCATGATGATACTTAAATATTGTTATTTTCATGATATTTAATTAAAGTTGAAAATTATCTTAAGTTTGGAATCTTATTTCAGAATAACTTAAATCTAAATAATTTTCAAAATATATTTTATTTTATTTTATGAATCTTTTTCCCACAATTTCGAAATTGCATTTCTTTAATGCAGAAATTTCGAATTTTATTTGAAAAATAGATTAAAGTTGAAAATTAGTTATTTTAATTTTGGACCAACTTAAATCAATGATTTTTTTCATTTAATGATTAAAATAAATGAACTAAAATATATTATTATTAGAAATTGAATTAATTAGTCAATGAAAGTCTAGATAGTTATTATCTGTTTTGCTTGAAGTATTTTTCTAGTGTATTTAATTAAATAGAAAATTAATATTTAAGTTGATATTCATCATGATACTTAAATATTTGAATTTTTTCTTAAATATTTAATTAAATAGGAAAATTATATTTTTGTTGTAAATTAATTTTATTAATTAATTTTGGGCCAACATAAAAGTAAGATAATTTTTCCAGGATTTATTTTATTTATTTTAAAGCATTTTCGAAAGTAGTATTCTTATACACTTCATTTTTCGAAATGCAATATATATTTATAGAAAATTAAATTTGAGTTGTAAATTAATTTTAATTAATTTTGAAACAACTTACATTGAATGATTTTCTAAATATTTATTGGAAATTATTACTAAGATGGAAATAATTCACGTTATTTTCATATCCATCTAAGTATAATTTATAAATATTACATTAAAATTTATATTTAGAATTTTTTATTCTAAATTGAAAATTTTAATTAAATAAATATATATTTAAAATAAATAAATTAAAATAAGTTTCAGAAGAAAATACAACTTTCATTAAATAATAAGCTTTATTATTAAGATATTCGATCTCCATTGTTGGTTTTACATAGCTATTGTTTTAGTGAGTAATCCTCCCTAATGGAGGAACGTTCATTAGCAAGTTAGCACCGTTTAATCTCGAAAGATTAGTAATCTTGTAAGTTTTTTATATAGTATTGATCACCCTAATAGTGGCGACTGTATAAGACTTGCAAGAATATGAAACAATGATGGAAGCTCATAAGATAGAATAGCCTTGACTCTCGCCTAAACGGGACAATGCGGATTCCAATCTTGATCGAATAAAAGGTTGCTAGAATGTTTATCATTTTAGATGAGCTGACAACTCTATTCAATGGATGGTATCACTGACTCTCGCCTAAACGGGACACTGATATCAGTTTGTTGAAGACCTTGGAAATTATGTAGGATTGTATGTTTTAGTATTTTCACTTGTCATTCCTACTTGCTATATGTTTAATAATTTTTGAATTGTGTATGAATTTATATTGAATCATGTTATTTTCTGTTATTGAATTGTAGTTTAATTTCGAATCTTCATTGTTGGTCTAACTTGGTTTGTTTTTCTAATGAGATAAATCCCTAATGGATTTTCACCATTAGACTAACATAATAGTGTTAGATCTCGAAAGATAAATACTGTATATGCAACATCTAGGTGTTCATCAATTGATGACACCTTAGACTAGTATTTTACAATATGAAACAAGAAGATTGTATAAATAAGATTACTTTGACTCTCGCTAATCGGAGCATCGTTGGATTCTTATTTAAAACGAAATTATCCTAATTCCTCTTAGCTTTTTCATTTCGAATTAGCTCAATAACATATCATTGGATGAATGGTCTATAAATCATTTCATGTCATTCTATATTTTCTCTTAAGAAATTAAATGACGCATATGATTGTATTCCTGAAATTCTATCCCAAAATGATATAAATACTCAATCTTAGAAATCTCCTACTTGTATGGGCAAATCAGACTTAGAGTTAGATTAGTAGTGGTGGTCCTAAAAAGAATTACTAATTATACAGTTACACTTTCACAAGTGTTTTATAACCATTTTCTATCAATGGATTCAAACTGTATGAGTTTAGTATTCTGTGACTAGAATCCACTTGCACTATTCTAAGAACTCTTTGATGTAACTAAACTTAAGTCATCAAAAGATACAACCACGTATTTTATAAATCTATGGCATTTGTATCTTGTTCATAGTGGTTTTGACAAGATCACTCTCTGCAAAGAGTTAATATGCCTATATCCACTGAAAGTATAATCATCTCATTCGTAGATGGATGTACATTCAGGGGTGGATATGAGTTTTCGTTGTATTCTTAAAACGATCACTCTAGATTTTACCTTATGCAAAAGAAATTTGAAATGTTTGAAAAATTTCATGAATTTCTAGCAATGGTAAGTGGTTAAAGATCTTGCGAACTGATAGGGGTGGAGAAAAAGTTCGTAGATATGCAATTCAAAGATCATTAATTTGATTTTTTAATTATATCCAAACTTACCTCCCCATAAATTCAATTTGCATATTGATAATTAGTTACTAGTCGTTGCCTAAATCCTTCTATGGTAATATAATTTCAGAATGATACAATGGTTGTATACTTAATGTAAATCATTACTAGATTCATGGATGACCTAATCGAAATCTTAAGAAAAGCTAGAACTGCTAACCCTGGTTTGCATGTTTGTTAGCTATTCTAAGTGATTAGGGGTGGATCATCCCATAGTCATTAGATAAGAAAGTATTTGTTTAAACAAATACTACTTTTCTAAGAAAATGACTAAGTCTGAAAATAAAGTAGCAAATAAAGGAGATATTTTTTCTTGATTCCATAAGTGAATAATCATCTTATTCGTTACAAGATGATCCCACTGCCTCTGTTGTCTTAACACAACTGAAGAGGTCAATACCATTTAGTTTTCTTAGACATAATTCACGGTACCTTGTCGTAGTGGGAGAGTTTCAAGGAACTTTACCTTCTTATGACTTGGAAGACACTAGTGATTAAAATCCATTGTGAATTTAAACAAGTAATGGATTGTCAAGATAAGAAACTAAGAAGAAAGCCAAGAGAACTATGGTTTAATCCATTCACATGGAGTAACCTAAAGTTTTCTATTACAAGGACATAAAAGGAAATTTTCGTTAATAGGTCTATTCAATGGACTTAACAAAACTTCCTATTCCTAGTATTATAGGTTTGAGTTTATCTAAGCCTATGGCTTGTGGTATACCTAGTAATTACTTACTCTAATGCAAGCAACTTACTTTAGTAAGATGCTGAAGCATTTTCTTTCTAATGGCAATTTATAGAAGCTTCACAACTTCTAGACGTAGATTTTATTTATCTAAGGAAAGGTCTTAACTATTTCAGAAAAGATAAAGCCATGAAAGAATTTCTTAAATCAACAGTGAGAGGTCTCAGATATGCTTTTGTATGCCTTAGACCAGACACCTGCTGTTGAGTGGGAGTAATGAGTAGGTATCAGATTAATCCAAGAGATGAATATTGGAAGACAATCAAGTAGATCTTAAGATTAAGAAGATGAACTATATGTTAGTCAATAAGGGTGTGTTTAAAACTCTTAGACTACACCACATCAGATTTCAAGACTTGCCTTGGTGCTAGAAAGTCTGCTGATAAAATGGTGATTACTCTGGGGTGGAGTAGTGATTTTGGAGAAGTGTAAAAACCTATCTGAAGTCTCTTAGTCTACCAGAAAGAGACTGAATGTTAAAGTTGCAGGAAAGGTACTTATTCAGTCTAAGGAAAGTTCTATACATTTGTGGCACCGTTCCAACTTGCCTTAACTACTAGTGTTACTTCCTGAATAACCAAGAAGTAGTTGCCAAAAGTATAGAATCCAGTATCCCAAGAGAGTAGACGTAATAAATATTTTATATGTCTAAATTAATAAATATATTAAATGACAATATTATTTAATAAGTATTCTTAAGTTATTAAATAATTAGAATTGGCATTTAGATGGTTTAATTGGAAAATTGGCATTTTTGAGAAAATGGGAAAGTTGCAAAGTGAGGCCCAATATCCTTATATGGGCCGCCCACTATGCATAAGCTTTTACCATTTTAATTTTTCATTATTTTAATGCCACACAATTCTAACTTAAACCTAGAGGGCATTCTATAAATAGAAAGTAATGGCTTCAGGAAACAACACATAATTACATCTCATTCTTTTCAGAGTGAATTCTTGAGCCACCACTTTCCTCTCTCTTTTCTTCTCTTCTAAATTTCAAAATTCCTTGAGTGATAAGAGTTGTGCCCACACACATCAAGTGGTACCTCAATCATAGTATGTAAGACTGTGGAAAATCAGCACCAACAAGAAGAAGAGAAAGAGATCCAGATTCAGATCTTGATTATGCTCTGCTACAGAAAGGGATCAAGGGCTAGAGATCTGAATGGAAGGAGTCATTATATTCCGCTGCACCCAATGTAAGGTTTTCTTAAACTCTTATGTGTTTAATTTCATTGTTTTAGAATTCATATTAGGATGTTAATAAAACATACTTGGTAGTAAATCTAGATCCTAGTAAAATATTTCCAACAAAATGTACCCTAGAAACTCTTTCTTCACAATTTTGCCCTTACTTAGTGAAAAATCACAAGCTAGACATAGTCTACTTTTAAAATTATAATTGATTAATCAAAATCAATTAACTGACTCTTACAAGTAGTATTATCTCAACTAGTATGGGGACCATGGGCCTATATATCCGAGCTTCTAATAAGCAGACCAAGAACTTACCAAGTAAATTCAATGACTTATTAATTCTTTGTTGCATCCACGTATAGAACTCAGAATTACACTCTCAACTATATAGAACGCTTTATATGTTCCACCATATAGATACGTGATAACTCTAAGATTTAGAGTTATTTAGATATCTTTAAACTTGAATTTTAAGTTAAATAATACAGTAATTAGTGTCCATATTATGTAATTGTGTTTAGTTTGTTGTGTCTTTGCAATATATGGAAGTGTGTGTGTGTGTGTGTGTGTGTGTGTTAGTAAGTGTTAAATAGACTTATGTTGTTGTTCTTATGTGTATTAAGCAGAAAAAATGCAAGAATAGGTATTTGGAAATGTTTGGGACAAGGAGGAAAATGAACAGAAAAATGCTTATTGCTGACTGGCATTGCTATAGCAATCATCGCGTAGCAATTGCCAGCCCAGTAAATATGTTTTTGCAGAAAGTCCAGCTATCATTAATGAAGAGAAAAATGAGCTGAGGTGGCGAAAATGTGGCCAATGACTCAACTAATAGGTGGAAAATGAAGGGCAAGTGGACCATGACTTGGATTTCCAATTAGGGTAAACTTTAGTACCCTAATTGGGGAGAAAAAGAGAAAGAAGGATAGAATAGAAAGGTGGCTGCACTTTGAAAGGCTGGTTCGAAAATTTCAGAGAAAAGAAAATCTAAGTACAGAAAAAAGAGAAGGGAGAGAGTACAAAGAAGAAGACTAAGAAGAAGGAGAAGAAGGCAACCTACAAAGAGAGGATTTGAGCTTCAAACTCATTTCTCTTGCTCTCCTCTTCATTTTGTATCATTTTCTACTCTCTAGTTTTCTCTTTAACTCCATGAACAATTCATTTTGCGGTTTGATGTTTTTAATTTCAGCTATGAACTAAAATATTTGAGATTTGGGTGGTTATGAACCCTTGTATGGACTAGTATTTTGATTTTGCAATGATTAAGTAATCTTGTCTTAGTTCAATTAGGTGTTATGAAATGTTAATTGAATGTTAATTTTTGGCCATCTTTAACATTTAGCAAGCTAGATCTTACTTGGAAAAGTAAGACCTAGTTGAACCCCTCTAATTGATGCATGATTTTTACCTTTTCTTTTAGGTATTAATTAGTAGTGAAATAGGCATATTTTGTGTAACGCCCTAAATAATTAGACACGCTTCCCAATAAACTTATGAAACCCTAATCCCCTAATTGGGATTACTAGAAAAATAAGCGCAGAAATTGAACTTTATTAATAAACGGAATGAAAATAACTTGTAATAATTTAAACCTTATAATTTAAAAGTTACAAAAGTTGGGATCCCAAAAGTATTTACAAAACACTATTACAAGTTTTTTTCCTTTGGCCGACCTAAGCGGCAAAATAGAGTCTCAAAATACATCACTGGTAGACCCCAACCTGCTTGGTCTAGTGTGGCCCGAACATGTACATTCTTCGTCCAGCTCCTGCACTCATGGCTGATCAACGACAGTCTTACCCTTTCCTGCACAGTAGAGCACCCGTGAGCCAAGCCCAGCAAGACAGTATAAATCTTAACAAATATAATATGCTCATCATGCTATTTAAATAGTAATGCCATTCATATATGTCTGTATGTGACAGACCTGCATGTCACACTCACATGCCTATTTATGTCTACATGGCATAGGCCTATGTGTTGCGCTCACACATCTATTTATATCTACGTGGCATAGACCTACGTGTTGCTCTCACACGTCTAATTACAATAAGGCCTTAGAATAGTTCATCTCGGTTCTGGTTACCGAGTCCAACTTGATTATGCCTTGACGCATAACCCTTAATCTCAATATGTAACACATAATTATTGATGCCACTGCAATATTTGTCTATTTGCTATAGACCTGCATGTTACGCTCACATGCCTATTTATGTCTACGTGGCGTAGACCTACGTGTTGCACTCACACGTATATATACAATAAGGCCTCAGTAGGGTTTACCTCGGTTCTGGTTACCGAGCCTAACCTGGTTATGCCTTGCTCGCATAACCATATTCATGAATATATGTAATCCATGTATTACGTTCTTTCGGTGATTTATCCTGGTGATATATACCAGGTCTAACCCAGTTATGTCTTATACACATAATTCTTAACATACATGCGTGTATTCAATATTTACTACAACATATATAATCTTACGGTAATAACCCTAACTTGCATACTATGTAATCACTCATATGATACATTTCTATATACTCAGATAACATTTACTAAGAGTGTCAACCCTAACTCATGCTTTCACTAGATTCATAATATTCTAGGGTAATAACCCTAGACTGCATTAAAATTAAACCCAAGGTACTAGCTTACCGAGTCTAGTTTAATTATTACTTAAGCGCATAATTCATAATCTCAATATATACATATATCCGATATGGAAAAATATTTACAGAACATATATCACTAGAGTAATAACCCTAGGCTATTAAACCGCTCATATTAGGGTAATAACCCTAATCCCAGTTACAATTACTCACATATATCATATTCAACATAAGCGCCATTGCGCATACTCTACGTGCAAACTATTGTCTTACCTGTTTTCCCGCAATAACAGAGATTCCAAACCCCTGGGTGCTCCTGATCAGGTGCCGGTAATCCTAGTCACACAATCTGGGATTTCACAAATACGGTTAATCCCCAATTTCACTTTCACAAAATATAAACATGGCATTCAAAACACATATAATCAAATAGAGCTCGGAACGAGCTTTCCAACGACATAAAGAACGTCCTAAACGGAGTCCCGAGTAAAAAGTTATGGCCAAAACAAAATTAGGAAAAACAGAATTTCTCACTGCCAAACCCAGTCGCGACGGCCAAAAATCCCGTCGCGACGACCGGATTTAGAACACCCAAAAACTCCATTTTTAAGGTCTAAAAATGCCTACTTAACCATATATTCGAACCTCAACCAAACCATACTCAAAACTCAACCAAAACCATACAAAATCCAATTCTTTTAACTTAAACCAAACCAATCTAACATTAGTGTTCATTTGAGCATCACACCAAGCTCAAGAAAATCAATACTACAAACAAAATTAAGCATACATATACTCAAGCTTGAAGTTCAAAGCTTCAAGACAAAACCCAGAACTTCAAAGCCTTACACTAGAACTTGAACAACATAAACCAACCCTAAAAATCCATCCAAAGCTCCACAATATATAACACAACAAGATCATGAAATTTACACTTTAATCTATCAAAAACACTACAATTCTTCCAAACATGCACAAACAAGAACATTCCAATTAATTCATGCTTTTTTCCACAATCATTTTCAGCAAGGATTTTAATTAAATTCAGTAGAGAAACTACCTCAACTTGAACCAAAAGCAAGCTCCAAGCTTCACCACAAATTTTCCCAACAATCAAGCTAGTTTCCAAGCGAATTCTTATGATTTCAAGTGAAAAGGATTAGGTTAGGAAGAGAGGGAGAGGGTTCAGGTTTGAGAGAGATAAAGACCAGAATTTCCTTTTTCATTTTGTTAAAATCTCATTTTACAACTCATAACATATAAAGGCCAAATTACTAAAATGCCCTTAGGGCCAAATAACCTTCACATAAGCATACAAGGGCAAAAATGGCATCCATGCATAATAAATTTCAATTAAATTTCAGATTATCACCAATAAATAAAAATGCCAATTATTTCAATTCCAATTGCATTTCGGGCCCGAACCTAGTTCGGCCCGAAATATCCGGTTGTGACTATACCGCGCCAACCTGTCAGAACACACCTGAAAAGACAACACAAGCATACTGTATAATAATATAGTTCTATTAAGCACGTAATTAAATTAATTTCATTATTTTACCCTTCTCGAGTAATAATTACTAAAATACCCCTAGCTCACCAACGGGGTCTTACCATGTTATAATTCATATTAATTCACATATATTGAACTATATAATAATATAATTCCTCAATTATTCATAATTATCTAATTAGGGTTTCGCTAATCTACTTCTCAATTCTAGGGTATTACATTTTGCTACTATGCATAACTAAGGATTTGATGCTTTATTGGACTATTTGTGATCTAATCTGATGTAGGAATGCATTGTTGAGATTATGAATGGTTTATTGAAAGTTTTGGAAAAAGCTTGGTGGTATTTTTTTGAAATCTGTTCTCTGCCAGGATTGCTGAGTCATTGCTGGGTTATTGTTGTATCAACTGGGACATACAAGTGGAAATTAATCACCCAAGTCTATTTTCAAAATCTGAAATTATCACCACTCTAATCACTTTTAGCTTCTTATTTTTAGTTTATTTAGTTTAAAAAATTGTTTCTCAAGTCGAGAATTAAGGTTATAAATTTTTCTTTTAAATTAATTTGTTACTTTGTTTTATTTTTATTTGAAATTCTTGGAATTGCTTTTAGTTGATTTCGCATTACTTAGTAAAAAGTCCATGTGGAGACGAACTTTGATTACTTATCATTGTATTACTTGTTTGTGATTGTGTACACTTGCGCAATTATAAAGCAATATAATTTTCACAACCAGTTTTTTGGCGCCGTGGCCGGGGACTTTAAGTTCTAAATTTTGTTTTATCAACTAATTGACATTCCAATAATTTTTGTGCCTTTAATCTTGCTGGTTTGTTCTTTAAAATCTCAAGTATCTATAGTGTATGAACTAACAAGAGGATTTTGAACTTGCTCCTATTGATCCCGAGATTGAACGCACATTCCGAAGAAGAAGAAGGGTTCAAAAGGCTAAGGGCCGAGACATCATGGCTGAGAATCTTGATGATGATGGGATTGCTCAACAAATTGTTAATCCCATCATATTGGCAGATGATCGAGCAAGGGCTATAAGGGAGTATGCTGCCCCCATGTTTAATGAGCTCAATCCAGGCATTGTGAGGCCTGAAATACAAGCACCGTAGTTTGAGCTCAAGCCAGTGATGTTTCAAATGCTCCAAACCGTGGGGCAATTCAGCGGGATGCCAACTGAAGATCCTCACCTCCATCTCCGTTCATTTTTGGAGGTGAGTGATTCTTTCAAGATCCAAGGAGTAAGTGAAGAGGTGCTAAGGTTGAAGCTATTCCCATTCTCACTGCGAGACCGAGCTAGATCATGACTCAACACTTAACCTCCTGATTCTGTTACCAATTGGAATGACCTTGCTGAGAAGTTTTTGAGAAAATACTTTCCTCCTACTAGAAATGCAAAATTCAGAAGTGAGATCATGTCTTTTCAGCAACTTGAAGATGAGTCCACAAGTGATGCATGGGAGAGGTTTAAGGAACTTTTGCGAAAGTGTCCACATCATGGCATTCCGCATTGTATTCAGATGGAGACTTTTTATAATGGCTTGAATGCAGCTTTTCGAATGGTGCTAGATGCATCAGCCAATGGTGTTATTTTGTCGAAGTCATACAACGAAGCATTTGAGATTTTGGAGACCATTGCAAGTAACAATTACCAATGGTCCAACACAAGAGCTCCAGGTAGTAGAAAAGTGGCGGGGGTTCTTGAAGTGGATGCAATAACGGCTTTGAAAGCTCAAATGGCTTCCATGACGAATGTTTTGAAGAATTTGAGCATGGGGAACTCTAAAAATATTCAACCAGCTGCTGCCATTCAAAGTGATGATATCTCATGTGTGTTTTGTGGAGAAGGGCATGCGTTTGAGAAGTGTCCATCTAATCCAGACTCCATTTGTTACATGGGAAATCAGAATTTTAATAGAAACAATGGGGCATTCTCAAATTCTTACAATCAAGCATGGAAGAATCATCCTAATTTGTCTTGGGGGGTCAAGGAGCAAGCTCAAGCACCGCACTAGCTCAAGGAAGACAAGCATATCCACTGGGTTTTTCACAACAACCGCGACATTCACAACATGCTCAAAATTCCCAACCAAGTTCTTTGGAGAGTCCAATGCGGGATTATATGGCCAAAAATGATGCGGTGATACAAAGTCAAGTTGCCTCTCTTCGAAACTTAGAGTTGCAACTTGGACATTTTGCCAATGAATTAAAAGCTAGGCCGCAAGGTTCTTTGCCTAGTGACACGGAAAATCCAAGGAGGGATGGGAAGGAACAATGCAAATCCATTCACTTGAGGAGTGGCAAGCATCTGAAAAATTCTGAGGAGGAAATAAAGGGTAGTGGGGAGCCCACTTCAATCCAAATCGACGAAAAATTGAGTAAAAAAACTGCCCAGGAATTTACTGATACCAGACCAGTTGATATAGCAAAGGGTCAGCAACCTGACAGTCAGCAATCCGCACTAGTATGTTCTAGTCCTAAACCACCCCTTCCATTTCCTCAAAGATTTTGAAAACAGCAGCAAGATGGGCAATTCAAGAAGTTCTTAGATGTTTTGAAGCAGCTCCATATCAATATTCCCTTGGTGGAAGCATTGGAGCAAATGCCGAATTATGTCAAGTTCTTAAAAGACATTTTGACGAAGAAAAGGAGGTTGGGGGAGTTTGAAACTGTAGCCCTTACCGAAGGATGCAGCGCCATGTTGAAAATTAAGATTCCACCGAAGTTGAAGGATCCTGGTAGTTTTACAATCCCTTGTTCTATTGGGGGACGGGATGTTGGAAGAGCCTTATGTGATTTTGGGTGCAAGCATTAATCTCATGCCCATGTGTATTTTCAAGAAGTTGGGAATTGCAGAAGCAAGGCCAACCACCGTTACTTTGCAATTAGCGGATCGTTCCATGGCTCATCCAGATGGAAAAATTGAAGATGTTTTGGTACAAGTAGATAAGTTCATCTTTCCGGTGGACTTCATTATTCTTGACTATGAGGAAGATAGGGAAGTTCCAATCATTTTAGGGAGGCCATTTCTTGCCATAGGAAGGACTTTGATAGATGTTGAAAAAGGAGAGCTCACCATGAGAGCTCAAGATGAGCAAGCCACATTCAAGGTTTTCCATCCCATACGTGCTCTAGATGCATTAGGAGAATGCTTAGCAATTGGAGATATGGATCCTAACATGGTTGAGGAGTCCAAATTCAAAGTTAGTAAGAAGGTGACAAAGAAGATTCCCCTTAAAGAAATTGTTAGGTTTTATGCCCTAAATAAAACTCCATTTCAATGTAATCTATTTTATTCAACATCAATAAAGAAACAGAAGTATTTTTCATTCATTTGTGTATGTTTTGGTTCACTTTATCAATTGCTTGTCTATTTGATTTATAAATTCATCTTAAACCCTTTTCACATACTTGATCATGTTTATTGTGCTGTCATCACATTGAAAAGTAAAAATGACTATGTGAATAAAGTTTCCTAGATTTATCAGACACAGGGTTTTACTGATATGATAATTTACAACAAGAGTTTACTTGCATTTGGAGAAATGCTATGTTCTTTCCAGAACATTGGTTAAAGTAAAGCTCAGGTTGGATGCATGGAGTATGCATCGGAAAGGACCGATATTGAACTTTGACTTAGATTTAATTAAACTTACCGTAAAATCTATTCAAGTCAATATCGCCAAGTTGATCCTAGATCAAATGTTCTTAATCCTGTTATGATTAGGCTCAATCTTGAAAGGCTATTCGTGTTCTTTGATTTGTTAGTTAAGCCTACTTTTAGGTCAGGGTGATACGTACATTTTGGGAACACGGTAGTGCAATTGAGTGGGAGCGCTAACATAAACATGGAATCTATAGCTTCCATCTGGCGAATAGTAAGCAAAGGATGATCTCCTTCGAGCTTGACCAAACGAACATAAATGGTGGAGTACTCATTTCACATAAGCTGAAATATCATTTATACGGGGTCAAGTGTTTTAAGGATAAAATACATAGTAGGGTGTTACGGTAATCTAATCCCTTTACAGTGTAGACCATTCATATAGAGGATCATTGATCAAATTAGGATTATAACAATAGATAACTAATGATGCGTCTATATGGTGGAACATATAGAGCATTCTATATACTGAGAGTGCAATTCTAAGTTCTATGCGTGGATTCAACGAAGAATTAATAAGTTAGTGAATTTTAGTGCTAAATTCTTGATCTACTTATTGGAAGCTCGGTTATATAGACCTATGGTCCCCGCACTAGTTGAGATAATATTGTTTGTAAGACTCATGTAATTGGTTTTGATTAATCAATTATAATTCACAAATTAGACTATGTCTATTTGTGAAATTTTCACTAAGTAAGGGCGAAATTGTAAAGAAAGAGTTAATAGGGGCATATTTGTTAATTATGATACTTTTTATAGTTCAATTAATAAATATGATTAATGACAATATTATTTAATAATTATTTATAGTTATTAAATAGTTAGAATTGGCATTTAAATGGTTGAATTAGAAAATTGGCATTTTTGAGAATATCAGATACAAAAGTGTTAAAATTGCAAAATTGCAAAAAGCAAGGCCCAAATCCATCAAGCCATAGCTGGCCACTTTTGTAGTCATTTTAAACTGATATTTTCATTATTTTAATGCCAAATAATTCAAACCTAACCCTAGTGGAATGCTATAAATAGGTAGTGAAGGCTTCAGGAAAATTACACTTCTGAATCAGAAAACCTGAGCCTTTCTCTCTCTACCTTGGCCGCCACTCTCTCTCTCTCTTCTTCCTTAGAATTTCGAAATTACCTTAGTGATTAGAGTAGTGCCCACACACATCAAGCAATACCTCAATCATAGTAAGGAAGATCGTGAAGAAAGATCATCAGCAAAGGAGTTTCAGCATCAAGGATTCAGAGAAAGAAATCCAGGTTCAGATCTTGATAATACTCTGCTACAGAAAGGATACAAGGGTTAGAGATCTGAACGGAATGAGTTATTTAATTCCGCTGCACCCAATGTAAGGTTTCTTAAACTTTATACGTGTTTATTTCATCGTTTTAGAAAGTTCATATTTAGGATGTTAATAAATATACTTGTGAGTAGATCTAAGATCCTGGTAAAATAAATTCCATCATTGGTTTGGTGTGTGGATAGATTTTAATATGTATATATATATATTGTGGGAATGTGCAATCCGAGTAGTTGGGTTGAGTGTGGGTGACTTTTGAAGTTGGTGATACGTGTTTATTTCATCGTTTTAGAAAGTTCATATTTAGGATGTTAATAAATATACTTGTGAGTAGATTTAAGATCCTGGTAAAATAAATTCCAACATTGGTTTGGTGTGTGGATAGATTTTAATATATATATATATATTGTGGGAATGTGCAATCCGAGTAGTTGGGTTGAGTGTGGGTGACTTTTGAAGTTGGTGAAGTGTGCTGAAATAGTTGGAGTAGTTTTAAAATTATTGTTGTGATCTTGGATAGATTGGAGTGGTGGTAAAAAAAAAAATTAGTGGTGTGGTGCTGGACAAATTTTAAAAAGAGAAAAGAAGAGGGGAATTTGTGGCTGTGTAGTCTTCAACCAAAGAAAAATGCCTAACATTCAAGAGGGTGACGCCACGATTTGATCCTAAGTTTCCGGACTTCCCTCAACACGTTCTAGACCCGTGGGGTGGACCATCAGCTTCGAATACAGAGGAGCCCCACGAGGACTCCGAGTAGAGGGAGTTTTCTAATACCTAAGCTATTTTATATTTTTTTGTTATGTGTCGTTTTTTAGTTTGTATTGTGCTAATTGTGTGTTGTCTTTTGTGTTTGGAACTTTTATTTTATGTCGTTTATGTGATTGTTAGTTTGACATTGAGAGATTTATGAGTTTTTCTGTGGCCTAGTGTTCTGCTCGATGATGATACTTTCCGCTCATTCCATTATTGTTGCTGCCTAATTTATTTGTTGCCTTTTCATGCTGAATTATTGGATATTATGGATGTTTCTCTTTAGTCTCTCCTCACTAGTTTATACTTTTATTTTTCCACCATGCTTTGCATTTTTCATACGATTGCTTCACATATATACTTTTAGCATCTAGAATTGGTTAGTGCGTCTCCTTGAAGCGAAATCCTAGCTAGACTTGTCCCTTAGAAATGATTTAGGCCATCTTTGGACGTTTGAGCCTTTCTAACCTTCCCTGTAAAATCAATTTTTCCCTAGTCACCCAAGTTTGAGCCGTTTAGCCTCTTTTTGTTGTGCAACCCAATCATACATCTATCGCCAATCCTAATTTGCATTTCCACATACGTCCTAACTTAATTGCTCACTTGTCAAGAGCCAAGTTTCACATTAAGTTTGGGGTGAGTGCGGTGAGTGCAACTTGTGGTGAGCTAATTCAAGGTTATACTTTTAGCCACATTGGGGACAATGTTGGGTTGTAAGTTTGGGGTGGGGGAATTAGCTCACAAAGTACATTATTATCCACTTTCAATTAACCTTCTCTTGCTATCTATTATATAAATATAATATAGTAATAAATTTCTTTCTAATGAAAAAAAATCAGCAATGAAAAAAAAAGTGTGCTTGCAACTAAGTTTGGGGTGTTCCCCCCATTTTAGTTCAAAAAAAAAGAAAAGAATAAACATAGCAAGAGAAGTCTATTTCAATGCCAAGTACTTGTGAGTACAATGAATTAGGGAAGTGAGTCAAGAAAAAAAAAATCATAAGGAAGAGGCTCGGTTTTTGACAAGTGAAGTAGTTAGGTGTTGAGCTAGCTTAAATACATCCTTTACCATACCCTAACCCAAGCCTAACATTACAACCCTAGTAAAGTCCTATTGATCAAGGGATAAGTTTAGACTACATTAGTGGAGAGGAGTGCACTAATCCAACTTATGGAGCTAAAATGAATGAAAAAAAAAAAAGAAGTTAAGGTAGTTGTAGGATAGTTCAAAGTTTTGGTGGGGCATACTTGTATAAATTGTTGAGTAGGTGACTTTGGGGAGGTATTAATGTTATCCAATGAGAAAACTTTAAAGGGGCAGCATATAAAGCTACGACAAACACATTTTCCTATTCCATTTAATTCCATTTTTTCTGAGAGCATCAATGTTCGCTAGGCCAACTTGAATTCCTATGAAATCTCTCATTTGTCTTGTGTGTTGAGTCTTTGTGTAAAATTTGTTATTGTGTTTTATTTTTGTGTTGCAATTGCTCGAGGACGAGCAAGATTCTAAGTTTGGGGTGTTGATAACTCTAAGATTTAGAGTTATTTTGATATCTTTAAACTTGAATTTTAAGTTAAATAATAGAGTAATTAGTGTCCATATTATGTAATTGTGTTTAGTTTGTTGTGTCTTTGCAATATATGGAAGTGTGTGTGTTAGTAAGTGTTAAATAGACTTATGTTGTTGCTCTTATGTGTATTAAGTAGAAAAAATGCAAGAATAGGTATTTGGAAATGTTTGGGACAAGGAGGAAAATGAGCAGAAAAATGCTTATTGTTGACTGGCATTGCTATAGCAATCATAGCGTAGCAATTGCCAGCCCAGTAAATATATTTTGGCAGAAAGTCCAACTGGCATTAATGAAGAGAAAAATGAGCTGAGGTGGCGAAAAATGTGGCCAATGACTCAACTAATAGGTGGAAAATGAAGGGCAAGTGGACCATGACTTGGATTTCCAATTAGGGTAAACTTTAGTACCCTAATTGGGGAGCAAAAGAGAAAGAAGGATAGAATAGAAAGGTGGCTGCACTTTGAAAGGCTGGTACGAAAATTTCAGAGAAAAGAAAATCTAAGTACAGAAAAAAGAGAAGGGAGAGAGTACAAAGAAGAAGACTAAGAAGAAGGAGAAGAAGGCAACCTACAAAGAGAGGATTTGAGCTTCAAACTCATTTCTCTTGCTCTCCTCTTCATTTTGTATCATTTTCTACTCTCTAGTTTTCTCTTTAACTCCATGAACATTTCATTTTCTGGTTTGATGCTTTTAATTTCAGCTATGAACTAAAATATTTGAGATTTGGGTGGTTTGAACCCTTGTATGGACTAGTATTTTGATTTTGCAATGATTAAGTAATCTTGTCTTAGTTCAATTAGGTGTGATGAAATGTTGATTGAATGTTAATTTTTGGCCATCTTTAACATTTAGCAAGCTAGATCTTACTTGGAAAAGTAAGACCTAGTTGAACCCCTCTAATTGATGCATGATTTTTACCTTTTCTTTTAGGTATTAATTAGTAGTGAAATAGGCATATTTTGCTACCATGCATAACTAAGGATTTGATGCTTTATTGGACTATTTGTGATCATCTGATGTAGGAATGCATTGTTGAGATTATGAATGATTTATTGCAAGTTTTGGAAAAAGCTTGCTGGTTTTTTTTGAAATTTGTTAACTCTGCCAGGATTGCTGAGTCATTGTTGGGTCATTGTTGTATCAACTGGGACATACAAGTGGAAATTAATCACCCAAGTCTATTTTCCAAATCTGAAATTATCACCACTCTAATCACTTTTAACTTCTTATTTTTAGTGTATTTAGTTTAAAAAATTGTTTCTCAAGTCTAGAATTAAGGTTATAAATTTTTCTCTTGAATTAATTTGTTACTTTGTTTTATTTTTATTTGAAATTCTTGGAATTGCTCTTAGTTGATTTTGCATTATTTAGTAAAAAGTCCATGTGGAGACGAACTTTGATTACTTATCATTGTATTACTTGTTTGTGATTGTGTACACTTGCGCAATTATAAAGCAATATAATTTTCACAACAATACGCTATTCATTATCCATTGTTATTGTTGACTTCGCTTTTAGCCAACGACAATGAGTCTTTTTGATAAGCGATAAATGATATGTCGTAACGAATATATAATAAAACAATAATAAGACACAAGAATTTTATAGAGGTTCAGCCTCGAGCAGTTCGGTAATAGCCTAATCCTCGTTATTTGTATTGACTCAAGAACAAGGAAGAAGATTCCTTTTCTTATAGCTTTTACAACAGTATCTCTAAATATATAATTCTTAAATAATAATATAGTCTTAGCTTAGCTACGTATCGACTTTCAATCTCTTGGTCGTTTTGTGCAGTGAACATACCTCACTATTTATAGGGCTGGGAAACTTGAGGAGAAAGAGTTTCCTCTCTCGTTACAATGCGCATAAACAGAAAGATCGTGTGATCAATGTTGAATGCAAGGATCGTGGGATTGAGGCTGAGTACACTGATAGTGGGATCGTGTGTATGCCGTATCCACGTAAGTTGATCCCTGAGTTATAGGCATTGAGCTGATGACTCATGATGCAAAAGCTGAATTCGCTAAGTGTTGAGTGCTCTGCACGGATCGATGAATATCTTACTCAGGATGTGCCAGCGAGGCATCCTGCTCGGTCTATTGATGTCGCCCAATTAGTTACACTGCGGTCGCGGTAGTAAACGGACTATATGTCGTATCCACAGGGAGGAAAAATACACTCAAAAGGACAGTTAGTAATTTTACGAGAATAAAATATGAACCTTGAATATGATGAGAATATTGAGAAAATGATCTTTAAAAATTAAACAAGTAATTAAAATGAGAAGTGATCAGAAAATGATTATGGAAGACACAAGCTTCGTACATGCAATTATATTTTCCTGATAAAATTGATTCTTTAACCTTAACTATAATTCTACACCATTAATTATAGTTGGAAAATGTGTATAATTAAGCTCACTAGAAAAATATGTTCACTAATTAAATTAATACTACTTCTAATAATACTATCATATTATATAATTTACATCGACAAAATACCACCGGCAGAATGCAGTAAAAATCATATAATATAATAAACACTCTAATAATTAATAGCCTAACTTACATAAAAAAAACATGACTGAACTTATATAAAAGGTACTATTAAATTTAAAGTGCAATTAAGAAGAAGAGAAATTTAATATAACAAATGTAAAAATGAAGAACAAAGAGAAACAATATATTAGAAGAATAAAAATTGCATGAACTTACACCTGAGTCTTGCCAAAGAAATTAGCCTAGAAAAGGCATTGTCTTTACACTAAAATTAATAAAGCAAAATAAAGAAGATGGAAAGAAAAGACACAATTTTGGTATAATAACTCTAGTAAAATCTGATTATTTTGCTCCCCTTAATGATCCTATTTATAGAGCCAAAATGCTCCCTAAAACTGGTATTTTCACACTTTTTAGTGGTGTTAGTGGCACCGAATGTTGAACTAAATGGAAGAACATGAGCCACTTAGTGAACTTCTTTATAAATGTTGAGAACGTGCATCAGGTGGTTTGAGAGTTGGGAGACACCTGGACAGATGGCATGTATTGGAGCTACGTGGGTTGGATCACGCACACTAAATGTTGAGGATGGAATTGTCGTCCCATTAGAATTGGGAAATTTACATGGTGTACTAACTTTTGCCATTTTTTTACAAAAATACTGCCAGGCGGTATTTTTTACTTTTTTACTGTGTTTTTTTATAAGTTTCATACTGCAGTATACTGTGTTAAGTTTTCACTGGTGTTCTACTGGTGTTTTACTGGTGTTTTACTGTTGTTTTGAGCTGTTCTGCTTTGTGTTTTACTAGTGTTTTATTAAACACAGTATTTTTGTAAAGATTTCTGTGTGACAGTATTTTTGTAAAAATTAACTTAAATTCCAGTATTTTTGTAAGTTTCCCTTAGAATTAGTGGATAATCATTTGGATTCAATATTTGGGCCTTCATCTTGAAACTTTAAAGCATATGGGCCTTGATGAAATTGAAGTCCACGTATGGAGAAATAATCCACTTAATTGAATGTATCATATGTAGCTTAGGTTTATCACATGTAGTATGGAACTTAGGCCATGTTGGTGATGTTGATGATATTGCATTGTCTTTATGGGCCTTTCGAAATTGGGATTTTGTATTTTCTTTTTATCACTTTTCTTGAAAAATAACATAAAATTAAAGTAAATTAAATATTTTCAATAAAAATAAATTTACCATTAAAATTATGAAATATTTAATTTATATTAATTTTATATGCATAATTGAAGGCTTAAAATGTACAAATTTGAGCCAGTATGGCTAGTTTAAATTTTGGGTGTTGTAAGACTAGTATGGCTAGTTTTTGGTTTTGTAAGGCCAATATGGCTAATTTAAATTTTGTAAGGCTAGTATAACTAGTTTTAGTTTTATAAGGCTAACATATGGCTAGTTTTTAGTATTTGTAAAGTTATTATATGACTAGGTTTGATTTTGTAAGGTTAGTTTAATCTAATAATAACACATCAAATGTAGTGTAGTCACCGTCAGTAATAGATAATTTCTAGTATTTACATTAGAGAATTCTGTGACTATTTACATAAAATTTCATATTTTATTTTATTTTTTTGTAATGGAAATTTCATTTTTTTTATTAAATATTTATTATGTATTAATTTTTTCTCTTTATTTTGTAGGTGTTCTACTGGTGGATCGGAAGTGACAACTCTCAGTTTTGAGGTTTTCTTTTCTGATATTATGGTTTTATTGTCTAGTTCTCCTGGGGTATCTCTGCATACCCTTAGGATAGACAATGAACTGTTATAGATGGAAGAAAATCCTCCTCTGCTTGCGTAACTTTGTTACTTTTGTTATTTTAACCTGTATCGGTTTCCTTTTCAAAAAAAAAAAAATGTACAAATTTGAGCCTTGATCATCTATCTTCCCGAACAGATGCTCCAAGTGGACTCCACGTGTCACCATTCTTGTGGCGCCGGTGACTTTTCCGGTGAAACTTATTATTATATTACAAATATGAGATTTCCATAAAAATATGCCATAAAAAGCCCATATAAATGTAAAAAAAAAATAAAAAAAAGGGAGATTTACAAAAATACTGGAATTTGGGTTAACTTTTATAAAAATACTGTCACACAGAAAAGTTTTCAAAAATACTGTGTTTTTATAAAACACTAATAAAACACAAAACAGAACAACTCAAAACAACAGTAGAACAACTAAAAAATACCAGTGAAAACTTAACACAGTATATTGCAGTATGAAACTTATAAAAAAACACAGTAAAAAAGTAAAAAATACCGCCTGACAGTATTTTTGTAAAAAAAATGGCAAAAGTTAGTATACCGTGTAAATTTGCCTTAATATCTATAATCCCATAATATTATTTAGAGGAATTACCTCATATATTATTATTATTTGTTTTTTTTAAATTTATGGTTTGGGTTTCTGAAGTGGTTTCTTTGGTAATTTTTATGTGGGTTGCTATATAATTTTTGGTTACGACTCTATTAGTTGTATAAAAATTTTTATGTAGAATTCCGTAAAAATGTAAAAAAAAAAATATTTTAAAGTATAAAAATAAAAAAAACCATTATTATTTATTTATGTCATAAAAAATACACTCTTACAATTTTTTTTAAATTTCTACTTATTTTATTGGAGATGCTCCGTACTAAACCCAATAAACCAATTCTTTTGATCAAAAGGAGAAAAATCCCTACAGCCTACAATCTCTTTTTATACTAAACAACAATGCCATCTTTTCCGAATCCAGGTTCACTCACCATTTGCGAAATCAATCGAGACCTCAGTATGTCCTTTGCTCCTCTTCCTTCTTTGTCTTTGTCTGTGTTTTTTTTTTTTAGTTGTTGTTTGCTAAAAAATTTCATGTGGTTTACCCTCCATCACAGTCACTGCTGAGAATCTTTCTGACGATCGAGCCAAGGAAACTTACGGAAAACTTCTGGTTAGACCTCCTGATTCTCCTGTGTTTGGTTTTGTCAAAAATATTTGAGGCTTTTAGATTAATGATGTTGTTGTTGTTGTTGTATGCAGGGGACGGTGTTCAGTCCGGTGGTGTTTCAGTTGGACCAGCCGGTACGACCGCCGAGTCCGGAGCTTGATGCAGAGCCACTTGGCACAGTGGAAAGAAAGGGTATTGTAGCAACATTGCAGGAGATAGTGAATGACTCCCTCAAACGCCTTTTTCATCCTAATGACGTCAGCTCACTTCTCTCTTGTGTTTTATTCATTTGTTTTATAGTTTTGATTGAAGATGTTTGAGAACTTATTAGTGGGTCTAGGCTTACCTTTGTTTCTTATAATGACAGTGTTAAAAACATTGAGATAGTCAAGAAAATCAAGAATCACCAAGCCTTGCCAATAAAAAGTAGTTGAAGGTTCACTAATTTTGTGTTTTCATCTCATATGACAAATTTCACAGGTGAGCTTATTACCAAAAGTTGATCTTCAGGGAGTAAGTTGGCACCAACATAAGCATATTATTGCCTTTATATCTGGGTCAAATCAAGTTATAGTTCGTGATTATGAAGATTCAGGTAAGTTTTTAAACCAGAAAATGGCTTTTCCATTATTTTGTTGGCACATTTATGTTTTCTTCTATGTTGAGTTTTCATTTGTAATTAGACCTTTAATTTAAAAGCTATATATTGAATTTATTTGTATGCTGTTTTTCATTTGTATTGTTACAGAAGGGAAGGAACCATGCATTTTGAGCAATGATTCTCAACGGGATGTTAAATTACTTGAGTGGAGGCCTAACGGCGGGAGAGCACTAGCTGTAGCTTGCAAGCAAGTATCATACATTTTATTTTTGCCATTCGTCTCTTAAATTTATTTGTTCATGTTGAAGGGTACTTTCTAATGTAAAACACTGCGGACAACTGATTTTTTTTATTTATTTTTTCCATCCAATTAAACTGTATTTCAGGGGTGGGATTTGTATATGGGTTGCCTCTTATCCTGGAAATGCAGCATCTGTAAGGTCTGGCGCTGCTTCATTCTTGGGAACCTTATCCAGAGGTTCTGGAATAAGATATATACTGGCAGATTTTCTTAAAAGTCAGAATGATGAGCAAATAAGTGCGCTGTCATGGAGTCCAGATGGAAGATATCCAGACCAACTTTATAAGGCTTCATGTTTTTTAATATTATACATGATACAATTAAAGCTTAGTAGCGATTGATCTTCTCTTCGTTAATCTTTTTCGGCAAAGTTCATCTTTTATTACAGTGAAGCTAACCCTTCCTTAAGGAACTTAACATGCAAAGAGAAACAATCCCATTTTTTCTCGTTTGTTTTCTTTCTTTTGAGACAATTGATTACTCATCATATATATGTAAATAGTTTTTCAAGGATTAGCTCTTCAATGGGTATAGTATTGCATTATCTCTAATTTTTCCTTAATTTATAGCAACATATCTCGCATCTGGGTCATTTGAGAGCTCATCATTTACCATATGGGATGTTGCTCAAGGTATTACAACTGAACTCTCTCTCTCTCTCTCTCTCTCTCTCTCTCTCTCTCTCGAAAAGCTTTCTTTTACCAACCCTTTTCTGGCTTATATATGTATATATATGTATAGATATATGTATGTGTTTGTTTATTTAAATAAGGTGGTTCAGCCAAATTCTCTATGGTTTAATTTTTGAAAGTCATTTGGATTCTCTCCCACCCCACCTCTTTTTATATATAAAGTTTGGTATCTTATCCACATTATACTATTTATATTTTGTTCATAGTACTTATATATCATTAACTATCTGGACTCTTATGGTGTGTGTGTGTTTGCCTTAGTGCAAATCTATTATTTTCTTTACTAATGGGTGAAATGATTATTTCCTCAAGTTCATATGGTGACTTGTTTGTTTTATTGCATCATTTAGGTGCAGGGACTCCCATTCGACGAGGATTAGGTGGTATATCTATGCTTAAGTGGTCACCAACTGGAGATTATTTTTTTCTGCTAAATTGTATGTTACTCGAAGTTAACTGCATTCTCCACCTGTATTACTCTTAGTTAACTGCTAATCAGGGTTTTTTTCTTCTTCTTTGTTGTTGTTGTTGCTAATCAGTATGGTTCTAATCAGTTTGTTAGCTCATTATAATCTTGATTTTTTTTGCAGTGATGGTACATTTTATCTTTGGGAGACAAACACATGGACATCTGAGTCATGGTCTTCAACTAGCGGTTTTGTCATGGTAAAGGAAGCTGATTTTAAAATTG
Source organism: Cannabis sativa (assembly GCF_029168945.1). NCBI lineage: Eukaryota > Viridiplantae > Streptophyta > Magnoliopsida > Rosales > Cannabaceae > Cannabis > Cannabis sativa. The sequence goes on along the minus strand of NC_083608.1, from coordinate 10,671,774 downwards.
TGGCTGAAAGATTTTAATTTTAAAGTCTTTGTTTTTCAACTCACATGCAATTAGCTTTTTTTTTTTTGCCCTCCTCCCTAAGAGAGTTTCTTAATATAGCATAATTTTCTTTCCATTTTGGTTTATTATTGTGTTTCTGATAAGATTGATAAGCCCTCCAATAAGGCTGACTAAGGAGGAAGTTGACAAATCAACAAGTTAGTTAGGTGTCACCGTGTCAGTGATTAGTTAGTTACGACTCTGTTGAGATGGTTTGGGGATTGTATATAGAGAAATGAGAATCCGTGGAAGAGTAGAGAAGAATTTGGTTGTTCTTTGTAGAGGAGAGCCTCTTGAATTAACTCAGCCTTGTATACTTATTAAGTGCTGAAGGAGAAGGACCTGCAACGACAGGGACTACTAACCCTCTTCTTGTTTTGTTCCTAGCCATATGTTATGAGTCTTTGGTGCCTTACCAATCCCTGTATTTAATAATACACAAGTATTTTCCAGTAGTTTGTGTGTGATTTGTATTGACAGGATACTAGAATCCTGTCAGTTTCATTTTTTCTCTTATATCAAAAACAATATTTGTATATATATATATTGCTAGACTACCAATGCAATTTGTATATAAGAGGAGGTACTAGTTGTATCATTTCAGTAATAGCTTAGCTGTCCTTTTCTAATATTTCTTTTTATTAATTGATCTTGGTGGCTGTAGCTTATTTTAAAAGGGCGGAAGTGGCGTGTCTTTTGTCTTAGGCTGGTGTCTATAATTAGAGGGAAAGGGCACTTTGCAAGGGCCTTTTGTTTACTTTGTTTGTTTGAGTTTTATTAGGTTTCTTATTTAATTTTATTGTGTTTTATTGGGCCGTTTTTTTAAGTTAAAATTTATTGGGCTTTTTTTAAGTTGCTGAATGAAAATGAGCTAAAAAAACCCTAAAATCTGGTTTTTCATTTGAATTGTGCGCCTCACTGTTTTTACAGCCTCACATGGCTGAGGCGTATGCCTCTCTCCTCCATGCTGAAGTTTTTTCACCTCAAAGTGAGGGGCACAATAAAAAACGTAATTTTAAACATTGATAAGAAAAAGAGCTCATGGCAATTGCCTATGCAGTAGCCAAGTGGCATCCTTATTTGTTGGGTTGCAAGTTCATAGTGCGCTAGGACCATCAAAGTGTCAAGTTTTTGTTGGGACAACAAGTCGTTGATTCAGGATATTAGAGTTTCTAAACTAACCAGTCACTCTCAATGAAGTGGTTGATGCTTTGTCCCAAGAAATCTCCCCTCATTAACCTGATTTTGTAGGACTTTCATTGTTCACATATGGGGGGCCATGCCAATGAGCTTAAAACTTACAAAAAGGTGCAATCTTATTGTTTTGGGAAGGAATGAAGGTTGATCTGCAACACTGTCTTACTCATTGCACGTTGTGTCAACAAATTAAGTCTCTAATGACTACCCTAGCTGGTCTCTTACACCCAATCCCGCTGCCAGCTAAGTTTTGGGCGAAATCATTATGGACTTTTTCAAGGGTCTTCCCAAATCAGGAGGTTGGGACACTTACTAGTAGCGTTGACCGTTTAACCAAGTATGACCATTTTAATAAAGCTTTTACTTCCCTTTACAGCTACAACAGTGGCTGAGCATTACATGATCGATGTTGTCTGCGTACAAAATTTTCCTCAACAACTTTTGGAAACATTTGTTCAAACTCCAAGGGACCACTCTCAAACGGATGGACAAATCAAGATACTCAATAGATGCTTAAAGACTTAACTTCGGTGCTTCACATATGAGAATTCCAAGAAGCGATCTAAGTGGTTGGCGTGGGCAGAATTCTTGTACAATACTTCTTATCGTTCTTCCCTCAAAAGTACTCCATTCAAGGCTCTCTATGGTTGCGACACACCACCCCTTCTACCTTGCAAAAGAGGGACAACAATCGTCTCTGCGGTGGACTCGTTGCTGGAATCTCAAGATGCAATACGTGATGAAATCCATCCACATGCACTTGTTACAAGCCCAAACACAGATGCAAAAGTATGTCAATGCCAGGTGTCACGGGCTGCCTATTTGGACACTCCCAAATAGGTGGGACGTGCGGCACTTGCTGACACACCGAGCTAGCTAGTTAGCCTAAATGCGCCTGCAGGCAAACAAGTTCAAAGGTTAGGCACGATATATGTCTCGCACAAGTTGAGTGCAAACAAGAAGCATGAGCAAGCAAACACAAAGCGTCCTCAAGGACCAATCTCACACAACCCACAAGCAAACATATAGACAAATGGCATGCAATGGCCCAACAAAGGCAACAAATAGGCATCACGAAGACCATATAGAAGCATACAGAAGAAGTATGGATAAACATCATTTTATTAATATATAGCCTTCGATAGGGCAAGGGAGTACACAGCTGGGCCCCTATCATGCTGGTAACAAGGTGCTTCATAAGTCACCTGGTCACCCCGAGCTTATTGGGGTTTTAAGGGATTTCCAGGAACATAGATGATTTTAGCTCTCCATACATATGTGGGTGGAAATACAAAGAAAGAAAGTTAAACAACAAAAGACTTCCAATCCCAATGAGGTGCTTGGTGCAAGACTTGACTAATGATCAAGCACGAAGACATGCTCATGTTACAAAATACCCCAATGAGGTGCTTGGTGCAAGACTTGACTAATGATCAAGCACCAAGGCATGCTCATGTTACAAAATGGCCCCAGGGTGTGCCATGGGGCAGCACGCCACATTCTCCCCCACTTAATTTTTCGGCGTCCTCGATGAACTTGCTGCATGATCTTCAGTCTTCTGCATAAACTGCTGCAAGTCCTCCGTCTTCTCCCAGCTGATCTCGTCATCAGCAAGGCCCTTCCATTTGACCAGGGACTCTTTTCTCTTCTTTTTCTTCACACGAACAGTTCTTTCTGCAAGGATTTCTTCTGGTTCTCTGCTGCTGCGTCGTTGAATGCTGATGTCGTCCCTGGTAGACTGGTTGCGCGCTGGATCTTCTGGATTTTCATGATACAGCTTGAGGTTGCTGACGTGCAGGATCGGGTGTATCTTCATCCATGAAGGTAGTTTGACTTTGTAGGATGTTAGGCCAATTTTGTAGATGACTGGAACAGGGCCCTCGTATTTGCGTACGAGTCTGATGTCCTTGTCCCCTGAGAATCTCTATTGTTCTGGCCTCAGTTTGATCAACACTAAGTCACCTGCCTTGAACTCCAGCGGTCGGCATTTCTGATCTGCCCACTTCTTCATTCTTCGTGAAGCTTTCTCTAGGTATGCTTGGGCAATCTTTGTGTTCTTCCATTTTTTCGTAAAATTGAAGGCTCGCGGATTCCGTCCGTGGTATTCATCCACTGTGTGGGGTAACAGTGGTTGCTGTCCATTCACAACTTCAAAAGGGCTCTTGTTTGATTAAGAACTCTTCTGAGAGTTGAAACAAAATTGAGTTACGTCTAGTAGTTGCGGCCAATTCTTCTGGTTGGCATTGACAAAGTGTCGCTAATACTCCTCCAACATCCCATTGAATCTTTCTGTCTGCCCATCTGTCTGTGGATGGTAGCTTGAGGAGATGTTTATCTGTGACCCAAGAAGCTTAAATAATTCGGACAAGAAAGTCCCTGTGAATCTTCGATCTCGGTCACTTACTATATTTTGGGGTACTCCCTAGTACTTTACTATATGCTTGAAGAAAAGTTGAGCTGTCTCTTGCATACTTAGAAAATCTGTCCACGATTACCAAGATCGCATTCAAGTCTCCAGTCTTCGGCAAACTTGAAATGAAATCAAGCGAGACACTCTCCCATGGTCTGCTTGGGACTGACAATGGTTCTAACAATCCTGGCGTCTTGTGTCTCTCTACTTTGTCCTGTTGGCAGACGAGACAAGTCCTTGTGTAGTCCACCACATCCTCCCGCATCTGTGGCCAATAGTACCCATGCTTTAAAAGGGCATGTGTCCTATGCCACTCTTGATGACCCGCCCACAATGTGTCATGACACTCACTCAGCAGCGTCCTCAGATCGCCTGCCTTCAGAACAAACAAACGCCCACCTTTGGCCCACAAGAGGTCATCCTCTACCCAAAATTGAGTTGTCTTTCCTTTTCTTGCGAGAGTCATGATATTCTTTGCAACTGGGTCCTTCTCCAGGTTCTCCTTGATGCGCTCCTTGATTGGTGTACCCACTTGGCTAGCTGACACCTTTAGTGCTATCAACTCTGCTTTACGACTAAGGGCATCAGCTGCCTGATTAGAGTCTGCGTGAGGAAATGGCTAACAACAGTATTGTCCGTCTTCACCACAAACTTTGACCCCAACAAGTAATGCCTCCACGTCTGTAAACAATGAATAACTGTCAGGAGCTCTTTTTCTTGCGCAGTGTACCGCCTTTCTGCTTCGGAAAGCTTGCGGCTCTCAAATCCACTGGGTAGCCCTCCTGCATGAGTACCCCTCCTAAGGCATAATCTGACGCATTAGTCTGTACTTCAAAGGGCTTGTATACATCAGGCAGGGCTAATACAGGATCTTCGATCATGGCTTCTTTTAGACTTCGGAAAGCTTCTTCGCACTTCTCAGACCACGTCCATGTAACACCCTTCTTCAACAACTTTGTTAAGGGTGCTGCTCTTCTCGAATAGCCCTCCACAAATCTTCTATAGTAATTGGCTAGACCGAGAAACGAGCGTAATTGTTTCACATTGGCTGGGGTCGTCCACTCTTGGATCGCCCGCACCTTTTCCATATCTATACGGATCTTCCCGTGCTCTACAACATGACCCATGAACTTGATACTTTTCTGAGCGAAAGAGCACTTCTCCCGCTTTACATACAACTGTTCTTTCCTCAACTTCCGAAACACCGTTGCTAAGTGTTCCTGATGCTCTTCTAAAGTGGCGCTGTAGACCACGATATCATCCAGGTACACCACCACGAACTTGTCTAAGGCATCATGGAAGACTTCGTTCATTAGTGTACAGAATGTGGCTGGTGCATTTGGCAACCCAAACGGCATGACGCGAAACTCGAATGCCCCATACCGAGTAACACAAGTAGTCTTTGGTTCATCCTCTTCTGCGATCCGAACCTGATAGTACCCTGATCTCAAGTCCAATTTTGTGAAGTATTTTGCTCCACTTTGCTGGTCAAACAGATCAGCGATCAAGGAAATGGGGTATCTGTTGCGCACAGTCACCTTGTTGAGGGCGCAGTAGTCTATGCACAGTCTCAAGGTCCCGTCCTTCTTCTTTTGGAACAACACGGGGGCACCAAAAGGTGCCTTTGATGGTTTGATGAATTCTGTCTCCAACATCTTCGTTAGGTGACTCTTCAACTCCTTAAGTTCCGGGGGAGACATTCGGTATGCTGCTTTAGCTGGGGCCTTTGCACCCGACACCAGCTCTATTTGGTGATCAACTCTCCTCCTGGGAGGCAGTCTCTTTGGGAGCTCATCCGGCATCACATCTTTGAATTCATCTAACACTTTCTCAATTATAGGTGGACTGGACTCCTCCACTTTCTCATCGTACACGGCGGGAGCAATGACAAATGTCGGTCTCTTCTTCTTCAGGCCCCTCTTCAGTTGCAGGGCTGATAGTAGCTTGACTTCTGGGGGCTGTCTCACTTTAGCGGGAACCATAGAAGGATTCTTACCCATGATCAGTAGATTCCCTGTTGCTGGAATTGGAATGGCCCCCTTCTCAGCTAGAAACTCCATTTCCAATACCACATCAAAGTCATCCATGCGAACAGCTACAAGGTCAAGTTGCCCTTCCCATCCGTTGATCTTGACATTCACTTTTCTGGCCACTCCAATCGTGGCCATAGCCTTCGAATTGACCGCTTTCATGCGGCTTGCATCTTTCTCCAGTTTTAGGCCCACCCTCTTGGCTTCAATTTCGGAAATGAAGTTGTGTGTTGCGCCGGTGTCAATCAACACGCTCTTGGCATGCTTACCATTTAAATTGGCCTCCACAAACATTAATTCCTTCCCAAGGGCTTTCTTTCTTCCGACGCTATGCTTCTTAAGAGCAGCCATCAATTGAACGGCGCCCATGTGCGCGCAGTCTTCATCTTCATCATCTTCCCCACATCCTTGCTCCTCTTGAGCAATGGATGCGTTTATGGCACTCAACTTGGACTGGTGGGGGCAAGCAGCCGCTCTATGTGGGCTTTGGCAAAGCCAACACTTAAGGGGCTTCTTCCCCGTTGCAGCATCACTTTAAGAGGAGGAGCTAGATTCAGGAGTCTTCTTGTCCCCTCCCTCACTTTTACTCGGCCATTGCTTTCCTAACTTCTTACTCGCATCATTGTTGGTGCTCGTCTGGGGATTCGTCTTCTTCGGCTGAGAATTCTCAGAGGTGTAATCAGTCAGCCGCTCGGCTGCAGCTTAAGCAGTGGCGAGATCTGACACCCACTGCCTTTGCAGCTCTTGTTTAGCCCACGACTTGAGTCCTTCAAGGAAGTAGAATAGTCTGTCGACTTCGTTCATGTCCTTGATGTCGAGCATCAATCCGGAGAACTTCTTTACATAGTCTCGGACTGTTCCAACTTGCTTTAACTCTCTTAGTTGGCGTCGAGCTAGGTAGGCGACATTTTCTGCCAGAAATTGGGCATTCAATTCTTCTTGAGGTCTTCCCAAGTGTTAATGGTGCATTTACCACTCTGAATGTCTTCATACTTCGTCCTCCACCACAACTTGGCGTCCCCGGACAAATACATGGTAGCTGTTGCTACCTTTGCTTCTTCAGAGTCGGTCCGCACGACCCTAAAGTAATGTGTCTGTCACAGCCATTCGGGAAGAGTTAGCAGGAATGTCAACCAAGCTAAATCTTACCATGATAGCGGCAGAGCGTGCAAATACCGGAGGGCACGGAGGTATGGAGTATGGCCGACCAAGAGCACCCGAGCCCAAATGTTATGGAGGGGCGAGGGATGCCAAGGAGTTTCAAAACTTTCTCTTTGACATGGAGCAATACTTTAGGGTCGTGCGGACCGACTCTGAAGAAGCAAAGGTAGCAACAGCTACCATGTATATGTCCGGGGACGCCAAGTTGTGGTGGAGGACGAAGTATGAAGACATTTAGAGTGGCAAATGCACCATTGACACTTGGGAAGACCTTAAGAAAGAATTGAATGCCCAATTTCTGCCAGAAAGTGTCGCCTACCTAGCTCGACGCCAGCTAAGAGAGTTGAAGCAAGTTGGGACAGTCCGAGACTATGTAAAGAAGTCCTCCGGATTGGTGCTCGACATTAAGGACATGAACGAAGTCGACAGATTTTTCTACTTCCTTGAAGGACTCAAGCTGTGGGCTAAACAAGAGCTGCAAAGGCAGCGGGTGTCAGATCTCGCCACTGCTCAAGCTGCAGCTGAGCGGCTGACTGATTACACCTCTCAGAATTTGCAGCCGAAGAAGACGAATTCCCAGACCAGCACCAACAATGTTGCGAGTAAGAAGTCAGGAAAGCAATGGCTGAGTAAAAGTGGGGGAGGGGACAAGAGGACTCCTGAATCTAGCTCCTCCTCTAAAAGTGATGCTGTAACGGGGAAGAAGCCTCTTAAGTGTTGGCTTTACCAAGGCCCACATAGGGCGGCTGCTTGCCCCCACCAGCCCAAGTTCAGTGCTATAAAGGCATCCATTGCTCAAGAGGAGCAAGGATGTGGGGAAGATGATGAAGACGAAGACTGCGTGCACATGGGTGCCGTCGATTGATGGCTGCTCTTAAGAAACATGGCGTCGGAGGAAAGAAAGCCCTTGGGAACGGATTGATGGTTGTGGAGGCGACTTTAAATGGTAAGTAGGCCAAGAGCGTTTTGATTGACACCGGCGCAACACATAACTTCATTTCTGAAATTGAAGCCAAGAGGGTGGGCCTAAAACTGGAGATAGATGCGGGCCGCATGAAAGCAGTCAATTCGAAGGCCACAACCACAATTGGAGTGGCCAGAAAAGTGAATGTCAAGATCGACGGATGTGAGGGACAACTTGACCTTGTAGCTGTTCGCATGGATGACTTTAATGTGGTATTGGGAATGGAGTTTCTAGCAGAGAAGGGGGCCATTCCAATTCCAGCAACAGGGAATCTACTGATCATGGGGGAGAATCCTTCAATAGTGCCCGCTAAAGTGAGACAGCCCCCCAAAAGTCAAGCTACTATTAGCTCTGCAACTGAAGAGGAGCCTGAAGAAGAAGATGCCAACATTTGTTATTGCTCCCGCCGTGTACGATGAAAAAGTGGAGGAGTCCACTCCACCTATAATTGAGAAGGTGTTAGATGAATTCAAAGATGTGATGCTGGACGAGCTCCCAAAGAGACTGCCTCCCAGGAGGGGAGTTGATCACCAAATAGAGCTGGGGCTGGGTGCCAAGGCCTCAGCTAATGCAGCATATTTAATGTCTCCCTCGGAACTTAAGAAGTTGAAGAGTCAGCTAACGAAGATCTTGGAGGCAGAATTCATCAAATCATCAAAAGCACCTTTTGGTGCCCCCGTGTTGTTCCAAAAGAAGAAGTACGGGACCTTGAGACTGTGCATAGACTACCGCGCCCTCAACAAGGTGACTGTGCGCAACAGATATCCCATTCTCTTGATCGCTGATTTGTTTGACCAGCTAAGTGGAGCAAAATACTTCACGAAATTGGATTTGAGATCAGGGTACTATTAGGTTCGGATCGCAGAAGGGGATGAACCAAAGATTACTTGTGTTACTCGGTATCGGGTGTTCGAGTTTCGCGTCATCCCGTTTGGGTTAACAAATGCGCCAGCCACATTCTGTACACTCATGAACGAAGTCTTCCATGATGTCTTAGACAAGTTCGTGGTGATGTACCTAGATGATATCATGGTCTACAGCGCCACTTGAACACTTGGCAACGGTGTTTCGGAAGTTGAGAAAAGAACAGTTGTATGTAAAGCGGGAGAAGTGCTTTTTTCCTCAGAAAAGTATGAAGTTCCTGGGTCATGTTGTGGAACACGGGAAGATCCGTATGAATTTGGAAAAGGTATGGGCGATCCAAAAGTGGACGACCCCAGCCAATGTAAAACAACTATGCTCGTTTCTCGGTCTAACTAATTACTATAGAAGATTTGTGGAGGTCTATTCGAGAAGAGCAGCACCCTTGACAGAGTTGTTGAAGAAGGGTATTATATGGACGTGGTCTGAGAAGTGCGAAGAAATTTTTCGAAGTCTAAAAGAGGCCATGATGGAGGATCCTGTTTTAGCCTTGCCAGATGTATGCAAACCCTTCGAAGTACAGACAGATGCGTCAGATTATGCTTTGGGAGGGGTACTCATGCAGGAGGGCCACCCTGTGGCATTTGAGAGCCGCAGGCTTTCCGAAGCAGAAAGGCGGTATACTGCGCAGGAGAAAGAACTCTTGGCGGTTATTCATTGTCTACGGACGTGGAGGTATTACTTGTTGGGGTCGAAGTTTGTGGTGAAGACGGACAATACTGCTGTTAGTCATTTCCTCACGCAACCAAAACTGATTCCTAAGTAGGCCCGATGGCAGGAATTCTTGGCAGATTTTGACTTCTACTTTGAGCACAAGGCCGGACGTCTCAATCAGGCAGCTGATGCCTTTAGTCGTAAAGCAGAGTTGGTGCCACTAAAGGTGTTAGCGGGCATGTCAACTAGCCAAGTGGGTACACCAATCAAGGAGCGCATCAAGGAGAACCTGGAGAAGGACCCAGTTGCAAAGAACATCATGGCTCTTCCAAGAAAAGGAAAGACAACTCAGTTTTTGGCAGAAGATGACCTCTTGTGGGCCAAAGGTGGGCGTTTGTTTGTTCCGAATGTAGGCGATTTGAGGAGGACGCTGCTGAGTGAGTGTCATGACACGTGGGCGGGTCATTAAGGGTGGCATAGGATACATGCCCTGTTGAAGCATGGGTACTGTTGGCTGCAGATGCGGGAGGATGTTGTGGACTACACAAAGACTTGTCTCGTCTGCCAACAGGATAAATTGGTGAGGCACAAGACGCCAGGGTTGTTAGAACCTTTGTCAGTCCCAAGCAGACCATGGGAGAGTATCTCGCTTGATTTCATTTCAAGTTTGCCGAAGATTGGAGACTTGAATGCAATCTTGGTGATCGTGGACAGATTTTTTAAGTATGCAACCTTCATCCCGGTGTCGAAGCAGTGTTTGACAAAAGAGACAGCTCAACTTTTCTTCAAGCATATAGTAAAGTAATTGGGAGTACCCCAAAATATAGTGAGTGACCGAGATCGAAGATTCACAGGGACCTTCTGGTCCGAATTATTTAAGCTTCTTGGGTGACAGATGAACATCTCCTCGAGCTACCATCTATAGACAGATGGGCAGACAGAAAGATTCAATGGGATGTTGGAGGAGTATTTGCGACACTTTGTCAATGCCAACCAGAAGAATTGGCCCCAATTACTAGACGTATGACACGCCCCGAACGGTCCGTCGCCCGAAGGTGCGGCGCCTCGCAAGTCCGTCTGCAAGGTTCAGCCTCCAACTCGAAAGTCACAGCAATCGATCCCACAAAAAGGAACAAAGAAATGATGAAGAACACATAGAACAAATGAAGAATAAATGATGAACAATGAAGAACACCATATATATCCAAAAGAGAATGACCAAGAGAAGCTTTGTATTAAAAAGGAGAGTATTACATTATGAATCAACTATATTTTACAAAGAAAATGCCTTGAATATATAGGCAGCCAATGTTGGCTCGTGAAGCACCAAAAAAACTATAAAGCATTAAAGTGTATATGCATGACATCATAATGCATACACTTATAAATCAATTAATCATAAACCAAATAAAGCATAAAGCATTTACAACATTTAAAGCATTATATAATTAATTGGTTTCCTTCTTAAGAAGGTAATGCTTTGGCCGTAGGAAGCAAACCCACCACCAAGGGTTCTCCTTTATTAAGGCATATATATATATGTAAACCCATCCTTAAGGGTTTTGCCCATTTTGGCAATGGAACGTCCCATCCATTTAGGATATACTATCATACAATATATGCCCATTTTGCCTCCTTTTATAATGCATGCATGATACAAAAACCAATCAGTCCATTCGTTATCATATTATTTATATTGCATGCATTTTCGGCATTCCCGACAATTTCGGTGCCACCCGATCTTTCTTGCCAATTAGCACCCGACGTGCTAAAAGCAAGCATAACGTCTCGAAAATACGCGGGACCTTACACCCTCCCCCACTCAAGCCTTCGACGCCTTTGGAGCTTAGTGAGCTTCGAATCCAGTTGAAGGAAATGATTGATGCTGGAATCATGGAAGCCTCCAAAGCGCCCTTTGGTGCCCCGGTGTTGTTTCAGAAAAAGAAGGATGGTAGTCTAAGAATGTGCATAGACTACCGTGCCTTGAATCGGATCACTATCAAGAACCGATACCCCATTCCACTTATTGCTGACTTGTTCGATCAGTTGGGAAATGCTCAATTCTTTACCAAGCTGGACTTAAGGTCAGGTTATTACCAAGTGAGAATTCGGGAGGGGGATGAGCCAAAAACTACATGTGTGACTCAGTATGGCTCTTATCAGTTCTTGGTGATGCCTTTTGGCCTCACGAATGCCCTTGCAACTTTTTGCACTTTGATGAATGAAGTATTTCATGCATTCATTGATGTGTTTGTGGTGGTATATCTTGACGACATAGTGATTTATAGCAACACCCTTGCTGAGCATGTGGAACACTTGAAAATGGTGTTCACTGCCCTGAGAAAGAATTCCCTCTATGTGAACCCAGAACTGATAAGAGCCATACCGAGTCACACATGTAGTTTTTGGCTCATCCCCCTCCCGAATTCTCACTTGGTAATAACCTGACCTTAAGTCCAGCTTGGTAAAGAATTGAGCATTTCCCAACTGATCGAACAAGTCAGCAATAAGTGGAATGGGTTATTGGTTCTTGATAGTGATCCGATTCAAGGCACGGTAGTCTATGCACATTCTTAGGCTACCATCCTTCTTTTTCTGAAACAACACCGGGGCACCAAAGGGCGCTTTGGAGGCTTCCATGATTCCAGCATCAATCATTTCCTTCAACTGGATTCGAAGCTCACTAAGCTCCAAAGGCGTCGAAGGCTTGAGTGGGGGAGGGTGTAACGTCCCGCGTATTTTCGAGACGTTACGCTTGCTTTTAGCACGTCGGGTGCTAATTGGCAAGGAAGATCGGGTGGCACCGAAATTGTCGGGAATGTCGAAAATGCATGCAATATAAATAATATGACAACAAATGGGCTGATTGATTTTTGTATCATGCATGCATTATTAAAGGAGGCGAAATGGGCATATATTGTATGATGGTATATCCCAAATGGATGGGACGTTCCATTGCCAAAATGGGCAAAACCCTTAAGGATGGGTTTACATATATATATATATATGCCTTAATAAAAGAGAACCCTTGGTGGTGGGTTTGCTTCCTACGGCCAAAGCATTACCTTCTTTAGAAGGAAACCAATTAATTATATAATGCTTTAAATGTTGTAAATGCTTTATGCTTTATGCTTTATTTGGTTTATGATTAATTGATTTATAAGTGTATGCATATACACTTTAATGCTTTATAGTTTTTTTGGTGCTTCACGAGCCAACATTGGCTGCCTATATATTCAAGGCATTTCCTCTGTAAAATGTAGTTGATTCATAATGTAATACTCTCCTTTTTTAATACAAAGCTTCTCTTGGTCATTCTCTTTGGTTATATATGTTGTTCTTCGGGCGATGGACCGTTCGGGGCGTGTCAAGTGATACCACTTGACGCGCTCCAAACGATCCGTCGAAGGAGTGCGGCGCCCCACAAGTCCGCTTGCGAGGTTCAGCCAACCAACCGAGTGCAACAGCAATCGAAACAACAAAGACAGCAGAAGAATATGAAGAACAGCAAGAACAAAATGAAGAACACTTGGTTAAGCAAAGAGACTCTCTCTGTATGAAAAATGGGGGCCTTTACAAATGAAATGCAACTAAACTTTACAAGATTAATGCCTTGATTAAATAGGCAGCCAACAAATTAAAGCATAAAGCATAAAGCAAAACCATGTGAATGGGTTTCCTCCAAGTAGCTCAGCCCACTTGGGCGTATGGGAAGTGTCCCATCAATTTGGGGTTGACTCTTTGCCCACTTGTGGTGACGTCAGCATGACAAAATGGGGCAGTTTGCTAACATGCACCGAATCCATGCACCATGCACCCCGACACTTCCCGAACGCCCATACTCAGCGTGCTACAATCAGGTGCATACTCCCGGGAATTATTTTCCAAGCAGCTCAAGCACCTTGCCACCAGCTGCTTGTCCCGATAAAATACTCGGGACGTAGCACCCTCCCCCACTCAAGCCTGCCACAACAGTTGAAGATTCACCCAGTATTTCATGTAAGTATGCTGAAGCCATACCATGGTGATGAGAAAGACCCTTCCAGGGGAATGTCGAAGCGCGCCCCAACTGCTGTAGTAACTTTTTATGATAAAGAAGTTGATTGCATACTGTCTTCGCGGGAATTCAGAAAGAAGAGAATCCCTCGGTATACTGAGTACTTGGTGAAATGGAAGAATTTGCCTGATGCCGAGGCAAGTTGGGAACCTGAGTCCCAATTATGGCAATTCAAGGATCACATCCTTCGGTTTAAGGATGGTGAAGCGACGGGGACGTCGCAGGCTTGAGTGGGGGAAGGTGCTACGTCCCGAGTATTTTATCGGGACAAGCAGATGGTGGCAAGGTGCTTGAGCTGCTTGGAAAATAATTCCCGGGAGTATGCACCTGATTGTAGCACGTTGAGTATGGCGTTCGGGAAGTGTCGGGGTGCATGGTGCATGGATTCGGTGCATGTTAGCAAACTGCCCCATTTTGTCATGCTGATGTCACCACAAGTGGGCAAAGAGTCAACCCCAAATTGATGGGACACTTCCCATACGCCCAAGTGGGCTGAGCTACTTGGAGGAAACCCATTCACATGGTTTTGCTTTATGCTTTATGCTTTAATTTGTTGGCTGCAAATAATCAAGGCATGACTCTTGTAAAGTTTAGTTGCATTTCATTTGTAAAGGCCCCTATTTTTAATACAAAGAGAGTTTCTTTGGTTAACCAAGTGTTCTTTATTTTGTTCTTGCTGTTCTTCATATTTTTCTGCTGTCTTTGTTGTTTCGATTGCTGTTGCACTCGGTTGGTTGGCTGAACCTCGCAAGCAGACCTGTGGGGCGCCGCACACTCCTTCGACGGATCGTTCGGAGCGTGTCAAGTAGCTTTGTGTTTGCTTGCTCATGGTTCTTGTTTGCACTCAACATGTGCGAGACATGTATCGTGCCTAAACTTTGAACTTGTTTGCCTGCAGGCGCGTTTAGGCTGACTTGCTAGCTCGGTGTGCCAGCAAGTGTCGCACGTCCCACCTATTTGGGGGTGTCCAAATAGGCGGCCCGTGACACCCCTCCATAGCATTTGGGCTCGGGTGCTCTCGGTTGGCCATACTCCATACCTCCGTGCCCTCCGGTATTTGCACGCTCTGCGCTATCATTGTAAGATTTAGCTTGGTCGACATTCCTGCTAACTCTTCCCGAATAGCTGTGACATACACATTACAATTCTTTATCGTATTACTGAGGGAGTCTTGTAATGATGCCTGCCCATTTTGTAACACAGTGATAGCAGCCTGCATGTCTGTTGTTGCTTGTTCTAATGCCCTGATGTGATCCTCCATCTAAGGTGCACCTTCTGATCCGATAGCAGCATCTCTCCTCTCGATTGCAGCTACCTTGGCCAACAAGTTTGCATAGTCTTGAGTCAACGTGGCAACTTGTTGCTTTTAAAAGCAACTTGTTGTTGCGTCGCTGTTGACCCTCTCGTCCAGGCCATCTAATTCCCCTATGCGCTTCTCAAGCTCTTGAATTCTTTGGGTGTTGCTCACCATTATGTCGTGTTATCAAGCTTCCCTTTCTCTTGGCTCTGATACCAACTGTCACGGGCCGCCTATTTGGACACCCCCAAATAGGTGGGACGTGCGGCACTTGTTGGCACACCGAGCTAGCAAGTCAGCCTAAACGCGCCTGCAGGCAAACAAGTTCAAAGGTTAGGCACGATACATGTCTCGCACATGTTGAGTGCAAACAAGAAGCATGAGCAAGCAAACACAAAGCGTCCCAAATGACCAATCTCACACAACCCACAAGCAAACATATAGAGAAATGACACGCAATGGCCCAACAAAGGCAACAAACAGGCATCACAAAGACCATATAGAAGCATACACAAGAAGCATGGATAAACATCGTTTTATTAATATATAGCCTTGATAGGGCAAGGGAGCTGGGCCCCTATCATGCTAGTGACAAGGTGCTTCATAAGTCACCAGGTCACCCCCCCTAAAGAGCTTATTGGGGTTTTAAGGGATTTCCATGAACATAGATGATTTTAGCTCTCCATACATATGTGAGTGGAAATACAAAAAAAGAAAGTTAAACAACAAAAGACTCCCAACCCCAATGAGGTGCTTGGTGCAAGGCTTGACTAATGATCAAGCACCAAGGCATTCTCATGTTACAAAATATCCCAATGAGGTGCTTGGTGCAAGACTTGACTAATGATTAAGCACCAAGGCATGCTCATGTTACAAAATGGCCCCATTGTAGGTGTGCCATGGGACAGCACGCCACACCAGGCGTCATCATGTGGAGTATCAAATGAGGGAGTCAGTTCTCTACAATGCTTCTACCTCAGTTCACATCTGATTTGGAGCTCCAGTTGGAACCTGAAAGGGTTCTGGCCAAAGACCACAGATCCTATTGCTACGAAGTTCTTATCAAATTTAATACCTTCTCAATTTTGAAGCTATGATAAGGGCTGTGACAGCAAACAGTTAACAACAGAAGCAATTCACTATAGCAGAAGAGAATTTCAGTAATCTTTAAGTAACAGTAGCAAAAAATGGATGAAAATACTCTGAAGCTTTATTGATATTTCAATGGAGACTAAGTCTCTTACAAGGAGAAGGAGCTCTCTCCAAACAGAGAGATCACTCACTAATTCTCACATAAACCCTGCACAATAGCTTCACCCACTACTATAAGGTCAAACAGTACCCAAAATACCCTCTAACCAACTCTACCCGCTCAACCACAAATGACCCAATTACCCTTGAGCCATGTGTCCAATTGGCCTCTTTCTAGTATAAGTAAATCGTATATCATTACCCCCCCCCCCCCCCAAATTTTTAATCTTGTCCTCAAGCTTGAATGTTGGAAATTGCTCGCGGATGACATCAAACTTCTCCCAAGTGGCTTCAAACAAGGGCAGATCCTTCCAACGAATCAAGACTTCAATTGCGTGGTCTGGAGCTGTGGGGAGTTGACAAACATTCAGCAGCTCCTCTGGTTCGACAATGAGCTCCAAATCGGCTGTCAAGGTAGGAGGGAGGGTGGTGGAAGAGTGAGGTGTACCGATAGCAGTGCGGAGTTGGGACACATGGAACACCGGATGGATGGCTGCCGAAGAGGGAAGGTCCAACCGATAAGCGACACTACCAATTGGCTTCTGAATCACAAATGGACCATAGTACCTTGCTGCCAGTTTCTCGTTCTTACGAGTGGCCAACGACTTCTGACTGTAAGGCCTCAATTTAACAAAGACCTTGTCCCCCACAGCAAATTCAACCTGCTGGCGAGACTGGTCTGCCACGTCCTTCATCTTTTGCTGCGCACGCAAGAGGTGCATCTTCAAATCATCGAGAAAAGAGTCTCGCTCTTCCTGCCACTGGTCAACAACCATGACCGCAGTAGACCCCGCTGTGAACCAAAGGTGGGGGGTCACGCCCATACAACACCTTAAAGGGCGTACAACCCAAGGAAGAGTGAAAGGTGGTGTTGTACCAATATTCCGCCCAAGCTAACCACTTAGCCCATCCTTTGGGACGATTCGAAGCAAAGCAACGAAGATAAGTCTCAAGGCAACGGTTGACAACCTCAGTTTGCCCATCCGTTTGAGGGTGATATGAAGTGCTATGGCGGAGCTCCGTGCCTTGGAGTTTGAACAACTCCGAACAAAAATGGCTGAGAAAAATACGATCCCGATCCGAGACGATAGTAAGAAGCTGCCCATGTAATTTGACCACTGTGTTGGTGAAAACTTCAGCCACTGACTTGGCGGTGAAGGGATGCTTAAGGTTAATAAAATGGCTGTACTTGCTAAGCCGATCCACCACCAATAAGGCCGTATCAACTCCCTCCGATTTGGGTAATCCTTCGATAAAATCCATAGTGAGATCATCCCAAACTTGAGCTGGTAGTGACAATGGCTGTAATAAACCCCTAGGAGACATGGACAGATGCTTGTTGCGTTGACAAGTCTCACAGGAGCGAACAAAGTCAAGCACCTTCGCTTTCATGCCGACCCAATAGACATCGCCTTTCAAGCGTTGATAGGTGCGAAGTTCCCCAGAATGCCCCCCAACCGGAGAGCTGTGATACTCCCTTAAGAAATGGGGAATCAAGGACGATGCGGAAGACAACACCAGCCGTCCTTTATACAACAACCGCTCGTGATGTAATGTGAAACCTGTAACGGATTTCCCTTGCTCTAAATCCCTCTTGACTCTAGATAGGAAGACATCCGTGTCAATCTCCCGCTGACAAACATCCCAATCAAGCCAAGCCGTAGAAGTCAACAAAGAACATTCAGCAAGAGGGAAGCGAGATAAGGCATCTGCTGCCCGATTAGTGTGCCCTGCCCTATACTGAATTTCGAAATCATAGCCCAATAATTTCACCAACCATTTCTGATGTTCCGGGGTGACTAGTCGTTGCTCCAGCAAAAATTTGAGGCTTTGTTGGTCTGTCCGGACAACAAAACGCCGGCCAAGGAGGTAGGGCCGCCATTTGAGAACAGCAAGAACAATGGCCATGAGTTCTTTTTCATAAATGGACTTCAGGCGGGCCCGAGGCTTAAGAACTTGGCTGAAATAAGCTATCGGTCGACCTTCTTGCATCAACACCGCCCCCAATCCATACCCCGAAGCATCGGTCTCCACCACAAACGGTTTGGTGAAGTCGGGAAGAGCCAAAACCGGCACTGTGGTCATGGCTGTGCGCAACATTTCAAAGGCTGTGGTAGCTTCATCTGTCCACCCAAATTGGTCTTTTTTGAGCTGATCGGTTAACGGTCGTGCTATAGTCCCATAATCCTTCACGAACTTCCGGTAGTAACCCGTGAGGCCTAAGAAACCCCTCAACTCCTTGACTGTTTTAGGCAGCGGCCATTCAAGCATGGCCTTGATTTTAGAAGGATCCACGGCCACACCTTGGCCCGAGATAATGTGACCAAGATACTCCACTTGTGGCTGCCCAAAGCAACATTTTTTTAAGTTAGCAAAAAATTGATGTGGGGACAGCATTTGTAACACCATTTCAAGGTCCTTGAGATGTGTTTGTGCGTCGGGACTGTAGACGAGAATATCATCAAAAAACACCAACGCTCGTTTCCGAAGGTGAGGTTTGAAAATCTCATTCATCTGAAATTGAAAAGTGGCCGGAGCATTTGTTAATCCAAATGGCATTAACACAAACTCATAGTGACCTTCGTGAGTCCGGAAAGCGGTCTTGTGAATATCTTCAGGCTTCACACGAATCTGATGATACCCGGAACGCAAGTCCAACTTCGAAAATACTTGGGCCCCATGCAACTCATCGATTAGCTCATCTATCACCGGAATAGTGGCTTGATTTAAAGCTCGGTAATCCACACAAAACCTCCATTTGCCATCTTTTTTCTTAACCAAAAGGATTGGGCTCGAATAAGGACTATTGCTTGGTTGGACAATACCTCCGGTCAACATATCCCTGACTAAACGCTCAACTTCATCCTTAATGTGATACGGGTAGCGGTAAGGTCGAACACTTGCTGGGTTGATGCTCGGTAGGAGGTTAATGGCATGATCATGGCTCCGTGGTGGAGGAAGAGACGTTGGAGTTTGAAACACCGACTCGTACCGCTGTAACAATCCATTAATATCTTCTGGGCACTCCACATTCCCTTGTGCTACTGAAACACACCCCAATTCTACCCACACACCTTGTTTTTCATGTTGCAGTAACTTGACCATGTTCTTCAGAGATATTCGAGTTTTATGGAGAAGCGGATCCCCTTGTAAAGTGACCCGTTGGCTACCCACCTTAAGTGTCATTGTGTGTTCCTTCCAGTGGTGAGTAGTCTCGCCCAAGGTTTCTAACCATTGAACACCAAGAATGACATCGGTGTTGCCCAATTGGAGAGGTAGAAAGTCATCAATGATTTCCAATTCTTGTAACGAGAGATGAACTGCCCGACAGATGCCTTCCCCCTTGACAGCTTGTCCGCTACCCATTTGGACTCCGTTAGCCTCCGTCGCGGATAGTGGCAATTCAAGTTTCTTGGCCAATTCAGTGGTGATGAAGTTATGGGTGGCTCCGCTATCCACTAAGACCATCACATCATGCCCATGTATAGACCCCAGCAGCTTCATCGTTTTTGGCGAAGTTAATCCCACCACGGCATTCAACGACACTTCCACTAATTGAGCTTCTGCTGGAGCTAACAAATCTGGAAGTTGAAGGTCTTCTCCATTGAAATCCAACAATCCCTCCTCGGCAGCTTCTTCTTGGATAATGATGACTTGCATTTCAGTTTTTTTACACTCATGGCCACGGGTCCAACGACCATCACATTTGAAGCACACCCCTGCTTTCTTCTTATCTTGAATTTCAGATTCAGTTAGTAGCCGGTAGCTGGTGGCCGCGGCTGCTGGTGACGATGGAGACCTGGAATTTCCACTCACAGAATACGACGATGAAGAAGAAGAGGGTGATGGAAGGAATGTACCTCTGTGGGAGTCGGGTATGGTTAATTGAGTAAGTGGAGGTTTTGGGCTTGACCTATTGGGCCCAGTCAGCCCAACTCTTGAGAGGTTAGCTAAAATATGATTGGCTTCAACAATTTCAGCCAATTCCATCATATGGACCAGCCCAGTAGGCTCCAACATTCTCAAGGAAGCTTGAATCTCCACCTATAAGCCTGTCATGAACGTAGCTTGCAGAGCCGGTTCCGCCATTACTCCGACGGACGAAGCTAGCGACGCGAACTGCCTACGGTATTCCTGCACGGTCGAGGTCTGGCGGAGGACGAAAAAGCGATCATACAGCGATCCTTCGTGTGTGGGGCTGAACGTTCGGAGCAGTAACAGTTTTAGATCGTTCCAAGATTGAATTGGACGTCTCTGATTCTCCCATCGGAACCAACTCAGAGCTGAATCTTCAAGACAGAGAATCGCTGCCTCAAGCTGCTCTGCTGTGGATAATCTCTGTAGTCCAAAGTACCTCTCCGCGCGATACGCCCACTTGTCGGGATCTCCACCATCGAATACTGGGAGTTCGATTAAAAAATTGTGTTTAAAAAAAAGCTTTGTTAACGTGGAATAGAATTTTTTTCCTCTCTTCTCTCTCCTCTGATTGAGAACTGTGCCATGCACACGAGGGGGTTCCATGGTACTGCTGGCCATGGAAAGCACCAAAACCCCACTGGTTTTGGGAAGAAAAAAGGTCACTTCCCCACTGGTTTTGACTGGAAAAACGGTACTGTTTCGAATTATAATCCGAAAATTCGAAAATATTGGAGTTTCCACACTAAGCACAAGGTGTTCATGATCACCTTGACTGGTGATGGTGGCTCGGTCCGCATTTGTGAAAGAACTAGACATTTTGGGTATGAGGTTGCTGTAACGATTGATGCTGTGGATTGGATCATCGAGACAGTGAAGGAAGTCCAGCAGAAAGAGGAAAGGCGAAGGGTCAGTTTCAAACGATCGTTTCGAAACAAGCTTCCCAGAAGCCGTTATCTCGTGGAGTACTTCATGAACACAAAAGGAAGCTTTTTGAAGATTTCAAGCTTAAGAACAATATGATGAAATCGGTTACCATAATACCCGAAGAAAAGGCAAATGGTCGGGCCTGAATTTTTAAGGTGCCTCAACAGCACTATGAAGAGAGAGCAGGCATTTGATAACCAGATTCGAGCTCCACAGAAAGCATACACAAGTAATGGAAGAGTGTCGAACCAGAGATCGTGGGCAAATGTAGTGAAGGAGCCATGGAGACCAATGACCAATCAGAATTCTCAGGCAGAGAATGGTGCTGCCAAAAAGCTTGTTACTGCTAATAAGGCCCCTGTGGAATTTTCTAAATGGAAGATTAAAGGGTTGGGATCTTGGGATTTTTTACCTAAAACAAATGGAAGCTTCAGACCAAAAAATGATTTCCCGCTTAGAAGAATGAAACAGAGGAATTTCCATGAGTTTATGCAAGCAAAACAAGATGGAAAAGATTGGAAGAAGGCGGTTATCATGTTTAGAGATAATAGCGGGTTATCGTGGAGCTGCATTTTTTATAATCTCTCAAGAGAGTTGGGTAGGAAACCAGCTGAGCCAAATGTTTGATGATCGAACCATCATTTGGTGCAGAGATGAGGCCGAAGTAGTGTATTTTTTGGAGAAAGGCATTTGGAGTATTCCGGGAACAGGAGATACCAAAGTCTCTTTCAAGAGATGGTCAGTAGAGGAGCAAAATAGGGACATAAAAGTTGAATGCCGTGGTTCTTGGATTGGTGTCAAAGGCTTACCTTTGAATATATGGAACATGGAGATATTTCGAAAGATTGGAGCTTTGTGCGGGGGATTGTTAGATGTTGAGAAAGATACAGCAGAAATGAATTTTCTCCATCATTTGAGGGTCAAACTTGAGGGGGACAACAATGGTTTTGTACCAGAATCCTTGACAGTAGAGTCTGAAAAATCTGTTTATAAGCTAGAACTCTTTAAGCTTAATGATTTGGGATACAAGTTCAGTGGTTTCTTTAATACATGTTGGCATCAAGATTTTGAACTAGGAAGGAGGATTGAAGATGAGAGGGACCCTGGACATCATGAAGAAGTCGGAGAAGGAAAGAGGAATCAAGAGTTAGGAAAGGTGTCAGGTTTCGAGAAGGGTGAAGCCGCTTGCTCGCTGGAAGAACCAGAACCAGTGGAGTTGGACGGCAGCGATGGGGCTTCTGGAGGAGTCGAACGCGAGACTGTTGGCTGGGACACGATCGACGTCGACAATAACAAAGAAGCTGAAACGAATCTCCCCGAGAAGCTTCTGGTGGCGAAATCGGTGGCTATGGTGACCGGAGTTGGTGTGGAGAACTCTGTCATTCCAGGAAGTATGGTGATCGGTGCTCTGACAGGGAAGGTCTCAACGGGCAGAGAGGATTTTGTGGTTATCGATACTGATGTACACGCGCAAATTAATGGTATGGAGGCGGTTGGAATTTCCAAAATGAAATCTCAGAAATCTAGGGATGTGATATTTATTCAAAAAGTGTTTAGGCGGCTGATGAGGGATCTAGAAGGGCCACGTGTGAGATCATCTTTAATACCTAGTACCTTTATCAACTTAAAGTACATGTGGCAGAGTTTTGAAGAAAATATTGTTAATAAAATGGGCCAGGAAAGTAATTTTTTAAAGGTGGGCCGAGTTTATGAAGGGGAGAGGCCCAAAATTAATTACTTGGAGTGTGAGGGGTCAAAAGTCAAGTTGGACCAGAATTTAAGTGGGCCGGTTGTGAAATTTGGCCCTTCAGTGGGTGTGGAGATGCTGAGAAGTGACATGGGCCATCTTAAGTATAAACATGTGGGCCCATATACTATTTTATTGGACCAAAAGGATGATCGGGTACCCTCATTCTGTCAAACAACAGCTGCCCTGAATAAAATAAATTTAATTTTTGAAGGCATCCTCAAGGCAGTCAGACCGAAGAGAAGAGAAGAATTTAAAAATGCAGCTATTATTACCAGGAGGACTTCAATATTAAAGATAAAATTATTGCAAACTCAGTATTACAAGCAACGGAACAAGGCCTTCTTGGGGAGGAAACAGTTAGTAAAAAGAAGCTGAAAGTTTACATCAGAAAAAGAAATTTTTTTTCTTATGGCAGCGATGTTGGAAGTGGGCAGATTTTTGGGGAATATCATCTTGATGAGTTGGATAAGGACGAAGACCCAAGAGTGGAAGAAGTTATTGAATTCAGTTCAGAAGATGACTATTCGGAGGAGGAAGATGATTCGGGAACTGAAGAAGAAAATGATGAAGAAGAAGAAGATGAAGATACTTTGAGTCATATCAAGGAACTTTGGCAAGAGGAGGATCGATCCAAAGGTGACTTTGAGTCTCATGAGCTAGTTGCGGAACAAGAAAGAATGGAAGTGGTTGATCCAGAAGAGAGGAATACTTTGTTGTTTTCGAAATCGGAGCTAGTTGAATCCATGGCGGAAATGGGCATGAATCTAATACTTAAAGAGAATGTAGAGCATCAAAAGAGTCGGCTCTCAAGAGCTGGAAGGAAGAGCAGTAGAGAACTCAAAAACTTGACTTTTAACATAAATTATGAGAAAGGTCAGAAAAGAGAGGGGCTTCCAAAAAGATCATTATGAGAATTTTAACTTGGAATGTTAGAGGAAGTGGAGACAAGATGAAGAGAAAGGCAATCAAAGCTACACTAAGTAAGGTGAATCCGGATTTGGTGGTATTACAAGAAGTGAAGAAGGCATCCGTTGACAGAAAATTCATTGGTAGTATTTGGAGATCCCGGTTTAAAGCATGGATTCTGTTGCCGGCCATAGGAAGATCAGGAGGTACGTTGTTGATATGGGATACTAGAAGTATCAATGTTTTGGAATCATTGGCCGGTGAATTTTCCATCTCAGTTTTAATTGAAGCAGAAGGTCGACGACCGTGGTGGTTCTCTGGAGTATATGGTCCATGTTCGTATAAAGACAGGGTAGCTTTTTGGGATGAGTTGGCTGGGCTAAGTACTATCTGTGGTGATATGTGGTGTCTAGGAGGGGATTTTAATGTGGTTAGGAGGGTGCAAGAGAAACTAAATAGTAATTCTTGCACTAAGAGTATGAAGATGTTTGATCAATTGGTGCGAGAATTGAAGCTAATGGACCCAAAGCTGGATAATGGAAAATTTACTTGGTCGAACTTTCGAAATAAGCCTATTTGTTGCAAATTGGACAGATTTTTCTTCACCAACAATTGGAGTAATGCGTTCACTTTTGTGAGGCAAGAGATGATGGTCAGGATTGTTTCGGATCAACCCGGTTGTACTTGATTCGAATCCCCATCCCGGGGACCTAGCCCTTTCGTTTTGATAATCGATGGTTGGAGCACAACACATTCTCTAAGAGTTTCGAGAGTTGGTGGCAGAAGGCTGAAGGAGCCGGTTGGGAGGGTACTAAGTTTATGAGTAAATTGAAGGAAGTCAGAGGAAACATTAAGGCATGGAGTAAAAAGACGTATGGCAACAAGCACGTGATCAAAACTGCATTGGAAAGAAGATTGATGATTCTGGATAGTTTGGAAGCCTCCGATGAGTGGAATCAATCATTAATGGAGGAGAGAAGGGCAATCAAAAAAGAATGGCAGCAATTGGTCTTTGAAGAAGAAAGAGGTGTTTGGATGAAGTCAAAATGTAAATGGGCGAAGGAAGGCGATGCAAATTCAAGATTCTTCCACAATTTGTTGAATGCAAGGAAATCTAGGAACACAATCTCCAGAATTGAAAGAGAAGATGGATCATTTATTGAGGAGAAGGAAGAAATAGTCAAGGAGATAATTTCTTTTTTCTCAAGTTTGTATACTTCTGAAAGAAGAGCGGGTAATACATTTGAAGGAATAGATCGGCACGCAATACCGGGATGACTCGCTAGGCACTTGCAGAGACCGTTTCATTGGTGAGTGAAGTCGAGAGGCGCTTGTGAAGGCAGTAAAGCCCCGGGCCCGGATGGATTCAGTTTGGCCTTGTTTCAGTCTCAATGGGAGGTTATCAAAGAAGATTTGATGAAAGTGGTTAAGTCGTTTGAAAGAGATGGCAGTATTCAGGGAAGCATCAACGAAACTTTTATTTGCCTAATTCCTAAGAAGCTGGGCAGTTGCAGGGTTAGAGATTACAGACCAATCAGTCTGATAACAAGTGTTTACAAGATTATTGCCAAGATGCTCTCTATTCGACTCAGGGGTGTGTTGGGGGAGACTATCCTTGAAACTCAGTCGGCTTTTGTTGAGGGTCGACAAATACTAGATATCTCATTCCGCTAACGAGACAAGAGAAGACTATAGAAGAGAGGTCGAAGTGGGATTGGTCTTCAAGATTGATTTTGAAAAAGCTTATGACCGAGTCGAATGTGAGTTCGTGGACGTAGTTTTTGGCAAGACAGGCTTTGGAGAGACTTTGAGGAACTGGATCAGTGGTGTATATCATCTACATCATTCTCAGTCTTCGTCAACGGAGCACCAAGGGGAAAGTTTTCCGGGTCGCGAGGACTCAGACAAGGTGATCCACTTTCGCCCTTCCTATTTACACTGATTGTGGATGTGCTGGGGAGAATGACGAATAAGGCTGTCAGCACCGGTAATATTTCCGCTTTCTTGGTAGGAAAGGAGAGAATCCAAGTTAGTCACCTTCGTCATAGATGATACGATATTTTTGTTGAGAATGAACAATCGTTACACAAGTTGTCGAGGGTTGCGTGCTTTTGTGCTATATCCGGACTAAAGATTAACTCGAGCAAAAGCCAATTGTCGGGAATATGTATGGATGAGGAGATTGTCTCAAGGCTTGCAAGGAGAATTGGATGTGAAGTAGGAAGTTGGCCATTGCAATATCCTGGGTCGGCCGCCTTCGGGGGGCTCGCCAGAAATGGAGTTTTTGGGAACCGGCTATGGACAAGTGTGCTAAAAGACTCGATGGATGGAAGTGCGCATTCTTATCTAAAGGGTAGGTTGACTCTCATTCCGCCTCGCTCTATCTTCTATTCCTTTATATTTCCTATCACTATTTAAAGCACCTGGTCGGTAACTAAAGCATTGGAAAAAATGATGAGAGATTTTTTATGGGAAGGTAGTGAATCCTCGTGGGGAGCATCTAAAGGGCTGGGATGAGGTGTGTAGGCCCCGACACGAGGGAGGATTGGGAATTGGAAGGTTAGAATTAAGAAACAAAAGCTTGCTTATGAAATGGTTGTGGAGATTTCCTGAAGAACTCATTGTGGCACAGGTGATCGTCAGCATATGGTAGGGCGATAACCTCTCGGGACTCTAAGAAAGGAAGTCGCCTATCTCCTAAAGGTCCGTGGAGAGACATCTCGTATTTGTATGACGAGTTTCGGGTTTGGTACATTTTAAGATCTAAGAGGGGATAGAATTCGATTTTGGGAAGACGTTTGGATTGACGATTATCCCCCTGGTTAGTGCATTCCCCGACCTAACGGTGATTTCGAAGGAGGAACGCTCCTATAAAGGAATTGATAGTTGACGAGGGGTTACCAGGTGGATGGGTGGAAAGCTGGAATTTCAAATTCAGAAGGAATTTAATGGATAGAGAGTTACCAAGCCTTATCTCGCTGATGCAAAAAGTGGAACATGTAAGAGTGTTGAGCATATCGGAGGATAGCCGTATTTGGAGACCAGATCCTTCTGGTGTCTTCTCTTGTAAATCAGCTTTTTCCTGGATGGTATCAAATCCATCAATTAGGGATTTGGATTGGACGAAGTCCCTATGGAAAAGCTGTGCTCCATCTAAAGTTAAAGTGTTCGGATGGCTTCTGGCTTTGGAAAAAGTTAATGTACACGATAAGGTCCAAAAAAGGAAGCCTTTCCTTTATATCTCCCCTGGATGGTGCGTATGTTGCAAAGGAAGCGGAGAAAGTGTTGGCCACCTGTTCTTCGAATGCAAATTTATTGGAAGAGTATGGCGATACGTGTTGGGAGAATTTGGATTGTCTTGGGTCATGCCACGGTCTGTATCACATTTGATAGCATCCAAGCTAATCGGAAGTAAACGCAAAACAAAGCTATGGAAATCAGCGATATTAGCAACAGTTTGGGCCGTATGGCTAGAAAGAAATGCCAGAATTTTCGAAGGGACTACTAAATCAGAAGAGGAGGTATGGGAGCAAGTTAAATTTTGGACAGCTACTTGGGTCTTTAGAACTAAACACTTTGAGGACCTATCCTTTTTAGATTTGTGTAGAGAATGGAAAACTATTGTATAGGGGTTGTAGATGGCTGTATCTATCCTTTTTTTTCTAAGGCAAAGTGGGTGTACTTTGGCCTAGAAGTCATGTTTTGTTAATAATTGTAACCATGGTTTTCTCCCACCACAAGGGAGGCTTCTAATATTTATCGGGAAGGATCCTGTCAATGACAAAAGGATCCTCTCTCTTTTTCAAAAAAAAATACTGGGAGTTCGATTTTCCGGGCGCGGAATTCCGATCGTTGTTCACCAGCGTCTACACGTTGCTCAACAACCTCTGTATTCCTACCATTAATTCCGGTACCACCCACAACAGATCCGTCTCCCCCGTGAAGACGACGATTGGACCCCATAATTCCCGTCGACCCCTCCCGGAGTGAGGCCAGCTCATCTACCACACGAGCTTGGGCAGTAACCAACCGATCCAAGACCTCCTTCATAGCTTTCAAGTCTACCCCATGACTCTTCAATAACACTCCGTGATCGTTGAGCTGGTTTTGTACCCCAAAAACTGTAGTCGATAACCCATCTACCCGAGATTCCATTCTCGTCGATACCGGCATTCACCACGGAGTGCCCGCTCTGATACCAATTGATAAGGGCTGAGACAGCAAACGGTTAACAACAAAAGCAATTCACTATAGCAGAAGAGAATTTCAGTAATCTTTAAGTAACAGTAGCAAAAAATGGATGAAAATACTCTGAAGCTTTATTGATATTTCAATGGAGACTAAGTCTCTTACAAGGAGAAGGAGCTCTCTCCAAACAGAGAGATCACTCACTAATTCTCACATAAACTCTGCACAATAGCTTCACCCACTACTATAAGGTCAAACAGTACCCAAAATACCCTCTAACCAACTCTACCCGTTCAACCACAAATGACCCAATTACCCTTGAGCCATGTGTCTAATTGGCCTCTTTCTAGTATAAGTAAATCGTATAGGAGGTCTAGCAATTCTATCAAGCTACTTGGGAGGACTCCCACATCACTTAGGTTATAAGAGGAGGGCTTAGTACTAATTGTATTATTTCAGTAATATTTTAGTTGTCCTTTTGTAAGAATCTTTTATTAATTGATCTAGGTGGCTGTAGTTCATTTGAAAAGGGTTGAGTTGTAGTGTTTTTTGTCTTAAGTTGCCCTCTATAATTAGAGGGAAAGGGCTCTTTGGAAGGGTAGCTAGAGATTTGCTAAGAGAAAACTCTTGTGCAGAGTCACCCTCTCGAACAACTCTAAACTATAACTTTGTCACTATGATCAATAAAATACTTCATACATACATATTTTTTCCAAATAAAAGAATCAAGATTATAATTTTTCCTTTTAATTTAGAGTTGTGTTGTCATTTCGTTGATTGTCTTTGATGTTGCTTTCGAATATGTAGAGTTTGCTCTTTCCATGTTGATACTTGTGTCTTTTTATTTCAGGGAGCAACATGGGACCCTGATGGGCGTATGATCCTTCTTGCTTTCTCTAAATCTTCAACACTAGGCTCAATTCACTTTGCATCGAAGCCCCCTTCCTTGGGTATGTGTCCGGCCTTTCAATTCAAGTTCAAATGATTTGCTTAATTGTTGGTATGTCCCTAGTTGCCTAAGCTTTTAAGAGCTGCTTTTGGCCTTCTGAAGCTCCAAAAGCATTTCTGTTGCTTGTTGGTTAACGAATGAGTTTTAGCTTTTAACTTTAAAAAGCTCTTTTAACAAAAGCTTGTTTTAGTAGCTTTCTCAGGAATAGCTCTTGAGAAGCTAAAAGCAGAAGCTCAGTCAAATAAGGCCTATATATACTATTTCCTTGCAATACTTCCTACGAAACACATTAATAAATAAAGCTTGAGAATTGAATAAAGATAAAACTACGTTTCTAGCGTGTTTCTAAATTGTGGACTTATTATGGAATTTGTTGAAGTTTATTAGATAATGTTGAGCATTTTTGTGATAAATTAAGCAACAACTGTCATTCAAAGAGTTTCAAATTGAGCATTTTTGTGATGAATTAAGCAACAACTGTCATTCAAAGAGTTTCATATGTGCCGTCGTTTTACATAACTAAGTTAGATTCTGAAACTTAAGTGCACTTCTATTATAAGTATGAACGCTAAAGTGCATTTCACACGAAATACATTTTAAGCGAAATACATTATAAGTATGAAACTTAAGTGCACTTCTATAAGTATGAACACTAAAGTGCATTTTACACGAAATACATTTTGTGTGATAAGTTTTGTGAAAATGACTAGTTATAAGCAAGCAGTTTATGTACGTTGGTGGTACACAAATCAGAATACACAAAGATGGCAATAGCAAACTAATGAAGAAAAAACAGATTGAAATTGTCTATTAAAAATGGCAAAACAATGACAATTTCCTCTAGTATTTGAGAGATTTAGAGCTCTCCATGATGCTGGGTTTCACTCTTGAATTCACGTATATTCCTTTCTCACCATTCTCATACTCCATTCTCTAATTAACCACAAAATTACCAAACTACCCAATACAAAAATACTTTTTCCTACGACCCATATACCCTCATTTCTTATTTGCCTATCAATATATGAGGTCTAATGTTACCAGTTGCCCAAGTTTCACCTTGTCCTCAAGGCGTTAGAAAATAGCACCAAGAAAACTTGGGAAAAACTAAAGAACAAGAAAATTTGAGTAGAAACCACAACGTAACATGGTGACTAGTAACGAAAAACAAATTGAGTAATGTTGTTTGACTTCCCTTCATAAACAAAACAAGTTAATGCTGAAGTGAGGCACTGAGTGTAGAAGCCTTTATGCTATTATGCGAATTTTTGCCCCACAAAAGAGTGACTTCTAGCTTCATGTTAAGAATAGATTCGTGGTAAGTGTAAGTAGGAAAAACACACAACGATGCTACACCAATTCCAGAATCAGAACCTGTAAGTCTCCATCATTGGAAACACATTTCAAACCTAGATGCACACTCAAAAAGTAGAAGTTGAGTTTGTTGCTCTTAGTCGAAAACCCAACGCTGTTACTTCACTAAAACATCAGCAAAATTTCAGTCCCTTAGAGCTAAAGGAATCCTTAAAATAAGGTCAATAAACTTAGAGAAAATTAATGGAGTTGAGACAACAATCCGTGCCCAAGCTCTCATAATGAAACCCTCCAACAACAAAGATGAATTAAGAGAAAGAGCCATTGTCAAAACTTGCTTGTTGACAATCACACCATTTGCTTTGTGCCGGACCCAGGTGCAAGCTCGGGGTTGTGACCTCATCGTCGTTAGTATAGGGTGAATGTCAAGTATGAGCCAGTAAATCGGGTACTGACTATTGAGTCCTTTACATGGAGAAGAAACAATTAAATGGGCCCTACTAGGTCCCATATGTCCATCGCATTATCGTGATCCATTGGGTTAAGGTTGTTGCTAATATGTGATGGGTTTGGAACAAGATGTAATGAACTGGGCTGTAAGGGATAGGGTTGTCTTTGGCTTCAACAAAATGATCCTAGTTGCGTCTTTTTTGATGAATGGCATTGTCAACACCTTCAGTTCTGTGAGCAACATCCTCACCGTCAAAAGTACATCTCGGAGGTGTGCATTCATTGCCAGATTGGGTTGCATAAGCCCTAGGATATCTTTAAGGTGGCGTTTGGTTGGAGGTAATGAAATGGAATGGAATGGAAAAGAAATAATTTTCATTCAATTCCTTTGTTTGGTTGCATTTTAAAGTATTGAAATGGCATTCCAATGGAATACTCTTTCCACCATTTTGGTGGAATGGCTATTCCATTTTAAAAAGGAAGGAATGACCATTCCAATGTAACAAGAAAAAAAATTTAATTATTTTTTTATCAATTTTTTTTATGCATTTTAAATTTTATTCCATTCCATTCCTATTCCCATTCCCATTCTCATTCCTATTCCTATATTTTCATTCCTCCCAACCAAACGCCTCCTAAGTTCTTTTGTCAAGAGCATTTTCCAATGACAAAACATCCTCACCGCCCTCCACCGTTCTCCCATAACCGCTTTGCGTCTGATCGTGAGATTAACAAACTTGCTGGTAAGTGATAGGGTTTTATGGAAATAATCTATCAATCTCCATTTGTCGTTGGCTTCAGCAGAATGATCCTAGTTGTGTCTTTCTTGATGAATGGCAGTGTCGATGTCTTCAAATCCGTGAGCAGCATCTTCACTGCTAGACGTACATCTTGGAGGGTGTGCAATTTATTGTTAGAATGGGTTGCATAAGCCCTAGGATATCTTCAGTTCCTTTTCTTCAAATCATTTTCCAAAAACAAAACATCTTCACTAACCTCCACTGTTCTCCCATAATTGCTTTGCGTCTAATCGTGAGATTAACAAACTTGTTGGTTGTCGCTATCTCAATCGAAAAGCTTGTTTCCATTAGTAGTAGTGGCGATAATGAATCACTGTTGCCAGGTTGTGCCTCGCTTTTGTGGAGGATGTTGTTGCAAGTTTGATTGCACACATAGGGATCGTTAATAAGATAGGAACACAATGAGCAACCACCTGTTTGATTGTAGTAAGCTGCTAGCTACCTTCGATGTGCTAAGAGTAGCGAGTAGTCATCACCCGCGCCAATTGAGGACTAGTTTTTGAATGGAAGCACAACAAGGTCCCTTGCCAATTATTGGATATTATGGGTTCGAGCTTCAACCATTTCTTCCACCACAGTGGACTACACCCTCATCGTTATAGTGGTATCCTTCCATGAGGCAATGCGAGTTGTTGGTAGTATTGAATGAACCTCTGTACTAGCAATTGTAGAATGATGGTAGTTGCCACCATTAGCCCAAGAGGTCCAAGCATTGACTTCTCCATCATCAAAAAGCAACGGTGCCGTGTCAGAGCCATCGATGAAGTGGATTAACGTCGATTGCCCATAAATTAACAAATCTTGTTTGGCAACAGCAAGCTCACACTCGTGGTGGTGGACCAATTCCTTCAATCGTGTGACATCACTTTGAACTGTAAGCACTACCAATTGAGAATTAGTTTTGGAATGGCAGCACAACGAGGTCCCTTGCCGATTATTGGCTATATGGCTTCGAGCTTCAACCATTTCTTCCACCACAGTGGACTACACCCTCATCGTTATGGTGGTATCCATCCATGAGGCATTGCGAGTTGTTGGTAGTATTGAATGAACCTCAGTACATGCATATGTAGAATGATGGTAGTTGCCACCATTGGCCCAAGAGGTCCAAGCATCGAATTCTCCGTCATCAAAAAGCAGTGGTGCCATGGCAGAGCCATCGATGAGGTTGATTAACGTCAATTGCCCATAAATTAACAAATCTTGTTTGGCAGCAGCAAGCTCACACTCGTTGTGGTGGACCAATTCCTTCAATCGAGTGACATCACTTTGAGCTGTAACTACTATCACACAATTCGAAACTCGTGGTGGTGGACCAATTCCTTCAATCGAGTGACATCACTTTGAACTGTATGCATTACCAATCGAGGACTAGTTTTGGAATGGCAGCACAACGAGGTCCCTTGTCGATTATTGGCTATTATGGGTCCCTTGTCGACTATTGGCTGTAGCAAGCTCACACTTGTGGTGGTGGACCAATTCCTTCAATCGCGTGACATCACTTTGAACTATATGCACTACCAATTGAGGACTAGTTTTGGAATGGCAGCACAATGAGAGCCCTTGCCGATTATTGGCTATTATGGGATCGAGCTTCAACCATTCCTTCCACCACAGTGGACTACACCCTCATCGTTATGGTGGTATCGATCCATGAGGCATTGCAAGTTGTTGAAAGTATTGAATGAACCTCAGTACAGGCAAATGTAGAATGATGGTAGTTGCCACCATTGGCCCAAGAGGTCCAAGCATTGACTTCTTTGTCATCAAAAAGCAGTGGTGCCATGGCAGAGCCATCGATGAAGTTGATTAACGTCGATTGCCCATAAATTAACAAATCTTGTTTGGCTGCAGCAAGCTCAAACTCGTGGTGGTGGACCAATTCCTTCAATCAAGTGACATCACTTTGAACAATATGCACTACCTTCACACAATTCGAAACTCCATTCACATATATTGCATTCACTGGAGTCGGTGTTCTGACACCAATTGATGTACCCTGGTGGTACATGTAAACAATGGTGAGGAGAATGGTTCACTTGTATATTCCATTGAGGAAATAACATACATTTGTACACAACTTAGGGAATCTATCCTTGGAAACTAAGAGAATAAAGGAAACTGATTAGCCTAATTTCTAGCTAATTTTGCAGCTAATAATCAACTTGATCATGCATAGCTTGTTACAAAAATAATCAACTTGCACCCCATTAGCAGGTTTTGTGAAAATGGCCCCTAGTTGCTCTCCAGTCTTCACATATCTTGTAGAAACTTAACCTTGCTGAATCTTCTCACGAACAAAATGACAATCAATTTCAATGTGCTTAGTCCGCTCATGGAACACAATATTAGAAGCAATATGAAGAGCAGCTTGATTATCACACCACAATCTTGCTGGCAATGAAGTTTTGAGTCTCACTTCAGCTAATAGCTGATATATCCATATCACCTCACACACAGACTGTGCCATAGCTCTATATCTTGACTGTGCATTGGATCGTGACATAACATTATGCTTTTTACTCTTCTAAGAAACCAAATTCCCTACAACAAAAATCCAGTAACCTGAAGTGGATCTTCTATCTACTTTGGAACCTGCCCAATCTACATCTGAGACACACTCAATATATGAGTGTGCCCATGATCTGTGTACATGATGCCTCGTCCAAGTGCTCATTTCTAATAACACAAAATTTGCTCTAACGCTGTTCAATGATGAATTGTTGGAGACGACATAAATTGATTGACCATACTAATAGAGAATGCAATATCTGGACGAGTTACAGTAAGATAATTCAACTTTCCAACAACCCTGATACTTTTTAGGGTCTTTAAATGGTTCCCATCTTTTGTAAGGTGCACAATAGGATTCATGAGTACTATAATGTTTTGCTCCCAATTTTTTTTTTTTTTGTTTGTCTTAGTTAACAAATCAAGTATGGGAAAAGGTCCAAAAAGGGGGAGACAACTTCTCGCTGGGTCGTTTGGCGACAATGCGTTGGCGATAAGGGCGGAGTTTCACATATGTCCTTGACTTGGAATTGAACATCACAACGCTTGCGGTCTGCTTGAACCTTCATTTTTTGTTAGGCACGAATCAGGTTTTGTTTCAGCAAGTCCAAAACAGAATCACGATCTTGGAGTGCACTTCAACGAAACCTTGGTACTAGCACGCTCAAAACGGAGTAGAGGTGGTGGGTCGCGATTGTATAAAGTTCGGAAGGGAGTCATGCCAGAAGAAGAATGGTCTGATTGGGTTTGAAACTCATAAAGCAACGGAGGTTCCAAGCAATGATTGACAACTTCTGTTTGTCCATCGGACTGTGGGTGGTAAGCTGTGCTATGTTTCAGCTTAATGCCTTGCAAACAAAATAATTCCTTCCAAAACAAGTGAGAAAAATCTTGTCTTGATTAGAGACAATTGAGCGTGGGATACCATGGAGTTTGACAATTTCCTTGACATAAGTGTTGGCTACTGTAGGAGCAGTATAAGGATGGCGGAGTGGGACAAAATGGCCATACTTTGTGAGACAATAGTCCACCACCAAAATAGAGTCATACCCATTAGAGTTGGGAAGGCCTTCGATAAAATCCATAGTAACATCCTCCCAAACCTGCTCTGGGATAGGCAGGGGTTGCAATAAAGGTGATTGAGCCAAATATTTATTTTGTTGGGATAGGCAGATGCCACAAACTGCTGAACTGTCTTCTACATTCCTTGCCAATAGAACTCAGAAGCCATGTCTTAAACACCCTGGAGTGTCCCCCAACGTTATTGCTATGATATTCTTATAGGAGTAGGGGGATGACGAGAGATGAGGCAGGTAACACCCGCCGCCTTTTGAACTTGAGACACCCTTGAACCATGGTAAATCCCCTGCTGTCTTGACCTCTGGCTAAGTCTTGGGTCACCTGAGAGGATAGGATCTGCTGCGATTTGCACTTGCAAGTCTAGTATAGAGAAGAAGTTGGGGACAGAAATGGCAGCAAGAGAAACCTCCCCATTGACACGTGAAAGAGCATCAGTTGCTCTATTTTCGAGACCTGATTTGTATTGAATTTCGAAGTCATGCCTGGGGATCTTTGTAAGCCATTTTATGATGTTCCATGGAAGCCGAATGTTGCTCCAGCAAGTACTTGAGGCTCCTTTGATCCGTACGCACTACCAATTTGTGACCCAAGAGATATCAATGCCGTTTTTGAATTGCCAAGACAATGGCCATTAGTTCTCGCTCATTAACTGACTTCTAGTGCGCCCGAGGGGATAAAACCTTGCAAAAATAAGCGATGGGACGACTATGTTGCATGAGGACAGCCCCAAGACCGATGCCTGAGGACGACTGGGTTTAAGTCATGCCTAAAGCATCCGTTTCTAATACAAAAGGGGTTGTAAAACCAGGTAGTGCCAACACGGGAACTGAACACAACTCGTTTGAGTTGTTCGAAAGCTTCTTGTGTTTCTTGTGACCAAGAGAAAGCATCCTTCTTTAGCTGATCTGTAAAGGGTCTAGCAATACTTCCATAGC
This sequence comes from Cannabis sativa, assembly GCF_029168945.1. Taxonomy (NCBI): domain Eukaryota; kingdom Viridiplantae; phylum Streptophyta; class Magnoliopsida; order Rosales; family Cannabaceae; genus Cannabis; species Cannabis sativa. The sequence goes on along the minus strand of NC_083608.1, from coordinate 10,636,068 downwards.
CCTGAACAAATTTTCGGTAATACCCCGTAAGTCCCAAGAAGCCTCATAATTCTTTAATGTTGGTAGGGCTCGACCAAGAAACCATGGTGTCAGTTTTACTCGGATTCGCAACAACTCCTTGGGAAGAGATCACATGGCCAAAATAATTGATTTGAGACTGAGCAAAAGAGCATTCCTTCCTGTTTGCATACAATTTGTGATGTTGTAGACGCTCCAGTACCAACTCAAGATGAGTAATGTGAGCTTCAAGGGAGGGGTTGTACACGTGAATGTCGTCAAAAAAGACTAATGCACAATCCCCTCAAAAATTAAGAGATACCTCATTCATAAGTACTTGAAAAGTGGCTGGCGAATTTGTCAATCCAAATGGCATCACCAAAAACTCGTAGTGTCCCTCATGAGTGCGAAACACTATCTTCTCCACATCTTGAGGTGCCATTCTAATCTAGTGGTATCCCGATTTCAAATCAATTTTAGAGAAGACTGCGGCTCCATGGAGCTTGTCTAAAAGCTCATCAATTACCGAAATGGGAAACTTGTCCGTTATTGTCTCTCAATTAAGAGCCCGGTAGTCCACACAAAATTGCCAACTACCATCTCTCTTCTTCACGAGCAAAACTGGGCTTGTACTAGGTTGAACGATTCCAACTCGAAACATTTCTCGGACCATATACTCTATTTCGCTCTTCTGTATCTGAGCATATCTATAGGGTCGAAGAGAGATGGGTTCGATGCCAGGTTTCAAGGTGATGGCGTGTTCTTAAGAGCGAATGGGGGGTAAGATTGGTGGCATTTTGAAGACCTCAGTATACTTCTCTAGAAGATCAACGATAAGCTCTGGAAGTGCCGACTGATCATCTAATTCGTCATTGAATATGGCATTCAATTGGACCCAATACCCTATTTCGCTCTTCTGTATCTGAGCATATCTATAGGGTCGAAGAGAGATGGGTTCGATGCCAGGTTTCAAGGTGATGGCGTGTTCTTAAGAGCGAATGGGGGGTAAGATTGGTGGCATTTTGAAGACCTCAGTATACTTCTCTAGAAGATCAACGATAAGCTCTGGAAGTGGCGACTGATCATCTAATTCGTCATTGGATATGGCATTCAATTGGACCCAATACCCTTCTCCTCCTTTTTCCACTGCAGAATCATAGCCTTTAGTGATATGGGAGACTTACACAAACTGGGATCACCTTGTCGTGTCACCCATGTTCCTGCCGTTTCGAACTTCATTACCATTGTCTTTCAATTCACTTGCATATTCCCAAGTGTCTCCAACCACTTAATTCCCATGATGATGTCTACACTTCCTAGTTCAAGGGGAAGAAAATCAGTGATGACTTGCTCAACGCCCCAATCCAACTCAACTTGCGCACAAATCCCCATGTTCGGACTTTCTCGCTTGTTCCCAATAAGATATCATAGCAGGTGGTTGCGGTGATAGGCAATCCAATTGTTGTTACCACCTCCATTGACACAATTATGGGTGGCTCCGCTATCGATTAGCACCGTCGTTGGTTGCTTTTTGATGTGACCAGCAAGCTTCATCGTGTGAGCGGTGGATATGCCAACTAAAGAATTTAGAGAGAGAGAGAGTTGCTAAGGTCTCTTCTGTGGCTCGAAAATCTGTTGATAGAGGTGGGTTTTCGTCAGGAAGTTCAGACTCTTCGTCGGCGGTAAGTGTGATCTGGAGAAGCTTGTGCTCACACTCATGTTCCGAACGGAATTTCTTGCACATTTAAAACAAAGCCCCCGAGACCGTTTGTCTTGGTATTCCTACTCAGTAAGTCGCTTAAAGGAGTTCGTGGTGGTTGATCGGTTGATGCTGGCCTTGGACGTCGTCGTGGCCATGGAATTCGAAGGGAAGCTCTGAGATCTGGTTTGTGTTGTCAAGTGATAAGATCGTGAAGTAAATGGGTTGTAACTGGGTCAGGTAGGGAAAATGGGGCTCTAATTAGGTTTGGCTGTATTAGGCTTTGAGGTTGGCCCATTAAATGATGGCCCTCTTCTTCCATAATTTGGACCAAATCTTTGGTTTGTAATATGTGCAAAGTAGCCTTAATCTCCTGCTTAAGGAATAAAATTTCCTTCTAGGATGTGATCAGGTACATTAGAAACACGAGAGGCTAGCACCTCCTAACGAACGCGGTAATCTTTCACGGTATCAGACTGAACCACTGACAGAAACTCCTCTGAAATCAATCCCACTGGTACCTCAGGAAATCGAAGAACTATGACATGATGGTTCGCCTCTGATTCTCCCATTGAAACCAGGATAGAGCATCTCCGTGAAGACCCACTATAGCAATATCCAACATCATGGTTTTCGTCATCTTTGTTATCAAAAAGTATCGCTCAACGCGATAGATCCATCCATTGGGATTTTCACCATTGAACAATGGTATCTCCATTCGAGGTAGTCTGAAGTCTGGACCATGCGGCTGTCTTGGAGAAAACAATCTGAGTTGAATCGGTGCCATCGTCGACACTGTATTAGGAGGGTAGGTCCCTGTTGGTTGGACGAATGGCTGTTGGGGAGCTATTGGAACGCTTGCAGAACTGTGTTCCCCCATCAAAGATCCATTCCCCTCTGTCGCACGTCGAAACGGGTTTGCTCTAGCTGATGTAGCTTTTGGTGATGTCTTTTCCCTGTGGTAGAAACAGTTGAGAGAGCTGGGAGATCTGACTCACCACGGGTTCCAACTGTTTGGCTACGATTTGAGTGACGACGCCCTGAAACTCCTCTTGCATCTTCGCCAATCCCTAAGTCACCTTTTGAGCATCCACACGAAGGTTATAAACCTTTTCACTCACTTTCTCTTCGATGAGTTCTACCATTGAATCTTTCTTTGGCCCCATGGAAAGTTACTGCTCTGATACCAATTTGATAGGAATTTTTCTTGGGCAAATTAATATGCAGTAGGAAAATATGATAAAATAGCAAGCTAGGAAGGAAATTGGAATTGTATTGATAGAAAACCCAGGTATTCGAGAGCCTGGATCCTTCTTACAAAGAGTTTTACTCAAAATGTTACACACCATTTCATACAGAAACCAACTAATATTTATAGCTAATCCTCATGAGGCTTATCATACACCTCAGTACTACCCAAACCATTCTCACAAAACAGAATTGTAAGGCAGATTTAATTCCCAGCTGCTACCCCATCCTTAGCTTTCCTAGTCTTCTTTGTAGCATATACAAAAGTGGAGGCCTATCAGAGTCTCAGTTCAACCAAATAATCTTTTCAGCCAAATCCCTTCACAAACACTAAGTGCTAGAGCTCTAAGTTCTGCTTCAGCTGAACTCTTACAAACCACTTATTGTTTCTTACTTCTCCGTGTTACTAGATTGCCCCAAACAAAAGAAAAGTATCCTGAAGTACTCCTTTTATTATTATTTACATCTCCTGCCCAATGCTATCACTTTTCTTGAATAGAACACCATTCCCAGGATTCATCTTGAGGTACCTTAGGATTCTAGTAACAACTTCCATGTGTTATTCAGTTGGATCATTCATGTACTGCTTAACACTGATCGAGAACCCAATGTCAGGTTTTGTATGAGATAATCAGATCAAGCATCCAACAGGCTTTGATCTCCCTCTGTCCACTGCTGTCCTGTCTATTTTTGAACCAACTTTCTTGCTGGAATCCATCGAAGTTGAGGCCAGTTTGCATCCTAGCATTCCTGTTTTTTTTGGTGAGTCTAAAACATACTTATGTTGTGAGACAAAGATGAAGTTCTTTTTTTTGAAAAAGAGAGAGGCTTTTGTCTAAGACTGACCCCTCCCCTGTTATATATAGATAACCTCACTTGTGGCGGAGGAATACCATGATTACAAGTGCTATATCAGAAGATATTTAAAATAAAAGTCATTCCAACCATTCATAAGACACATCAGGACCTATTAAACAACATTGCATAACAGTCTCCAATCTCTATTCAAATCTAAGAATGAAAACTGCTCAAAATTCTTGGTTTTGTAAACCCAAACAGCTGTCCAGAATCTGACTTTTTCCCATAAGTCTTCAGCTGAAGCTTCAATTCCTTCAAAAATCCTGTTATTCCTTTCAAGCCAAATAACCCAAATGATTGCTAGAACAGCTGTCCTCCATAGACATGATCTACCCTTACTACCCCCTACCTTGCTCACCATCATTAGAGGGACTGATCCGGGTATTACCCATTGGATCTTGTTAGATATTAGGTGTATATTAGCTGTAAGAGAGTTAGATATTTAGTAGATATTTAGTAGATATTTAGTCTCCTAACTCTGTATATAAATATGTATTATTCTATGAAATCAACACACAATTCGAATCACTATTTTCTACATGGTATCAGAGCATTGTGATTCAAAATTCGAAGTCGAAATTAGGGTTAGAAAAAAAAAAAAAAAAAAAAAAAAAAATTAGGGTTTGAGTTTAGGGTTGTTTTCGAAAATCCTATTTGGAGTGAACATCTTTTCTCACCGCCCACATAGGAGGGGTACTTGTGCCAGATCTACAAACCCGAAGTCCGGTCCTTCGGATTCCTCGCGCGTGGGGCTCGCGCGCGCACAGGCTTACGCGCGTGGGGCTCACGCGGCGCGTGGAGGCGCGTGTGACGGCGCCTTCGACGGCGGTACGGTTGCCAGATTCTTCCTTTGGGGTTCTTCTAAGCCCACTCGCATCTGTTCTAGGTTGTAATTCGGTGTTTGTTTGTCTTCTTCGTGTTTGGGTGTTCATTCCTTGGTGTTCTTTTGTTCTTTTTCTCTGTCCTTTGTGTTTGTTTTTGAGATTATGGCAGAGATAAGATTAGATTCAAAGTCAGTTGTTTCTGATGTTGTTCCCGTGATGTCTAAAATCACGGATCATAAGTTGATTGGTTCGAATTATTTGGAATGGAGTAAGACGATTCGACTGTATTTGAGGAGTATTGACAAAGATGATCAGCAGTGACGATCCTCCCGAAGAAACAAACGATTCAAGGAAAATATGGCTCCGTGAGGATGCTCGCTTGTTCCTTCAAATTCGAAATTCTATCGATAATGAGGTAATTAGTTTGATTAATCATTGTGAATTGGTTAAAGAACTAATGGGTTACTTGGAGTTTTTGTATTCTGGCAAAGACAACATATCTCGCATATATGATGTTTGCAAAGCTTTTTATCGCGCGGAGAAACAAGATAAGTCTCTTATGAATTATTTTATGGCTTTCAAGAAAACATATGAAGAACTTAATGTCTATTAGTTTAGTCACGATGTAAAAGTTCAACGGCGCCAACGAGAACGAGATGGCTATTATGAGTTTTCTTGCGGGACTCTCATCGAATTTGACTGCGCAAAGTCACGAGTTCTCTCTGGTTACGATGTCTCCTCTTTACAAGATGTGTTTACTCGTGTTCTTCGCACGAGACTACCTCTTCAACTCCTCCCGAATAGCGCCTTGGTGAGTCGTAATAGTGCACTTGCAGGAAAGAAACTCTACTCCAAGTGGATTTAAAGGAGGTAATTCACGGGACACGATAACCGCACACAGTGCAGGGAGCATCATGTGCAATTATTGTAAGAAACCGAGGCCACACCAAGTTTGAGTGTAGGAAGTTACAATTTAAGAATCGACAACAACACTGCCAATATTGCAAGAAACAGTGATGCATCGACAAATCGGTCCTTATTTCTTGATGAATTTGCCAAGTTCTCAAGGTATCGGGAAACACTTAAGTCTTCATCTTCTTACATCCTTTGCGATTCTTGAATCGGGGTAACTTCTAATGCATGCCTTCTTTCCAAATCCTCGAAAATGGGTCATTGATTACGGTGCCACGGATCATATGACGAGTAATTCCCGTCTCTTTTCCACTTTTCGATCTCGTAGTCCCACTTACGTTGTCACCTTAGTGATGGGTCAACGGCTTCGTTCTTGGATACGCCTTATTGTTCCTACACCTATGCTATCTTTGTCATCGGTCTTACATTTACACGATTTGTCCTTTAATTTGCTTTACGTTAGTCAACTCACTCGTAATCTAAATTGTTGCATCTCATTCTTTCACGATCATTGTTTGTTTCGGGATCTTGTGTGACGAAGAAGATTATTGGTAAAGGACATGAATGCGGTGGCTTGTATGTTCTTGACCCACTTAGCCAACCTCTATTGCTTGTTCGAGTGTTGCTTCAAGCTTTTGAGGCTCATTGTCGTTTAGGTCATCCATCCACTTCCTTTGCTCGAGCGTGTCCCCGATATAGTAGTTTATCTTCGTTAGATTGTGAGTCATGTCGGTTGCCAAACATCATCGTGTTAGTTTGAGTCCACGTGTCGATAAACGTGCTAGTGTTCCTTTTGAGTTCGTTCATTCGATGTTTGGGGTCCTTCTCCTATTTTGTCTCGGCTTTGGATTCGGGTATTTTGTTACTTTTGTGGATGATTATTCTCGTGTAACTTGGTTATATTTAATGAAAAATCGTTACGAGTTGTTTTCTATATTACTGTGCTTTTGTCTTTGAGATTCAAACTCAATTTAATGTATCTATTCGTACTTTGAGAAGTGATAATGCCAAAGAGTACATGTACGCTCAATTTCGATCTTATATGACCTCTAATGGCATGATTCATGAAACTTCTTGTGTTGATACGGCACCTCGGAATGGTGTTGCGAACGTAAAAACAGACATCTTCTTGAAGCTGCACGTGCTCTCTTGTTTCAAATGAAAGTCCACTAAACCTTTTTGGGCGATGCGGTTTCCACGGCATGCTTTCTTATTAATCGCATGCCATCCTCTGTTCTTAATGGTGCAATTCCATTTAAAATTCTTTTTCCTCATAAGTCATTGTTTCCAGTTGCTCCGCGAGTGTTTGGTAGTGTTTGTTTTGCTCGCGATGTCCGTCCATACATCACCAAATTAGACCACTGAGCCTTTAAAGTGTGTCTTTCTTGGTTATTCTCGTCTTCGGAAAGGGTATAGGTGTTATTGTCACGATCTCGACAAATATCTTGTTTCTATTGATGTTACTTTTGTAGAAAATACACCTTATTTTTCATCTTCCACTATACACTAGTCGGGGGAGGATGATGATTTGTTGGTTTATTCGTCACATCCTATGCGCACTGCTTACATGTTACGGCGGGTCTACAGTTCCTTCCACCCTTGCCTCGGTCGTCACCCCCACGGTGTACACACCTCCACCACCTCCACCACCTCTACCACCTCCACCAGCTCCCTCGGCCTCTTATAGTGTACACCGGGCGCCCCCTCCTCCACCTCTGTTTCATGTCACCTGCTGCATCTTCGTCATCGGATCCGAAATCTCGGATGATCTTCCCATTGCACTACGTAAAGGTAAACGCCAATGTACTTTTCCTATTACTTCTTTTGTGTCTTATAATCATCTCTCATCTTCTTCTTGTTCTTTTATTGCTTCTCTTGATTCTATCCATTCTAAAGCTTGTTCGAGAAGCGATGTCTCATCTGGTTGACTTCTTTAAATGATAGAAGAGATGAATGCTTTGGTTGCGAATGGTACTTGGGTCTTGGTTGATTTACCTTCGGGAAAACGGGCCATCGGGTGTAAATGGGTGTTCACGGTTAAATTCAATCAGACGGCACGGTTGCTCGCTTAAAGGCCGTCTTGTTGCAGAGGTTATGCTCGAACCTATGGAGTGGACTATTGTGATACTTTTTCTCTGTTGCTAAACTCACATACATTCATTGTTCATTTCCATGGCGACTACTCATCATTGGCCTTTGCATCGGCTTGATATTAAAAATGCTTTTCTTCATGGAGATCTTGAGGAAGAAGTATATATGGAGCAACCTCACTGGGTTTGTTGCTCGGGGGAGTTAGGGCGAGTTTGTCATCTTCGCAAATCTTTATATGGATTGAAACAAAGCCCTCGTGCTTGGTTTGGTAAATTTAGTCGTTTTGTTGAGAAGTTTGGTTTGTTGAAAAGTAAGTCGAGATCATTACGTGTTTTTATAAAAGATCAAGCGTTGTTGGTATCATTTTGTTAGTGGTGTATGTTGATGACATCGTTATTCTTGGAAGTGATGCGAAGGCATCTCATCCGCTTAAGTCTTTCATTCACACCCGAGTTTAACACGAAAGATTTGGGGGAGCTCGAAGTATTTCTTGGGGATTGAAGTTACTCGGAGTAAACAAGGTATTTTAAATGTCTCGAAAGAAAGTATGTACTTGATTTGCCTAGCGAGACGAAGTGGGATCAAACCACGCAATGCTCCAATGAATCCAGCTGTGCATCTTACACGTGATGGGAAACCATTGGAAGATCCTGAGAAATATCGCGAGGTTAGTTGGAAAGTTGAATTATTTAGCGTGACTCGTCCGGATATTGCATTCCGGTTAGTGTTATCAGTCAGTTCATGTCTTCTCCAACAATTCATCATTGGGCAGCATTAGAACAAATTTTATGTTATTTAAAAGGAGCACCAGGACGAGGTATAGTTTACAAGGATCATGGACATACCCAGTTGAGTGTTTTCGATGCAGTTGGGCGAGGCTCCAAGGTAGAATAGACGATCCACTTCGAGGATATTGTGTATTTGTTGGGGGCAATGCGGTCTCTTGGAAGAGTAAGAAACAAAATGTTGTATCTAGATCCGATCTTTGAATCGAATATAGAGCTATGGCCCAGTCTGTGTGTGAGGTAATATGGATTTATCAGCTTTTGACTGAATTTGGGTTTAAGACTTCTATTCCAGCAAAATTATGGTGTGATAATCAAGCTGCTCTTCATATTGCCTCGAATCCCGTATTCCACGAGCGAACTAAGCACATTGAGATTGATTGTCATTTTGTTCGTGAGAAAATTCAACAAGGTCTGATCTCCACAGGATATGTGAAGACCGGAGAACAACTAGGAGATATTTTTACAAAGGCTTTGAATGGGGTGCGGGTTGATTATCTTTGTAACAAGGCCAGGCATGATTAACATCTATGCTCCAGCTTGAGGGGGAGTGTTAGATATTAGGTGTATATTAGCTGTAAGAGAGTTAGATATTTAGTAGATATTTAGTAGATATTTAGTCTCCTAACTCTGTATATAAATATGTATTATTCTATGAAATCAACACACAATTCGAATCACTATTTTCTACAGATCTCAAAGGCGTTCAGCAACTTTATCCGAAGTCTTTGCGCAAGACAACACCCCAAAAACAAATGTATCACTTCTTCACTACTTTTCTTACAACAAACACACTAACCCGGGGACAAGCAAATAAATGAACGCCTTTTTTGCATCATAGGATGCACATTAATTTTTCCTAATGCCACCAGCTCGGTCAATTTCCATGTCAAGAAAATATCTAACAGCCCAAGATCTTTAATCTCGAATTCCTTAGATAAGAAGTCTTTTAATCTTTCCATCTCCTAATAATCACCCATCAGTATTATCTCATCCATATAAACAGATAGATATCCTCTTATCTGACGAGAATTAGACGAATTACGTATGATTTGTTTGACATTGAGTGTAGCAGCCATTCTGAATGGACTTGGTAAATTTAACAAACCTTCGGGGAGACTGTTAAGGCCATATAAAGATTTTTTGAGTTTGCGAATCGGTGGAATGTCCATATAACAGGAATGCAATTTCACATTGAGTTGGTGTAGAGACCAGTTTTTATTAGCAGCAAGAGATAACAGTACGTGTACCGTATTTAGTTTAGTAATGGGTACAAACTTTTCTTGATAATCAATTTTGTCAAACTAAGTAGTGAAGCCTTTAGCAACAAGGCAAGCTTTAAATCTCTCAATGCGACCATCAGATTTATGTTTAGTTGGTAAAGACTCATTTGCGACCCATGAATCTCTTCCCAGGAGGTAGATTTGTGATTGTCCAAGTACTGTTTTTCACCAAGGCATTCATCTCATTTTCTACAGCCTCTTTCCAACGAGAATCAATCAGTGCCTCTTGAATGGTGTGGGGAATCTATATGTTATCAATTAGAGTGTAGGATAAGCCACCTCTCACTTGTGTCTACGCTTGGAAGAGCAGGAACAGGGGATTAGAACTAGTAGCTATTAGAATAAAAGGCTGTACTGAGGAGAGAAGGGTGTTGAGTATGTTGTCAGGTTTAATACATCTTTGGGAGAGAACCAAGCTCTCATTTTGCTACCATTTATCCATATTTAACAGGAAATTCCTATCACTCTCATGGTGCTCTCTGCCTCTCGGGTTCCTTATTGCTGTTGTGAAATATTGTTTCTATTTTGCACCCATATGATGAATCTTCTTGCTGAATGATTGTTTTATGCAGATGCACATCTATTACCTGTTGAGCTGCCTGAGATAATATCACTGACAAATAGGTAAAATATATAATTTGGGAATAAGTTTACTTGTTTATATATATAAATATGTATACACAGAAACCTCTATATAAAAATAACTTTGAGACCAAACTTAAAGGTTTAGGTGTTACTTGTCAGTGTCTTGTATGTCTTGTACAGTAATGCGATGCACTTACAGATTATAGATATCAAACATTGATATGCGACATATCTTGCGATTTATCTTCTGTCCCACTTTCATTTTATTTTCTCTTTCAGTCAGGGGATTGATAGAATAACATGGGATGCTTCTGGGGAGCGGTTAGCTGTATCGTACAAAGGGGGTGATGATTTATACAGGGGTCTGATCGCCGTTTATGATGTTAGGAGGACTCCGTTGATCTCTGCATCACTTATGTGAGTGCAAGAAGTATTCTTATTTATTCTTCTTTTGGTTAAATAGTTACTGCATATTGAATAAAGAGTAATAATATATGCACACATAAATCACATACAAACTTGACAATGATATACACCTATGTTGACATTACTTGCCACAGTGAGTGCCAAGTCTTTGTTTGATTTGATTAAATTGAGTTTCTTTTGCTTATTAATGGAACCTTATAGACGTTTTACCTTGAATACTATAATTTGATGCAGTGGGTTTATCAGAGGTCCTGGTGGCAATCCAAAGCCAGCATCAATGACATTTCACAACAAATTTAAACAGGGACCGTTGCTGTCTGTGGTAAATTTTGTCAAATTCATTGGCATCCTGCCTTTTCTATTTCGGTCTAGAGACCTGTTTATATTTGTTTGAAGAGGGTAGATAGATATAAAATTCACTGAGATGGGTATGATTTTAAAACAAACTTGGAATCCTACTAAGATGGAGTATGCTTGTTTTAAATTCAGCTTTTGCTACATTAAAAATACATTCGTACTAACAAGCTACTTATTTCTGCAGTGTTGGAGTAGTGGATTTTGCTGTACCTACCCTCTCATATTCCGTTCCCATATTTTGCCATAAATTGGGGTGCAAGTATTCAATTGATTAAGGGCTAGTTTGGTGGCCCACATAAGAGTTTTATTGTATTAAATAGCAAGAAAAACTATATTTGGATAAAATTTCGTATTGTATTAGTTATTACGACCATAAATTTTAATACAATACGAATCGAATTATTTAACATAACAAATAATTTGTATTAGTTTGTGTTATAATATTTAGAAACTCGGACCTTGGCTTTGAACTCTAGATTCAGACTCGGACTTTGAACCCGAACCCGTCCTAGACTTGGATCCGGACTCGGTCCAAGGCCAAGGTCGGGATTGGGGTTGAATTTTTAATAAAGATAATATTAGTTTACTTAAGTAATTAATGCAAGTCAATACTAAACATAGTATTATATTAAATTATACTAATATAACATAATATAACATAATACTATACAACTCAATACAATACGACATAGTGTACCAAACGAGCAGTCTAAGTTGACTATTTTACTCTTCATTGTTTATATTGTAGAAGATATTAACTTTCAAGCAAGAGAAATTTGAAGTTAAATTCTATTATGGGAAATTTTATTCACCCCAAAGGGCTCAATTGGTAAGTTGTATTGTATTAAATAATAAAAAACATTATGTTTGGATTAAGCAATGTATTGTATTAATTATTACGACCAAATTTTTTAATACAATGTATGTTGTATTATTTAATACATAATAAATGTTTCGTATTAGCTTGTATTATAATATTTACTAAAAATTTGGGGTCAACACCAATCTCCGACTCGGACCTGGACTCCGGACCTGGACCCCGACTTAGACCTGGACCCGAACCCGAACCCAAACTCGGGACCCCGGCTCGGACCTCAAACTTGGACCCGAACTCGAACCCACACCCCGTACCCGGACCTAGACCCGGACCCAGACCTGGACCCCGACTTAGACCCCGTTCCCGGACCTAGACCCGGACCCAGACCTGGACCCCGACTTAGACCCCGTACCCGGACCTAGACTCGGACCCGAACTCGGGACCCGGACTCGCACCAGGACCCAGACTCGTGACTCGGTACCCCAAATCTGGACTCATAGTTGGTGTTGGGATCGAGTGTATTAAAAATATATTATAACTTTACACAATCAATTAATAAAGTCGATACCAAACGTTATATTGTATTAAATAATACTAATACAATACAATACAACACAATCCAACATTATACAATACAATACATTACAATACAGCGTACCAAACGAGCCCATACAATACAATATAATACAACACAATACAATACGGCGTACCAAACGAGCCCAAAATTTTTTAAAGACACTCCATTTTAATAATTTTTATTTTATATAAAATTTATATCTTTAATTGTAGTAAATTTTTTTAACATTTTTTTCTAATTCATATTCCTAAAAAATATAACTATCAAACAAAATTAAATTCTAATTTAAATATTATGACAAAAAAATAAAAATAAAAAATTATATGAATTTTTTTTTTAAAAAAAATAAAAATATATATACATGAGTTAGAAAAAATTATGAAAATAAAATCAAAATAAGTATTGAAATTAATATAAAATAATGTGAAGAAAAAATTAAAAAAAAAAAACATTAAGAGTAATTTATAAAAATTAAGTTTGTATTTTTTTTAATAATAGGGTGTATTTATAATTTTATGGGGTGCAAATAAAACTCCCCTTCTATTATTTTTATTTCTTTTTTCAAACATACCAATTTTGTCCCTCTTAATCTCTTTTGTGCTCTTCTTACTTTTTCTATTTTTATTTTCTCAAAATAATTTAAGAGATTTTTGTGCTCTTCTTATTAATAATTTTCTACTAGAATTACATTTCCATGCATTGTATAGTTAAACTTGTAATTTTAACTACAATATTTATAATATACGGAATGAATTAAAAAAAAACTATGTTTACTATATCATCGATGCTGGTCTTATCAATCATAAAAAAAAAAAAAAAAAAATTAATGAAAACTGATTATGTAATTTAAGTATATTTTGTTAGAATTATTTATTTGTGGACTAATATAATACCATAATCACAATCATTAACTATATGCCCAATATTTATTCACTACCATAATGGGATGGTTAATAATTAATAAATGTATTAGAGGCACATGGGAGCACCCTAAAACTATAATTGGCCCATTAAATTATAGTCCACCATTAATTATACTCATTACCCCAATAAGCCTAATATAACCCCTTAGGGTTAAGTGTTGTATATAAAAAGGGTAATATGTGTTTAGTATGAGTTAAGAGAGGGTGTGTGGTGAAAAGAAAAGAGTTTGCTCTCATAGGTTCTCTTCTACCAATTTGGTGTTTTTCATATTGAAGGTTTTGGTGTCTTAGCAACAATGGAGAATAGCAATATGGGAGGTATGTGTTTTACATTTGTGATGCTCTAAATAAAGTATTGATTTTGGTTTTAATGATTATGAACAATGATGTTTGGATAGTTCATAATCTATGTGAATGTTTAACAATTGGTATCAAGAGCTAGAATACTTGATTTTAGAGCTCCAAAATATTTGAACTAACTCATTCATTTATTCTTTTTTCAAATCTGAATTTTTTTTTATAATTTCGGATAAAATGAGTTTAAATGTTTTAGAATGGGTTTACCTTGCTCTTAGGATGATTATTGCATGATTTATTGTAAGATTGCAAGTTTTTCATTGAGTTTATCAATGGTGGAAACTTATTTTCGGATTTGTGTGTTTATGGGTAAAGTTTATTTTTTTTGTGAAAAATGGATGAAATAGATATCAAAAATTGATAGAAGGTTAGAAATGGAAGAAAACCCCCACAAAATCCGACGAAAACGGTGGTCGGATGAGTCGTTTTCAGGCGGGTCCGATTTCGGGTCCTGTCGACCCGGTTCGTCGACTCGCGCGCCCGGTTCCAAGGTCAGGGATGACCCGCGCCAAACGACATGTCGTTTATGCTGGGTTTTGTCGTTTTTGGTTGGATGAAACGACACGTCGTTTGGAATAAACGACATGTCGTTCGAAAAAATTGGTTCAGCTCCATCCAAGAAAACGACGGGTCGTTTGGACCCTGCGGCATGTCGTTTTTCTTCAAACGACATGTCGTTTATCAAAAACGACACGTCGTACGACGCAAGAAGAAAAAAAAAAAAAAAGGCAGACGCGTGGGGGCGCGTGCATAGCCCTTTTTTGGGCCATTTTTTCACCATTTTGTTCCATTTTTAATTTCTCTATCATTTACTTGCATGCACAATACTAATTCATGAATTTTATTCATATTTGGTCATTAATTTTTGTATTGTGGCATAAACTTTATTTATTTTTCTAACAATTAGTGCTTATTTTCTTACCTATCGTAAGATTAAGCATGGAATTGTTTGGTCATGAGGAACATTTAAATATTAACTTATTTAAATTTTGTAATTTCCTCCAAAAATTTCATTAAGATCCTTATAAGTATTTAATTATCCTATCGATAATAATTGCTTGCTAAGGATGCTTAATATTGTGAAGAAAATTTATTAAATATTATGAATCACAATTTATCTATCCTTTCGATAGAAAATTAATGTATTTGATTATAATATTTAATAGATTGTTCTTACATGTGTATGAGTTCTATTTTATTGTTTTGTCTAAAGAACTCTAGCATACATGATGATCATTTGTTATTTTGCGATCATTCATTTATGAGAAAAGAGTACAAATGACATGATTTTTGTTATAACATGCATTAAATAGTTATTGCTCTTGTTTCTCATTCAGCTTTAAGCGTTCCAAGAAACTCTGCCATGTTGACGCTAAATGGAACCAACCACAAGCAGTGGGTTGAATCCCTCATGCTAAATTTGACTCTCATGAGAGTGGACTTGGCCTTGAGAGTGGATGCACCGCCTAAACCCGCTGATGATGCCACTGAAAAGGACAAGAAGTCCTATGAGGATTGGGAGCATTCCATTGTTTGATGCTTATGAGGTATCACATGGATGAGTCCATTCGTGATAGTATTCCTCAAACTGAAAATGCAAAAGATTTTCTTGCTGCCATTAAGGAAAAGTATAAGAAGTTCTCAAAGAATGAGAAAAATGAGTGCTTAACTTTGTTCCATCGCACTAATTACACTGATACGGGTGACATTAGAGCTCACATTGACAAGCTCATGGGTTGTTACCAAAAGCTTAAAGGCATGGGATTGGATCTTGGTGAGGATTACATGGTGTGGTTTGTAATGGAAACCATTCCTTCTCAATTTGATTCGATCAGATCAAGCTACAATGCTCAAAAGGAGCAGTGGACCATTGAGGAGATGACTGCTATTCTTGCCAAAGAAGAAGAGGACATGAAAAAGGGGAGAGCAAGAAGTATCTCCATGGTGACCAATCCAAACAATTCTCACAAGAGAAAGTTCACTCCCAACAACTCTAGTGACCAAAGGTTTCATAAGAAGAAAGCCACCAATCCTAAGGGAAATGGACAAGCAAGCTCTTCTTCAACTGGTCATAAGAATGAGTTTTTCAAAGGAAAGTGCAACTTTTGTCAATGCTTCGGGCATAAGAAAGCTGATTGCCGAAAGCTCAAAGCTCACTTAGAGAAGAAAGGTAATTGTCTTGTGATGGTTTGTTTGGAATCCAATATTATTGATGTGCCCTCAAACACTTGGTGGTTAGATACTGGTGCTACAATTCATGTTACGAATTCTTTGCAGGCAGTGACAAGTCGAAGAAGGCCGAGTAGGTTGGAGGAGTATGTGTACATGGGAGACGATACTAAAGTCAGAGTTGAATTTTTTGGGACTGTTAATCTGGCACTCGAATACTGGGCATTTTTTGGAGTTGCATGATGTTGCTTATTTACCCTCTATTAGGAGGAATTTGATCTCTGTATCTATTTTGGATAGACTAGGTTATAGTCTTCATTTTGGAACTGGAAAACTGACTTTGTATCGTGACTCTATGTTGATTGGAAATGGAACTTTGTGTGGAAACTTATATAAGCTTGATTTGCTTGATGTTGTTCCTGTTACTTCTCCCTCTTGTCCTTCTTCTTCTTCTCTTAATGCTGTTGTTGGTTCTAAACGTGCAAGATCAGATTTGAAATCTTCCATGCTTTGGCACAAACGTTTAGGCCATATTTCTAGAGATAGAATGGAGAGATTGGTGAAAGATGGTGTGCTTCAGGATCTTGATTTTTCTGATTTTACTGCCTGTGTTGATTGTATAAAAGGAAAGTTGACTGCCAAGGTTAGAAAGAGTAAGTCAGACAGGTCTGCAAATGTGTTAGAGCTTATTCATACTGATATTTGTGGGCCTTTTGTTCCACCTGCTATGGGTGGATATAAATACTTTATCACCTTCATTGATGATTTTTCCCGATATGGTCATGTTGAACTCATTCGTGAAAAATCTGAATCTTTAGATGCTTTCAAGATTTTCAAGACGAATGTTGAGCTTCAAAAGGGAAAGAAGATTAAAGCTGTCAATTCGGATAGAGGTGGAGAGTATTATGGGCGTTATGATGAGACTGGAAGGAACCCCGGGCCTTTTGCCAAATACTTGCTGGAATGTGGTATTGATGCAAGATATACAATGCAGGGACACCCCAACAAAATGGAATTGCTGAAAGAAGGAATCGCACACTTCTTGACATGGTACGTTGTATGTTGATTCATTCTAGCTTGCCAGAATTTTTATGGGGTGAGGCATTAAGGACTGCTGCTTATATCTTGAATCAAGTGCCTAGCAAGTCCGTCCCAAAGACACCATACGAATTGTGGTCAGGCAAGAAACCGAGCTTGCGTCATTTTCATGTTTGGGGATGTAAAGCTGAAGTAAGGCCCTATAACCCACAATCTAAGAAGCTTGATCCGAAGACTATCAGTGGCTATTTTGTAGGCTACACTATTGGTTCGAGAGGTTCTAGATTCTATTGTCCTTCTCACACCACCAGGGTGATTGAATCAGATAGAGCTGTCTTTTTTGAAGAAGAATTTAGTTCAAGTCAAGGGTCAAGAGAAATTGTGTTCAGGGAAGAACGTATTTATGTCCCTGTACCTGTTGCTTCCGCTTCCGCTCCTACTATTGATCCCGTGATTGAACAAATTCCAATAGAAGCTCATGATGAACCTCAGAATCATATGCAAGATGAAAATCCTGATATTGAGGGTGGTGAAGTTGTATTGAGAAGATCTGAGAGAGCTCGCAAACCTGCTATTCATGATGACTACCTTGTTTATTTGCAAGAACATGATTATGTTGTGGGAGACGCTTCTGAACCAGTTACTTATCAAGAAGCCATGAGAAGTCCTCAATCTAAGTTATGGTTGAATGCAATGACAGATGAGTCAAGTTCCATGTCGCGAAACAAAGTATGGAACTTAGTTGTTCTACCGAAAGGTTGCAGACCCATTGGGTGCAAATGGGTTTACAAGATCAAATATGATTCAAGTGGACAACCAGTGAAGTATAAGGCTAGACTTGTTGCTAAAGGATATAGCCAGAGAGAAGGTATTGATTACAAAGAAACATTCTCACCTGTCTCTACCAAAGATTCTTTGCGAATCATCATGGCTATGGTTGCTCATTTTGATTTGGAACTTGAACAAATGGATGTGAAAACTGCCTTTCTAAATGGAGATTTATATGAAGATATCTACATGACTCAACCTGTTGGTTTTGAGGAGCCTGGCAAGGAGCATATGGTTTGCAAGCTCAATAAGTCTATTTATGGACTTAAACAAGCATCAAGACAGTGGTATCTCAAGTTTGATGCAGTTGTCACTGCAAATGGTTTCATTGAAAACAAAGTTGATCAATGTATATATATGAAGGTCAGTGGGAGCAGCTTCATCTTCACAGTATCGTATGTTGATGATATTTTGCTTGCTTCTAATGATAAAAATCGTTGTCCGAGACAAAGCAATTGTTATACGATCATTTTGATATGAAAGATCTTGGTGAGGCTTCATATGTACTTGGGATACAGATCCTTCGGGATAGATCTAAAGGTATTCTTCGGTTGTCTCAAAGAACTTATATTGATCGGATTTTGAAAAGATTCAATATGCATACTTGTTCACCTGGAAAGGCACCAATAGTGAAAGGTGACAAATTCTCAAAGGGCCACTGTCCACAAAATGATAATGAGAGAGAGATGAAATGAAAGTGGTTCCTTATGCGTCAGTAGTGGGTAGCCTGATGTACGCTCAAGTATGCACACGCCCTGATATTGCTTTTGTTGTTGGCGTGTTGGGTAGATACTTGAGTGATCCTGGACTTAGCCATTGGAAAGCGGCTAAGAAGGTCATGCGGTATCTTCAGGGTACCAAGGATCATATGTTGACTTATCGGCGAGCTGACACTCTTGATATAGTTGGATTTAGTGACGCCGATTATGCAGGATGCGTGGATGATAAGAAATCCACATCAGGCTACATTTTCATGATGGCTGGAGGAGCTGTTTCGTGGAAAAGTGTCAAACAGACACTCACAGCATCCTCAACAATGGAGGCAGAGTATATGGCGTGTTATGAGGCTACTTGTCAGGCAATATGGCTGCGGAACTTCATTTCAGCATTGGGTATTATGGACTCTATCTCGAGGCCGCTGAAATTGTATTGTGATAATTCCGCAGCAGTAGCTTTCTCTAGAAATGTTAGAAGTACTTCTCGTTCTAAACACATTGACATTAAGTACTATTTTGTTAAAGAGAAAGTTACAGAGTCTCTTATTTCCATTGAATACACGCCCAGTACTGGCATGTTAGCAGACCCACTAACGAAAGGCTTACCCATATGTGTATTTTTAGAGCATGTTGCTCGAATGGGATTGTTAGGAGCCTAGCTTGTTGAGCTCAGTGGGAGTTTTATTATTATGTATCGGACATGCTAGTATCTTGTATGGAATGCTTATGATTTATGTTTTGAACATGCATAATGATATTGTAGTCACTTCTAGTTATTGTTGACATATGTGTGCATATATGTGTTATTCATCGAAGTGACAGGTACAAAAGGAGATGAATGCGCATAGTCTCAATTTTGTTGTACCTCATGCATGTTTGGTTTGATTGTTAATGATTGTTATTGAATTAAAATGTCTTCAAGGTCAACTCATACATAATATATGTATCCCGTCGATATGATATTATGTACGTTTTTTATTGGTTACCTTATGTGTGGTAGACAATGTTATGGTGGTTAATTATATTGTCCAAGTGGGAGAATGTTAGAATTATTTATTTGTGGACTAATATAATACCATAATCACAATCAGTAACTATGTGCCCAATATTTATTCACTACCATAATGGGATGGTTAATAATTAATAAATGTATTAGAGGCACATGGGAGCACCCTAAAACTATAATTGGCCCATTAAATTATAGTCCACCATTAATTATACTCATTACCCCAATAAGCCTAATATAACTTCTTAGGGTTAAGTGTTGTATATAGAAAGGGTAATATGTGTTTAGTATGAGTTAAGAGAGGGTGTGTGGTGAAAAGAAAAGGGTTTGCTCTCATAGGTTCTCTTCTACCAATTTGGTGTTTTTCATATTGAAGGTTTTGGTGTCTTAGCAACAATGGAGAATAGCAATATGGGAGGTATGTGTTTTACATTTGTGATGCTCTAAATAAAGTATTGATTTTGGTTTTAATGATTATGAACAATGATGTTTGGATAGTTCATAATCTATGTGAATGTTTAACATATTTTTTTCATTGCTATTCTCCAAGCTAATTAATTAATTAACAACTTTTGATATAACATTAACATCCATGTCAGCCATCTTAACAATCAATGGATTATTCCATATGTGGCATAAGCTTATTTTAGATAAATAATGTGCTTTAAATTAAGTAAACATGTTTTATTAGGTAAATAACATACGTCTTATCTCTCTCATTCTTCTCCTTCCCAACAAAATCTCATTAATTTTTAACCTTTTCAATTTTTATTTATTTATTTATTTATTTATTTTTTTTATAAACCAAGTATTAGACTATTAGTCAATTAAGTACCAAATTTCCTAGTTTTTAGTAAACTAACGGTACTAAATTTATTAATACCTTTTAATTTATTTTTTTAAAACTTTTTTTATTCACCTACTATATA
The DNA here is from genome assembly GCF_029168945.1 of Cannabis sativa. Lineage (NCBI taxonomy): Eukaryota > Viridiplantae > Streptophyta > Magnoliopsida > Rosales > Cannabaceae > Cannabis > Cannabis sativa. The sequence continues at coordinate 10,615,643 of NC_083608.1, read as the reverse complement.
TATATATCCCATTTTAAGCTTCTTCATCCACATCAAAGATCAAAATTGTTTATGAGAATTGAGAAGAAAGATATTAGATATATTTTGTTATCATCTATATTTCTAGTTTTCTTTTTTTATATATATATATATAAAAAAAATAAAAGAATTGAAGAATAATATCATTCATTGGAATTTTTTGAGGCAAATTTATCAACGGTTAATAGAAGGTATGTATTTGATATTTACTCTTTGTTCATTGTATCTATATTGTTTATTATTTTTAATTTCAAATCTGTATATTTGTTATAGTTGATCTCACTTTTTATGATTAACAGTGTAGTTAGTATTAGTAGTTAGCTAGTTTTTTTTCTTTGTCTTTTTACCTTTTATTTTTTAAAAAGTAAATATACCTATTTACATATTTAATGCTGAAACTAATGGAGAAAAAAAAAGTACGTAATATGTATTATACCTATTTACATATTTACATAATGTATATGTTGTAACTCACGCTTGTTTAATACTGTCAATCAATCATATTTTTGTAAAAAAAATTTAATTGAGATTAATTGTTATTTAGTTAATTATTATTTATTAGTACAATAACTTTATTCTAAAAATATCATTGCATAAATCAGAAAATCAATTTTAAATGAGCATTGGGCAATTGGTGACGGCAAATTTTCACAATTTGAAGTTTTAAACTTTGAAGACGGAATTAGCAGCAAATATCTGGTTTTTTCGTCCCTTTTTGAATTTTTAAATTAATAATTATTATTATCTTGATTGTTCTTTGAAATATTATATTAGTTGTTGCTATTATTTTTTTTACTATGTCTCATAAAATTAAAAAATATGAGTCTGGATATGAAAAGCGTGAGAAAAAGAAAAAAATTGAGGAGTTAACGCAATCTCAAAAAGGAGCTCTTGATAAATTCATTATAAAATAACCACAAGTTTCTTTTGAAAATCATAATCATAATGTCGTTGATATTGAAATTTCTGAAAATATGTTGCCTATTATTGAGAATCATAGTGAAAATGATGATGTAGAAAATAGAAGTGACATGCCTATTGAAAATGATAATGTGGAAAATAAAGGTGATGTGCCTATTGAAAATGATAATATGGAAAATCAAAATTTTGATTATGAAAATTGTGATGATGATCATTTGAATAATCACTCGAAAATAAAATTTTAGAGGATAATAATAATGCTGAGCAAACAAACTCATTTAAAAATTTACTTGACATATTTGATCCAAGAAATTGGGATGCTCTTGATCCAAAAATGATTGGTTTATTAGTGATGAAGGGTCCAAAAAGAGATTGTTCTATTATGGTTGGTCCTAAAGGTAAATTTTCTAGACGATTCACTGCTAATTTGTATACTAGAGTTTTATCAAATGGGGAGAAGTGTGATAGAGATTGGCTTGTTTATTCAAAAGAGTTAGATAGAGTATTTTGTTTTTGTTGTAAAGTTTTTGAAACAGGAATTGTTAGAGGACAATTAATAAATGAAGGCTTTAGTGATTGGGTGCATATTGGTGAAAGACTTAGAGATTTGGTATTTTCCTTCATTCATAGGATCATATGTATTTGTGGGATGGTAATTAAGTACATTATATCGAGTACCGTGTACATTACTTGTTTCTGCGTGATGTTTAGTAAAATTAATGTACATAATATCACGTACCGAGTACAAAATTTCACGTACCGAGTACGTTCATTTACGTTTCGTAGTGTATTGTTTAGAAATTTTTTTTTAAGTGATGAAATTATTTGTTGTTATACATTGAGTTTTTAGTTGGTGTAATTTTTTAATTGTAAATATTTCATATATTAAAAATTACCACAAAAATATATTTTTTCACCTTATAAGATTGAGTTTTTTTTCCTAGGCATAATTTAGTTGTTCGTCAATAATAATTTTGAGATTTGGTGAAGATGAGAAAATTACCTTAAACACGCCAAACATAACAAGAAGTATATAAACTTACAATTTTTGAAGCAATAAGTAGAGTCCTAAACGTTAAAACAACAATGGCTAAAAGTAGCTAGTTATAAGAATGACCATAGTAAGACTCTTGTGTGGAGGAAGGCGGTTCCGGGAAATAGGCGTTGGAGTGGTCATTGAATGAGTCAGATGTTGGTTGATTGTTTGGAGGTTGTTGCCCTTGAGATCCAGTGTTATGTTGACGATTTGGGCACCATCGATGATCATGGTCTGATGAGCGACAAATGCGACAATGTCTTGAGTTTCTTGGGATCTGCTCCCCGTTTGGTCCTTCCCTTGTATTTCCCGTACCCTTTGTTCTCACAACTTCGGGGTCTTTAATAATGTTGGGGTTGCTACGGTATCTTCCAGGTTGTGGCGTCTCTGTCAAATTCTTCCTTGAACATTAGAGTTAGCCGTTCAAGCTCTTCCTTTGCACGGTTGTACGAGTCCTTTGATTTTGTTGCGTAGAAAGTGAAGTTATAAGTCAGTGAACTGAGAGATCCAAACCTAGCCATCTCGTAAATGTGCTGTTGTGGTTGTGCTGGCGGGTTAAAATGTAGGTGGAGATTTATCTTTGCGGATTTTCTCGATCGCTTCATGAGAAGAGAATTAGGTATTCTTCTCATGTTTAATCTTTTCATTGTCGCCCATAAATGTCTACAAGGGTACCCTTGACTTTCATAGAGCAAGCAACTACAGTGTAGTGCTCGTCGGCCTTCACAGTAATGAACTCAGTATTGGACGTCCTGATGCTGAAACTTTCCAATGGTGAATATCTGCCACTCTCCTTCTTGCTCCTGACTTATGACAAAATAGTTATTCTCTAAATCAAGCTGCTCAGCAACCTTGTGGTACATAGTTCTTGTGTAGAATTCAGCACATTGGTTGTAGTAAGTGGTCAAGCATGTAGGATTAGGTGGGTGAGGTCGAGTGCATCTGCTTTTGAAGTCATTTGCAGTCTCGTTGTGTCTGAGCTTTGAGACTGTCATATCTATGGTTGTTACAAATTCACGCAAGCAATCATTCTTCTCTAAAAAAATTTTTAGAGCGGAGTTGATGGATTCACAACGTTGTGTGGTTCTCATTCCTGCAACGAATGAACCCCTTAAATAAGTTTCTGCCCATTGTTGTCTTGACTCGAATGTTGTTTGACACCATTCATTATCTGTTAGTTGTTGGGTTTGGATGACGTCTAACCATCTTGCTTCAAATTCTTCCTCCTCGTAGTAGTTGTACATGAGATCCTTAAATGTTTTTAAGAAGATCGGATCTTTAACCTTTTTCGAAGCATTTGTATTGAGATGCCAAGCGTAGAGACGGTGCGTAACATCAGGCATGTGTTCAACGATAACCTGTTTCATGGCCGCATCTTGGTCAGTAACTACAACATTTGGCTTCTTATCTCCATGGCATTCTAGAAATTTTTGAAGTAGCCAAGAATATGATGGAAGCTTCTCGTGGAGGAGGAGAGCAAAGCCGAAGATGCATGTGTTGAAATGGTGGTTGACGCCAATGAGAACAATGAGGGGCTTATTGTACTCATTTGTAATGTAGGTTGTGTCAAATCCTAGTACATCCCCAAAAGCTACATAGTCCACGCGTGAGTTTCCATCTGCCCAGAATAAGTTAGCCAAGCGATTCTCGTCGTCAACCTGATAGACAACGAAGAAATTAGGATCCTTCTCTGCGAGACAATCAAGAAATCCCAGAGCCCCTTCTGAGTCCGTCTCTATCTTCTCTTCTCGCTTCGCACCAGCAACCCTGTTGTACACATCTCGAAGTTGACATGGCATTTTCTCGTAACCTCCACTTTGCAAAGCAACATGAGACATTATGTTGGCAGTTTTAATTCCTACGGAGTTCATCGACCTAACTTGGGCAAGCAACCCATCGGACACAACTCTATATGATCTCAAAAATTGTACCTCACTCGATGAAGCCAGCTCGTGATTGTGTATTGTGCTGAACTCTTTGCATTTCCAAGTGTTACACGGTTGTGTGAGTAAAACACGCAATGCTGCCTAACATCCGGTTCTAGTGACATCATGAGGTCTTTTTTTTCTTGGTGTGTCCGGTGATGAGATTTTTTTCAAACCCTCGGAACAACAAACCCACCTCCGCATTACAATGACCCCATGAGAACGTCGTACATCGTCTTTCCTTGTGCCGAAACCCATCCGTTTCGCGTACATTTTGTAGAATGCTTCCCATTTTTCTAGTTTGTCAAGACTCTTGCCTAGCACGTCCTGTATTTCAATCTCATTCACTGGTTTTATGATGTTTAGCTCTGCTGTGATGGTTTCCCATTCATAATTGTGTTCGTCATTCATGTTGGCTTGTTATTGATTTGTAAGAATTGTAGATGAGGAGTAAGGTTTAGAGGGTGCTGAGGGGATTGAAATTAGATTTTGTGAGTTTAAAGGGCTGAGATAATAGGGTTGTGTGGAGCTGGTGATCTCATTTGGTGATCACATTTAAAGTTGTTGGGCTGATATTAATGGGCCTCTACAATATTACAATCTGAACTCAACTCCTCTCGTACGTCAGAACAGTATAATAGTACAAATTGTTTTAATTTCATTCCACATGTAATTGTAAAATAAGGTTATTTGACGAAAAATTTAAAGGGGTGATGTTATTGAGTTGAAAGGGTTGGTGGTGGCATTTAAATAGATTGGCCTTATGTTAATGGGCCTTCACCTAAGTTTTTCAATGAGTTGAACCATTTTCGTACGTCCGAAATAAAACATTGTACTTTTTTTGTTTTTTTTTAAAAAATATGTTAAGAAAAGAAGAAAATTTTAATAAATGGTTAGTTGTTCACATTTAAATTCATTGGGCTTATATTAATGGGCCTATACCAACATCTTTTAATGAATTCAACCATTCCTGTACTTTACAAAGATAACGCAGTACTATTATGAAAACCCCCTGCGTGTACACGTCTATTAAAGTGATGACATTTTTTAGTAGCATGGGTAGTTTCTCCCATTTATATATGTTGGGCTGATATTAATGGGCCCTTCACCTACATCTTCTTATAGGTTAAACCATCATCGTACGTTAGAACAGTACCGTAGGACATTAGGTTTTTTGGAAAAACGGGATTGATGAATAATGTTGACATTTGACCATACTACGTACGCCTACACGTGTATTTAATTGTGTAATTCAGAGATTTAAGCACCCCTCTTTTGACACATCAGATGTGCCCAATGGAGTACATCCCAATGGAGTACAGCTAACTAAAAAACGTACTATAGGGTTATTCTCCACGACTTATATAACACACTTGAGACGTTTTCCAATCCAGCATCAAGTTTATAGAGAAATTAACTTGTAATTTAGTTATTAGCATTACAATATATCAAGTATGAGTTCAGGTCCACACTGGGTTATTTTCAATGGACCAAATGAAGGTATCTATAGTAGGTACGAAGATGCTGTAAGCAAAAACACTACTTCTGAAGCGTCCATAAAAATAATTCGTTATGAATCTTTCGTAGAAGCTTTTTCTGCTTTATGTCTACATGGAGAGACGGGACAATGCTTCACTGGGCAGCAAGTTAGAGAACTTTGCTGTGTTAATGAGTTTCCCTGCATGTGGGATTCTGATGATGATAATGATGAAGAGGCTATCCTTAATTCTGTTTGCTCACTGTTTGATGAGGGTGAATGCTTTGGTGCAAATAAATCACCCGAATAGGACAATGTGAAAGATTTGACTGACAAAGGTGAGGACCGAAATGGAGATGATATAGAAGTTAGGGACAAAGGAGGAGTGGATACTTCTCCCAAAAACAGTAAATGATGCACTGTGTTAGTGTCCAAGTTATGTTATTTTATATTTTGAAGCTATAATGTACTATGAGTATTTGTTATGAAATCTGTACTTTGGTTTATTTTGGAGTATTAATGTCACTTTCCTCATTAATTAATTGTGGAATTAAAAGTGAAGTGAATCATTGTGAAATCACAACTGCAAATAGAAAGAAAATAGACTTAAAATAATATAGTAGAGTTACATACAACTACATATATAATGGAGGTAAGTGCTTCAATCTCATTAAATGGCCTAACAAAAAGTTGATTCAACGGCCATATGAGATGAGTTGTAACAAAAGTACACTATATATATATATATAAAATACCACGATTGAAACTGAACAGATGTTCAATCAAGTTCTATAACTTGAGGGAACTTCCGTTGAGACGGAGGGCTATTGTCTCTGAACGGGGACTTTGGTCGTGAAGGACTTTGTCTTGGAGTAGTGTTTGGTGATTCTTGTTTTACATGAAGTGGGTAGTGGGGTATGGACACCTCGGTGTAGTCGAGAATGTCATCCATGATACCCTCTAATTTTTCTCTTGAAGTGTTGGCTTCTTGCATGGCATGGGCTGAATGGTAGAGGTGTTCCGCCAGTTTGTATGACTCCTGCTTGGCCTCCGTGGCTCTTAAATGTGCCTTCCTTATAAGTTTTTCGTGTTCGTGGAGAACAGTCTCGAGCCTTGCACAGTTAGGACATCCTGAAATGGAGGCTGAACGGAGTCTTGGACTCTGTGACGGTGTACCTACGGGTCTTGTGGAAGAAAAAGGATGCGGTGGCGATTTTTGAGGACTTGTTTCAAAAGGGTTGAAGTTTTGGTAAGGGTCCATTTGATGTAGGTAACAGTAAAACGGGGTTTGAAAAAAATGCTTAGTTTGGATAACCTAACCTTTACTTATATAGTGGTTTGGTGGGTTGATGTACACGTGATTGGGTTCATGTAATAATAATGGATTTTTTTTTCCCAATTTAACCATTTAATAGTTAATAAATTTTCACAATGGTAATATCCACTTAGGACAATCTGAGAAATCCCAATTTACCCATTTATTAGTTAACCAATTTTAATACAAGGAGAAGGTCAATCAAATCCCACACACAAAATCTAAGTAATATCGGGAAAGTACTATGTGATGTGACATTTTTATATTAAAAACAAATATACCTACGGTTTTATGATTTAAATAATAATTTCCAGAATTAATGTAAAAATAAAATGCTTTAAAATATTAGTACACATGGAAGACATAATGAATGAAGTCAATTGATTTATTACTGCCGTATAAAAATGTCACATCACCATCTTCAAATAATAAGTACATGGTTTAAATGGTGAAATTAAAAATGTGATATGACATCCACTCATTTCAGTAGTCAATAATTTATTAAAATTTGACATCATAATCGTTGTTGGTACTACTATCATAATTTATTAAATCTGACATAATTGATTTGTCCAAATTTTAATAAGAAAAATGTCATATTAGTATATTAGAGCCCAACAAATATTAAATCTCCTTAAGTAATATAGGTAGGTTTCGTGTTTTCATATAGTATCTTAATTAACTCAAATCAGGGAATCCCATAAGATCTGCATGTCATAATGTACTAAGTTTGATTTGAGGTTACACTGTGAAATCGCTGACGTACGTTATTTAAAGTATAGGAAATACTCCATTTAACGTCAGTGAGTACACTGTGCGACGTACACAGAAAATTAAATATTGATAAGACAACAATTGGTTTTTTTAGTGAGTATCTACAAATTAAAATTACACGAAATAGTCCATACTTGGTTAAGAAAATTGCAATATTTGGACAATTTTTAAAAAAATCCCAACAACTTAAGAACGTGGACTATTAAGAATGGGTAGTAGTCCAAAATTAGTACAACTCCTAAATAGGAAATGGTTTAAACTGTATTAAAATAAGTATTGTACGAATAAATATGTCCGAAATTATAGTTTACATTTGAAAAAAAATCTTATTATCTCATTAAATTCAAATATTGAGTAAACATAATTGCATCATACTGTATTTACGATGTGAAGTACTCTGCACATATATTGATGTACGTTATTTTCAAACTTGAACTTATTGAGATATGGGAGATCCAACTTCTGACGTACATTGAAATACGTTCCAAACATATTTTTATGTAATTTATTTCTGTGGCTGTTGAAAATTTATTTTAGGGTTGGAAAGACATACGTAGAAATACGTTATTAGAATAAAGAAATCTTTTATATTTGCTAATTAATTTGTAGGAACCACATTACAATTTTTCACATCTTGATTAGAATAAAGTATTCAACATTACAATTTTCCAATAATAAAAGTAGGGCTGAACATCGGGTGGGTTTACTGGGTTTCGGGTTGGCGGGTTTCGGGTTCACGGGTTTCGGGTTTAAAAAAATGAACCCAAACCCGGACCCGAATAGGGCACAATTTGGTGGGTTGGTGTAAAGCCCGCTTAGTTAATTTGGAAATTAGCAGCTGTTTATGTTTAATCAGGAAATTATTTATAGCTATTTAAATAATTTATTATTGATATTTATGGAATTCAGATATGCATAATTATGTCATCAGCAGTTTTTATATTTTGCATTTCCGGTGTCCGGTATTTTGGAACGCGGCGTTTGGCTCAGTAGAAATCACAACTTAGTATGTTAGTATTTTGGGGACGGGTTTTAGACATTGGGAATGTCGGGAATGGCCGGGAATTTAGAATGTCCCAAAAATACCCCTTTAGTATGATTTTTGTGATTTTATGGTGGAGGGGCAAAATGGTCTTTTTGCCCCATTAGTGTTTTGTCTTATATGAGTTTATTAAATGGGAAAAATAAATAATTACTTAAGTGTTTATTTGGCTGAATATAATGATATGTATAGCTTTTATTCTTTTTTTTTTCCAAACTTAGAAAATAAAATCATTTTTTTCTCAAAAAAATCAAACACTCAAGCTTTCTCTTTCTCCCTCTTTCTACCAGGGAGACTTGGGCTGCTTGAAATTTTGGGAATTTTCTGCCTAAAGCTTGTGATTTTCTTCTCCTCTAAGTGTAATTCAAGTCAAGGTGTGATCCCTCATAAATTCCCTTTGTGTTCTTCTTGAATTTTAAGTGAAAATGGATGAAATGCATGCTTGAATAGTTGTTGTTGTTGCTGCTGAAATATGATTATTATTTTGAGTTTAAGCATGTTAGTTTAGGGTTGTTTATGTGATAAAGAAAGCATGTTGTATTGATTGTTTAAAGCTTTTAGTTTATATGTTAAAATAGGTGATTTTTGAGAGAAAATGCCATGTTTTGTTTCTGTGAATTCTTGGATGTTTGTTTTGTTTTCAGAGATGTTTTTAGGCTTAGTTAAGTAGAATTAAGCTTATGGATTGCATGTTTAGGTGGTTTTGCTCAAGCTTGAGTTTGGAACTCAAAGCTTGAGCTCCAATGGTGAATTTTGCATGTGTGGGTTCTGGGTAGGTTTGATGCCTTTGAAATGTCATTTGGGGCATATAGAACAGGTCTGGAAAGTTTGGGATCAATTGGGGTTAAATTGGTCGAGTTATGGAAATTTTAGTTCTTTGCCGAGGCGAGATTCCGATTGAGCATCCGAATTCGGATGGGGGTTCAGAATTTCGTAACCGGAATCGGTTGGGCAACCGGTCTGTGGTTGGGGGATTTTTCGAACCCTAGTTTTCCTCGTTTTTGGGTTTTTAGGGGGTATTGCCATGCTTTTTATCGATAGGAAACTTTTAGTTTCAAGTTTTAGTCCCCGGGAAGTGATTTAGCGTGTCACTTATAGCGTTGTGATTTTTATGGTTTAGGAGCGATCCGCCGTAGATTCGGGCCCACTTCGGTTGACGGACACTCGAAATCGGAATCCGAGGTAAGATTAGTATAACAAAGATGCATATGTAGATTACATGTTTAGCGTGCATGGTGAAGCCTCGTTAGATTACATTAGATATGTATTTAGGCTTCGAACCACCCAACCCTGTCACGTCGGTACAGGCTGGAGTATGACCAGCACGGCGGGAGTATGGCAGTTCGGCCGATCAGTGACACTTGGTTGGTGGTTCGGTGCTATTGACCTATCCCGCCTGCAGTACGGCCGGAGTATGACCAGATGGAGTATGACCGGTTCGACCGTTCAGGAGGATACTTGTCAATAGTACCGTCCCCTGAACGTTCAAAACTCGCACCATGTTGGACATGGCGAGGCTTTCGCATACCATGTTGGACATGGCGAGCGGGACTCGCATCGTGTCGGACACGGCGACTACTTTTATGTATGATATTATTATGCTTTTCTTCATCGAGTCCGTCGACTCCGGTTTATGTTCATGTGTAGGTAAAGGCAAGGCGATTCTTGATGGACCGTGAGCGAGCTTATGGGATTGTACATGTCGGGGCGGTTAGGCCTGGAGCGTACGATCCTCGGGACAGCACGGCTGAGATTTTTGTAAATGTCGTTAGACGACTTTCATTTTGATGTAACAGTTGAACAATTAAAAGTTTGTAAATGATTTTATAAATCGGGATCCCGAGACTTTTTATAATATGGTTTATAAGTTTAATTAAAAAGCAAAAATTTTAATTAATCACATTTTTTCCATAAACCTCGTTGATTAGCAACGAGCTGCACAGTACGTTTAAAAATCACGTAATACGCCTAAAATAGTTAGGGTGTTACAATTTGGTATCGTAGCCGCTGTGTTGTCTTCCGAAGATCGTCACGACATGTACAATCATCATCGCCAGGTTAGCTCGAGTTCACGGTTCGCAAGCCTTTATTGCTTTAGTAGTTTATTTTATTCAGTTATGAAAAAGAAAAGCCTGTTAGGAAGCATGTTAGTAGCCTGATAGTAGAATAGGCGCATGTTTCATTTCTAATTTCCAAATTAAGCGGCATTAGTAAGCTCGCCTTGAATACGACCTGATATGCCAACTCTTGGTTTCGCAGGCGGTTCTAACTAGATGGACGCCAGGCGGACTACCAGGAGTCGGGGCAACTCCGTGGGGTCGAATCAGGGAGAGGGAGCTCGGTTTCCCCCACCCTTAGGGGGCCGAGGCAGGGGTCCCCGAGGCGGGCTCGTGGCCGGGTGATGAGAACCCGCCACGGGCTGCCCAGCTCCCCCGGCCCGATCGGGGAGCCGGGTGGGAGTTGCGGTTTGCGGAGATGCAAGCCGGATCGAAGAACAAGACCTCGAGATTCGAGGTTGAGACAGCGGCAGGTGCTCTGCCGGTCGTGCCGATGGTTCCGGTGGCACCTCGCCCCTGTGCCGAGATAGTGGTGGCGGCCCACGCGATTGGAACCTTTATATGAGCGGTTCCGGAAGCAAGCACCTCCGGTATTCCCGGGAGGTCCGGATGTATCGAAAGCCGAAGCGATGGGCGACGGTGATTACCCGACTCGAATTTCATGGGTGTCACCGTAATGATAGAGTGGTGTGCGCCACGTTTCGGTTCGGGAGGACGCCCGGTATGGTGGGACATGGTGTCTCGGATTCACGATGTCACCACCATGACTCGGGAGAGGTTCCAAGAACTCTTCAACGCGAAATACTATAATGAGGCGGTCGAAGCGCCAAGAGGAAAGAGTTCGTTCACTCGACCCGGCGGGGAGAACATGAGCGTCACCGAGTATACTACTCGGTTGTGGGCTGGCGAGGTTAGCCTCGGAATTGTGCGCGACCGACTTCATCGGGGAGAAGTATCCGGGACGGGTTGAGTCCCAAGATCGGGCATGACACGATGATTACCACGAGACGCAAGCACCACCTATGCTCGGATGGTGGAGAAGGCACCGCGAGCCGAGGGCGCGGTGGGGTGCATGTCGAGTCGGCTAGTACTCCGATTAATTGGCGGAGCTCCTACCCCTCCCCGCATCGGGCTTTAGCAGGGGAGTAGTGGTTCGGCCATTGATCGAGAAGAGGAAGGCACCCACCGGCTTCGGCGGCCTCGAGTCGAACAAGAGGTTCGGGGAACCGAACGGAGGAGTCGTCTGGTGGTAATGAGACCCGATTCTCCTATCCCGAGGTGCCCTAGTTGCAAGAGGCACCATCGGGGGCGAGTGCGGGGCGGGGATGCTTTCATTGTGGCATGCCCGGAGCACTTCAAGGGAATGTCCCCGGCCCGGCCAGAGGCACCGCAGAGCTCCGGCGGTACCCACTGAGCGGGGTATTCGCGATCACGCGGTGATGCGGATGCCGGCCCATCGCCTGTTACAGTCACTTTTATTAACAACTCGCCTTATTCGCGTCGTTTGATTACGGGGCTACACATTCTTATGTGGCGGCCGAGTCTTTAGTAAGTTGGGTAGACCCTTTGATAGATATGAATCGGGGTTTGGAACCATTACACGGCGGAGAATTGGTTATCTCCAATAGGTGGATTAGGTCTATGCCGATCGGGATAGATGGTAGAGAGTTAAGCGCGATCCGATAGAGATGAGCTTAGTCGAATTCGATATTATTTTAGGAATGGATTTCCTATCTAAATATTCGGCGAGCATTGACGTAAGAGGAAGATGGTGGTCTTCCAACCGGAAAGTGAAGAACCGTTCGTGTTTGTGGGTTCGGTTCGGGGATCTCGGATCCGGTGATCTCGGCTATGTCGGCGAGAGAATTATTGCACGGTGGGTGCTTAGGGTTTCGGCCGTGGTGGTGGACACCACTCGGCCGTACACCATTCCGGAGGACATCGAGTGGTTCGGGAATTTTTGGACGTTTTTTCCGAAGAACTTCCGGGTGGTTACCACCTCGGCGGGAGATTGACTTTGTGATTGACTTGGCACCGAGGGTGGATCCGGTTTCCAAAGCCCCGTATAGGATGGCTCCAGTGAACTTAAGGAGTTAAAGATTCAGCCTGTGGGTTGCTTGACATAGGGTTCATTCGGCCCAAGTGTGTCACCTTGGGGAGCCCGGTTTTGTTCGTGAAGAAGAAGGATGGATCTATGAGGATGTGTATCGACTACGAGAGAGTTGAACAAGCCGACGGTGAAGAATAAATATCCATTACCTAGGATCGATGACTTGTTCGATCGGGCCTTCGGGGGAAAACGGTCTTTTCTAAGATTGATCTCCGTTCGGGTTATCATCGGTTGAGAATCCGAGAGGAGGACATTCCAAAGACGGCTTCCGCACTAGGTATGGACACTACGAGTTTCGGTTATGTCCTTCGGACTAACCAATGCTCCCGCAAAGATTCATGGACCCGATGAATAGAGTATTCAAGGATTTCCTCGATATCCGTGTGATTGTGTTTATCGACGACATCCTCGTGTACTCTCAATCGAAGAGGAGCACGAGTTACATCTTCGGATGGTACCGGCAACGACTTCGAGAACATAAGCTCTACGCCAAGTTCAAGAAATGTGAGTTCGTTGTCTCGGGTGTCCTTCCTAGGACACATTGTGGGTAAGGACGGATCAAGGTGGATCCCGGGAAGATCGAATCCGTCGTGGAGTTGGCCGAGACCGAAGATGACGAGAGATCGAAGCTTTTGGGATTAGCTTCGGTACTACCGTAGGTTCGCAGGAGGTTTTCCAAAATTTCAATGCCCCTAACCGAGCTTACAAAGAAGAATCGGCGATTTATACGGTCGGATAAATGCGAAGCTAGTTTTCGTGGAGCTGAAACAGGAGGTTGATTCTTTGCGCCTGGGTACTAGCTTTGCCTTCGGACGAGGAGAAGTTCGTGGTCATGCGCAGACGCATCCAAACAGGGTTTGGGGTGCGTATTGAGGCAGGCCGATCGGGTTATCGCTTATGCCTCCCGTCAATTAAAGGATTATGAGCAGCGATACCCGACTCATGATTTAGAATTGGCCGATGGTTTTCTTGTTGAAGATTTGGCGCATTACCTTTATGGGGAGAAGTGCGAGATCTATGCGACCATAAAAGTCTCAAGTATTTCTTTACTCGAAAGATTTGAATATGAGACAAAGGCGTTGGTTGGAGTTAGTGAAGGATTATGATTGCGAGATCCTCTATCATCCGGAAAAGGCCAATGTAGTGGCGTGCCTGACGAGAAAGTGGTCCCGGCAAGTAGCTAGCATGGTTCGGATCTCACCCCTGACTAGCCGAGGATATGGTTAGATTCGGCATTGAGTTTGTGGTAGGTCGGCTTCACAACTTGACGCCGCAATCCGATCTATTAGAAAGAATAAAGGTTGCTCGGATAATGAGATCCGGGAGTTAGTGAAGATCCGAGATGAGGTATTAGGTCAAGCCAAAGACTTTTCGATTGTCGATAGTGGGATGCTTTTGTATAAAGCCGGGGTTTGTGTCCCGAACAAAGGTGGACTTGAGGAACGAGATCTTTGAGGAGGCTCATTCTACTCCATATTCTACGCATCCCGGCACCACCAAGATGTACCAAGACTTGAAACCGTACTTACGGTGGAACGGTATGAAGAAGAATTTGGTAGAATTCGTATCGAGATGCCTCACGTGTCAGCAAATCAAGGCTGAACATCAGAGACCAGCAGGGTTGTTGCAGCCTCTAACCCTACCCGAATGGAAATGGGAGGAGATTACGATGGATTTTGTGGTCGGGTTACCAGGACCACGGGTTTGCATGATTCCATCTCGGGTAGTGGTGGATCGATTTACGAAATCTGCTCATTTTCTCACGGTTAGAACGACATTTTCGGTGGATCAGTTGGCGAGGAGTTATATGTCGGGGAGACAAGTGAGACTTCACGAGTGCTGAAATCTATAGTTTCGGACGGGGGATCCGAAATTCACCTCCAAATTTTGGCGAGTTTGCAACGGGCAATGGGTACGAAGCTAAAATTCGGTAAGACATTTCATCCTCGGACGGATGGTCGGTCGAAAGGACAATTCGGATATTGGAGGATATGCCGAGAGCCCGTGTTATGGACTTTGAGGGTTCATGGAGTAAATATCTACCGTTAATAGAATTTTCATACAACAACGATTATCGAGTACGATAGGGATGGCTCCTATGAACTTGTTGTACGGTAGGAAGTGCGGATCTATCCTTTGGGATGAGACGGGGAGAGGAAATACCTAGGTCGAGTCGGTTCGGCGGACCAATGAGGCAATAGAAAAGATTAAAGCTAGAATGCTTGCCTCACGGAAGCGGACGAGAGGAAGAGTTACGCGGTATCCGAAACGTAGAGATGTTGAGTTCCGAGTAGGGGACCATGTGTTTTTGCGAGTGTCTCCGATGAAGGGGATTAAACATTTCGGGAAAAGAGGCAAGTTATGCCCTAGATTTACAGGACCTTTCGAGATTCTCGAGAAAATAGGTCAAGTGGCATATCGGTTAGCATTGCCTCCAGCTTTATCAGCAGTGCACAACGTATTTCATGTCTCAATGTTGAGAAAATACGTTTCAGACCCCTCTCATATACTCAGTTATGAGGGCCTTCAAATTTTCATCGGATATGTCTTATGAGGAACGGCCAGGTGCGGATCCCGGATAGAAAGGATAAAGTCCTTCGGAACAAGACCATAGCATTGGTCAAGGTTCTCCGGAGAAACGATAGGTGGAAGAAGCCACCTGGGAGCTTGAGTCAGATATGCGAGCTCAATATCCAGAGTTATTCAGGTTAGATTTCGGGGACGAAATCCTTTTAAGGGGGGAATAGTTGTAAAGCCCGCTTAGTTAATTTGGAAATTAGCAGCTGTTTATGTTTAATCAGGAAATTATTTATAGCTATTTAAATAATTTATTATTGATATTTATGGAATTCAGATATGCATAATTATGTCATCAGCAGTTTTTATATTTCGCATTTCCGGTGTCCGGTATTTTGGAACGCGGCGTTTGGCTCAGTAGAAATCACAACTTAGTATGTTAGTATTTTGGGGACGGGTTTTAGACATTGGGAATGTCGGGAATGGCCGGGAATTTAGAATGTCCCAAAAATACCCCTTTAGTATGATTTTTGTGATTTTATGGTGGAGGGGCAAAATGGTCTTTTTGCCCCATTAGTGTTTTGTCTTATATGAGTTTATTAAATGGGAAAAATAAATAATTACTTAAGTGTTTATTTGGCTGAATATAATGATATGTATAGCTTTTATTCTTTTTTTTTTCCAAACTTAGAAAATAAAATCATTTTTTTCTCAAAAAAATCAAACACTCAAGCTTTCTCTTTCTCCCTCTTTTCGGCTGAGACTTGGGCTGCTAGGGCTGGGAATTTTCTGCCTAAAGCTTGTGATTTTCTTCTCCTCTAAGTGTAATTCAAGTCAAGGTGTGATCCCTCATAAATTCCCTTTGTGTTCTTCTTGAATTTTAAGTGAAAATGGATGAAATGCATGCTTGAATAGTTGTTGTTGTTGCTGCTGAAATATGATTATTATTTTGAGTTTAAGCATGTTAGTTTAGGGTTGTTTATGTGATAAAGAAAGCATGTTGTATTGATTGTTTAAAGCTTTTAGTTTATATGTTAAAATAGGTGATTTTTGAGAGAAAATGCCATGTTTTGTTTCTGTGAATTGCTGGATGTTTCTGTTTGTTTTCAGAGATGTTTTTAGGCTTAGTTAAGTAGAATTAAGCTTATGGATTGCATGTTTAGGTGGTTTTGCTCAAGCTTGAGTTTGGAACTCAAAGCTTGAGCTCCAATGGTGAATTTTGCATGTGTGGGTTCTGGGTAGGTTTGATGCCTTTGAAATGTCATTTGGGGCATATAATTGTGTCCGGAAAGTTTGGGATCAATTGGGGTTAAATTGGTCGAGTTATGGAAATTTTGGTTCTTGCTCGCGAGGAACCGATCGGTTGAGCATCCTGGAATCGGATGGGGGTTCAATTTCCCGAACCGGAATTCGGTTGGCCAGCCGTCTGGCTATTGGGGGATTTTGAACCCTAGTTTTCCTCGTTTTTGGGTTTTTAGGGGTATTGCCATGCTTTTTATCGATAGGGAAACTTTTAGTTTCAAGTTTTAGTCCCCGGGAAGTGATTTAGCGTGTCACTTATAGCGTTGTGATTTTTATGGTTTAGGAGCGAATCCGTCCGTTTCAGTTCCGGTCGGGTTGTCGGCACACTTCGAAATCGGAATCCGGGTAAGATTAGTATAACGGTATGCATATGTAGATTACATGTTTAGCGTGCATGTAGGAAGCCTGTTAGATTACATTAGATATGTATTTAGGCTTCGAACCACCCAACCCCGTCACGTCGGTACGGCCGGAGTATGACCGGCGGAGTATGACCGGTTCGGCCGTCAGGCCGACACTTGGTTGGTGGTTCGGTGCTATTGACCTATCCCGTCGGTACGAGTGGGAGTATGACCAGCGGCGGAGTATGACCGGTTCGACCGATCGAGAGGATACTTGTCAATAGTACCGGAGTCCACGAACGTTCAAAACTCGGTACCATGTTGGACATGGCGGTAGTGCTCGCATGCCATGTTGGACATGGCGTAGCGGGACTCGGTATCGTGTTGGACACGGCGATCGATTTTATGTATGATATTATTATGCTTTTCTTACTGAGTCTGTCGACTCACAGTTTATGTTCATGTGTAGGTAAAGGCAAGGCAGTTGCTGATGGACCGTGAGCGAGCTTATGGGATTGTACATGTCGGGGCGGTTAGGCCTGGAGCGTACGATCCTCGGGACAGCACGGCTGAGATTTTTGTAAATGTCGTTAGACGACTTTCATTTTGATGTAACAGTTGAACAATTAAAAGTTTGTAAATGATTTTATAAATCGGGATCCCGAGACTTTTTATAATATGGTTTATAAGTTTAATTAAAAAGCAAAAATTTTAATTAATCACGTTTTTTCCATAAACCTCGTTGATTAGCAACGAGCTGCACAGTACGTTTAAAAATCACGTAATACGCCTAAAATAGTTAGGGTGTTACAGTTGGCGGGTTGGCGGGTTTCGGGTTGGCGGGCTTGGGTTGGTCGGGTTTACTGGGTTGGCGGGTTGACCCGGTCAACTCGGTCAACTCTTTAAAAAAAATTAATTTTTTATTTATTTTTAATTTTTTTATTTATTAAATTAAGCATATATAAATATAACAATTTGTTTATATACTATTGAAGAAAAGATGCATTAATCAATCCAACCAACAAACAAACAACCTGTTCATCAAATCAAATCAAAGTTCATATTCATGTTCATGAATCATGATAAAAGTGAAAACTAAAATATTTCAAAATACATCCATATCCAATATCCATATCTAAAGTCCATAAAGTCCATAAAATCTATAAAGTCCATAAAATGAAAATCTAAAGTCCATAAAGTCCATAGTAATGTCTCAATACTAAAAAATGCTTATAAATCCAAAGTCCATATAATGACTTGAAAGTTGTTGGGTGACTTGGCTTCGACTCCTCTCTTTTTCCGTCAGGACATCATCTGTATTTCAAAATGGAAACACACGACAAGATTTAGCTAGCTTGAACAATGAAATCAACTTAAATATGTAGAAGATATGGGCAAATGATCAATCAATACTTATTAGTTATTATTTACTACTACTTACTAAGATCTAAGTGAAGTTAGTTGACTGCATTGATGAAGTGGCAGCGCTGAAGAAGTAGTGGCGGCGGTATTAGTGGGAGTACTATCTGTAATTTTAATAACACAACTATTAGTATAAAATTTAATGACTTAATTTAATTTAATAATTATAATCTATATAAAATATAAAGTTAAAAATACTAGATAGTAGATAATGATAGAGTATAATCATACCAATGGCAAGGTCTTCCATTGTCGGTAGACTTTCTTCTTCCTCCTCATATTCACGAACAACTATAGGTTGATGTGATTGGCTCCACCAATTTTTCAGACATATCAAAGCTTCCACAGTTGTTGGATTCAATGAGCTCCTAAAAGGATCTAAAATACGCCCTCCAGTGGAGAAAGCCGCCTCAGAAGCAACAGTGGTAACTGGAACAGCTAAGACATCACGAGCAATTTTTGCCAAGGTTGGATATTTGGATGAATTTAGACACCACCATTTCAGTATATCAAAGCGGTCAGGTTGACCCACTTTTATAGGTTCAATGTCATCAGAGATGAAATACTTATCTAATTCATCTTTTGACACTTCACCATATTGCTCGATCCTCTCTTGCAGAAACTCAACATGCATGTCATCCGAAAGAAATGAATAAGAATCTGATGAGAATGTATTAGTATTATCAACACTAGTAATGTCTTCACCTTGACTCGCTGGAACTGATGATGGTTGTTGTAATTGCTCATACCCACCATACGCCTCAAACAAAGTTCTCAAACTTGTTTCAATCTTGTTCACCATCAAATTTGACGTGATTGGGTCATGCAATTTACGGAAGCAATGGTGGAGATACTTCAACTTGTATCTTGGGTCAAGTACTAAGGCAATCAAGAGTGCCTCGTTACATTTATCAATGCTTCCCCAATACTTATCATACTTCTCCTTCATGCTCTTAGCCATGCTCACTAATAATAGGTCTTCATTTTCTGCAAGTGACAACTTATACAACTGTTGTTGTATTCCACTAATCGTAATGAAGTACTTATTTGAAGTGACATATGTTGAGCCACTAAACTTCATAGTGATTTCGTGGAAAGCTCCCAAGAATCGCACAAAGACCTTTGCATTCTCCCAATCTGATTCAATAGGCGGCTCGTCCCTCTTGTTTCCATCTTTGTCAAACTCCTCAAAATAGGCCTTGTAGTTCAAATCTTTCAACCAACTATTGAAGGCATCCTTTAATTTCAAAGCAGTATTAAGCATGAGAAAAGTAGAATTCCACCTTGTTGGGACATCTAATTTCAAGAGACCTTTGCATTCAATTTTAGCCTTCTCAACATGCTCTTTAAATATTTTCAACCTGGCAGGAGAAGACCTCACATATCTCACGGCATTTCTTATAGCTGAAATTGAATGACTCTTTTCTTTTAGACCTTCCACAACAATCAAGTTGATGATGTGAGCACAACATCTCATGTGTAAAAATTTCCCATTTAATATGAGACCATCTGTCATTTGACCATACTTCTGTCGCAAGCTCCGAATAGCAACATCATTCGAAGAAGCATTGTCAACTGTGATTGCAAATAATTTAGTAATACCCCATGCATCTAAAGACTCATGAATTTGTGCCGCGATTGTGTCTCCTCTGTGATCTTCAACTATACAAAATGTGATAATTCTTTTCTGATAGTTGAAATCATCATCAATCCAATGTGCCGTTATCACCATATAATTGAGATTTTGAATTGATGTCCATGTGTCAGTAGTGACGGACACCCTTTGACTCTTCAAAATATCCTTCAATTTCTCTTTTTCTTCACAAAAACACTTGAGAACATCCCTTGCAATGGTGATTCTAGAAGGGATTTCAAATCTTGGTTGCAAGGTCCGAACAAATTTTTTGAAACCTTCCCCCTCGACATGTCGGTAGGGCAACTCATAAGTCACAATATACTTTGCCAAGGCAACTCTACATGCTTCTTTGTTGAAAGCAACCGCAACTAAAATTTTTTCTCCTTCTTTAAGCGGCTCGAAACTTAGCACCTTCTGCTTATCCTCATCATTTCTAAAAGGGCTTTGCTTACAAGTTTTTTGAAAGTGGTTGTTTAAGTGACTCGTCCCGTTGCTAGTAGCACAATTGAACTCATTACCACAATAAATGCACATACACTTAGGAGCTTCATTGGGATCCTTAGGATTAACTTTTGGCAACTTTTCAAACTGCTTCCAAACATGTGACGATACTTTTTCCACTTCCACTACCACTAGGTTTAGCCTTAGGAGGCAAAGGAGGCTTTTTTCTATTTGTTGTTGCTTTCTTTGTTGTTTTCCTTTTCCTTGATTGATTCTCCTCCTCATTGGCAGATGGTGATGATCCAGATTCATTAACATTATCTTCTACTATATCAACCATTTTTTTCAAACCTGTTAAAATCAAACAAATAACAAAACGGTATATATTTAAAATATATAAATGGTAATCTAATTATCCAACCCATCAACGCAGTTAATCACAGAACCTACTTCTCTATGGATGAATATTTAAAATATTCAAACTCTTCTAACATGCATATTCTACAATCACCACAGTATAATTAATCACAGAACCTACTTCTCTATGAATGAATATTTAAGATATTCAAACTCCTCTAACAATTTATGAACAATTTTAATTTTTTAATACACTAACCTTGAAATGCAAAGTTTGGCAGCAAAAGAAACTTAGTGAAAGTGAGCGTGAGCGTCGAGCCTTCGAGCAAACCGGACTAATTCACTGTCATGTCACACATATTATACATTATACATATTAAAAAAATTAAAATTAATAAAAAAAAAACAATAAATTAAAATAAAAGGACATTTTTTTAGGCATTTTTTTTACCCTCTAATTTTATAATGTATATCATTCACTTAAAATGTGAGTTAATTACAATAAATTATAACTCACATACAAAAATGAGTGTGAAATTTAGGTACAGAATAAAATTAACTAAAGATTTAGAGATAAACTAAAGATTTACATAATTAAAAATTAACTAATGTTAGTAATTATTCAAATTAAAAAAAAACTAATGTTAGTAATTATTCAAATAAAAAAAAATAAAATGTTAGTAATCTGTATTTTGTAATAGATCCACATGTGAAATAAGAAAAAAAAGTAAAGAATATATATTTAATTATTTATAACTCAAGTAATATATATATATATAATATAACTAAACTGAAATGAATAGTGAATATATATTTATATATAACCTGAGATGAGACTCTGAGAGAGATTACCAGAGTTATGTGCGGTGGGGTTGTGCCAGGCGACGACGGAGTGGTGCGGCGGTGGGCGACTCGAACGGACGGACTCGTGGAGGAGCCGAGGAGGAGTCACCGATCTTGGAGCCAAGAGGAGGAGGAGTCGAGGTCTTCGTCGTCGATCCCTCCCCTGCGTCTTCGACTCGTCGTCGGTGGGTGGCGTGGGTGGTGAAGATCGTGGCTGGCTAGTGGTGGAGTGGAGTGGGTGATGGCTGGTGGTGGTGAGTCGTGACTGGCTGGTGTGGGAAAATGGTGTCTGTGATATTTTGTAGGGTTTGTCTATGTATGTAGTAAATGATAATAATATATTAATATTTACTTTTTAGGATTTTTAATTTATTTAATTATTAATTTAATATATATATAAAAAGTTAAAAACAGTAATAAAAAAAATAAAAAAAATATATAATATATTTATAAAGTGGGTTCACGGGTGGGTTCACTGGTTCAACCCGAAACCCGGTACCCCTAAAATCTCAACCCGCCAACCCACCCGAAGGGTACCGGGTTCAACCCAACCCGCCCGAAATTTAAAAAAAAAAAAATTTTTGCGGGTTCACCGGTTCGGGTTCGGGCGGGTTGCTCGGGTTCGGGTCAAACCCGCTCAAAATGTTCAGCCCTAAATAAAAGTGAACAACCAACTACCATTACAATGAAGATGTTATGAATACATGTTGGTCAAATTAATATTAAATATTTACATTTAAAACCTGATTTGACTAGACTGTACAACCTATCAATGAAGATGACTTTGTGAATGCATTGGAAAAAGGCATTTGGATAAACCCAACCAAATGGTGATGTGAGTTCAAATTTCAAATGAAATATTAAAAATATAATTAATAATTTCCAAGGTATTACTAATTACTTCATAGTTATATGTAATTATTTTACTAATATTTTACCATCAATCCGTATAAGGTCACATCAGTAGGGTGTACGATCTACTTTGAAAATCCTAGCTCATACCATATCAAATATTAAAACAAGAGCAGAAAATGCCAAAATATCCCAATAAGATTTTTAAATTGAATTTTTTTCATTTGTTCTCATCAAACCCAAATATGCTCCGCATGTCACGCATTATTGAAATTTGATTGTGACGTACTGTGTACAGACTTTGACGTACGTATTTTAAAAACTTTTAACATATTCAAATACGCTGCGAATGTGAGGACTTACGTAGAAATAAGTTATTAGAATATATAATTTATCATTTATATTTGGTAATTAATTTGTAGGAACCACTTTCGCTATAAAGATGGAAGTTATTTTTGTGAGTTATGAAGGGTACAAAGTTAGGTGATATGTCATCCACTTATTTTATTATGGAATTATTTTTTAAAATTTGACATTGCAAGTGTTATTCATAACTTATTGGAAATAGTGAAACTCAATGGCACATATTCGGTCGACATAGTTCCATTCCAAATAAAATTTAAGTTTACAGTTACAAAGACATACACAATAGAACAAAATTTGTACATAACATAGTTGTATCCCAAAATAAATTTAATTAGGATGCTTTATTTTACACTGTAAATATAGATTGTATTGAGATATACTATAATATCGGTATTGTTATTACATGATGCTTTATCTGACCTAAGACTTTAGTTTTCCTCCCCGTCTCGATTTTGTTCCAGTGTTTGACGCACTGACGGTTGTGTCAAATATGATAACACTCATCCCTCGATGGCCTTGTGGATTGCGGGAGGTTGGGTGAGGTTCGGTTGGATGGCATATTTGGCGGCGTCTCAAGTAGTTCCGTCCAGCCTAATCCACCCATCCGAACCCTTCGTCAACATTACCTGAATATACATGTAGTACATACATAAAATTTCTAAGAATCAATTTGTAATAATATACTATTGAAATAAATAGACATAAAGAGTTGAGTTATTACCCAGATTTGTTATGAGATGATTGATTGAATTGCTGAAATTCCCTTGATGCACCTACAACACACGGTTGTAGTGCATACCAATCCTTCTGTTTACACATCTTCACTTCGGTGCAACAACAATACATAATTTATTTTTTTATATATTATCCCTACACATACGTCTACAGGAAGGGAGTGACTTCTCTAGGAAAGAGAACAATACTAAATTGAGGTGTGAAGGAGTAAGGACAGGTAGAGGGCTATATATAGTACTTGTGGATGTGATTGTGTTGTGTAGTCTTTTCAAAAATTAAGAAATAATAATTAATACAAACTGGTACGGCTAAAGATGGGGAAATATAACACCAATATAAATCTGACTTTGTCAATGCATTGAAAACCGCAAGTTCAACATACCCAACCAACTCATAAATTTTCCTTGAAAGACGTAATTTGAACTAACCTAATGACCGGTTTTGTTATAGTTTGGTTGAGTTTGGTTAGAAAAATCATATATTTAAATAAGTGAAATGTTGTCCCATCCCTAAAATTGTCACATGTAGCAACAAATATGCCCATATTATGTCCAAATAAACATGTGTGGCCAAATGAATAAGAAATTAAATTATGATGTTTACTAATAATCAAAACTCAATTTGTGAGTACTACGAACCAGCTCAGTTAATAATGGGTACGTGTAAGAAATTAGTACAATTTGTGAGAAAAATAATTGTTATTAGTTTGTATTGGAATACTAATTTCAAATAATCAGTTGACATCTGTAGGATGTACTACCTTCTTTAAAAACATAAAAAATACAAATTTAGGGATATTATTATAACACAAACCTTTGAAGTCAATATGAAAGAAAATAATGTTTTAATTTAAATATACATTTTGACTCGGTTAATATCAATAAAACTTAAATTACCTTTGTGTAATTTTTGTATTTTGTTAATAAAAACTCCTACAGTACATATGATGTGACATATATATATATTTAAAACTCAGCCAAGTACGGTTTTATAATAAAATAATAATTTGAACACTTAAAGTAAATAACAAATCCTTCAAAACCCTAAAGAACGATTTTAAATAATTGTTATTAGTTTGTATTGGAATACTAATTTCCAATAATCAGTTGACATCTGTAGGATGTACTACCTTCTTTAAAAACATAAAAAATACAAATTTAGGGATATTGTAAAGTCCTTTTTTGGCAAGTTAGTTGACAAAATAATTTTTCCTTTTATGGTAAGATTGTTGTGCATTCATTTTCGATTTCTTACCTTTTAAATTCGATTTTTAGTTGCCATTTTCCTTGTTTGGAAAGTTGCACTTTCAGCTGAACTTTCCTTTGTTGAAAACTTCTCAAAAGAGAAGGAATTCTCTTTTGGAAAGTTGTCTTTTTTAGATAAACTTTGTTTATTGCCTTTTCCTTATTGATTTCGATTGTATCTTGATACAATCAGAATATCTAATCTGTTTTGGCAGGAATCAAGCATTGATAGAAGATCGGACCCGATTTTAGTAAGTTCCCCGTTTCTGGTCAGATCTGCTGCGTCAGCATCCGAATCTGATGTAGCAGATCGTGTTTCTTTTGGAAAGTTTTTGTACAGCTGCTAATTCGAACTTGTGGTTGCCTCTTTGGTTTCTATGTTCTATAAATAGAGCCTACAGAGTAACCATTCGAATTACCTCTTCCATTATTCATTTTTTGCATTTATCTTTTGAGAGAAGAGAGTGTTTCTTTGTTTTGTGAGAGCCTAGTTGTTCATCTAGGTTCTAGTTGTTCTATTTCTGTTCTTACTCTATCCTAGAGGTTGTGAAGAACTACTTGACTGAACAAGAGATTGGTCTTCGGGAGAAGACTTGATAAAGCCTTACTTCGGGAGGAAGTAAGCACTTGGTCTTCGGGAGAAGACTTGTTGAAGCCTTACTTCGGGAGGAAGTAAGCACTCACACTTCAAAGACGAAGGGAGTTCGGGCTTGAAGGTGTTTCAAGAAGTCAGATTCATAAAGTGGATTACAAAGGATTGCGGCAATTCTTTAGAGGGAGTCTAAACTTGTTTAAGTCAATTGTCTTTGTAATTTTGATACTTTATTAATTGATTTCATTCTCTGGGCGTGGCCCCGTGGACTAGGAGTGTTCGTGAGAACACTGATACCACGTATAAATCTCTTGTGTCAAGTTATTTATTTTTTCTGCAAATATTTTATATTCTGCCTGTTCAGTTTTGTTGTAGCAGAATTACTTTCTGCTGCTGCAGACGCTTACAGTTTTTATATTTTCTTATATACAACTGACATTTGCAAAAACACGGTTTTTCAGATATTATTATAACACAAACCTTTGAAGTCAATATGAAAGAAAATAATGTTTTAATTTAAATATACATTTTGACTGGGTTAATATCAATAAAACTTAAATTACCTTTCTTTAATTTTTGTCTTTTGTTAATAAAAACTCCTACAGTACATATGATGTGGCATATATATATTTAGAACTCAGCCGCGGTTTTATAATAAAATAATAATTTGAAAACTTAAAGTAAATAACAAATCCTTCAAAACCCTAAAGAACGATTTTAAATAATTGTTATTAGTTTGTATTGGAATACTAATTTCCAATAATCAGTTGACATCTGTAGGATGTACTACCTTATTTAAAAACATAAAAAATACAAATTTAGGGATATTATTATAACACAAACCTTTGAAGTCAATATGAAAGAAAATAATATTTTAATTTAAATATACATTTTGACTGGGTTAATATCAATAAAACTTAAATTACCTTTCTTTAATTTTTGTCTTTTGTTAATAAAAATTTCTACAGTACATATGATGTGACATATATATATTTAAAACTCACCCAAGTACGGTTTTATAATAAAATAATAATTTGAACACTTAAAGTAAATAACAAATCTTTCAAAACCCTAAAGAACGATTTTAAATAATTGTTATTAGTTTGTATTGGAATACTAATTTCCAATAATCAGTTGACATCTGTAGGATGTACTACCTTCTTTAAAAACATAAAAAATACAAATTTAGGGATATTGTTATAACACAAACCTTTGAAGTCAATATGAAAGAAAATAATGTTTTAATTTAAATATACATTTTGACTGGGTTAATATCAATAAAACTTAAATCACCTTTCTTTAATTTTTGTCTTTTGTTAATAAAAACTCCTACAGTACATATGATGTGACATATATATATTTAAAACTCAGTCAAGTACGGTTTTATAATAAAATAATAATTTGAACACTTAAAGTAAATAACAAATCCTTCAAAACCCTAAAGAACGATTTTAAATAAATGAGGAGGACCTTTTTTGTATTTTAAAATAATAAATATTTTAGTAATATTTTCCCATCAATCCATATACGGTCAAATCAGTAGGTTGTACTATCTACTTGAATAACCTAAAAAAGTAATTACGTAGAAATATGTTATTACTATAAAGATACCTTCATTATTTGTTAATTAATTATGATAAACTATTTTTTAAATGATACATGTATATTTTTTGTGTACCAAAGGGTGCAAAGTTAGTTGATATTTTTTTTCATCTCATTTTATTTTTATCTTTTTTTGTCAAATTAAATAGATTATTTAACTTATTCTGCCAATTCTGTTCTTAATAAAATTACAGAATTTATTAAAAAGAAAATCAAGTAATATAGTAGTATTTATTTTTTTGATCTAAGTCAAATATTGTATGTATAGTTTTTTAGTACAGTTTTCTTTAAAAAAAATGATTTTAATAATTAATATCTGATTGATTGGGACAAGATATCGTAAAATACGGTTGTTTAATTTTTAGTATAGTTTATTAGTGGATATAATATAAACGAGTTAACCATGTACATCCTCAGATTTGAGTTTGAGCATCAAATAATAGACAAATTATGGAACCAATTAATTATCATTATTATTTTAGTACGTAAATTGATTAATTATCATTATTATTTGATACTGTAAATATACATTGTATTGAGATGAATTTGTACATATACTATAACATCGGGACTCTTATTACATGAGGAAGCAATTTGACCTAAGAATGTAAAAAACGCTGACATTTGCCTCCCGCGTATCATTTTGTTCGAGAGTCTGGCGCACCGTTGTGTCAAATATGATAACACTCATTCCATGGTGGCCTTGTCGACTCGGGAGGTTGAGGTTCGGTAGGATGGCATATTTGGGTGGCCGTATTGGAAGTAGTTCCGTCCACCCTACTCCACCCATCCGAAACCTTCGTCAACATTTCCTGAATATACATGTACCACATACATAAAATTTTTAAGAAACAATTTGTAATAATATACTATTAAAATAAATAGACATAAAGAGTTGAGTTATTACCGAAATTTGTTATGAGATGATTGATTGAATTGCTGAAATTCCCTTGATGCACCTACAACACACGGTTGCAGTGCATACCAATCCTTCTGTTTAAACATCTTCACTTCGGTGCAACAACAATACATAATTTAATTTTTTTATATATTATCCATATACATACGTCTACAGATAGGGAGTAAGTTCTCTAGGAAAGAAAACAATACTAAATTGAGATGTGAAGGAGTAAGGAGAGGTAGAGGGGTATATATAGTACTTGTGGATGTGATTGTTGAGTGTAGTCTTGCCAAAAATTAAAAAATAATAATTAATATAACCCTAGGTACGGCTAAAAAAGGGGTGGTATAACCCCAAGATAAATTTAATTTTGTCAATCCCTTCAAAAACGTAATTTCAACAAACCCAACACCCTATTAACTTTTCCTTGGAAGACGTAATTCGAACCAACGAAATTCTCGGTTTTGTTCTGGTTTGGTTGACTGTGGTTAGAAAAATTATGTATTTAAATAAGGTAAATGTTGTTCCCATTGTTCCCATCCGTTAAGAACAACAATGGCCACATAAACTTCTCACATGTAGCAACAAATATCCTAATATTATGTCCAAATAAACATGTGTGGTGAAATGAATAAGAAATTAAATTAGGATGTTTACTAATAATGAAAACTCAATATTTTTTTTTTAAACGATTTTAATATTTCATTAAAATATTATTCGTTGGAATAAATATTGTAATAATTTTTGTAAGATTACATTAACGTATTAATCGTTGTAATCAAGATTGTAATAATTTTTTGAATACTATACAAATATAGATATTTAATAAAAAAAACAGTTTAGTGTTATGAATACAATAGTAGTTTGAGACAAAAGTGACTGTAGTAATAAAGTCAGGAGAATAGTGACTCCGGTACGCTTCATGATGAACTGAGTACATACTCAGCCCAAACAACCTAAATTCATAATGCGACTTCTCCCATAGTGCATCGGTGTCACTTCCTACAACCCGAGGTCGAACTGGATTCGGTGAGTTCGTTAGGAGAGTAGTGACTCCGGTACCCCACAGCTAACTTGATAACTCTATGAAAATAGAGTTATTTATTTCTTTTTGAGCATTAAATTAGCTTTGTTCTCAAGTATTTTTAGTTTATTTTAGTGACTTTTATTTGGTTTTATTTAGTTTTGCATAAATATTAGTTTTAGTTTTTATAAATTAGTTTTGGTTAATTTTTGTAATATTTTATCAATTTTATTTAGTTTCCCATTTTAAAAATATTATTCTCAATATTGTTTATTTTTGTAAGAGCTTAATTGTATATTTTGGGCTAGCTATCAAAATTTTAAAAATAATTATGAAAGGTGTTTCATAAAAGTCAATGTACTTATTAAAGCTCACTAGTGTGTATAATGGTTATAGATTCATAAAGGCCCAAAATTATCATTTTTATTGCACAAATGCTTTTTTAATTGAAAAAGAAAAAAAAATAAAATAAAGGCATGTATTATATATGAGAGAAAATTGGGCTGAACATGATTCTTTGTTTTCTTTTGTAATTGGGCTTAGGTGAAAATGGTTGTGAAGATAATTGTGATATATGATATAAATGCATATATGTGAATGAGAAAGGAGGAGGGTGATTGAAAAAAGAAAAGGGGCGGCTGGTGGAGCTCCTCACGCAGGAAAGAGAAAAATGAAGAAAAAGAAGAAAAAGAAAAAGAGAGAGAGTTTTATTTAGGGTTTAATTTAGCATTTTTATTTAGAGATTGGCAAAAATTAAGAGGAAGAAGAAGAGAAATTTGGAAGAGGAACTTAGAGTATTGTGACAAGCTCCAAATGGGTTTTTATTTCTATCTCTCTTTT
This sequence comes from Cannabis sativa, assembly GCF_029168945.1. NCBI lineage: Eukaryota > Viridiplantae > Streptophyta > Magnoliopsida > Rosales > Cannabaceae > Cannabis > Cannabis sativa. The sequence goes on along the minus strand of NC_083608.1, from coordinate 10,585,953 downwards.
CTTTTAAACTTTGTAATTTTTGCACAATCTATTATGAGTTAATTTTCTTTTTGCTAGAATTATTTTATTGATTTGAATTGTGATTTGATATTTTATTGCTATGTTTTAGTAAATTGGTTTTGTTCATTCAAGTGTGTTTATTGTGCAATTGCTTACTTTTGCTTGATCACCATTAGTAAGTAGTAGCTAATCTTGATTTTGAAAAAAATAGGGTTAGTGGAATTGCTTGAATGATGCATGAATATCACTTTGGAAAAATGTGGTTTGTAAATGGCATAGGAATATGTTATTTACCATGTATGACTTGAAGGAATTGTGCTTAAATTGGTATTCTTAAAATTAATTGGGCATAGGAATATGTTAATTAATTAGAGAATTAAACCATAAACACTTTGGAAAAAGGATTATGACATTTTAAATTCCTAGTTGACATTATCAACTTACAACAATACTCCTTAGCACCATTATAACAACTTTGCACTTTTAGGCCAATTTAATAATTCTAGCTTACTTTCTTCATAGTTTGTGTTCGTTAATTTGTTTACATATTCTCATCACTTTATTTTATTTTTGTTGAAACCAATTTGTGAGTAATTAGTTTTATAAATTAATTTCCAATTTTCAATCCCTGTGGAGACGATACTCGATTTATCACTTTATTACTTGTTACGATTGCGTATACTTGCGTACACAATTTTCACAACATAACTTTACTACATACTGTGTGTCACTGGGCCCGTAAACACCGCAAGTCACAGTGTGAGTAGTACGAATGGTTGAGTGTCACTCCGTACAACTGTAGGTCGAACAAGATTCGGTGAGTTCGTTAGGAGAGTAGTGACTCCGGTACCCCAAAGCTAACTTCACTACATACTGTGTGTCACCGGGCCCGTAAACACCGCAAGTCACAGTGTGAGTAGTACGAAGGGTTGAGTGTCACTCCATACAACCCTAGGTCGAACTGGATTCGGTGAGTTCGTTGGGAGAGTAGTGACTCCGGTACCCCAAAGCTAACTTCACTACATACTATGTGTCACCGGGCCCGTAAACACTGCAAGTCACAATGTGAGTAGTACGAATGGTTGAGTGTCACTCCGTACAACCGTAGGTCGAACAAGATGTGGTGAGTTCGTTAGGAGAGTAGTGACTCCGGTACCCCAAAGCTAACTTCACTACATACTGTGTGTCACCGAGCCCGTAAACACCGCAAGTCACAATGTGAGTAGTACGAATGGTTGAGTGTCACTCCGTACAACCGTAGGTCGAACAATATTCGGTGAGTTCGTTGGGAGAGTAGTGAGTCCGGTACCCAAAAGCTAACTTGACCACATACTGTGTGTCACCGAGCCCGTAAACACCGCAAGTCACAGTGTGAGTAGTACGAATGGTTGAGTGTCACTCTGTACAACCCTAGGTCGAACTGGATTCGGTGAGTTCGTTGGGAGAGTAGTGACTCCGGTACCCCAAAGCTAACTTCACTACATATTGTGTGTCACCGGGCCCGTAAACACCGCAAGTCACAATGTGAGTAGTACGAATGGTTGAGTGTCACTCCGTACAACCGTAGGTCGAACAAGATTCGGTGAGTTCGTTAGGAGAGTAGTGACTATGGTACCCCAAAGCTAACTTGACTACATACTATGTGTCACCGGGCTCGTAAACACCGCAAGTCACAGTGTGAGTAGTACGAATGGTTAAGTGTCACTCCGTACAACCGTAGGTCGAACAAGATTCGGTGAGTTTGTTAGGAGAGTAGTGACTCCGGTACCCCAAAGCTAACTTCACTACATACTGTGTGTGACCGGGCCCGTAAACACCGCAAGTCACAATGTGAGTAGTACGAATGGTTGAGTGTCACTCCGTACAACCGTAGGTCGAACAAGATTCGGTGAGTTCGTTAGGAGAGTAGTAACTCCAGTACCCCAAAGCTAACTTGACTACATACTGTGTGACACTCCGTACAACACTAGGTCGAATGGTTGAGTGTCACTCCGTAGAACCCTAGGTCGAACAAGATTCGGTGAGTTCGTTAGGAGAGTAGTGACTCCGGTACCTCACAACTAACTTCACTACATACTGTGTGACACTCCGTACAACACTAGGTCGAAGGGTTGAGTGTCACTCCGTACAACCCTAGGTCGAACAAGATTCGGTGAGTTTGTTAGGAGAGTAGTGACTTCGGTACCCCACAGCTAACTTCACTACATACTGTGTGACACTCCGTACAACACTAGGTCGAATGGTTGAGTGTCACTCTGTACAACTCGAGGTCGAACTGGATTCGGTGAGTTCGTTGGGAGAGTAGTGACTACGGTACCCCACAGCTAACTTCACTACATACTGTGTGACACTCCGTACAACACTAGGTCGAATGGTTGAGTGTCACTCCGTACAACACTAGGTCGAACTAGATTCGGTGAGTTCGTTAGGAGAGTAGTGACTCCGGTACCCCACGGCTAACTTCACTACATATTGTGTGTCACCGGGCCCAACACTAGGCCGAACTAGGTTCAGTGAGTTCGTTTGGAGAGTAGGGACTCCGGTATCGTCAAGATTTATAATAATTAACATACATGTTGTCATATGATTAAAAGAAATAAACATACAAATTGCAAACTCAATTAATAGAGAAAAAGTATTGCATAGTCTGTTTATTAATTTTGGCCAACATGTGTATTTGGACATAACATAAAATATAAGAAAGTTCATACAATTCCATTAAACCAAAGTAAACCGGTTGTATGTGTGGTTTATTCATGTGGGGAGAAATATTTATGTGTTGTACTTTTAACTGTTCATAGAGTTGACATAAAATATTATTTTAATTTGATTGGACTGCTTGTGATTGACACTACTTTTTTGTATATAAGTATAGTGGACCAAAGACTTTAAAGCAAAAAATTTAAGGGCAGCACGAAATATGCTCCCAAATTTTAATATACTTTCTAATGTTTTCAAAGAAATTCGGTTTCCCCCTTAAATTTATTTTCACAAGCCTATTTCCACCATAAGGTCGAGGGAAACACTCCTTTTCAAGCCTCACTAACACCCTAATTTGGTTTGTTAAAAAAAAAACATGGTGGATGGTTTTAGAGAGGACCCCTACGGGTTCGAGAAGAATTTCCCTTCATGGAAAAATTCACTTGGGGGACACCCCCATTGCTACTGTGGTGATCTAGCTTATGTTTGGACTTCTAGTAGTAGAGCAAATCCTGGTCGTCGCTTCTTTGGATGTTCGCACTATGTAAGACTTCGAACGCCTTAATAATATTTTAAACTAGGCTTTGTAAATATGGTAATGTACTTATTTTAAATTCAAGAGAACAACGAAAGTCGAGGATGTGATTACTTTTGTTGGATCGATGAAGCTCATCCTAAAAAACCTGCAGAGACTACTCTCGGATTGCGAAACCAAATAAGGAGTTTGGAGAAAGAGAAGATGCACCATGAAAACATTATTAAAAAATTATATTTCATTATATTTATTTGCCTTTTCATCATTTGCCAACTTTTATTTCGTTAGAGATATTGTATGTGGTATGATGTTTATTTTATATTTTTTAAGTATGTTGTCAAAGGAAAGGTAGGCATTTAAGTTGGTTCTATTAAAAATTTCTTAATTACTATTTGGTCATTGATTGTGAATGTCAATATGTGCGTAGTACACTAATTAATCTAGTGTGAAATACTAGGATTTAAAGATAAATATCGGTAATTTTCACAATATAATCCAAAAAGTGTCATAGTAACTTAGTCAATATTGTTGTGTTTCACTATATTGCATTTTAAAAATACTTTAACTTTTTTTTCAAAGTTTTAAATTACATGATTTACTTACCTATGAGTTTAATGTTTAATAGATTGGTACCATTTTCAAACGTTGATGTTCAATACATTGCATTTTTGAAAAACAGTAACCTTTCTTTATTTTGATAGCTTTTAATTGCATTATTTAGAAATAGTGAAATTGTGTGAACGCAGAGTTATTATTTCTCATTATTGTACTGTACTTTAACTATGAGTTTAATGTTTAATAGATTGGTACCATTGTTTATAATTTTTAATATGTTGGAGGTATCCATATAATTGTTGTAAACCTTGATGTTCAATACACTGCATTTTTGAAAAATAGTAACCTTTCTTCTTTTTTTTTTTGATAGCCTTTAATTACATTATTTACAAGTGGTAAAATTGTTACAAAGGAAATTGTGTGAAGGCCAGAGTTATTATTTCTCATTATTGTACTGTACTTACTCTTTTTGATCCAAATTTATGTCCAAGGCCAGAATTAATGCCTTCATCTCTACAATGGGAAAGTACATAAGCGTAGGTATTTTTATTATTTTGGCTATGGACATAATTGGACTAAAACGGATAGTGTGAAAGAGAAGGTAAAATTGGTCAATTTCATTTTCAAAATAATGTACTTCACTTATTGTTATGGTAAAAAAATATCCAAAACCTAATAGTACTGTCAAAATATAACAACAGTAATAACATTCACAATAATAATGGGAAAGTACATAAGTATAAGTATTTTTATTATTTTGGCTATGGACATCATTGGACTAAAACAGATAGTGTGAAAAAGAATGTAGAATTGGTTAATTTCATTTTCAGAATAATGTACTTCACATATTGTTATGGTAAAAAAATTTCGAAAACCTAATAGTAATGGCAAAATATAACAACAGTAATAATATTCACAATAATAATCACCATACAGTAATAATAATCTGTTCCACCAAATTCCAAAAACTACCACAAGTCTTACCCTATAGTAAATTATAAAATCACCAACATTAGTGTAATTCCAAATCACCTAACAGTAGTATGATGCAAATATATAACATGACTCACTAAATATAATTTATGACCTAAAACCTAACTTTTGTAACCATTGTACTGAATATACTAAATATATAAATAGCGTAACCATTGTACTGAATATACTACTTGTTACTTATGGCCAGCCTTTTAGAATGACGGGTTTTCGGGGACTTGCTCTTGCCAGTCCACATGTTGTCGGACCTGGCCTTCGCTGTGCTGAATCGGGGGTCTCGAGGAGACCTTGATGGACTACATAATGGTAAAGTTGTAGATGTTGATGGAAGAACTTTGGTTTTGCTCAATCCAAATTGCTTCTTAACTCCCTCCATCACAGCATGTTTAGCCTTGTTACTCTCGTGGGTGACAATTTTCCCAACACATTCCAGTCTGGCTTCAATAGGATCAAACTGCATTGTACATTAGGAAACCAATTCAATAATACACATGACAACCAAATCCATAGAAACAAATCCATCAAAAAATAGATTGACACTTCAATTTCGTTATAAACAGTTAGTTAACTGGATGAAAACTTAAACTAAAGAAATCAACATTACATTACCTCTTCCATTATTTCATTTTCCTCGAATAGTGATTCCATGTACTTCATTACAAACATTCCATAATCGTGGCCATTTTGTTGTTGTGGGTAGTCCTTGCTTGAAGAAAGAATTACAAATTCGATGAAATTCAGATCTCCTGGCTTGACAGGGGCAAACAATTGGTCCAAAGTCTGGAGCTGCAAAAAAATTAAAACAATCACAGTTGAGATTATTGCAATTACACTAATAAAACAGCAAACCATGTACACACGTGCATACCATCTCTACGCTGGTGCTCCGACGTGACCTCTTATGCATTGCAGAAGACAACGAGTCCCTAATTTCCACTGTTGTATTATGCATCCTCACATTCGCCGCAAACCAGTGCGGAGCACTCTCGGTATCTAGTAGGGGTACCACCATCTGCGACAAAGTAAAAAAAAAACGTCATCGGAAAATTGAACTACACACATTTGATTCAACACAAAAGTTTCAAGAAAATGCAAATTACAGTGTGACATAAACTCAAATCTGCATCGTAATAAAGAGTGGACCACTCTTGCTGCTTCGCCATCCTCTCCACAGTCATCGTTCTTCCAAGTAACTTGCTCTGCACAATAAGCACACATAATAGATTACATTTTAAATAAAAACATAGATTTAACAAAGTTTACAGCACAAATACAAAAGATTCATGTCCACTTTTAAATATCAAATTTCATACCGAAATTCTGGTGGGCATAAACCAAGTTCTCTTTGTTCCAATGTCGTTGCGCTTCTTCTCTCGAAAATTCATGATTTGAGCAAAGCAATCAATGACCTGACATTTACACAAACAATATCCGTTATGTTGTCATTCATACAATTTGTAAATGGCATTAACTAAAATAATGAACTACAAATTTCAAAGCAACCAAATGGGAACTTCTACGTACACTGTTTGATATATCGGTCTCCGGTTTCATGCATTTGAAAAACCTCCGCTCGACCTCAACCTTCCCAAAATGGGCTAACACTTCACTGAAATACAAAACAAATAATCAACAACGAAATGAATGTACTAATATCAACTACGTACACAGTAATCATGAAACATGAGATTACCTCGGATCATTGGCGCTAGAGAAAATGTAACGGAAGAACTCGTACTGTTGATTTGAGTAACCCTTCTTCACAGTGAACAGACCAATCACCTTCCCTCCAGATTCTTTGAATCTTTCGAACGCAGCATCATCAAAATCATCCTTCACGGTCTGCTCAACTTCCTCTTTTACAATAGCGGGGAGATCTTCTCCCCAAAATTTCATAACCTCAAACGACTCATCAGAAACAACCACCTCAGTTGGAACAACGACCTTGTCTTCAGATAGATTAAGTGAAGGGAGACTCTCTACATCATCAACATCCTCTTCCAATTTATCCTTCGTCCCCTCACCATCCTTTTCCTCGACACCCACGTCATCCTTCTTCTCGGTCTCCCCGTTGAACGAAAGCGAGCGCTGAACTTTGCTCGTCTCAGGTATCTCCAACACTTCATTCATAGTCCCCTTCCCAAGGTAAGTGGAGAGTACCTTCAGTAACAGCTCTTTTGCGCTGTTCACCTTCAAATCAAGCCGGAAGACCTCATCTTTCAACTCACACATAGCTTTTTATATTGCGTCATTTGTGGGTTGCCCAACTACAGCAAATTCAAAACTTGGTAGTAACACATATGTGTTAGTCAATTTCACCTGCTTAGTACACCAAAAAAACTAGTTAGCATATCTCCCAAATAAAATTCTAACGCATCAGAAAATTGAAGTACTAAATGTACCTTTCCACTTGTGTGACCACCGTGGTCTCGAATCCACTTGTACACTAACTTGCACTGTTTTGTGGTCCAAAAGTCAATTGGAGCCACAGTGCGGTCCACGTGACTAGCAGTCCAGTCAACGTGCGTCAAATATACAAGCTGCCACCAAACAAAAGTGCATACATATATTACCACAGCAGTACACGAGAGAATAAAATTACTACCATCACAATAATTCGAAAACTTACCTGTAAAAATATCGTGCAACCGGAGACATTTTTGGTGTTCTTCGTCTTGTATCGGTGTAGAAAGCTCATTAGATATCGAAACCCGGCAGTCGCCCAATTCTTCTTCTTGATTGACCTTGTGTCAACTAAAGAATGCATGTAGCTAGTGCTGACCTCGGTACCATTCTTCGGCAGCAACACAGTTCCTACAGACAAGGAGAAACTTAATGAGAAACAGGTAGTCACTGTCGCTGGTTTCCTTGAGCTCATTCTCCAGCAAAGTCAGGGAATACCTATAGTCCTTGGCCTTAAAGAGGAGGTCAAACTCAACCAGGTCACGCTCACTTTCAGTTGCCACGGGTTCTCCGCCATCCCGGATTCCCATGACATCCTCAAACAGCTTGGAGGATAGTTGGATCGTTCTTCCAAATATCTCCAGCCGAGAAGTGGTTGGATCCACGTGATCGATCAGCCAACTAACTATCTTAGCGTCTATGTACGGGGCATCCTCCCTTAAAAATGTTGAGAAACCGGCATTTCTCACCATTTCTTTTTGAGCCTCGTTGAGCAGTGGGACTATTCTCCCCAAATGCTCGAAGGAGCAACGGCCAGAAACTTGAACGTCCCCCACACCTTCGTTGTTGTCAATCCCTGGCTCAATAGATAATGTCTCATTCACCTTCTTCCCTTTCTCTCTACCACCAACCTTGGAGGGGGAAGCCTCGACTTCGTATGAAGCCCAATTGTCAATCTCTTCCTCGCTAAGAAGCTTGAATTGCTCCTCAAAACTACGAAGCACCTGCAATATTAAGACTCTCGATTATTAAGTAAAGTACGCTAAATAAAAGATAAAAAATAAAAGATCCATAACACAGTCCAAGTCACTCACATCTGCTTTAGATTTTTCTTTGTGTGCATCAGCATAAGCATAGAAATTGGCTTGGCTGCATCAATTAAATAAAGGAATGGAATTACAAATATTATTTTCAAAATCAAAAAATATTACCACTAAAATAACTGCCACAAATAACTCACTAGTACTTCGCCCAAGCTTCCTTCAGATCCTTCTTCTTTATCTCTGCTGCATCCTTTTTGTCTGCAGCAGCCCCCCTCTTCCGTTTATATACCATTTTATAAACCTATTACACAAGATAAAATAACTTAAATTAACAAATATTCAAAACACTAAAATATTGGAAGACAAAGACTTTGAATAATTCATTGCAATCGTCTAACATTTCAGTGTATTCATGACATCCCGACACTTAATTTCCTATATGTGTACAATAACAGGTAAGCATCTCTTCCTATATAACATAATTTCATTATATGTACTATAGTCTATTTGTTAAATGTACTATATGGAAATTGTTAAGTACAATGTACCAATATGCCTAAATAATGGATTCTGTAACTTGTTAGTCTCCCTTCGCAACAAGTAAGCATATTTTCCTTACATAATATACTATTAAAATAACATCACAGCAAAGTCAGTTATACAGTATTCACTTTTAACATATAATGATGCCAACATATGTAACATAAAATTTAGAAAAAATTATTGACCTTCTCAATTAAATCTTGGAACTCTAGATCTTGAGGTTCTTAGGGCCTCAATTAAGCATGAAGTTTGCCAATGGTCAAAAAGATTACAACAATTTCTGATTTTTTGGAAAAGAGACAAAAAGGTTCACATGTCCACGGGTGACCTCCTCCCAAATATATTGAGACCTCTCACTCATGGTGGAGGAAATCCGTGGACACAAAACACCAACAAAGTACAGTACTAAACTTATGCAAAATGCAGTAAAGGCACAAAAAAAAAGGAAGCATAATTAGTACAGAAAACTTCCCCATTCTCTACAAAGATCTAAGAAAGAAAGTTGTCAAAGTATTTTATTTTATAAATACAAGTAGCAACCTAGAATTTGATCCTCTCAAGCCACTAAACTGAATTCGAATAACATCTTTCTTACAAGCTGTAAAATATAGTTTCTTGTATGGCCAAAGGATTATACAAAATTTGTAATTGAAAAAGGACAAGCATTTACTAAGGATTTTTGTATGGCCCAAAAGATTATACAAAATTTGTGTTTATAGGCAATGCGAAGGTCAATAATGTTGGGTTTTATGCCCTAAATAAAACCCATTTCAATATAATCAGATTTACTTATTAATATAGATCAGAAATAACATTTAATGTTGCATGGTTCACATGATTTATTTCATGATTATATGTACATAATGTATAAATTCATCTGAAACCATTTTCACATACTTGATCCTGTTTATTGTGCCGTCAACACATTGGAAAGTAAACATGACTATGTGAATAAAGTTTCCTAGATTTATCAGACATAGGGTTTTACTGATATGATAATCTACAACAGAGTTTACTTGCATTTGGAGAAATGCTATGTTCTTTCCAGAGCATTGGTTAAAGTAAAGCTCAGGTTGGATGCATGGAGTATGCATCGGAAGGGACCGATATTGAACTTTGACTTAGATTTATTAAACTTATCGTAATATCTATTCAAGTCAATATCGCCTAGTTGATCCTAGATCAAATGTTCTTAATCCTGTTATGATTAGGCTCAATCTTGAAAGGTTATTCGTGTTCTTTAATTTGTTAGTTAAGCCTACTTTTAGGTCAGGGTGATACGTACATTTTGGGAGCACGGTAGTGCAATTGAGTGGGAGCGCTAGCATAAACATGGAATCTATAGCTTCTATCTGGCGAATAGTAAGCAAAGGATGATCTCCTTCGAGCTTGACCAAAACGAACATAAATGGTGGAGTACTCATTTCACATAAGCTGAAATATCATTTATACGGGGTCAAGTGTTTTAAGGAATAAATACATTGTAGGGTGTAACGGTAATTTAATCCCTTTACAGTGTAGATCATTCATATAGAGGATCATTGATCAAATCAGGATTATAACAATGGATAACTAATGATGTGTCTATATGGTGGAACATATAGAGCATTCTATATACTGAGAGTGCAATTCTAAGTTCTATGCGTGGATTCAACGAAGAATTAATAAGTCAGTGAATTTTAGTGCTAAATTCTTGATCTACTTATTGAAAGCTCGGTTATATAGACCCATGGTCCCCCCACTAGTTGAGATAATATTGCTTGTAAGACTCATATAATTGGTTTTGATTAATCAATTATAATTCTCAAATTAGACTATGTCTATTTGTGAAATTTTCACTAAGTAAGGGTGAAATTGTAAAGAAAGAGTTTATAGGGGCATATTTGTTAATTATGATACTTTGTATGGTTCAATTAATAAATATGATAAATGACAATATTATTTAATAATTATTTATAGTTATTAAATAGTTAGAATTGGCATTTAAATGGTTGAATTAGAAAATTGGCGTTTTTGAGAAAATCAGATGCAGAAAAGATAAACTGCAAAATTGCAAAAAGTGAGGCCCAAATCCACTAAGCATGGCCAGCCACTTTTATAGGCAATTTAAACTGATATTTTCATTATTTTAATGCCAAATAATTCAAACCTAACCCTAGTGGAATGCTATAAATAGATAGTGAAGGCTTCAGGAAATTTACACTTAAATTTTCTATTTTTCCTTCAGAGAAAAACCTGAGCCTTTCTCTCTCCCTATCTTTAGCTGCCACTTCTTCTTTCTCTTCTCTCTTGAATTTCAAAATTCTTAGTGTAAGAGTAGTGCCCACACACAGCAAGTGATACCTCAATCATAGTGAGGAAGATCGTGAAGAAAGACTTTCAGCAAGAAGGAGGTTTCAGCATCAAAGATTCAGAGAAAGAGATCCAGGTTCAGATATTGATAATGCTCTGCTACAGAAAGGAATCAAGGGCTAGATATCTGAACGGAAGGAGTCATTATATTTCGCTGCACCCAATGTAAGGTTTCCTAAACTTTATATGTGTTTATTTCATCGTTTTAGAAAGTTCATATTTAGGGTGTTAATCAACATACTTGTGAGTAGATCTAAGATCCTGGTAAAATAATTTCCAACAAATAATTGGTGTTTAGGAGTTTGATCTGTACACTCATGAAAAAAGAAAAAAATAATTGACAAGGAACTGTCTTAGATTTAATTTGTAAGACCAAGAACTGGATTACAATACCCTCAAGTATGCACATTAAGCTTTGATGGGGTTGCAAAAATTTTTAAACATATATTTTTTTTAGTTATTGTTATCCAAATTTTTAATAGTATTCCTAATTTATGTGTGTTAAGTTTTTAGTTCAATATACAACTTGTTTCGTTCGATACAACTTGTTTGGTTTGATAATATCTCCTATTTCTATTAATCTCCTACTTCTATTACGATATTTAAATTGTATGACATTTTGCTCGTTATCAATAAAGTTATCATTGCAATGAGTATAGTGCCTCTAAAATCGGTACCATACTTACCAATACTTGATGATTTCATATTTTATCCCAAAAACAACAAATAAAGCCAAATCATTTCCACAATCATAAGATCACTAAAAGACCATCCAACCTAATATTATAGAACTCATGCATTATTTTTTTGTCATATTGCTCAAAAAATCTCCATTTATCCAATCCCCAAATATTCAAAATCCAACCAAATCAACTAACACATTCCAAAAATACATAAATCAAAATACCCAAATTAAAACCCCTAAATTATAGTACAATGCAACCAATTCAATTTAAACAATGCAACTCTTTATTGCAACAAACTCAATCAAAATACCAAATCACATATTCATAAAAAACTAAAACAAAAAACTCATAACACATTACAGTACATTCCACCCTAAGAACCACAACACATGCACGGGGGGAGACAGAGAAAGAAATGCAAACTCCCTTAAACACAGAACCAGAGAGAGAGAGAGAGAGAGAGAGAGAGAGAGAGAGAGAGAGAGAGAGAGAGAGAGAGAGAGAGAGAGAGAGAGAGAGAGAGAGAGAGACAAAGATATGCAAACTCCCTTCACCACCTCACCCTCCACACCTGAGACAAAATGGAACTATTAAGTACACGAAAATAGAAAAACACCACATTCCCTTCAAAAATATTTTTTTTTTGTGAATAAGAAAATGTATGTAAAGTAGAACGGAGTAATGTATAACCCACCGTCGACACCCCCCTCTAACAACTCCAACAATGGCACTTCGAGTAATGTACACCACAGTCACCACAATGTACAATATGGGTTTTACTACCTCAAACGAAAAATAGAAAATGGAAAAAGAAAATGGAAAATAAAAATGAAAATAGAAGAGGAAGAACTTTGCCCTAGCAGAGACGAAAATGGAAAAACGAATGACAAATTGAAAAATAAAGAAAATGAAAGTGAAGAAGTGGAGGAGTGGAGGAGTACGACGGTTGATTAGACTTGATTGATGGATGGATGTCACTTTTCACTTTTCCATTTTTAATAAATTTAAATTTCAAAAAAAGTAACCGGTACCCATTTTTTAAAACCTAATTACCCCTACATGAACCCCTACATGAACCCCAACCGTTGGATCAAATTAACTACCCATCCGACGGTTACAGTACATCACGGATTGAAATCCGTGTCCGTACAGTAACGGGACGAAATCCAGTCCCTATATATATAAAGGAATGTTTAAAACATCTCATTTTCTCTAATTTAATTACTTTTTTTGTTTTATTTTGTAGTTCAAAAGACTATCAATAGTAAAAAAAAAAATCACATTAACTTACAGTGTCTCTTCATTTTTATAACTCACATCATTTATAATATCTTTTATTATTATTATTATTATTATTATTATTATTATTATTATTATTATTATTATTATTATTATTATTATCCAAAAATATCTATCTATCTATCTAATCCTAATGTTTATCTATTTAATCTATTTTGTGGTTTTTTTTTTTAAAATTTTCATTTTTTTTTTCAAAATATATATATCTATCTTTTTTAATTATTATCTATAATCAATCAATCAATATATTCCATGTAGCATCCTTAATGATCTTTCTTCCTAATCTTTCTTCTCTCATTTTCTTTAATTTAATTATACTTCTTTATTTTATTTTGTAGTTCAAAAGACTATCAATAGTAAAAAAAATCACATATTTTTGTATCACTAAATTATAGTGTCTCCTCATTTTTATAACTCACATCATTTATAATACCTTTTATTATTATTATTATTATTATTATTATTATTATTATTATTATTATTATTATTATTATTATTATTATTATTATTATTATTATTATTATTATTATTATTATTATTATTATCCAAAAATATCTCTCTATCTATCTAATCCTAATGTTTATGGTGTATTTCGAGTGATGATATGATATTTTAACAAGTGAGTAATCTATTGTGGTTTTTTCTAAGGTACCGTTTGGTAACACTTTTGCTTTCTAATTTTTTAATCACAAAATGAAAGTAAAATTTTTGTTTTTAAAAATTTTGCTTTTGAAAAACAAAAATGCGTTTTGTAACCACTTTTGTTTTTTAATTTTAAAAACAGAAAACAAAAGTGTGTTCTCTAAAGTTCATTTTCATTTTCATTTTTTGATTTTATTTACGTCGGATCTAGGTCCGAGGTCGGATTTGGGTTCAAGTCAAAGGTTGGGTTCAGCGCCAGGACCGTGAGGGAATTTGGGTCCGGGTCATGATCGAAGTCCAAGATATTGATTAAGAAAAAAAAATTGTTTAAAAAATATTAAAAGTGATGTTTTTTTTGTTTTTAAAATTTTGATTCTCAATTAAAAAATTAAAAAGTGAAAACAGTTTTATAGAACATGTATTTGAAAAATATTTTTTACTTTTTCAATTTTAAAAACAGAAAACTAATTAAAAAAGTATTACCAAACGACACTTAAATTTTCCAACTTTTTTTTTAAATATATATAGATATATATATCTTTTTTAATTATTATCTACAATTAATAATTAAATAATTATTATACAAGTATACATAAATCATGTAACTGTTATTCTGATTCATTTATTACTAATGAAACAGTAATCTGTATAAATATTTCAATTTTATAAATGATTAAGAGGTAGAATATTTAACAAATATAATTACACATTATTTTTAGAAGTTTAAAAGATATATAATTATACAATTTAATACATATATATGTAACTCTTACTTTAATACATATATTATCAATTCACAATAAAATTAATACGCATACATAATACATATATATATTAATTTTAAAAATTTAAGAGACATGGGTGGTAGAATATTTAAAAAGCCATATATAATAATTTTACACTTTATTTTTAGAAGCTCAAAAGACATAAGGTAATACAATCTATATATATTGGTTTAGGTTTAATGGAAGTTTCAAATCAAATGGATTCATTTACCAATCCATTTCTCTATTATTGGAATAGAGTTGTTGGTAATTTCAAGTTCTTATGTAAAGAGTATAGTACAACATATACTATTTAATATATAGTTGATTTGTTTTAATTGAAATTTCAGATTAAATATTTTATTGTTAGATTTTTAATTTCATTGTTTTTTTTGCAGATAATATGCTCTTAATCTAATTGAGAACATCACACTCAAATGAGATCTTACGAGTTGAACTCTGAATTTCTATGTTGTAAGTATTATTAACCAAAAGCTTTTAGTGAGATAAATTATGAGCTAAATATGAAAGATTTTGGTATTTGGTAATAAATTAGTGCTATTATATTATGTATTAGATGTTTTGGCCTTCCCTAATTCCTATAGTGCACTAAAAAGATTACAAAATGGAAAAAAATAATTTTGAATGTATAGAGTTACTTTTTCATGTGGATTAACAAATTATGTGATTCAAAATTTCTCATGCAGTAAATTTGGATCAGTAAATGAGCCACTTGCTAATATTTTCCAATGTTCGTGTTCTAAGTCCATCAAAATATCTTCAAAAAAAAGTCTATCAAAGTAAATTGAGAAACTTTTAGTTAAAGACCAAGTAATAAGTTATCTGATAACTCTTGAGTAAAGAGTTATTTGATATCACTTTAAGCATTTTTTTATGTAATTGTGCGTAATGTAAATTATGTTTGTCTCTTAATTTGTGAAAGTTTCAGTGATTTATGTCTTTGTGTGTATTTTGAAGTTGTTAGTTAAAATCAATAACTCTTGTGCATAAATTGGCAAAGAAAATAGCAAGTTAGTCATGTTCTTAATTTTGCTGAAATTCTGTGAAGTTTTTGCTGCAGCAAACAGATTTGTGGCTGATGTGTTTTATTTTCTTAGAAAAAGGGTGAGTTGGCATTTCATTAAAAGAGGTGGCATTTGTGGAGATGACGTGGCAATATAAGAGTGGTGGCTGGAGCTATTACATGGAGAGGCTATCTACATGACATGTGTAGGGTTTATTTGGGGCAAAAAGGTACAAAACCTAAGGGAGAGAAGAAAGAAGAGGGCCTCCATTTAGAGAAAAAAAAGTGGCTGAACGAAAGGAAGCTTGGGCTGCCATTTTTACACAGAAGAAAAGAAGATTAAAAGAAGAAGAAGAAGAAGGAGGAAAGAGGAGAAGCACAACAAGATTCAACATCCATCCTTTTGGAAAAATCCTCTATTATTGTTTGCCATTTCTTTCTTCTCTCTTTTAATTTCTTTCACTTAACATTCAAACTCCATGTCTAAGTTTTATCTTGTAATGGTGGTTCTTAAGTTAGCTATGAGCTAAATTTTTTAATGGTTTGAATTGTTGAAGAACCCTATGTTTAGTTGAGAAATTTTCTTATGCAAATATTTAGTAAAAATTCTCATGTTCATTCAAGTGTGTGTATTGCTAATTTCTTGATATTGTTTGGCCACCAATAGCTTGATTATTGAGTTATATTTAATTCTGGAAAGGTTAAATGTAATGGACTTAGCTTGAATGACACAAGTTCTTAATCTTTTTTAGGTTAGATTTGAAATAACATAGGAATATGTTATATCCTTGTGTAACAAATGAGAACTATGCTTGAAATGGTATTCTTGAGCTTGCTTGACATAGGAATATGTTTGAACAGGTCCAAGGATTGATTGCATAAAATTTGGAAGAGTTTTGTGCACTTTAATGGAGTTCTTGTTAACCTGGGATTTTTGCTAAAGATTTGCTAAATTTTTGATGCAGCAAAAATGCACAGTTTTTGCTAAACATAGGGGGATTCAATAGTTCAAGCCTTTCACATTTCAAAAGCTTACAACTAAATTTTATTTTCATCTTGCATCTACTTTTGAGTTAATTTACTTATTTTCTTACTCCTTTAGTTGATTCATTAATCATTTAATTTTAGTTTTTAGGCTTGTTGCTTGGTAATTAATTTTTGCAATAGAAATTTTATTTTCACAGTCCTTGTGGAGACGATACTCATTACTTATCACTGTATTACTTGTTTGTGACTACGTGCACTTGCGTATCTAATTCTAACACAACAAGTTTTTGGCGCCGTTGCCAGGGACTGTAAATATATTTTGTTGTAATTGTCAATTAGCTTGCAATTTAGTCTATTATTTTGTACTCATTTTTGGTGACTCTTGTGCATTGGCAGGTGAAAATTTTATATGAACGAGTACCAAGAATTTGTTAATATTGATCTATATCCTATTGATCCCGAAATTGAGCGCACATTCAGAGAGAGAAGAAGAGCTCAACATAGGGCTCAAGGGGAAATAGAAATGATGGATGACCAAGGAAATGGACGACGAGCTCAAGGGGAAATGGCCCCTAATAATGGTCGAAATGCAGTGATTATGGCGGATGATAGAGATCAAATCATCCGACAATACGCAGCACCTCTTTTCAATGAGCTCAATCCGGGCATTGTTAGGCCAGAAATTCAAGCTC
The DNA here is from genome assembly GCF_029168945.1 of Cannabis sativa. Taxonomy (NCBI): domain Eukaryota; kingdom Viridiplantae; phylum Streptophyta; class Magnoliopsida; order Rosales; family Cannabaceae; genus Cannabis; species Cannabis sativa. The sequence continues at coordinate 10,568,735 of NC_083608.1, read as the reverse complement.
CACAGTTTGAGTTGAAGTCAGTTATGTTCCAGATGCTTCAAACTGTGGGACAGTTTAGTGGCATACCCATCGAAGATCCTCACCTTCACCTTCGTCTATTTATGGAGGTGAGTGATTCTTTCAAATTGCCCGGAGTTACGGAGGATGCCTTGAGGTTAAAGTTGTTCCCCTATTCTTTGAGAGATCAAGCCCGAGCTTGGTTGAACTCCTTGCCTTCTGCGTCGGTTACAACTTGGCAAGAATTAGCGGAGCGGTTTTTGATGAAGTATTTTCCTCCCACTAAGAATGCCAAGCTCCGGAAGGAAATAACTTCCTTTCAACAATTTGAAGATGAATCTTTGTATGAGGCATGGGAAAGGTTCAAGGAGTTGTTGCGGAAATGTCCTCACCATGGTATCCCTCATTGCATCCAAATTGAAACATTTTACAACGGTCTCAATGCTCATACTCGAATGGTGGTTGATGCTTCGGCAAATGGTGCTTTACTTGCCAAGTCCTATAATGAGGCCTATGATATTATTGAGAGAATTTCCAACAACAATTATCAGTGGCCCACTACTAGAGTACCTTTGGGGAAGAAGGTTGCCGGTGTTCTTGAAGTTGATGCCATTACTGCTTTATCTGCCCAAGTTGCTTCTATGTCAAATATGATCAAAAATATGAGCATGGGTCAACAAATGGGTCAACAGAATGTTTCCTCACCTGTGGGACAACTTGAGGAGGTTTCTTGTGTTTTTTGTAGTGAGGCTCATACCTTTGACAATTGCCCATTCAATCCTGCATCTGTGTTTTACATGGGAAGTCAGAATGCCTACAACCAAACATACAAGCAACACCCAAACTTGGCATACAGAAATCAAGGGGCTGGTACTAGTAATTCATCCATGCTTCCTAGATCCAACTTTCCACCTGGTTTTTCTCAACAAGCCTTTCAACAAAGACAACAACAAGGTGTCCAAACAAGTTCTCTTGAGAGTATGATGCGTGATTTCATGGCCAAGACAGAAAATTTCATGACAAGAACTGAGAGTTATATGGCGAAGAATGACACTGCGATCCAAAGTCAAGCAACCTCCATGAGAACTCTAGAAAATCAAGTTGGGCAACTAGCTAATGAGCTTCGAAATAGGCCACAAGGTACTTTGCCTAGTGATACTGAAAATCCAAGAAGAGATGGAAAAGAGCATTGCAAGGCGGTAATCTTGAGGAGTGGTAAAGTTCTGGAGTCAAACGAGGAAGAAGCTAAGGATAAAAATGAGCCCACTTCAATCCAAAGTCGAGTAGAGAAAAATGTTGAACCTTCTAATATGGCAAAGGAGCAACCTGAAAAAAATGCTGCAGCAATTCCTCATCAAAATGCGACGAGAAAAGTTACTTAGCAAGCCACCCCCACCATTTCCTCAAAGATTTAAAAAGCAGCAAGAAGATGGTCAATTAGAAGATTTCTTGATGTTCTAAAGCGACTCCACATCAACATACCATTAGTGGAAGCTTTGGAGCAAATGCCCAACTATGTAAAGTTTTTGAAGGACATTTTGACAAAGAAAAGGAGGCTAGGTGAGTTTGAAACAGTGGCTTTGACGGAAGGGTGTAGCGCCATGTTGAAGAGAAAAATTCCTCCTAAGTTGAAAGATCCCGGAAGTTTTACAATCCCATGTACCATTGGCGGAAGAGATGTGGGTAGAGCCTTATGTGACTTGGGAGCTAGTATTAATTTAATGCCCATGTCTATTTTCAAGAAGTTGGGAATTGGAGAAGCAAGGCCAACCACCGTCACTTTGCAATTGGCCGATCGTTCCATGGCCCATCCGGAAGGAAAAATTGAAGATGTCTTGGTGCAAGTTGATAAGTTTATTTTTCCGGCCGATTTCATCATTCTTGATTATGAGGCGGATAGAGAAGTTCCTATTATTTTGGGAAGGCCATTCCTTGCTACCGGGAGGACCTTGATTGATGTGCAAAAAGGGGAACTTACTATGCGGGTGAATGATCAACAAGTGACTTTTAATGTGTTCAATGCCATGAGGTTTCCGGATGAGATTGAAGAATGCTCTCGCATAAGTGTGATTGATTCTATTGTTGCTGAAAAATTTCACAAGGAAGCTTCGAAAGAGGAAAAGATGATAAGTTCTCTTGAAGAGCTTGAAGCTTTAAGTGAAGATGAAGAAACCAAAGTTACTTGGGTAGAGTCAAAGCAGCCTTTCACTAAGTTTAGGAGGCCATTTGAATCTTTGGAGTTGTCAGAGAACAATTTCAAGCCTCCTAAGCCTTCCATTCAAGAACCACCCGAGTTGGAGTTGAAGCCGTTGCCTAGTCACTTGAAGTATGTTTATTTGGGAGATGGAGAGACCTTGCCGGTAATTATTTCTGCTATGTTGGGTGCCCAAAGAGAATGCTTGTTAGTTGATGTCTTGAAGAAATACAAAAGAGCCATTGGTTGGACCATGACGGACATCAAGGGTATAAGTCCTTCGATTTGCATGCATAAGATTCTGTTGGAAGATTTGTGCAACCATTCTGTGGAGCAGCAGCGACGGCTAAACCCCATCATGAAGGAAGTGGTTAGAAAGGAGGTAATCAAGTGGTTAGACTTTGGCATCGTTTACCCCATTTTAGACAGTTCTTGGGTAAGCCCAGTTCAATGTGTTCCAAAAAAGGGCGGAGTCACGGTGGTAGCTAATGAAAACAATGAGTTGATCCCTGCAAGAACGGTGACGGGATGGCGTGTTTGTATGGACTATCGGAAGTTGAACAAGGCCACGCGGAAAGATCATTTTCCGCTGCCATTTATTGATCAAATGCTTGATCGTTTGGCGGGAAAAGAATTCTATTGTTTCCTTGATGGGTATTCTGGCTATAATCAAATTGCCATAGCTCCGGAAGACCAAGAGAAAACAACATTCACTTGTCCATATGGTACCTTTGCCTTTCGGAGAATGCCATTTGGGTTATGCAATGCTCCCGCCACTTTTCAAAGGTGTATGATGGCGATTTTTTCAGATATGGCGGAAAACATTCTTGAGATCTTCATGGATGACTTCTCGGTATTTGGGGAGTCTTTTGACACTTGTTTAGTTAACTTGGAGAAGGTTTTAGCAAGATGTGAAGACACGAACTTAGTTCTCAATTGGGAGAAATGACATTTCATGGTTCAAGAAGGAATTGTTTTGGGTCATAAAGTTTCTAACAATGGCATTGAAGTGGATAGAGTGAAAGTTGAAGTTATTGAGAAGCTGCCACCTCCTACTACTGTCAAAGGAATTCGAAGTTTTTTGGGGCATGCAGGTTTTTATAGGAGGTTTATTAAAGATTTCTCAAAAATCTCCAAGCCTCTTTGCTCTTTACTTGAGCAGAATAGATCTTTTGAGTTCACCAAAGACTGTCATGAAGCTTTTGTGACTTTGAAAAAAGCTCTTGTGTCCGCTCCCATTATTGTAGCTCCCGATTGGTCACTTCCTTTTGAGCTAATGTGTGATGCTAGTGATTTTGCAGTTGGTGCTGTTCTTGGTCAAAGAAGAGAGAAGGTGTTCCACTCAATTTATTATGCATGCAGAACACTAGCTGACGCCCAATTGAACTACACTACTACAGAGAAGGAGTTATTGGCTGTGGTTTTTGCCTTTGACAAGTTTCGAGCTTACCTTGTTGGAACCAAAGTGGTGGTGTACACGGATCATTCCGCAATCAAGTATCTCATTGCCAAGAAGGACGCCAAACCGAGACTGATTCGTTGGGTGTTGCTTCTTCAAGAATTTGATTTGGAGATTCAGGATAAAAAAGGAGCTGAGAATCAAGTGGCCGATCACCTTTCTAGACTAGAAGGTGATGATGAGATAAAGAAAGTTGAGCAGCCAATTAAAGAGATGTTCCCCGATGAAGCTTTATTGATGGTGAGCTTAGTAAACCAAGACTCCACTCCTTGGTATGCTGATTTGCCAACTACTTAGTGAGTGGGAGGACTCCATCTGATTTAAAAGGGCAACCGCTCAAGAAGTTCTTCCATGATGTGAGGTCTTATTATTGGGATGAACCTTTCCTTTATAAGCAGTGTGCTGATCGTGTGATAAGGCGTTGTGTGCTGCAAGAAGAGGTTCAAAATATTCTTGAGCATTGTCACTCATCACCTTATGGGGGGGCATTTTGGGGGCCAAAGAACAGCTGCAAAAGTACTTCAATCGGGGTACTATTGGCCTTCCATGTTCAAGGATGCTTATGAGTTTGCTAGACGGTGTGATAGATGCCAACGGGTTGGTAATATTTCTGCCCGAAATGAGATGCCTTTGCAAGTTATCCTCGAGGTAGAGTTGTTTGATGTTTGGGGCATCGATTTCATGGGACCCTTTCCCCCATCCTTTGGAAATTTATTCATTTTGGTGGCTGTAGATTATGTGTCAAAATGGGTGGAAGCAATTGCAAGTCCCACCAATGACTAAGGTGGTGATGAAATTTCTACACAAGAATGTCTTCACTCGTTTTGGGACTCCAAGAGCTCTCATTAGTGATGAGGGAACTCATTTTGTTAACAAAGTGTTGGCGGCTCTTTTGGCTAAGTATAGTGTCAAGCACAAGATAGCTACAACTTACCATCCTCAAACAAATGGCCAAGCGGAGATTTCCAATCGAGAAATCAAAGGAATTTTGGAGAAAGTGGTGAATCCTACTCGAAAAGATTGGTCTCAACGGTTGGATGATGCTCTTTGGGCCTATAGAACCGCTTTCAAAACTCCTTTGGGCATGTCTCCTTACCGTTTAGTTTATGGTAAGGCTTGTCATTTGCCCGTTGAATTGGAACACAAAGCTTATTGGGCCACGAAGAAGTTGAATATGGATCTCCAAGCGGCGGGGGAAGCTCGAAAGTTACAATTGAATGAGCTTGAGGAAATGAGGTTGTTTTCGTATGAGAATGCCAAACTTTATAAAGAAAATACCAAGAAGTGGCATGACAAAAGAATTCAACCTCGAGTGTTTGAGAAAGGGCAGCGAGTTTTGCTTTTTAACTCGCGGTTGAGGTTATTTCCGGGCAAATTGAAGTCTCGTTGGTCGGGCCCATTCACCATAACCAAAGTTTATCCTCATGGAGCTGTGGATGTTTGTAATGAGCAATCCGGAAAGGAATTTAAAGTGAATGGGCAGCGTCTAAAGCATTATCTTGGTGGTGAGGTCGATCGAGCAAAAACCTCAATCACTTTGGAGGATGCATGAAGCGGAAGGTGGTTGGGTTGCCTTGTGTTCGAATTGTCAATTCTATTTTTAGGCAACCCAATGTTGGAAAAAGAACAAGTATTGTAAATATTTTTGAAAAAAAAAACAAAACAAAAAAAAACAAAAAAAAGAAAAGAAAAAAAAAGAAAAAATGAATGAAAAAAAAGAAAAGGAAAAAAAAAAGTATATATTTCTTCATTTTCCTTTATTTTTATTTTATTTAAATTTTTGTTCATTTTTCTTTTAGGTGTTTGGGTGGATTTTACACTTGGTTTGATGTTTCAGGTGGTTTTGGAACACAATTTGGAGCCTTGGAGGTGATTTGGAAGTTTAGAGATTTTGCTAAATTTTTTATGGACTTTTGCTGCAGCATTTTTGTGAAGCACAAAAGGAATTTTCGTTCATGTGGAGAACTTCCGCCCGCTGCAGCATTTTTTTAGCAAAATTTTAGCAAAAGTAATACATGTTCAAAGAGCACTCAGCAAGATTTTTGCTGAACTTTTGTGGAAATTTTGCTACAGCAGGCGTAATATCACTCACATTACGAGAGGAAAGGTCCATCTATTACATATTACTCCTATTTTACTTATATATATATTTATATTATTATAAAAAAAAACAGAGATTTTTTTTATATATTAATATTATATTTTTTTTTATCTATCCTATTATTACATAAAAAAAAAAATTAATTTCAGCCCTAACCCGACTTTCCCCAGCCCCGTCCACCATTTTGCTCGACTTCACCCTACGACCAGAAACCATACACTCCCCAGCCCCCACCTTCTTCCTCCTGCCCAGAAAACTGAGCCACCGTCCGACCACCCCATCGCCTCCTCGCCACCACCCGACCACCTCTGTTAACCTCCAGTTCGACCCCGTCCACACCAGAAAACCACCTTTCACCTCTACCCCTGCTTCGATTCTCCAGACCAGACCGCACCCCACGACCAGCCGTTCCTCTCCAATCGCCGCCCCACCTCCGTCCCCCAGTCCGGCGAACCCAGCTTCAGCCGAGTCGAACCCGACTCCCCTCCAGAGGCTATCCGCCCCTTGCTCCGATTTCTCCAGAACCTCACTTCACCAGACCCGACCCCCCTCTCTTTGACCACCGTCCCTCACCCCGTCTCCAGTAGTCCAAAACCACCATTTTTAGTTGGTGACTGTTGAGTGGGAGGAGCTTCCACATTGTGCCGACTTTGGCATTGCATTCCTTGGATTTTTGTTGTGGTATGATCATTTTCTTTTATTTTGGTTGGTGATATTGTTGGGATAGAATTCTGCTCTAACTTATTGTGACAATAATATTGAAAGTTCTGCCCAAATTTGCGTCATGATGATAATTTTAGTGTTGGGTGATTGCATTTTGAGACTCTATGATGTTTAGAGGATTGCATATTCTGATTTTGAGTCTATTGGTGGATATTCAAGTTGAATGATTATTATTGTCACTGAAATGTGTTGATAGAATGCTGAACGTGATGTGATTAATTTTGGTGAATAATATTCTGTTGAGTTGTGCATTGTTTAGCAGATATTTTCGAGCTTATTATTGTGAGATTGAGCCATGGCAACCACCAAATCCAAATCGCGTAAGCGTAAAGCTCCGGCCAACACATCACCCACACCTCCACCACAACAACCAAGCCACCCAAACCCACCAACCCTTGCCTTGCCTTCCTCCGCCACACACTCACCACCCCGTACTCGTCCCCGTAAGGCCTCCTCACCTAAACCCAAAGCTACAACCGCCAAAGCCGCTCCCTCAACCTCCAAGGGCCAACCCAAGCCTAAGCGCACCACTTCCACATTTCCACCACCTAAACAGAACCCCACTACTCGTCCTAAAGCCAAAGCCGACCCCGTCCGTCATCAATTGCGGTTTGAGATATTACGAACCCGCAGCCAGTTGGCCGAGCGCGGCTTTCTCCCTGCCCCGGAAGCTTTACCTGCATATATTACCAATTTGATTGCGGAGCACAAGTGGGAGAAATTTTGTGCAATTCCTAAGCCTGCTGTTGCCTTGGTTGCCCCTGCATTTTATGCTGCACTTGATCCAAAGTATCCTGATGTCGTTAGAGTAAGGGGTCAGAGTGTCCCCTTTTCTCCTGATGTGATTAACGACTTATATGGATTGAGAGCTCCGCTTGAGGATGAGTTTGCTCTTTGGAGGATTAACCCAGCTTCTATTCCATATGACGCCGTGCTTCGTGCTGTTGCTCACCCGGGTTCTGAATGGTCTATCTCGTCTTCCGGCCACCGCACCTTGTTACACTCATCTCTACGGCCTGAAGCGAGTGTTTGGCTTGCTTTTATTAAGTGCTCTTTGATGCCCACAACACATGACACCACAGTGAGCCAAACACGCCTCTGTTTATTGTATTGCATCCTGGCAGGCAAGAAAATAAATGTGGGCAAGATCATTTATGAGGAAATTTGGAAGTGTTTTCAGAAAAAAGGCGGCAAGTTATTTTTCCCAGCTCTCATCACTCAGATTTGCCTAGCGGGTAATGCCGCTATTGGGGACGATGAAGAACTTCTAAGAGAGCGGATCAACATTGATTTGGTCTCAATTCAGCGTGTTGCCACTCATTGCACACCCTCGACTGCTCCTCCCAAACGTCACCAGCCATCTAGCAGTCAGACGACTTCCGCCAATCTTCCTCGCACTCAGCACGAACAAATCATGGATCGCCTAGCACACCTTGAGGAGAAGCAACTTACCTACTTTCGCTATGTTCAGGCGCGTGACACTGCATTAGCAAAATCTCTAAAGCGAATGGCGCCAAGGCCGATAGTTGACTTCCCAGTGTTCCCACAAGAAGTGTTTGCTCGATGGGCTGATCCAGAAGCTCCGGAAGACTCTAGCGCTTCAGAGGATGACCCCGAGGGATAGACAGAGGGAGTACTTTTTTTCTTTCAGCTTCAGTATTTATTTTTCAATTGTCTTTTCTATTTGTGTTCTTGTTTTTTCTGTTATAGTTGTTGTTGTTTGTCTTGTTGTCTTATGTTCGGGTGGTATCTTGTCTTTGTTAGTGTTGCCTAGGGGGGCTCGATGACGATGTCGTGTTTCCACTTAGTTCTTGAAACTGAATGTTTTTCTTTTTGAGTTTTAAGCTGCCTGTTTTAAGTTAACATGTTGGTTGCCCTTCGTTGTTGAAAGTTTGCCTCTCTTGATTGTGCTCATAGCTTGACTAAATGGTTTGTGTCACTAATTAGTTTGAACTAAACCTTTGTGAGAGTTTAAGTCTCTAGAATTACTTAGCAATTTTTCCTTGAGGCGAAATCCTAGACATCCCTACCCCGAGGAAGTGATATAGGCCATGTTTGGAACGTTTGAACCTTGAAGCCTCCCCTTGAATATTTTATCCCTAGTTTTTCCCCTTTGAGCTTGATATTCACATTTTCTTTTCTTCGCCACTACATAGCCTAGCTAGACATAAATTCTCTTTTTCACCTCACCCCAAGACGCATTGGTCTTTATAAGATACTAATTTTTATTGCATATTTGGGAGTTGTGGGGAGCGTAGTGAGTGAGTGTCAATTGGGTGAGTATTTGCCAATTTTCTTTTTCTCTTTTTCTAAACATTGAGGACAATGTTGTTCTTTAAGTTTGGGGGGGGGGAGTGGTTCTCACCTTTATTGTTATCTTGCTATCTAGCTAGTTTATGTCATCTTATTTAGTTTATATAAGTTTATTATTCAAAAAAAAAAATTGTACTTAGAATTGTCCCCCCTTTCTTGAAAAAAAAAGAGAGATCAAAGTCAAAAATAAGTTTGGGGGTGCCAAAAAAAAAAAAATATGCATGTAGATATATATATATATTAGAAATTAAAGCTAGTGGCAAGAGTTATATGTGGTTTGTGGGGTTTCTTAAGGGAAAAATTTATTGTGCATTGCTTAGGTCCTATAAAGATCAATGTGTTTAGGGTGGTTCGAACCGAAACTAATTTTCCTTATCTTACCTTCACCCTAGCCTATCATTACAAGCTTGGCAAAGTCCTATTGATCCTTGGAGTGGTGTGTGTCTACATTAGTGGAGAGGAAGTTGTTAGGTAACCTATGGAGGCATCATTTGAACTTGAGGACCAATGTTTAGTTTACATGTTAGTTGATCGAAATTGTTTAGGAAAAGCTATGCTTAAAAAAAAAAGAGAGAGGAGCACTTGACACCTATTTTGGGCAGCGGCATTTAAACTTAAAGAATTTGGTTTAACGCTTGAGCAAGATCTTCATTCAGTTGCCTTTTGCAAAACATTATTCCTGAGAGCTATTTCCCCTAGGTGTGTGCATTGACAAGACAAGTTGCATCCTGTTTTTGTTTTTGTTGAATATCTTTGTTCAGTTCAGTGACGTTTGTTTTGAAATTCTGTGGGTTGTTTGTTGTTCTAGTTTGTGTGGTTTTGTTCTCATCACTCGAGGACGAGCAATGTCATAAGTTTGGGGGTATTTGATAACTCTTGAGTAAAGAGTTATTTGATATCACTTTAAGCATTTTTTTATGTAATTGTGCGTCATGTAAATTATGTTTGTCTCTTAATTTGTGAAAGTTTCAGTGATTTATGTCTTTGTGTGTATTTTGAAGTTGTTAGTTAAAATCAATAACTCTTGTGCATAAATTGGCAAAGAAAATAGCAAGTTAGTCATGTTCTTAATTTTGCTGAAATTCTGTGAAGTTTTTGCCGCAAAGAAATGATTTGTGGCTGATGTGTTTTATTTTCTTAGAAAAAGGGTGAGTTGGCATTTCATTAAAAGAGGTGGCATTTGTGGAGATGACGTGGCAATATAAGAGTGGTGGCTGGAGCTATTACATGGAGAGGCTATCTACATGACATGTGTAGGGTTTATTTGGGGCAAAAAGGTACAAAACCTAAGGGAGAGAAGAAAGAAGAGGGCCTCCATTTAGAGAAAAAAAAGTGGCTGAACGAAAGGAAGCTTGGGCTGCCATTTTTACACAGAAGAAAAGAAGATTAAAAGAAGAAGAAGAAGAAGGAGGAAAGAGGAGAAGCACAACAAGATTCAACATCCATCCTTTTGGAAAAATCCTCTATTATTGTTTGCCATTTCTTTCTTCTCTCTTTTAATTTCTTTCACTTAACATTCAAACTCCATGTCTAAGTTTTATCTTGTAATGGTGGTTCTTAAGTTAGCTATGAGCTAAACTTTTTAATGGTTTGAATTGTTGAAGAACCCTATGTTTAGTTGAGAAATTTTCTTATGCAAATATTTAGTAAAAATTCTCATGTTCATTCAAGTGTGTGTATTGCTAATTTCTTGATATTGTTTGGCCACCAATAGCTTGATTATTGAGTTATATTTAATTCTGGAAAGGTTAAATGTAATGGACTTAGCTTGAATGACACAAGTTCTTAATCTTTTTTAGGTTAGATTTGAAATAACATAGGAATATGTTATATCCTTGTGTAACAAATGAGAACTATGCTTGAAATGGTATTCTTGAGCTTGCTTGACATAGGAATATGTTTGAACAGGTCCAAGGATTGATTGCATAAAATTTGGAAGAGTTTTGTGCACTTTAATGGAGTTCTTGTTAACTTGGGATTTTTGCTAAAGATTTGCTAACTTTTTGCTGCAGCAAAAACGCACAGTTTTTGCTAAACATAGGGGGATTCAATAGTTCAAGCCTTTCACATTTCAAAAGCTTACAACTAAATTTTATTTTCATCTTGCATCTACTTTTGAGTTAATTTACTTATTTTCTTACTCCTTTAGTTGATTCATTAATCATTTAATTTTAGTTTTTAGGCTTGTTGCTTGGTAATTAATTTTTGCAATAGAAATTTTATTTTCACAGTCCTTGTGGAGACGATACTCATTACTTATCACTGTATTACTTGTTTGTGACTACGTGCACTTGCGTATCTAATTCTAACACAACATTATCATATAGATAGTTTAATTTTTTTTAATATATATTTATATATATGTGTGTAATTTTTTAATAGATCATTTGTTACAAGTTATTTTCTCCTTTTAATATTTATTTATTTTTTAAAAAAAAATTGTGGTTTAATCTAATTTTTCATATTATTCTAATAATAATAATAATAATAATTAATACGTGTTGATTAAAAAAAATTGTACTTATTATAAAGTGCAATATTCTATTTTTCTTTAAAAAATATATGTAATTGCTTTAATTAATCAATTAAGTCTAAATTTTAATGTTAATGTTAATATTTAAATTGTGAACTTATTCATAGAGGAAAGAAGTTCAAAAAGCATGCATTAATTAATCATGCGTATAACTGTAAATAATAAGAAACATATTAATGTATTAATATTGTAGATAAAAAAAGTTCAAAAGGACATTGATACCACAAGCTTCTTTTCTAAAATTTTATCCAATTTTTAGTGATTTATGTTATCTATATATTTATATATCATCTTATTAACATTTATAATATAAAAATAACATTAATTTTGAAGGTGAGGAGTCACTCAAAAGGTTGTGTATTTGTATAGTCACCAAATAGTTTAAAAAAATTTCTTATTTATTTGGTTGTCTGTTGCCTCTTACTTATTAAATTACATTTACCGCTAATCTTAATTTAAATAGTAGCATCAATACAATTTTGTGAAGAATATATATAAAAAAATATTTCCATATACTCTTTTAAGTTTTATATTAATTCCTAATTCTATTATAATATTTTTCATTAACATTTCATTATTTGTAGCTTTTCAAAAGTAATAAATCTCATCCGTAAAAAAAATTCAATTTGTGTGTATAAACCAACTTCTAAAATTATAATACATTTAATATTTCATAAGAAATTCTCTAATAATTAATTTATGTACTTTATATAGAATTGTACTTTATCATAAGATTTTTTTTTTTAATCTCATATCATATATATCAAATTTTCTCGAATAACAAAAAACAACAACAATAAAAAATTATGTATAGGTTTATCTTTTAAAAAAAATTAACAATCGCGCAAAGCGCGGCTTTGTTACCTAGTTTTAGTATAAATTAAAGTTTTGTTAGACTTTTTATTTAGACTTACATTAGATTTTATTGGTTTTATTAAAATTTAGGTTGATTGAATAATTCTTTGCTGTATTAGCCCATAATATTGGTGATCACTAGTTAATGGGCTTAGCATATCTGTGTGTAAAGTCTAGGTGAAACAGAAGTGTGAGCTTTTTTAGTTGACTGAAGCCTTTGATGAGCAGACCCAATCCAACTAGGATTATGTAACTAAGTCCCCTTCCTAACAGTGCCGGCCCAACCAATTTGGGGGCCTTGGGCGAAAAATTAAAATTGGTCCTTTTATTAAAAATAAAATCATTAATCAATACTTCATAAATTTAACTTAAAAAAACCAATACCTCATAAATTCGTTTACATTTATTTAGTAAATTTAAATATTCTAAATAAAAGTACAATAAAAATATTATTCAAATTTGTTGATCGATCTATCCCAAAAGTATGTCTTCCTTCTTCAAGTTTGTCATATCGAACAATCTCCAATCTATAAAACTTAATAATAACATTAGTTTATCAAAATTATTAGAAAAAAATAACACAGATTGATTCATCTAAAAATTTATCTTTCTTGCTTTTTGGGATGCAAATTTGTTAATCAAATCGTTGTATTCAAGTTTATCTAGCAAATTATTTTCAATTGACAACATAGCTAATCCACTCAATCTCTCTTGCAACATAGTCGTTCTTAAATAAGACTTGATTAATTTTAATTTTGAAAAACTTCTCTCTGCCGATGCAACTGTAACTGGAATTGTTAGTAATATTCTATAGGCAATGAATGCATTTGGAAATGAATCAATTTTTTTATGTAATCAAGTATCTCGATTGAACTACCACTTTTATTTGGAAAAATTTCTCTCAACACTTTTAATTCTGAAAATAAATCACAACCATCAATATCAGAAATTCCATTGTATTTTAAAATATGTTTAAGATTTAAAGATTGATATTTTAAATCATTTTCATCAAGTGATTTTAGGTTTTTCAAATTGAATAAAAATCCAAAAATATTTGCATACTCTTGAAACTGTTCAAATCTATTTTTAAGTGAACAAATAATTTGGTCAACCATGAAAATAAAATAATCAATCCGAAATGATTCTTCGGCAAACTTTACTATCTCACCATCACCAATATTTTCATCACATTGTTTTTTTCTACGAACCACACGCTTTTCACAAAATTTAGGCTCAATTCCCATCTCATTTGAAATTTCTTTAGTTGTAATCATAGCTGAAACAAATCCTTCTTTCCTATAATTTTCAAAATAAGAAACTAGACCATTTAGCTGATTTATAGCATTGTCAATTTCTATATTTTGACTTTGTAAATTTTTACTAATTGAATTGACAGCAAATAAAATATCAAACTAAATAGTCATGCCCAATAAAAATTCAAAATTCTCTAATTCAAAAGTTGCTAGACACTTAGCTTCACTCTTTACTTTAGGATCGTCACTTGATTCTGCTAGTTCAAGCAAAGCATCTCTTATTTTTGGAGCTTAAAATCTAATTGCCATAACACTTTCAATACGACTTTCCCAACGGGTTTGAGACAATGATTTCACAGTTAACGTAGATATATTATTTTTCAATATGGTCCATCTCTTAGGTGAAGAAGAGAATAATGAATATATACGTTGTAAAACACCAAAAAATGTTACAGCTTTAACACAAGAATTAGCAACATCACAAATCACTAAATTAAGACTATGACAACCACAAGGTGTATATAATGCTCTAGGATTTATCTCTAATAATCTTTTTTGTACACCTTGGTGTTTTCCTTTCATGTTGGACCCATTATCATATCCTTGCCCTCTTATGTCATTAATGTCAAGTTTCAAACTTTCAATTTCTCTTATAAGTTCGGTAAATAGACCTTTTCCTGAAGTATCATCTACTTTCAAAAATCCCAAAAAATATTCTTCCACTCTTATGGGACTAACTGAAGTATCTACAAATCTTAGTATAAGAGACATTTGTTCTTGATGACTTAAATCAGGAGTACAATCAAGTATAACTGAAAAATATTTTGCTTCTTTGATTTTTTTCAAAATTGTATTTTTCACTTCACTTGCTAACAATTGTATCAACTCATTTTGAATTCTATGTCCCAAATAATGATTACGAATATCACTATTTTGAATACGTCGAACATGTTCTTGCATTATTGGATCAAATTCAGCAATCATTTCAATTAAACTCAAAAAATTTCCATTGTTCTCTTGGTAAATTTTTTCATTACTTCCCCGAAAGGCCAAATTATTTTTTGCTAGATTTTTGACAATAGCAATTATTCTTACTAAAACATTCCTCCAATGTTCTTTCTCCTTGTTAAGTCTTTCTTGAGCATCTTTATCAATTGTTCTATTTTTTGATAATCTCAATTCTAAATCAAACCAAATACTCATGTTAACTATATGCTCATTATTTATTTCATGACTCTTCAACATAGCACTTAGATGCCTCCAATCCTTAGTTCCACTGTTGACTAATTGAAACGTATGATTCGCACTAGATTTTGTACCAAAAATTTTGCAACAAAAACAATAAACCTTATTAAATTTTTTTGAATACACTAACCATTTTCTATCATATTTTTCTCCATTTGACAACTTTCGTATATAATAAGAAGTAGAAAAATGTCTACCATTTTCATCTTTCGGGAATTCGATGTCACTTACTTTTATTGGACCATTTTCTACTAATAATTCTATTAATTTATTATCAAGATTTTCCCAATTTCCTGGATCATAAATATAATCTAAATCATTTTTAAGATTTCTAATTTCCATCTTTCTCCAATATTTTCTTGACATTCTCCATCATCCATCACATCATCACACATTTCATTATTAACCTCCAAATTTTCTCTATTTAATTATTCATTAATTTTTTCATTTGAATTACTTTCATCTTTTTTATTAGTCACAACAAATTTTTCTAAAGCTCCTTTATGAGAGTTAATTAAACTTTCTATTCTTCTTTTCTTTTTAAGTTTTTCATTACCTGATGGATATTTTCTACTAGACATACTTATTTTAGGTAGGAAAAATAAACTTAAAAAAATCCACAATAATTGCAATGGAAAAAATAAAATAAAAACCTAAACTATTGCATATAAATATATATAGAAATTAACAACAATTAATCAAAATAATAATTAAAAAAAAATATATATATATATATATGTGTGCCTGTTATATATACTAGGTGATTGTTACGTGCCAAGCCACGTAGTGTTAGTTTTATTTAATATTTTAGTTTTTTATTTGAATTAATAATTAAAATAGTATAATTATTTGAACGATTTGTTTTATAAAAATAAAATATGTGTCAGTATATTTAGTAAGTAAAATATAGTTGTGTTATAATAATGTATGTTATTAATAGTAAAATGTACATTAATCTTCTAATTGAAAAAAGTTCTATTATCTCATTTCATATCTAATAATAGCTACACAACTATATATTTATAGACTTTCACATTCTTTGCAAATTACTAATAAGCACCAATAATATTTTCATATTCTAATATTTTTCAACCTTCTCCTCTTGGTGGTAAAATTAAAAATAAAACTAAAAATAAGCACAAACATATAAGGTAAATACTAATTACAGCCCATTTTATCTTTTTTTTTATTATTTTTTTAAGCCCAAGCCCAAAAATCTCTAAGCCAACACAATCAATCTTCTTTTATATTATCTTTTCTAAATATTTTATCTATATTTTTCTTTTTTAAAAAATAAATAAAAAAATTATTAATATTCTCCCAAGATAGGCTTGTTAGAGAGATATGTGGCTAAGATGATTTTTTTAATTTAAAAAGAGATTATTAATATTTAAAAGATTGTTTATTTAAAAGATTGTTTAATTTTTTGGTTTAATTATTGGGTTTATTTTTTAACGGGAGATCAAACCTAATCGTTAAATTTAACAGAATATTCTTTTATTTTTAAGTATATTCTGTTAAACCAAGAAATGCCGTTAGATAGGCACTTTTAATATATAAAGATATTTCTTCTTGGCCTCTTCTAAGTTCTATGCAAATTGCAAACCAATTGATAATTTAAAGGAGAAAGAGTAATGAAATATGAGAGCAAATATATCATGAGCAAAAATAATAAAATATATAAAAAGTGTGTAAAATTAAAACAATCTCTACAACTATATATAATAGTTTCATATTTTCAATTCATAAAAAAAAAAAATAATAAATGATGTGTAGTGTAAGTAACGGTTGAAAATTTAAAAGTCCAACAAATTAAAATTTTCAAAAAAAAAAAAAAATCCCATAAAATTAGGCTAAAACTAACCATAAATAATTGTGTTAGTTTAGTTTTTAATTTAGCAAGCATTGGATAAGTGTGTGTAGTGTACTGTATAGTGTACTGTATTGACTTTTTTTTTTTTTTTTTCGTCCGTACGTTAGTGGTATGTGGTAACTTTTATTATATTTATTATATTTATATTATATATAGTATATATAAAGGGATATAAAAAAATGGGCTTTTTTAATTTTGGGGCCTTGTGCAGTGGCCCAAGCTGCCCAATGTTTGGGCCGGCTCTGCTTCCGAATTCTATAAATACATTTGTCTCATCACAATTGTATACTTTTGATAATCAAATTAATAAATTGCTTCTGATTTAGAGATCTAAAAAGAAAGACTTAGATAATAGTATTGCATTATCAAATTGGGGTAATTGCTATAGATGAATCAGGTATTGTTGCTCCAGAATTCGCCCAAAATACGTGGACCAGTCGAGAGGGGACACGTGGATCAGATAGCATGGGTCACCAGGAAGCGCTGTTAGCATGGGTCCCGGAGGAGACACCCGGAGTACAAGGTACTCCAGGAAGCTAGTATAGCATGAAGGCCCTCCGGGATATGTCAGGTCTCTCCCGAGCAATCAAGTCGCATTTAATGCTGCATGGGAGGAAGCGTGTTGGGACTGTAACACGCAATAAAGTCTGACGGCACAACCCCCAAACAGCAGCGCTACAGTAATGATCATTTAAGTCTAGCGACGGCTACTCTGCGAAGAGTCACGTCAATCACAAGACAAAAAGGACATTCTCCATAAAAACCCTACAGCACCTAGGGATTTGACCATGCATCACCCATGGTATATTCATCGGAAAATGCCCAACTTTATGGATACTTACAGACACATGTGTAAGAACAATTCTAGGGATTACCCCACCAAAACACTATAAATACCCCCTCAAAGCTCATTTAATGGGGTCGAGAATCTTGGTTTGCAAAAGAGCAAGAAGAGAAAATACTCACCAAGAACATTCTCTGTATTTATGAGAAAAGCATTCTCTCAAGTGTAGAATCTGTATTAAATACATCCATTAATAACAGTGGCTCGTGGACTAAGGCTCATTAACGCCCCAACCACGTAAAAGATCTCCATCTCACTTTCTCACAGCTCTTTATTATAATCATATTTTAATAGTTGCCGAAAACCTCGGTCAACATTTTGGTGCTTTCATTGAGAGCTGAGGAAAGCTGCTTCACAACAAACATTTAACTTCACGACAATGGTGGAGACAAGAGCTACACGTCATCCTCGCCCTCTAGAAGACGCTCAAGACCCCAATGAGGAAGATGTAGCCTCAAGGGCAGCAGAGGAGTCCGAGGAAGAAGAAGAAACAGTTCCCGATGAAAACTACGAGGAACACCTCGACGAGTATGCCTATGACGGAGGAAGCTACTCGGAGCTGGTACTCCTTAGACAAAAAGCTATCGATCATGAAGCTGAGATCGAAGCTCAGAAAGCGCAAAATCAAAAAATGCAGGAAGTGATGCTAGCCATGCAGAAAGCCATGGAGGCAGCTGGTATTCACGTGCATCCCAAGGCGATGGCCGCTGGGCTCGACGGGGAGCCAGCAACGTCTTCGCCTAATTCCCAGCAGCAAAGGCCTAGGGAACCTAGCCCTATAAGGCACCCTGCTGAGGAAAACCAAACAAAAAACCCTACCTCTGCCCCTGGTCAAAAGAAAAAGGTGCAGGATCCGCGAAGGGTCCGCTCGGATTTCCCTAAAGGGAAAGGTCCGCAGAGGGGCAAGCCCCAAAGAGGGAGTCTTGGCCCTCAGGATCGAGGGGACCGGAAAAGCGTTTCCGTGCACCAGGAACCAGGGGGTAGAGGAAGAAGAGGACAGAGATGTCCACCCATTGATCTGAGAAACCA
Source organism: Cannabis sativa (assembly GCF_029168945.1). Lineage (NCBI taxonomy): Eukaryota > Viridiplantae > Streptophyta > Magnoliopsida > Rosales > Cannabaceae > Cannabis > Cannabis sativa. The sequence goes on along the minus strand of NC_083608.1, from coordinate 10,550,316 downwards.
AATCAATGGGAATCAAGGTGACCTCCGGGATCACCTTGACCAAAAAAGATACAGGCCCGTAGTCTCCTCGGGTACTGTAAACGAAGGGATCATGGTAGAACTTGCCATACTTCGAAAAGATATTGCTCGAGTCTCCCGGAGGCAAAAGGGAGACGACTCCGACTCGGACAGTGAGGATCGGGAGCCTTGCGCCAAACATATCCTGGAGGCGGAGCTCCCTAAAAACTTCAAGATGCCCGAAATGGCAGCATATACTGGGAACTCCGACCCCAGTGATCACTTGTCACGATTCAACCGAGTCATGACAGTCATGCGGGTCAGCAATGACGCCAAATGCTTATGCTTCCCCCTCACTCTGAGCGGATCGGCAGAGGAATGGTTCAAGAAATTGGAACCAGGATCGGTGGGCTGTTGGAACAAACTCCAAACCAACTTCCGGAGACAATTTGTCGCTGCCAGGAAGGTCAACTTGGAGGTCAGTGCCTTGACCAATATTAAGCAACTGCCCACCGAGACCTTGAAGAATTACATCAAGAGGTTCCGAGCGGAAGCCTCGAAGACCAAGAAGGTCGACGACGGACAACAGCTTGCGCTTCTCCAAGCAGGAATCCGCACTGGGACTCCCTTCTGGAACGAATTACAGCAAGAAGGCGCTGCTAGCCTTCAGGACTTCCAGAAGCGAGTCCAAAAATATATTAACCTCGAAGAAGCCCAGATCGTGGCTTACGGAGGTTATTATCCCACCGGGATAGCGGGATACATGCCAGGAGTGTCGCCCTCAGGTACTGTCCCGACCGCGACTCCTCCGGTAAGTGGCATACAGTTCTCTGCTACTCCCGGATACAGCTAGGGCCAGGCTTTGGCCCCGGCATCTTCCCATTACGGCAACCCGTCCGGGGTGAATGGACGGGCTCCTTCACAAGCTGCCCCGACTGCTAGCTTAATGTGCCCTACCTGTGGGTCGAGGAGCAAAAGGTCCTCCAAGGGCAGCACCCGAACGGGAGAGAAGCGCCAAAAGAAGGGGTACACACCCCAATACACCCAGTACACAGAGCTCACGGACTCTCAGGAACGTGTATATTTTGCCACAAGGCAGAATACGCACTACCGGAGACCGCAGCCATTGTACAAAGACAGCTCCCAGAGAGATCCGAGTAAAAGGTGCGAGTACCACAACGACATTGGTCATAGCACCAACGAGTGTAAAAATCTCAAAGACGAGATTGAGAATTTGATCCGTTTGGGCCACCTCTATGAGTGGATCAAAAATAGGTTGCCCCACCTTAATCCAGGGCAGGTGGCAGGGGGTATGCCTCCGGGAACACCAGGGGGTACAGCAGGAGTATTGCCTCCAGCTGCTCCCGCAGGTGACACCCAGCATATACCCGGACTACCGCCCCGGCCTAATGGACGGGTAGCCATGATCTCCGGAGGTCCCCATATCGGAGGAAACACTCGCAAGGAGCGAAAAAGATATGCCGAGGCCGCAAGACACAGTGAGGTGTGGGAGGTCACTCAACTCCCGGCTCAAAGGCCTCGGCTAATGGACCAACCCATAACGTTCACGGAAGAAGACGCCAAGACGGTGCGTTTTCCTCACCACGACCCACTGGTCATAGAGACCCCCATCGCAAATAAGGTGGTGGCTAGGGTCCTGATTGACAATGGGAGTTCCGTGAACCTGCTCTTCAAAGAAGCCTTCACTGCGATAGGGTTGACCGACCGGGACCTCTCGCCTAGTGGATCGCAGCTCACAGGGTTTAACGGGACGACGCTAATCCCGATGGGAAAAGTCAGACTCCCGGTTACCCTGTGCCCCGATACCCCCCAAAGCACCTTCAAGTATTGCACCTTCGTGGTGGTAGACTGTCCAACAGCCTACAACGCAATCTTAGGCCGACCGGCCCTCGTCGACTTTGGTGCAATTACTTCAATCCGACATCTATGCCTAAAATTCCCTACCCAGGAAGCCGGAGTCGGAACGGTGAGGGGAAATCAAGGAGAGGCCAGGCAATGTTACAATGTTGCCACCCACTTGCCAGTACTCATGGTCCGGGGACCCCCTAAGATAGAGAAGGCTGAAGAGGACGAGTTGGATCCTCGCATAGGGTCCGAAAGGGTCGTGGAACCAATGGAGGACGTCGAAGAAATACCAGTGTGCGACGACGACTCCACCAAAGTACTCCGGATAGGGAGGAGCCTGGATCCGGAGGAAAAAGATAAAATAATAAAAACACTGAAGGGCGCCATCGACATTTTCGCATGGCGCCAAGAAGACATGACCGGCATCAGCCCCCATGTCATCACCCATGTACTCAATGTCAACCCGGACATACCCCCTGTACAGCAAAAGAGACGCCCGCTCGACTCGGTAAAAGCCGAGGCCTTAGAGAAAGAGGTGGACAAACTTTTGTCCAATGGCATGATCCGCGACGTATACTATCCGGAGTGGCTGGCCAATCCGGTCCGGGTGCCCAAGCCGAACGAGACTTGGCGGGTTTGTATAGATTTCACAGATCTAAACAAAGCCTGCCCAAAGGACTGCTTTCCGCTGCCCAGGATCGACCAGATGGTAGACGCCACGTCCGGATTTAAGCTGTTATCTTTCATGGATGCCTATGCTGGGTACAACCAAATAAAAATGCATACAGCAGACCAGGAGTGCACTAGCTTCAGGACCGATAAAGGGGTATACTGTTACCTAGTCATGCCTTTCGGACTGAAGAACGTCGGAGCAACCTATCAAAGAATGGTTAACCGGATGTTTAAAAGCCTCCTGGGACGAAACATGGAGGTATATGTAGACGACATGCTCGTCAAATCCAAAGCATGCAACAGCCATGCAAGCGACTTAGAGGAATGTTTCGAAGTCGTCCGGAGATACGGCATGAAGCTCAATCCGAAGAAATGCACCTTCGGGGACAAGTCGGGAAAATTCCTGGGCTTCATAGTCAGCCAAAGGGGGATCGAGGCGAACCCGGAGAAAATCCAAGCTCTCCTGGATATGCCATCCCCCAAGAAACATAAGGACGTGCAGAGTTTGACCGGAAAGGTAGCCGCACTGAGTCGCTTTATCTCACGATCCACGGACAAGTGCATACCCTTCTTCAACATACTGAAGAAATGCCAAAAGTTCGAATGGACAAATGAATGCGAAGAGGCATTCAAAAGGTTAAAAGACCACATGGCCAAACCTCCTATCCTATCAAAACCCGTCCTTGGGGAAGACTTGTTCCTTTACTTGGCCGTCTCCGAACATGCGGTCAGTGCTGCACTGGTCCGGGAGGAAGAAAAAATTCAGCACCCCGTGTACTATGTGAGTAAGCGCATGGTCGGGGCCGAGACAAGGTACCCGGTTATTGAAAAATTAGTATTCTGCCTCCTGATGGCATCGAGGAAGTTGAGACCATACTTCCAAGCCCATCCGATCAGAATCTTGACCAATCATCCACTCCGGCAAGTTCTCCAGAAGCTTGAAGCGTCCGGAAGGCTCCTCAAGTGGGCGATGGAGCTGAGTCAATTCGACTTACATTACGTGCCCCGGATCTCCATAAAAGGCCAAGCCTTGGCGGACTTCATCACCGAATGTAATGAAGCCGAGGCAACAGCCAATACACCGGAACCACCAATCCCCACTTGGAGAGTATTTGTGGACGGAGCTTCTAATGAGAACGGTTCAGGAGCCGGAGTGGCTATGATATCACCTACCGGGTTGCGGCTCCAGGCAGCACTCTGATTCAACTTCGCAGCTTCGAATAATGAAGCCGAATATGAGGCCCTGATAGCAGGGCTAAAATTGGCTAAAGCTGTAGGAGCCAAAAGGGTGGAGGTCTACAGTGATTCTCAGCTGGTCGTAAACCAAGTTTCCGGAGAATACCAAACTCGCGGCGAAAGGATGGCCGCGTACGTAACAATAGTCCGAGAACTACTCCACGAATTCACGGACTATAAAATAGAAAGAATCCCTCGAGAAAAGAACGCTCACGCGGACTGTCTGGCTAAGTTAGCCTCGGACAGCGAAATCGAAGAGCTGGGGGTAGTACCAGTGGAACGCTTGGCAGAGCCAAGCATCAAAATAAAAGAGACCACACAAACGGTTGGGCAAGAACCCAGCTGGATGGTCCCCATCATAAAGTACATAACCACAGGTGAGTTGCCCCAAGAGAGGGCACTGTCTCGAAAGATTCAGTATCAGGCTCATCGTTATGTAATGATGGATCAAATTCTCTACCGGAGAGGACTCAGCATGCCTTATTTAAGGTGTGTATCGGACCCTGAAGCTAGACAAATCATGCTGGAGGTCCATGAGGGTTTCTGTGGAGATCATACGGGAGGACCCAGCCTCTCAAAGAAAATATTGAGGCAAGGGTACTTCTGGCCAACAATGAAAAAAGATTGTATAGACTATGTCCAAAAGTGTGACTCGTGCCAAAGGTACGCGAACATACCGAGAGCCCCTCCAAATGAGATCACTTTGATGACTAGCCCCTGGCCCTTCGCGGTCTGGGGAATAGATCTCATCGGGTCTTTGCCTACGGGAAAAGGAGGAGTAAAGTATGCAATAGTAGCGGTGGACTACTTCACCAAGTGGACAGAGGCTGAGCCTATGAAGACAATAACTGCTAAGAAGGCATTGGACTTTGTTATTAAAAACATAGTGTGTCGATACGGCTTGCCTCATAAAATAGTCTCAGACAATGGAAAGCAATTTGATTGCGAGGAATTTACTGACTTCTGCAACCAACACGGAGTGGTAAAAAGCTTCTCGCGGTAGCCGGCCTCAAACAAACGGCCGGGCGGAAGCGATCAATAAAATCCTAAAGGTCACCTTGAAAAAGAAGCCGCTGGCCGTAAAAATAATGGCCCGAAGAATTGCCAAGGGTATTGTGGGCCTACGGACGACCCCCGGAACCACAACCGGTCACTCGCCATTCTCAATGGCGTACGGTTGTGAAGCAATGGTCCCGGTGGAAACATTATTCCCATCCCACGGGAGGACGACTTATGATCCGCCACCAATCGTGCCCCGCTCCAAGAGGCTGCGGATCAAGTCGAAGAACTCCGGGATGAGTCTCAAATACGGATGGTCGCTTATCAAAAGAAGGTGACCAAGTATTTTAACTCCAAGGTTAAAAACAGAAAATTCGCTATTGGGGATATGGTCCTAAGAAGGGTTTTCCCAGCCACCCAAGAACCCGGAGTGGGGGTACTTGGACCAAATTGGGAAGGACCATATGAAATCGAGGACGAAATCGGTTCTGGCACTTACAAACTGAAAAGAATGGACGGAACTACTGTCCCAAGAGCCTGGAATGCCGATCACCTCAGAAAATATTACCAGTAGCGAATTAAACTTAGATTTTGTTTAAAGGGTTTGTACCGTCCAAATGTATGCCTCCTCTATATTAAATAAAACTGAGTGCCTTAAAAACAAAGTTTCTATGCCACTCAGGGGGGTACTAGGGTATACCGCACGGACAAACAAAAACAAACTAAGTAAAATATCCTGACCCAAAGGGCAGGTCAATCTAAGTAAAATATCCTGACCCAAAGGGCAGGTCAATCTAAGTAAAATATCCTGACCCAAAGGGCAGGTCAATCTAAGTAAAATATCCTGACCCAAAGGGCAGGTCAAAGAAAGTAAAATATCCTGACCCAAAGGGCAGGTCAATCTAAGTAAAATACCCTGACCCAAAGGGCAGGTCAAAAAATATGCACAAAAATAAAAAGCATAAGTATAAAAACCCTGAGCCAAAGGACAGGTTAAAATATCTAAATGTGACAAATAAAGATCGCATATATAAAAATATCCTAGCCCGAAGGGTAGGTCATATACATATGAATGGCCCGGGGACAGGCCTTAAAATATAACTGTCTCCCCTTCAAATAAAAGTTGCCGCCTATATGTAAATTGTTCTAAGGCAGCAGCAAATATGTACAAACAAAAAAAAAAAGTTATAAGAAGAACGGGTAGAATCTGGGTCAATAATACGGCAGCTCAGTCAGCCCGCGGAGGAAGACGAGGTCCGATCCGTGCCTCAAGCGCAGCATCAAGCTTCTTCTTCTTTTCCCGAAATCTGGCAATCATTTCCTCGGGTTTGGGATAAAAAGTAAGCTTGATACTCTGATCATTGGTGGCCCAAGCCATGTAGACACCATCATCAAAACGCTTCGGGCACCGGGCGCAGGAAACAGGAGAAAGGAGCTCGGCCCTCTTGGCCTTCTTGGTGGACTGTTCTTTGAAATCCCTAAGCTCCTTCAACTCCGCAGCTAGAGCGGCCTTGGATTCGATGTCCGACTGGTGAGTCTCCTCTAGAGACCTCACCTTGGCGACCATTTCATCCAAAGCCTCCCTGGCCTCCCGGAGATCTCTCCTGGCCTTCTCGGCAGCCTCGGTTTGAGCCCTTAGTTCCTCCTGATGATGGGCCTCCATCCTGTCTCTCCGCTGAGCCTCGTCCCGGATCATGGCCTCCGCCTGAGCCTCCCTCCGTTTGGCCTCCTCTTCCTTGGCCTTGGCCGCTGCCTCCTGGCGCTCGGCAGCCTCCTGGTAGATCTGCCTCTCCGCTGTAAGGTCTTGGAGGACCTTCCTGACGTCGTTCATGTCCCCAAAGTCGGACAGAGCGAAGCCATGGTTTATGATGTTCCTGGAGAGGCGGCCAGCCTCAGCAGCAAGCTGAACCATAACGAAGTATAAGGAAAAATTTCTCAAAGGAAGAAAACAAAATACAAACAACAGAAAGGAAACGCAAAAAATTGCAAAGTACTTACCACTGTGAGTGAATGGCTGAGGTCCTGGACCTGGAAGATGGAGTTCAGGGAAGCGCAAGTGGCAAACCGCTTGGGCGCACAACGGGTGAGCTGAGAAGCGAACTCGCCGGTCATCTCCGCGGCAAAGGGAGCCAAAGTAGGCCCTAGGAGGGGACGGAACCAGTCCGTTAAGGGGTCCAGATTGAGGTTCCACGGATCATGGTAGTCCGGGTGGTTGATGCTCGCCTCAACCTCCGCCCGCAGAATCCTCCTAAGGGCCTCCACTTCAGCATACCCCCGGGAGTACTCGTCCATAGCATAGTTGTGTTTGGCTATGCGAAGCTCCTGCCTCACCTCATCCCCCGGGATTGGGGTAAGATCGATGTGGGGGGGAGCAGGATTTTCCTCCATCGGGGAGACCCCGCCGTCTAAGCCATGAGCAGGAGTGTCGGCCCTCCGAGGCCTCTTCGGCTCGTCCTGGGCAATCATCTTGCCCTTACGCTTGCGAATCAGAGCCACTTCAGGCTCCTCCTCGTCCTCCTCTGCTACCTCCGGAGGGGCTTGAGGCTCTCCTGTACCCTCAACGGCTTCCTCCGAGAAGCCCCACCCTTTCCCTTGGCCTTCTCCCGGAAGCACCTCCTCGTCATCCACTAAGTCAATGGTTTCGGGGGGAGCGCCGGAAGGAACCTTCAAGGAAGGGGCCGGGGGAGAGGGGGTGAAAGCCGGAGGAGCCACGGGAGTATGAACCCCGGCAAGCTGTTCCAGGATGGCATCCATGGAGGTACCTGTTCCAAAAAATAAGCAAGTGTTAGAAGTTCGTGAGGAACCGCTTATAAAAGATACAGCAAATAAGCTACTCCTACCCGAACTTCCTAATTCGGCCCTAGCAAAGTCCTGAACTTTAATGCTGGCAGCATCATCTCCAAGATAACTGTCCGAGGACCGAAACCAGCTGGACGCTATGTAAGCTGATGGACCTAAGGGAATAGGTTCCGGAGGGCCGGAGCCCATCCGGGACCGACCTAGGTAATCTCCTAAGTTTGTAAAATAAAATTCCTTCAAATGATCCCCCCACCGGGTCGACGGCATCTTAAATCTACGGAGACGCTCGTCGAACCCTATGGGCCTATGGCTGGTATATTCATCAACGGAAGGAACATAGCGAATTATCAAGGGAGACTTACCGCCGGCACCGGAAGTGCTAGCACCGGGAGCACCCGAGTTTGGTTCGGGGGCTGAAGGCTGAGGCCGGGAAGTCTGATTCTCAGAAGAACCTTCAAGACGAAGGGGTCTCCCAGCGGAATGATCCCCAATCTCTTCTTGAAGAATCTTGTCAAAAAATTTTGCCTCGGACTTCCCGCCAATGGCTTGGCTCCTTCGCACCACCGGACTCCCCACACGAAGCCCTCTCCCAGAGGCAGCCTGGGCCTTAGAGTACGCCTTTTCCTGGGCCTTCCGGTAGAGATAATCTTGGTACTTCTTCTCTGCCGTAGCAATGAGCTCATCCCGGAAGGCCTTCTCCGCAACCGGCGCCCTCACATTGGGGCAGATGACCCGTGAGAGGTTGGAGTCATCCACGGATTGATGAGAAAGGATAAGTTTGGCCTTCCTACAGTTCTCCGTGGTGACTAGGCCCCCGACGTCAAGATCGGCGTGGTCGTAGGAGGCGAAGGCTTGGGCCCTTCGAAGAAAAGCCTGAGTGGGAAGCGTCCGCTGGTAAGGTGGGATCCGCACCCACTCCGTGAGAAGCTCCGGGTGGTCCACGGCCCTGAACCCGGACGAGAAGAAAAAGCGGTGGCGGTACTCCTTAACATGAGTCTGCCTATTATATGGAACCACCCCCTCGTTAGCAGGGTGGATCCGAACCCATAAAAACCATCCTTAAGTTTGTCCCCTTTCTTGGGGACGGATACAAGTTCATAAAAATATAAAATTTCCGCCGGGCTGGGAGACCCCCAGCCACGGGCGGTGTAAAAAATAAATAAGCCTGAGAGCAGGCGGTAAGCTTGAGGAATAAGTTGGTATGGCGCAAGGCCGACAAATACAAGAAAATTCACAAAGTAATCTTGGAGCGGGAGCATGGCACCGGCCATCAAATGGGTCTGACTCCAAGCCCCGAAGCCGTCATAGTTGTGATTAGGCGTCTCCGAGTCACGAGGAGGCCGGTGGAAGGTCCCTGAGGTAGAGGGTTTGATCCCAGCCACATTAATGATGTTCTCCAGCTGGTGAGGACAAGTCAGGGTTGACCGAAGCTCGGCCGCTTCCCAGCCAGTCGCACGGGACTTGTACCCCTCCTGGGCAACGGGTCCCAGAGAAACCTCCTCCAGCGTGGCCATACTTTTCCCTTTCTTCTTTGAAGATTTTGAGCCAGAAGCAGACATTTTGTGTTCTGAGAAAAACCAAAGGGACAAAGAAAAGCCCAAGAAGCTTAGGTCCCATACCAAACCCTAAATCAAGAAAAGGGAGTGGGGTCCCCTAACCGCCGGAAAGAGGCCCCTCCGACACGTGTCACCTGGTAAACTCTGGAGAGAATCCCTCAACAAGTGTCGGGTGCAGTGAAATCGCAGAAAGTGGTTTCGTACAAAAAAAAAAAAAAGGAAAAAGCCATTCTATGCCCTAAGCAACTGTTAAACGAAGAACACATGGCCCTCTCCAAACAGAACTGTATAACTACTACAGGGGCATGATAAATGGCGATTCTACAACTTATGCAGTAAGCATGAAACAGAACTCGAAGAACTTAAACACTCACACACCCAGAAGCCTCTAAGTACGAACCCAGAAAATGAACGAAGTAAATATAAGCATGTTATTATCTAAGGATGCTAGAAACTTACAGTCGATCGTTGAACTAGAGGTGTTGAAGATGGTTGAGTGAGAGTTGAGAAGCACTGGCAAAATCAAACACTGGAAAATTGAATGAAGTGTCTGGGTATTAAGACAGTTCGTGCTACTTCGAGAAATTTTCTCTCTAGGAAATTCGAGCAGAAATGGCAAGGAATGGAAAGTAACCAAAATGAAGGAAAGGTGGTGGCTTTTATAGGCAAAAGTGCATGAGGAACAGGCGTCATCACCTACCAATCGCACGGTGGGGGAGACGCACGATTCGAATTCCCAAAGATCAACGGACCAGATCAATCTACCATTAAGGCGGTGGAAACGTTTGAGTATCCGTCTGACACCATCAATGCGCCGCATCAATCATGGGGCGTGAAACGAATCGACCTCTGCAAAAGCGAATCATTGCATTTAATGCCATTATCATACGCACCTCCACGCGCCCCCAAGGTCGTATCAGAAGATCGAGGAGGCGGCTGGAGACATTCCTGCAAAAAGCGAATCGCGGCATTAAATGACATCATTTAATTTGCCCCCACGCGCTCGAGGCTCGAGCTAGGGAAACGAGGAGCCAACCGGAGACACTTGAACAAGCCTTGGTTTATTTTTACTAAGTAAACAAGGCTTGGGGGGTAAATGTTGCTCCAGAATTCGCCCAAAATACATGGACCAGTCGAGAGGGGACACGTGGATCAGATAGCATGGGTCACCAGGAAGCGCTGTTAGCATGGGTCCCGGAGGAGACACCCGGAGTACAAGGTACTCCAGGAAGCTAGTATAGCATGAAGGCCCTCCGGGATATGTCAGGTCTCTCCCGAGCAATCAAGTCGCATTTAATGCTGCATGGGAGGAAGCGTGTTGGGACTGTAACACGCAATAAAGTCTGACCAAGACAACCCCCAAACAAGAAATACTACAAGAATGATCATTTAAGTCTAGCGACGGCTACTCTGCGAAGAGTCACGTCAATCACAAGACAAAAAGGACATTCTCCATAAAAACCCTACAGCACCTAGGGATTTGACCATGCATCACCCATGGTATATTCATCGGAAATGCCCAACTTTATGGATACTTACAGACACATGTGTAAGAACAATTCTAGGGATTACCCCACCAAAACACTATAAATACCCCCTCAAAGCTCATTTAATGGGGTCGAGAATCTTGGTTTGCAAAAGAGCAAGAAGAGAAAATACTCACCAAGAACATTCTCTGTATTTATGAGAAAAGCATTCTCTCAAGTGTAGAATCTGTATTAAATACATCCATTAATAACAGTGGCTCGTGGACTAAGGCTTATTAACGCCCCAACCACGTAAAAGATCTTCATCTCACTTTCTCACAGCTCTTTATTATAATCATATTTTAATAGTTGCCGAAAACCTCGGTCAACAGGTATTATTATATATTATTGTGCTTAATGTTATATACAAAGTCACCTTAGGTTTATTATTAATTTTAAGATAGTATTATATGAAAATGTGATATATAATCCAATTTAATATAATAGAATTCAATACAACTTTATATAAAATCAATAATAATATTGACAAATAAAATATACACTATATATATATATATATTTTTTTTTTTTTTTGTTGAAAAGGTAAAATGGACACTATTGGTATCTCTGAAACATATTAGATGTAAAATTAATATAATGTATTTGGTATCTCAAAAAAAAAAAAACAATGTGTGGTGGTTTCATTTTCGAAAGGCGGGTGGGTCCGGGTGTCAGTCAGTATATCTCCCGTGAAAGCGGCACTCGAATTCACGTTCTCTCCTTACTTCTTCTTCTTCGAGGCTCTATGCTACAAAACAAAACAACACCAGTTTCTCATTTCACAAATAACAAATATCTGAGACTCCGAACCAAACCAAATCTCACCTCATCACTCCGACAAAAACGCATAACCTTTCCTTTATTGTTGTCACTTTTCCTACTGCAAATATCACCCACCATACACAACTTGAGTGATACTCCTTCCTTCCATTTTGGCTCTTCGAACCCAACAAACGCACGCCGCTTTCATATAATATATATTTTTAGTTTTATTTTTCTCCAAATTTATTCCTTTCTCCTTATGGCTTACTTCTGACTGGAGCAACATTGATTTTTTCATTTCAGAATCTCAGCTGTTTTTTCCTCGTTTCAGGTTATCTCTGGAAGGTATATGTATCTGGGTTTTCTTTATTTTCTTCTTTAACAGTGAAGTTGTCGATTTATTTTGTTAAATCCTCTCTGGTTTGTAATAATTTCTTTTCCCTGAAAATGGATTCAGGAGGAAAAATCAACACTTTTTGATATTGTTCTCTTGTTTACATCTTTTTCGCTTTTCCCGAAAGTATTGTATGTATTGTACCTGGTTTCTCTTTATCAAAGGATTTTTTCTTTTATTAATTGGAGTTCCCTTATTATTTTGTATCGAGTTTCGGAATGCATTTTTTTTTGACAGTTTACGTTTACCTTTAGGTAGAAATTGAGAAATTTCATCTGGGTCTGATCCGAATTGGGAGGTAATGGCTAGCCTGGGATTGTTTTCTGGGACCAAGTGTGTGAATGTGAGATTCAGGTTACCATATTATACACAATGGGGTCAAAGCCTGGTGGTTTGTGGTTCTGAACCAGTGCTTGGTGCGTGGAATGTGAAGAAGGGTCTGTTACTGAGTCCTGTTCATGAAGGCGATGAGCTTCTTTGGTGTGGGACTATTGCGATTCCTAAAGACTTTGAAAGTGAATACAATTATTATGTGGTGGATGATAATAGAAATGTGCTGAGGTCCGAGATGGGAAAGAAGCGTAAATTATTACTGCCTGAGGGAATTCAAGATGGTATCTTAGTGGAGTTGCATGATCTTTGGCTGGTACTATGCTATTTCCTCTCTTCCTTTGGATTATTTTTCATTGGATATTCCTTTTTCTTTTATTTGCTTGAGATCATAGCATATGAGAGCCGATACTGGGTTTCTCTCCTTCGCCTCTTTACTTAGTGGTATTAGTAGTTAAACTGTGGCAATCTTTTGAATTATTTAAGATTTCTGAATCTTGAAATGCTGCTCCACTTCTTAGATGTTTAATTACTTTAATAGCCAATGAAGTGGCTCAAAATGAAACCAAAAATAAATAAAATAAGAAGAAATCAGAAAAAGTTAGCTTATGAATCTTTCAGAAATCCACTTTTGGAGTTAACAAGTATTCTTTTTCTTATTCTACCTTTCTTTATTTCTTTACTTTTTTTTACTTTTTGTTTCGTTTGTATTTTTCCAGCACCATAGCATTCTCCTTTTGTTTTAGTTCAGTGTGTGGATGCTATTCAATTCTGCACTTTTCATGTGGTTGTAAAATTATATAGATGTAATCGTATTTGGTCATTTAATAAATTTAGAAGTAGTTTTTATATGTAATATTTTTCATTTAAGAGTAATTATGTCACATATATATATATGTGTATATATAAAAATTATTAATAGACAAGAAAGGAACAAGGAATTACAATAGTCTTTCAAAAAAAAAAAAAAACAAGGAATTACAATAGAATAGAGAGTAGTATGTGGTTATACGCATAGCCTAGTGACACTATATATCTCTTTACAAGAAAAAAAAAAAAAAAGAAAAGAGGCAAAGCGTTGGTAGATGGCATAATTAGATTTAAAGTAGCACCCATAAAATACCAGAAATAGTTGTGAAACTGTTAGGAAAAATGAGAAGAAAATTGACCAAATTAACTTTTTATTGTCAACGAGAAAAATTAGGGTTTTTCATTCTTAAATTTATAGCTATCGGGGATTGTCTTTTTTCTGCCTGCCGACCTTCCTTGGGCTTAGGTGCGGTTTGGTCGGGATTGTGTTTTGCTACTACAATTCGATTTTTGCTACTGCCATTAGTCTTGTCCCTGACATGGTTTTGAGTGTTTTAGTCTTGTTTCCGTGATTGGTTTTTTTTTTTTTGGTATTTAATGGGCTAGATGTGTGCTAAATTGCTGTTTGCCTTCTGTTTTTGAATGTTTTGAGATCAATTCTGATCTTTGTTGTTTCAAACTTGAATTATGAAATGTGTGAACCTTTAGATTTCTATCCCCACTCGAAAAAAAAGAAGAAGATTTGAAAATGTAGAAATAATTAGTATTTATTGTGTTAGTTAGTGGTTAATAGTTGAGTATATTTTTCTACATGGTGTTAGAGCTTTAGAAACTCAAAGATTGGGAAAAATCTCAATTTTTTCAGCTTTTCTCTTAAAAAGAATTAGGGTTTGATACTCTTGATGTTCTATCTTAGAAAATCACTTTGAAGTATGTTATTGATTTACTCAAGGAGACTGGTATGCTTGGATGTAAACTAGCAACAACACCTGTGGAACCTAAAGGGAAGTACAAGAAGAAAGACATAGACAAGCCAGTAGACAAAGGGATGTATCAATGACTAGTGGAAAGTTGATCTATTTATCTCACACAAGACCTGCCATTGCTTTGCTGTTAGTTTGGTTAGTCAGTATATGCACAGCCTTTTAGAACACTTGGAGGTAGTGTACAAGATATTACGATTCTAAAGAAGACACTAGGAAAAGGTTTGTTGTTTAGAAAAAATGATGAAAGAGGCATAGAAGCTTTCACAAATGCAAACTGGGTAGGTTCAATTGAAGACAGAAGATCAACATCTGGATATTGTACCGAGGTATGGGGAAACCTTGTTACTTGGAGAAGCAAGAAGCAACCTATTGTTGCTAGAAGCAGTGGTGAAGCTAAGCTTGCTCGGGAATATGTGAATTAATCTGGATCAAACGAGTTCTTGAAGAGCTACAACTTGAGACGACAAGTCCTTTGAAACTATACAGTGACAATAAATCAACTATTAATATAGCACACAATCCAATTCATCATGATAGAACCAAACACGTGGAGGTGGACCGTCATTTCATAAAAGAAAAATTGTAAAAAAGGAACTATATGTAATTTATGTGCCAAGAAAGCAACAAGCTGCTGATTTGTTGACAAAAGGATTATAAAAAAAAAAAAGGCTTTGATGAACAAGTATGCAAGCTGGGCATGTGGGACTTGTATGCACTAGCTTGAGGGAGAGTGTAGAAATAATATTTATTGTGTAAGTTAGTGGTTAATAGTTGATTTGTAATTAATGTCTATACCTAGAATATTTCTTTGTACTCACCCCATTTAAAGGCCTTTCCAATAGTGATAAAAAATAACATTCAAGAGTATATTTTTCTATAGAAAATACAAACTATAGAGTGTGATCTTTGAAGGAATGAAAACAGAGGTTTCTTTTTTTTTTTTTTTTTTAAGTTAAGCTGTTGTATGTCAATACAAAGACAATTCTTGATCTTGGATTGTAAGATAAAGTTGACCCTGTTAAAATGTTTAACTTCATTGGCTTTATTTATCTATTCTACTAAACTTTGTCCAGTCTTATTCAATTCAAACTACAATTGTTGCTTTGTTATGGCTCTATATAGTTATAACTTATAGTTGAGGACCAAGGGTCACTGCAGCCTTATGTTGCTCATAGTTTAATTGAGTAGGATCAGATTATCAATTACAGTTGACTTCTCATAAAAGTTGAGTTTGGTATCACTGTGATGTTGTCTTATTAAGATTATTATATGTGATGTGAATAGTTGATTTAATTATATTCCCATTTCATTATGTCTGAGAAATAAAGAAAGTTGGTTTGTCTGATTGACATCTTCATATAACTTTTATATCTCATGACTCATGAAATCCAGATTGGTGCTGATGCACTTTCTTTCACAAGTGCCTTCAAAGATGTCATATTCCGCACTAGGTCCACACTTAAGGTAGAAAGGCATCTAGGATTAATCAAGAATAGATTAGACAATGAAGGTACTTTTACTCAAGTTGATCTTTCTTAATTATTATCATTGATATAATTTGCTGTTTGGAAATTGTATAATTACTAATCTGTTACTCAATTCGTTAATGAACAGATTCTGTCATTGTTCATTTCAAAATATGCTGTCCAAATATAGAACAAGACACATCTGTAAGATTCATTTTTCTAGTGCAGCGCAACACTTTCTACTGATTGTTGTTTTTTTTTTCTTTTTTCTGCCCAGACTACATCCTACTGATTGATGTTTCATCTTATCAGATTTATGTTATTGGTAGCTCCTTCAAGCTGGGGCAATGGAAGATTGACAGTGGTCTTAAACTGAGCTATTCAGGGCAATCAATCTGGCATGTGGACTGTGTGTTGCCGAAATCTCATTTTCCATTAAAATATCCTTGTGGAGCTTTAATGTTTATTTAGCTAATTGTGCTTTGTCTATTTTAGGCTTTCTCTTTGTTTTCCTTAACAACTATTCCACATATAAGTACTGTAAATACAGAGATGCAGGAAACTTTTCTTTGGAAACTGGTGCTACTCGAGACCTCTCTCTTGAATCTTCAAATGCTAAACTAAGATATGTAGTCCGTTCAGATGGCATGATGAGAGTAAGCTACTGGCCATCCAATGAGAATGATAAATAATCTAATGAGTGTTGCATTGCATAAGAACTTGAGCATGTTCCTAAAAGTGTTACACTGTACTTGAACTTCCAGTGATGGCCAAAATATTTTGCTTGCTTTATAGGAAACGCCTTGGCGGGGTGCTGGTGTTGCAATCCCCATGTTTTCTATTAGATCGGAAACTGATCTTGGAGTTGGAGAGTTTCTTGACCTGAAGTTGCTAGTTGATTGGGCTGTCGAGTCGGGGTTCCATCTCATTCAACTTTTACCAATTAATGACACATCAGTTCATGGAATGTGGTGGGATTCATATCCCTACAGGTATATAAAAAACTTTTATATAGACATTCATTTAAATAAAGACAATGGTGGTATCCCATCTTATTTCGGAATCCCAATTCGCTACAAGATTCTGCTAAGTGATATGTTATTTTTTCTGTTCTATTTTCTTCATGGGCATGCTTTTCATAAATTCAGATGCTTTGTGATCAGGCAGTAATATTATCTTTATTGTTGTTGCTATACTTTACAATTCAGGTTTCATTACTTTTTAATAGAATCTTGTCTCATTTAAAGTTTTAATCCTAACTTATTTTGTCCTGCAGCTCACTGTCAGTGTGTGCGTTGCATCCTTTGTACTTGAGAGTCCATGCACTTTCCGAGAATATACCTCAGGATATTAAGGTAAGAATTGGAACAATTATTTGCTTATTTAAAAAGAAGCTCAAGTTAAATTTATGCTGTCCCAAAAAGTATGCATTGTCCATGCTGAAGAACACTTCATTATTTGGATATGCAAAATTGCAATATGGTGCCCACATTAAGTAGTTTTTCACTGTTGCAAATTTCAGTTATCTGTTTGATTGCATTGAAGGAGGATTTGGTGTTAGTACTATCTATGAGTTGATGTTACTGTAGAGTATAGGCACACTGATGGTAAAATCTACGTAAAATAAAAGCCTTACACTATTCATTTCTTAAGAATACATTATCTACTTCTAAGATTTGGAATTTGAGGTATTGATTTTAAATTTGTTTTAAAAAGAGGCAAGTTAGGTTAACTCGTAGCCATTAACTTGATCTTTTTCAGTTTTTACATATACATAATTATATATAAAGAAACAGAACATGTATTCATGAGGAAATTATTTGGTTTTTTTTAATTCTTAACTGATTAATTTTCCATTTCTTCCATCTATCTTTCTTACAGGTAGAGATTGAAAAGGCAAAAGAACAACTAGATGGCAAGGTAGGCCTTAGGCATTCTATGATTAATATATCCTTGTTATTGGTTGGAAATTCCTCCTATCTCAGTAGTTCTTGATTAAAAGATGAATCTGTTTGCTTTATTGAACAAAGAAATTCCAAGCTTTTGCGAGGTCTGGATCTCTCCAACTAGATCTATGATCTCCCAATTTAACAAAATATCCAACTGACTCTCAATCCTCACTAGGCCACCTGTAAGAATCTGACCAGGACACAATTTAATTAATTAATTGATAAGGGCTGACTAAAATACTATTAATTAATTAATAAGGACCAACTAGGATACAATTTGTTTAATACTCCTAGAATGTGCATTTAATATTGGCCTATCAGTTATCTCGTGAAAGAAGGCCTCAATTGTTTGAATGATGTTTTGTTGAAAGCACTTAGGAAAGTAATGGGAAATTCTAATAAGTCAGGTTAATGAGAGTATCATTCTTTGTTGCTCTCACTATGACCAATTGTTAAAACCAATTTTTTTGTTTCCTCATCTTTGGGGTTTGCTTCCTTTGGCATAATAATAGTGATAATGTAAGGATATTACTATAATTGCTTTTGAAAATTAATTTATTATATTGTGTTCTGCAGGTTGTCGATTATGAAGCCACCATGGCCACTAAACTTGCGATTGCTAAGAAAGTTTTTGCACAAGAGAAGGAGTTGATACTTAATTCCAGTTCCTTTCAGGAGTTTCTTTCTGAGAATGAGGTTTTAAATTTTCTGTTGCTTCTTGCACTAATATTGAAAATGATTTGTTTGCAGCAATTGATACCTTCACTCCTGTTATAATTTTGCGTAGGATTGGTTAAAACCATATGCAGCCTTCTGCTTTTTGCGAGACTTCTTTGAAACATCAGATCACAGCCAGTGGGGCCGCTTCTCTTATTTTTCAAAAGAAAAGGTAATCATCTAGTTGAATTAACAAGTTGGCTATAAAAAGTTGGTAATCTGCTTCTTTTTTTGTTCTTCTTTTTCTTGCATGTTTGCGCCTACTATTTAGTTTTATATCTTGAGTATATTGTCTGATCAGTTTGCGCACAAAAGTAAATAATTAGAGATTGAATTCAGTATGATGATTATGGAAAAGGAATATGTTTCAAATATATCAAAAACCAACAAAGCTTTTTGTCTATATTACAGCTTGAAAAACTCGTCTCTAAGGACAGCTTACACTATGATGTTATCAGCTTCCATTATTATATTCAATATCATCTGCACTTACAGGTAAGTAGTTCTACGTATCTATTTTGTACATCACTCGATGTCTACAAAAAGATAATATGGCAGAATTGTTTGGTTATGTTGTGAAATGCCAGTTGTCAGAAGCTGCAGATTATGCAAGAGAACAAGGCGTAATATTGAAAGGAGACCTACCTATTGGTGTGGACAGAAACAGTGTAGACACCTGGGTTTATCCAGACTTGTTCCGCATGAACACATCTACAGGAGCTCCTCCAGATTATTTTGACAAAAATGGACAGAATTGGGGATTTCCTACTTATAATTGGGAGGAAATGTCAAAAGATAACTATGCTTGGTGGCGAGCTCGTTTAACACAGGTTTATACGCGTAACGAATCTTAATTGTATCTTTGCTTTATTGAATTATTTTATGAGATGAAGACCAATGTTTCCTTGACAGATGGCAAAATACTTCACTGCTTATAGAATTGATCATATATTGGGCTTCTTTAGAATTTGGGAGCTCCCGGAGCATGCTGTGACTGGACTAGTAGGAAAATTCAGACCTTCCATCCCTCTTAGTCAGGAAGAATTAGAACGAGAGGGAGTATGGGATTTTGATCGCTTAAGCAAGCCATATATTCAGCAGCAATTCTTACAGGTTACAGAATTATTCTTATTTTAAATTTCAACAGATTCTTACAACTTAGAAAAATTTTTGGTTTTCATGTTTGTGTTATTAATCGTAATATCAGCCTTTCTCTTGTAGATTACAATTTTAGGTCTTGTCTAAAGTATTTATGTTTCATTGTTGTAAATTATCCATTTATCATTTTATTACTGATGCCTTTACGTTTTAAGTTTTTCCTTTTCAGGATAAGTTTGGAGTTTCTTGGCCTGTTATTGCTTCAACTTTTATGAACGAATACCAGAAGAACCAATATGAGGTGTGATAATCATAGTCAGATTTTTATTTTTCTGCATTTTCGTAATTGCAGTTAGAACTTAGAGTTAAATATTTGTAGGTATTTCAGATTTCAGTATGTTATGTTGTTCTTTGTTTTGATTATTTACTTCTAGGAAGCAGCAACAAACAATAGGTTAAACTTTAGGCATTTTTTCATGTTCTTTTGTTAGAGCTTCATGTCAGACAGCATTGCGGCTGTTTAGTAGTTTGATCTCAAGTCATGTCGAACAAACACTTTTTAGTAAGATGAGTATTATTTATTTATATATTTTTGGTAAGAATAGTAAAATGCAAAATAATCATGATTGCCAAAGTTGATATTTTCACACAAGCACACTTTTAGTATGATTTATGAAATAGCCAATTAGCTAGGATTTTAACATATGCAATATCAACGGTAGTGTTAAGGATATATTGGATAAAGCTTGCTAGATTTCTTATTGATATTGATGAAACGAAATACAAACTCCCAAGCATTTGAGAGGCTTGGTCCCTCTGAGATGACCTAGAAACAATTCTTTAGATGATTCTCATGAGCTAGGCTCATCTATTTATACAAAGAAATCCCATGTCGTTAATAACACACTTCCCTTTAACTCCATACCCATCTCAGCCACAGAAACAACTAAATTAGACCATCAAGGAATTAAAGAAACATCACTGCTCTCATCTTCAATACTCGTGTTTCTCATTCCTTCTACTACACAATCTCCCACCTCTTTAACGCATCACAAGTCTTTGATGTTGCATAGGATGTCTCCCTGTTCTTCTAACTCTTCATCACCTTCTACCACAGATGCATCACTATCTGAGGAGTAATCATTGATTTCCTCATCTCTTGGGTCTTCGTCTTCTTCCCTATTATCAAACTGTAGATTGCCAGTGTTTCCATGGCATTATCCTCTCGATTTGGCCAAACTGATTTCTTCTTCCTTGTATAAACTTTCCACTACTATTCATTGATGACAACCTCTTCTAAATCATTCTACTCTCTATTATTCAAAACCGATACTCCTTTATCTTTTTTCTGCTCTCCATAATCAGCACAGAAATTGATGACAGCTTCCAGAAAGTTCTCTATTTTTCAAAAAAAAAAAAAAAGAAAAAGAGAGGATCTCTTCTCTTTTTCAAAAAAAAAAAGAAAGTTCTCTATTTTTAGGTCGGATTCGACGACTTAAATGCCCTTCAAAGAACTCACGAATTATTTTAATTGGTTTCTTTGTAGGAGAAGGAAACCAGTATCTCCTTTATTCAATCACCCTTTATAGAAATCGTGAGTTGTTTCAGATGGTTTCTTTTTTCCAAATGAATCCATACTAACATGGATAAGGCCCAGTACTCATCTTCACGATGCCTCCCCAACTATTCCCTTTGGAGGCCCCACAACAATATCATTCCAAGACCCTCCGCTATCTTGGCCTAACGTGATACTATGTGGCCCATTATGCACATACATCATTTGGCCCAATAATGACTTTCCAGGGCCCATATCCACCTGATTCCTAGGGCAATTGTTACCATCCCCTCGTTCCTTCTGTAGGCCCATTGGGCTCAAAGCAAACGACTTCCCCTTGCCAACTACTTCGAAATTATCCATTAGGTTCAAGTAAAACCTAGAATTAGGATTTTTGTAAATAAAAAATCCTCTGCCCAAGAAAGCTTTACCAAAACCTTTTGAAAATTTGTTGAATACATGAGTATCCGATTCAATCCAACCTTTTTTTCTTCACTGGAATAGCCCTGGCAAATTCTGGTCTAGACATTGCTCTACATGATACTTATTATGTGGTTGCACATTTCCATTATGTACTTTCTATGGGAGCCGTTTTTGCTTTATTTGCAGGATTTTACTATTGGGTTGGTAAAATCTTTGGATCTAATCTAATCATTAATTGGATTTGGAAAATCATCATCCGATCAAATCCAATTAGACCTCAAAATCCAATCCAATCCAATCCAATCACTAATTGGATTGGATCTGTTTTTTGATTGGATATCCAATTACACACCTAAATTTCAATATTAACTTAAAAATATGAAGAAAAATACGTAAAACTAAGTATCACTTTTTATTTAAGGTGAAAATATTTTAAGTGGGAGATAATTTAGACAAATCAGTATTGAAGCTGATGTTGATGAGTCTCAACATCCTAGGTCTCGTATGTCGGATCCTCCTCTGCTGGCTTTTTCATCTGACTTGTCAAGTACCCCATTTTTCCACGACCACACGTGCACATCTGTACTACTTGTGACCATATGAGGAAGTTATCACCATTCAACCGAATGGTTGTGATTTGGACAGAGTGAGAATCAGAAGGATTAGTTTTGGCTGGAACAGTGGCTGGAAAGTGGTAGATGTGACTGGAACAGTGGTGGATTTGGCTGGAAGGTTTGTTGATTCATTTGAGGCGTCACACATGGTGAAGAAGGAGAAGAAAACTTAGGGTTAGGGTTAGGAGGTGGCTGGCTTTGATACCAAGTAGATTAGGGTAAAAGTATTTTCTTTGATATTTTAATCTATACACAAAACAGTGTATATAGCTTACATGAATCCCTATATAAAGGAACAAAATAAATATACAATGAGATTATGCCTATAACTTCTTTCCTAGAATAGTGATGTGGCAGCTATACAATAATATTTCCCTAGTAAATATAAAATTTTCCTACATTATAGTTTCCCACACCTCTTGCATCCCACTGAATCTAATCTTGCTGCTACAGAGACCTGGCTCTTGATACAGAGTAGTTAGAGGATTTCTGAATGAGTTCTTGAAACCTTTTACTGAATTTACAAACTTCAAAGAATTCGATAGGCTTTGGTTCTCTCCAAGAATGACCTAGACAATATAATTTGCTAGACAACCTTTCCCCTACTAAGTCTTTCTATTTATACAATTCCCTCCCCAACCGCTAGCCGCACTAGTCACAATAAGTAACTTCAATTTAATTTCTTTTATTTCTTCTGAATAAGTAATGTGTAACACCATACTGTATTTTTTTTTCTAAAATGTCAAATGCAAAGGGCCCGTTCCATAAAAAAAAATACCAAAGGGCCCTGGATCGTAGACGATTATGAAATGTTCTGCTTTAAGCATGCGTTTTTGCTTATTTTGACATCTTTCTGCCATAATACGTTGTGAAACAGGACATGGGTTTTTTCTCTTATGTAGTTTCTTTCATGGCTTTTTAGTTTAAGGACGACAGTAACACAGAGAAAAAGATTGCCTCCAAGCTGAGGTCACTTTCTGATAAGTCTCTATTAGAGAATGAGAATAAGACACGGATTGATCTCTTTGATCTTCTACGGGTACAGTAAATTTTTTTATGCATTTGTCATATTTTCCACTACCATCCTTGTTCTTAAGACTCGTATGTATTAAGTTTGTTTTTCGGTGTTGCTGTTTTTTTCAGAATGTTGTTCTTATTAGAGATCCAGAGGATCCAGGGAAATTTTATCCTCGCTTCAATCTGGAAGATACTTCAAGTTTTCAGGATTTGGATGAGCACAGGTGTTTTAATAGTTTTTCGATCTGAATGAATTACTCTTAATAGTTATTAAGACTTTATTTTTAAATTTCTTGAATGCATGTGAAAATAATCTGTTGTTTTACAGTATATAAATGATTCTTTTTTCTTGAGACCGTAATTTAGTATCAACATGGAAACTCTTTTTTGTCGTGAACAGCAAAAATGTTCTGAAAAAATTGTACTATGACTACTATTTCCATCGACAAGAAAATCTTTGGCGCCAGAATGCTCTGAAGACTTTGCCAGCTCTCCTGAACTCATCAGATATGCTTGCCTGCGGGGAAGATCTGGGTCTAATTCCTTCTTGTGTTCATCCTGTACGCTCATTCAACCTCTCATTTCAAATGAAAGTTTCAAGTCTCCATGCCTTATTATTTAATCTCCCTCCCTTTTCACTTCTGAGTTTTAGACCTATGTCAATGTTAGGCTTTAATTGATCAATCATGATTCAGGTTATGCAAGAACTAGGGTTAATAGGTTTACGCATCCAACGCATGCCCAATGAACCTGATTTGGAGTTTGGTATTCCTTCTCAATACGACTACATGACAGTAAATACCTTTTTTCTTCCTCTGTTTATTTTTTCAGCATATGGCAGAGATGCTTCTCCATCTTACTTTCTTGAGTGTCAACATTGTAGGTGTGTGCTCCATCTTGCCATGACTGCTCGACCATGCGGGCTTGGTGGGAGGAAGATGAAGAAAGACGACGAAGATATTTTAAAACTGTTGTTAGCTCTGACATGTTGCCACCAGATCGATGCGTTTCAGAAATTGCACATTTCATCATAAAGCAACATGTTGATGCTCCATCAATGTGGGCCATTTTTCCGCTTCAGGTATTTGGATTTTGGTTGATTGAACACATTGATATTTTTTCGTCATATATTGTTTAACATTTTGACATGTTAACTTTGCGCCTCTGTACATTCAGGATTTGTTGGCCTTGAAGGAGAAATACACAACACGTCCTGCAGCAGAGGAAACTATCAATGACCCTACAAATCCTAAGCATTATTGGAGATTCCGTATGTATAGTCTTTGGTTCAATTGTAGACAATTTTGGTTTTAACCAACATACTGATTTCAACGACACTTTTTCTTAACTCAGGCGTTCATGTGACCTTGGAATCTTTGATCAAGGATGATGAACTGATAACAACCATTAAAGATCTTGTACGTGGAAGTGGCAGGTCATATCCAGGGGGACATACCGAAATTCAAGCAAAGCAGGAATTATCATTTTCGTCCACACAGAAGCAGCCTGTTGCCAATGAGAAGGAAAAGATCTCTGTAATATCACAAGGAACTCCACAGAAAGATCTCCTGGCTGTCCGCTGATGATAACTTGGTGAATTCTATTTCCTTCCTGCATTGGTAAACCCCCATAAATACGCTCTGGTTGACCAACAATAGTTCATAGGAATAATTGTTCAGCCTAGATGGTGTCTTAGATTGATTTGTTTTCGACCAGCAGGTGAAAAAATATAAAATAAAAAGCCAGAGAGAGGGACTACAAATACTGCAAAATTAATAAGTGATCTATCTGTAATGCCATTCATTTTACATGAAATTGCCTGTATGTATCTGCATGCTTATGGTTTAGTTTCATATTTTCATTTTTGTTGAACTTTAGCTTTATGGATGTAAAGTGCGAGTGTTTTCAGTAGCATCTATCATCTTTGATGTTGGGCAATGTTTCTCACCTTAGGAAAAAGAGCCAATAGAATTATTGTACTGTTGATTAATAAAAATTATTACATTTTGTGAAATAGGAACCAATATACTCTAATACTATGCTTCAATTATTAACTTAGCTCTTTTATTACACAATAGGAGTGTATACATAGTTCAGTTTTTGTAGGAAAATTAGTAATAAATTTTTTCTATTTGTAAAGTTGTCACACTATTTTTTAGGAAAATAATAATAAAACTTAATTCGCTATCTTTGTTTTCTCATTTTTTTCTTAATAGGAATTTTTGCAAAGCTTGTATGTACATGGTTTGTGTATTGTAAATATATCAAAAAATATACTTTTTTATTTTTAACTTGGTATCAAAGCCAACCGTTTCGTAACCTTAACTTTAATTGTTTTATTTTCCTTCTTCACCATGTTTAATGCCTCAAAAGACTTAAAAAAAATATTCCAATCAAATCTACCAATGTTTCAGTCAAAATTATTCATTTGAACTCTCATTACGTCCAAGTCACCACCATTCGATACAAATGTACAACGTGGTTGTGGAAAAATGGGATACTTGACAGGTGAGAATAAGAAGCCAGCGAAGGAGGATTTGACATATGAGATGTCGATGCTGAGAATTCAATGGTAATGGCGTGGCTTGTGAATTCCATGAAGGAGGAGATCAATTCTAACTATATGTGCTACCTTACAATGAATGATCTTTGAGATAATGTTGTTTAGATGTATTTTGATTTGGAGAACTAATTTCAAATGTTTGAGTTGAATCTTAAATTTGGTGACATACAACAAAGGGAGGACTTTGTTACAAAATATTTTAATTCTCTAAAAATAAATTTGGCAGGATCTTGATCTCTTTGACACATGAATGGCAACCAATACAGGATGAAAAACACCACGAAAGAACTATTAAGAAGACTCAAATTTATATGTTCTTGGCTAGACTCAAAGTAGAGTTTGATGAGGTGAGGCGGAGAATAATTGGTCGACAACCTTTACCTCCAATTGGTGAGGTGTTCTCAGAGGTCAGAAGAGAGGAGTCTCGAAGGAGTGTAATGTTGGGAAAAAAAGTTATTGGAATTGTTGTGAAATGCTCGACTTTGGCTATTGTGAGAGGGGTTTATGGTAGAAACATCAATTATTCACCCAAATATGTTGAGAAGCTTTGGCTGTGGTGTAACTTCTGCAATAAATCTCGTCATACTCTTAAGACTTGTTGGAAAATTCATGGGAAATCTTGGAAAGGCAAAGCTGAGAGACCAGGAAGGGCCATGCCAATGACTAATGAAGTTGAAACTAGTCCATTCACTAAGGAGCAACTAGATCATCTTCATGCATTGCTGAAAACTTCCTCAACCTCACCTGGTATTCCTACTGTTTTCTGATCATATGACCTATTTTTCTAAATTGTTTTAACTTTTATATACCCTGTTTAGGTAGTAAAAAAGTTAAGCTAGCAGATGGTAATTTCTCATCTATTGCAGGAAAATGTTTAATTAAAATTTCTGAGGGGATAAATTTTAAATCTGTTCTCCATATTTCTCAACTTTCCTGTAATCATTTGTCGATTAGTAAACTATCTTGACATTTTAATTGTTGTGTAATTTTTCATAAATCTTATTGCCTTTTTCAGGACCAGAGTTCGGGGAAGACGATTGGTAGTGCTAAGGTGATTAATAATCTCTACTATTTTAAAGATAAGAATTCTAATAATGAAATTGCTCAAGGGTGTAGTAGTAGTAGCTCTCTTTCTGTTCATGATCAAATAATAGTTTGGCATTATAAACTTGGCCATCTTAGTTTTTTGTATTTAAAACATATGTTTATAGTATTATTTAAGAAATTGATTTCTTTATCTTTTCAATGTGAAACTTGTTTATTTGCTAAGAGCCAACAAAAATCTTATGCTAGAAATTCTTATCAATCTTCCAAACTTTTTTATTTGTTTCATAGTGATGTTTAGGGACCTTCAAAGGTTACTACAAGTTTGGAAAAAAATAATTTGTTACTTTTATAGACGACCATACTTGATAACTCTAAGATTTAGAGTTATTTTCATATCTTTAAGCTTGAATTTAATGTGAATTGTGGAGCAATTAATGTCTATACTATGTAATTGTGTTTAGTTTGTTGTGTCTTTGTAATAATTGGAAGTGTGTGTGTTAGTAAGTGTTAGATGGACTTATGTTGTTGTTTTTATGTGTTTCAAGCAGAAAAAATACAAGAATAGGTATTTAGAAATGTTTGGGACAAGGAGAAAAAGGAGCAGGAAAATGATTATTGCTGACTGGCATTGCTATAGCACTCATCGCGTAGCAATTTGTCAGCCCAGTAAGTTTATTTTGGCAGATAGTCCAGCTGGCTTTAATGAAAAGAAAAACGAGCTGAGGTGGCGGAATTTGGCTATTGACTCAACAAACATGTGGAAAATGAAGGACAAGTGGGTGATGATTGGGATTTCCAATTAGGGTAAACTTTGGTACCCTAAATGGGGAGCAAAAAGAAAAGAGGAGAGCAGAATAGAAAAGTGGTGGCTGCACTTGAATAGAGTACGAAAAATACAGCAGTAGAGGTTCCTAAGTACAAAGAAGAGGAGAGTACAAAGAAGAAGAAGATTGAGAAGAAGGAGAAGAAGGCAACAACCAAAGGAAGGATTTGAGCTCATCACTCATTCCTCTTGCTCTCTACTTCGTTTGTATCATTTTCTTCTCTTCAAGTTCTCTTTAACTCCATGAACAATATATTTTCTAGTTTTGAGTTTTTAATTTTAGCTATGAACTAAACTTTTTGAGATTTGGGTGGTTATGAACCCTTGTATGGACTAGTGTTTTGATTTTGCAATGATGAAGTAATCTTGGCTTAGTTCAATTAGTTGTGATGAAATGTTGAATGAATGTTAATTTTTGGCCATTTTTAACATTTAGCAAGCTAGATCTTACTTGGAAAAGTAAGACCTAGTTGAACCCTTCTAATTGATGCATGATTTTTACCTTTACTTTTAGGTATTAATTAGTAGTGAAATAGGAATATTTGGCTACCATGTATAACTAAGGATTTGATGCTCTATTGGACTATTTGTGATCTAAACTGGTGTAGGAATGCATTGTGAGATTGTGAATGGTTTATTGCAAGTTTTGGAAAAAGCTTGCTGGTTTTTTTGAAATCTGTTAACTTTCCCAGGATTCTTTGAGTCATTCTTTGTATCAACTGGGACATACAAGTGGAAATTAATCACTCAAGTCTATTTTCTAAATCTGAAATTACCACCATTTTAATCACTTTTAGTTTCTTATTTTTAGTTTATTTAGTTTAAAAAATTAGTTCTCAAGTTTAGATTCAAGGCTATAAAGTTTTCTTGTGAATTAATGTGTGACTTTATTTTATTTTTATTTGAAATTCTTGGAATTACTTTTAGTTGATTTAACGTTATTTAGTAAAAAGTCCCTGTGGAGACGAACTTTGATTTACTTATCATTGTATTACTTGTTTGTGATTGTGTACACTTGCGCAATTATAAAGCAATAAAATTTTCACAACAAGTTTTTGGCGCCGTTGCCGGGGACTTTAAGTCTAAATTTTGTTTTATCAACTAATTGACATTCTAAGAATTTTTGTGCTTTTAATCTTGTTGGTTTGTCTTTGAAATCTCAGGTATCTGTAGTGTATGAACCAACAAGAGGACTTTGAACTTGCTCCTATTGATCCCGAGATTGAACGCACATTCTGAAGAAGGAGAAGGGTCCAAAAGGCTAAGGGCCGAGACATCATGGCTGAGAATTTTGATGATGATGGGGTTGCTCCACAAATTGTTAATCCCATCATATTGGCAGATGATCGAGCGAGGGCTATAAGGGAGTATGCAGCCCCCATGTTTAATGAGCTCAATCCAGGCATTGTGAGGCCTGAAATACAAGCACCGCAGTTTGAGCTCAAGCCAGTGATGTTTCAAATGCTCCAAACCGTGGGGCAATTCAGCGGGATGCCAACTGAAGATCCTCACCTCCATCTCCGTTCATTCTTGGAGGTGAGTGATTCTTTCAAGATCCAAGGAGTGAGTGAAGAGGTGTTAAGGTTGAAGCTATTCCCATTCTCACTACGAGACCGAGCTAGATCATGGCTCAACACTTTGCCGCCTGATTCTGTGACCAATTGGAATGACCTTGCTGAGAAGTTTCTGAGGAAATACTTTCCTCCTACTAGAAATGCAAAATTCAGAAGTGAGATCATGTCTTTTCAGCAACTTGAAGATGAGTCCACAAGTGATGCGTGGGAGAGGTTTAAGGAACTTTTGCGAAAGTGTCCACATCATGGCATTCCACATTGTATTCAGATGGAGACTTTTTATAATGGCTTGAATGCAGCTTCTCGAATGGTGTTAGATGCATCGGCCAATGGTGCTATTTTGTCGAAGTCTTACAATGAAGCATTTGAGATTTTGGAGACCATTGCAAGTAACAACTATCAATGGTCCAACACTAGAGCTCCAACAAGTAGAAAAGTGGCGGGAGTCCTTGAGGTGGATGCAATAACAGCTTTTGTGACTCAAATGGCTTCCATGACGAATGTTTTGAAGAATTTGAGTATTGGGAACGCTAAAAATATTCAACCGAGTGCTGCCATTCAAAGTGATGAAGTCTCATGTGTGTTTTGTGGAGAAGGGCATGTGTTTGAGAAGTGTCCATCTAATCCGGAGTCCGTTTGTTACATGGGAAATCAGAATTTTAATAGAAACAATGGGGCATTCTCAAACTCTTACAATCAATCTTGGAAGAATCATCCTAATTTTTCTTGGGGGGGTCGAAGGAGCAAGCTCAAGTACCGCACCAGCCCAAGGAAGACAAGCATATCAACCGGGTTTTTCACAACAACCCCGACATTCACAACATGCTCAAAATGCCCAACCAAGTTCTTTGGAAAGTCTAATGCGGGATTATATGGCCAAAAATGATGCGGTGATACAAAGTCAAGCTGCCTCTCTTCGAAACTTAGAGTTGCAACTTGGACATTTGGCCAATGAATTGAAAGCTAGGCCGCAAGGTTCTTTGCCTAGTGACACGGAGAATCAGGAGGGGATGGGAAGGAACAATGCAACGCCATTCGGCTAAGGAGTGGCAAGAATCGAAAAATTCGAGGAGGAAATAAAGGGTAGTGGGGAGCCCACTTCAATCCAAAACGACGAAAAATTGAGTAAAAAAATCGCCCAGAAATTGCGATACCGGACCGGTTGATACAAAGCATCGGGTCAGCAATATGACAGTCAGCAATCCGCACCAGTATGTACTAAACCACCCCTTCCATTTCCTCAAAGATTTCGAAAACAGCAGCAAGATGGACAATTTAGGAAGTTTTTGGATGTGTTGAAACAACTCCATATCAATATTCCCTTGGTAGAAGCGCTAGAGCAAATGCCAAATTATGTCAAGTTCTTAAAAGATATTTTGACAAAGAAAAGGAGGCTTGGCGAGTTTGAAACGGTCGCTTTGACTGAGGGTTGTAGCGCTATGTTGAAGAATAAAATTCCACCTAAATTGAAAGATCCGGGCAGCTTTACAATTCCAATTTCTATTGGGGGACGGGATGTTGGAAGAGCTCTTTGTGATTTGGGAGCTAGTATTAATCTCATGCCCATGTCTATTTTCAAGAAGTTGGGAATTGGAGAAGCAAGGCCAACCACCGTCACTTTGCAACTAGCGGATCGTTCCATGACTCATCCGGATGGAAAAATTGAAGATGTTTTGGTACAAGTAGATAAGTTCATCTTTCGGCGGACTTCATTATTCTTGACTATGAGGAAGATAGGGAAGTTCCAATCATTTTAGGGAGGCCATTTCTTGCCACGGGAAGGACTTTGATAGATGTTGAAAAAGGAGAGCTCACCATGAGAGCTCAAGATGAGCAAGCCACATTCAAGGTTTTCCATCCCATACGTGCCCCGGATGCAATAGGAGAATGCTTAGCAATTGGAGATATGGATCCTAACATGGTTGAGGAGTCCAAATTCAAAGTTAGTAAGAAGGTGAGAAAGAAGATTCTCCTTAAAGAAATTGCTAAGGATCACGAGGCACAAGAAAGCAAAGACAAAGCATCATTTGACTCTAAAAAACCACCCAAAAAGAAGAGAAAGAAAAAGAAGCTTAGTAGAAAATTTCGGTCTCAAATGTTTGAAGTTGGGCAACAAGTAATTTTTTCCAACTCTTTAACGAAGGCTACTCATGGACGACTAGATTCAAGGTGTGATGGATCTTTCTTGGTGGTGAGAGTATACCCGATGGGGTGGTGGAACTTCGTGAAGCACTTTCAAGAAGAAAATTTTTAGTGAAAGGCCAAGGAGTGAAGTTTGGGAGTGGAGAGGTCAACCGAGAAAAGGCCTCTATTTCCTTGAAGGATGCTTGATGTTTGTAGTTTGGGGGTGCCAAAAGAAAAAAAAAAAAAGAGATTGAATTGAAAAAAAAAAAAAAAAAAAAAAAAAAGAATGAAAAGAGAAAAAAAAAAAAGAGAAGAAAAAATTCAATAAAGGCACCCCAAGAAAAAAAAAAAAGGAAAAGAAAAAAAAAAGATAAAAAAAAAATTATATATATAGATATATTATAATTAGTTTAAATAAATGTCATGGTGAAATTGAGATTGTGTTCTTTTCGTTGTGCAGAGAATCAAGTGAAAAAGGTTGTGGAAGTGAAGAAATTTTGATTTGGGCAAAAGCACTAAGTTTGGGGTGGCAAAGTTCTTGTTCGATTGCTATAGCAAAAGCTTAGCAAGAAGTGTTTTGGGTAATAGCCGATCAAAGGATTTGGGGTTTTGAAAAAAAAAAGAAGAAGAAAAAAGTACATGGTCTGAATCAAAAGGAACATGTGACAATTCTGTTAATGATGCAATCATTGGGCACAACTTTTTTTCCTTAGCCCAATCATTTGGATTTATGTACTTTAGTTGACCCTTCCATTCAAATATGCCAAAAAAGCATATAAAGATTAACTATGGGATTTTATTTTTTTTGGTTTTGGTCAACTGGGCCCCATGATGTTATTGACTAGCCCACTTCCTCAATCTCAGCCCAATCACTCTCAACCCTACCCCATTCACACTCATCATCATAATCAACCTCACCTCCACGACCTAACCCACACCACAATCGCGCCTCCACCACCAGAATTCACCCGTGATCACCATAGCCTCCGTTCACGCCAAGCTCGACCCACTCGCATCCAAGCTCCGCCGACACCATTTCACCTGAAACCGAACCTAAAATCTCACCTAAACCCGAACCTCCATTTCCTCCATTGAACCCGTCGCCACAGAAATCGCACCAGCTCCCACACTCGAACCAGTGCACCACTTCCATAGCCTCAATCCGAACCACCATTGTTAACTCAACCCATACCTCACAGCACTTATCTCAACAACATTCAATTCACAACCCGTAATCACCTCCGAAGCACCCCAGTCGCAGCTCCACCGTAACCAATATCCAGCAGTCATCCACGCCACCATCAAACTCGCCCTCACCAGATCGCACTTCAACCGGCTCCGTCCAATAACAAATTTCGCACCTATGAACTCACCTCTGTACAAAACCCAACACAACAACCCGAAGCGGCGACACGCCCAAAGAACTCAATCCCCTCTCGACTCAATCTGTACCATGGACCAAACATCTACCTCAGGTCCATCCATATTCGACAGCGAGCAATCAAGAGTGAGCTTTTAATTTTTCATTTTATATTCGAACAATATCTTGGCTGCCGCATAGTGAGTGAATGTTTGTGTGTGAAACAAATTTTTTTTGAATTTGGATTGGTTAAAGTGGTTCAAGAGGTAGTTGTAGTCTTTGATTTGAGTATTGTTGATATTGTGGAGTTGTTGGGAGGACATTGAAATGTTGGAGTAGTTTTGAAAAGTTTTTGAATGCTCTCTTGGTTTGATTGAAGGACATCTTGATTTATGGGTGTTGATAAGTTGTGTTACAGTTTTGAATTTGCATTGGTGATCAATTGGTGGGTTTGCCATGTGTACTAGTTGCTGATTGTTAGTGTGGTTGATGAACAAGGGGTTGTTTGTTGTGTGTGTTTGGTTGAAATGTTGACCTCTTGATTATATGGAAGTGTGAATCATATATACAGGGGGATTGTACCATGGCTAGTTGAGGTGTGAATTATTTTTGTGCATGAGTTGCTGTGAAAGTAGGTTGATGTGGTTGATCAGATTGGGATATTTTTGAACAAGATTGGGTTAGGGACAGAGAAGTACATTGTAAGAGATCTTATTGTGTTGAGGGGCAGCAAGTGAGTAAGACGAAAGAAGAATTTGTTGTGTTGGGGTAGTGTGCAATTGAAAAAAAAAGAAAGAAAAATGCCTAACAGTCAAGAAGGTCACGCCACGATTTGAGCCCAAGTTCCCGCCATTTCCTCAGCAAGCTCTCGACCCGTGGACTGGACCATCAGCTTCGAACACAGAGGAGCCCCACGAGGACTCCGAGTAGAGGGAGTTTTCTAATGCCTAAGCTATTTTATATTTTTCTATTTTGTGTCATTTTTTTTTAGTTTGTATTGTGCTCATTGTGTGTTGTCTTTTGTGTTTGAAACTTTTATTTTACGTCGTTTATGTGATTGTTAGTTTGACATTGAGAGATTTATGAGTTTTTCTGTGGCCTAGTGTTCTGCTCGATGATGCTACTTTCCGCTCATTCCATTATTGTTGCTGCCTAATTTTATTTGTTGCCTTGTCATGCTGAATTGTTGGATATTATAGATATTTCTCTTTAGTCTCTCCTCACTAGTTTATGCTTTTATTTTTCCACCATGCTTTGCATTTCTCATACGATTACTTCACATGTAATTTTAGCATCTAGAATTGGTTAGTGCATCTCCTTGAAGCGAAATCCTAGTTAGACTTGTCCCTTAGAAATGATTTAGGCCATCCTTGGACGTTTGAGCCTTTCTAACCTTCCCTATAAAATCAATTTTTCCCTAGTCACCCAAATTTGAGCCGTTTAGCCTATTCTTGTTGTGTAACCCAATCATACACATCACACCAATCCTAATTTGTATTTCCAAACATGCCCTAACTTAATTGCTCACTTGTCAAGAGCCAAGTGTCACATTAAGTTTGGGGTGAGTGCGGTGAGTGTAATTTGTGGCGAGCTAATTCAAGATTATACTTTTAGCCACATTGGGGACAATGTTGGGTTGTAAGTTTGGGGTGGGGGAATTAGCTCACAAGGTATATTAGTATGCATTTTGAATAACTTTCTCTTGCTATATATAAGTATAATATAGTACTAAATTCCTTTTTAGTTCAAAAAATAAAAAAAAGAGAATAAACATAGCAAGAGAAGTTAATTTTAATATCAAGTACTTGTGAGTATAATGAATTAGGGAAGTGAGTCAAAAGAAAAAAATTTATGGAAGAGGCTCGGTTTTTGACAAGTGAAGTAGTTAGGTGTTGAGCTAGCTAAAATACATCCTTGACCATACCCTAACCCAAGCCTAACATTACAAGCCTAATA
Source organism: Cannabis sativa (assembly GCF_029168945.1). NCBI lineage: Eukaryota > Viridiplantae > Streptophyta > Magnoliopsida > Rosales > Cannabaceae > Cannabis > Cannabis sativa. The sequence goes on along the minus strand of NC_083608.1, from coordinate 10,516,097 downwards.
AAGTCCTATTGATCAAGGGGATAAGTTTAGACTACATTAGTGGAGAGGAGTGCACTAATCCAACTTATGGAGCTGAAATGAATAATAAAAAAAAAAGTTTAAGGTAGTTGGAGAGAAGTGCAAAGTTTAGGTGGGATATACTTGTATAAATTGTTGATTAGGTGACTTTTGGGAAATATTAATGTTATCCAATGACAAAAGTTTTAAAGGGGCAGCATATAAAGTTACGGCAAGCAATTTCATATTCCATTTAATTCCATTTTTTCTGAGAGCGTCAATGTTCGCTAGGCCATCTTGAATTTCTATAGAATCTCTCATGTGTCTTCTTTGTGAGTCTTTGTGTAAAATTTGTTGTGTTTTATTTTGTTTACTTTTTTTTGTTGTCATTGCTCGAGGACGAGCAAGATTCTAAGTTTGGGGTGTTGATAACTCTAAGATTTAGAGTTATTTTCATATCTTTAAGCTTGAATTTAATGTGAATTGTGGAGCAATTAATGTCTATACTATGTAATTGTGTTTAGTTTGTTGTGTCTTTGTAATAATTGGAAGTGTGTGTGTTAGTAAGTGTTAGATGGACTTATGTTGTTGTTTTTATGTGTTTCAAGCAGAAAAAATACAAGAATAGGTATTTAGAAATGTTTGGGACAAGGAGAAAAAGGAGCAGGAAAATGATTATTGCTGACTGGCATTGCTATAGCACTCATCGCGTAGCAATTTGTCAGCCCAGTAAGTTTATTTTGGCAGATAGTCCAGCTGGCTTTAATGAAAAGAAAAACGAGCTGAGGTGGCGGAATTTGGCTATTGACTCAACAAACATGTGGAAAATGAAGGACAAGTGGGTGATGATTGGGATTTCCAATTAGGGTAAACTTTGGTACCCTAATTGGGGTGAAAAAGAAAAGAGGAGGATATTAGAAGAGTGGTGGCTGCACTTGAATAGGGTACGAAAAAATACAGCAGAAAAGGTTTCTAAGTACAAAGAAAGAAGAGAGTACAAAGAAGAAGAAGATTGAGAAGAAGGAGAAGAAGGCAACTACCAAAGGAAGGATTTGAGCTCATCACTCATTCCTCTTGCTCTCTACTTCGTTTGTATCATTTTCTTCTCTTCAAGTTCTCTTTAACTCCATGAACAATATATTTTCTAGTTTTGAGTTTTTAATTTTAGCTATGAACTAAACTTTTTGAGATTTGGGTGGTTATGAACCCTTGTATGGACTAGTGTTTTGATTTTGCAATGATGAAGTAATCTTGGCTTAGTTCAATTAGTTGTGATGAAATGTTGAATGAATGTTAATTTTTGGCCATTTTTAACATTTAGCAAGCTAGATCTTACTTGGAAAAGTAAGACCTAGTTGAACCCTTCTAATTGATGCATGATTTTTACCTTTACTTTTAGGTATTAATTAGTAGTGAAATAGGAATATTTGGCTACCATGTATAACTAAGGATTTGATGCTCTATTGGACTATTTGTGATCTAAACTGGTGTAGGAATGCATTGTGAGATTGTGAATGGTTTATTGCAAGTTTTGGAAAAAGCTTGCTGGTTTTTTTGAAATCTGTTAACTTTCCCAGGATTGCTGAGTCATTGCTGTATCAACTGGGACATACAAGTGGAAATTAATCACTCAAGTCTATTTTCTAAATTTGAAATTACCACCATTTTAATCACTTTTAGTTTCTTATTTTTAGTTTATTTAGTTTAAAAAATTAGTTCTCAAGTTTAGATTCAAGGCTATAAAGTTTTCTTGTGAATTAATGTGTGACTTTATTTTATTTTTATTTGAAATTCTTGGAATTACTTTTAGTTGATTTAACGTTATTTAGTAAAAAGTCCCTGTGGAGACGAACTTTGATTTACTTATCATTGTATTACTTGTTTGTGATTGTGTACACTTGCGCAATTATAAAGCAATAAAATTTTCACAACAATACTCATGTTTGTTGGGTTTATTTAATGTGTGAGAAATCTGAAGTTGAACAAATTTTCATAGATTTTTTAGAATAATTGAAAACCAATTTCAAACGAGAATCAATATTTTATGAACTGATTATGGGGCTGAGTATTTTAATAATATCTTGGGGACATTTGTAAAAGAAAATGATATTTTACATCAATCTCCTTGTCCAGATACTCTTGAACAAAATGGAGTGGCTGAATGAAAAAATAAACACTTATTAAAAGCTTCTCGTGCTATGATGTTTTATATGAATATACCAAAATATTTTATTGGGGGTGCCATTCTTACTGCATCATATTTAGTTAAGGGATAATTACATAAGGTACCATTTTTTTGTAAAAAAAATATATTTTTACGTTTAAAGAATTTTTTTTTACATTTTTACGGTTTTTCATAGAAATAACACGAAAACAACAAAAAAACTACATAGAAGTAACACGAAAATAACATCTAAATAACAACAAAATATAACATACAAATAATAAAAAATCAACAACAAATTAACAAGAGTAAAACATAAAAAAAAAAAACCGTATTTTTTGTAAATAAAATCAAAAAAATTGTAAAAATGTTTAAAATTCAGTGAAACCTTATTATTGTAATTTTTTTGTTGTTTTTGTGTATTTGTGAAATAATCCCTTTAATTAATGGAGTTTCCACTACGGTTTTAAATAACATCACTCCTTTGGCATATTTGAAATTTTTTTTCCTTCATCTAGAATTAATTCTGTCTTGCTTCTAAATTTTTTTGTTGTACAACTTATGTCCATCTTCCTAAGAGATCTAGTTCAAAATTAGATCCAAGACTTGAAAAGTGTATTTTGTGCTATTCTCCTAACAAAAAAAGGTAATAAATATTTTAATCCTATTACTAAACGGGTTTACACTACTATGGATGTTTATTTCTTAGAAAATACCTATATTTTTCCAAAAATTTAATTTTTGGAAGTTATGTAGCCATTACCAAAAATAATTACTGATGTTTCAGTAAGGAAAACTCAACCCCACCCTATAAATATCAAATCTGAGCTTGGTTTGTCAAAAAAAGAAATACTACGATTAATTAAAAATCGTAATAACCTTGAGCTTATGGTTTATTTAAGGAAAAATATCTTTGAAAAAAATAAAGATCATCAAATCATCCCGGCACACGATCAATTGAATGCCCTAAATGATGGTTCAACAAGTACTGAAAAAATTCTGTTCCCACTGCTCATTCATCTACCATTAATACTATTCTGACAGTTGTTTCTGAACCAATTCCAGTCACATCTGACTTAGATGATCTTTCCATTGCACTTAGAAAAGGAACTCGTAATTATACTATATATCCTACTACCAAACACATATCGTATGATCATTTATCTAAAACTTATAGAGCCTTTACCACTAACATTTTAGAGCTTGTTGTGCCTAGAAACATACATGAAGCATTAGGTGAACTGAGGTAGAACATGGATGTGTGAGGATATGAGTACTTTGAAAAAGAATGGGACTTGGGTAGCAGTTAAATTACCAAAGGGAAAGAAAATTGTAGGTTGTAAATGGGTGTTTACCATAAAGATTAATTCTGATGGTAGTATTGAGAGGTACAAAGCTAGACTCGTGGCAAAAGGTTACACTCAAACCTATGGAATAGACTATCAAGAGATGTTTGCTCCTGCTGCAAAAATCAATTTTATTCGGCTGTTGTTGTCATTAGTCAATTCTAATTGGCAATTACATCAGCTTGATGTGAAGAATACATTTCTCAATGGAGATCTTGAAGAAGAAGTATATATGAGTCCTCCATCGGGTTTACAAAAACACTTTGGCTTTGGCAATGTTTGTAAGTTAAAAAAATTATTGTATGATCTCAAGCAGTCTCCTAGAGCTTGGTTTGAATGATTTGGTAAGGTACTAAAGCTTCATGGGTGCATACATTTCTCAATAGAAGGAAAGGTAGCCATTCTTATATTATATGGTGATGATATTGTACTTACTGGTTATGATTCTCATGAGTTAGAGAGACTAAAAGAGAAGCTTAGTGAAGACTTTGAAATCAAAGATTTAGGTGTTCTAAAATACTTTCTTGGAATGAATTCGCTCGATCCAAGGCTAATATTTTTGTAATTCAGTGAATGTATGTTCTGGATTTATTAAGTGAGATAGGTATGCTAGGTTGCAAACCTGCTAAGACTCCTATTAAACCCAACATCAAATTATAGCCTACAGAATTAGTTAATGTGAAGGTTTTAAAAAAATTGTTGGAAGACTTATCTATTTATCCCACACTCGTCTTGATATAGTATTTTTTGTGAGTATGGTTAGTCAATTTATGCATTCATCAGGTTCAGAACACTTAGATGTTGTCTACAGAATTCTAAGATATCTCAAAGGGACACTAAGAAGAGGCCCCTTATTTAAGACATAGGGACATTTGAAAATTGAATCTTATATTGATGCTAATTAGGCTAGAAGCATAATAGATCGTAGGTCTACCACATGCTACTGCACATTTGTAGGTGGTAATATAGTCACATGGTGCAACAAGAAGCAAAATATTGTAGGAAGAATTAATGTTAAAGCTAATTTGGAAACAAATTTACTGAGAGTTGCAATCCTTCTAGTCAAATTTTGAACATCCTTGTGTTTTCTAGGTGATGCTAGAAGAGCTTTGATCTTCTCTAGCTTCGCCTCAATGCCTCGAGAGCTAACTATGAAACCCATGAATTTCCCTGAAGAAACTCCAAAAGTGCATTTCTTTGGATTTAGTTTCATTCCATATTGCTCGATAATGGAAAAAGCTTCTTCTAAATCTTCGTGATGGCTCATGGAAGTCTTTGATTTCACAAACATATCATCAACGTAGAGTTTCATGTTCTTCCCTAGTAAATTCTTGAACATTTTTTTAACCATTCATTGGTAGGTAGCTCCGACGTTCTTCAATCCAAAGGGCATGACCTTGTAGCAATAGATACCTTTGTCAGTTTGAAAGCTTGTATGCTCTTAGTCAACCACATACATTTTGATTTTATTGTAACCAGAGTATGCATCTATGAAGCTTAAGAGTTCATACCCCAAAGTTGCATTGACCATTTGATCAATTAACAAAAGTGGAAAGCAGTCCTTTGGACAAGCTTTGTTTAGATTTGTGAAATCTATACACATTCTCCATGTCCCATTAGGCTTTGGGACCAAAATTGGATTGGCTAGCAATATGGGATATAGGGCTTCCCTGAGGAAATCAATGTTGGTTAACTTATTTACTTTTGCCTTCACTACTACCAATCTCACTGGATCTAAGAGTATCTGCTTCTATTGAACTGGATCAGCCTTAGGATCTATGTTCAGGGCATGACAAATTACTCGAGGATTGATCTAGTCATGTCAGAATGACTCCAGGCCTGTACATCACCGTTTGCCTTAACTGTGGAGACAATATTTCTTTCGCTGTCGAAGGTAGGTTTTTTCCCACTCTGATGACTTTAGTGGGATCTTCATCATTAATTCATACTTCTTCTACCTCTTCCATAAGCTCCATTGCTCGTTCCACGCCTACCCTTAGATCTAGTTTGTCTTCTTCGTGGACCACCCCTAGTGCTGGCTGGGAAGATGTTCTAGCTTCTGCTACATTTCCGTTATGGACCATGAGAACAGTCTTGGTTGACACATTGTAGTAGCTTCTAGCACTCTTCTAGTTGCCTCTAATCATTCCAATGCTTCTGGTATCTCTAGGGAATTTTAGGTATAAGTAGTAGATGGATGTCACCGCTCCAAAATCAACCAAAAAATGGTCGTCCCATAAGAACATTGTAAGCTATTGGGCAATCAACTACTACATATGTGCTGTTCTTGAAAGAGGACACCACATTGCTTCTAGAGACTTCTTCATTTATTGACATTGGAAGTTGTATTTTTCCCATTGGGATCAGCTTGTCTCCATTGAAGCCTTGCAGTTGAATTGGACAAGGTGACAAGTTGGCTTCCACAAGACCGATGGCTTCAAAGGCATCTTTAAAAATGATATTGACAAAGCTTCCATTATCTACGAGAATTTTAGAAACTCTTTTATTCGCAATCTGAGCTTCTATCACCAAAGGGTCATTGTGGGGGAAAATGCACATGCTTGGCATCATCTTCTATGAAAGTCATTGGCTAATTCATTATCCGAGGATGCTGAGCATGTGATTGTCCTGAATGGCAAGTTTCATCTTGATCCAACTCATTCAAGTATCTTTTATGTGCATTTTGGGTGCTTTCGGTAATGTGTGGTCCACCAAAAATGGTTGTTACATGACCATCTAGCACAGGTTGGGCTGCTCCAGGAGGATATGGATTTACAAGACCAGAAGCTGCAACAAGCGTTGTTGCTGGAGCTTTTTGTACCCGCTCAAGGGCTTGTGAATTGGGAGCTTGAATTCTAGGAGCTTGTGGATGTCCTACTCCTTGAGGAGGATTAATAGCTCCATGTTATTTAGGAATAAAAAGCTATCTATGTGCAACCCCTTGTCCAGGATAAATGACTGGTATTCTTACCGAATTGGGCAAATGTTGTGGTCAATCCTAATGTCAAACCCACCATCTTCATATCATCAGTAACCTTGGTTTTAGCAGCAATATTTATCATACATTGGATGTATTTCTTCAAGCTTTCTCTTGGTTTTTGTTTGACATTGGTCAGGGAACTAGCTTCTAGGTCGAAGGCCTTCGCTGTTGCATATTGCTTTTTGAACATTACTTGTAGATCCCTCCAGTTGTGGATCGATCTTGGAGACAACCTCTTCCACCAGTCTTTCGCGGACTTGCTCAAAGTCAGTGAAACGCAAAGACATTTTGCTTCATGTGATTGTACTTGGACAGGTGGTCCTGGGGTTTGTCCTACCTTTGTACAATTCCATTTGTGGCATTTTGAAGTGGTCCGGTAGTTGTGCATCTATTATTCTTTTCACACATGGTTTTGAGTCTTCTTCTTCAGAGTCTGACACATTACCATTTTGCTTTTTGGAGACCTTCTCTGTGAGATTCATCAACTCTTTGACTTTGCATTCTATGCGTTGAGTCTTGTCACTTGAAGATTCCCTTCTGCGAACATTATTGATATGATTTCTCAAATTATTCTCACAGGGTCTAGATTTTTTCGTCCTTGCTTTCTCTTTCTTCTCATTTAATCTTCTTTGAAGATAATTTATGGAGAGACTTCCACTGTTGCTATATAAAACCGAATATACCTCATAGCAATCATCACTTTGACTACTGGAGTTGTTGTGATGATGCTTGTACTTTTGAGAAGTAGACTTCTTGCCTCCAGCATTAGTCTTATCTTTCTGTGCGACTCTGCCTCTGGAATTAGTCTAGTCACCCTACCCTGAAGCATGGTTTCTTTTCTTTTTCTATTGAGGTTGGTTGACAATTTTAGACTTCTTTTGTTGTTTAGTTGAAGGAGTCTTCTTCAAAGTTTCACCAACTATCTTTTTCCGTTATCCTTGCGAGGATTTGAGGTTCCAAGATCTTTTAGATTAACTCTTCCAGGAGCATCAATTGTTGGAGGTGTTTGCACATTAGGGTTCCCTTTGGTCAAGGCTTTCATCACCACCTCCATTCTTGTCATCTTCCTAAGCAATATCTCGTTGAACTGGTCTTGACGGGATAGCCTGGTTTCAGTTAATTGAAATTTTTTGGCCATGGCGACCATGAGATCTGACTCATCAGGAGAGTCCTTTTCTCCAGCACCACCTTCAATAATCTTATCCTGACGATCATCCTTCGGTGTGTCTTGAGGATCATCTTTTGGTCTCTCTTGAAGATCATCATTATCATCATTAGAACTGTTCTCTTTTGAGTCATCCTCTCCAAATATAGGAGCGTTGTCTTTGGCAACTTGATCTTTGTGACGACTAGTTGCCTCATTTTGATAATATATAACATACTTGTTAATAAATCTAGATCCTGGTAAAATAATTCCAACACTCGGTCCCCGAGCTCCTCACTCATTCTGATATCATTCAGCAAATTCCATCTAAAGAGAGTTGAGAGAGCGAGGAAGCCCGAACTCCAATACCGAAGCTATCGCAGGGATTGAAGCTCAAAGATCAATGGCTGGAGGTATATCGATCCTTCATTGTATATATATTATCGATATGTTTATAGTTTTTCCGCATTACATATCGTTTATATATATGCTATATGTATGTAAAAAACTAATATTTTTAGTATAATAAATTATTCAAAATTTCAAAAAGAAAAATTATAAATGTGCATAGTCAGTTGTACATTTTATATTTTCATAAAAATAATTTATTGATGTAAATTATGGTCAGAAATATAGTTACATTACAAATGTTTATTTAATTAATTAAAATTAATTCAAATTAACTTATGTATATAATTTTTTGTATGAACTTTCGAATTGTTATCAATTAGTTTTTGCATTAGAAAACTATTTAAAAAAGAGATTATTTCACAAACACACAAAAACAACAAAAAATTTACAAAAATACGGTTTCACGGAATTTTAAATATTTTTACGATTTTTTTGATTTTATTTACAGATAATACGGTCTTTTTTTGTTGTACAGTTAATTTGTTGTTGATTTTTGTTATAAGTATGTTATGTTTTGATGTTATTTAGATATTATTTTCATGTTACTTTTATGTAGTTTTTTGTTGTTTTCGTGTTGTTCTATGGAAAACCGTAAAAATATAAAAAAAATTCTGTAAACATAAAAATGTAATTATTCCTTTAAAAAATAGCAATATATAATTAAGAAAGTATGTTGGTAGTATTTACTATAATTTGGGTAGTTTTCCCAAAATAAAAAAACCACAAATTCATAAAATATATATATTATTTATCCTAATTTATAATAATTAATATTATTTATGCTGTTTTATAAATTTTCCATTACTGTGAAAATTTGAATAATTTAATATTTTGTTTATTTTCATAGTTAAAATAATATTGTTCAAAAATAATTAAAAATGATAATGTTAAAAATGTAGTTCTAATATATGTCATAATGTTCTCTTTATATTTTTGTAATTTACTAAAAAAAAAAAAGCCCAAAACAACATTGTCCCTTTTTATATAGTTATAGATTATGGTTTATATTGAGTTTGTTTTTTTTCTTTTTCAAGAAAACAAGCTCTGGTTTATAATATTTAGTTAAAAAAAATACACGTGTTGCCTATTGATTCCGTTAACTGCTAAGATGTCCCAAGTTCTTTTTATATTGGCCTTTGACAGAACGGTAACTTTTGAATCGCACAACGGTCACAGATCTAACGGTCACAAATTTAAAAAAATTCGACCGTTGGAACGATTCGTCTTCTGAACCTCCAGCTTCAAAAGGGATATCTCTTTCTTTACCGCATTCGTAGAACTCCTTGTGTGTGAGAGATACGTGTTCAGTAAGGGAGCGATCTAAGATAAAGAGAGAAACCTAGAAGAATATCATTCTTGTGTCTTTGCCAATCAAGATTTTCAACAGGGACTTTTGGAAGATCTTCTAGGTTTTAGAAGAAGAAATGGCTTCAAGAGTAGTTATTCCTCAACAAGCTAGAGGTAATACCCTTTTTATGTCTTCTTCTTGAAATTGTTTTGTTATTATGATAATCGGACAAAGTTTATCAATGGCCCCTTTCGAAGATCGGCCCCCGTCTTTTTTTTTTCTTTTCATATTTGGGGGTACTATGTATTTGTTTCTTGGAGCCATGATTCATGATCTGTTTTGGGTACAATCCTTCTTCTGATTTTTAAATCCCGTTACTGGAATAGGTGAGGCAGTCGAAAACAAGGTGCACAAGAAGAACCCAGTGGCCCACGATGGGAAAAATCGCAGAGCTCTTGGTGATATTGGGAATATGGTACCTGCTGCTAGAGGAGGAGTTGAAGGCAAACCTAATCGCCCCATGACAAGGTTTTTTCTCTCTTTCTCTCTGTACAACAATATGTGTTTGGTTTCTTAATGTGTTGTTTGTCTTTGCTAAGTTTTTATTTATATTTTCTTCAGGAGTTTTCATGCGCAATTAATCGCTAACGCTGAAGCCGCTAGAGCTGCTGAGAAGAACAAGGTTAGTGTTTTGATAAAACTTTAATTTTTATAACAACTTTCTAGAGTTCTGGTAATTGATTTTGTATGCTCTTTTCAAACTATGCTATGCAGAAACAGATGGTGGTTCCTGATGCTGGGAGAAGAATTGAGGCACTAAAGGCCAACAACAATAATAAGATTGTTAATGTTAAGCCTAAGCCCATAGAGGTGATTGATCTATCCTCAGACACAGAGGAAGTCAAGAAGAAGCCGGAGAAGCCTTTGAACAACATGAAAAAAGAAGTAGAAGTTGGGGGAGGGGCCTCCTTAAGAAAGAAAGCACCAACACTTACTTCAGTTCTTACTGCTAGAAGCAAGGTATATCTGGTTGTATACGTTGATTATATATAGTAGTTTTGGGAAAGCCAAATTATGAATTCTGCATGTGATCAATAGTTTGTTCTATGTTCTAATTTGACTTCTAAGTTCTAATTTGTTCTTATTTATAGGCGCAGATAGTTGACATAGATGCAGCAGATGTAGACAACGAGCTGGCTGCGGTTGAATATATTGAAGATATGTACAAGTTCTATAAGCTAGTCGAGGTAGTCATTTTTGTGTTAGTTTTGCTGTTCTTTCATGTCTTCAAGTGTAGTCATTGTTATTTCATCCCTTTGTCTTCAACATTTACTAATCTCACACTTTTTGTTCCATTAATGAACAGAATGAGAACCGGCCTCATGACTACATAGATTCACAGCCAGAGATCAATGAACAGATGAGAGCTATACTAGTGGATTGGTTGGTGGAAGTTCATACCAAGTTTGAACTCTCTCCTGAGACTTTTTACTTGACTATCAATATAATTGATCGGTTCCTGGCGGTAAAAACAATATCAAGGAGAGAATTGCAGTTGGTGGGCATAAGTGCCATGTTAACAGCCTCAAAATATGAAGAAATTTGGGCTCCCGAGGTAAGGATAAGAAAAGGTTCATTCATCATTCCTTTGAAGAATACTGCAAGAAAAGTTTATATGTCTGAAACATCATCCTTGCTTTATTTATGTACAGGTCAACGATTTCGTATGTCTCTCAGACAGAGCTTACACTCATGAGCAGATATTAAGAATGGAGAAGATCATTCTAGGCAAGTTAGAGTGGACCTTAACTGTTCCAACACCATATGTTTTCCTGGTTCGTTTCATCAAGGCATCTTTCCCTGGTGACAAGCAAGTTAGTAGTCAATCTCTCTATTCTCATTAATTTTTCTCTGAAATCTCATTGAACATTTTCTCATCTAACAAAGCTTTATGTTTTTTTCAGTTGGAGCACATGGTTTACTTTCTAGCTGAGCTAGGTATGATGCATTACGCAACAATAATGTATTGCCCTTCAATGATAGCTGCCTCGGCAGTGTATGCTGCTAGATGCACCCTCAACGTGGGTCCAGTTTGGAATGACACACTAAAGCTACACACTGGTTTTGCAGAGACACAGCTCATGTAAAATGCCCTCATTTTATTTTTATTTATGATTATTATTTTACCAAACTCTGGATTTTAATATATATATTTTTTTGGTCCTGCAGAGACTGTGCTAAACATTTAAGCAACTTGCATTCAATGGCTGAGAAAGCTAAGCTTCGGGGTATATACAGGAAGTATATGTCTTCAGAAAGAGGGTCAGTTGCTCTGCTGACACCGGCTAAGGCTCTCTTGCCATCTCTGTGAATTTGAGGATAACTTCATGATGCCACCGCAGCATCATCTATATGAATTTGTTTTGGAGGATAAGAATTTACTTTACTTATGTGAGACAACTTCATCAATATGAATTCACTGTCCTTTTTTTCTCTTCATTGTGTTACAAAAAACTATACTTTGTATTTTTTTTTTTAACTATTTTAAAAAAGTTCAATTTTACCATGAATACACTGTCCTTACAAAAAGATTACAAACAAAAACTCTATAACCATCAAATTCTTCACACACTAAGAATTGAACTTTCTAAAAAAACATTCTTTAAACCTTCAAACTCGTGCTAGGGGCGTATAAGATTTTAACAAAAACGTATTTCATGATCCCAAACAAATGGCAAAGTTCAAACAAATAAACAACCTATAATATTACGTGGGTGTAATTTTATTTAGACATACGAGAAAGAAATTTAAAATGTTGGAAACTATTACGAAGGCGTAGCAATCTGGAACTTCTAAGCCCCATTCAAGATGTTAATTCTATTTTCTTAGATTATAATTTCTTTAATTTTTTAAAGATTTTATTTCTCATTTATTTAGAATTAAGATGCGGCAGATTTAAATAATAATAAAAAGAAAAAAAATCATTAACAAATTAATTTAAAAATAATAATTTTTTTGACAAATTAAAAATTATCATTTTAATTTATAAAAATTTTCAAATTAAATTAAATTTGAAAATTTTAATAGATTATAATAATTTTTACTAATAAAAATTACTAATAAAATTAATTAGTTAATAAATTTTAATAGATTAATAATTTTTATGCAAATTTAATTTCACATCCCGATTAATTCTTAAACTAAAATTTTTTAAGAATATTATTGTCATCATATCTTACTTGTAGTCGTCATTATATTCGAAATCATTATCATCACCGTATCGAAATTTGACCAAATGTTATCAAAATCTATAGAATAAAAAAAAATTAATAAAACTTTCATTTATTGTTGCTACCACACTACATTATCACATATACAATGTTATTTTTTTTTTAACTAAATCACACCAAACATAGTATTTTCCAATTATCAAAATCCTGTCGATTAAGAGATTATCATGGGAAATATAAGGATGAAAATACTAAAAATAGAAAACTTTGTAAAGAAACTCGCAGAAAGAGAAATCTATAGAAAACTCACCATAGAATGCCGTATTTGAAATTCATATAAATAAAAGAAATAATTAATCACTATACAATGTTAGATCTACAAAAGAAAAAGAAATTTAATATAATGATTATTAAAAATTGAGAACTTTGTAATGAATTCACAAAAGGAGAGTTCTATAAAAAAAAAAACTTACCATAGAATGTCAAACTTGGAAAGAATTCACCAATTTTTTCTTCGATTAAGTTCTTCTAATTATTGTTGCATCAATATACTAAACCATGCATGTATCTAGTCAAACAATTATTAGTTTCTATGTGTTGAAATTTTTAGAACTACATATAATATAAATTAATAATAATTAATTAATCAGATATAACAATAAATAATTATGTATATTGTGTATGTGTTTTCTATGTGTTGAAATTTTTAGAACTACATATAATATAAATTAATAATAAGTAAATTAATCAGATATAACAATAAATAATTATGTATATTGTGTATGTGTTAGAAAAATAGAGACTATTTTGAATTGGTAGTTTACGCTTCAATGTCTAATGCTTTAACTAACAATTTAAATTGCTTTATGCTATAGAAAAAAATGAATAGAGAAAGGATGAGAAGGGAGAGCTTGTAAAAATTATTAGATTTATAGTTAATGTGGTTTAGAATATATATATATATATATATATATATACTAGTAAAAAACTACGTGCGAGGCACGTATACTAAATTTTATGCTAGTTATTTTTACTTTATTTAAAAGTAATACTAATTGAAGAATTTTTTTTTCATAATAAAGCGTTATAAAAAAATATTATTAGTTATTAGGTGAGATTATTATTATGTATATCTTACTAATGTAATTTATAATTTTGACAATTAAAAGAATATTAGATGCAATATTTTTGTATTTAAGAAAGCTTGATAATTTAACTGTAATATGTTCTTAAGATAATACAAAAATAAACTAAAAATTAATATTCAAATACTAAAGAAAACACAACTTAACTGTGTGTAAAATAAAAAAGAAAATTAAAAATCACTCCGTAAATTGTTGATAATTGAAGATAACACTTGTCTAAAAGTTGTAGATAAGAAAAATAAAAATACTCTTAATAGGAGCTTAATCTTCATTTGCTTCGATAGAGACAATAGTATAATGTTTGTATTTTGCACTTTTCATTCTAGCTGGATCTGCATATAATAGGATTGTCTATTTTTCCTCCAAGATTATTATCTTCCAAAAAAAACTCAAATAGTTTTCTCCTCCAAGATTGTTGCAACAATAGGATTATATGTAGTCCAAGCATAATGTTGTACTATATATACTCGTTCTATTCATTAAAGATTGGAGAAGTACACAACAAATAGTTTCAAGAAAGATATGTCAATTGTTCATCAAAATTCAAAATATAAACAAATTACATTCTTTTGTTTCATATATATTAATCAGTAGCCAAAAAATCCAAATTCAATTGCTTCATCATCGTCAATAATTTATCCCATCTACATAGATATGGACAATATTGATCACAAATCATAAACTTATATACAGTGAAACAAACTATCAGGTCATGAAATTATAAAAAGCAATATGAAATTACAAAATTTGCACCTTGAACGACTTAGTTCAACTGCTCTTGCCTATTCGATGCTCTTGTTCTTATGCTTCTCTTGATATTCGAACAACCGTCTCTTTCAATGCCACATCCTCTCGTCTATCTTCATTCTTGCAACAAAAAATAAAACCAACTTCTATTTCAACTCAGATTAGCTCAAATTTCAAAACCCACAAAATAAAAATTTAAAATTTCGAGAAAAGAAAAGAAAAGAAGATTAATTTTAACAAAAATTTCCCTTAATCATAATCGTAACAAATATTTAATTTCATATTCAAATGCGAAAAAAATACAATATTATTGAAAATTAGATTATATTTAAGAATCATGAAGATTCTACATCCAAACACAATATATTGTTTTAATCAGATTAGATTAAAGAAATAGAAAACAAAAACAATATCTCATGTAAATTAGATTTTACCTTGTTCTCTACCACAGAGATGTTTCTCTAGTTTCCAACCATCATAACCACTCTGGTACAATACAGGTAGAGATAACAGATCTAATAAGTACAAGACCCTGATATCTCATATGTATCAATCAAGCAACGCTTGAATGTCTTCGATCGTGGATCGTCTAGTCGAGGAGCATACACCATTTTCAATTCCATCGCCAACATTAGGCAATCAATTAATTAATCGCCCAATCCAATTTTGTATTTCAAATGAAAATATTTTACCTGGTTTATATATGCATCGCTGAGCGAGAGGCTGATTTTATAGCGAGTGTATTTCCGTGAAGAACAGCTCAAATAAAATTGATGGGTAAAGAGGAGTCCTCTTCCTTTGCCCCCTTCTCTATGCCTTCCATTCAATTACTCTAGAAAAACTTGATCAATTTTACATAAACTTATACATTTAATTTAATAAAAAAATAAAATTTAATAATTTTAGAGCAATATGAATCAAGATTAAATGCGTACAATAAAAGATGTGTCTTTTAGTGCGATCAAATTAATGTGAGATTTTTTTTTTCAATGATCAATTCTATCATAATAAGAAGAACAATAAGAAAAACCAATAGTTTAAAATTGGTGACAATGTTGCACAGCAAATAACAATTAGATCACTACAATGTTAAGAAACATACTACTTTCATTGTATTCAGAAGCCCACCAATGGCCCCTTTCAAAAAAAGAAAGAAAAAGAAAGAAAAAAAAAGCCTAGTTCCTATTTTTTAAAAAAGGAACATAATTATGCAACCTGATAAAAAATAAGTGTCGATTTTACTAATTCATGAAAAGGGAAGCAATATCCAAAAATTTGTTTTTCTCAATGAAGAAGAAACCAAATTTTAAGTAGTTATTTTATTCAATTTCAATATTAATAATCTCATTCCATCAATTTTCTCAGAACCACAAGCAATAACAAATCAAATATAATTATGTGTAAATTGTCAATCAATATTCAAATCACTCATGCCAATGGACTTTCCCTCGATCTCTATTTCGAAATAAACTTTGTGGGTCACTTTTTCTAAATCAAAACCTATACCTATTAAACACTCAAAAAATAAAATAATAAACCATTATTTGAATACCAAAACAAAGGGTCCAATTACAAAAACAAAGGCATAGAAATTACCTCATAAGGCTCCTTTTCGACAACAACTTGCACAAAAGCTTCGCTTAATCTGCTTTGATATCAGTTACCCAAACATCAAACTTAGAACAATTACCATGGATCATAATAAAAAAAGGGATCTTTCACAAACCCATTATCCTCTCAAATTAATATAGCTAAGAAATTACAATTCTGCATTTTCTTCTTCAAGGTAGCCTTCAATTATATTATGAGCAACTAATTTTGAATTATCTTTTTTCTATACCACATCATCATAGAGAATCACAATTGAATCGTATCAACAATAAATGTACAGAGATATAAAAAGGCTAGTTTACCCCATTATAGGTGCTAAAAACGCTTAACATTCGAATTGATAAGACAATAAAGCTCATCCAACTCTGTAGAAGATAAAATGGCCATATCAAACTGTACGATATCCTGAGGAAAGCCATCTAAGTATTGCAAATCAGGGTATGTTTCCACAAGACCATCAATGAACTCAGTCACCACATCTACACCTACCACCACAAGAACATCATAACATTATATAATTTAAACTTGCATCAGTCAACACTTTAAAGAACATTAATCAACAAAAAATTATCAATCTTTAAAATCAACAAATAATAGCAATAACATATATATAATATCAACAAAATTATTCTAGTTTTATTTTAGTTTTCCCAGAATTCAAAACAAAAACAATAATGATTGAAAATCAAAACAATAAAATTCTAATTACACAAGATGAGAAATTCGTGCATGTACATTAGAATCAAAAACAGTATTTATTTGAGTTTGCGGGCAATGCATTTAGAGAAGAATATTGAAAAGGATTTAGTTGAGGAAGGGAGAAAGAGCGTTGTAGTGGTAGCATTAGGATCATTCATGAGCTTCTTGCCCTGAAAAAGCCGACGAACGAAAGAATCAGAGTTAGAAAAAGAGAGAGGTTGGTGAAGCAATAAGTCAAAAAATATATATCTATTGGCTCAAATGTTGCTTACCTATCGAGAAGCGCATGATAAGAGCCGAGACACGGTATCCCTTTATCGAGAAATTAGTTTTTTCCCTCCTGATGGCTTTAAGAAAACTAAGACCCTACTTCCAGGCTCATCCCATTAAGGTACTTACAAATCACCCACTTTGGCAAGTCTTGCAAAAACCTGAAGCCTCAGGAAGACTCCTTAAATGGGCCATGGAATTGAGCTAGTTCGATATACACTATGTCCCGCACATCTCCATAAAAGGACATGCCTTAGCAGACTTCATAACGGAATGTAATGAAGTAGAGGCCTGCTCTAGTAGGCCAGCCCAGCAGATGCCGGTATGGAAACTGTTCGTCGATGGGGTGTCAAATGAAAATGGATTCGGTGCTGGGATAGCAATGATATCGCCAGACAGACTCCGACTCCAGGCCGCCGTACGCTTTGCATTTCCAGCTTCCAACAATGAGGCCGAATACGAAGCGCTAATTGTAGAACTAAGACTGGCCAAAGCCGTAGGGGCTGCAAGGGTAGAAGTCTTCAGTGATTCTTAGTTAGTGGTTAGCCAGGCATCAAGAGAATACCAAACACGTGGACAAAAAATTGCCGCTTACGTAGCAATTTTCAGAGACTTTCTCCACGAGTTTATAGAATACAAAGTGGAAAGAATCTCACGAGAAAAGAACGCTCACAGAGACTGTCTGGCTAAGCTAGCCTCAGACAGCGAAATAGAAAGACTGGGGGTAGTACCTGTCGAACACCTCGCGGAGCCAAGCATCAAAGCCAAAGAGATGGTAGCTACTAATGAGGAAGGACCGAGTTGGATGGACTCCATCATCAAATACATAACGCAAGGAGAGTTGCCTCATGAAAGGGCTGTATCTAGGAGGTTACAGTACCAGGCGCATCGATACATAATGATGGATAATGTCCTTTATCGGAGAGAGCTCAACATACCGTACTCAAGGTGTGTGTCGGACCCTGAAGCTAGACGGATCATGCAAGAAGTCCATGAAGGGTTTTTGTGGAGACCACACAGGAGGTCCGAGTCTCTCGAAGAAAATACTGAGACAAGGATGCTTTTGGCAAACAATGAAGAAGGATTGTGTAGACTATGTCCTAAAATGGGATTCGTGCCAATGATTTGCAAGCATACCGAGAGCCCCGCCCAACGAAATTACCTTGATGACTAGCCCCTGGCCCTTTGCGGTGTGGGGGATAGATGTCATTGGATCCTTACCAACGGGAAAGGGAGGGGTAAAGTATGCTATAGTGGTCGTAGACTATTTCACAAAATGAATAGAGGCCGAGCCTATGAAGATCATAACCGCTAAGAAAGCATTAGACTTTGTTATCAAAAACATCGTGTGTCGATACGGCTTGCCTCATAAAATAGTCTCAGACAATGGAAAGCAGTTTGACTGCGAAGAATTCACAAACTTCTGCAACCAACACGGAGTCGTCAAAAGCTTCTCTGCGGTTACAAGGCCGCAAACAAATGGACAGGCGGAGGCCGTCAACAAAATACTAAAAGTTACCTTAAAGAAAAAGCTGCTAGCCTGCAAAAACAACTGGCCTGAAGAACTGTCATGAGTATTATGGGCCTACCGGACCACTCCAAGAACATCAACCGGACACTCCCCATTCTCAATGTTGTACGGATGTGAAGCTATGGTACCGGTGGAAACCTTGTTCCCATCTCACAGAAGGGCAGCATATGATCCAGCAACAAACAAAGCTTTATTACAAGAAGCGCTGGATCAAATAGACAAGCTCCGGGATGAGTCTCAGGTACGGATGGCAGCTTATCAAAGAAAGGTGGCTAAATATTTCAACGACAAGGTCAAAAGATAGAAAATTCACCATTGGTGAACTAGTCCTACGAAGGGTCTTTCCAGCCACCTAAGAACCCGGAGTGGGGGTACTTGGGCCAAATTGGGAAGGGCCATACGAAATTGAGAATAAAATCGGCTCCGCGACCTATATGCTAAAAAGAATGGACGGATGCACAGTGCCTAGGGCCTGGAATGCTGAACACCTCCGAAAATATTATCAGTAGTTAAAAACGAAGTTTATATTCTATAAAATAACCTGTGCTGGACAAATATATGCAATCTCCTATGTAATTTTTAAAGCTAAGTGACCTAAAAAATTTCTTTTCATGTCACTTAGGGGGGTATTAAAGCACAACATACGGGCAAAAAATAGGATGAATATAAACAGGATGAACATAAGAAAGTAAAAGGTTAAACGAAACCAAATGACGTACAAATTGTTCAAAAGAAAAAAAAGTAAAGGCCTGGGGCCGGGCCATAAAATGTCTCCCTTTAAAAGAAAATAGAATTGTCTTATAAGTGAGGGGAAGGAAAAAATAAAAAATAAAAAT
Organism: Cannabis sativa; assembly: GCF_029168945.1. Classification (NCBI taxonomy): domain Eukaryota; kingdom Viridiplantae; phylum Streptophyta; class Magnoliopsida; order Rosales; family Cannabaceae; genus Cannabis; species Cannabis sativa. The sequence continues at coordinate 10,496,698 of NC_083608.1, read as the reverse complement.
CAACATTACTTAATCAGCCCGGGGAGGAAGACGAGGATGTTGGAAATATATTACCAGGATCTAGATTTACTACCAAGTATGTTTTATTAACATCCTAATATGAATTCTAAAACAATGAAATAAATACATAAGAGTTTAAGAAAACCTTTCATTGGGTTCAGCGGAATATAATGACTCCTTCCATTCAGATCTCTAGCCCTTGATTCCTTTCTGTAGCAGAGCATAATCAAGATCTGAATCTGGATCTCTTTCTCTCCTTCTTAGATGCTGATTTTCCATAGTCTTACATACTATGATTGAGGTACCACTTGATGTGTGTGGGCACGACTCTATCACTCAAGGGAATTTTGAAATTAGAAGAGAAGAAAAGAGAGAGAAGGGGCGGCTTGGCTTTTCTCTGAAGGAAACAATGTGCAAAGTTATGAGTTTCCTGAAGCCAACACTTTCTATTTATAGAATGCCCTCTAGGTTTAGGTTAGAATTGTGTGGCATTAATATAATGGAAAAAATAAAATGGTAAACCTCTTGCATAGTGGGCGGCCCGTATGAGGAAATTGGGTCTCACTTTGCTGTTGGGTTTTATGCCCTAAATAAAACTCATTTCAATATAATCAGATTTACTTATTAATATAGATCAGAAATAACATTTAATGTTGCATGGTTCACATGATTTATTTCATGATTATATGTACATAATGTATAGATTCATCTGAAACCCTTTTCACATACTTGATCCTGTTTATTGTGCCGTCAACACATTGGAAAGTAAACATGACTATGTGAATAAAGTTTCCTAGATTTATCAGACATAGGGTTTTACTGATATGATAATCTACAACAGAGTTTACTTGCATTTGGAGAAGTGCTATGTTCTTTCCAGAGCATTGGTTAAAGTAAAGCTCAGGTTGGATGCATGGAGTATGCATTGGAAGGGACCGATATTGAACTTTGACTTAGATTTAATTAAACTTACCGCAAAATCTATTCAAGTCAATATCTCCTAGTTGATCCTAGATCAAATGTTCTTAATCCTGTTATGATTATGCTCAATCTTGAAAGGCTATTCGTGTTCTTTGATTTGTTAGTTAAGCCTACTTTTAGGTCAGGGTGATACGTACATTTTGGGAACACGGTAGTGCAATTGAGTGGGAGCGCTAGCATAAACATGGAATCTATAGCTTCTATCTGGCGAATAGTAAGCAAAGGATGATCTCCTTCGAGCTTGACCAAACGAAAATAAATGGTGGAGATCTCATTTCACATAAGCCGAAATATCATTTATACTAGGTCAAGTGTTTTAAGGATAAAATACATAAGTAGGTGTTACGGTAATTTAATCCCTTTACTGTGTAGATCATTCATATAGAGGATCATTGATCACATTAGGATTATAACAATGGATAACTAATAATGTGTCTATATGGTGGAACATATAGAGCATTCTATATACTGAGAGTGCAATTCTAAGTTCTATGCGTGGATTCAACGAAGAATTAATAAGTTAGTGAATTTTAGTGTTAAATTCTTGATCTACTTATTGGAAGCTCGGTTATATAGACCCATGGTCCCCCCACTAGTTGAGATAATATTACTTGTAAGACTCATGTAATTGGTTTTGATTAATCAATTATAATTCTCAAATTAGACTATGTCTATTTGTGAATTTTTCACTAAGTAAGGGCGAAATTGTAAAGAAAGAGTTAATAGGGGCATATTTGTTAATTATGATACTTTGTATGGTTCAATTAATAAATATGATAAATGACAATATTATTTAATAATTATTTATAGTTATTAAATAGTTAGAATTGACATTTAAATGGTTGAATTAGAAAATTAGCGTTTTTGAAAAAATCAGATGCAGAAAAGATAAAACTGCAAAATTGCAAAAAGTGAGGCCCAAATCCACTTGTATAGGGCCAGCCACTTTTGTAGGAATTTAAACTGATTTTTTCATTATTTTAATGCCAAATAATTCAAACCTAACCCTAGTGGAATGCTATAAATAGATAGTGAAGGCTTCAGGAAAATTACACTTAAATTTTTCTATTTTTCCTTCAGAGAAAAAACTGAGCCTTCTCTCTCCCTATCTGGCTGACCACTCCCTCTCTTCTTCTTCAATATTTCGAAATCCTTAGTGATTAGAGTAGTGCCCACACACATCAAGTGATACCTCAATCATAGTGAGGAAGATCGTGAAGAAAGATCATCAACAAAGGAGTTTCAGCATCAAGGATTCAGAGAAAGAGATCCAGGTTCAGATATTGATAATGCTCTGCTACAGAAAGGAATCAAGGGCTAGATATCTGAACGGAAGGAGTCATATTATTCCGCTGCACCCAATGTAAGGTTTCCTAAACTTTATATGTGTTTATTTCGTCGTTTTAGAAAGTTCTTATTTAGGATGTTAATAAACATACTTGTGAGTAGATCTAGGATCCTGGTAAAATAATTTCCAACAACTGGTATCAGAGCCATGGTAATTGATTTACTTGCAAGAAATTTGGACTTTAAAACGATTGTTTGTATGTTCTTTGGATGATATCATGTTGTATTGAGTGTTATTTGATGATTGATTGATGTTTGTAAATTTTTCGTGAAAAATAATTGCGATTCAGTTTCTGGAATTAGTTTTATTGGATAGTATGGAAAAAATTAAGCAAGTTAGCCTTTTACAGAACTCAATTTGGATTTTATTTGAATTAGTTATGAATTTTTGAAGATTTGGAAAATCTACTGGCATGACAAATTTTCCTCATGATCGCAAAACTGTCCGTACAGTTCACAATTTTTTTTGTTTTTCTTCGATTTTTCATGCTTTTTCATGGAATTAACTTCCGATTTTTGGTATAGTTTTGTATTTATACTATTACTATTCCTAATTCAATTCTAATTATCTTTTTGAATTAATTTAATATTTTTTAAATTTAATTCAAGATATTAGTGTAATTTGAATTTGAATAGAATTAGTATCTATCTTCTTGCTTAAAAATCTATCTTATTTTAAAATTTGATTATATCTTATCTTATTTTAAATTTAAAAATAAGATATTTATAATCATGTAATTTTTAAATGATATAAGATATTTTGCTAATTTTTTAAATTTTGTTATTTTATTTATTTAAATCACATTTAAAATTTGAAAAAGATATTTATTTATCTTTTCTAATTTTTTATTTAATTTTTATTTATAAAATAACATTTAAAATTTAAAAGTAGTTAGCAAATTTTTGAAATGATATTTAGGTTGGTTGAAACCTAATTTTTCAAAAATTGTAGGTTTAATTTTAAATTTAAATTTTTTAAAAATTTCGAATTTTTCAAATTTTTTTTTATATTTTTCGAATTTTTTTTTTATTATTTAATTAATTATTTTCGAAATTAAAAATTTAATTTAAAATTAAATAAATCCTACATCCAACTATCCGGCTAACCTTGTTGCAGGAGTATGTGTTTTAGCTTATGTGTAAGTTTTCAAAAGCTATTATTACTTGATTGCAAATAGCCATGGTTCCTTTTTGCCAGATCTAATGATCTGATGGCTCCCTTGGTCAAGATAATAATTTGTAACAGGTATATTTAAAATCTTCTTTCATCTGTGTATGACCTAGCAACATGATAGACCCATCCAAAGTGTGCCTCGTGTGAGCCTATGTGTTTAATTTTATTATAGATGCATATAGGTTAATGTTGCTAAAATAAATTATCATAGCTTCGATAGAATTTATTTAGGCCCATTTAGTTTTTGGGCCTATTCAATTAATAACATTGTTCTTATTAAGGTTAAATTCCTCTCTTTGGGCCTCAGGTGAGAGTTGGGACCCATGTAAGTGGGTACGACATACCGAACCCAAGACTCCCTCACATGAACCACCCCAATTGTGAAGGCCCATTTGCTTGATTTGAACAACTGTACTAGGTTAATTACACTAGTTTAACCTAATAAAATTGATTAGCAACATAATTAATTTCATTTATTTTGAAATTAATTTAAGAAAATTATAGTTTAAAGAATTTTTATTCTAAGCTAAACTATATGTATTTTCTTGTATTTAATTAAATATAGAATTATAACCATCTAGATTCTTTCTGGAACTTAATTTAAATTTTTCATTAAATATTCTTATTTAAGTTATATTTAGTTATCTACAACTAACCAACTTAAATCTGAATATATTTTGAATTTCAAATTTCAAAATTAAGTTGAGGAATTTTAGGCATTGGTTATTAAGATTCTTTAGATATTTTTTAAGTTAATATCTTTTCGAATATTAACTTAAAATGGAATATTTTTGAATTAAGTGGTTACAACTTAATTTTTGATATTTAATTAAATTTAAATTTGAAAATATTTAAGTTCTAGATTTTTTTTCTAATACAACTTAAATTAGATATTTTTTTCAAATTTTGTGGAAAAGATACTTAGTTAAATAAGATATTTTGTAGATAGTTATTTCTAGACTACTTATTATTTCTAATATTAAATAGGAAAATATTATAAATTGTGAAATTAATTATTTAAATAATTAATTTTGGTACAATTTATTTTAAGTATATTTTTTCCTAGTATTAAACTAGAGATTAATAATTAAGCCTTCTCTACACTTAATTATTTATTTCTTGAATTTAATACATTTAATTAATTTGAAAAATTAAATAACTAAGTTGATTTTCATCATGATACTTAAATATTTTTTTTCATGACACTTAATTAAATAGAAAATTATTTTTAGTTGAAATTTATTTTTCAACTAAATTTAAATAATTTTCAAAAATATATTTTTTCTTTATTTTATTAATCAATTTTCGAAATTGCATTTCTTAAATGCTAGAATTTCGAATTTTATTTTGAAAAATAGATTAAGTTGTAAATTAATTATTTATTTTAATTAATTCTTGGATCAACTTAAATCAATGATTTTTTTCATTTATTGATTAATTTAAAATAAATTGAATTAAAGTATATTATTAGAAATTGAATTAATTAGTCAAAGGAAAATCTAGATAGATGATATTTTTGCTTGAAGTATTTTTCTAGTGTATTTAATTAAATAGAAAATTAATATTTAAGTTGATTTTCATCATCATACTTAAATATTTGAAATTTTTCTTATATATTTAATTAAATAGGAAAATTATATTTTTTGTTGTAAATTAATTTTATTAATTAATTTTGGGCCAACATTAAATTAGAATAATTTTTCCAGGATTTATTTTTTATTTTAATATGCATTTTTCGAAAATTGTATTCTTATATACTTTAATTTTTCGAAATGCAATATATATTTATAGAAAATTAAATTTGAGTTGTAAATTAATTTAAATTAATTTTGTAACAACTTAAATTGAATATTTTTCTAAATATTTATTGGAAATTATTACTAAGATGGAAATAATTCATGTTATTTTTATATCCATCTAAGTAAAATTTATAAATATTAAATTAAAATTTATATTTAGAATTGTTCATTCTAAATTGGAAATTTTAAATAAATATATATTTAAAATAAATAAATTAAATAAAGAGAATCAAAGAAAATACAACTCACTTTAAATAATGAGCTTGATTATTATTAAGATATTCGATCTCCATTGTGGGTTTTACACCGCGTTTGTTTTAGTGAGTAATCCTCCCTAATGGAGGAACGTTCATTAGCAATTTCGCACCGTTTAACCTCGCATGATAAGTAGTTTGTAAGTGTTTTGTATGGTATGGATCACCCTAATGGTGGCGACCATACTCGACTTGCAAATTATGAAACAATGGTGGAAGCTCATAAGATAGAATTGCCTCGACTCTCGCCTAAACGGACAACGCCGAATTCCAATCTTGATCGAATAAAAGGTTGCTAGAATGTTTAACATTTTAGACGAGCTAACAACTCTATTCAATGAATGGTAGCTTTGACTTCGCCTAAACTAGACACCGATATCGCTTGTTGAAAACCTTGGAAATTATTTAGGATTGTAAGTTTTAGTATTTTCACTTGTCATTCCTACTTGCTATATGTTTATAATTTCTGAATTGTGTATGAATTTATATTGAACCATGTTATTTTCTGTTATTAAGTTGTAGTTTAATTTCGAATCTTCATTGTTGGTCTAACATGTTTGTTTTTCTAATGAGATAAATCCCTAATGGATTTTCACCATTAGACATACATAATAGTGTAAGATCTCGAAAGATAAATATTGTATATGCAACATCTAGCTGTTCATCAATTGATGACACCTTAGACTAGTATTTTTACAATATGAAACAAGAAGATTACATAAATAAGATTACTTTGTCTTTCGCTAATCAAAGCATCGTTGGATTCTTATTTATAAACGAAATTATCCTAATTCCTCTTAGCTAATTCATTTCGAATTAGCTTTAGAAACATATCATTGGATGAATGGTCTATAAATCATTTCATGTCATTATATTTTCTCTTAAGAAATTAAATGACGCATATGATTATAATCCCGAAATTCTATTACCAATTGATATAAATCCTCAATCTTAAAAATTTCCTACTTGTATGGGCAAATCTGACTTAGAGTTTGTATTAATAGTGGTGGTCAAAGAAAGAATTACTCATTATGTTTGGTTGAATTTAAGTCTTTGACTTTAATTTTAGAATCCAAATAGAAATTTTCTTATATTTCTAATTCCAGAATACAATACAGTTACACTTTCTCAAGTGTTTAATATCTATCTTTTATTAATGGATTAAAACTGTATGGAATATGAGTTAGGTATTCTGTGACCAGGATCCACTTGCAGTATTCTAAGAACTCTTTGATGTAACTAAACCTATGTCATCAATAGACACTACCACATTTTTTTAATCTATGGCATTTGTATCTTGTTCATAGTGGATTTGACAAGATCCATCTCTGCAAAGAGTTAATATGCCTATATCCACTGAAAGTAGTTCATCTCATTCGCAGATGGATGTACATTCAGGGGTGGATATGAGTTTTTCGTTGTATTCTTAAAACGATAACTCTAGATTATACCTTTTAGCAAAGAAATTTGAAATGTTTGAAAAATTTCATTAATTTCTAAAGAATGGTTAAAACCATTAAGGTAAGTGGTTAAAGATCTTGCGAACTCGATAGGTGGAGAAATAGTTAGTAGATATGCAGTTCAAAGATCATTAAATTGATTTTTGAATTATATCCAAACTTACCTCCCCAGAAATTTCGAGTTGCATATTGATGATTAGTTACTAGTCGTTGCCTAAATCCTTCTATGGTAATACAATTTCAGAATGATGTAATGGTTGGGTACTTAATGTCAATCATTACTAGATTCATGGATGACCTAATCAAAATCTTAAGAAAAGCTAGAACTGTTAACCATGGTTTGTTAGCTATTCTAAGTGATTAGGGGTGGACCATCCCATTGTCAATAGATAAGAAAGTGTTTGTTCAAACAAACACTACTTTTCTAAGAAAATGACTAAGTCTGAAAAACAAGTAGCAAATAAAGGAGATATTTAATTCTTGATTCCAAAAGTGTTCTATCATCTTATATAACATATGATGATCCCACTGCCTCTGTTGTCTTGTCACAACCGAAGAGATCAATACCATTTAGTTTTCTTTAGACATAATTCACGTGCCTTGTCGTAAAGGGGGAGAGTTTCTAGGAACTCACCTTCTTATGACTTGGGAGACACTAGTGATTAAAATCCATTGTGAGTTTAAACAAGTAATGGATTGTCAAGATAAGAAACTAAGAAGAAAGCCAATAGAACTATGGTTTAATCCATTCACATGGAGTAACCTAAAGTTTTCTATTACAAGAACATAAAAGGAAATTTTAGTTAATAAGTCTATTCTATGGACTTAACAAACTTCCTGTTCCTAGTATTATAGGTTTGAGTTTATCTAAACCTATGGCTTGTGGTATACCTGGTAATTACATACTCTAATGCAAGCAACTTACTTTAGTAAGATGCTGAAGCATTTTCTTTCTAATGGCAATCTATAGAAGCTTCACAACTTCTTAGCATAGATTTTATTTATCTTAGGAAAAGTCTTAACTATTCCAAAAGATAAAGCCATGAAAGAATTTCTTATATCAACAAAGTGAGAGGTCTTAGATATGCTTTTGTATGCCTTAGACCGTACACTGCCGTTGAGTGGGAGTAATGAGTAGGTATCGATTAATCCAGAGAAGAACATTGGAAGACAATCAAGTAAATCCTAAGATTAAGAAGAGGGAACTATATGTTAGTCTATAAGAGTGTGTTTAAAACTCTTAGACTACACCACATCGATTTCGAAATTTGCCTATGTGCTAGTAAATATTTCTGATAAGATGGTGTTTACTCTGTGGGTGGAATAGTGATTTTGGAGAAGTGTAAAAACCTATCCGAAGTCTCTAGGTCTACCGCAGAGTGGACCGAATGTTAAAGTCAAGTAGAAAGGTACTTATTCAGCCTAAGGAAAGTTCTATACATCTTTGGCACCATTCCAAATTGCCTTAAACTACTAGTGTTAATTTCCGATTAACCAAAAGTAGTTGCCAAAGATATAGAATCCAAAAGATCCCAAGAGAGTAGACATATAGAGAGGAATTTCACATTATCAATGATTTTGTGATTAAGGAAGAGTAATTAAGGAGAAAAGGTTGTGGTTAATTCAACCTTCGCATCCTATTACGAGGAGTTTACTACTACTACACTTGATTTGTATATCGAGGTGTTGAGATTATTTGAAACGCACTTTTTTGTTTTATATTAGTGCAAGTGGGAGTTTGTTGGGTTTTATGCCCTAAATAAAACTCATTTCAATATAATCGTATTTACTTATGAATATAGATCGAAATAACATTTAATGTTGCATGGTTCACATGATTTATTTCATGATTATATGTACATAATGTATAGATTCATTCCGAAACCCTTTTCACATACTTGATCCCCGTTTTATTGTGCCGTCAACACATTGGAAAGTAAACATGACTATGTGAATAAAGTTTCCTAGATTTATCGACATAGGGTTTTACCGATATGATAATCTACACCGTAGTTTACTTGCATTTGGAGAAGTGCTATGTTCTTTCCAGAGCATTGGTTAAAGTAAAGTTTTGTGTTGGATGCATGGAGTATGCATTCGAAGGGACCGATATTGAACTTTGACTTAGATTTAATTAAACTTACCGTAAAATCTATTCAAGTCAATATCGCCTAGTTGATCCTAGATCAAATGTTCTTAATCCCGTTATGACAGCTCAATCTTGAAAGGCTATTCGTGTTCTTTGATTTGTTAGTTAAGCCTACTTTTAGGTCGTGGTGATACGTACCATTTTGGGAACACGGTAGTGCAATTGAGTGGGAGCGCTAGCATAAACATGGAATCTATAGCTTCTATCTGGCGAATAGTAAGCAAAGGATGATCTCCTTCGAGCTTGACCAAACGAAAATAAATGGTGGAGATCTCATTTCACATAAGCTGAAATATCATTTATACGGGGTCAAGTGTTTTAAGGATAAAATACATAGTAGGGTGTTACGTAATTTAATCCCTTTACAGTATAGATCATTCATAGAGAGGATCATCGATCACATTAGGATTATAACAATGGATAACTAATGATGTGTCTATATGGTGGAACATATAGAGCATTCTATATACTGAGAGTGCAATTCTAAGTTCTATGCGTGGATTCAACGAAGAATTAATAAGTTAGTGAATTTTAGTGTTAAATTCTTGATCTACTTATTGGAAGCTGCTATATGCACCCATGGTCCCCCCACTAGTTGAGATAATATTGCTTGTAAGACTCATGTAATTGGTTTTGATTAATCAATTATAATTCTCAAATTAGACTATGTCTATTTGTGAATTTTTCACTAAGTAAGGGCGAAATTGTAAAGAAAGAGTTAATAGGGGCATATTTGTTAATTATGATACTTTGTATGGTTCAATTAATAAATATGATAAATGAAAATATTATTTAATAATTATTTATAGTTATTAAATAGTTAGAATTGACATTTAAATGGTTGAATTAGAAAATTGGCGTTTTTGAGAAAATCGTATGCGTAAAAGATAAACCGCAAAATTGCAAAAAGTGAGGCCCAAATCCACTTGTATAGGGCCAGCCACTTTTGTAGGAATTTAAACTGATTTTTTCATTATTTTAATGCCAAATAATTCAAACCTAACCCTAGTGGAATGCTATAAATAGATAGTGAAGGCTTCAGGAAAATTACACTTAAATTTTTCTATTTTTCCTTCAGAGAAAAAACTGAGCCTTCTCTCTCCCTATCTGGCTGACCACTCTCTCTCTTCTTCTTCAATATTTCGAAATCCTTAGTGATTAGAGTAGTGCCCACACACATCAAGTGATACCTCAATCATAGTGAGGAAGATCGTGAAGAAAGATCATCAGCAAAGGAGTTTCAGCATCAAGGATTCAGAGAAAGAGATCCAAAGTTCGTATATTGATAATGCTCTGCTACAGAAAGGAATCAAGGGCTAGATATCTGAACGGAAGGAGTCATATTATTCCGCTGCACCCAATGTAAGGTTTCCTAAACTTTATATGTGTTTATTTCATCGTTTTAGAAAGTTCTCATTTAGGATGTTAATAAACATACTTGTGAGTAGATCTAAGATCCTGGTAAAATAATTTCCAACATTTGCAACTTTCCTATTTTGTTATTTTTCATTCCCATTTTCTCAAAAATGCCAATTTTCCTTTTAAATGCAAATTTTAATTATTTAATAACTTAAAAATAATTATTAAATAATATTGTCATTTAATATATTTATTAATTTAGACATATAAAGTATCTTAATTAATAAATAAACCTAGAATCTCTTTTCTTTACAATTTCGCCCTTGCTTAGTGAAAATTCAGAAAGTAGACATAGTCTAACTTTAGAATTATAATTGATTAATTAAAATCAATTAACTGAGTCTTACAAGCAGTATGGTCTCAACTAGTATGGGGACCATGGGTCTATATAACCGAGCTTCCAATAAGTCTAACCGAATTTACCAAGTAAATTCCCTAACTTATTAATTCCTTATTGAATCCACTCTTAGAACTTGGAATTGCACTCTCAGTCATATAGAACGCTCTATATGTTCCATGATATAGACACGTCATTAGTTATCCATTGTTATAATCCTAATGTGATCAATGATCCTCTATATAGATGATTTACACTGTAAAGGGATTCAATTACCGTAACACCCTACAATGTATTTTATCCTTAAAACACTTAACCCTGTATAAATGATATTTCAGCTAAGTGAAATGAGTACTCCACCATTTATTTTCGTTTGGTTAAGCTCGAAGAAAATCACCCTTTACTTTCTATTCGCCAGATAGAAGCTATAGATTCCATATTTATGCTAGCGCTTCCACTCAATTGCACTACCGTGTTCCCAAAATGTACGTATCACCCTGACCCAAAAGTACGCTTAACTAACAAATCAAAGAACACGAATAACACTCTTGAGATTGAACCTAATCATATCAGGATTAAGATCATTTGATCTAGGATCGACAGGTGATATTGAATTGAATAGATATTACGGTAAATTTGATATATCTAATCAAAGTTCAATATCGATCCCTTCCGATGTATACTCCATACATCTGATATTGGTAAACTTTGCCAATGTTCTGGAAAGGACATAACACTTTTCCAAGGTGTAAGAATACCTATCGCTGATCATACCATGTCAGTCTAAATCCAGTGTTCTGACAAATCAGGGAATAAACTTTCGAACATATTATTAAGATTATATTCCACTGTGCTGACAACACTATAATCATTAACGAATTCATATGTTCTGGACTTAAATAGAATTCATACATTATATATATAATCATGAAATAAATCATGTGAACCATGCAACATAAAATGTTATTTCTGATCTTTATTAATAAGTAAATCTGATTATATTGAAATTGGTTTTATTTAGGGCACAAAACCCAACAGAGGACCCCTGCACTCTTCCAATACAACATCAAGCCTCTTATTTTTCTCCTCAAAACGGGCTAGAACTTCCCCAGGCTTGGGGTAAAAAGGAAGACGAAGGTCAAAGTCGTTAGCTGTCCAGCACATAAAAACTCCATCATTGAAGCGCTTCAAGCAGTGTTGACAGGTGACAGGAGTCAGGATGGCATCCCTTTTTTCCTTGGCCGCCTCCTTGTGGGCCTATTCCTTGAACTCACAAAGCTCCTTCACTTCGACAGTTAAACTAGCTGTGGTATTTAAGTCATTTTGGTGCAGCTCCTCCAAAGATCGTAAGTTGGCAGTTAGTTCTTGGACTTCTTCTTTGGACTTTATAAGATCCCTCCTAGTCGCGGTAATGATCTCGTCCCTAGCCGCCAACACCTCCTGATGGTTTTGCTCTATAAGGACCTCCTTCCTTTGGGCTTTGTCCCGGATCGCTTGCTTCTGCTCCTCCGACTCTTGGAGACGCTTCATCCTGTGCCATCAAACTCAGACATGGTGTACCCGTGGTCGATTAGAGTCTTTAAAAGACGACCGGCCTTGGCAGCAATCTAGCAGTCAATAGGAAAAAATTAGAGCCTTGTATGAAAAAAAGGCATAAGAAATATGAGAAATAAGCAACAGGAGCAGCCGGTTGCCTTAATCGTCGCAACTCTTCTTCTTGACGAAGTATGACACTTCGCATTTCTTGAAACATCTACTACCAGTCAGCAGGAAGATTAGCATTACCAACCCCCGCATTATCACCCGGATTCTACGGAGGTGGAGGCAGTGTCGGTGGATCGGGTCGAGCAGCCCCGGGCTCTACTTGCTTGCCCTGTGGTCTAGATGATTGCGGAGGGTCCATTTCTAGTATCCCTATAATCAACAACCCCAGCGAGTTAAGCACCAATACCACACTTACGCACTTACTGCCTTAAACCCTAACTCATCTATTTACCTCATATAATATTCACATAAACAAATAGCATTTAAAGCATGGCATCACATAATACATACATACTCTAGATGCTTGCATACTGCCTAAAATGGAAAGCGGTAAATAGACGATCACACAAACAGTAAAGTATTTACTCTCAATACTTACTGCACCATGAGTCGAGCTTGTCTCTGACGATGAATGTACATGTTCAGCCGGTCTACAGGAAGTTTAAAAACCTTGGCGCTCTGAAATCAAACTGTAACGCCCTAAATAATTAGGCACTCTACCCAAGTTACTTACGAAACCCTAATCCCCTAAACGGGATTACTAATCAAAAAGGCGCAGAATTTAAACTTTTGTAATTAACAGAATAAAAATAAAACTTGTAATAATTTAAACTTTACAACAGTTGGGATCCCAAAAATATTTACAAACTTTATTACAAGTCTTTTTCTTTCAGCCGGCCTAAGCGGCAAAATAGAGTTTCAAAATACATCACTGGTAGACCCTTAACCCGCTTGGTTTGATGTGGCTCGGACATGTACATTCTTCGCCCAGCTCTTGAATCTCATGGCTGATCAGCTAAAGCCTTACCCTTTCCTGCATAGTAGAGCACCCGTGAGCCAAGCCGAGAAAGACAATATAAAATAATGATAAACATATTTATCACACTATATAATCAGTAATGCCATTCACATATGCCTGTATGACACATACCTGCATGTTACGCTCACATGCTTATTTATGTCTACGTAGCGTAGACCTACGTGTTGCGCTCACACGTCTAATTACAATAAGGCCTTAGAATGGTTGCTCTCGGTTCTAGTTACCGAGTTCAACCTGGTTATGCCTTGAACACATAACCCTAACTTTTAACATACTCATATACTCATATATATCATGGCATGGCATTCATATAACATATATCACTAGGGTAATAACCCTGATCCCGGTTACTAATTACTCACATATACCATTTCCAATATAAGTGCCATCGCGCATAACTCTACGTGCTAACTACTGTCTTACGTGATGTCTCACAATAGTAGAGATTCTGAATCCCCGGGTGCTCCTGACCAGGTGTCGGTAATCCTAGTCATAATATCGGGATTTTACACAACAAGGGTTAACCCCTAATTCCACATTCATAAAATATATTCATGGCATTTAAAATTCAAATAATCACATAGAGCTCGGAACGTGATTTCCAACGGTATAAAGAACGTCCCAAACGGAGTCCCGAGTCAAAAGTTATGGCAAAAACAAAAACTCAAAAAAATTAATAATCTGCCATTATCATGGTCGCGATCAGACATATGATAGTCACGACCACTGGGTTTAAAAACCTAGAAAACCCAGTTATCTGCTTCGAAAATAAGTACCAAAACTCACCCCAAATATACATATCTCTCAGAATCACGAAATAGAGTTGCTAGCATATATTAGAGGGTCAAAAACACATATTTCATGCATCAATTCCAACAATAAACCTCAAAAATCAGATTCCTCAAAATTAACAAAACTCAAGCTCTTAAACTAAAGCTTCAAACCAACCTAACTCCAATATTTCCCAGCAACAAAATAGCCAATAAAACATGTACTCTAATCTAGAAAATACTCTAGAAACTCAATCAAAACTTAACAATATAATTCACAACATAAATATGCAAATCATACTTAAATCTATCAAGATTGAACACCCAAACACTTAACATGCAACTCCAAGAACAATTTAATCTTTTCATGCTCTTTGACCTAAAAAATTCAGCAAGAACTCAAATCAAAATCAGTAGAAACACTACAACAAAGATTCAAGCATAAACATACTCAAATTCAACCAAATTAACTCCAACTCTTTCATACATGCATAAACAAGGTTATTTCACTTAATTCATGCTTTTCCACAATATTACAGCAAAGAATCAAAAGTTATCAACTATAAAAACTACCTCACTTCCTTGCACAATCAAGCCTCAAGCTTCCAACACACTTTCTTAATACTCAAGCTTCAATCCAAGCTTCAAATCAAGCAATTTTCACCATTCAAAGAATTGAAACAAAGAGAGAGTTTGAGAGAGAGAGAGAGAGGGAAAATGACCAGAATTTTCTTTCATTTACTCTCAAAATTCCATTTTGTCAAACATAGTTTTAAAGGTCAAAAGACCAAAATGCCCCTAGGGCCATATAACATGCATAAACACTTTCAAGGGCATAATTGTCATTTCATACACATTTAATTTCAAATAAATTTCAGATTATAAAATATCAAATAAAATGCCAACATTTAATCCCAAATTGCATTTCGGGCCTAAATCCCGTTCAGCCCGAAATACCCGGTTGTGACTATACTGCGCCAACCTGTCAGAACACACCTGAAAAGACAACACATGCATACTATATAATAATATAGTTCTATTAAGCACGTAATGAAATTAATTTCATCATTTTACCCTTCTCGGGTCATAATTACTAAAATGCCCCTAGATCACCAACAGGGTCTTACCATGTTATAAATCATATTAATTCACATATACTGAACTATATAATAATATAATTCCTCGATTATTCATAATTATCTAATTAGGGTTTTGTTAATCCATTACATAATTCCAGGGTATTACATACTTGTACAACCCACCGTCGACACCCACGACTGTAACAACCCCAACAATGGCAGAAGACGAGTAATGTACACCACAGTGAAGAACGAAGTATGAAAATTGAAGAAAATGTAAAATATGAGTTTTACCTAAGCTGAAACGAAAATGGAAAATAGAAAATGGAAGAAGAAAATGGAAAATGAAAATGAGTGTTTTGCCCTAGTAGAAACGAAAATGGAAAATCGATAGAGAAAATGAAAAATGAAAAACAAAAGGATAGTGAAGAATGAAATTGAAGAGTAGAGGACGGTTGATGTGATTGATGGATGTCAGTTTCAACTTTTTCAAATTTAAAAAATTTAAAATTCAAAAACATAACCGGTTGCCATTTTTTTAACCCTAATTACCCTAGATCAACTCAGCCCTTACATCAAATAACTACCCCATCCAATGGTTGCTGTACATCACGGATTACAATCCGTGAAAGTACAATAACGGGACAAAATTGTGTCCCTACACATATATACATTTACACACATATATATACACACACATATATACTTTTACATACAATCACATATACACACATATATATACATACATATATACTTTTACATACATATACATATACACACATATATATACATTTACATATACACATATATACATTTACACATATATATACACACATATATACTTTTACATACAGTTGCATATACACATATATACCTTTACGGGCACCGATTCAGTCAAGCTCGGTACGGAGGGGGAATTTCTTCCACGCAATTTGATCTTGATGGTTCATTTTAGAGTATTTAATATAGTAAGTCATCTAATGGTGTGGGATGTTATATAAGTTTTGGATTTTGTGCATTTATTGTCCTACTTGATTTGATGATGGGTGTAGGCTGGGTAGGGGTAGAAAATGCAACATATTATACTTTCTTAAAAATTTAAAAATATAGTAAAATAGTACTACTTATTTATAGAAAATAAGGTGAATAATACTATCTATTCAAACTTATTTTGCAACCATGGCTAATAAATTAAAATTGATACAATTTTCTTAAATAATAATTGATACGAAAAAATTTTACTATTAGAAATAATTTCTTTTGAACTACATAAAATGAGCTTAAATATATCTTATGAAAATTAATAAAACATTATAAAATGCTACAAATTTAAAGATATTTAAAAATATGAAAATGTAAAAAATGTATTAATAAATATTAAAAAAAATTTATTGAACATTACTAATATTTTAGGAGCCAGTACTAACTATAATCTCTTAGTCATTTTTATACTCGAAATCAAATGTCGGAATATTTTTTTCAATTTTTTTTTCATAACGGTATCCGTTATAGTTACAGTATCATCCATGTAAATTTTTGTAAAAATCTGAATAGTTTACAATGCTGAAAATGAGTTCCTGATATTCTAGTTTACCACTCGTGTTCAAAAAACTTTAAATGTATTTTTCGGCACTCTAAACTATTTAGAAATTTTTGAAAAGTTACAGGAATAATGTTGAAAGCATAACGAACAACGCCATGAAAAAAAATTAAAAAAAAAAATTCTGACATGTGTTTTCGAAAACAGAGGTTGACTAAGATGTTATAATAGGAGGTTGACGGTAACACTTCTCATATTTTAAAAAAAGTGTGTAGTCTGGGACAACAAAGCTTCTTCTCCTTCTCAGATTCTCACTTTAGCTTGGACTACTCTTGACCACTGGCGTAAAGCTCAAGACACTTGTTTGTTATCATCTTCTCTTTTGAGTGATGGTAACAACCTTGAGCAGTGGATGAAACCCGTTACAAATACGATCAAGATCAACGTTGATGGTGCCACCTTTGAGAAAGATAATGCCTACAGGTTTGGTGTTGTTGCTTGTGACTCGGATGGCAAGGTTATTGATTTTGTTGCCAAGTACTACCACGGGTCTTACCATGCTGAGGTTGTTAAGGCCTTAGGGGTTAAGGAGGCACTTAGTTGGTTAAAATGTAAGAGTTGGAACATGGTAGAGGTGGAAACCGATAGTTTGCTCACTGTTCAGGCAATCTTTAGTAAGCAGCAAATGTCTTCTGTCTTTGGTTTGGTTATTAATGATTGTAAAATTCTTTTATCCTCTCTACCTAATACTAGTCTACATTTTATTAGACGATCAACAAATCAAGTCGCCCACTTTGTGGCTAGGCGCTCTCGGTCTTACTTTGATTCTGGCATTCCGTATGTTGATGTTATAGCTGATTTTCAGGCCAATTTGTAATTAGAATGCTAAATTTCAATGAAGTTGATATTTCATGTTAAAAAAAAAATTATAAATAAATAAATGATGGAACTATTTTAGTTATTGTGGTTTATGAATGATGACATTATAAGTTGTTAAATTTAATAATTAAATTACATGTCTTTTTTTGAAATTATGTAATAATTATGTATCTGTCAAATAAAAAAAATTATTAAAAAAGTAAATAATAAGCTAGCATAAATTATATTAGTTTAAAACATTTAAATAAAAAGTTTATTTAAAAAAAAGAAATAAATATTAATTAATTAACATAATTTAATTGCTCTTTTTTCTTATCATATATATGCATTTATTAAAAAAAAGTACCTTAACTGTACTCCAATTTATTTTTTCAAAAAAAAAGTAATTTTATAAAAACCAACAAAATAATGTGAATTTTTTAAGAAATATTGTGTGTTTTAAGGTAGTTATTGTGTATTGCATGACACCATAATATTAGAAAGGGACAAAACTACATTACACAATAA
The DNA here is from genome assembly GCF_029168945.1 of Cannabis sativa. Lineage (NCBI taxonomy): Eukaryota > Viridiplantae > Streptophyta > Magnoliopsida > Rosales > Cannabaceae > Cannabis > Cannabis sativa. The sequence goes on along the minus strand of NC_083608.1, from coordinate 10,478,419 downwards.
AAACTAACATTTATAATATAAAATTACTAAATTGTTCCAATATAATGACAAAAAATAAAAATAAAAAAGTAAATAAACCGGCTAAAGTCGGTATAGGTTGTATTAATGAGTTAAAATGGGTCAGAATATATAAAAGTGAAAAGGAAAAGTATTATGTTTATTATGTGTGACAGTGCGTCACTTCTTCCGCAGGTAGTACAAGCGGGTCCGAATCCTTTGCCTACTTTTACATATATATACATATACTCACATATATATATATATTACACACATATATATACATTTACATATATATATATACATATACACATATATAAACTATTATACATGTATACACATATTTATAAAAATACACGAAAAACTATATAAATTTACACACATATATAAACTCAAAAAATAAAACACAATTTTATACACAAATAAACTACAACTGCTATATATACACAAATAAAAAATAAAATAAATAAAATATAGATTACCTTGACTTAAATGACGAAATGCGAAGAACAATCGGCGGCTCGGGCACCGGTTGCCGAAAGTGCGGCGGCACGTCCTCGTCAGAGTCCCGGTACAGATTTTTTTTAGAATAAAAATGAAAAAAAAAGAAAAATAGAGAATCAATGATTTGGCAGAGAAAATAAGGCTTCGGGATGGTAAAAATAGTGGTTGGTGGGGAAGAGAGGTGGCTGCTGATGGTGGGGAATGGAGATTTGTAGAGAAAGAAAGAGAAGAAAGAGGAAAATGGGGGATGGGGGTTCGTCCCAGGCTTTTATTCAGCCTGGACTTTTGCGAGCGTACTAAGGCTCGCCGACGAAAGTTGACGCTGACAAAACGCAGCGTTTAAATTATGTAAGAACTTTTGCCAGCGCATTACATGCGCTAGCAAAAGTCCCCACCAAAAAATTTCCCCCCACTTTTTCATTTGGGCGGGAAGTTGACCGCCAAAAAAATCAGAGCTTTTGCCGGTAAGCAAATTGCACCGGCAAAAGGCAACCCTGATGCAACGTGTCCATTGGTTCAATGGTGAATACTTTTGCCGACGCGATTAAATTCGTCGGCAAATGATTCACCTACTTTTACGCACACATTTTTTCACTGTGAGAAAAATTGACCGCCTTTTTTTAACACTTTTTTCGGTGCTTAAATGCGTCGGCAAAAGTAAATAACATTAATTAACTTTTGCCGGAGCAATTAGTTTCGCCGAAAACAGTTAATCCCAACCGCTAAAAATTTCCACCTTTTGGCGGTTCGATTGCCAACATTTGCCGGCAAAGTTAAGGTTCTTCGCCGGCACAACTATCTATTACCGGCGAGAATAGGTGCCGGCAAAATTGTAGTGGATCCAGTTTGTTGACCTCTTTTGCCGGCGCACTTATTGACCTGTGCCGGCAATGGTTCACTTTTGCCAAGGCAACTAATAAATTGCGTCGGAAAAAGTGCACATTCTTGTAGTGTAACTTAAATTAAGTTATTTTCATAATATTTATTGAAAAAATAATAATAAGAATTGAAACCTAAGTCACTAGGCCTAATTCTAGCCTCCAAACCACTTTTAGTCTCAAACCCTAATCTCTTCTCTCTCTCTCTCTCTCTCTCTCTCTCTCTCTCTCTCTCTCTCTCTCTCTCTCTCTCTCTCTCTCTCTCTCTCTCTCTCTCTCTCTCTCTCTCTCTCTCTCTCTCTCTCTCGTACACGCCCAAGGGGCTCTTCTCTCATCCTCTCTCTCACACGCCTCTAAGGCTATACCTCTCTCTCATCAGTGATTTGCGTACTTGATGCATGTTTTGTAACCTTATAGAGAGCTATATTAGATCCCACCTATAGTGATCTGAATAGTATTATCTCTAGGTATCAATACAACCAAAAGAGGAGTAGGTCATTACCCGCTAACTAAGAGAGTCAAACTTTTATAAAAATCTTTATCTTATTTACTTTATTGTTCTTGTTGTGTATCAAGTAGCAAACATCAGATCTATACGACAATATTGCTATCAGTTAATCAATTTTTGAGGTCAACAAATGTAACTGTTGTTGGCATCATTCATTGTGCGTCGAAAAAACTGATATTTTCAACTAAACTACATCGATCGACAATCTTTTGGTAAGCGCAGTTTTGCATTGGTAAAGGTGTACTAGTGAAATCAGTTAACTTTTATCGATGCAAAATTGCATAATTTCTTATAGTGAGAAGACCCATCAATTATGCTATAGAGCTAGAAATATTCCCTTTTTGTCATTATCTTTTATTTTTAGATCTCATGTCATTAACAAGTTACAATTTTTTTTCAATTTCAATAAGAAGTTGTATAGGGCTAATGACAAAATGGATATATTGATTTATTATACATATATGTGTGTCTATATCATTGTGTGTCTATATATATCACTCACTCACCACTACTATAATAGTAGTACTACTTATTTCTGAGGAGCAATGATCATCACCCACCAAGTGATTCAAGTACTCAGCCCTTTATTAAGCACCGAATTCATCTCCACATCTACCACATTTGTAGCTTTGTTCTCCAATTCTATGACAGCCCCTTTGTAACGATAACGACTAGCACAATAGAGGAAATAAAGAACATTAAAGACACCCAAACCAGCTAAAAGATAGTAAAAATAGTCCAGCCTCCCCTTGTTAATATCATTAGTCAACCAATCGGGTCGGTCATTGGTAGCGGTAACTCGATGGAGGACAGTAACCAATATACTGCTAGTGTAACTAGCACCAGCGAAAGAGCAAGAGAAGAGCGCATTTCCAATGCTCCTCATGTGATCCGGAAACTGGCGGTTGAAAAACTCAATTAGTCCTATCATGTTAAAGGCTTCACAAAATCCCATTAACACCAATTGTGGGGCCAACCAGAACACCGACATGGACGCCATCCCTGAGTTGGCCCATCTTCTTCTCTCCTTTTCGACTAATCCGGCTACTACCATTGACAGAATTGAGAAAATGTTTCCGATTCCAATTCTCTGGAGGAGTGTGATTCCGTTCTCGTGGTTGGTGATTCGGCGGAGAGCTGGGACGAGTAGGCGGTCGTAGAAAGGAAGCCAAATGCCGATGGTGATGAGTGAGATGACGCCTATTGAACCTGCTGGGACCTCAAAATTGGAACCTATGTGACGATCCATTTTGAGAGCTTGAGAGACTGTGAAAGTCCCTTGTTGGACTATGGAGATCAAGCTTATGATTCCTGATGCCCATATCGGTGTGATTCTTGCTAAGCACTTCACTTCCTCTACCTGTTGGATACTGCACAATCTCCACTTGTTCAAAGGATCGCCGTTTGGGTTTATCTCATTTTCCAATATTACAGCTGCTTTGTCAAAATACCTATCGAAACAAAAAGTACACCAACAAATCTTAAAATTAAATGGAAAAAGTGAGTAACCATATATTTAAAATAATAAATAAATAATTCCATTAATTTCTCTTATTCAAATCGGCGAGAACTAGATAACTATAGAAACATATATTTAATATTTTGCTAGAGATTCAATGCTAATAAAATATTTAATTTACATAAATTGATATATTATGATCAATAATTGTTTAATTTTTTTTCTTTGTTATATATATATATAAAACAGAAAAATCAAATATAAACTATGTACAACAAAGCTTAATATTAAACTATACAGATTTATCAATTTCTTCCCTTTCAAAAAAAAAAAAAAACTTCTGCTTCTTAATATGTACGTACTGGTAGATCAAACTTAATATATATCTTATATACAATAATTATTAATTGTAATATAATTACTTACTTCTTAATTTTTTTTGCTAAGCAAGTAAAAAATTTCTAAGCTCACAAAACCAACTACAAACACACATAAGTTCTTAAAATTTTTTATGTACTTAAATATTAATAGTACATAAGATGAGTTTCACTACTATAAGAAACAGTATACCCCCTTCTATTTCTCATTTTCATGTCTAGCAAAAATAATGTTAGATATAGAAAAGAGAAAAGTTTTGAGGAGATTTCATATTTAGCTTTGATGGACATGAAAAAATGTAATGTCTAGCAAAAATAGTGTTAGATATGAAAAAGTTTTAAGGAGATTTCATATTTAGCATTGATGGACATGAAAAAATGTAATCATGTCCAGAACATGAAAGGTAGGTACTTTCTCTCTCTCTCTCTCTCTCTCTCTCTCTCTCTCTCTCTCTCTCTCTCTCTCTCTCTCTCTCTCTCTCTCTCTCTCTCTCTCTAAGTATTATCATTTTGAACCCTAAAACCTAAAACTCGTTTAGATTGAAAACCCCTCTCAATATAATCAAAAACCTAACTCACCCTCTTTCTTCAGTATGACTGTGAACCTAACCCTAAAAATATCACTCTCACATGCGCTTCTCTCTCTGACCAAATACAATGTCCGACACCTCTCTCTCATCGTCTTTATCTACAGTATCTCAATCTAGTTGAACCACTATCTCATCGCTAACGGTGGCTATGGTATGCGATAACATCCTTCTCGCGCGAGTTCTATGTGCGACTCTAGTGTCCCTCATATCTTTTCCATGATCTCGTTTTGAGAATGCCATGGACCATGCGGGTGAGGGTCGATGGCCGTAAACACTGAGAATGACATGGATAATGGAACTTGCGTGGAGGGTTGATGGCTAAGAACTCTATGAACCCCGTCTTTGGTATGTAACAACTCTTTTCTTGTATTTTTTTTCTTTTCAATCTGGCATTTATCTTCTTAGATTTAGATCTATATGTTTCAAGATATAATTTATTTAGAAACTTATATTTGTGTGGACCCAAAGGGATTTATTAGTAGAAGATTCTGAGTAGGCATGTTGTGGAGAATGGAGATGGAGCTCGAGCTGGTGGTGGGGAGTTATTACAGGCTGTAAATAGTGGTTGTTGACCTCACTTTTAGTCAATGACAATGAGTCAATTAATAAGCAATTAAGAATGTAATTAAAATAGAGTAAAAACCATAAAGTAATAAAGAGCATCATAATTTAAAAAAGGTTCGACCGTGTGAGTGTGGTAATTGCCTACTCCTCTTGAATTGGATTAACCTTAGAGAACGAACGAAGTATTTTTATCTCTAAAAGCTCTTACAATGAATCTCTGAGTAATTCTCTTAGATCTCTCTCTGAAGCAATTCTTTCGATCCCTCTCACAGTGAGGCTAAGTCACTATTTATAGGGCCTTAATGCATGAGGGAAGGTTTTCCTTTTGCTTACAATGTATAAAATAGGAAATTACATTTATTACATAATTATGATACACGAAGTAGGAAACTAAAACAGGTTGCCATATTTCTCTAATTCAATCCCACGATTGTAGGGATTGCCTTCGTGTCTTGGCATCGCAGGATTACTTTGAAGTAATTAACTCTTTGGAAGTAGTTCGGCAAGCCATACTTATACTTGCCTTAATGATCTATCTTTCATCCTGCTCGGGTAATCAAAGGTTATACATGCTGACGTACAATATAGAGTCTGTTCAAGACATTCACCTCCGCCCAGGTACAAGAAATGCAGGACACAAGTCACCTGATTCTTTTCCCACGTCAATGTGTAAAAAATTGGATTACATTTGCCCCCCAAGTCTGTGCGGGACCTTCGTGGTCGCACGTGGACTTCACCTGGGTGACGCGTGTCTGTGGTGTTGATTGATGATCTTATGTGACTCTGATCAAGAGTCTCTTCAATTTCAGCTTATTAATGCTGATTGATAGTTTTATCTCGAACCATGCCTCAAAATTTTCACGTGACGATGGTTATTCTGCAAGTAATCGAGTACATAATGTACACTTTTGGGGGGAATTTGAGACATTTAAAATTTGAAATGATTACTCATCTTCTTTGATCTGCTTATACATAGGACTAAAAACCCTAATCAACCACTTTTAGTCATTTTTATTCTTGAAAAATCAGAGCAAAAATCCTTTTTTCTCTTAATTTCTTCAAAGAAATTCTTAGAAACATCTGGCCAGTGTCGTCCGAGCAGATCAAAAGTTTCAAATCAGTGAGCAAGTTCTTCATTTTCTCCTTTTTTATACATTCACATGCTTAATTTTCTGGATTTCTCCCTGTGAAACTTGATTATTCTTGAACATGTTGTAGGAGAATCATAGAAATTCTAGGTTTAAGACTTAGAGATCTTAATTATGCCTAATCACGTGCTTGATCATAACTACATTTTAATTTTAACCACATGACACTCATTTTCACTTACCCATTTGGGGTTTAGTGAGAATCAGACCTTAATTCAAAATTTTGAACTTCTGGGTTGTAAACTTCATTATTATTCTATTTTTGATCCTCCAATCAGACCTGGTCAGTATAATCAACCTATTTTCATTCGTTACCCTGACCAAACTCTCATCTTGTTTCCTCCCTTTTATAGATGAAGTTTGGTGAGTTTTGGGGAGGCAAACATCATATCGACCAGGATCTACTTCAACTTTTATACAAGGATCATCCTTGCCTCTATGCTAGTCCGTCTTCATCCAGTAACATCCTTTCCAATTCTAGCTTTGAAGATTGGGAAATAAGTAGTGAGCACAGACCTTCCCCAGAACCTGAGGTACCACACCACTTTTATCCCAGCCAGATCGAAGGCCAAGGGTACAGACACTTCATCTAAGATCTTAGAAAGGGGTGGAGATGCTATCTTCCATCCAACTGGACATATATTGTTCGTCTAGATATCGTTGATACCTTGCGCGTAGGCTGTCCAAGTCCTGCTGCTGTAGGTAAACTCCTTGCCACATTTATCATGACTATTTCTAGGCACACAAATAAAGTTCCGTCCAGGCCTAAGATGATGGTCCAAACCAAGAAAACTATGCGGAAGTCTTCTTTGTCTGACCCGCAAATTGCCCGTCTCACTACATTGCCAAATGTTGAGCACGCCCAGCCTGCTACTGAAGAGGAAAATACTATTGGGGACATTGAAGTCCAAGAGATGGAGGACTAGGGCAAGGTTCGTCCTGATACTTCTTCTAAGGCTGAAGATGAGGAAGGTGCAGCTCGAAGGCTGCCATTTGGTGGCTTTAATGAAGAAGGACAACCTGTATCTGAGGCCGGGGAAGTCTTGGAGGCCGATGAAGATTATGTCACTGAGGAATACACCGAGGCTGTTCCTCTAAGGAGGCAAGGCACACTATGAGATCAGTGGGTTTCTCTTCCACCTGTGGTAACCAGGGCAAAGATGAAGAATCTGCTCAAGCTTGGTTAATTAGGGAATGTCGAATGCTTCCTTCCCTCCCCCAACCAGTTGGCGACTAGTCCAAGGGAAGGTTACTGCACTTGGTTGGGCGTCCATACCAAGCAGGGTGCTATCTTACCCTTCCTTCCGTACTTTAGGAAGATCGAAAACTACTACCACCTTTGCACGACCCAATTTACTCCTAAGGGCATCAAATACGTATCTATCATGTTCATTCTTTATGCCTTGCAAGGATGGGATGAGCCGTCCCCACATTACACCAACTGGCTCTTTCATCTGAAGTCAAGTCCCAAGCAGAACAGATTGGGATACTTCTATTTTTCTCTGATCGAGGAGAAGTGGTTGATAGGCACCACAGATACCGAGGTGAGTAAAATACAGAACTTTGTAGATGAGTATAACTTTGTCCAGGGAATGGACACTGTCAACACCAGCTTCCAACAGGTGCCATCTTATTGCCGCCCTCCATTTACGTTGGGGCTCAGGAGGAGGGCACAAAAAATTCTTCAACTGCCACACGCTGCACGGAACATCACTCTCCTGGCCACTAAGGCCAATTTTGTTAAGTACAAACTCTTCCAAACCAATTTTGTGCCAAGGGCTGTGAAGAAGGTGAAAAGGCAAAGCCCAACCAAGAGAAGGTACCCGAACAGGAGAATCTAAGAAAAAAGAAGAGGAATGCCCATCTGAGTAGCCATGCACCAGTTGAACGTTCTATCAGAATTAGGGAGAAGCCTGATAGACCTGCTTGACCATCCGCCACAGTGGAGAGAAAGGGAAAAGTCGTTCTGACGGAGCAAGAACAAGAAGACTCTTTAGACGATAAACCTCCATCCCTGCTTGCTTGGGAAATTGCTCCTGCCTGTGCGCAGTGTATTTTTACTCACCTAACTATCATCCGACTTGGCCTATATCACACTTGTTTCTAACCTTCATGTTTTGTTCATGTGCAGCTATGTCTCAAAAGTTGTTCCAAGCTATGAAAAATAGGTCAGGTGATAGCTCTGGATAGACCCCTTCGCCCAAACGACCAAGGGGTGATGAGGTACCGCCTATGGAGATGTCGCCCAAAGATAAGAGTTCGGTCGAGAAAATTATCGATCTTTCTGAAGAGGTAGCACCCGAGGTGGAGCCACCAACCAAGAAGGCCTCCAAATCTAAAGGTACCAAGGGAGATAGTTTGGATGGATCTGGTCCGATCAAATCCTCCAACACTGCCGTAGTGCTAAGCTCTGAAGCCAAGAAAGGCAAGGAGATGCTTTAGTACCACCACGATCGGTTACTTCTCGAGGTGAGTGATCAGCTGGCCGGGGTTGATAATGAGATGTCTGTGGAGCTTTTGATGGGTGGGCTCCTCAAGGAGGCAACTCGTGTAAGTATTTTCTTCTTGGTTTTTATCCTGTCTATTTACCAGTGTAGGTTTTGACAATTTCCTGTGCAGCTCAATCTGAAGTTGGCCTACACTTACTCCCGAGCCAAATTTGCTGCCCTGAAGAATATCACCACCACCACCAATCTACAGAAGGAGATGGATACGGCTAAGAAGGAGGTCGATACTGTAAGGGTTGAGCTGGGTGAAGTGAACAAGAAGATTTTAGGCGCCAACAAATAGATTGAGAAGTTGACCAAGGAAATTCAAGAGATGCCATCTACCACCCAACTCGAGGCAGACAACGAGGCCTTATCCAAGCAGGTCAATGAGCTTAAGGACGAGAGGGAAGGTCTCCACACTCTTCTTTCAAAGTTAACCAAGGATAAGACAGACTTGGAGGAGGACATCAAATCTAGGCAAACAAGGGAAGAACAACTCTTGAAGGAGGTCAAAATCTTGGAAACTACCACCTTGGAAGTTTTCTATGAATTCTGGAAGGCAAACCCAGAAGGAAATTTTGATTACCTCGGAGATACCAAAGAGGCATATCTTAGTTACCGTGTGGGTCAGGCAACCAAAGAAATCCTTAAGGCAGCCAATTCCACAGCCCTGACCGACTAGAACACTTAGACCTTGGCCCCTACCGACCAGAATACTAAGACCTCAGCCCCTACTAACCAAGTTGATCCATAGAAGGAGCCTAGGACTCCTGCAGTGTGAATCTCCCTTTTTTCATCTGTTTGGCCCATGGGCCTTTATTAAAGATAATATGACCGGCCAAGCTGTTTTTAAACTTGGTAATACTTCATTTCATTTTGAGACAACTAGGTTACCGGGCAGCCTTTAATCCCTGGTTTATACCGTGCTTTTGTCATCTTTTAAATGAATATTTTCCCTTGTTTAAGTAATTGTGCAAACCGTTATATTATTTTTTTGAGCTTGTTATTTACCTTGTTATTTACCAATGCTTTGTACGGGTATAGATGCCTCCCAAGTGACCGAGAAGACTTATGACTCTTGGTCACTTGCATTTCACAAATTCAATTTTTGTTTGTTCGACCTTTGGGGTCGATCAGACCTTTTGTACGCATTAATGGTAAATTCATAACTTGCTAACATAATTGACACAATTAGAATGATAATTAATATCTTTATTCATTTATTGGTCAGAACAATTTTGTTGCCGTGGTAACTTACATTTATGAAAGCTATTAAATGATCTAACTGATCTTTAGCTAATTTAAACATAAACAATTGCACTTTTTATACTTTAAAGATGGTCATCCGACCTGAGTACTAGTCATTTTATCTAAACCATTGAGTGTGATCCGCCCAGAAGTTCATCTACTTAAAAGTAAATGTTATAGCATTGTGTACTTAAAGTCGTCGTCCGACCTTGTACACTTACTGTTAGTATTTCCTCAATTGTTCCCCATTCCATTACCTTGGTAGTAGAATGAGCTCTATATTTTCGTCATACCGCCCAAGCTTATACGCCCTCGAGTCTGTAACTTTGACTACCTGATATGGTCCTTCCCAATTAGGTTCGAGCACGCCAGCCAAGCTATCTTTTGTGTTTAGGAATACTCTTCTGATGACCATATCTCCCACAAAGAATTTCCTCGCCCTCACTTGCTTGTTGAAGTATCGAGCCACCTTTTGTTGGTGCACAGCTAACTTTAGGTTTGTTGAGGCTTGTTTTCTTTAATTTCGTCAAGTGATTCTGCTACGAGATCATGATTAGCTTCTTGATCATAGGTCAATCTTCTGTGGGACGGAGGTTTTAATTCTGCAGACAACATAGCTTCATAACCATGTGCCATAACAAACTGTGTTTGTCCAGTTGCTATTTTTTTTTGTTAGGTATGACCACAATACTTCTGGTAGTTCCTTCGGCCAGTTCCCTTTAGCTTCTTCAAGTCATTTTTTCATGGTGTCTTTGAGTGTCTTATTGACTGCTTCAACCTGACCATTTGATTAAGGGTGTGCCACTACGGAGAAACTCTTTATGATTCCATGTATCTTACAGAAATCTGTAAACATCTGGCTGTCAAACTGTTTGCCATTATCTAAAATGATTTTGTGCGGGAGTCTGAACTGACATATTATATTCTTCACCACAAAGTCCAATAATTTTTAGATGTGATTATTGCCAAAGGCTCGGCTTCGATCCATTTTGTGAAATAATCAACTGCGACCACTCATACTGTACCCCGCCCTTCCCTTTTAGAAACTGTCCGATCAGGTCTATTCCCCAGATAGCAAAGGCCAAGAATTTTGCATCTGAATTAGCTCGTTGGGAGGTGCACGGGGGATCTTCAAAAACCTCTGGCATTTGTCACATTTCTTTACATATGCCTTTGAATCTTCCATCATGGTTGGCTAGAAATATCCCCGCCTTAGTATTTTCTTTGATAGGCTTTTCCTTACTGTGTGGTTGCCACCGAATCCATCATGTACCTAAGACAAGAGACGCACAGCTTCTTCTTTTGTTACACACCTAAGTAATGGCATGGAGAAACCTCTTCTATTCATTACACCTTCTATTATGATGTATCGTGCAACTTTTCTCATCATTTTCTGAGCTTCGTTTCTGTCATTTGGAAGTTCTCCAATAATGAGGTAGGCTGCTATAGCTGTCATCCAGTTCAGTGTTGTGTCTATCATCTCAATTTCTTCAGTACAATTGATGCTGGGCTCTTCTAAAAATTGAATAAGGACTAGATTGGCCTTATCTCTTACTGTGTTTCTTGTAAGCCGGGCTAAAGTGCCAACAGTTGTATTTTCTTCTCTTAGAATTTTCTTGAGGGTGTAACCCTTGAATTGTGGGAGCAGGTCTTGTATCTTGCTTAGATAAGCCATCATTTTCTCTCTCCGAGCCTCGTACTCTCCTTAAACATGATTCACTACCAATTGTGAATCACTACAGACCTCAATGTATTCAGCATGCAAATCTTGAGCAAGTTTTAAGCCAACAATGAGGGCTTCATACTCTGCTTCGTTATTGGAGGCCTTAAACCCAAATTTGACTGCTCTGTGCAGATGTTGCCCCTAGGTGTGACAAGGGAAATCCTTACACCAAAAAGTGGATTTGTAGCGGACCTATATACGTTCAATTTCCAAGTAGCTCTATCTTCGTTATTGTCTGGGAGGGGTTCTTGTACTGGCTTCGGGTTGTCCCTTATGCTGCTTTCTTCTTTGCCCGTGCACTCAACCATAAAGTCTGCTAAGGCATGTCCTTTAACTGCTGTTCGGGGTTGGAAGATTATTTCGTACTGACCCAACTCTATTGACCATTTAAGTAACTGTCTAGAGACGTCAGGTTCTTACAATATTTTGCGCAATGGTTGGTCGGTGTCTACCCGAACAGGGTGAGCTTGGAAATAAGGCCTTAACTTCCTTGTTGCTAAGATTAGGCAGTAAGTGAGCTTCTCTATCAAAGGATATCGTCCCTCAGCTTCAACGATCATTTTGCTGATATAGTAAACTGGATGTTGGACGTTGTTCTCTTCTCTTATCAACACGGCACTTATAGCATACTCTGTAACGACTAAGTATATTCCTAACTCTTCTATGTCAGGGGGTTTTGAGAGTATGGGAGGCTTTGCAAGTTGTCTTTTTAATTCTTAGAAAATTTTCTCGCATTCCTCCGTCCATTCAAATTTTTTATTACCTCGAAGGATGTTGAAGAAAGGAACGCACTTGTCTGTTGACTTCGAAACGAATCTACTGAGTGCGACTATCCGACCAGTTAAGCTTTGGCCTTCCTTAGTTTTTGTTGGTAATTTCATATCCAGGAGGGCTTGTACTTTCTCTTGATTGGCTTCTATACCCTGAGCATTAACAATAAAACCAAGAAACTTACCCGAGCTAACTCCAAAGGAGCACTTTAAGGGAGTGGGTTCCATGTTGCATTTTTTGAGGATTTTGAAGCATTAATCCAGATCCTCTATATGCCCCCAACTTTCTTGGATTTGACAAGAATATCATCCACATATACCTCCATATTTTGACCAATCTGGTCTTTATACATTTTATTTACTAGACTTTGGTAGGTAGCTCCAGTATTCTTCAAATTGAATGCCATAAACTTGTAATCATACAGACCCATATCTGTTCGAAAACTTGTATGTTCTTCATCTAATGGATGCATTCTGATTTGATTATACCCTGAATAGGCGTCCATGAAGCTCATGATTTCGCGCCCAGTTGTAGCATCAATGAGCTGATCAATTCCTGGAAGTGGGAAACAATCCTTAGGGCACACCTTGTTGAGGTCAGTGAAATCAATATGTACTCGCCATTTTTTATCAGGTTTGGGTACCAGTATGTGGTTAGCTAACCGAGCTAAGAAGAAAGCTTCGATGATGAAATCATTTTCGCACAGTCTTTCTATCTTCTCTTTCAATGCTTGCGCCCGTTCTTTGTCCAGTAGTCTTCTTTTTTGTTGAACAGGGCAAAAGTTAGGGTCAATGTTTAGGGTGTGAGACATTATAGAAGGGTCAATACGGACCATATCCTCATGTGACTAGGTAAAAACATCCAGGTTTTCTCTTAGAAATTTTATTAAGGCTAATTTTACTTCGAGCAACAAACCCTTACCAATTTTGAGTTTCTTGGTTGGGATATTTGGGTCGATTTCCACCTCTTCTAATTCCTCAACCGACCCTACATTTGTGTTTGATTCCCCAAGTCGGGGATCCATGTCCTCATCCTTACCTTGGGTGACTTCCTATTGGGCAATACTTTTTCCTTTGCCTGAACTCTGGCCGGAGGTACTTTCCTTTTTGACCTTAGTTAGGGCAAGATTATAGCATTCTCGTGCTATTCTTTGGTTCCCTCTGAGGCACCCTACCCCATTCTTTGTTGGGAACTTGACACACAGATGGAAAACTGACGTGACAGCTTTTAAGTCATAGAGGGCTGATCAGCCTAACATGACATTGAAAGCTGATGGGACATCAATTATTGAAAATTGTGTCGTCACAGTTATGCTCCTCAGAGCTTGTCCAACAGTGAGGGGTAGATAGATTTGTCCTAGAAGGGCAATGCTCTAGCTGGAGAAACCATATACGAGCTGGGTGTAGGGGATTAGATCTTTAATTTGAAGCCCCATCTTCTCATAGGTTGTTTTAAACAAAATGTTTGAAGAGGCTCCATTGTCTATCATGGTTCGTGCCACTGTCGTATTCGTAATCTATACTTCAACAACCAAGGGATCGTTGTGTGGGAAGTGGACATGATTAGTGTATGCTTCAGTGAAAGTTATTGTGGGTTCCCCTACCCGTGGTATTTTTGTCTTTCTCTCCTCTATGGCAAAAATTGCTCCCTTTTGTTCATACTACAAGGCTCAAGCATACTTTTCTCGAGCTTTGCCCGAGTCTCCAGCAGGATGTGGACCCCCAATAATAACTTGTAAATGCTCGTCCACTGGCGGAGGCATCGATTTGGTCTAGTTATTGTCTGCTTGGCCAACCCTCTGATTCTGGTCAGCCTTGACATACTCTTGCAAGTACAGGTTATTCTTCCTGTTCGAAAATTCAATTTCCCACTTCAAGTTATTGCATTCATTTGTGTCATGGCTAGTCCGCGTTAAAATGGTAGAACTTGGACATGTCTCTTTTATTCACGTCCTTCTTCATGGGAGAGGGTTTCTTGTATGGGACCGTAGACTGAGTTATTGGATATATTGTCCCTAGGTCATTTGTTAGGATAAAAAAAGAAGTAAACTTTGAGGCATTGTCCCTAGTGTGCTGTTCGACATTTCCAATGAACTTGCCTTTCTTTCTGTTGCCCTGCCTGCTATCGTTATTAGACCTCTTCCCATTCGAGTTTAAACTGCCAGGATACTGTGGACTCTGAGCGGACTCTCCTTCTGAGGTGGTACATGGCTGGCTCTTCTTTTATCCAACGGTGTCTACACACCGAATAGCTTCTTTAAGCTTAATAAATCCATCTACTCGGTCCAAAAATTCAGCCATTAAACCCATGGTCAGCCTTTTAATATCCTTCCATAGTTCTCTAAGTGGCTCAATTCCCCTCAGTATCGCGGCCAGCCTTCCTTCTTCGGTCAACCCCTTAACCTTGGTAGCCTCTGTCATAAATCTGTTTATATAAGCTCTGAGAGGTTCCCCTGGCATCCGTTTTACCTTGACCAGATCTTCTAGATCCGAGGGAAGTTAACAGGAGGAGGAAAACTAAGCGTGGAATTTTGCAGAGAAAGCATTCCATGAATTGAACCTCCATGGAGGCAGCTTGAAGTACAATTGGTGAGAAGCTTCTACAAGGGTTACTGGGAATACTCTCCATCAGACATCACCTCGTACCCCTTTTAGATCCATCTGTATTTTGAAATATTTTAGATGTTATAAGGGATCCTCTTTCCCTATATACATCTTCCAGGTTGGCATCTTGAACTTTGGGGGTAGTTCAAGGACTTCAATCTCAGGGGAAAGGGTGATCTACACGCCCTGTCAAGTTCGAGATCGGTGAGTTTTGGTCCCATCAGGCCTTGTATCATGTTTTTAAGTTGGTCCAATTATGCTTGCATCAATGGATGAACTAGTTTAGCTTGTTGACCGACCTGTGTCACGTTAGGTTCTCTTTGAACTGGATTCTGGATGCAAATATCTGGCTGGATAGCTGGTGGGACGTACTATTCATCCAAACCCCTTCTTCTATTTAAGTCAGTCTTGAGGTCATGTGTGGCACCCAACCTATTAAATACCAATGACTAGGTGGTCTTGGCGTCTGACTTATTTGGCCGGTAGGTTGGCCAGAGATGTTAGTCGGGGTGAAGTTGTTAAGTATAAGTCCACCCAAAGGGCGCTTAGGAAGGATATGGCCATCTACCGTATGGCCCACAGGTTGGACCTGTGGCCGTGGATTAGACGGCTGACCATTAGGCGGTATGCCCAGTAGCATACTCTTTTGTATCGCCCATAGGGATACTAGATGCGGTAGTTGGCTATTGATTGGTGACTTGGTAGGCCCTCCTTATCAGTACGGTGGCCTGCCTTGTACGATCATCAATAGCTGCTTGTTGAGCCCTTAAGGTTTCCATCTCCCTATCCTTCCATTCCATAAGTTGACATCTTTGCTCGTCAAATGCAAGATTTATAGCAATGCAGAGATCTTCCTGATCATGGTGCAAAGCGTTATTCTGACCCTACATGAGTCCAAGGGCTGCTCGGAGGTTTTGGATTTTAGTATCGTCTCTTACTGTCCTTAAACATTAGTGGTGGACGGGACTTCAGTGTTGGGAGTGGATTGATTGAATGCTGAACTGGTGTGCCCAGTCTCTTGCACGCCTGGTGTGATCCCAGCGAGAGAAGAAGTCACACCATGACCCACAGTAGGTGGTTGTGTATTGGCATGTTCGGGGTTTGTCCCTGGTGGTCCTCTTGTGTTCCCAGGGGTCTACACATTAGGATATGTCACTATCAGGTCGCCCTTATCAGCTAGGCCTCTACGAGTTTATAGCACACTCATGTACGTCTGTTAAAACTTAAGATAAAAAGAAAACTTGGGTTTTTACTCTCAATGAAAACACAAAAATGTGGACCTCACTTTTAGTCAACAAAAATGAGTCAATTAATAAGCGATCAAGAATGTAATTAAAATAGAGAAAAAACCATAATGTAATAAAGAACACCAGATTTTAAAGAAGTTTGGCCCCGTGAGTGTGGAATAGCCTACTCCTCTTGAATTGTATTAACTTGAGAGAAAGAATAAAGTGTTTTTCTCTCTGAAAGCTCTAACAATGAATCTCTGAGTAATTCTCTTAAATCTCTCTCTAAAGAAATTCTTTCGATCCCTTTCACTGTGAGGCTAAGTCACTATTTATAGGGCCTTAATGCATGAGGGAAGGTTTCCCTTTTGCTTACAATCTATAAAATAGGAAATTATATTTATTACATAATTATGATACATGAAGTAGGAAACTAGAACAGGTTGCCATATTTCTCTAATTCAATCCCAATATTGTAGGGATTGCCTTCGTGTCTTGGCATCGCAGGATTACTCTGAAGTGATTAACTCTTTGGAGGTAGTTTGACAAGCCAGACTTATACTTGCCCGGAGGATCTATCTTTCATCCTACTCGGGTAATCAAAGGTTATACATGTTGATGTACAATATAGAGTCTGTTCAAAATATTCACCTCCGCCAAGGTAAAAAAAATGCAAGACACGCGTCACCTGATTCTTCTGCCACGTCAATGTGCAAAAAAATAGATAACAATGGTGAATATGAAATGAAGAGAATGAGAAAAGTTAGGGTATGGGTGAAGGCTGAGAAGAAATTGAGCTTTTGAGATTTATTTTGTTTGAACTAACATTTTCTTTCCTTTCTATTTAATTGATTTATCTTTTAATTGAATTTTTATTGAAACTTTAATAAAGATATTGATTTGAATTTTGTTTGTATTTTTTGCAGGTGGATTTTTTTTATTTGCATGTTGCATTAAGGGTAAAGATGTTGATTATAATTGTATTTGATATTTTATTTTATCTTTTAATTTATTTTTTTTATATTATATATTGTACATGGTATATAAATATAAAAAAAAGTTAGATACAGTATATTGAATGTGTATTTTTTTTAAATGAATATTTAATATTGCTTTTGAGTTCATTATATTGTATTTGAATGTATATAGAATATTGTAATAGTTTATTTTATTAGGAATATAGATTTTGAGTGAAACTAAAATACCATCTAAGTATAATAAATTAATATCTATAATATTCAAATTATTTTTTTTTATTTATTTTTTTGAAAAAAATAGATATTCATGTGTGATAAGTATGAGAATTCATCTTTTGGCACAAGTAGTACTGATGGTACACAGTAAGCTCAAGGGATGATAGCTGCACTGATCCCCAATCAATTTTATTATGATTATTAGGGATATTAATATTTGTAAAATATTGTTATAAGAAAATTCTTCACTTATTTCCATATAGATATTTTCGTGATAGTTGTAATAGAGCCTAACGACTTCATTATTCTTGTAATGGTATGGTACCTATAAATAAAATTATACCATTTCATTTTATTTTTGAGCTGAGAATTACAATTAAAATACTATCAATATTCTCTGAATTTTATCTTAGTATCAGAGCATATTAGCCCCATGGAAACTCTTGGTAATTGCAACCAAACTCCTCCAGCAGACCATACATCAAGCTCTCTTGAAATAGCTCTGTTGTTATAGGAATTGTTGCTAGAAGAGTTGAGGCTTCTACTTTCTAGCTCCCCAATCCATATCCATAACACTTATGTACCCTCAATCAACAATTTTTCCTCAAACTTGTTAGTAATAACTACACCTGATAGAAAAAAAAATGATTTTCACCATTATTTGATGTCATCTCTTAGATGATTTTTTGATTGGAATAAATCCTTGTCCTAATGAATTTCTTCCTGTAGGTATTACAATAAGAGAAGATGGATCTAAAGTTTCTGTGATTCAAGTTAGTCCAGAGTTTGAGCATTAAATTATTAACAACCAATTACTCTTAGGTTGGTTATACAGCTCCATGACGGAATCAATTGCTACAGAAGTCATGAGAGCAACTATGGATAGCTCTTGAGAGTCTCTATGGTGCATACTTAAGAGCTCAAATGAATGAGTTTTGAACCCTGATTCAAACAATAAGAAAATAGTCTGCTATAATGGCAGAGTGCTTATGAAAAAAGAAGATCTGGTCTTACATCCTGGCTGTAGTAGGAGACCAATATCTTGAATCCCATCTAGTGGCAAATGTCCTTTTAGGACTTGATGCAGAGCATATTTCTATTGTGGTTCAGATTGAAGCTAGAATCAAAACAACCTAGTTAGAATTACAAGACATTTTGTTAAGCTTCGACAGTAAGATCGAATGACTTCAAACACTAGCCAACAATAGCAAGATAATCAATTCATCTATTGCAAATCCTCAGGCAAACATGGCTTTAAAACCTCACAATCTAAGAAGAGGAAGAGGCTCCTTTAATAATTCCAACTCTAACCAAAAGGTGGCAAATTCAATGAAAATAGAGGATGATATGGTGGTAGACCTCATGGTCGTGATTGTACAAATGGAGCTTAACCAACTCGCCAAGTGTGTGGCAAGTTTAGACACTCAACTTTAATTTGTTACTATAAATATGATGAGAGCTATTCTGGATGTGACCAAGTTGGTGGTCAATCTCAGTTCAAAGCTAATCCTAATGCCTTTATTGCAACATCAGATGTTGTGGACAGTGATGCTTAGTTTGCCAATAGTGGTGCCAGTAACCACATCACTTCAGATGCTACAAACTTATGCCAGAAATAGGAAGATGGTTGTAAGGATACTGTTAAAGTATGTAATGGTGATGAATCAACTATTTCATATATTGGTGTTGGCTATTTATAGAATGATTATGGTAGATTATTATAATTAAATGAAATGCTCCATGTGCCTAATAGAGTTAAGAATCTCATAAGTGTTTCTAAGCTTGTTGCTGACAATAATTTGCTTATAAAATTTTATCATGATTGTTGTGTTCTAAGGACAATGTAGCAACGAAAGCTCTATTCATAGGGGTGGTTAAAGATGGACCATATAAACTTTCATATCTCCACAAAGCATGTGACCACCACAGTGTCATCTTAGTTTAGCCACTCATCATTTTCCTTTTCAATAAACAAAATATTTTTACTAGTTTAGCAGTCACTGGTAACAGTCATGTAGAACAACCTAGAGTTAATAGTCTTTTAAATTCTAAAATAGATGTTTGGCACAAACATCTTGGCCATCCTTCATCTAAAATTTTAAGCCATATTTTAAAATCCAACAGTAAAATGTTCAATCAATGAAAATAATTTCTTCTATGATGCCTGTCAATATGGGAAATCCCATGATTTTTTCCTTTAGATTGTCTCAAAATAGAGTTAAAAATGTCCTTGATATTGTTCACACTGACCTGTGGGGTCCTGTCCCAATTGCATCCAATATCAACAATAGATATTATATCTATTTTGTTGATGACTTCAATAGGTTTACATGAATTTATCCATTGAAATTCAAATATGAAGTACTTAATGCCTTTCTTAAATTTAAAGCACTTGCTGAAACCAAATTTGAAAGGAAAATAAAATGTCTCATGTCAAATTGGGGTGGAGAATTCAAGGCTTTCATTGATCTTGTCAACACTCATTGAATAGAATTCCATCGCTCATGTCCACATACATCAGCTAAAATGGTCGAGCTAGACGTAAGCACAGACACATAGTTGAGATGGGACTCATTTTGCTTGCCCAAGCAAGTATGCCTCTTAAATTTTGGCGTGATGCTTTTCCCTCAGTAGTGTACCTAATCAGTATGTTACCTACTGTTTTTCTCTCATATAAATCTCCCTATGAAATTCTTTTCTCACAAAAACCAGATTATGATTTCCTAAAGACTTTTGGCTTAGCTTGTTTTCCTTGTCTTAGGCCCAATCACTCTCACACATTTAAATTTTACTCCATCAAGTGTGTGAATTGAGGGTTTAGTGAATCCTACTACAAAGGATACAAATATCTCACTCCCGCGGGCAAAATCTACATTTATCGAAATGTTGTTTTTAATGACCTTGAATTTCCCGTGAATGATAGTTTTCTTAACATTTATCGATCTACCTCATTAGTCATTATTCATAGCTCTACATGGTCATCTCTGCCTGTTGCTACCTTTTCTTCTCAGTCAACAACTGGTACCACTGAAAGCACCCTTGGAACTATAGATGCCTCACTGTACCTCAAATAACACAAGTTCATACTTCCCCTATCACACCTGATCTGTTTCATGTTTTGAGAGGGGCAGTCTTGTAGCTGATACCACATATATGTTCCCTTTTAGAACACCTAAATATGATTACAATGCTCCTGATTATGAATTTCCAGCTATTGTAGAACTCAAATCATCACCTCTTCCACAACCTGCTCTTTTGCAGGTTGTGCATCCTATGATAACCAGGGCTAAGACAGGTATATTTAAACCTCAAACCTTCTTAAGTCACATCCAGTTTAAGTTTGCTACTGGTGATGCAAATGGTGTGGAAGAAATCCTGGAACACAAAGGCTGGAATGCAACAATGGGCTCTAAAATTTATGCTCTTAATCAAACAACGCCTTAATTCAAGTACCACTATTACCTCACTATAATCTCATAGAAACAAATGAGTTTCTAGGGAAAAGCTCAATCTCGATGGCTTATTTCAAAGATTTAAAGCCAGACTTATTGCTAAAGGTTTCAACCAAAGACCTGGAGTAGACTTTGATAAAACCTTTAGCCCTATAATCAAGCCTTATTCTACGGTAAAAAAAAATACTCAAATTGCTGTCTCTAGAGGATTGGAAATCAAGCTACTTGATTTAAATAATGTCTTCCTAAATGGAGTATTGGAAGAAGACGTTTACATGTCACAACTCCAAGGATTTAGAGAAAAAGAAAAAGAAAACTTTTTTAAACATTGAACAAGTCCCTATATGGCCTAAAGTAAGCACCTCCTGCCTGGTTTGATCAACTCAAAACTACCTTGCTAAAATGGGAATTTCAACACTCTAGAGATGAAACTTCATTGTTCTACTATAAAATTGACAAAGACATCATTCTTATGTTAATTTATGTCGACGACTACATTGTAACAAGGAATAGAAACAAAGTTGACGGTTTATTACTCAATAGAAGAAGGAATTCACTCAAAAAGACCTTGGTTCTTGACACTTCTTCCTTGGTATGAAGTTCATAGAGATGACACAAGGCTATACTTAACGCAAACAAGGTACATAAAAGCTCTATTGAAGCAGGCTAAGATGACGAATGTCAGCCTATGTCCTACTCCTACCACTACAAGAAAACTAATGTCTCTTCATGAGGAAGAGCCAATGCACCATCCCACTATCTCCAGAAGCATCAGATGAGCTCTACAACATAGCCTATGCTGTGAATAAGATTAGTGAATTTCTCGAAGTCCCCTACAACAGTTCATTGCAGTGGAGCAATAAGAGTCCTAAGTATCTTAAAGGCACATTGAATATTGGCCTGCATATTAGCTAATGTGATAAACTAAACATAATAGGCTTCTCAATGTAGATTGGGCCTATTTCCCAAATAACAAAAGGTCTGTAGCAGGTTACTATGTGTACTTGGAAGAAACTTAAGTGTCTTGGTCCTCAAAGAAACAAGCTATGGTGTCCAAAGTAAGCACTAAATCATAATATAGAGTATTGACTCATGTAGGAGCAGAAATTTCCTCAATTGAATCCTTGCTGAGAGAATTGAAATTTCCCTTGACATCACCCTTTGTTACATGGTGTAATAATCTCAGTGCAAGTGCATTAGCCACAAATCTTGTGCCATGCTAGAACAAAACATATTGAAATAGACATTCACTTTGTGAGGGACAAGGTATTACAAAAGTTGCTTGAGGTAAGATACATTCTATCTCATGATGAAATTGTCAGTTGTTCAACCAAAGGACTACCCACTACTAAAAAACCCAAAATTCCCAATAGTTTTACACTGTTAGGTAAAAAATTCTCGACGGTCTATAAAACTGTTGCCTATATGAGCATCGTAAATACTTGGTAGAATGGGTGAGAGTGGAAAAATATCGGTATAAAAGAATTCCTGGCGGTTTAAAACTGTCGGCTATAGTCGATACTGTAGGCTACAATTTAAAACTGTCGGTTATACTATAGTGGACAGTTTTAAACCGTGGTCGTCGATATAGTGGATTGCTACAAAAAAATTATCGTGTTCCTCCTCCTCAAAACTACTTCTCGTATATGTCCCAGCCGCTCCAAGACCTTTACAAGCTTCACCCTCATCCACCGTAATTGTGCTCGTTTTTATCCTCAAAATTTTCTTTCACAAGTTTCAGATTACTTTTAACTTGATGATCCTTGAAACTTTCTTTAATTTACAAGCTTCGAATTTATTTTGAACACACACAAATCAAGATTAACAAACTAAATAATGGCTAATAGAAATTTAAACAACAAATAAGAGAATATTGTGCTTACCTTGTGCTGCCAAGAGAGAGCAGAGGAGAGGGACATAGCTAGAGAGAGAGAGAGTGGAGGAGAGGGACAATGTGGGTCGTGGTCACGAAGGAGAGAGAGTCAAGAAATGAAATAAAATTTACAAATGCCTTTGGAAAAATGAGATATGATTTTTTTTTGGAGGAGATTTATATCTTAAGAGGAGGGAAATGAAATTTAAGATGGCTTGGGAAAATAAAAATTTGAAATTTAAGATGCGGGAAATGAAATTTCAGATCTAAAACGCATGAAATAGAAGCATGGGAATCGTCGTTGGTTTAAAACCGTCGGCTATACTACAAGCTACGGTTTAAAACCGTTGCCTATAGTATAGTCGACGATTTTCAACCGCCAGCAATTCCCTTTTACAAATGCACGGGAATTTTTAGGCACGTTTAAAAATCGTTGTCTATACCTCCCGACAATTTAAAACCATTAGAAATATCCTATTTTTTTTTTAATGGTTTTAAACACTCGATTTTTTTCAGCGACGGTTCTCCAAAAAAAAATATTTTTTTAGAACCGTTGTGAATACCCCTTTTTGTAGTAGTGGCGGCATTCCAAATTTGAGTTTCTCATCACCAAACTCGAGCTAAGACCATCACTCCTTTACTTGATAGGGGATGTTAAGAATGAGAATTCATCCTCTGCCTCAGATAGTGATGGTACGTATAAGCTCAAAGGATGACAACTGCAATAGTCCCTTAGCAATTCTATTATGATGATTAGGCATAGTAATAATTGCAAAATATATAGTAGTAGTGCTTGGAGATTTGTTAGATAGGTTAAGGATAAGGAATAAGTGACCAGACTTGCTCCGCATTATTGAAACCATGATTTATTGGTTGTAGAAAGTGAGAAATAGGGCTTACAAGTATTTATATATATATATATATACATATTTATATATATAAATATATAAATTTTATATACTTACTTAAATATCACACAAAGTTGTAGGAAAATGGGAAATTTGCAATATCATATTAGCCTACAGATTATTCCTCTTAGACACGCATTAAATAAAAAAACTCAGGCGACACCACTATCGATTGAATAGGAGATAGCATTATGAAGTAATCATTCCAAGTTTGACCAAATCTATTATATGTAAAATATCTAATATTATGTTAATCTTATTCCAAGTTTGACCAAATCTTATTCCAAGTAAACATTGTCAAGTAATCATTTGAAGTTTGATCATATATTTTAATAGTTTTTAAATTAAATTTTGTTACACAAATAATGATATTATACTTACTACTTTTAGCATTGGTCAATATTATAATAAGAAATACAAAAAGACATGGTGCAATTTATAAATATGGGTTTCACTGCACTGCACAATATAATTTAATAATTATTATAAAATATAAATAATTATTTCTAAAGAGCTATAAAAATCTAATACCAAATTTTATAATATAATATTCAACTGTATCACGCCAAACAATAACTATAATGCCCGGTAACTTGGGGTCTTGCCTTTCAAACCAAGAAAGCTATGCCCATTAATTTGTCCTCATTCCATACCCATACTTACATATACTGATTAGGATGAGTTGAAAAAATGTTGCTTTTATAACTGAACTTATTATTCAAACTTATTTGATATAATATCGTAAAATTGTGGTTAGGCTATAAGCTATATAATTTTTATTAATTTTTATATATATATATATATGTACTTACCTAAACTGATTGGTACGAGGGAGTTTTGACAAAACATTTCCATTGAGTGGAGGATCATAAAATAAGAGGGAGCCATCTCCGTCAACATTATCAGTGGGTGCCGGAATCATTAGGCGACGCTTCTTGAAAGCAGCAACGAAAACCTGAGCAATACCGGAAAATATGCTGCCTTCTGGTTTCACGTGATTGTAAAGAGGAGCCCCAACGAAGAAAAATACTATGGAGCCGGCCATGAAAACTGTCGGAATCCCAAAACCTATTACCCAACTAAGGTTGTCTTGGATGTAAACGACCACAGTCTGAGTGATCAGTAAAACCACCGTGAACGTCGTATAGTACCTGTCAGTGTCGTTAGCCACCATCAAATTTTATTTATATATATATATTAATAAACACGTACATGTGACTCTTTAATTATAAATAGTCAACACATTGGTCATATATTAATGTAACATATAAAATAATAACATATGCATGTATAACATGTGAACTATCTTATATATATATTTTTAGTATGGTATCACGTCAATTCAACATATAAATTTTACTCTAATTATAATGAATATGAATATATGATATATATATAAGACCAGTCTTTTATAAGACACCTTAATTGAGGAATGACGTATAATTTACTGTATTTTAAATCATAATTAAAATAATTTATTACCTGCAAAAATATATATTATATATATATAATCTCTGATTGGTGGCAACGTACTTTGTCGGAGATAAGACGAATAGTTTAGATAATTAATAATTAGGAGACCGGTAAGGTACGTATTTTGGTGTGACTAGAAAGAAACTCTCCCTAAGACAATATATTAATATATATATATATATAGAAATACCAGTTGAAAAAGCTGTTGATTCCACTTCGTCCTTGGTTGGTGGTGGGATCGAACTGGTCGACGCCGAAAGGAATACTGCATGGCCTGATACCTCCGGTGCCTACGGATAAGAAGCCGAGGCCTAGCAACAAGCAACCTAGTTGTAATTGAGTTGGGCCTTGGCACTGCCCCAACTCTAATTGTTCCTTTGTGCATGCCCCAGGATGTAGCTGCCGTAACCACGCTGTCATAGTCACCGTCACCATTCCCTGTGTTTTTTTTTTTTTGAGTAAAAAAAAAGTACTATTATAAATTTACTAATTATGTATAAGCATGTGTACGTATGTATTATCATATACTATCAGCATGGACCCATTATATATTAATTATGGCGCATTATCTTTAGTATTTTATTACTTAGTACAAAATATGTTCAAGTTTTCAATAATATAATAATATTGTTTTCCACTCTCATAATTATGGCAATAAATCAAGATGTTACAGATACTGCTTATTTTGTCCCACTCTATTAATTTTTCGAAAGACCAAAGTATAATATTAATTATGGGTTTTGAATATTAAAACGTATATTTCCCTCTCAAATATAAATTTAAAATAAAATAAAATAAATAGCGGTATAAAAATTCAAAGTTTTAAAATTTTAAATTGTATAAACTGCTGAATGATTTTTTAGTGGTATAAATACAAATGTTTATAAACTGTAATTTTTCTCTAATTTTATCAATATATATTCAAATTTTAAATTATTAGGTGTAGAAAGAAACATGTAGTGTCAGTTATTTTTAAATATTCTTTTAATAAATTTAAAATAAAATCTGTATTAACAAAATTAAAAAAAAAAAAACAAATTACACTTTTATAATTACTTATTCTGCTAAATGAATTTATACCACTTACAAATTTAAAATTTATGTCAACTATAGACTTAAAAATTAAATAATAAAACGTATAGCTTTTAACACTTCATGATTCATGTGGTCCATCCACCAATGACCAAAAGAATAAGTCACGCCTTCCTTCCTTAATTACCTATTCTCTTAATATATGTGGGTATTATATTAATTAATTTATTAATATGTTAGATTTCCCTAAAATATTTAATGTATAATATTACTAATAATTAGAGTTTGCTTTGATATGAGTTTTATTGCACTACTTCATATAAGCATGACCTGTATGCACTTTGATGCGATTTAATCAACCTGGAAAAAAAATCACCTGTTCTCATATTCTTGTTCCATCTCTGTCCCAACCAATTATATTTTGCCAACTCATTTAAGATGCCAACTGTACATTTAAGAGCCTAAGTCTCCCTTAGTCGGTTTGTTTTCCTCTAATTTATATAAATATATATATATATATATTAAACAAATCAACCCCTCCAAAATATAATTTATCCCTTTGCATGTGGATTGACCATTGATATTCTATATTTAACTAAAATTGAAATCTCATTAATCAATATTAATTATTTCTGCTATGAATTATCATATTTTTATTCTTCAATCTTGGTATTTTTTATCAGATTTAGAAGCTTAAAGATAAAAATCAAAACTCTTATTTTTCTAACAAAGATTATTCAACCTGGTAAGAAAAAGAAAATTCTAAGCATACTCTACATACTTCATCAAACCACTTATAGCAAATTAGAAAATATACACTGTAGACTAATAACTAGAATAAAGAGGGAGATGATTACTTTTGTTATTTTAAATAAGAAAGAAAATAAGTAGGAGAAAAATAAACAGAGTTAATAATATTTGATTAGTTAAATGTACAATTGGCATTTTAAATTAGTTGGCAAAATATAATTTGTTGGGACATAGATGAGACAGAAATATGGAACAGGTGATTTTTTTCCAGCCAAACCTTATGTTGGAGAAATTAAAAATGGTTACTTGCTCGCTCTTAATGTTGTGGGACCAACGATTACGAACACGAAGGCAACTTGAACCACTAGCCGGAGAGTACTGTGCATACTTTTATATATGTCACTATATGGATGTCAAAGTATATTCATACCTTGCGTCACTTCTAGAATAGAAAAATGTGAGTAAATTTGAAGTTTTATTATTTCGGGAAAAAAAAAATAGTCGAGACTCGAGTGACTGAAACTAACCTTTATTAACTTGTGGAAATTTTATGAGTTTTTATTTCCTTGGAAGAAATGAAAAGAGAAAGTTAGAGGGTATCAGTCGTGCCTAGCACCATCATATGTGTTAATATCGCTATTGGTTTAATTAAGTATCGGGTCCCACATAGTTTAATATAATAATTTTTAAAAAATATCGCTAGTAAATCACAGCGTGACATATCAAGAAAGTGGTTAGCATTATTAATAGCAATGCTGAAATGAAAAAGAACACCCAGAGCACAGAAGCTAATATTAATGCAAATTAATTGATAGAAAAAGGTTCGTTTGACCAAAATTTGTCCATTGTAGCAAGCCATGAGCAATCACGACAGACTAACCATCAAATAATTAGCCTTCAGAAAGGGCATAACAAAATTTAATATTATTATATATGGATTATTTTAAAAATAAACACAATAAAAACAAAATAAAAGAAATACTGAATTGTTTTTAAAATTTTATTTATAGGATATAGGATTTTTTTTAATAAATTTTATATTCTATCTTATTATTTTACTGTTAGTTTTTTTTTTTCTTTATATGTTATTTTTATTTTATTTTAACATTAATTTTTTGTAACTTTTGTGTATTTTGTTTTGTTGTTTTCAGATAATTTTTATAAAAAATTAAAAAAATATATATTTAAATGTAAAAATGTAAAAAAAATAACAAAAAAAATATTTTATGTAAATTTTCCTTTTATATAAGTCATACTTTTCAATTGTTGCATTAATTATAGTTTGATACTGAAATAAATGTACACATTTACGAAGTTACATATAATATATACTTTTCTAAAAAAGAATTATATATGTATAGTAGTAGAATTACATATATATATATACATATAGAGTACTAGAATTATATATATATATATATATACATATATATATACATATTACTGTCTTTAAATTTTATGTGAGCAATCTTGAAATAAAAGGTGAAAAAAAAAAATAATTAATTAAAGGGATATCTGTGGCTAAATTACTTGAATTTTAAATTTTTTTAACGCTTAACTACGAAAATCGATTTTTTGGGACAAAACTACCTATAAACTCCTATTCTGTTTTGCTTTGTACTTACTCATCCGTCTAAAAATCACAGTTAAGTGCCACAGTAGACTACTCACATGGTGTACACATGACAAATTTTTAGTAGTCCACGTAATATTAATTTTAAAAATAGTTATAAATTTTCAAGAAATTAAAAAATCAAGTGGGGTCACCGAAGGGGGGTCAAATTGAACAAGAAAATAACAGAGGGGGGTTGGAGAAAGATCGAAGGAGAGAGAGAAGAGGGCAGATTGGGGTTGGGATTTTTTGGGTCGTGGGGTTCAATTCTATGGCCCGTCTGACATGGGGTGGTCGAAGAAGGCCGATGTTGTGCACCGTGAGAGAGAGTGTGTGAGAGGGGAGTCGGGGAAGGTTGGGTCGTGGGGTAGGCGACTGGGTGTTAAGGTTTTTTCAGTTAAGAAGAAGAAGAAAAGAAAAAGAAAAAGTATTAAAAACGGAATGAGAATTTAGGTAGTTTTGCCTCCAAAAATTTAATTTTTTTAATTAAGTGTTAAAAAATTTAACGTGCGGGTGGTTTAGCCGCCAATATCCTAAAAATAAAATATTTATAATTTTTTTTTGTTTTTTTTGATCTTTAACTTCTTAAATATTTATAATTATTTTTTAAAATTAATATTACGTGGACCATTAAAAATTTGCCACGTATACAGTCTACTGTGGCACTTAAATGTGATTTTTGAATAAAGGGGTATAGAGTAAAACGGAATGGGAATTTAGCTATTTTTGCCAAAAAAAAAAAAATCAATTTTATGGAGAAGCGTTCGTAACTAAAGTATACAAATATTTATATAAAATATATGTATACGTATGAAGTATTTATATAATTTTCATATTTTTTTTTTGTCTTTTTTTTAGTGTATATATTATTAATAGATGTTAAAAGAACATACCAAAAGCGAAGCAAAAGATGCAACGGCAATGGTCCAGAAGCGACCAGCATAGGCATCAGAGATGAAAGCCCCAATTAAAGGTGCGAAATTGGTGATGCCACCCCAAATGTTCATAACGTTAGAAGCTGATACTTGATCCATGTGAAGCTTTGTTGTTAGGTAAACCATAAAGTTTGCCAATAATCCGAACGTTGCCAATCTCTCAAAAGTTTCATTTCCTATACTCATAAATGAAAAAAAAAAAATCCAAAATATCAATTGTACATTTATCCAGATAAGCCTGGCCTAAAAATAATATATATTCAGTACATGTAGTACCTAAAATAAAAGATACGGCCTTCCATCCACCGGAACTTCTTTTGACTGAATCATCGTAAACAATTTTTCCATTCTTTTTATCCGCCTTCACTTCATCGTCTTGATGGTAGTCATCAGCTGTTTTAGAAGGATTGCTTTTACAACTCTGGTTACACAACAGAAAGGACCAACTTGGCCTCTTCTTCATCATCTTATCTTATATATAAGATAAATATATATATATAGAATATGTAAATAATTTCTATCACTTTAGTTTATATGAGCAGGGGATAAGTAGTGAGGTAGATCTAAATCATGCTCTCACACCCTTCTCAAAACATACATATAGTTTTCTTTCAAGAGAGACTATGGCAGAGTAGCCTCCTTTTTATAATATTAATATCATGATAACAATGATATCTAACTTTACACATATATAATAAAATATAATATAATATATAATGACTATATATATTATTATATATTTAATTACATGATTGATGACGACATATGAGGGTAGGACAAATATTTAAGAGCAGAAAGAAACGCCTAACGCTGCCCACTCTGTTACATATCTTTCTGAATCTCATATGGTAATTTAGTAAGTAAGAAATTAACTTTACTCCATTCCATATAGGAGAAACAGGAGTTACAAAATAATAGTTTGTATATTAGTGCATTATATATATATATATATATGTATGGGCCCATCATTTATCATCTTGTGGACCGTACGTGCTGCATGATTCAGAGGGAGGGACCGTTGATTCTTGTCAGCACCACCAAATAAAGTTCACTCTGATGGAGCGATAGAGAGGTTATCCCCACGCGACAATACCTCAACTTGGATTCTAACATTGAAAGTCATCATATGTATAGATAAAGTGCAGCAGCATTTCATCCACCTAGACTCGGTTTTTTTTCTCTTAGAGGTATATATTAAGAAAAAAAATATATAAATATTGTATAATTCACCACGACTTTGCCAAGAGAAAGAAAGAAAAAACTACGTCCCTCCTATGTTGCACTGACTCGTTTTATCAAATCTACTCAATTATTTCAACCTTCTTATCAAAAAAAAAAAAAAATCTTCTCAAGTATTCCTCTTATTGTTCCCTACTGTCTACAGAACAGGTAGACCAAAACTTACTACATTTTGAAAGTTGAATTGATAAGTCCTTAACCTAATTAATAGCACAATAAAAATATAGAATAATAATTGGATTTTTTTTCAAATTTAATGAATTTTTGACCAAATGAGAGTGTCCTAATATGTGTAAAATAGAATGAGTACTATATCTTGAACATTTTGAGTGGGTTCAACCCGCAATTTAAATATATTATATATATTTTTATTTTTTATTATATTTTATATATATATATTAAATCATTAATTAAAATATAAAAAAATCTTAAATTTTTTTAAAAATTTAAACTCTCAGATTTTTTTTTATTTTTTATAAATTTATTTTCTGTTAAATAATATAAATTAAATATATTGTTTATATTATTCGGGTCCTTCTAGTTGTTCGGCAATTGATTTGTCTCTTAAATTTTATGAATTAAGTAATTAGATTTCTTTTGTTTTTATTGTATATATGCTTTGTTTCGTTTAATTTATGTAGACAGCAAGAACATAAAATTATTAGTTTACTTTTATTTATGTATATGTGATCTGTTGTTTGTTCAGACGTTTGCTTAGTTTTTATGAACTTTGTTTGCACTTGTTGCCATCATATATGGTTTAATTTTCCAACTTTTTTTAAATGTGATAGATATTGTATTTGTTTTCATTCTACCACGAGCAATTAAATCATTCTTGTTTGGCCTAATTAACAAGCATGATGAATCCCTTCCTTTTCATTTCATGCTATAATAATTTCATCATGACTAAAGCAGATGAATTTCCCCAGATTTATTTTAGCCAGGATTCTTTCATCCCTTATCTAGCTGGTGAAAATTGTATATAACTGCTTATGTGAAAACACTTTTGTTGCACAGAGTTGTCTCTCTCTTTTTTAAAATTTAAAGTCTTAGATTCTTTTTTTTTATTATTTTAATTTATTGTTATTTTTATTAATTTTAAATAAAAAATTAAATTTTTTAAGAGTTGACCGGGTCAACCAGCCAACCCGGTCAACCCGGCCAACTGAAACCCGCCAACCCGTGACCCACCAACCCGCCAACCCGTGCCCTATACGGGTCCGGGTTCGGTTTCACTTTTTTGAACCCGAAACCCGCGAACCCGAAACCCGGTAAACCCGCCCGATGTTCAGCCCTACTATATGGGATATGAGCCCTTATTTATAAGAGTATATAAAGTGCAACTTCGGCACTTGAGATAGGACCTCAAGGGGTATCCAGTTTTGTGCGAATGGGTAAGGACACATGCACTTGACCCACCACACACGTGCGTCGTCCATCCAATCCGAACTCAGCTAGTTAGTGTGGTATGACACTTTATATTCTACAGAAATTTTATTTAATAAAATAATTCTTTTTATTTTTATTATTAAATTTATTCGAGAAACATGTTTACTTGATATTGATTCAGAAGACGTTTTACTTTCTATTGTAATTTTTCATTCCATTGGCAACAAACTCAGCTTTATTATATAAAAATTTCATCTGAAATATCTATTTTGAGGGTATATTCCACTGTACGCTACATTGTAGTGGCATTCTGATATAGTGTACCACAATTGTGCTGTTTTATCCTAGGGATGATCGGTAATTTCTAACAGCTTGCACAATCCTGGGCAGTGCTCCAAGAAGTACCCAATTTTGTACGAATGGGTAAGGACACACGCACTGGACCCACCCCACACGCGCATCATCCGTCCAATCCAAGCTGAGTTGGTATTTGAAGCAAATTTGCAAGGTAAAAGATAGCTTTACATCTGTAATATTAATCTCAAAAGTTTTGCCTCTTCTTTTTATAAAATAGCATATGGATATGCCATGTTGTGTAATCTGTTATCCAAGGTAGATTGGAGGAAGGAGGTTTGGGAAAGACTTAGCCTTTCAAAGCATAAATTCATCATTTGGTTGGTTGTGCTTGATAGATTACAAACAAAAGACAGGTTATTCAAAATTAATATTGCTTTGGATAGCTTATGTGTGATTTGTGACAGCCATGAAGAGACCATTAAGCATCTCTTTTTTTGGTTGTACAAACTGTTTACCAAGATTTTTAGAAACAGAATTGTTAACGCAAATTTTTGTTTACTAAATTTAAGCCTATTTCGTGATAAATTTGCACAGAAATAATAATAATAATAATAATAATAATAATAATAATAATAATAATAATAATAATAATAATAATAATAATAATAAGAGAAAAAGAATCAACACAAAAGTTTTTTTACGTGGATTTACAGTTAAAATTCTGCATAGTCCACGAGTCTATCTTATTAGATTTTTTTGTACACAACTAGTATCTTTTTTCTAAAGGATTTTTTTCCCTTTTTCAGTGTATCCTACCCCTATTTATAGTTACATAGAAGGGCAATTAATTACAATCAAATTGATATCCTACAATGATAATCCCCTGAAATTTTGGGATTTGATTACGTCCCACGTAAAATTAGTGCGATTATTAGTTGAAAATCACACAGTTGTGATTTATCCACTTTTACCGGGTCAATGCTGACGTGGATTAAATACGATGCAGTGTATCATGTTGGGGCATATCGTCGGGAACATAGCAACAATAACCCTGGCAGCGAGCTAGAGCTTTTCGCATGTCTTTCCGAGGTTAATAATATAAATCTCGTAGTATCTGCGAGTGAATACATAACGCTCTGTTTGACAATCGCAGTTCTTGGTGACAAAGTGAACTTCAACAGTCAACATCATTTGAATGTCAGCTTCTATTTGAGATAGCTGGCTCGACGAAGCAGCGGGTATCATTGAAAGATGTTTGAAGCTGATTAGTAAATTGTACCATGAGTATGCCTTGCTATAGCGAGACAGATGCCTCACTATTTGTTGTTCAGATTCTTTCAACTTTTATACTTTATTTGTATATTATACGCTAAGGGTTCTAACAGTCAACATGTTTCATCTACATCTCTTCATACGTAGTGAAGTTGATGCTTCACTTTGTACTTCTGACATAGAATGGTTTCTCGTCAACGCGCGAGACAATAGTTTGTATATCCTTATCTCGCTTAAGACTTTACAGTCAGCAAGTTGTAAATATACTCTATCAGCTCCGCATTTAATGAGTTATTCCATTTCAATATCATTTAATATAATTGTCATCATATTTGTTAATTCGTATTCTCCCAGCTTGGAACGTGTCCTCCTCTGAAGTGCCAGCCAAATTTTGGGTATAACAATTGCCCCTTAAAAAGTGTTTTTTAATAAGAAGTACTTTTTAAATGATTGCATAGGGTATATTTGTCATAATTCTTTTTGAAAAAATGCATGTCCTCTGATTTTAGCCATTTTGTGGTTTCGAGGTACATAAGCATTTAATGACCATCTTTTCCACTTCTTTTTCAAATTCTACCTGTTGGATCAATTGTCTCTTTGTTCTAACGGAAGTTAACCCAAGGGTATAAAATGAAAAAAGAAACCACCTTTACACTACTTTTGCCATTTTGGAAACTCTAGAAATTTTTTAAGCTTTTCTGCAGAAAAACCATTCCCAGATTTGCCAGAAACCTTGCATGCCATCTCTGTGATTAACATTTTTCTTGCGAGTTTCATCTGATTTGATTTTTGACTTCAAGCATTCGGAGGGATCTTCACGACGTACGTTGTTTCGTAGATTGCAAAGCCGCTCGTTGTCTCGAAAACTAACTTCAAACAGTAAGTGACTTTTCTCCTTATTTTCTTACATGTTTTTAACGTTGTGTTTCTGGGTTTGATTTCTAATTTCTTAGTCATCACCTTTGTTACTTCATCTAGTTTTAGAAACTTTAGGGTTGAATTTTATCTGGGTAAATGTTAGGGTTCAGGCAGAACATAGGTTTTCGAGATTCTCCAATTTACCAACTTTTGGCTTGATAAATTTCTTTCAGGTATTGGGATTGCTTTCTCCTTGCAGCAATGTCCCAATCTGGTTCAGAAGTTTATCGTTAAGAAGAATTAGAAATAGAGTGTCCTTCTGAACTTGACATCCCATATAAACCCAGAACTTTAGAACCTAAATCCAAATTAGAGATAAATGATGCAAGAATTAGAGAAAACTTAGTGAAAATTCACCAAGAAGATACCGCTAGTCGCCACAGACGCTTCTTGCAAGAAATTTCGAAAGGCAGGCGCCGTTTCTTGCGAGATGCTGCTTGGTTTGAGTCCCCCAGATTGTCTTCTATTCCTTTGGCTAAACCTATGTTTTTACCTAAGGTCGCAATTGTTTTTGAAGCAGGTGACTTGGATTTTGAAATTATGTCTTCCAAGCCACATAAATCAAAGACTCCTCGGGACCCTCACGTCACCTTCGAGGTAGAGTTAATAGAGTCGAAGGTGCGAGCCATTGCATGGTATGTAAGAGATACTTTGAGGACCTTTGGGGTCGAATACAAGCAAGACTACTGGGTTAGATCGGTAATTGCTGGCGAATTTAGTTGCTATCCGCCAGTGCGACTTACACGCGACACCTCGGAGGGAGCCAGTGGCGAGGCTAGTACAAGTGGCTCGACTACGATTGGCGCCTGGAGCCTTGAACACATCAGGGCTGGAGCAATAATTCCCCTGCAAGATTATTTCAAGGACTTTCCTGAACCATCTCGGGCTTGCCCCATTCCAGCTGAATCCCATTTCATACAGAATCCTCGCAAGTTTGAGGGTTCTATACAAAATTTTAAAATGGGAGTCCCCCACCCCTTTGGAAATAGAGTATCTCTATTCTGTCAAGGCTGATCCAGCGAGGAAGAATGCCGCATGGGGTTTTTACTATCTTGGGACTCATACATGTGATCGCAAGATCATTGTGGATTTGCCAAATAAAACTCCCTTCAAGGATGAGTTCTTTTAGACGAACGGTCTCTCCCGCATCAACACAGCCACTTTTCGCATTATACGTAAATGATTATTTGCACAAGACTTGGTTAAATTAGCCCATGTCTTTTATTCAGGTTTAGCTGATTGTAAATTTGCTTTGTTTTTGACAGCTGACTAGAAAAGACCAGCCCTTACTCCTGAGATGGCTGAGCGGCGCAGGCTCCTGTTGACTCTCCCATATGGTCTTCGTGTTGGAATTTATTTTACCAGGATCTTAGATCTACTCACAAGTATGTTGTTTAACACCCTAAATATGAACTTTCTAAAACGATAAATAAACACATATAAAGTTAAGAAAACCTTACATTGATGGGAGCGAAATAATGTCTCCTTCCACTCAGATCTCTAACCCTTGTATCCTTTCTGTCGCAGAGTATTATCAAGATCTGAGCCTGAATGTCTTTCTCTTTGGGTGTGATCCTTCACAGTCTTCCAATCTATGATTGAGGTACCAATTGCTGTGTGTGGGCACTTACTCTATCACTAAGGTTCGAAATTTATGAAGAGGAAAAGAGAGAGAATAGGTTCGGCTATAGAAGAGAAAGGGAAGGCTCAGTTTTCTGAAGAAAGAATTTTCTCACAGAAAGCTTGTTAAAACTTATGTAAACTTGTTATTTGACTGAGCCATCACTTTCTATTTATAGGCAACTACTAGGTTTAGGTTAGGAATTATTTGGCATTAAAATAATGAAAATATCAATTTAAAAAACCTATCCAAGTGGCCGGCCATGGTGTGTAATGGGCCTCACTTGGATTTTGCAGTTTTCACAAATTTTATTTCTATTTTCTCAAAAACGCCAATTTTCCAATTCTAACCTTCTAAATGCCAAAACTAATTATATAATAACTAAAATAGATTATTAAATAATATTGTCATTTAATGTAATTATTAATTAGACATATAAAGTCTATTAATAAATAAATAAACCTAGAATCTCTTTTCTTTACAATTTCGCCCCTGCTTATTGAAAATTCACAAATCAGACATAGTGTAACTTTAGAATAATAATTGATTAATCACAAATCAATTATTGAGTCTTACAAGCAGTATAGTCTCAACTAGAATGGGAACCATGGATCTATATGCAGAGCTTCCAATAAGTGAACCGAATTTACTAAGTAAATTCCTACTTATTAATTCTTCGTTGAATCCACTCTTAGAACTTAGAATTGCACTCTCAGACTTATATAGAGCATATTATATGTTCCACAATATAGATATGCTATCTCATTTAACCATTGTTATAATCTTATTGTGATCAAAGATCCTCTATATAGATGATTTACATCGAGATGGGATAATTTTACCGTTCTCACCCCTCAATGTATTTTGCCCCTTAAAACACTTAGCTACCTGTAAATGATGTTTAGTGATCTAAGAATTAGTCACTTAAACAAGAGCTCATCCATTTACTTCTATTTAGCTAAGCTCAAAGGGAATCATCACTTAACTTCTATACACCAATAGAAGCTATAGATTCCATATTTATGTTCAGCACTCCCACTCAATCATACTATCATGTTCCCAAAATATACGTATCACCCTAACCCAAAAGTAGGCTTAACTAATAAATCAAAAAACATGAATAGCACTCCTGAGTTGAGCCTAAACATATCAGGATTTAGATTCTTTTAATCTTAAGATCAACTACTGATATTGACTTGGAAAGATATAACGGTAAGTTTATAATATCTTAACTAAGTTGCAATATCGGTCCAGTCCAATGTATACTCCATACATTCGAAACTTGTATACTTTACTAATGTCCTGGAAAGAACATAACACTTACTCCAAGTGTAAGTACACGTCATCGCTGATTATCACATTAGTGTAAATCCAAAACACTGATGAAACAAGGACTTAGTCTTTTGATTCATATGATCACAATCACATTCCACTGTGTTGACGATACTGTAATTGTGAATAAACATATGATCTGGACTTAACTGATTTTGTGTATAAATGTAATAAACATATTAAACCATTAGCATGTAAAATTCATGCAAACATAAATCACTTCAAATTTCTTATATTGATAACTAATCAAATTGTAAAGGGTTTTATTTAGGGCACAAAAACCAACACTTCGGTCATGCGACTTCCTCTTGAATGAGATCAACTTAAGGTCTCTGGGTTCCTGACTGACAAGGAGTTTACTTGTGATTATAAATATCCCAAGTACTCTTCTTGGCAGCAAGTTCCCGTTCCAGACGAGGAGAACGCTCAAGATCGCGTGGCTCTGGCACAATATCTCTAGAATACTGCCCCTTGGGAAGCTGATGAAGGAGCATCCCGGGGTAATTAATGTGGTTGGTCACTCACACTGCTTAGGGCTGAGCGTAACACTCTAGTTTCATTTTGAGATAACCGTTGTTAAATAGTCAAAAATGCATATTTACTAGTGCAAAAATATAAAATAAAATTAATTTTAGATAATATTTTCATGAAATTAATGTAATATATTTTTATTTGAATATATTATAGTGTTGAGTTAATTTTGCAAGAAAAAATAATATTTTATGACACAAATAGAGAAAAAGAAGTAAAAAGTTAAGAAAATGTATTATTTTTATACAAATTAATTAGATTTTTTAATAAATATTTTCAATGATTTAAAGTGATATATTTTATGTTGGAAATATTTTGTTTGGATTTAATTTTGTTTGTGTTTGAAGAAGAAAATAACATTTATGGAAAGGAAAAGGAAAAAAATAAAAATGGTAAAAATATGGCGTAAAGAAGGAAAAAATGGCATTTTTGGAAACCCAACATTTGAGCCAAAAAGCCCAAAGAAAGGCCCTCTTCTTCTCTCCCAGCCGACAGCCACGACACGTGGCATCATCCTGTTCGTCTGCAGAAGGCGCGTCAGCGCCTTGTCTCCTTCAAAGCCCCACGCACGCGTGAAGCACACGGACCCTCCTGGTCCGTGTGTTTCGTCCACCGCCCAGCCCCGAGAGTGGGGCTTCTCTCTCCCCGCACTCCATCAGCCAAAAATGGCTTCAGCCACTTTCCACGTGGCGTTCTCTCATCTCGCCACGTGTCCACATGCAACCAATGAGAGGGTGACACGTGGCAGCTTCAAATTAAGTTATTTTAATTGCAAAAATACCCACATGCAATTTGTAATAAGTTTAATTGCGCATTATTCATTTTACCATTCTATAAATAGAAGCTTAGGTTTTTAGAATTCAGTACAGTTTCAGTTTTAGACAGAATAATCTAGAGAAAACGCTCAGAGCGCACAATGTTAGTTTACCGCTTTCATAGTTAATTTTCTTATGGGTTTCTAAGTTCCCTTATTATTAAGGCGGACGATAAAACCTAGTGTATTTAATTAAGTATTTATTTTTATTTTGATTCTCAATACAATATATGCTTATGATTTTCGCTTCTTAAAATAATTTCTTTTATCTTTAATATCATGTATTTTTTATAGTTAGAAATTATTTATGCTTGGTTCCACATTTTATAAAAAATAATATTCTTTGATTTTTTGTATTTACATTAAATTGTTTCACATTTAATGCTTAAAATTTATAATTTTAAAGCGGAGGAAAATCTATTTTTTGTTAGAAAATAATTGGTTTGATTACTGATTAAATTATGAGAATCATTATAAACATAAATATTTTTATATACACTTAAGTGGATTCTGAACCCTTAATAATATCTCCAAATATCACTAAAAATATCTGATACTGTCATTTTTACCGTTTCAAACACTTTATTTAATTTTATTACCAAAAATCTCACCACTTTTGGAACTAGGTTAGAGTTTTGTTAGCCTAGATTAAATAAGTATTTTCTTCGATCTCACGCAATTCCCATAGGTTCGACCTCGTTCTTCACAATCTCTATACGACAATAAAGATTCGTGCACTTGCGAGTTGATAAATGTAAAACATACACTTTCGGTACACAACAACCGCTATAACTTTTATACTTGGAATCTCCTCCTCGTAGATCGTATTACACATAGGTTTGATAGTTGGTATCCCAGATTCTATGTCCAAATTAAATGTACTGAGTCGTACTACAGGATAGTCGAGCAGTACGGAACTATGATGCATAGGGCGAGTCACTTAGACGCGAGCTGGAATTTAGAGCCAATTAAACCCTATGATATATTCAAGATCACGGGTTGTAGGGATGTTAGTGGATATTATAGTCCTTCTTCCTCGTCTTCTAGTGATTATGGTAAATTCTTTAGGCGGGGAATTATGTCCCAATCTCTCCTTTTTTACTTGTCTTTCAATAAATGATAATTTATCTTGTCTCGCTGAAATGAACTTCGAGGGTCTCGTCCACAGAAAGGGAAATAAGAGGTCGATCAACTCGGAGGTCCCATCAGACGCAGAGGTGGAGCCCCCAAAGAGGTCCAAGAAGACTACAACCAACAAGAAGTGAGTGTTGGAATATGTTTTACCCAGATCTAGATTTACTAACAAGTATGTTTTTAACATCCTAAACATGAACTTCTAAAACGATATAAAATAATCACATAAAAGGTATGAGAAACCTTACATTGGTTGCAGCGGAAGGAATGAAATGACTCCTTCCGCTCAGATCTCTAACCCTTGTATCCTTTCTGTAGCAGAGTATCACCAAGATCTGAGCCCGAAACTCCTTCTATTGTTTGGATTCTTCACAGTCTTACACACTATGATTGAGGACTCACTTGTTATGTGTGGGGATGCACTCAATCACTAAGGCTTGAATTTGGTTTGTGAAGAAGGCTATAGGTTTCGAAATTAGAAGAAGAAG
The DNA here is from genome assembly GCF_029168945.1 of Cannabis sativa. Taxonomy (NCBI): domain Eukaryota; kingdom Viridiplantae; phylum Streptophyta; class Magnoliopsida; order Rosales; family Cannabaceae; genus Cannabis; species Cannabis sativa. The sequence goes on along the minus strand of NC_083608.1, from coordinate 10,438,071 downwards.
GAAGAAGATGAAGTCTCATAATCTAGAAAGAAAATAAGGTTTATAGCTTTAGAAGCATTAGTTGGATAATGCGACCATAGCTTTCCTTTTATACTAATTTCACCTAGGGTTAGGGTTGATTTATTTGGAATAAAAAATTGATAGAAATAGAGCAAAATTAGCACCTAGTGGCCGACCACTTAGTGGGCCCTACACTAGTTAGATTTTTGCCATTTTTCTCAACTATTTTATCTATTTTTCACAAATACCACATTTTTCACTTTCAACCCTATAAATGCCAAAACTATTTATTTAATAATTAAATAATTATCAAATAAAATTGTCATTTATAATATTTATTAATTAGACTTCATAAAGTCTCTTAATTAACAAATAAACCCTAAAATCTTATTTCTTCACAATCAAGCCATATCTTAGTGAAAATCCACAAACTAGATATAGTCTAATTTTAGAATTAAAATTGATTAACTAAAATCAATTAATTGAGTCTTACAAGCGGTTTGTCTCAACTAGTATGGGGACCATGGGCCTATATAACCGAGCTCCCAATAAGCAGATCTAGAATTTACCAAGTAACTCCTCTAACTTATTAATTCCTCATTGAACCACTATAGAACTTGGAATTGCACTCTCAGTTATATAGAACGTTCTATATGTTCCACGATATAGATACACTATTAGTTATCCATTGTTATAATCTCAATAATCAATGATCCTCTATAGATGATTTACATTGCATAGGGATTAATTTACCGTTACACCCTTCAATGTATTTTATCCTTAAAACACTTAGCTACCTATAAATGATTATTTAGTGAACTACTATAATCACTGAAATGAGTACTCAACCATTTATCTCTGTTAAGCCAAGCTCGAAGGAAATCATCGTTTCACTTTTATGTCCAGATAAAAGCTATAGATTCCGTATCTATGCTTAGCGCTCCCACTCAATTGAACTACTATGTTCTTAACCTATACGTCACGGGAAGAACCATTTGGTCGACTTTAACTAATAGATTAAAGAACACAAATAATGCAACTGAACTAGAACCTAACCATCTCAGGATTGAGATCATTTGATCTAGGATCAACTAGGTGATATTGAATTGAATAGATATTACAATAAGTTTATCATATCTAATCCAAGTTCAATATCGGTCCCTTCCGATGCATACTCCATGCATCCAACCCAAGCTTACTTTAACCAATGCCCTGGAAAGGACATAGCACTTATCCAAGGTGCAAGTTAACTGCATTGTAGATTATCATATCAGTTAAACCCTGTGTACTGATAAATCTAGGAATACATTTAATCACATAATCTTGATTACTTTCCACTGTGCTGACGACACAATAAACAAGAATATCAATGTTATAAGGATTTAATCACATGTAACCCGACTTGGGTTTTTTTTTCTTTATCTTAAATCCCTTGTACTATTTTCATTCAAACTTAATACAATTGCGTTTTCTTGCGCTTTTATTCACAATGTAAACAACTATATTTCGATCAAATGTACAGTACTTTTAGGTTTTTCTATTGCTCAAAATCTTCCTATTTAAGTAGTTGGTTATCTACCAAACTTTTTTTTTTATTTTCAAGCAGTTTGTCAATTCCGCCTCGCTATAACAGATATAATCTCCCTTAAGAAAACTTAAATATACTTTACTGATTTTGTCACTTTATAATTTTTAATTTGCTCGTTTGAATAGTTAGATTATCTATCCATTTTCTAGGTTCAAATACTTTTTTCAAGGTGTTGTGATGCCTCGTTTTGCACTTTCCTAGCTCGCGAAAACTGTTAGAATTAAGTTTTATACGCGAGTTATAACTTTTAATTTTCCTTTCCCGTCAGATAGGTTTTTAATCAAAAATTATAGTTGTTTGATCCTTTCTTCGTCAAAAAGGTTTGATTAAAATGTTATAACAATTCGACTCCTCTCTCGTCAAAGAGGTTTGGTCAGGGAGTTATAACAGTTCGACTCCTCTTTCATCAAAGAGGTTTAGTTGAAAACCTTTAAATTTCAAAAAAAAAATTGAAATGGCGGGTTTGCATTATATTATGTATTTCCAGATAAATTCCGGTTAATCATACATAAATGCCCCTTAAGTAATTTTTAAAGAATAAAACTTTGTAATTACTTAACATAAAGTATTCTCTTTATTCATAACTGAAGTTTAAATTTTACATCAGTAATGCGAGTTACATCATTTATTTATTTGTAGTAGGGTCACAAATGTTTCACGTTCCAGTAGTTCTTTATTAGCGAGCCGTTGAGTCGAGCAATTCTATAAACTGCAACTCCTACTACTGCTTCGATGGCATATGGAGCCTCGCAATTCGGGTTGAACACTCTTGCAGATGCATCTCTCGTATTTGCAAATACTCGTCTTAGCACCAAGTCTCCAACATTGAATAGTCTTTTCTTGACTTTTTTGTTGAAGTATCTTGTAACTTGGTGTTGGTATGCTGCGTTGGTGATTTGCGACTCAGCTCGTTTTTCCTCAAGTAGATCCAAGTATAATTTTAAAACTTCTTGGTTTTCTTCTTGATTATAAAACTCTCTTCTGTGAGTCGATATGTGCACTTCAACAAGCAGTATTACTTTCGAGCCAAATGCTAGCGAGAAAGGAGTGTGTCCCATCGCTGTCTTCTCGGTAGTTCTGTGGGCTCAGAGTACCTAAGGTAGCTCGTCAACCCATCTGCCTTTGGTGGCATCCAGCTTCTTCTTGATAGTATCATTCTAGGTTTTATTAACAGCTTCCACTTGTCCATTTGCCTGAGGCCTGGATATTGATGAGAAGCTTTTGATAATTTTGTTCCTCTCTCAAAATTCAGTGAACAAGTCGCCATCAAATTGGGTTCCATTATAGGATACTATCTTCATGGGTATTCCAAACCTACAGATAATGTTATTGACAGCAAAGTCAAGGACTTTCTTCAAGGTTACGGAAATAAGGGGCTCGGCCTCCGTCCATTTAGTGAAGAAGTCGACTGCTACTATCGCATACTAGCTCCTCCTCGCCTAGTGGGTAATGCCCCAATTAAGTCAATTCGCCATATAGCAAATGGGTAGGGCGAGGTTATCATTCTTAGTTCTGTTGGCGGCACGCGAGGTATATGTGAAAACCTTTGACACTTATCACATTTCTTGACAAACTCGTGGGTGTCCTTATTGATCTTTGGCCAATAATATCCTTGAATAATGATCATTTTAGACAGACTTTGCCGACCCGCATGATCCCCATAAAAACCTTCATGAATCTCTCTGATGATTTCATTCGCTTCTGCAGGGAGAACACACTGAAGTAGGAGCATCGAGTACCCTCTTCTATAGAGTTTGCCTTCAATTATTGTGTAGCGAGGCACTGAATACAATAGGTTTTGCACCTCGTTTTTGTCATTTGGAAGTTGTCGGTCGAGTAAGTAATTGATAATAGGAGTCACTTATGTAGGAGAGCCGTCTATTATCACAGCGTCTTCCGTTTCACATATACTTGGCTCACTCAGCATGTAATGACCGTTGTAGTAATTTGGATTAGTAAAGGCAATTAGCACTAATTTCTGTTAATTTTATAATTATTTATGAATTTATTTATTTGTTGACCCCAATATTAGAAATGAGTATTAGAGTTATAATTTCTCAATTCCAGAGATTTTATTAAACTCTAGGGGTATTATTTGACTTATATGTTAATTATGCAATTTTTGTAATTTTAGCTCGGCGACAACGGAAAATGCGATGGATGGCTAGTTTGATCACATGGGTAAGTTTAGAACCTTATTTCTTAGTGGGAAATATTTTAGAGAAAATAAATTATCGGGGTTGAGCGAGGTTATGGAATTTGACCATTTTACCCCTAGCTTTAGAAATATTTAAGTCTTAACCTAAAGGGCATTTTAGTCATTTAAAGGGGTAGTGTGGTGGCTGCCTAGGGAGGTGACATGTGGCCTCCTTTAGTCAGCAAAGAATTATTTAGAGAAACTCTTTTCTCATTTGAAGGAAAAATCAAAAATTAGAAAAAAAAAATACATATCTCTTAAAACTCTTTCTCTCTCTCTTTTGGCTGGGACAAAACCAGAGGGAATCACCCTCAAATCTTGGTGTTTGGCTGGTTTGAAGCTAAGAAATCAAGCACCCTTGAAGCTAAGGTAACCCTCGACATTTTCAACTAAGTTTTCTCAAGGTTTAATTGGTTTTATGTTGTGATTTCATGGGTTACTGGCAGTTAGGGCTTGCGATGTTTAGGTTTCAAATTTTAGGGTTCATTTGGATTGGTTTTTAACTTCTAATGGCTGATTTAGCGGTGCTGTGTTGAATTTATGCAAGTTTGAGCTTTGAACTCAAAGCTTTGATCATTCATGGCAAGTTGAGTTTCATTGGATTTTTCTGTGAATACTGGCTGTAATATATTGTGTATACCCTAATTAGGAACTCTGAAAGTTTTGGTTGCATTTGGTGGAGGAGTGAGCAAGAAATGAAATTTCTTGGGTCAACTGTTGCAAACCGGGTAACCGGTTTAACACGTACAGGCTAGCCGGTTTTGGCAAGGTTCCCCGGGCCTTTCATTTTCTCAATTTTCGTCCATTCCGTATCGTGGTTGGGTGTTTTCCTATTTCCAGAGTTAGATTAACCACTAGAAAGTATATGGTTTTGGGTTTCCCGAGATTAGGGTTTTGATCATGTAACTTACCCGGTTTCATAATGTGATTAGGGCATCCATCTAGCACGAGACTTTCCGTTCAGGTCGACCAGCACACTTGAATTTGGAAAGAAGGTAAGAACTGAATATAATGTGTGATATCAATATTTGAGTGTATGCATATGTCATGTGTATATGCATGCTTAAATTGTTAGTGGCACTACCAACACTTGTACAGTTAAGGTATAGAGTGCATTGGTATAGTGGATGTTAATTGAGAGTACATTACACTGATACCAACACAGGTACGGGAAGGTACTGAGTGTGTGTGGTATATCACTCAATGGTACTTAGGGTGTGAAACAATCCCTACCAACACTTGTACAGTGAGGTACGTAGTGTATGTGGTATAGTGGCTATACCCTGGTACGGAACATTCTTAGTCATCTGTTAAGCCTTGTAAATAGGTGTATGGGCACCTAAATACAAGTCGGAAATTATATGATATGGTATATGCTTTTCTTACTGAGTCTGTTGACTCACAGTTTTGCTTCCATGTGTAGGTAAAAGAAAGGCGAAAGCTGAACAGGAGTGAACCTGAGCTCGGATGAAGTTGTACATGTCAAAGCAGCGCGACCTGGAGTGTTCGGTCTCGAGACATCTGGGAATTGTATTTTGTAGTCGTTGTGCGACCTGAATAATATGTATTTTGGTATATTATGTTTTAGAAGTTTGAAAACGGGATCCCGACACTTGTAAATATTTTGATGTAATATAAAGTTTAATATTTAATATAAAGTTTTAATTTGACACGTTTTTTAAGAAAATTCTTTGATTAGCAAAGACAGCACTGTAGCGTGCCTTAGCATTAGGGCGTTATAATTTTGGTATCAGAGCCGCCAGGTTTGTCTACCGAAGCTTTCCAAGACATGTACAATCTTCATTAGAGAAAGCTCGGTTCACGATTCAGTAAGCCCGAACTTGTTTAGTATTCTAAATGATTATGAAAGCATGTTAGGGAGCATATTAGATTATAATTATTTGTTTTAAGTGTGTTTCCTTTAAGTTCATAAGAGCTGTATTAAGTTGTTGATCGCTGTCTAACCTGCCTGGCTTATGGGTTCGCATGCTAAGTCCTATAAAATGGACGCCCCGTGAAATACAAGAATTCAGGGTCACATGGTTGAGACTGGAGACGGTTAGGGAAATCAAAATCCCTAGAATCCCCGTGGTCGCGGCCGTGGCCGTGGCAGAGCACAGGGTGGTCGTCCAGTAAATCCACCATAAGCTCCTACAGATTGGGAGCAGAGGTTTGTAGAAATGCAAGACCGAATCCGCCAGTAGGATGAAGAAATTCAGAGATCGAGGCAGCAGGGTCCTCCTGCCGTGCCTCCTCAGAAAGTTGCTCAGGTCGTTGTAGTTCCAGCAGTGCTAGCAGAACAACTTGTTGCTGGAAACCGTATGGAGCCGTTGTACGAGAGGTTCCGTAAACAAGCACCTCCAGTGTTTTTGGGAGGTCCTGATGTGATGAAGGCTGAGTAGTGGCTCACATTGATTGAATGTATTCTCAACTTTATGGGAGTGGTTGGTAATGATCGGGGGACCTGTGCCACTTTTCAGTTCCAGGAGGATGCCCTCGTGTGGTGGGAGTTGATAACCCTCACTCAGGACGTCACAGTTATGACCTGGGAAGAATTTTGGGAGTTGTTTAACTCCAAATATTACAATGAAACCGTCTGTAGTGCTAAGCGGAAAGAGTTCACTAAGTTGGCGCAAACCGAGGGGATGTCGGTTACTGAGTATACTACCAAGTTTGACCGTCTGGCCAAGCTCGCTGTTGGAATTGTGCCAACTGACTTTAGCAAGAAAGAAAAGTATTTGGCCGGTTTAAATGCCAAGATTAGGCATGATCTGGTGATCCCTACCACTGAAGCAACCACATATGATGAAATGGTTGAAAAAGCTTTGAGAGCCGAGGGTGCTGTGAAATTTCTTCAGGAGCCCCGAGTGACTCCAAGTATTGGTGGAACCCCCACTTTTCCTACTCCTGTCTATGGTAGGGATGGTGGTGACTCCACCACTGATCAGAAAAGGAAAGTTACCCCAGCATCTGGTGGTTTGGGGCAAAGCAAACGATTTCGTGGGAACCAAGGTAGAGGTGGACGCCAGGGTTACTCCTACCCTGAGTGCCCTCGTTGCAAGAAACATCATCCGGGAGAGTGCAACCGGAAGACATGTTTTCTGTGTGGCATGGTGGGGCATTTCAAGAAAGATTGCCCTCAGGCAAAGGAAGAAGAGCCGAAAGCTGAGGTAAAACTGGTACCGGCTCGAGTATTCGCTATCACTCAAGCTAATGCTGCAGCCAGTCCTTCTGTTGTGACAGGTCAACTTCCCGTCAACAACTCCTTGTATACTGTATTATTTGATTCGGGAGCTACACACTCATACGTGGATATTAGAATAATTGATCTTTTGGGTAGGCCTTGTTATATTTTCGAAAGAGGTTTTGGAACCCTAATGCCTAGCGGGGAATTAGTTATCTCTAATAGGCACATTAGGTCTATGCCAGTTAGGATCGAGGAAAGGGAGTTGAGTGCTGACCTTATAGAACTAGAATTAACTGAGCTTGATATCATACTTGGGATGGATTTTCTATCCAAGTATTCGGCCAGTATAGATTGTAAGCAGAAAATGGTTACTTTTCATCCAGAAGGTGAAGATCCATTTGTCTATGTTGGATCGGTTCAAGGGTCTCGGATCCCGATTATCTCTGTATTGAGGGCTAGGGATTTACTACACAGTGGGCATGTAGGATTTGTAGCAGTGGTGATTGACTCCAGCAGACCCGAAACATTTGGGCCTGAGGTAGTCAGGGTGGTAAAAGACTTTCTCGACGTGTGTCCCGAGGAATTTTCGTGATTGCTGCCGCAATGAGAAATTGATTTCTTAATTGATCTGGCACCTGGAGTCGAACCTGTTTCTAAAGCCCCATATAGAATGGATCCAGCAGAACTCAAGGAGCTTAAGTTACAACTTCAGGGGATGCTTGATATTGGGTTTACCCGACCTAGTGTATCGCCCTGGGGAGCTCCGGTTCTGTTTGTGAAAAAAAAAAAGATGGTTCCCTCAGAATGTGTATTGATTATCGGAAGCTAAACAAAATGACAAATAAGAACAAGTACCTGTTACCATTTATTCGATCAGCTTCAGCGAAAGACAGTGTTTTCGAAGATCGATTTACGATCTAGTTATCATCAACTCAGAATCCTAGAAGAGGACATACCAAAGACTGCTTTTCGAACTAGATATGGGCACTATGAGTTTCTGGTGATGTCATTCGGATTGACTAATGCTCCTGTGGCCTTTATGGATCTCATGAATAGGGTATTCAAGGATTTCCTTGATAAATGCGTTATAGTGTTTATCGATGACATCCTTGTATACTCTCAGTCAGAAGATGAGCACGAGCATCATCTTCGAATGGTATTGCAGGGACTTAGGCATCACAAGTTGTATGCAAAGTTCAAAAAGTGCAAATTCTGGTTGTCAAAGGTATCTTTTCTGGGACATATTGTCGGAAAGAATGGAATTATGGTTGATCCAAGTAAAATTGAGTCAGTGAAGAATTGGCCGAGGCCAAAATCAGTGACTGAAGTACGAAGTTTTCTCGGATTAGCAGGGTATTAACGACGTTTTGTCGAGGGATTTTCTAAAATCTCTTTGCCCCTAACCGAGTTGACAAAGAAAAATCAAAGATTTGTGTGGTCAGACAAGTGTGAAACAAGTTTTCAGGAGTTGAAGCAACGTTTGATAACAGCTCCGGTGTTAGCTTTGCCATCAGATGAAGAGAAATTCGTTGTTTATTGTGATGCATCCAGACAGGGTCTGGGATGTGTTCTGATGCAAGCTGAAAGAGTCATAGCCTATGCCTCTTGTCAACTGAAAGATTATGAGCAGCGGTACCCAACTCATGACCTAGAGCTTGCTACTGTGGTTTTTGCCCTAAAGATATGGCGGCATTATCTTTACGGTGAAAAATGTTAGATTTTTACTGATCATAAGAGTCTCAAATACTTTTTCACCCAGAAGGATTTGAACATGAGGCAGAGGAGGTGGGTGGAATTGGTTAAAGACTACGACTGTGAGATTCTGTATCACCCTGAGAAGGCTAATGTTGTGGCTGATGCTTTGAGTAGAAGAGGTCCCGGGCAGGTTTGTACCACGGTTTTAATAGCCCCTCAACTAGCCTCTAACATGGTTAGTGCAGGGATTGAGTTTGTAATTGGAAGGTTACACAACTTGACACTTCAATCTGATCTGTTAGAGAGAATCAGAAAGGCACAACTAGAAGATTCTGAGCTAGTCAAGGTGCGAGATGAGGTAATGGCTGGTCGACCAAAAGACTTTTTAGTCTCAAATAATGGAATGTTGTTCTATAAAGCTTGGGTTTGTGTTCCTGGTATTGACGAGCTTAAGAAAGAGATATTAGATGATGCTCATACCACACCTTATTCACTGTATCTGGGAACCACCAAAATGTATCAGGATTTAAAACCCTACTTCTGGTGGTATAGGATGAAAAGAGATGTGGTGGAGTATGTGTCCAAATGCTTAACCTGCCAGCAAATCAAAGATGAACATCAAAGGCCGGTAGGGTTATTGCAACCTTTAGTCCTTCCTGAGTGGAAGTGGGAGGACATTGGTATGGACTTTGTAACTGGATTGCCTAAAACTACAGGAATGTACGATTCGGTATGGATCATAGTGGACAGATTCACAAAATTAGCTCATTTTTTGCCTGTGAAAGTTACATATTCAGTGGATCAATACGCTGAACTGTATGTAAAGGAGATAGTTCGTCTCCATGGAGCCTCTAATCTATTGTTTCATATAGGGATCCAAAGTTTACATCAAAATTTTGGGTGAGTCTTCAGAAGGCTATGGGTACCAAGTTGAAGTTTAGCACAGCCTTTCACCCTCAGACTGATTGTCAGTCAGAAAGAACAATTCAGATACTGGAAGACTTATTGCGAGCCTGTGTTATGGACTTTGAGGGTTCATGGAGTAAGTAATTGCCTCTAATTGAATTCTCCTATAATAATACCTACCATGATACAATAGGGATGGCTCCCTATGAGATGTTATATGGTAGGAAATGTCACTCCCCTATTCATTAGGACAAAACTGGAGAAAAGAAGTACTTGGGTCCATAATTGGTTCAGAGGACTAGTGAGGCTATTGATAAGATCAAGGCTCGAATGCTTGCTTCTCAAAGCAGGCAGAAAAGTTATGCTGATCCGAAGCGCAGAGATGTCACATTTCAGGCAGGGGAACATGTTTTCCTGCGGGTTTCACCAATGAAGGGTCTTAGGCGCTTCGAGAAGAAGGGTAAATTTAGCCTAGGTTCATTGGGCCATTTCAGATACTTGAGAAGGTCGGGCAGGTAGCGTATCGGCTAGCCTTACCACCAGCGTTGTCAGCTGTTCATGACATATTTCATATATCTATGTTGAGGAAATACTTGTCAGACCCGACTCATATCTTGAGTTATGAAACCCTTGAACTACAATCAGACTTATCTTATGAAGAGCAACCTGTACAGATTCTTGATAGAAAAGAAAAGGTTCTTCGGAACAAGACTATTGCTCTAGTTAAGGTGCTCTGGAGGAACAGTAAGGTGGAAGAAGCCACCTGGGAGTTGGAGTCTGATTTGAGGACTCAACATCCAGAGCTATTCAGGTTAGATTTCGAGGACGAAACCCTTTTAATGGGGGGATAATTGTAATGACCGCTTTAGTAATTTGGATTAGTAAAGGCAATTAGCACTAATTTCTGTTAATTTTATAATTATTTATGAATTTATTTATTTATGGACCCCAATATTAGAAATGAGTATTAGAGTTATAATTTCTCAATACTGGAGATTTTATTAAACTCTAGGGGTATTATTTGACTTATATGTGAATTATGCAATTTTTGTAATTTTAGCTCCGCGACAACGGAAAATGCGATGGATGGATAGTTTGATCACATGGGTAAGTTTAGAACCTTATTTCTTAGTGGAAAATATTTTAGAGAAAATAAATTATCAGGGTTGAGCGGGGTTATGGAATTTGACTATTTTACCCCTAGCTTTAGAAATATATAAGTCTTAACCTAAAAGGCATTTTAGTCATTTAAAGGGGTAGTGTGGTGGCTGCCTAGGGAGGTGACATGTGGCCTCCTTTCTTCAGCAAAGAATTAATTAGATAAACCCTTTCCTCATTTGAAGGAAAAATCAAAAATTAGAAAAAAAAAAATACATATCTCTTGAAACTCTCTCTCTCTCTCTCTTTCGGCTGGGACAAACCCAGAGGGAATCACCCTCAAATCTTGTTGTTTGGCTGGTTTGAAGCTAAGAAATCAAGCACCCTTGAAGCTAAGGTAATCCTAGACATTTTTAACTAAGTTTTCTCAAGGTTTTAATTGGTTTTATGTTGTGATTTCATGGGTTAGTGGCTGTTAGGGCTTGGGATGTTTAGGTTTCGAATTTTAGGGTTCATTTGGATTGATTTTAACTTCTAATAGCTGATTTAGTGGTTTTGTGTTGAATTTATGCAAGTTTGAGCTTTGAACTCAAAGCTTTGATTAATGGCAAATTGAGTTTCATTGGATTTTTCTGTGAAATACTGGCTGGAATATATTGTGTATACCCTAATTAGGTACTCTGGAAGGTTTGGTTGCATTTGGTGGAGGATTGAGCAAGAAATGAAGTTTCTTTGGTGAACTGGTGCAAACTGGGTAACCGGTTTTACACGTACGTGTAAAACTGGCTAGCCGGTTTTGGCAGGGTTCCCCGGGCCTTTCATTTTCGCAATTTTCGTCCATTCCGTGCCATGGTTGGGTGTTTTCCTATTTTCAGAGTTAGATTAACCCCTAGAAAGTATATCAGAACCTCGGGTTATGGTTTCGGGTTTCCCAGGATTAGGGTTTTGATCATGTAACTTACCCGGTTTCATAATGTGATTAGGGCATCCATCTAGCACGAGACTTTCCGTTCAGGTCAGCCAGCATACTTGAATTCAGAAAGAAGGTAAGAACTGAATATAATGTGTGATATCAATATCTGAGTGTATGTATATGTTATGTGTATATGCATGCTTAAGTTGTTAGTGGGACTACCAACACTTGTATAGTTAAGGTATAGAGTGCATTGGTATAGTGGATGTTAATTGAGAGCACATTACAGTGATACCAACACAGGTACGGGAAGGTACTGAGTGTGTGTGGTATATCACTCAGTGGTACTCAGGGTGTGAAACAAACCCTACTAATACTTGTACAGTGAGGTATGTAGTGTATGTGGTATAGTGGCTATACCCTGGTATGGAACGTTCTTACTCATCTGTTAAGCCTTATAAATAGGTGTATGGGCACCTAAATACAAGTCAAAAATTATATGATATGTTATATGCTTTTCTTACTGAGTCTGTCGACTCACAGTTCTGCTTCCATGTGTAGGTAAATGAAAGGCGAGAGCTGAACAAGAGTGAACCTGAGCTCGGATGAAGTTGTACATGTTAAAGCAGCGCGGCCTGGAGTGTTTGGTCTGGGGACATCTGGGAATTGTATTTTGTAGTCGTTGTGCGACCTAGATAATATGTATTTTGGTATATTATGTTTTAGAAGTTTGAAAACAGTATCCCGGCACTTGTAAATATTTTGATGTAATATAAAGTTGAATATTTAATATAAAAGTTTTAATTTGACACGTTTTTCAAAAAAAAATCTTTGATTAGTAAAGACAGCACTGTAGCGTGCCTTAGCATTAGGGCGTCACACAACATCTCCACCGGAACTAAGTACAATTCATCCAAGTCATTCTGCGAGGCCAGTTTTGCTAAGGCATCGGCGTTGGTGTTTTGTTCTCTCGGAATTTGTTCAATTTTAAAGTAATCGAGTCTTTCCAAATTATTCTGAACTTTCTCTAAATACTTTGCCATTTTTAAGCCTTTGGCATGGTATTCCCCAAAAAACCTTGTTCACAATCAGCTGCGAATCACTAAGGTAGATGAGGTTTTTGACTTTCAACGCCTCAGCTATCTTTAAGCTGGCGATCTAGGCTTCATACTCAGCCTCGTTATTTGATGGGTCAAATTGGAACCTCAGAGCATAGTGAAACTTAAAGCCTTCTGGCGATATTAATATTACCCCTGCACCCGAACCATGTTCGTTGGATGCACCATCCACGTATAACTTCTAGGTTTCCGCGCCTCGCTGAACATGTGGAATTTCTTCTGCAGTTATACCTTCTATCAAGAAGTCGGCTAAAGCTTGGCCCTTGATGGATGTTCGAGGATGGTAGTTCAATCGACCATTTTATTAATCTTCCAGAATCATTGTTGTGAAAATTATATACGCAAGTATACGCAGTCACACAAGTAATAAAGTGATAAGTAAGATCGTCTCCACAGGGATTGCAAACAAAGTTTGATGTAAAATCAACTAATTACAACTTAAAATAAAAAGAAATAATATGCAAATGGTTGAGTAATGATTCAAAATTAGAAATGACATGAATTTATCTTGTTAGAATTAATTACTGCTACTAAGAAAACAAATTGGCTGCAAGATAAAAAATGTAATATGGTAAAAATGGCTTGAATAACTAATTCCTTCTAGTCAGGTTTTTTTCAGTCAGTACAGCATCGGTTCAGCATTGCTCTAGCATTCTGCACAGAGATAACAACAAATTCCTCTAGGCTTGTGAGAATTTTCCAACACTCAACTTTAATTCTACCATTTAGCTTAATATCAAACCAGCAAGCAGAACACTATTCAAGCATTAATTTGGTAAGTTATGCAAGGTAAATGAAATATTCCTATCCCACTTACAAAGAAAAGCCTAAATTTAGGTTTTCACTTGCTTCATTCAAGTTGAACTACTAGATCTAGCCCTTCCAGTACAAGATCTAGCTTAGCAAATTGTTCTTCATGGCCAAGAAACAACAATCAATTAAAATGAAACTCACTTGAATGAACAAAGGCAAACAAATGCTAAAGTAAGCTTAAAATTCAATCATACCCAACTTAGAAGTTCATAGTCATTCAAGCCTCAAAAGTTCAGCTCATATTCAAGTAAGAAGATAAAATCCAAGCTAAAAACAATTCATCCATGGTTGCTGCCCAAATTTACAATCTCAAGAAGTTTTTAATACTAAGTACAAACAACAATAAAAGAGAGTAAAGAAAGAAAACTAAAGAGAAGGGGTAAAAGAAAAGTCAAACACTAAGGCTTGGTCCCCTCTTCTTTCTTCTTTTTAGTACTCCCTGCTGTGAATTAAAATTTCTCCAGAAAAAAATGGCAGCTGCTCCAAGTACGAAAATTGATGAAGATGACTCCCATGTACTTCCTCTTTCTTTTGTTCTTTTTAGTTGTTGGGTTTTTAGGGTACCAACCTCCTACCCCAAAATAGAAGCCCAAATTTTTCCACTTTGGCCCACTAGGGTAAGACCCCTTTCTTCCACGTCAGCTGGCTGATGCAATTTGAGTGACTGGACTGAAGTTGCTGAGGTGGATAAGTGAAATTCGTGTTTCCACGTCACTGCCAGGATGCTGAATTCACTTCAACATTGCTTTAGCATTGCTTCAGCAATCAACCCAGTTTCAGCTTGTGCTCCTTTTCTTCATTGCTTCTTTCTCTTTTACCTATCAATTTAATTCCTCCTTTTTCAACAAAATAAGCACAGTTAATTGGAAAAACACACCCAACAATATCAATATTTACAAAACTCAAAGGTTAGATTACTAAATAGAGAATAACACTAAAACTAATTAAAATTAAGCAAAATAAACACATTTTCACTACTCTCCTCACAATACTTTAGTTTAAAAGTATAAAAATTAACTCTATAACATAGAGTTATCAATCATCTGGTTTTGATAAAACTTGTCTCAAGGGCTGATCAGTTAACACTTTTATGGGGTGCGCCTGGAAGTATGGCCATAGTTTATGAGATGCATGGACTAGGCACAACGCGAGTTTTTCTAGAGAGGGATATCTGGACTCTGTCCCTAGTAACCTTTTACTTACATAGTAAATAGGTTGATGGTGCTTTCCCTCTTCTCGCACTGTAACTCTGCACTAATCGCATCTTCCGAGATGCCTAAATAGAGAAGCAACGTTTCTCCAGTTATTGGTTTCGCCAAAACTAGAGGTGTCGCTAGATGTCTTTTTATGATCTGAAAGGCCTCCTCGCACTCTTTTGTCCACCCAAACTTGTTATTGCCTCGCAATATATTGAAGAATGGCACACACTCATCAGTTGACTTCGAAATGAATCTGTTAAGTGCAACCATTCTTCCTGTTGGGGGTTGTACTTCTTTAGGCTTTGTCGGTGATGGCATGTCTATTAATGCCTTGTTTTTTTTTTTGGGATTTGCTTCAATACCCCTCGCGTTAACTATGAATCCCAAAAATTTTCCTCAGGAAACTCCAAAGGAACATTTATTCGAGTTTAGCTTCATGTTATACTTCTTTAATATCTTAAAGCATTCTGCGAGGTCTGTGGTATGATCCCTACTTTTTATTGATTTTACCAACATATCATCAACGTAAACTTCCATATTCTGCCCTATTTGGTTTGCGAACATTTTGTTTACCGATCGCTGATACGTTGCCCAAGCGTTCTTCAGTCCAAACGCCATGACTTTTATAACAATAGAGTCCCATGTTGGTTACGAAGCTTGTATGTTCTTGATCTGGGACATACATTTTTATCTGGTTATATCCAGAATATGCGTCCATAAATGCCATAAGCTCGTGCCCAGCAGTTACATCCACTAACCGGTCGATCCTGGGAAGTGGAAAACAATCTTTTGGGCACGCCTTATTCAGATCAGAGAAATCAATACAAGTTCTCCAAGTTTCGTTAGGCTTCAGGATGAGAACAGGATTGGCTATCCACGAGGGATAGAACAGCTCACGTATAAAGTGTTGGGTTTTATGCCCTAAATAAAACTCATTTCAATATAATCAGATTTACTTATTAATAAAGATAAGAAATAACATTTAATGTTGCATGATTCACATGATTTATTTCATGATTATATATATAATGTATGAATTCTATTTAAGTACAGAACATATGAATTTGTTAATGATTATAGTGTTGTCAGCACAGTGGAATATAATCTTAATTATATGTTCGAAAGTTTATTCCCTGATTTGTCAGTTCTCTGGATTTAGACTGACATGATAATTAGCGACAGGTATTCTTACACGATGGATAAGTGTTATGTCCTTTCCAGGGCATTGGCAAAGTTTACCAGTATCGGATGTATGGAGTATACATCGGAAGGGACCGATATTGAACTTTGATTAGATATATTAAAATTTACCGTAATATCTATTCAATTCAATATCACTCGTTGATCCTAGATCAAACGATCTTAATCCTGATATGGTTAGGTTCGATCTCAAGAGTATTATACATGTTCTTTGATTTGTTAGTTAAGCCTACTTTTGGGTCAGAGTGATACGTACATTTTGGAAACATGATAGTATAATTGAGTGGGAGCGCTAACATAAATATGGAGTCTATAACTTCTATAGGAATTTAGAAGTGAAACGATGATATCCTTCGTGCTTGGCTAAACAGAGATAAATGGTAGAGATCTCATTTCACTTCGCTGAAATACTATTTATACGGAGCTAAGTGTTTTAAGGATAAAATACATTGAAGGTGTAACGGTAATTTAGTTCCTATTCAATGTAGATCATCTATTAGAGGGTCATTGATCAAATTAGGATTATAACAATGGATAATTAATAGTGCATCTATATCGTGGAACATATAGAGCGTTCTATATAAATGAGAGTGCAATTCCAAGTTCTAAGTATGGATTCAATAAGGAATTAATAAGTTAGAGAATTTACTTGGTAAATTCGGTTCGACTTATTGGAAGCTCGGAAATATAGGCCCATGTGTTGGAAATTATTTTACCAAGATCTTAGATCTACTCACAAGTATGTTTATTAACATCCTAAATAAGAACTTTCTAAAACGATAAATTAAACACATATAAAGTTTAGGAAACCTTACATTGGGTGCAGCGGAACATAATGACTCCTTCCGTTCAGATATCTAGCCCTTGGTTCCTTTCTGTAGCAGAGCATTATCAATATCTGAACCTGGATCTCTTTCTCTGAATCTTTGATGCTGAAACTCCTTTGCTGATGATCTTTCTTCACGATCTTCCTCACTATGATTGAGGTATCACTTGCTGTGTGTGGGCACTACTCATACACTAAGGATTTCGAAATTCAAGAGGGAAGAGAAAGAAGAAGTGGCAGCTAAAGATAGGGAGAGAGAAAGGCTCAAATTTTCTGAATCAGAAGTGTAGAAAATTTAGTGTAATTTTCCTGAAGCCTTCACCATCTATTTATAGCATTCCACTAGGGTTAGGTTTGAATTATTTGGCATTAAAATAATGAAAATATCAGTTTAAATTTCCTACAAAAGTGGCAGGCCCTATACTAGTGGATTTGGGCCTCACTTTTTGCAATTTTGCAGTTTTACCTTTTCTGCATCTGATTTTCTCAAAAACGCCAATTTTCAAATTCAACCATTTAAATGCCAATTCTAACTATTTAATAACTATAAATAATTATTAAATAATATTGTCATTTATCATATTTATTAATTGAACCATACAAAGTATCATAATTAACAAATATGCCCCTATAAACTCTTTCTTTACAATTTCGCCCTTACTTAGTGAAAAATTCACAAATAGACATAGTCTAATTTGAGAATTATAATTGATTAATCAAAACCAATTACATGAGTCTTACAAGCAATATTATCTCAACTAGTGAGGGGACCATGGGTCTATATAACCGAGCTTCCAATAAGTAGATCAAGAATTTAGCACTAAAATTCACTAACTTATTAATTCTTCGTTGAATCCACGCATAGAACTTAGAATTGCACTCTCAGTATATAGAATGCTCTATATGTTCCACCATATAGACACATCATTAGTTATCCATTGTTATAATCCTAATGTGATCAATTATCCTCTATATGAATGATCTACACAGTAAAGGGATTAAATTACCGTAACACCCTACTATGTATTTTATCCTTAAAACACTTGACCCCGTATAAATGATATTTCAGCTTATGTGAAATGAGATCTCCACCATTTATTTTCGTTTGGTCAAGCTCGAAGGAGATCATCCTTTGCTTACTATTCGCCAGATAGAAGCTATAGATTCCATGTTTATGCTAGCGCTCCCACTCAATTGCACTACCGTGTTCCCAAAAAGTATGTATCACCCTGACCTAAAAGTAGGCTTAACTAACAATTCAAGGAACACGAATAGCCTTTCAAGATTGAGCCTAATCATAACAGGATTAAGATCATTTGATCTAGGATCAACTAGGCGATATTGACTTGAATAGATTTTACGGTAAGTTTAATTAAATCTAAGTCAAAGTTCAATATCGGTCCCTTCCGATGCATACTCCATGCATCCAACCTGAGCTTTACTTTAACCAATGCTCTGGAAAGAACATAGCACTTCTCCAAATGCAAGTAAACTCTGTTGTAGATTATCATATCAGTAAAACCCTATGTCTGATAAATCTAGGAAACTTTATTCACATAGTCATGTTTACTTTCCAATGTGTTGACGGCACAATAAACAGGATCAAGTATATGAAAAGGGTTTCAGATGAATCTATACATTATGTACATATAATCATGAAATAAATCATGTGAACCATGCAACATTAAATGTTATTTCTGATCTATATTAATAAGTAAATCTGATTATATTGAAATGAGTTTTATTTAGGGCATAAAACCCAACAAACTCCCACTTGCACTAATATAAAACAAAAAAGTGCGTTTCAAATAATCTCAACACCTTGATATACAAATCAAGTGTAGTAGTAGTAAACTCGTAATAGGATCTGAAAGGTTGAATTAACCACAACCTTTTCTCCACTATTACTCTTCCTTTAATCACAAAATCATTGATAATGTGAAATTCCTCTCTATATGTCTACTCTCTTGGGATACTGGATTCTATATCTTTGGCAACTACATTTGGTTAATCAGGAAATTAACACTAGTAGTTTAAGGCAATTTGTAATGATGCCAAAAATGTATAGAACTTTCCTTAGACTGAATAAGTACCTTTCCTGCAACCTTAACATTCAGTCCCTCTCTGGTAGACCTAGAGACTTCAGATAGGTTTTTACACTTCTCCAAAATCACTATTCAACCCCCAGAGTAACCACCATCTTATCAGAAATATTTACTAGCACATAGGCAAATTTTGAAATCTGATATGGTGTAGCCTAAGAGTTTTAAACACACTCTTATAGACTAACATATAGTTCCTCTTCTTTATCTTAAGATTTACTTGATTGTCTTCCAATGTTCTTCTCCTGGATTAATCTGATACCTACTCATTACTCCCACTCAACAGCAGGTGTCTGGTCTAAGGCATACAAAAGCATATCTAAGACCTCTCACTGTTAATTTAAGAAATTCTTTCATGGCTTTATCTTTTCTGGAATAGTTGAGACTTTTCCTTAGATAAATAAAATCTATACCTAAGAAGTTGTGAAGCTTCTATAGATTGCCATTAGAAAGAAAATGCTTCAGCATCTTACTAAAGTAAGTTTCTTGCATTAGAGTAAGTAATTACCAGGTATACCACATTTTCTGGATTTTCAGCCATGAACGAGAGTTTTTTTTTAGAAGGAAGGAGGTTTTTTTTTCCTGAGCTTTTTGACAGAGGCTCTCAATGAAAGCACCAAACTGTTAACGCAGATTTTCGTTAACCAAATTTGAGCCTAACCATGATAATCTCACACAAAAAAAATAAAAGTTATAAAAGTAAAAATATGAAAACAGGGTTTTTTATGTGGTTTTACAGTTAAAATTCTGCATAGTCCACGAGTCAATCTTATTCAGGTTTCTGATTGTTTTTCAGGGCCTCTTTTGTATGAGTTTTTTTGTACCCCCTTTTTTGATCTTGTTTGCCACTATTTATAATTACATAGTGTGCAGTTGATTACAAAGTTGACTACAATCTGTTTACAATGATCATCCTCTAAAATCCGAGGTTTGATTACATATCACGTAGTTTAAATGCGATTATGATTTGAAAATCATATAGCTGTGATTTTCCCGCTTTTATTGGGTCAAAATGATCGTGTATTAAACACGTCTTTAATTGTAGTATCTGGGGATATCTCGACAGAAGCTTGGTTCCAGTGATCTCAATAGCGAGCTAAGGCCATTTTTCCTTCCGAGGTCGACGATGCATGTCTTGTGACGATCACGGTTCTTATTTACAAAGAGCTCTTCGAAGCTCGTTTGAATGCTAGCTTCTGACTCGTTAGGGTTGTAAGCCTCACTGACGTTAACTGGATGAAGTTACAGGAAGCCTTCCCATAACGAGACGGGCACCTCGCTTACTGGGTCTCGAGCCGATCCGACTATTACACTTAGTTTGTACATTATATATTAAGGGCTTTCGCAGTTGATATGTGTCACTTTCGTCTTCCTATGTGTACTGTCCTTGATGCCTCGCTATACGCTTTCAATGACATATGGTTTCTCGCTAATATACTAAGCACCAGTTTGTATATTAATTCCTCGCCTAAGACCTTACAGTCAGCAGGTTACAAATATACCCTGATACTTACGTAATTAATGAGTTATTCCATAAAAAGCGATTGCACTGATCCATATTCCCTTTCTCTTGACACGTGTCCTCCACTGAGATGGCAACCGAATTTCGGGTATAACATCAATGAAAACTATTGTTAAACTCAATAAATATAATTCTATAATTACTAAGAGTACAATTCCATATTTATAGTGGAGTAATCATAGAATTAATAAATAAGAGATTATTTGGTTGATGAGACTCAATAAATAATCTAATTTATTGGAGCTTATATTATAGGTCCATGGTCCACGAATCGCCACCTTAAAATACTGTCAAGGGTAGGGATAAAGAGTTTTATAAAGATGTTTAGAAAAATCTATTTTGAATTGGCAAAATAGTAATTATTTATTTTTGTAATAAATAAATAATTTTTTCAAATTAATTAAATAGAAAAAAGATAAAAATTGGTAAGACAAAATTTTTCAAGATAAGATTTGTGAATACAAAAGTTGTCAAGACAAAAGATACCATCTTTGTCCTAAAATAGACAAGGTAGGCGCCTAAGGTAATGTCCAAGAGTTTGTCTTTTTGGATTAATTAATTATTTAATTAATTTAATTAGGTAAAGATCTAATTTGAAAAGTGGCTATAGATAATTCAAGGTTGTTGAGATATTCTAGTTGAGAGATTCCCTCATATATATCAGTAATCAAACCAATTCTCAACTTGTTATGATTAAAATTTATCAAAAAAAATCTCAACTTGTTACTAAACTCGCCCTTATGAATGTCACTATCTCATTTACTGTAGGATCCAACACCACCAAGAAAGGTGGCGTCGGGACTTTAGCACTCAATGTTGGGAGGTCAGTATCTGAGCTTCCACCACCACTCTTGCATTCCTCGGTGGGCTTGGCCACCCCGACCTTTCACTCTCCCTCTCTATTGAGAAACTCGACACCTTCGTAATCAACTATGACATTCCCAAGAATATTGAGTTTCATTATCTGAAATTTCCCCTTTTATTTATTTTTTTATTTTATTTAAAATTATAGAATGAAAAGTTTGACAATGTTGTATTGCTATTTCAATTTTAATCTTAGGATGTTCGGTTTCAATTCATGAACAGAGTGAATGTGTTGAGCAAGCAGTTGAATTTGACCTACAATCATACGAGGGCTGCGAACCAGACAGCTTTGGATGCGACCCTTTTGATCGATTTGACTAACAAGCTATTGGGAAGTTATGGGTTTGGCTCTGGTGATTGCAAGCTCAAGTACAACTATGTCTATGGAGGATTGAGGACGTTCGAGCCTTGCTATGAGTTTACGAAGAACTTTTGGGACAAAACCGTGTCTCAAAGGATTCTTGATGGAGGGTTGAAGTTGCTATGCAAGGGCTAAACATAGATGGAAGATTTAAGGTACTTAATTATGCATAGTAAGTGTATGAGAAATTGCAACAAGAAAATCACAAAAAAGAATCACAGTATTGTTCACTGTTGTCTGTTAGTGCCACTATTTTTATACATTGAAGTTGGTCTTTCCTTTTTAGTCTATGTATGAAAATTTGCAAAATTTTGAATGATATACATTGAAGTTGGTTTTGAATCTCTATGATAACTTATCTAAAATTTAAATGTATATTATCCAGTCACAAAATTATTATATTTCTTTTTTCTACAGAAGACAGGGTCAATAAACTTGTAGGAGTGTTCATAAAATAGTTGATCCAATCTAATCTATAAAGTATGAATATTCGCACTTGTGCGGATTTGATTGGAAAATTCAAAATCCGCATTTGTGCGGATTGGATGTTGATTGACATGTAAAAGTAACCGATCAAATCCGATCCACACATTTATAAAAATATTAAAAGAAATTATATATACTAATAATATTTTAATGTAAAGAAAATAGTAATTTAAAAGTCTAATGTATCTAATATAATTATATTTCAAAACTTAATAGATTAAATATATATTCTATTTTATATATAATTTTTTTTTTACATAAAATTTAAAACAAAAATAAACATTTCTTTATACATATAATTTTTTTTCTTTTGATTTTTTATTTGTTATTTTATTTATTTTAATTTGTTGATGAAGACATAAAACAATAATTTATTTTAATTTGTTGCTAGTTATGTGAAAAAAAAAATCATAAATATTAAATAACTTAATATTAAAAAGTAACCAATCCAAAATAATTTATTCAATCCGCACTTTCACGGATTGGATTAAATTTGAACTATTGTGCAAATTAAATCGGATACACTATGAGCAAAATAATGCGAATTGAATTAAATGAACACCCCTATGAACTTGGCAGAGGGTTTGAAGGTGCTGAAACTACGTGGAAGTATGAACTTTGATTTCCCTTTGTTAAATTAGGAGTAGGAGTTGCAGTAGATTAGTTTTACATACACACCACACCACCATTAGTGGCCTGAAATTCAACTATTTTCCTTCCTCCGCTGGTGTGTTAAAAGAGGAATGGAGCTTAATATTCTTTTACTGATATTTTCCCTTGTCCATTTACAAGAAACAAACAAATAGCATTAATACAATCTGGTTTTAGTTAAAACTTGACAAAAATCTTTGACCGTGATCCAATTGTTTCCCCAGTGATACTGATTACTGAATTATAGAATTACAGGACTTAGGACTTCAATTCGTCATATAGATTACTTGAACAAAAAGAGGCCAACATTGTGTCTGAGCAAACAATACAAGCTTTTATAGCAACCCACCTCTAAGTAAGAAAGGGAAACAAAACAAAACACGCCTTTGTGTTGATCTCAAGACATGAAAGAATCATTAGAATCATAATCTGCAACCTACTCTTCTTTACAAAAAGAACGAAACAGAAAGAATAAAAGATCTAGTTGTATTGTTAGTCTGGCCTTTCCTTAGGTGATAACAAGTAAATTGTTCTTATAACCATTGTTATGAACAATGGGGCGCAGAGGATCAATCATCCACTCACCATCAACAATGAATTTGATCTGCAACATTTGTAAGAAATAAAACTTCTCAGACTCCTTAATATTAAAGTGGTGAACTGGTGTGAAATGATGATAATGAATATCATAGTTGACCCACCTCATATTTGCCTGGATATAATTGAAGCCACAGGGAGAAGATTCCTGTACCTGACTTGGTCATCTTTCTCTGAGACAAAGAATTGTAATTTACGAATTTCACTTAACATGAGAATCCTATATATCATGAACTCTACTAATTCTGGTATCCCAGATTCCACTAATATATACTGAAATGTATAATATCAGAGCTATTAAAAATATTTTATATACATAGGTTAATAAGGTCATGTCATTATATATTTTATAATATCACAGCCATTGATAGATTATACACAATAAAGGTTACAAGTGGGTGTCGTTTACGGAATTCACTGGGATTGGAATCAGGCCGATCGAAGACAACATTTTGAGGACTCCTTTAAACATAAACATAGAAACGTAAAAATTAGCCAACTGACTACGCAACAGTCTACTCCAACAAGGTGTAGCTTTCTTCTCTCTTTTTTGCCCCCAAACTATAACTAATGGTGCTCCTGAATTTCTTAACCTGTTAAAGTAGCTCCTGAACTATTCAGGATGCTATAAAGTAGTCCTTCTGTCAAGTTTTATCACCGGTGACAAACAAAATAATGACATACATATTTATATTATTGACACATCAATGACACCTATGTAATTTAAAATGAAAAAAAAATAAATAAAAATATGCATTTTCAGAAATCATTAAGCTAAAAATTAATTAATGACTAAAAAAAATTTAAGTAAAACTAAACTAAAAAAATTAACTTTTGTTTTCTTATTAAATTAATTACACATGTTGCGCTAATACAGCAATAGTCTAAACTGTCACGGCATCTTTCTGTTTGCCACATGTGACAAAATCTGACAGAAGAACTACTCTACGACACCATGAGTGATTTGAAAACTATTTTTAACGGGTTGAGAAATTTAGAGGTACAATAATGCATAGGTCATATCCTAAATAGCCATGTATTTTTAATTTCCCCATTTTCCATCATCTCAAGAATTTTGTTTAGATTTTTCTCCAAAAAAAAATTGTTTAGATGCTTCTCCCTACAGTCTCAACAATTATATACCATTAGCATACAACTTTGTCCGTATAAATATATATATATATATATATATATATATTAAGTTAACTCCCAGTGATCTACCAAAGAAGCAAAGAACATGCATGAACTAAACGAGAAAAATCACTATAGAAAGACCTTCACATGGCTGATGGCTGCAGTCATTAACAGTATATACTGTATGACGGAAAGTGGACAAGGTTACTATCAACAAGATTGAACTCGAGTGATTTGTGAGATTTATATTACAATCATAGATACCATAACCCGTGATAGATTTTGGTAATTGAATAAATGTTATGTGTCTGACTGAAATTTATAATAAAAAAATTAAATAAAATTCAACCAAAAAGACGTAAGCCAATCAGCACAAGCATTGCCTTGTTTAAAGGGACGTGGGAATATGAGATTATACCTGTGATGCCCAACCATCAAATGATCCTGCCAAAAGTACTTCAGAGGCTGAATTAGGCCAAACTATGCAACTAGCACGAAGAAGTCGTGAAGCTCTTCGAGCATCATCTATCCTCTTTTGTTTCTCCTCCACAATCTTTTTTGCATTACTGTAAAGGGAAGATATATCCGAAACATCAACGTAAAGCAGTTAACTTAAATCTTATACGTCTTCAATTTAATAGAATGTACATGCATTATTGCTACTTTCTTCAATTTAATAGAATGTACATACATTATTGCTAGTGCCATCTTTCCTTCTAAAACAGCTAACTTTGCCCGAGTTGAACGTAATAAACTCTTGGCATTCATAATCTCGTTTTCCTGAAATTCCCAAGCATCAGAAAGCTTCCGCAAGTCATCAGAGGTGCCTTCATGATCCTAGACATACCAGAACAATTGATAAATTATTAAATTATTCAACAGATTAAAAACTTATATGATATTATAATTATAAAAAATGAAATCTGTTCCAAATGACCTAGACAGCAAAACAAAACTCCAAACTATTCTCGTTTTTCTGTGAGAAGAATATTAAAAATGATGGGAAAGGTAGTTGCATTAAATGTAAACATCAGAGTAAAAACCTTTTGTGAGGCAGTTTCATCAGCATTATATCGCACCGAGTGAAGTGCAGATGACAGCTCTAACTCCAGGTGCTTAAGACGACTTCGTAGTTGATTAAGACTAATCACTTCATGATGTGAATCTAGTTCATTCCCTTCATTAATTTTACGTATACTCTCTCTTCTTAGTATTTCTTCTTTTGACAAATACAATGACCCTCCAATACGAGATTCACTTGATGCAGTTTCAGTGTCTGTATCAATTGATATAGGTCATTAACAATCAAACCATTTAAACATTCAGCTACCATAAATTAGTATAAAGAAATACCTTCAAAACCCATATTTGAAAATCCTGCCCGCTGAGTGCTCCATGTTCTCCAAGTTAATGCCTCATTTGAACTTCTTAATTCATCAATCTTACAAAAAGATTTTCCCAGATCAAGCCTAGCCTGAGGATCAACAAATATAGCTTTCTTGGGGATCAATGATGAAGACCTGCTGCTTCTAGAAAGGCCAGCAACTGTCTCTTACAATGTAAAAGAACCACACAACATGTTTTATAATTCCTATACAGCAACAAATAAATGGAAGGAAAGAAAAAGTAAATAAAAAATAAGAAACCAACTATCTAACATAGATATCCCAGTGCAGATGTTGAAGAAAGACTACAGTTCATTAGAGCTTGAATGTCAAATTTATATATCTTTTGACTTGATTTGAAAATACTAAGACAACTTGGCTGGCGCAAAACTATGCTCATAGGATTGTTTCCTCTAACCAATTTCATTTAGAAAATTAGGTGCATTCAAATTTCCATGAATTACAAAACAAGGATAACTTTAAGCATTTTGTCAAAAAGAAAAAAAAAAAAAGGATAACTTTAAGCATTAATAAGCCAACTTACCATATCAATTGAGAATTTAGAATGCCATTCTTTATTCTCACTGTTAGCTTCCCTACGGGATTCATTATTTTCTCCTCGGCCTAATCCAAAAGTCATACTTCTTTCCTTCTCCAATCGAGTCAGTATGCCTTCAATCCCAGTCTCATGCTGTGCGCTTTCCATTTCTCTAAGTAAAAAGTGTACAAACGAGTCAATTTACTTTTTCAACGAACAAAGAACGATTCAATACCCAAAAAACCATAATGTGAAAATTAATTAGAAAACAAAAAGAGATTATCATAACAAACCCTTACAACGATCTACCAGACGATGAGGTTGACGGAAAATTATCGTAGGGACAATAAGAAACATCAGGGTCCTGTATTTCATCCACAGAAAGAAGATTGTTTTCCTGAAAATGATCACTTTCCGTGGCCACCGTTGAAGCTAGACTACTGACTCCACTTTCTTGAGTTCCTTCTTCTTCGTCGTCCAAATCCCAACCGGAAGACAACCAACCACCTTGCTTGACAATAGCCTTCACCAAATCAATCCTTCCAGCATCAACCAACTCCTTCTTGCTAGGAAACGCCCCAGGCTTATTAGAATTCTTCATGAACTCCAAAATCTCAGCTTCCAATTCAAAATCCCCTTCGCTATCCCAATCCCTGCAACGCGTGACTAACCAAGACCAACCAACATGCAAACCCCTACAATACTCCGTCGAACGGAAAAACCCCGAACGGCAATGGCCCTTGGCTCCGACGAAGCCGAGAGGCAGTAAATGAAGTTGTGTTGGCCTGAATCTGGGGTCAGAGGGAAAAGTTGAAAAGGTCAGAGCAGGTACGGTAGAGGGGGAGAGCAGTGAATGAGGTGAGGCGGTGGAAGAGGAGAGCAGCATGGCTCAGGCATTTCCTCCAAGGCAAGGCGAGAAGAGAACTACATGAACAACTAATTGAATAGCCCCTCTCTTCTCTCCCCTATAAATTAACTGGTTATGAAAACGAAGTTCAAAATGGGAAAGAAAGAATATTTATTTATTATTATACCCCAAAAGAAAAGGAAAAACAATTTGTGCATTCATTCATTCATTCATTCATTCATGTAACCACGCAACGAACAATACCACTGCAAAACGACGAAATTGCTACAAATCAATCAACCCTAGGCTACTTCTTATTTGTCGTTTATGTGTTTAAAAATATTAAAAAACAAAAAATCAATAACATGATTTGCTTTTAAACTACTCTAATAATAAATAATAATATTAATATAGTTACATAAATTTCAATTCAGTGGGCATTATCAAAAATTTGAGCGGGAACAAGTTATATAATTACTAATGAGTGAAGATGACTGGCTGGGTCTGTTTTTATGAATAGACTCAATACGACAAGGATCTTTTCTTATCTCCTTCATCACACAACGTACGGCCTTGCTTGCATATAGGGAATTTCTGCTCTATTATCTATAATTTGCCAAATATATCAATTTGTATTACTCATAAAGGAAAGAAAAAGTATTAGTGTCTTGAAGGGTTGTCCAATGTTTTAACCATTACTGGAGTGAGACCATTTTGATTAAATTTATACTGATACAACTTTTCTTTTTCTCGATTCTTCCTCTCAAAGTTAATAATGTATTTTTTTTTGTTTCTTTTCTCACCCTCTCTAGGTGAATCCTCCATTTAGTTTTTATAGTGCATTTTTTTTCCATCCATAGTGGTGTTGTCACTTCTTTAATGCTCTCAAAAAAGTGTGCCAAATGTGTTAATCTTTCATGATTAGTTATACTGTAAGATTATCTTCTTTTAACTAATTTTGTTTCATATGATTTGGTCTTATTTCTTACTAAATGGTAGTAGGTCCTTAATTTCTCGGTTCTTTCATTCATCTTATTTTGACTATATCCAATTTGTGGTTTTCCTTTGTTTGACATGAGATACGAGTTATCTCAGATCATTGATATATTTTGCCTTTCATTGATATGAGATATAATAAGCAACATGTTTCGTTTTGGCTTGAGGTATCGTTTTATCTCTATTAACCCAAAAAAAAAAAAAAATAGTGACGTGGACATTAATATTTGACACGTGGCATGAAGGATGATGTCACGGAGTTGAGTAAACTCGAGTCATAGTAGTCAACTAGGGAGGGGACCTTAGCCCTACACTCAGGTTGACTTTGGGATCTCTAGGATGGAAGTTCTAACTTCAATAACTTGAATTCAACTCACTATCTTTCAGTATTTTAAACCATGAAGACAGGGAGCAACCTGATCCAAGCCTCGAGAGCTGAAATTACATGAACCTGCAACCCAAAAGCCAACCTAGGTACCTTTGATTTCACTCGGCACCCATGTTAACATCCTCAACTAGGGATTCAGTTTTCGGGACCATCTTAGTGCAAAATGGTCAAAACTGGCATTGGGACATCTACACATACCACGAACATATTTGAGGCATCAGAATTAGAATCGGAGCAAGTTGATTTTTTAGCACACAGGGCCCCAGTGCCTTGAGCACCCAGCGCCCAGGTTGAGAATTTGTCAATCTGGGCGCATTCCAAGTGTTCGATCGGAGATTTGATTTTTGTATCGAATCTATCTTCATCAAAAATGGGGAAATAGATCATTTTAGAGGAAAAACAATAATTCCTAGGTATAAATAACATGGCCCAGTGCCCAGGTTGACACTTGGGGCTGGCCTTGCGCCCAGGTTGATATTTTGTCAACCCAGGCTAATTAAAATTGAGTTTTTCAAGAATTCTTTCCAGCATCTCTGTCTTCAGAGAATATTGAGATTCAACTATTTACGGAGACCAAAAAAAATTTTTGAAGGGCCAAAAGTGTGGCCCAGGTTGACACTTGGGGCTGGGTCTAGCGCCCAGATTGACATTTTGCCAACCTGGGCTATTTTCGATCAAGTTCAGCAAAAAGTGTTCTGGATATTTGTTTCGTTATCAGAAATAATGAGGATTCAAATAAACTCGAGGAGAAAACCACAATCTCGAGTCCCTGGAAATAGGGCCCAGTCGTTGGGAATATTTTACCATGATATAGATTTACTAACAAGTATGTTGAATTTGTTGGAATTATTTTACCAGGATCTTAGATCTACTCACAAGTATGTTGATTAACACCCTAAATATGAACTTTCTAAAACGATGAAATAAACACATATAAAGTTAAGGAACCTTACATTGGTTGCAGCGGAATATAATGACTCCTTCCATTCAGATATCTAGCCCTTGATTCCTTTCTATAGCAGAGCATTATCAATATCTGAACCTGGGTCTCTTTCTCTGATTCTTTCATGCTGAAACTCCTTCTTGCTGAAAGTCTTTCTTCACGATCTTCCTCACTATGATTGAGGTATCACTTGCTGTGTGTGGGCACTATTCTCACACTAAGATTTTCAAAATTGAAGAGGGAAGGAGAAAGAGAAGGGTTGGCCAAAGATAGGGAGAGAGAAGGCTCAGTTTTTTCTGAATCAGAAGTGTGGAAAATTTAGTGTAATTTTCCTGAAGCCTTCACTATCTATTTATAGCATTCCACTAGGGTTAGGTTTGAATTATTTGACATTAAAATAATGAAAATATCAGTTTAAATTTCCTACAAAAGTGGCTGGCCCTATATTAGTGGATTTGGGCCTCACTTTTTGTAATTTTGCAGTTTTACCTTTTCTGCATCTGATTTTCTCAAAAACGCCAATTTTCTAATTCAACCATTTAAATGTCAATTCTAACTATTTAATAACTATAAATAATTATTAAATAATATTGTCATTTATCATATTTATTAATTGAACCATACAAAGTATCATAATTAACAAATATGCCCCTAAAACTCTTTCTTTACAATTTCGCCCTTACTTAGTGAAAAATTCACAAATAGACGTAGTCTAATTTGAGAATTATAATTGATTAATCAAAACCAATTACATGAGTCTTACAAGCAATATTATCTCAACTAGTGGGGGGACCATGGGTCTATATAACCGAGCTTCCAATAAGTAGATCAAGAATTTATTACTAAAATTCACTAACTTATTAATTCTTCGTTGAATCCACGCATAGAACTTAGAATTGCACTCTCAGTTATATAGAATGCTCTATATGTTCCACCATATAGACACATCATTAGTTATCTATTGTTATAATCCTAATGTGATCAATGATCCTCTATATGAATGATCTACACTGTAAAGGGATTAAATTACCGTTACACCCTACAATGTATTTATTCCTTAAAACACTTGACCCCGTATAAATGATATTTCAGCTTATGTGAAATGAGTACTCCACCATTTATGTTCGTTTGGTCAAGCTCGAAGGAGATCATCCTTTGCTTACTATTCGCCAGATAGAAGCTATAGATTCCATGTTTATGCTAGCGCTCCCACTCAATTGCACTACCGTGTTCCCAAAATGTACGTATCACCCTGACCTAAAAGTAGGCTTAACTAACAAATCAAAGAACACGAATAGCCTTTCAAGATTGAGCCTAATCATAACAGGATTAAGAACATTTGATCTAGGATCAACTAGGTGATATTGACTTGAATAGATATTACGGTAAGTTTAATAAATCTAAGTCAAAGTTCAATATCGGTCCCTTCCGATGCATACTCCATGCATCCAACCTGAGCTTTACTTTAACCAATGCTCTGGAAAGAACATAGCACTTCTCCAAATGCAAGTAAACTCTGTTGTAGATTATCATATCAGTAAAACCCTGTGTCTGATAAATCTAGGAAACTTTATTCACATAGTCATGTTTACTTTCCAATGTGTTGACGACACAATAAACAGGATCAAGTATGTAAAAAGGGTTTCAGATGAATTTATACATTATGTACATATAATCATGAAATAAATCATGTGAACCATGCAACATTAAATGTTATTTCTGATCTATATTAATAAGTAAATCTGATTATATTGAAATGAGTTTTATTTAGGGCATAAAACCCAACAAACTCCCACTTGCACTAATATAAAACAAAAAGTGCGTTTCAAATAATCTCAACACCTTGATATACAAATCAAGTGTAGTAGTAGTAAACTCCTCGTAATAGGATCTGAAAGGTTGAATTAAACACAACCTTTTCTCCACCATTACTCTTCCTTTAATCACAAAATCATTGATAATGTGAAATTTCTCTCTATATGTCTACTCTCTTGGGATACTGGATTCTATATCTTTGGCAACTACTTTTGGTTAATCAGGAAATTAACACTAGTAGTTTAAGGCAATTTGGAATGATGCCAAAAATGTATAGAACTTTCCTTAGACTGAATAAGTACCTTTCCTGCAGCTTTAACATTCAGTCTCTCTCTGGTAGACCTAGAGACTTCAGATAGGTTTTTACACTTCTCCAAAATCACTATTCCACCCCCAGAGTAACCACCATCTTATCAGAAAGATTTACTAGCACAAAGGCAAATTTTGAAATCTGATATGGTGTAGTCTAAGAGTTTTAAACACACCCTTATAGACTAACATATAGTTCCTCTTCTTAATCTTAAGATTTACTTGATTGTCTTCCAATGTTCTTCTCCTGGATTAATCTGATACCTACTCATTACTCCCACTCAACAGCAGGTGTCTGGTCTAAGGCATACAAAAGCATATCTAAGACCTCTCGCTGTTGTTATAAGAAATTATTTCATGGCTTTATCTTTTCTGGAATAGTTGAGAACTTTCCTTAGATAAATAAAATCTATGCCTAAGAAGTTGTGAAGCTTCTATAGATTTCCATTAGAAAGAAAATGCTTCAGCATCTTACTAAAGTAAGTTGCTTGCATTAGAGTAAGTAATTACCAGGTATACCACAAGCCATAGGTTTGGATAAACTTAAACCTATAATACTAGGAACATGAAGTTTTGTTAAGTCCATTGAATGGACTTATAAACGAAAATTTCCTTTTATGTCCTTGTAATAGAAAACTTTAGGTTATTCCATGTGAATGGATTAAACCATAGTTCTATTGGCTTTCTTCTTAGTTTCTTATCTTGACAATCCATTACTTGTTTAAACTCACAATGGATTTTAATCACTAGTGTCTCCCAAGTCATGAGAAGGTGAGTTCCTAGAAACTCTCCCACTACGACAAGGTACCGTGAATTATGTCTAAGAAAACTAAATGGTATTAACCTCTTTGGTTGTGACAAGACAACAGAGGCAGTGGGATCATCATATGTCAAATAAGATGATAGAACACTTTTGGAATCAAGAAAAATATCTCCTTTATTTGCTACTTGATTTTCAGACTTAGTCATTTTCTTAGAAAAGTAGTATTTGTTTGAACAAACACTTTCTTATCTATTGACAATGGGATAGTCCACCCCTAATCACTTAGAATAGCTAAAAAACCATGGTTAATAGTTCTAGCTTTTCTTAAGATTTTGATTAGGTCATCCATGAATCTAGTAATGATTTACATTAAGTATACAACCATTAAATCTTTCTGAAATTGTATTACCATAGAAGGATTTAGGCAACGACTAGTAACTAATCATCAACATGCAACTCGAAATTTCTGGGGAGGTAAGTTTGGATATAATTCAAAAATTAATTTAATGATCTTTGAACTGCATATCAACTAACTATTTCTCCACCCCTATCAGTTCGCAAGATCTTTAACCACTTACCTTAATGGTTTTAACCATTGCTAGAAATTAATTAAATTTTTCAAACATTTCAAATTTCTTTGCTAAAAGGTATAATCTAGAGTAATCGTTTTAAGAATACAACGAGAAACTCATATCCACCCCTGAATGTGCATCCATCTGCGAATGAGATGAACTTACTTTCACTGGATATAGGCATATTAACTCTTTGCAGAGATTGATCTTGTCAAATCCACTATGAACAAGATACAAATGCCATAGATTAAAAAAAATTGTGGTAGTGTCTTTTGATGACATAGGTTTAGTTACATCAAAGAGTTTTTAGAATACTGCAAGTGGATCCTGGTCACAGAATACCTAACTCATATTCCATACAGTTTTAATCCATTAATAGAAGATGGATATTAAACACTTGAGAAAGTGTAACTGTATTGTATTCTGGAATTAGAAATATAAGAAAATTTCTATTTGGAATCTAAAATTAAAGTCAAAGACTTAAATTTATACCAAATATGATGAGTAATTCTATCTTGGACCACCACTACTATTTAATTCTAAGTCTGATTTGCCCATACAAGTAGGAGATTTCTAAGATTGAGGATTTATATCAATTGGGAATAGAATTTCGGGATTATAATCATATGCGTCATTTAATTTCTTAAGAGAAAATATAGAATGACATGAAATGATATATAGACCATTCATCCAATGATATGTTTTGAAGCTAATTCGAAATGAATTAGCTAAGAGGAATTAGGATAATTTTGTTTATAAATAAGAATCCAACGATGCTTCGATTAGCGAATGTCAAAGTAATCTTATTTATACAATCTTCTTGTTTCATATCGTAAAAATACTAGTCTAAGGTGTCATCAATTGATGAACAGCTAGATGTCGCATATACAATATTTATCTTTCGAGATCTAACACTATTATGTATGTCTAATGGTGAAAATCCACTAGGGATTTATCTCATTAGATAAACAAGCCAAGTTAGACCAACAATGAAGATTCGAAATTAAACTACAACTTAATAACAGAAAATAACATGGTTCAATATAAATTCATACACAATTCAGAAATTATAAGCATATAGCAAGTAGGAATGACAAGTGAAAATACTAAAACATACAATACTAAATAATTTCCAAGGTTTTCAACAAACTGATATCAGTGTCCCGTTTAGGCGAGAGTCAAAGCTACCATTCATTGAATAGAGTTGTCAGCTCGTCTAAAATGTTAACATTCTAGCAACCTTTTATTCGATCAAGATTGGAATTCAGCGTTGTCCCGTTTAGGCGAGAGTCAAGGCAATTCTATCTTATGAGCTTCCACCATTGTTTCATAATTTGCAAGTCAAGTATGGTCGCCACCATTAGGGTGATCCATACCATACAAAACACTTACAAACTACTTATCATGCGAGGTTAAACGGTGCGAAATTGCTAATGAACGTTCCTCCATTAGGGAGGATTACTCAGTAAAACAAACGCGGTGTAAAACCCACAATGGAGATCGAATGTCTTAATAATAAAGCTCATTATTTAAAGAGAGTTGTATTTTCTTTGATTCTCTTTATTTAATCTATTTATTTTAAATATATATTTATTTAATTAAAATTTCCAATTTAGAATAAAAAATTCTAAATATAAATTTTAATTTAATATTTATAAATTTTACTTAGATGGATAAAATAACATGAATTATTTCCATCTTAGTAATAATTTTCAATAAATATTTAGAAAAATATTCAATTTAAGTTGTTACAAAATTAATTTAAATTAATTTACAACTCAAATTTAATTTTCTATAAATATATATTGCATTTCGAAAAATTAAAGTATTCAAGGATACAATTTTCGAAAATGCATGTTAAAATAAAAAATTAATCCTGGAAAAAATATTCTAATTTAATGATCGCCCAAAATTAATTAATAAAATTAATTTACAACAAAAAATATAATTTTCCTATTTAATTAAATATATAAGAAAAATTTCAAATATTTAAGTATAATGATGAAAATCAACTTAAATATTAATTTTCTATTTAATTAAATACACTAGAAAAATACTTCAAGCAAAAATATCATCTATCAAGATTTTCCTTTGACTAATTAATTCAATTTCTAATAATATACTTTAATTCAATTTATTTTAAATTAATCAATAAATGAAAAAATCATTGATTTAAGTTGATCCAAGAATTAATTAAAATAAATAATTAATTTACAACTTAATCTATTTTTCAAATAAAATTCGAAATTCCAGCATTTAAGAAATGCAATTTCGAAATTTGATTTATAAAATAAAGAAAAAATATATTCTGAAAATTATTTAAATTTAGTTGAAAAAATAAATTTCAACTAAAAATAATTTTCTATTTAATTAAGTGTCATGAAAAAGAAATATTTAAGTATGATGATGAAAATCAACTTAGATATTTAATTTTCAAATTAATTAAATGTATTAAATTCAAGAAATAAATAATTAAGTGTAGAGAAGGCTTACTTATTAGTCTCTAGTTTAATACTAGGAAAAATATACTTAAAATAAATTGTACCAAAATTAATTATATAAATAATTAATTTCACAATGTATAATATTTTCCTATTTAATATTAAAAATAATAAGTAGTCTAGAAATAACTATCTAGAAAATATCTTATTTGACTAAGTATCTTTTCCACAAAATTTGAAAAAATATCTAATTTAAGTTGTATTAAAAAAAATCTAGAACTTAAATATTTTCAAATTTAAATTTAATTAAATATCAAAAATTAAGTTGTAACCACTTAATTTAAAAATATTCCATTTTAAGTTAATATTCGAAAAGATATTAACCTAAAAAATATCTAAAATATTCCATTTTAAGTTAATATTCGAAAAGATATTAACTTAAAAAATATCTAAAGAATCTTAATAACCAAATGCCTAAAATTCCTCAACTTAATTTTGAAATTTGAAATTCAAAAGATATTCAGATTTAAGTTGGTTAGTTGTAGATAACTAAATATCAACTTAAATAGGAATATTTAATGAAAAATTTAAATTAAGCTCCACAAAGAATCTAGATGGTTATAATTCTATATTTAATTAAATACAAGAAAATACATATAGTTTAGCTTAGAATAAAGAATTCTTTAAACTATAATTTTCTTAAATGAATTTCAAAATAAATGAAATTAATTATGTTGCTAATCAATTTTATTAGGTTAAACTAGTTTAATTAACCTAGTACAGTTATTCAAATCAGGCAAATGGGCCTTCACAATTGGGGTGGTTTATGTGAGGGGGTGCTGGGTTCAGTATGTCGTACCCACTTCTATGGCTCCCAACTCTCACTCAAGGCCCAAAAGAGAGGAATTTAACCTTAATAAGAACAACTGTTATTAATTGACTAAGCCCAAAAACTAAATGGGCCTAAATAAAATCTATCAAGAACTATGACATTTTATTTAGCAACAGCAACCTATATGCATCTATAATAAAATTAAACATATAGGCTCACACAGGCACACTTTAGATGGGTCCTATCATGTTGCTAGGTCATACACAGATGAAAGAAGTTTGTAAATATACCTGTTACAAATTATTTACTTGACCAAGGGAGCCATCAGATCATTAGATCTGGCAAAAAGTAACCATGGCTATTTGCAATCAAGTAATAATAGGTTTTAAAAACTTACAAACAAGCTAAAACAATACTCCTGCAACAAGGTTAGCTGGATAGTTGGATGTAGGATTTATTTAATTTTTAAATAAATAATTTCGAAAAATAATTAATTAAATAAATAAAAATTTATTTTTGTAAAAAAAATTTAAAAATTTTTCGAAATTTAAAAAAAATTTAAAATTAAACCTACAATTTTGAAAAATTAGGTTTCAACCAACCTAAATATCATTTCAAAATTTGCTAACTACTTTTAAAATTTAAATGTTATTTTATAAATAAAAATTAAATAAAAAATTAAAAAAGATAAATGAATATCTTTTTCAGATTTTAAATGTAATTTAAATAAATAAAATAACAAAATTTAAAAGTTAGCAAAATATCTTATATCTATTTAAAATTACATGATTATAGTTATCTTATTTTAAATTTAAATAAGGTCAAATTATTTAAAAAAAATTAATTTAAAAATTTAAAATCTGACCTTAAATTTAAAAATAAGATAAGATATAATCAAATTTAAAAATAAGATAGATAATTAAGCAAAAAAAGATAGATATTTACTATTTTCAAATTCAAATTACACTAATATCATGAATTAAATTTAAAAAATATTAAATTAATTCAATATGATAATTAGAATTGAATTAGGAATAGTAATAGTATAAATACAGAACTACACAAAAAATCGGAAGTTAATTCCATGAAAAAACGAAGAAAAACGAAAAAATTGTGAGCTGTACGGACAGTTTTCGCGATCGCAGGAAAATTTCAGCACAACTCCGATTTTTTCGAATCTTCAAAAAATCATAACTAATTCAAATTAAATCGAAATTGAGTTCTGTAAAAAATTAACTTGCTTAATTTTTTCCATACTATCCAATAAAAATAATTCCAGAAACAGATATTCAATTATTTCTAACGAAAATTCACAAACATCAATCAATCATCAAATAACACTCAATACAACATGATACCATCCAAAAACAAACAAAATTCGTTTTAAAGTCCAAATTTCTTGCAAGTAAATCAATTACCATGGCTCTGAGGCCAGTTGTTGGAATTATTTTACCAGGATCTTAGATCTACTCACAAGTATGTTGATTAACACCCTAAATATGAACTTTCTAAAACGATGAAATAAACACATATAAAGTTAAGGAACCTTACATTGGTTGCAGCGGAATATAATGACTCCTTCCATTCAGATATCTAGCCCTTGATTCCTTTCTGTAGCAAAGCATTATCAATATCTGAACCTGGATCTCTTTCTCTGATTCTTTCATGCTGAAACTCCTTCTTGCTGAAAGTCTTTCTTCACGATCTTCCTCACTATGATTGAGGTATCACTTGCTGTGTGTGGGCACTATTCTCACACTAAGATTTTCGAAATTGAAGAGGGAAGGAGAAAGAGAAGGGTTGGCCAAAGATAGGGAGAGAGAAGGCTCAGTTTTTTCTGAATCAGAAGTGTGGAAAATTTAGTGTAATTTTCGTGAAGCCTTCACTAACTATTTATAGCATTCCACTAGGGTTAGGTTTGAATTATTTGGCATTAAAATAATGAAAATATCAGTTTAAATTTCCTACAAAAGTGGCTGGCCCTATACTAGTGGATTTGGGCCTCACTTTTTGTAATTTTGCAGTTTTACCTTTTCTGCATCTGATTTTCTCAAAAACGCCAATTTTCTAATTCAACCATTTAAATGTCAATTCTAACTATTTAATAACTATAAATAATTATTAAATAATATTGTCATTTATCATATTTATTAATTGAACCATACAAAGTATCATAATTAACAAATATGCCCCTAAAACTCTTTCTTTACAATTTCGCCCTTACTTAGTGAAAAATTCACAAATAGACATAGTCTAATTTGAGAATTATAATTGATTAATCAAAACCAATTACATGAGTCTTACAAGCAATATTATCTCAACTAGTGGGGGGACCATGGGTCTATATAACCGAGCTTCCAATAAGTAGATCAAGAATTTATTACTAAAATTCACTAACTTATTAATTCTTCGTTGAATCCACGCATAGAACTTAGAATTGCACTCTCAGTATATAGAATGCTCTATATGTTCCACCATATAGACACATCATTAGTTATCCATTGTTATAATCCTAATGTGATCAATGATCCTCTATATGAATGATCTACACTGTAAAGGGATTAAATTACCGTTACACCCTACAATGTATTTATTCCTTAAAACACTTGACCCCGTATAAATGATATTTCAGCTTATGTGAAATGAGTACTCCACCATTTATGTTCGTTTGGTCAAGCTCGAAGGAGATCATCCTTTGCTTACTATTCGCCAGATAGAAGCTATAGATTCCATGTTTATGCTAGCGCTCCCACTCAATTGCACTACCGTGTTCCCAAAATGTACGTATCACCCTGACCTAAAAGTAGGCTTAACTAACAAATCAAAGAACACGAATAGCCTTTCAAGATTGAGCCTAATCATAACAGGATTAAGAACATTTGATCTAGGATCAACTAGGTGATATTGACTTGAATAGATATTACGGTAAGTTTAATAAATCTAAGTCAAAGTTCAATATCGGTCCCTTCCGATGCATACTCCATGCATCCAACCTGAGCTTTACTTTAACCAATGCTCTGGAAAGAACATAGCACTTCTCCAAATGCAAGTAAACTCTGTTGTAGATTATCATATCAGTAAAACCTTGTGTCTGATAAATCTAGGAAACTTTATTCACATAGTCATGTTTACTTTCCAATGTGTTGACGACACAATAAACAGGATCAAGTATGTGAAAAGGGTTTCAGATGAATTTATACATTATGTACATATAATCATGAAATAAATCATGTGAACCATGCAACATTAAATCTTATTTCTGATCTATATTAATAAGTAAATCTGATTATATTGAAATGAGTTTTATTTAGGGCATAAAACCCAACAGAATTAACATCCTGAATATGAATACCTCTAATACGATGAAATTAAACACATAAGAGTTTAGAAAACCTTACATTGATTGTAGCAGAATAATATGACTCCTTCTGCTCAGATCTCTAACCCTTGTTCTTTTCTGTCACAAAGTATTATCAAGATCTGAGCCTGGATCTCTTTCTCTCCTTTGAGTTGGTTACCACCTTCTTTCGCACTATGATTGAGTACTTGACTTGCTATGTGTGGGCATGGCACTCTATCACTATGGCTCGATTAATGAAGAACAATGAAGGAGGGTTCGAAATTCTATAGAAGGTGTCTCTCATGTACTAGTTGTCTGACAGAGTTAGAAACTAGATTTGGTAGGTTGAAGTCAGTTTTTGGATGAGATGAGAGCATAATGTTCCTTTTATAATGTTTCAACTATGGCGTAGGTTTGAATTATATGGATTAAAAAAAATAAAATATTAGGCAAAAATTACACATAGTGGTCGCCCACTAAAGGGCCTTTTACTAGTTACGATTTTGTCACTTTATTTCAACCACTTATTCTTCTTTCAATAATACCATATTTTCTTATATCAATCCTATAAATGTCAAAACTATTTCTTTAATAATTATAATTAATTATCAAATAAATTTTTTATTTATATTATTTACTAATTAGACCATGCAAAGTCTCTTAATTAAGAAATAGACCCCAAAATCTTATTTCTTCACAATTAAACCCTTGCATAGTGAAAATTCATCAATAAGATAGCCTAATTTTAGAATTATAATTGCTCAATTAAAACCAATTAACTGAGTTTGGAAGCAGTATTATCTCAACTAGTGAAGGGACCATGGGACTATATAATCGAACTTCCAATAAGTAGATCTAAAACTTACTAAGTAAATTCCCTAACTTATTAATTCTTTCTTGCGTCACTATAGATTCAGAATTGCACTCTCAATTATATAGAACTATCTATATGTACCAAGATATAGATATGTTATGATTATCTATTATTACAATCCTAATAATCAAAGAGCCTCTATAAATGATATACACCAAATAGGGATAAATTTACCATTCTACCATTTAATGTATTTTATCTTTACAACACTTAGCTACCTATAAATGATATTTTAGTAAATTAATATAACTACTGAAATGAGATCTCAATCATTTATCTCTAATCATCCAAGCTCAAAGGAAATTATCGTTTCACTTCTAAATACTTATAAAAGCTATAGATTCAATATCTATGATTAGCGCTCTCACTCAATTGAACTACCATGTTCCCAAGATGTAAGTATCCGCCAGAACCATTGGTTATCTTTCATAAAACACTTGAAGAACATAAATAATACAGTTGAGCTGAACCTAACCATATAAGGATTTAGATCCATAGACCTAAGATCAACCAATGATATTGACTTAGAAAGATATAACGGTAAGTTTATGATATCGTATCCAAGTTCAATATCGGTCCAATCCAATGTATACTACATACATTCGATACTGGTATACTTTGCCAATACCCTCGAAAGGACATAACACTTATCCAAGGTGTAAGTATACCTTATCGTTGATTATCATGTCAGTCAAAATCCAGTGTACTAACAAATCATGGGACTCAAACTTTTGAACATATAATCATGATTATGTTCCACTGTGTTGACGACATTATAATCATGAACAAATATATATATGTTCTGGACTTAATAGAATTTATACATTAAATATATATAATTATGAAATAAATTATGTGAACCACGCAACATAAAAATGATTTATGATCTTTTATTAATTAGTAAATCTGATCATATTGAAATTGGTTTTATTTAGGATAGAAAACCCAATGAACTCCCACTTTCACTAATCTAAAATAAAAGCATATTTCAATTAATCGCAACACCTTGATATCCAGATCAAGTGTAGTATGTAGTATTTTCTCTGTAATAGAACCTGACAAGTTGTACTCAATACAACCTTTATCCACCATTACATCTCATTAGTCACAAAATCCATAATATTGTGAAATTCCTCTCTATATGTATACTCCTCTAGGGATACTGGATTCTTTACTTTTTGGCAACTACTTCTTGTTAGTCAAGAGATAACGCTAGTAGTTAATTAATTGTTTGTACAATGCCAAAAACTGTATAAAACTTTTCATAGGCTAAATAAGTATCTTTCCCATAACTTTAACATTCAGTCTCACTGGTAGAGTTAGAGACTTCAGATAGGTTTTTACACTTCTCCAAAATCACTGCTCCACCCCAGAGTAATCACCATCTCATCAGTAAACTTTCTAGCATGAAGGCAAGTCTAGAAACCTAATTTGGTGTAGTATAAGAGTATAAAATACCACCCTTATCAACTAACATATAGTTCCTCCTCCTGATCTTAAGTTTTACTTGATTGTCTTTCAATGCTCTTTTCCTGGATTAATCTGATACATACTCATTACTTCCACTCAACAGTAGGTGTCTGGTCTAATGCATACAAGAGCATACATAAGACCTCTCACTGTTGATCCTAAGGAACTCTTTTCTTAGCTTTTATCTTTTCTGGAATAGTTAAAAATGTTCCTTAGATAAATAAAGTCTATGTCTAGGAGTCAAAGGCTTCCTATAGATATGTTGGAATTTATTTTACCAGGATCTTAGATCTACTCACAAGTATGTTGTTTAACACCCTAAATATGAACTTTCTAAAACGATAAATAAACACATATAAAGTTAAGAAAACCTTACATTGATGCAGCGGAATTAATGTCTCCTTCCACTCAGATCTCTAACCCTTGTATCCTTTCTGTCGCAGAGTATTATCAAGATCTGAGCCCGAATGTCCTTCTTCTTTGTGTGTGATCCTTCACAGTCTTCCAATCTATGATTGAGTTACCACTTGCTGTGTGTGGGCACTTACTCTATCACTAAGGTTCGAAATTTAGAAGAAGAAAAGAGAGAGGGATTCCGTCTATAGAGAGAAAAGGGAAGGCTCAGTTTTTTTTTTTTAATGAAGAGAGAATTTTCTGACAGAAAAGCTTATGAAAACTTATGATTTGACTGAGCCATCACTTTCTATTTATAGGCAACTACTAGGTTTAGGTTAGGAATTATTTGGCATTAAAATAATGAAAATATCAATTTGAAAAACCACTTTAAGTGGCCGGCCATGGTGTGTAATGGGCCCCACTTGGTTTTTGCAGTTTTCACAAATTTTATTTTTATTTTCTCAAAAACGCCAATTTTCCAATTCTAACCATTTAAATGCCAAAACTAATTATTTAATAACTACAATATATTATTAAATAACATTGTCATTTAATTTAATTATTAATTAGACATATAAAGTCTATTAATAAATAAATAAACCTAGAATCTCTTTTCTTTACAATTTCGCCCCTGCTTAGTGAAAATTCACAAATTAGACATAGTCTAACTTTAGAATTATAATTGATTAATCACAAATCAATTATTGAGTCTTACAAGCAGTATATTCTCAACTGGAATGGGCACCATGGATCTATATGCTGAGCTTCCAATAAGTGAACCGAATTTACTAAGTAAATTCCTACTTATTAATTCTTCGTTGAATCCACTCTTAGAACTTAGAATTGCACTCTCAGACTTATATAGAGCATATTATATGTTCCA
Source organism: Cannabis sativa (assembly GCF_029168945.1). Lineage (NCBI taxonomy): Eukaryota > Viridiplantae > Streptophyta > Magnoliopsida > Rosales > Cannabaceae > Cannabis > Cannabis sativa. The sequence goes on along the minus strand of NC_083608.1, from coordinate 10,394,822 downwards.
CGATATAGATATGCTATCTCATTTAACCATTGTTATCATCTTATTGTGATCAAAGATCCTCTATATAGATGATTTACATCGAGATGGGATAATTTTACTGTTCTCACTCCTCAATGTATTTTGCCCCTTAAAACACTTAGCTACCTGTAAATGATGTTTATGTTAGGTTTTATGCCCTAAACAAAACTCCATTTCTATGTAATCTATTTTATTCAACATAAATAAAGAAACAGAAGTATTTTTTCATTCATTTGTGTATGTTTTGGTTCACTTTATCAATTGCTTGTCTATTTGATTTATAAATTCATCTTAAACCCCTTTCACATACTTGATCATGTTTATTGTGCTGTCATCACATTGGAAAGTAAACATGACTATGTGAATAAAGTTTCCTAGATTTATCAGATACAAGGTTTTACTGATATGATAATCTACAACAAGAGTTTACTTGTATTTGAAAAAATACTATGTTCTTTCCAGAACATTGGTTAAAGTAAAGCTCAGGTTGGATGCATGGAGTATGCATCGGAAGGGACCGATATTGAACTTTGACTTAGATTTAATTAAACTTACCGTAAAATCTATTCAAGTCAATATCGTCAAGTTGATCCTAGATCAAATGATCTTAATCCTGTTATGTTTAGGCTCAATCTTGAAAGGCTATTCGTGTTCTTTGATTTGTTAGTTAAGCCTACTTTTAGGTCAGGGTGATACGTACATTTTGGGAACACGGTAGTGCAATTGCGTGGGAGCGCTAGCATAAACATGGAATCTATAGCTTCTATCTGGCGAATAGTAAGCAAAGGATGATCTCCTTCGAGCTTGACCAAACGAAAATAAATGGTGGAGATCTCATTTCACATAAGCTGAAATATCATTTATACGGGGTCAAGTGTTTTAAGGATAAAATACATAGTAGGGTGTTACGGTAATCTAATCCCTTCACTGTGTAGATCATTCATATAGAGGATCATTGATCAAATTAGGATTATAATAATGGATAACTAAGGATGTGTCTATATGGTGGAACATATAGAGCATTCTATATACTGAGAGTGCAATTCTAAGTTCTATGCGTGGATTCAACGAAGAATTAATAAGTTAGTGAATTTTAGTGCTAAATTCTTGATCTACTTATTGGAAGCTCGGTTATATAGACCCATGGTCCCCCCACTAGTTGAGATAATATTGTTTGTAAGACTCATGTAATTGGTTTTGATTAATCAATTATAATTCACAAATTAGACTATGTCTATTTGTGAAATTTTCACTAAGTAAGGGCGAAATTGTAAAGAAAGAGTTAATAGGGGCATATTTGTTAATTATGATACTTTGTATGGTTCAATTAATAAATATGATAAATGAAAATATTATTTAATAATTATTTATAGTTATTAAATAGTTAGAATTGGCATTTAAATGGTTGCATTAGGAAGTTGGCATTTTTGAGAAAATTAGATACAAAAGGTGTTAAAATTGCAAAATTGCAAAAAGCAAGGCCCAATCCACTAAGCCATGGCCGGCCACCTTTGTAGGCTTTTTAAGTTGATATTTTTATTATTTTAATGCCAAATAATTCAAACCTAACCCTAGTGTAATGCTATAAATAGATAGTGAAGGCTTCAGGAATATTACACTTTCTGAATCAGAAAAACCTGAGCCTCCTCTCTCTTCTCTAGCCGCCACTCCCTCTCTCTCTTCTTCCTTCATATTTCGAAACTACCTTAGTGATTAGAGTAGTGCCCACACACAGCAAGCAATACCTCAATCATAGTGAGAAAGATCGTGAAGAAAGATCATCAGCAAAGGAGATTCAGCATCAAGGATTTAGAGAAAGAGATCCAGGTTCAGATCTTGATAATACTCTGCTACAGAGAGGATTGAAGGGTTAGAGATCTGAACGGAAGGAGTCATTTAATTCCGCTGCACCCAATGTAAGGTTTCTTAAACTTTATATGTGTTTAATTTATCGTTTTAGAAAGTTCTTATTTAGGATGTTAATAAACATACTTGTGAGTAGATCTAAGATCCTGGTAAAATAATTTCCAACAACTGGCCTCAGAGCCATGGTAATTGATTTACTTGCAAGAAATTTGGACTTTAAAACGATTGTTTGTTTGTTTTTGGATGGTATCATGTTGTATTGAGTGTTATTTGATGATTGATTGATGTTTGTGAATTTTCGTGAAAAATAATTGCGATTCTGTTTCTGAAATTATTTTTATTGCATAGTATGGAAAAAATTAAGCAAGTTACCTTTTTACAGAACTCAATTTCGATTTAATTTGAATTAGTTATGATTTTTTGAAGATTCGAAAAAATCGGGGCTGTGCTGAAATTGTCCTGCGATCGCGAAAACTGTCCGTACAGCTCACAATTTTTTCGTTTTTCTTCGATTTTTCATGCTTTTTCATGGAATTAACTTCCGATTTTTTGTGTAGTTCTATATTTATACTATTACTATTCTTAATTCAATTCTAATTATCATTTTGAATTAATTTAATATTTTTTAAATTTAATTCAAGATATTAGTGTAATTTGAATTTGAAAATAGTTAGTATCTATCTTTTTGCTTAATAATCTATCTTATTTTAAAATTTGATTATATCTTATCTTATTTTAAATTTAAAATAAGATAACTATAATCATGTAATTTTTAAATGATATAAGATATTTTGCTAATTTTTTAAATTTTGTTATTTAATTATTTAAATTACATTTAAAATTTAAAAAAGATATTCATTTATCTTTTCTAATTTTTTATTTAATTTTTATTTATGAAATAACATTTAAAATTTAAAAGTAGTTAGCAAATCTTTTTTGAAATGATATTTAGGTTGGTTGAAACCTAATTTTTCAAAATTGTAGGTTTAATTTTAAATTTAAATTTAAATATTTAATTAAATTTCGATTTTTTTTTAATTTTTCAATTTTTTTTAAATTTTCGAATTTTTTTTATTTAATTAATTATTTTCGAAATTAATTATTTAATTTAAAATTAAATAAATCCTATATCCAACTATCCAACTAACTTTGTTGCAGGAGTATGTGTTTTAGCTTGTGTGTAAGTTTTCAAACCTATTATTACTTGATTGCAAATAGCCATGGTTACTTTTTTCCAGATCTTATGATCTGATGGCTCCCTTGGTCAAGATAATAATTTGTAACAGGTATATTTACAATCTTCTTTCATCTGTGTATGACCTAGCAACATGATAGGACCCATCCAAAGTGTGCATGTGTGAGCCTATGTGTTTAATTTTATTATAGATGCATATAGGTTGTTGTTGCTAAAATAAATTATCATAGTTCTTGATGGAATTTATTTAGGCCCATTTAGTTTTTGGGCCTATTCAATTAATAACAGTTGTTCTTATTAAGGTTAAATTCCTCTCTTTTGGGCCTTGTGTGAGAGTTGGGAGCCATAGAAGTGGGTACGACATACTGAACCCAGCACCCCCTCACATGAACCACCCCAATTGTGAAGGCCCATTTGCCTGATTTGAATGACTCTACTAGGTTAATTATACTAGTTTAACCTAATTAAAATTGATTAGCAACATAATTAATTTCATTTATTTTGAAATTAATATAGGAAATCATAGTTTAAAGAATTTTATATTCTAAGCTAAACTATATGTATTTTCTTGTATTTAATTAAATATAGAATTATAACCATCTAGATTCTTTCTGAAGCTTAATTTAAATTTTTCATTAAATATTCCTATTTAAGTTGATATTTAGTTATTTACAACTAACCAACTTAAATCTGAATATCTTTTGGATTTAAAATTTCAAAATTAAGTTGAGGAATTTTAGGCATTGGTTATTAAGATTCTTTAGATATTTTTTTAAGTTAATATCTTTTCGAATATTAACTTAAAATGGAATATTTTAGATATTTTTTAGGTTAATATCTTTTCGAATATTAACTTAAAATGGAATATCTTCAAATTAAGTGGTTACAACTTAATTTTAATTTAATTAAATCTGATTTGAAAGATATTTAAGTTGATTTTTTAGATTCTTCTAAAACAACTTAAACAAGATATTTTCAAATTTGTTCCATTTAATATTCAAATTTATTTTTTGAATTTAATTAATAATTGAAAATTAATCAAAGTTGATTTTTTATTTAAATCAACTTTAATTTGTAATTTTTCATTATTATATTATGGAACTTGTTCGATATTTATTTGAATTTATTTTTCAAATTTAAATAATAATTGAAAATTAATTAAAGTTCATTTTTTATTTAAACCAACTTTAATTTGTAATTTTTCATTATTATAATATCGAATTAAAATGATTATACAAAATACATATAATATTTTTTAAATAATGAGCTTTTAATCAAGAGACATTCGATCTCCATTGTGGGTTTTACACCGCGTTTGTTTTAGTGAGTAATCCTCCCTAATGGAGAAACGTTCATTAGCGATTTCGCACCGTTTAACCTCGCATGATAAGTAGTTTGTAAGTGTTTTGTATGGTATAGATCACCCTAATGGTGGCGACCATACTTGACTTGCAAATTATGAAACAATGGTGGGAGCTCATAAGATAGAATTGCCTTGACTCTCGCCTAAACGGGACAACGCTGAATTCCAATCTTGATCGAATAAAAGGTTGCTAGAATGGTTATCATTTTAGATGAGCTGACTGTTAGGTTTTATGCCCTAAATAAAACTCAATTTCAATGTAATCTATTTTATTCAACATCAATAAAGAAACAGAAGTATTTTTCATTCATTAGTGTATGTTTTGGTTCACTTTATCAATTGCTTGTCTATTTGATTTATAAATTCATCTTAAACCCTTTTCACATACTTGATCATGTTTATTGTGCTGTCATCACATTGGAAAGTAAACATGACTATGTGAATAAAGTTTCCTAGATTTATCAGACACAGGGTTTTACTGATATGATAATCTACAACAAGAGTTTACTTGTATTTGGAGAAATACTATGTTCTTTCCAGAACATTGGTTAAAGTAAAGCTCAGGTTGGATGCATGGAGTATGCATCGGAAGGGACCGATATTGAACTTTGACTTAGATTTAATTAAACTTACCGTAAAATCTATTCAAGTCAATATCGCCTAGTTGATCCTAGATCAAATGATCTAAATCCTATTATGATTAGGCTCAATCTTGAAATGCTATTCGTGTTCTTTGAATTGTTAGTTAAGCCTACTTTTAGGTCAGGGTGATACGTACTTTTTGGGAACACGGTAGTGCAATTGAGTGGGAGCGCTAGCATAAACATGGAATCTATAGCTTCTATCTGGTGAATAGTAAGCAAAGGATGATCTCCTTCGAGCTTGACCAAACGAAAATAAATGGTGGAGATCTCATTTCACATAAGCTGAAATATCATTTATACGGGGTCAAGTGTTTTAAGGATAAAATACATAGTAGGGTGTTACGGTAATTTAATCCCTTTACAGTGTAGATCATTCATATAGAGGATCATTGATCAAATTAGGATTATAACAATGGATAACTAATGATGTGTCTATATGGTGGAACATATAGAGCATTCTATATACTGAGAGTGCAATTCTAAGTTCTATGCGTGGATTCAACGAAGAATTAATAAGTTAGTGAATTTAAGTGCTAAATTCTTGATCTACTTATTGGAAGCTCGGTTATATAGACCCATGGTTCCCCCACTAGTTGAGATAATATTGTTTGTAAGACTCATGTAATTGGTTTTGATTAATCAATTATAATTCACAAATTAGACTATGTCTATTTGTGAAATTTTCACTAAGTAAAGGCGAAATTGTAAAGAAAGAGTTAATAGGGGCATATTTGTTAATTATGATACTTTGTATTGTTCAATTAATAAATATGATAAATGACAATATTATTTAATAATTATTTATAATTATTAAAGAGTTAGAATTGGCATTTAAATGGTTGAATTAGGAAGTTGGCATTTTTGAGAAAATTAGATACAAAAGGTGTTAAAATTGCAAAATTGCAAAAAGCAAGGCCCAATCCACTAAGCCATGGCCGGCCACCTTTGTAGGCTTTTTAAGTTGATATTTTCATTATTTTATGCCAAATAATTCAAACCTAACCCTAGTGGATTGCTATAAATAGATAGTGAAGGCTTCAGGAAAATTACACTTTACACTTTCTGAATCAGAAAAACCTGAGCCTCCTCTCTCTTCTCTAGCCGCCACTCTCTCTCTCTTCTTCCTTCATATTTCGAACCTACCTTAGTGATTAGAGTAGTGCCCACACACAGCAAGCAATACCTCAATCATAGTGAGGAAGATCGTGAAGAAAGATCATCAGCAAAGGAGATTCAGCATCAAGGATTCAGAGAAAGAGATCCAGGTTCAGATTTTGATAATACTCTGCTACAGAAAGGATACAAGGGTTAGAGATCTGAACGGAAGGAGTCATTTAATTCCGCTGCACTCAATGTAAGGTTTCTAATACTTTATATGTGTTTAATTTATCGTTTTAGAAAGTTCTTATTTAGGATGTTAATAAACATACTTGTGAGTAGATCTAAGATCCTGGTAAAATAATTTCCAACAACTGGCCTCAGAGCCATGGTAATTGATTTACTTGCAAGAAATTTGGACTTTAAAACGATTGTTTGTTTGTTTTTGGATGGTATCATGTTGTATTGAGTGTTATTTGATGATTGATTGATGTTTGTGAATTTTTGTAAAAAATAATTACAATTCTGTTTCTAGAATTATTTTTATTGGATAGTATGGAAAAAATTAAGCAAGTTACTTTTTTACAGAACTCAATTTCGATTTAATTTGTATTAGTTATGATTTTTTGAAGATTCGAAAAAATCGGGGCTGTGCTGAAATTTTCCTGCGATCGCGAAAACTGTCCGTACAGCTCACAATTTTTTCGTTTTTCTTCGTTTTTTCATGCTTTTTCATGGAATTAACTTCCGATTTTTTGTGTAGTTCTGTATTTATACTATTACTGTTGACCGAGGTTTTCGGCAACTATTAAAATATAATTATAATAATGAGCTGTAAGAAAGTGAGATGAAGACTTTTTACGTGGTTGGGGCGTTAATGAGCCTTAGTCCACGAGCCACTGCTATTAATGGATGTGTTTAATACAGATTCTACACTTGAGAGAATGGATTTCTCTTAAATACAGAGAATGTTCTTGGTGAGTTTTTTCTCTTCTTGCTCTTTTGCAACAAAGATTCTCCGACCCCCTTAAATGAGCTTTGAGGGGGTATTTATAGTGTTTTGGTGGGGTAATCCCTAGAATTGTTCTTACACATGTGTCTGTAAGTATCCATAAAGTTGGGCATTTCCGATGAATATACCATGGGTGATGCATGGTCAAATCCCTAGGTGCTGTAGGGTTTTTATGGAGAATGTCCTTTTTGTCTTATGATTGACGTGACTCTTCGCGGAAGTAGGCCGTCGCTAGACTTAAATGATCATTACTGTAGCGCTGCTGTTCGGGGGTTGTGCCGTCAGACTTTATTGCGTGTTACAGTCCCAACACGCTTCCTCCCATGCAGCATTAAATGCGACTTGATTTCTCGGGAGAGACCTGACACATCCCGGAGGGCCTTCACGCTATACTAGCTTCCGGGAGTAACTTGTACTCCGGGTGTCTCCTCCGGGACCCATGCTAATAGCGTTTCCTGGTGGCATAAAAAGACTTAGCAAATCTTTCCAAGTTATCTGATCCACGTGTCCCCTCTTGACTGGTCCACGTATTTTGGGCGAATTTTGGAGCAACATTTACCCCCCAAGCCTTGTTTACTTAGTAAAAATAAACCAAGGCTTGTTCAAGTGTCTCCGGTTGACCCCTCGTTTCCCTAGCTCGAGCCTCGAGCGCGTGGGGGCACATTAAATGATGTCATTTAATGCAGCAATATGCTTGTTTGCAGGAATGTTTCCAGCCGCCTCCTCGGTCTTCTGATACGACTTGGGGGCGCGTGGAGGTGTGTCTAATAATGGCATTAAATGCGGCGATTCACTTTTGCAGACGTCGATTCGTTTCACGCCCCATGATTGATGCGGCGCATTGATGGTGTCAGACGGATACTCAAACGTTTCCACCGCCTTAATGGTAGATTGATCTGGTCCGTTGATCTTTTGGGAATTCGAATCGTGCGTTTCCCCCACCGTGCGATTGGTAGGTGAAGACGCACATTCCTCATGCACTTTTGCCTATAAAAGCCACCACCTTTCCTTCATTTCGGTTACTTTCCATTCCTTGCCATTTCTGCTCGAATTTCTCAGAGAGAAAATTCCTCAAAGTAGCACAAACTGCTTTAACACTTAAACACCTCTTTTAATTTTCCAGTGTTCGATTTTGCCAGTGCTTCTCAACTCTCACTCAACCACGCTCAGTACCCCCAGTTCAACAATCAACTGTAAGTTTCTTGCATCTTTAGATAATAACATGCTTACATTTACTTCGTTTGTTTTCTGGGTTCGCACTTAGAGGCTTCTGGGTGTGTGAGTGTTTAAGTTCTTCGAGTTCTGCTTTATGTTTACTGTGTTAGTTGTAGAGTCGCCATTGCCATGCCTCTGTTGTAGGCATACAGCTTTGTTTGAAGAAGGCCATGTGTTCTTCGTTTAGCAATTGCTTAGGGCATAGGAAGGCTTTTCTCTTTTCTTTTCCTTTTTGCAAAACCACTTTTCTGCGATTTTACTGCACCCGACACTTGTTCAGGGATTCTCTCCTGAGTTTCCCAGGTGACACGTGTCCGGAGGGGGCCTCTTTCCAGCGGTTAGGGGACCCCCACTCCCTTTTTCCTGATTTAGGGTTTGGTATGGGGCCTAACTGCTGGGTTTTTTCTTTTTGTTTTTCTCAGAACATAAAATGTCTGCTTCTGGCTCGAAATCTTCGAAGAAGAAAGGGAAAAACATAGCCACCTTGGAGGAGGTTTCTCTGGGACCTGTTGCCCAGGAAGGGTACAAGTCCCGCGCCACTGGTTGGGAAGCGGCCGAGCTTCGATCGACCCTGACTTGCCCTCACCAGCTGGAGAACATCATTAATGTGGCTGGGATCAAACCCTCTACCTCAGGGACCTTCCACCGGCCTCCTCGTGACTCGGTGACGCCTAACCACAACTATGACGGCTTCGGGGCTTGGAGTCAGACCCATTTGATGGCCGGTGCCATGCTCCCGCTCCAAGATTACTTTGTGAATTTTCTTGTATTTGTCGGCCTTGCGCCATACCAACTTATTCCTCAAGCTTACCGCCTGCTCTCGGGCTTATTTATTTTTTACACCGCCCGCGGCTGGGGGTCTCCCAGCCCGGCGGAAATTTTATATTTTTATGAACTTGTATCCGTCCCCAAGAAAGGGGACAAACTTAAGGATGGTCTTTATGGGTTCCGGATCCACCCTGCTAACGAGGGGATGGTTCCATATAATAGGCAGACTCATGTTAAGGAGTACCGCCACCGATTTTTCTTCTCGTCCGGGTTCAGGGCCGTGGACCACCCGGAGCTTCTCACGGAGTGGGTGCGGATCCCACCTTACCAGCGAACGCTCCCCACTCAGGCTTTCCTTCGAAGGGCCCAAGCCTTCGCCTCCTACGACCATGCCGATCTTGATGTCGGGGGCCTGGTCACCACGGAGAATTGTAGAAAGGCTAAACTTATCCTTTCTCATCAATCCGTGGATGACTCCAACCTCTCCAAGGTCATCTGCCCTAATGTGAGGGCGCCGGTTGCGGAGAAGGCCTTCCGGGATGAGCTCATTGCTACGGCAGAGAAGAAATACCAAGATTATCTCTACCGGAAGGCCCAGGAGAAGGCGTACTCTAAGGCTCAGGCTGCCTCTGGGAGAGGGCTTCGCGTGGGGAGTCCGGTGGTGCGAAGGAGCCAAGCCATTGGCGGGAAGTCCGAGGCAAAATTTTTTGACAAGATTCTTCAAGAAGAGATTGGGGGTCCTTCCGCCGGGGAGCCCCTTCGTCTTGAAGGTTCTTCTGAGAACCGAGACTTCCGGCCTCGGCCTTCGGCCCCCGAACCAAACTCGGGTGCTCCGGTGCTAGCACTTCCGGTGCCGGTGGTAAGTCTCCCTTGATAATTCACTATGTCCCTTCCGTTGATGAATATACCAGTCATAGGCCCATAGGGTTCGACGAGCGTCTCCGTAGGTTTAAGATGCCGTCGACCCGGTGGGGGGATCATTTGAAGGAATTTTATTTTACGAACTTAGGAGATTACCTAGGTCGGTCCCGGATGGGCCCCGGCCCTCCGGAACCTATTCCCTTAGGTCCGTCGGCTTACATAGCGTCCAGCTGGTTTCGGCCCTCGGACAGTTATCTTGGAGATGATGCTGCCAGCATTAAAGTTCGGGACTTTGCTAGGGCCGAATTAGGAAGTTCGGGTAGGAGTAGTTTATTTGTCCGCACCTTTTATAAGCGAGTTTCTCACGAACTTCTAACACTTGCTTATTTTATTGGAACAGGTATCTCCATGGATGCCATCCTGGAACGGCTTGCGGGGTTCATACTCCCGTGGCTCCTCCGGCTCTCACCCCTCTCCCCGGCTCCTTCCTTGAAGGTTCCTTCCGGCGCTCCTCCCGAAACCATTGACTTAGTGGATGACGAGGAGGTGCTTCCGGGAGAAGGCCAAGGGAAAGGGTGGGACTTCTCGGAGGAAGTCGCCGAGGGTACTGGAGAGCCTCAAGCCCTTCCAGTGGTAGCAGAGGAGGACGAGGAGGAGCCTGAAGTGGCTCTGATTCGCAAGCGTAAGGGCAAGATGATTGCCCAGGACGAGCCGAAGAGGCCTCGGAGGGCCGACACTCCTGCTCATGGCCTAGACGGCGGGGTTTCCCCGATGGAGGAAAATCCTGCTCCTCCTCACATTGATCTTACCCCGATTCCGGGGGATGAGGTGAGGCAGGAGCTTCGCATAGCCAAGCACAACTACGCTATGGACGAGTACTCCCGGGGGTATGCCGAGGTGGAGGCCCTTAGGAGGATTCTGCGAGCTGAGGTTGAGGCGAGCATCAACCATCCGGACTATCATGATCCATGGAACCTCAACCTGGACCCTTTAACGGACTGGTTCCGTCCCCTCCTAGGGCCCACTTTGGCTCCCTTTGCCGCGGAAATGACCGGTGAGTTCGCTTCTCAGCTTACACGCTGTGCGCCCAAGCGGTTTGCCACTTGCGCTTCCCTGAACTCCATCTTCCAGGTCCAGGACCTCAGCCATTCCCTCACAGTGGTAAGTACTTTGCAATTTTTTGCGTTTCCTTTTTGTTGTTTGTATTTTGTTTTCTTCCTTTGAGAAATTTTTCCTTATACCCCGTTATGGTTCAGCTTGCTGCTGAGGCTGGTCGCCTCTCCAGGAACATCATAAACCATGGCTTCGCTCTGTCCGACTTTGGGGACATGAACGACGTCAGGAAGGTCCTCCAAGACCTCACAGCGGAGAGGCAGATCTACTGGGGAGGCTGCCGAGGCGCCAGAAGCGGCGGCCAAGGCCAAGGAAGAGAAGGCCAAGGCCAAGGAAGAGGAGGCCACCGGAGGAGGCTCAGGCGGAGGCCATGATCCAGGCCGAGGCCCAGCGGAGAGGCAGGATGGAGGCCCATCATCAGGAGGAACTAAGGGCTCAAACCGAGGCTGCCGAGAAGGCCAGGCGAGACCTTCGAGAGGCCAGGGAGGCTTTGGATGAAATGGCCGCCAAGGTGAGGTCTCTAGAGGAGACTCACCAGTCGGATATCGAATCCAAGGCCGCTCTGGCTGCGGAGTTGAAGGAGCTTCGGGACTACAAAGATCAGTCTACCAGGAAGGCCAAGAGGGCCGAGCTCCTTTCTCCTGTCTCCTGCGCCCGGTGCCCGAAGCGCTTTGATGATGGTGTCTACATGGCTTGGGCCACCAATGATCAGAGTATCAAGCTTACTTTTTATCCCAAACCCGAGGACATGATTGCCAAATTTCGGGAAAAGAAGAAGAGGCTTGATGCGTCGAGCTTCGAGGCACGGATTGGACCTCGTCTTCCACCGGCGGCCGACCGAGCCGCCGTATTATTGACCCAGATTCTACCCGTTCTTCTTATAACTTTTTTTTTTGTTTGTACATATTTGCTGCTGCTTTAGAACAATTTACATATAGGCGGCAGCTTTTATTTGAAGGGGAGACAATTATATCTTAAGGCCTGTCCCCGGGCCATTTACATGTGTATGACCTACCCTTCGGGCTAGGATATTTTTTTTATTTATATATATATGCGATCTTTTTTTTTTTCACACTTATATATTTCAACCTGTCCTTTGGCTCAGGGTTTTTATACTTACGCTCTTTATTTTTGCGCATATTTTTTGACCTGCCCTTTGGGTCAGGATATTTTACTTAGATTGACCTGCCCTTTGGGTCAGGATATTTTACTTAGATTGACCTGCCCTTTGGGTCAGGATATTTTACTTAGATTGTTTTTGTTTGTCCGTGCGGTATACCCTAGTACCCCCCTGAGTGGCATAGAAACTTTGTTTTTAAGGCACTCGGTTTTATTTAATATAGAGGAGGCATACATTTGGACGGTACAAACCCTTTGAACAAAATCTAAGTTTAATTCGCTACTGGTAATATTTTCTGAGGTGATCGGCATTCCAGGCTCTTGGGACAGTAGTTCCGTCCATTCTTTTCAGTTTGTAAGTGCCAGAACCGATTTCGTCCTCGATTTCATATGGTCCTTCCCAATTTGGTCCAAGTACCCCCACTCCGGGTTCTTGGGTGGCTGGGAAAACCCTTCTTAGGACCATATCCCCAATAGCGAATTTTCTGTTTTTAACCTTGGAGTTAAAATACTTGGTCACCTTCTTTTGATAAGCGACCATCCGTATTTGGGACTCATCCCGGAGTTCTTCGACTTGATCCAGAGCTTCTTGGAGCGGTGGCCCGATTGGTGGCCGGATCGTAAGTCGTCCTCCTGTGGGATGGGAATAATGTTTCCACCGGGACCATTGCTTCACAACCGTACGCCATTGAGAACGGCGAGTGACCGGTTGTGGTTCTGGGGGTCGTCCGGTAGGCCCACAATACCCTTGGCAATTCTTCTGGCCAGTTATTTTTACGGACGGCAGCCTTCTTTTTCAAGGTGACCTTTAGGATTTTATTGATCGCTTCCGCCTGGCCGTTTGTCTGAGGCCGGGCTACCGCGGAGAAGCTTTTTACCACTCCGTGTTGGTTGCAAAAGTCAGTAAATTCCTCGCAATCAAATTGCTTTCCATTGTCTGAGACTATCTTGTGAGGCAAGCCGTATCGACACACTATGTTTTTGATAACAAAGTTCAACGCCTTCTTAGCAGTTATTGTCTTCATAGGCTCAGCCTCTGTCCACTTGGTGAAGTAGTCCACTGCTACTATTGCATACTTTACCCCTCCTTTTCCCGTAGGTAGAGACCCGATGAGATCTATGCCCCAGACCGCGAAGGGCCAGGGGCTGGTCATCAAAGTGATCTCATTTGGAGGAGCTCTCGGTATGTTCGCGTACCTTTGGCACGAGTCACACTTTTGGACATAGTCTATACAATCTTTTTTCATTGTTGGCCAGAAGTATCCCTGCCTCAATATTTTCTTTGAGAGGCTGGGTCCTCCTGTATGATCTCCACAGAACCCTTCATGGACCTCCAGCATGATTTGTCTAGCTTCAGGGTCCGATACACACCTTAAATAAGGCATGCTGAGTCCTCTCCGGTAGAGAATTTGATCCATCATTACATAACGATGAGCCTGATACTGAATCTTTCGAGACAGTGCCCTTTCTTGGGGCAACTCACCTGTGGTTATGTATTTTATGATGGGGACCATCCAGCTGGGTTCTTGCCCAACGGTTTGTGTGGTCTCTTTTATTTTGATGCTTGGCTCTGCCAAGCGTTCCACTGGTACTACCCCCAGCTCTTCGATCTCGCTGTCCGAGGCTAACTTAGACAGACAGTCCGCGTGAGCGTTCTTTTCTCGGGGGATTCTTTCTATTTTATAGTCCGTGAACTCGTGGAGCAGTTCTCGGACTATTGTTACGTACGCGGCCATCCTTTCGCCGCGAGTTTGGTATTCTCCGGAAACTTGGTTTACGACCAGCTGAGAATCGCTGTAGACTTCCACCCTCTTGGCTCCTACAGCTTTAGCCAATTTTAGCCCTGCTATCAGGGCCTCATATTCGGCTTCATTATTCGAAGCTGTGAAGTTGAATCGGAGTGCTGCCTGGAGCCGCAACCCAGTAGGTGATATCATAGCCACTCCGGCTCCTGAACCGTTTTCATTAGAAGCTCCATCCACGAATACTCTCCAAGTGGGGATGGGTGGCTCCGGTGTATTGGCTGTTGCCTTGGCTTCATTACATTCGGTGATGAAGTCCGCCAAGGCTTGGCCTTTTATGGAAATCCGGGGCACGTAATGTAAGTCGAACTGACTCAGCTCCATTGCCCATTTGAGGAGTCTTCCGGAGGCTTCAGGCTTCTGGAGAACTTGCCGGAGTGGATGATTGGTCAAAATTCTGATCGGATGGGCTTGGAAGTATGGTCTCAACTTCCGTGATGCCATCAGGAGGCAGAATACTAACTTTTCAATAACCGGGTACCTTGTCTCGGCCCCTACCATGCGTTTACTAACATAGTACACGGGGTGCTGAATTTTTTCTTCCTCCCGGACCAATGCAAAGACGACCGCATGCTCGGAGACGGCCAAGTAAAGGAACAAGTCTTCTCCAAGGACGGGTTTTGATAGGATAGGAGGTTTGGCCATGTGGTCTTTTAACCTTTTGAATGCCTCCTCGCATTCATCTGTCCATTCGAACTTTTGGCATTTCTTCAGTATGTTGAAGAAGGGTACGCACTTGTCCGTGGACCGTGAGATAAAACGGCTCAGTGCGGCTACCTTTCCGGTCAAACTTTGCACGTCCTTATGTTTCTTGGGGGATGGCATGTCCAGGAGAGCTTGGATTTTCTCCGGGTTCGCCTCGATCCCCCTTTGGCTGACTATGAAGCCCAGGAATTTTCCCGACTTGACCCCGAAGGTGCATTTTTTCGGATTGAGTTTCATGCCGTATCTCCGGACGACTTCGAAACATTCCTCTAAGTCGCTTGCATGGTTGTTGCATGCTTTGGATTTGACGAGCATGTCGTCTACATATACTTCCATGTTTCGTCCCAGGAGGCTTTTAAACATCCAGGTTAACCATTCTTTGATAGGTTGCTCCGGCGTTTTTCAGTCCGAAAGGCATGACTAGGTAACAGTATACCCCCTTATCGGTCCTGAAGCTAGTGCACTCCTGGTCTGCCGTATGCATTTTTATTTGGTTGTACCCAGCATAGGCATCCATGAAAGACAGCAGCTTAAATCCGGACGTGGCGTCCACTATCTGTCGATCCTGGGCAGCGGAAAGCAGTCCTTTGGGCAGGCTTTGTTTAGATCTGTGAAATCTATACAAACCCGCCAAGTCCCGTTTGGCTTGGGCACCAGGACCGGATTGGCCAGCCATTCCGGATAGTATACGTCGCGGATCATGCTATTGGACAAAAGTTTATCCACCTCTTTCTCTAAGGCCTCGGCTTTCACCGAGTCGAGCGGGCGTCTCTTTTGCTGTACGGGGGGCATGTCCGGGTTGACATTGAGTACATGGGTGATGACATGAGGGCTGATGCCGGTCATGTCTTCTTGGCGCCATGCAAAAATGTCGATGGCGCCCTTCAGTGTTTTTATTATTTTATCTTTTTCCTCCGGATCTAGGCTTCTCCCTATCCGGAGTACTTTGGTGGAGTCGTCGTCGCACACTGGTATTTCTTCGACGTCCTCCATTGGTTCTACGACCCTTTCGGATCCTATGCGAGGATCCAGCTCGTCTTCTTCAGCCTTCTCTATCTCAGGGGGCCCCCGGACCATGAGTACTGGCAAGTGGGTGGCAACATTGTAACATTGCGTGGCCTCTCCTTGATTTCCCCTCACCGTTCCGACTCCGGCTTCCTGGGTAGGGAATTTTAGGCATAGGTGTCGGATTGAAGTTATTGCACCAAAGTCGACGAGGGCCGGTCGGCCTAAGATTGCGTTGTAGGCTGTTGGACAGTCTACCACCACGAAGGTGCAATACTTGAACGTGCTTTGGGGGGTATCCGGGCACAGGGTAACCGGGAGCCTGACCTTTCCCATCGGGATTAGCGTTGTCCCGTTAAACCCTGTGAGCTGCGATCCACTAGGAGAGAGGTCCCGGTCGGTCAACCCTATCGCAGTGAAGGCTTCTTTGAAGAGCAAGTTCACGGAACTTCCGTTGTCAATCAGGACCCTAGCCACCACTTTATTTGCGATGGGGGTCTCTATGACCAGCGGGTCGTGATGAGGAAAACGTACCGTCTTGGCATCTTCTTTCGTGAACGTTATGGGTTGGTCCATTAGCCGAGGCCTTTGAGCTGGGAGTTGAGTGACCTCCCACACCTCACTGTGTCTTGCGGCCTCGGCATATCTCTTTCGCTCCTTTCGAGTGTTTCCTCCGATATGGGGACCTCCGGAGATCATGGCTACCCGTCCATTAGGCCGGGGCGGTAGTCCGGGTATATGCTGGGTGTCACCTGCGGGAGCAGTGGAGGCAATACTCTGCCGTACCCCCTGGTGTTCCCGAAGGCATACCCCCTGCCACCTGCCCCGGGTTAAGGTGGGGCAACCTATTTTTGATCCACTCATAGAGGTGGCCCAAACGGATCAGATTCTCAATCTCATCTTTGAGATTTTTACATTCATTGGTGCTGTGGCCAATGTCGTTGTGGTACTCGCACCTTTTACTCGGATCTCTCCGGGAGCTGTCTCTGTACAATGGCTGGGGTCTCCGGTAGTGCGTATTCTGCCTTGTGGCAAAATATACACGTTCCTGAGAGTCCGTGAGCTCTGTGTACTGGGTGTATTGGGGTGTGTACCCTTTCTTTTGGCGCTTCTCTCCCGTTCGGGTGCTGCCCTTGGAAGACCTTTTGCTTCGCGACCCCTGGGTAGGGCCTGTTAAGCTAGCGGTCGGGGCAGCCTGTGAAGGAGTCCGTCCATTCACCCCGGACGGGTTGCCGTAATGGGAAGATGCCGGGGGCAAAGCTTGGCCCTGGCTGTATCCGGGAGTAGCAGAAAACTGTATGCCACTTATCGGAGGGGTCGCGGTCGGGACAGTACCCGAGGGCGATACTCCTGACATGTATCCTGCTATCCCGGTGGGATAATAGCCTCCGTAAGCCACGATCTGGGCTTCTTCGAGGTTAATATATTTTTGGACTCGCTTCTGGAAGTCCTGAAGGCTAGCAGCGCCTTCTTGCTGTAATTCGTTCCAGAAGGGAGTCCCCGTGTGGATTCCTGCTTGGAGAAGCGCAAGCTGTTGTCCGTCGTCGACCTTCTTGGTCTTCGAGGCTTCCTCTCGGAACCTCTTGATGTAATTCTTCAAGGTCTCGGTGGGCAGTTGCTTGATGTTGGTCAAGGCACTAACCTCCAAGTTGACCTTCCTGGCGGCGACAAATTGTCTCCGGAAGTTGGTTTGGAGTTTGTTCCAACATCCCACCGATCCTGGTTCCAATTTCTTGAACCATTCCCCTGCCGATCCGCTCAGAGTGAGGGGGAAGCATAAGCATTTGGCGTCATTGCTGACCCGCATGACTATCATGACTCGGTTGAATCGTGACAAGTGATCACTGGGGTCGGAGTTCCCAGTATATGCCGCCATCTCGAGCATCTTGAAGTTTTTAGGGAGCTCCGCCTCCAGGATATGTTTGGCACAAGGCTCCCGATCCTCACTGTCCGAGTCGGAGTCATCTCCCTTCTGCCTCCGGGAGACTCGGGCAATATCTTTTCGAAGTATGGCAAGCTCTGCCATAATCCCTTCGTTTACAGTACCCGAGGAGACTACGGTTCTGTATCTTTTTTGGTCAAGGTGATCTCGGAGGTCACCTTGATTCCCATTGATTTGATTTCTCAGATCAATGGGTGGATATCTCTGTCCTCCTCTTCCTCTACCCCCTGGTTCCTGGTGCACGGAAACGCTTTTCCGGTCCCCTCGATCCTGAGGGCCAAGACTCCCTCTTTGGGGCTTGCCCCTCTGCGGACCTTTCCCTTTAGGGAAATCCGAGCGGACCTTTCGCGGATCCTGCGCCTTTTTCTTTCGACCAGGGGCAGAAGTAGGGTTTTTTGTTTGGTCTTCCTCAGCAGGGTGCCTTATAGGGCTAGGTTCCCTAGGCCTTTGCTGCTGGGAATTAGGCGAAGACGTCGCTGGCTCCCCGTCGAGTCCAGCGGCCATCGCCTTGGGATGCACGTGAATACCAGCTGCCTCCATGGCTTTCTGCATGGCTAGCATCACTTCATGCATTTTTTGATTTTGCACCTTCTGAGCTTCGATCTCAGCTTCATGATCGATAGCTTTTTGTCTGAGGAGCACCAGCTCTTGGTAGCTTCCATCATCATAAGCGTACTCGTCGAGGTGTTCCTCGTGGTTTTCATCGGAAACTATTCCTTCTTCTTCTTCCTCGGACTCCTCTGCTGCCCTTGAGGCTACATCTTCCTCATTGGGATCTTGAGCGTCTTCTAGAGGGCGAGGATGACGTGTAGCTCTTGTCTCCACCATTATCGTGAAGTTAAATGCTTGTTGTGAAGCAGCTTTCCTCAGCTCTCAATGAAAGCACCAAAATGTTGACCGAGGTTTTCGGCAACTATTAAAATATAATTATAATAATGAGCTGTAAGAAAGTGAGATGAAGACTTTTTACGTGGTTGGGGCGTTAATGAGCCTTAGTCCACGAGCCACTGCTATTAATGGATGTGTTTAATACAGATTCTACACTTGAGAGAATGTTTTTCTCTTAAATACAGAGAATGTTCTTGGTGAGTTTTTTCTCTTCTTGCTCTTTTGCAACCAAGATTCTCCGACCCCCTTAAATGAGCTTTGAGGGGGTATTTATAGTGTTTTGGTGGGGTAATCCCTAGAATTGTTCTTACACATGTGTCTGTAAGTATCCATAAAGTTGGGCATTTCCGATGAATATACCATGGGTGATGCATGGTCAAATCCCTAGGTGCTGTAGGGTTTTTATGGAGAATGTCCTTTTTGTCTTATGATTGACGTGACTATTCGCAGAGTAGCCGTCGCTAGACTTAAATGATCATTACTGTAGCGCTGCTGTTCGGGGGTTGTGCCGTAAGACTTTATTGCGTGTTACAGTCCCAACACGCTTCCTCCCATGCAGCATTAAATGCGACTTGATTTCTCGGGAGAGACCTGACACATCCCGGAGGGCCTTCACGCTATACTAGCTTCCAGGAGTAACTTGTACTCCGGGTGTCTCCTCCGGGACCCATGCTAATAGCGTTTCCTGGTGGCATAAAAAGACTTAGCAAATCTTTCCAAGTTATCTGATCCACGTGTCCCCTCTTGACTGGTCCACGTATTTTGGGCGAATTTTGGAGCAACAATTACTATTCCTAATTCAATTCTAATTACCATTTTGAATTAATTTAATATTTTTTAAATTTAATTCAAGATATTAGTGTAATTTGAATTTGAATATAATTAGTGTCTATCTTTTTGCTTAAAAATCTATCTTATTTTAAAATTTGATTATATCTTATCTTATTTTAAATTTAAAATAAGATAATTATAATCATGTAATTTTTAAATGATATAAGATATTTTGCTAATTTTTTAAATTTTGTTATTTTATTTATTTAAATTACATTTAAAATTTGAAAAAGATATTCATTTATCTTTTCTAATTTTTTATTTATAAAATAACATTTAAAATTTAAAAAGTAGTTAACAATTTTTTTTTGAAATGATATTTAGGTTGGTTGAAACCTAATTTTTCAAAATTGTTGGTTTAATTTTAAATTTAAATATTTAATTAAATTTCGAAATTTTTTTTATTTTTCAAATTTTTTTTAAAATTTTTGAAAAATTTATTTTATTTAATTAATAATTTTTGAAATTAATTATTTAATTTAAAATTAAATAAATCCTACATCCAACTATCCAACTAACCTTGTTGCAGGAGTATGTGTTTTAGCTTGTGTGTAAGTTTTCAAAACCTATTATTACTTGATTGCAAATAGCCATGGTTACTTTTTGCCAGATCTAATGATCTGATGGCTCCCTTGGTCAAGATAATAATTTGTAACAGGTATATTTACAATCTTCTTTCATCTGTGTATGACCTAGCAACATGATAGGACCCATCCAAAGTGTGCCTGTGTGAGCCTATGTGTTTAATTTTATTATAGATGCATATAGGTTGTTGTTGCTAAAATTATCATAGTTCTTGATAGAATTTATTTAGGCCCATTTAGTTTTTGGGCCTATTCAATTAATAACAGTTGTTCTTATTAAGGTTAAATTCCTCTCTTTTGGGCCTTGTGTGAGAGTTGGGAGCCATAGAAGTGGGTACGACATACTGAACCCAGCACCCCCTCACATGAACCACCCCAATTGTGAAGGCCCATTTGCCTGATTTCAATGACTGTACCAGGTTAATTACACTAGTTTAACCTAATTAAAATTGATTAGCAACATAATTAATTTCATTTATTTTGAAATGAAAATCATAGTTTAAAGAATTTTATATTCTAAGCTAAACTATATGTATTTTCTTGTATTTAATTAAATATAGAATTATAACCATCTAGATTCTTTCTGAAGCTTAATTTAAAATTTTCATTAAATATTCCTATTTAAGTTGATATTTATATATTTACAATTAACCAACTTAAATCTGAATATCTTTTGGATTTAAAATTTCAAAATTAAGTTGAGAAATTTTAGGCATTGGTTATTAAGATTCTTTAGATATTTTTTAAGTTAATATCTTTTCGAATATTAACTTAAAATGGAATATTTTAGATATTTTTTAGGTTAATATCTTTTCGAATATTAACTTAAAATGGAATATCTTCAAATTAAGTGGTTACAACTTAATTTTAAATATAATTAAATCTGATTTGAAAGATATTTAAGTTGATTTTTCAGATTCTTCTAAAACAACTTAAGTGAGATATTTTCAAATTTGTTCCATTTAAATATTCAAATTTATTTTTCGAATTTAAATAATAATTGAAAATTAATTAAAGTTGATTTTTTATTTAAACTAACTTTGATTTGTAATTTTTCATTATTATTTTATGGAACTTGTTGCATTTATTATTCGATTTTTTTTTCGAATTTAATTAATAATTGAAAATTAATTAAAGTTGATTTTAAACCAACTTTGATTTGTAATTTTTCATTATTATATTATGGAACTTGTTCGATATTTATTTGAATTTATTTTTCAAATTAAATAATAATTGAAAATTAATTAAAGTTGATTTTTTATTTAAACCAACTTTAATTTGTAATTTTTCATTATTATGATATCGAATATTATGATTATACAAAATACATATATATTTTTTTAAATAATGAGCTTTTAATCAAAAGATATTCGATCTCCATTGTTGGTCTTACAATAGTTAAACTTTTTCAATATAACCTCGAGACGCTAGACTTCGTCCCCCTATGGATGGTTATTCGTTGAACACTTTTAACACTGTAAGATTTCATTTGATAAGTGTTTTGTGAGTTTTCGTCTCTATTTAGACTCTCCCCTACGGTGACTACTTAGAGATAAACTCATAAAACATGAAACAATGGTGCACTACTAAAAAATCTCAAATTCCCGTCGGTTATATACGGTCGGTCAAAGAATTCCCGACAGTTCATAAAACTGTCGCCTATACGAGCGTCGCGGATACTGGGTAGAATAGACGATGGTCGAAAACTGTCGGGAAAATAATATGGGCCACGGTTTAAAACCGTCGCCTATAATGTTCACTATAGGCGACGGTTTTAAACCGTGGCCTATAGTATAGGCTACGGTTTTAAAACGTGGCCTATACTATATGCCACAGTTTAAAACTGTCGCCTATAGTGTTTTAGGCACAGTTTTAAACCGTGGCCTATAGTATAGGCCACGATTTTAAACCGTAGCCTATAGTATTTTAGGCACAGTTTACCCAATCACACTCAAAAATTATTTAGGCTTTGCGAAGTCATTAGCTATATTAGATCTTTTATTTGAGTTTACAATTTGAATAAACAATACACGTATAAATATTAGAGGCACAGAAAAGATACGTGTGAATATTAGAGGAGCTTGTCAAATTAATGAAATTAAAAAAAGTCGATACATTAATGTTCATCATCAACTTAAAATGTTCAAAATAATATATATATATATATGAGAAAATGTTTCATAAACACTTTATTTTGGACTTCATCATACTAGAGCCATATCTCCATGACCTTGCTTTTCTACTTCTTAATGCAGTGATCAAAAGGCCATAGGAGAGAACTAAAGCAAACATTCCATTTGAAAATCTCCATGAAGGTATAAACTGTGTTGAGTTAGGATTTTCTCTCTTTGGTATGCGAAACTCGTCCACAACTCCCTAGTACACCAAAAAGTACAAAGGCATAGAGTTAATTAATTCAAGTGCTGCATTAAACAGTACACTAAAGCTAAAGTTTGTGCTATTAAGTGTTCTTACTTTAATAGCCTGCTGCATAAAGAGACCAAACAACTCTCCAGCAATACGGGTGAACCTATTGATGATTGAACAAGCTCCCAATATAGCTAGCATGAACAGCAGAAATGCAGTCCAATTCCCTCTTGAATCTATCTTTAGAACTTGCATACACCATCTTACTCCTCACCCTTGATGTGTTAGGTGACCTTATTCAATTCCAAACAAATACAAGATACAAAATCGTCATAACATTATTTATCTAATAATT
Source organism: Cannabis sativa (assembly GCF_029168945.1). Classification (NCBI taxonomy): domain Eukaryota; kingdom Viridiplantae; phylum Streptophyta; class Magnoliopsida; order Rosales; family Cannabaceae; genus Cannabis; species Cannabis sativa. The sequence continues at coordinate 10,372,071 of NC_083608.1, read as the reverse complement.
TAATATCAAATCTTACATATTTTAATTTAATAAATAATATAAAATATTGTTAACTCGTATAGAGTTTACCAAGCGACGAAGAAAATCTTGCTTTTCTGGCAGTTCTCGTCGGTGGTGAAATCAAAATCATAGACAGCATAGAGTTGTAACAAAACCTCATCATATCAAACTTTATTTCCAGTAAATGGAAGATGAAAATTCAACACTACAATACATCAAAACGAATGCCTGAACAGAATAGAATACATATTATGCAATAATAAATAAGAAAGAAATAATAATATATGGTATATGAAACTAAAATATTCTTCTATGTTTTGGGTTTTAACAAAGATCTCAAGTCATAACAAAAGACAGTAAAACTGAAAAAAAAAAGATTTATGTGTATTCATTTTGATTCATTATGAAAGAGACTGAAATAGCATTCTTGTTTGAAACCTCACCTTTTCATTGACTGAAAGTGCAGCACGAACAAATTCACTTCCATACGATGATGCACTCACAGCATCCTTGATTTTATTGAATCACCTTCAAATTTACAACATGATGTAATAAAGTCTACAGAGCCAAGTGATACTTTCAGCAATTTACAATCTCCCCTTTCTATCTGCAATAACTTGAAACGAATGTTAAACACTTGATGAATAAATAAATAAATAACATGTAAAGTAAGTCAAGAGAAACAATCATCATCATCATAATAAATAGAGCAGAGTCTAATGGATAAATGTCGGCACATCTATCAATTATACTTTTATATTGGTTGATTGATATGTGTTCATTGCCATATATATTTAGACAGAAAAATGGCACAAGTGTCACTATTTTGAAAAATCAACAAGAATTTGTGTGAATCTTTATAGACTTACCTCAAGGCTATTAAGTGTAGCAATGAGACCTTTTCCAGGAAAGTACTCAAAGCTCTCAACCGAAACAGAAGGAAGGTCTTTCCCAAAACTATGGTCTACCACAGCTCTGAAAAAAAAAGATAAAAAAACCACCGTTACATTATATGTGTGTGTGTTCTTGCTAATGACTATTATAAAATCATCAAAGGACAGAAACTATTATTTCTACTCATCTTGAGTTTGACATTTTTGCTGTTAACATATTCTTGTGCAAGAAATCAAAACGAAGATATCTCGTTATATGCTTTAATTGAGCCTTTATGGATATTGAGTAAGATTTTGTATATGAAGATCTTGCTCATTTAGTTTTCTCAACCAATGCAACCCCAGGCCAGTAGCGTTACAGCCAATAAGAGTAGATAATGTAAAGATTACAGACCCAAATCAACTATGTATAGGCTATATATCCAAACACATCTAATTCCAAATTTTCAATCAATGATGTCTAGTTTCATTCACTATATGCATATGAATGCAGCAAGCCTATTTTTTTGTATAAGACAAAATAAATAAATATTATTGTATATATAAATATAAAAATAAATAAATTAATATACCTAGCTAAGAGAGAGGGGCGACGGAGGGGCTCTCAAAAGTGGAGGGGCGGCGGAGGTGCGTCGCCCGTGGTGTCGGTGTTGCGTCATCGTTTGAGAGAGAGACGAAGATGGATGGAGAGACCGAGAGAGAGACCCGAGTGAGTGAGATCGAAAGAGAGATGGAGGGAGTTGCTGAGTGAGATTGAGAGAGATGGACGGAGTGAGTAATGAGATCGAGCGAGATGGAGAGAGTGAGATCGGATAAGATGGAGGCGCGAGGGTTTCATATGGAGGAGGGTGTGATGGGTTCGAGCAAGATGGAAGGAATGAGAGAATGTGTGTTTCAGGCGTGATTTTGGGCTTTTTATTTTTTAAACTCTATACCCGACAGTTTTGAACTATCGTCCAAAGTATGGGTCACGTTTTAAAATTGTGGCAAATACTTTACCCGACAGTTCAAAACCGTCGGGTATAGTGTAATATTTTTTTTAAAAAAATTTTGTTCTGCATTTTTAAACCGACGCCTAATCTATACGAGTATTAAAAACTGTCGCCTATAGTGTAGTATAGACGACGGTTTTTAACACTCAGTTAATTTTTTTAGCGACAGTCTAAAAAAAAAAGCGTTTTTTAAACCGTCGCGAATTCTGCCTTTTGTAGTAGTGGTGGAAGCTCATAAAATGAGAATAACCTTGACTCTCGCCTACCGGGACAACGTTGGATTCTCATTTTGATCGAATAAAAGGTTGCTAAAATGTTTAATTTTAGATGAGCTGACAACTCTATTCAACTAATGTTATCTTTGACTCTTGCCTACCGGGACACTGTATTTCATTATGTTGGAAACCTTCGAAAATAAACTATGTTAGATTTAGTATTTCTATAACATATGTCATTACTTGTTATTTTCTGAACTTGTGTATGAATTTTGAACCAAAACCTTACTTCTATTTTATTGATGTGTTGTAGTGTCTATAATCCCCTTCTCATTCCACTCCTAGTTAATATCTTAGCAATTGAACTTGAAGTTATAAACTCCTTGTCAGAGTAATACTTCACATATGCTCATGATGGACTTTAAATTCCAGAAAGCAGGTAAGCTGGGAATTGTTCACTCTGAAGAGCAAATAGTTCATAACTCCATAAATCCTACTACTTCAAGCTTAGTTGAGAAGATAAGAGAAAGTGATTCTACTTCCTCAAGTTATACTTCACAACAAAATGAACTAGCAAGAACAACAATTAACAAACGAATAAGCAGTAATGCTTTAGTCTTCGAATCATGTGTGTTAGAGAATGATAAATCCATTTGGATTCTTGATTCTGGGTCTACAAACCATGTAAGTTGTTCATTGCAATTGCTTGAGAATTGGAATTATTTGAAATCCGGAGAGTTGAAACTTAAAGTTGGTAATGGCGAAATGGTTTCGGTTAGAGCTAGAGGAAAAGCCAAACTTAAGTTTCAAAACATAATTTTGGAATTAGACAATGTCTTATACATTCCAAATTTCAGTAGAAACTTGGTTTCTGTTTCATGCTTACAATTGCAACAATACAAATTAGATTTTTCGGATTCTGGTTCTACCATTTCTCGAAATGACATTCAGATTTGTGTTGCATCCATGGAACAGGGGCTTTATGTTCTTAGACCAGAAACACCATTTGCCCTACATAACGAACTTTTTAAAGTGGCTAAACCTAGAAACCACAAAAAGCAAAAGATCGTTGATGATAATGAAACATATCTATGGCATTTACGTTTAGGTCATATAGGCTTTGATAGACTCAATAGGCTAACCAAAGACGGTCCATTGAAAAATGTCGTCTTAGGTGAATTGCCAGTATGCGATTCCTACCTGGAAGGAAAAATGACTAAACGTTCTTTCTCTGCAAAGGGAGAGCGTGCCAAAATCCCCCTAGGGTTAGTGCATTCCGATGTCTGTGGACCTTTGAATGTCGAAGCCCGATGTGGTTATGAGTACTTTGTCACTTTCATTGACGATTACTCTAGATATGGACATATTTACCTTATGCATAAGAAATCTGAAACATTTGCAAAGTTTCAAGAATTTCATGCTTTGGCCCAAAACCAATTAGGTAAATCATTAAAGATCTTGCGAACTGATAGGGGTGGAGAATATATGGATATGCAGTTCAAAGATCATTTAATTGAACTTGGAATTGAATCCCAATTAACCGCCCCTAGCACTCCACAGCAAAATGGAGTTGCAGAAAGACGGAATCGCACGCTTTTGGAAATGGTTAGGTCTATGCTTAGTTTTTCAACTCTACCTACGTCCTTCTGGGGATATGCAATTCAGATGGCAACCGACATTTTAAATGTTGTTCCATCTAAATCAATCCCTAAGACACCTTTAGAACTTTGGAATGGTCGTACACCTAGTTTACGCCATTACAGAATCTGGGGGTGCCCTGCTCATGTCTTAAGAAAGAAAGACGGCAAACTTGAGTCACGAACTGAAGTTTGCATGTTTGTCGGTAATTCTAAAGAGACTAGGGGTGGACTATTTTATAGTCGCAAGGATGATAAAGTGTTTGTTTCTACAAATGCCACTTTCCTTGAAGATGACTATATTAAGAATTTCAAATCACAAAGTAAAGTAGTGTTGGAGGAAATGCTTTCAGATATAAGTCCTTCCAATGTTCCGTTCTCTTCCACACGTGAAGAGGACAATCCCACTCCCTCAGTTGAACAAACTGAGAAATCTACTACTAAAGTTTCTGTTCAGAAGACAACCGTACCTCGTCGTAGTGGGAGGGTTTCAACAAAACCTGCTCGTTATGGCTTGGATGGTGAAATCAATATGGTCGTAGGTGACGGTATTGATGACGATCCATTAACCTATAAACAGGCAATGGCTAGTCCGCAACGAAAACGTTGGTCAGCCGGCATGGATTCAGAAATGGATTCCATGAAAAAGAACAAAGTCTGGGAATATGTAGACGCACCTGACGACTATCATCCGATAGGATGCAAGTTGGTTTAGAAGAAGAAAAGAGGAGCTGGAGGCGAAGTCGAAACTTTTAAAGCTAGACTTGTAGCCAAGGGTTATACCCAAAGAGAAGGCGTAGACTATGAGGAAACTTTTAGTCCTATTGCCATGCTCAAATCCATCCGAATTCTTCTCTCCATAGCTGCTGCTTTCGATTATGAAATCTGGCAAATGGATGTCAAGACTGCCTTCCTTAATGGGGTACTTGAAGAAACCATCTATATGGAGCAACCAGAAGGTTATGTTCTTCCTGGGCAGGAAAAGAAAGTTTGCAAGTTAAACAGGTCCATCTATGGACTTAAGCAAGCTTCTCGCTCATGGAACAAGAGGTTTGATGAAATCATCAAGACCTACGGCTTTCTTCAGAATGAAGATGAACCTTGTGTTTACCAACTCAAGGAAGACCAAATAGTAGTATTCCTGGTCCTTTATGTTGATGACATTTTGATCATTGGAAACAATGTCAAGAAAATGACTCACATCAAGGAATGGCTCAACACTCAATTCGATATGAAAGATTTGGGTGAAGCAGCCTATGTTCTTGGTATTCAGATTATCAGAAACCGGAAGAACAGATCTCTTGCTCTCTCTCAAACAACCTACATAGACAAAGTCTTAGAGAGATTCTCCATGAACAACACCAATGGGGCAAACATCCCTTCTAGATATGGTATTCGTCTATCTAAGGAACAGTCACCGACTGATCCTCAAGAGATAGAGGACATGGCGAGAATTCCCTATGCCTATGCAGTTGGAAGTCTAATGTATGCAATGTTATGCACTAGACCTGACATCTGTTATGCTGTTGGAATCGTGAGCAGGTATCAGTCTAATCCAGGACAAGAACATTGGAATGCAGTTAAGTATATTTTGAAATACTTAAAGAGTACAAGGAATCTTGTGTTACTCTACAAGGGTGGTGCTTTAAATCCCATAGGCTACACTGATTCAAATTTCCAGGCAAGTCTTAAAGACAGGAAATCTACATCTGGGATGGTGTTTACTCTTGGGGGTGGAGCAGTGGTTTGGAGAAGTGCTAAACAAACCGCGATATCAGACTCAACTATGGAAGTTGAATACATAGCAGCAGCCGAAGCTGCTAAAGAACTTGTCTGGCTAAGAAAGTTCTTCACCAGCATAGGTGTTGTTCCTTGAATGGAAAAGCCTCTGGTACTACTCTGTGATAACAATGGAGCAATAGCAAACAGTAAAGAACCTCGAAGCCACAAGAGAAGCAAACACATTGAAAGGAAGTATCACATTATCAGAGAATACGTGGCAAGAGGGGATGTACTAGTTGAGAAAGTTGACACAGAGGACAACCTAGCTGATCCATTTACCAAAGTCCTGGCCGTGACAGCCTTTGAAAAGCACCGTCAGAATTTAGGATTAATTGATATGTACTAATTAGTTTTATATTAGTGCAAGTGGGAGTTGGTTAGGTTTTATGCCCTAAATAAAACTCCATTTCAATGTAATCTATTTTATTCAACATCAATAAAGAAACAGAAGTATTTTTCATTCATTTGTGTATGTTTTGGTTCACTTTATCAATTGCTTGTCTATTCGATTTATAAATTCATCTTAAACCCTTTTCACATACTTGATCATGTTTATTGTGCTGTCATCACATTGGAAAGTAAACATGACTATGTGAATAAAGTTTCCTAGATTTATCAGACACAGGGTTTTACTGATATGATAATCTACAACAAGAGTTTACTTGTATTTGGAGAAATACTATGCTCTTTCCAGAACATTGGTTAAAGTAAAGCTCAGGTTGGATGCATGGAGTATGCATCGGAAGGGACCGATATTGAACTTTGACTTATATTTAATTAAACTTACCGTAAAATCTATTCAAGTCAATATCGTCAAGTTGATCCTAGATCAAATGATCTAAATCCTGTTATGATTAGGCTCAATCTTGAAAGGCTATTCGTGTTCTTTGAATTGTTAGTTAAGCCTACTTTTAGGTCAGAGGTGATACGTACTTTTTGGGAACACGGTAGTGCAATTGAGTGGGAGCGCTAGCATAAACATGGAATCTATAGCTTCTATCTGGCGAATAGTAAGCAAAGGATGATCTCCTTCGAGCTTGACCAAACGAAAATAAATGGTGGAGATCTCATTTCACATAAGCTGAAATATCATTTATACGGGGTCAAGTGTTTTAAGGATAAAATACATAGTAGGGTGTTACGGTAATTTAATCCCTTTACAGTGTAGATCATTCATATAGAGGATCATTGATCAAATTAGGATTATAACAATGGATAACTAATGATGTGTCTATATGGTGGAACATATAGAGCATTCTATATACTGAGAGTGCAATTCTAAGTTCTATGCGTGGATTCAACGAAGAATTAATAAGTTAGTGAATTTTAGTGCTAAATTCTTGATCTACTTATTGGAAGCTCGATTATATAGACCCATGGTCCCCCCACTAGTTGAGATAATATTGTTTGTAAGACTCATGTAATTGGTTTTGATTAATCAATTCTAATTCATAAATTAGACTATGTCTATTTGTGAAATTTTCACTAAGTAAAGGCGAAATTGTAAAGAAAGAGTTAATAGGGGCATATTTGTTAATTATGATACTTTGTATGGTTCAATTAATAAATATGATAAATGACAATATTATTTAATAATTATTTATAATTATTAAATAGTTAGAATTGGCATTTAAATGGTTGAATTAGGAAATTGGCATTTTTGAGAAAATCAGATACAAAAGGTGTTAAAATTGCAAAATTACAAAAAGCAAGGCCCAATCCACTAAGCCATGGCCGGCCACCTTTGTAGGCTTTTTAAGTTGATATTTTCATTATTTTAATGCCAAATAATTCAAACCTAACCCTAGTGGATTGCTATAAATAGATAGTGAAGGCTTCAGGAAAATTACACTTCACACTTTCTAAATCAGAAAAACCTGAGCCTCCTCTCTCTTCTCTAGCCGCCACTCTCTCTCTCTCTTCTTCCTTCATATTTCGAACCTACCTTAGTGATTAGAGTAGTGCCCACACACAGCAAGCAATACCTCAATCATAGTGAGGAAGATCGTGAAGAAAGATCATCAGCAAAGGAGATTCAGCATCAAGGATTCAGAGAAAGAGATCCAGGTTCAGATCTTGATAATACTCTGCTACAGAAAGGATACAAGGGTTAGAGATCTGAACGGAAGGAGTCATTTAATTCCGCTGCACCCAATGTAAGGTTTCTAATACTTTATATGTGTTTAATTTATCGTTTTAGAAAGTTCTTATTTAGGATGTTAATAAACATACTTGTGAGTAGATCTAAGATCCTGGTAAAATAATTTCCAACATTGACAACTCTATTCAATGGATGATGCTTTGACTCTCGCCTAAACGGGACACTGTATCAGTTTGTTGAAATACCTTGGAAAATAAACTATGTTAGATTTAGTATTTCTATAACATATGTCATTACTTGTTATTTTCTAAATTGTGTATGAATTTATGAGCCAAAATCTTACTTCTGTTTTATTGATGTGTTGTAGTGTCATTATGAATAACCCTCACCCCGATCCTCTACTAGTTACTATCTTAGCAAAAGAACTCTATAGTGTGAAAATGCATCCTGGTAGTTGCATTAACTCGCACCTGTTGATGATGAATCTGAAGTTCCAAAAGGCAAATCTACTAGGAATTGATATATCAAGAGAACAATGGGTCCAACTTATCCTTAATAGTCTTCCTCTGGAGTATAATGAATTTGTTATCTCTTACATGATCAACAATTCTAACTCCTCCGACATGGACAAGCTCGAAGCAGAATTACGAGCCCATGAACGGAACTTGATTGCAATGGGTCCCCCTGGGTTTGCAATCAATAATCGAAGGAAAAGGACTAGGTATGAAGGATCTAGCAAAACTGCTTCTTCAAGTACAATTATCAGACATAATCTTCTATGTTCGAATTGTAATGAAAAGGGACATCATGAAGAACGATGTCCCAGGCTTCTAAACAATTCAAACGAAGGTAATGCTTTTGTCTTTGAATCATGTGTTTTAGAGAACGACAAATCAATCTGGATTGTTGATTTTGGGTCTACTAACCATGTATGTTCTTCACTGCAGTTGCTTGAAACTTGGGAAAATCTGCTTCCAGGAGAGTTAAAGCTTAAAGTTGGCAATGGCGAATTAGTATCGGTCAAAGCTAGAGGAAAAGCCCGCATCAAGTTTCAACAAAGATTTTTAATTTTAGAAAATGTTTTATTTATTCCAAACTTTAGTAGAAACTTGATTAGTGTCTCATGTTTGCAAACACAATCTTATATATTGAATTTTTCGAGTACAAATTGTTCAATTTCTCGTAATGGATTTCAAATATGTGTTGCTATAATGGAACAAGGGCTTTATGTTTTAAGACCGAGTACTCAAATCTCACTAAATAGTGAACTTTTCAGTGTAGCTAGACCTAGAAACCTAAAAAGAAAAGAGATTGATAATGATGATCAAACTTATCTATGGCATTTACGTTTAGGTCATATAGGCTTTGATAGACTCAATAGGCTCACCAAAGACGGTCCATTGAAAAATGTCGTCTTAGGTGAACTGCCAGTATGCGAGTCCTGCCTAGAAGGAAAAATGACTAAACGTTCTTTCTCTGCAAAGGGAGAGCGTGCCAAAATCCCTCTAGGGTTAGTGCATTCCGATGTTTGCGGACCTTTGAATGTCAAAGCCCGAGGTGGTTATGAGTATTTTGTCACTTTCATTGACGATTTCTCTAGATATAGTTTTCTTTACCTAATGCAAAAGAAATCTGAAACGTTTGAAAAGTTTCAGGAGTTTCATGCTTTGGCCCAAAACCAATTAGGTAAATCATTAAAGATCTTGCGAACTGATAGGGGTGGAGAATATATGGATATGCAGTTCAAAGATCATTTAATTGAACTTGGAATTGAATCCCAATACACTGCCCCAGCCACTCCACAACAAAATGGAGTTGCAGAAAGAAAAAATCGCACTCTTTTGGAAATGGTTAGGTCTATGCTGAGTTATTCAACTCTGTCTACGTCCTTCTGGGGATATGCTATACAGATGGCAAATGACATTCTAAATGTTGTTCCATCTAAAGCAGTCCCTAAGACACCCGTTGAAATTTGGAATGGTCGAACACCTAGTTTACGCCATTACAGAATTTGGGGGTGCCCTGCTCATGTCTTAAGAAAGAAAGAAGGCAAACTTGAATCACGTACCGAAGTATGCATGTTTGTCGGAAATTCTAAAGAGACTAGGGGTGGACTATTTTATAGTCACAAGGATAACAAAGTGTTTGTTTCTAAAAATGCTACTTTCCTTGAAGAGAACTATATTAAAAACTACAAACCAAAAAGTAAAGTTGTTCTAGAGGAATTGCTATCAGATATAAGTCCTTCCAATGTTCCGTCCTCTTCCACTCGTGAAGAAGACAATCCCACTCCCTCAGTTGAACAAACTGAGAAATCTACTACTAAAGTTTCTGTTCAGAAGACAACCGTACCTCGTCATAGTGGGAGGGTTTCAACAAAACCTGCTCGTTATGGCTTGGATGGTGAAATCAATATGGTCGTAGGTGACGGTATTGATGACGATCCATTAACCTATAAACAAGCAATGGCTAGTCCGCAACAGGAAAGGATGGTCAGCCGGCATGGATTCGAAAATGGATTCCATGAAAAAGAACAAAGTCTGGGAATATGTAGACGCACCTGACGACTATCACCCGATAGGATGCAAGTGGGTTTACAAGAAGAAAAGAGGAGCTGGAGGCGAAGTCGAAACTTTTAAAGCTAGACTTGTAGCCAAGGGTTATACCTAAAGAGAAGGCGTGGACTATGAGGAAACTTTTAGTCCTGTTGCCATGCTCAAATCCATCCGAATTCTTCTCTCCATAGCTGCTGCTTTCGATTATGAAATCTGGCAAATGGATGTCAAGACTGCCTTCCTTAATGGGGTACTTGAAGAAACCATCTATATGGAGCAACGAGAAGATTTTTTTTTCCTTGGGCACGAAAAGAAAGTTTGCAAGTTAAACAGGTCTATCTATGGACTTAAGCAAGCTTCTCGCTCTTGGAACAAAAGGTTTGATGAAATCATCAAGACCTACGGCTTTCTTCAGAATGAAGATGAACCTTGTGTTTACCAACTCAAGGAAGACCAAATAGTAGTATTCCTGGTCCTTTATGTTGATGACATTTTGATCATTGGAAACAATGTCAAGAAAATGACTCACATCAAGGAATGGCTCAACACTCAATTCGATATGAAAGATTTGGGTGAAGCAGCCTATGTTCTTGGTATTCAGATTATCAGAAACCGGAAGAACAGATCTCTTGCTCTCTCTCAAACAACCTACATAGACAAAGTCTTAGAGAGATTCTCCATGAACAACACCAATGGGGCAAACATGCCTTCTAGATATGGCAAAAATTCCCTATGCCTCTGCAGTTAGAAGTCTAATGCATGCAATGTTATGCACCAGACCTGACATCTGTTATGCTGTTGGAATCGTGAGCAGGTATCAGTCTAATCCAGGACAAGAACATTGCGATGCAGTTAAGTATATTCTGAAATAATTAAAGAGTACAAGGAATCTAGTGTTAGTCTACAAGGGTGGTGCTTTAAATCCCATAGGCTACACTGATTCAGATTTCCAGGCAAGTCTTGAAGACAGGAAATCTACATCTGGGATGGTGTTTACTCTTGGGGGTGGAGCAGTGGTTTGGAGAAGTGCTAAACAAACCGCGATATCGGACTCAACTATGGAAGCTGAATACATAGCAGCAGCCGAAGCTGCTAAAGAACTTGTCTGGCTAAGAAAGTTCTTCACCAGCATAGGTGTTGTTCCTGGAATGGAAAAGCCTCTGGTACTACTCTGTGATAACAATGGAGCAATAGCAAACAGTAAAGAACCTCAAAGCCACAAGAGAAGCAAACACATTGAAAGGAAGTATCACATTATCAGAGAATACGTGGCAAGAGGGGATGTACTAGTTGAGAAAGTTGACACAGAGGACAACCTAGCTGATCCATTTACCAAAGTCCTGGCCGTGACAGCCTTTGAAAAGCACCGTCAGAATTTAGGATTAATTGATATGTACTAATTAGTTTTATATTAGTGCAAGTGGGAGTTGGTTAGGTTTTATGCCCTAAATAAAACTCCATTTCAATGTAATCTATTTTATTCAACATCAATAAAGAAACAGAAGTATTTTTCATTCATTTGTGTATGTTTTGGTTCACTTTATCAATTGCTTGTCTATTTGATTTATAAATTCATCTTAAACCCTTTTTCACATACTTGATCATGTTTATTGTTCTGTCATCACATTGGAAAGTAAACATGACTATGTGAATAAAGTTTCCTAGATTTATCAGACACAGGGTTTTACTGATATGGTAATCTACAACAAGAGTTTACTTGTATTTGGAGAAATACTATGTTCTTTCCAGAACATTGGTTAAAGTAAAGCTCAGGTTGGATGCATGGAGTATGCATCGGAAGGGACCGATATTGAACTTTGACTTAGATTTAATTAAACTTACCGTAAAATCTATTCAAGTCAATATCGCCAAGTTGATCCTAGATCAAATGATCTTAATCCTGTTATGTTTAGGCTCAATCTTGAAAGGCTATTCGTGTTCTTTGATTTGTTAGTTAAGCCTACTTTTAGGTCAGGGTGATACGTATATTTTGGGAACACGGTAGTGTATTTGAGTGGGAGCGCTAGCATAAACATGGAATCTATAGCTTCTATCTGGCGAATAGTAAGCAAAGGATGATCTCCTTCGAGCTTGACCAAACGAAAATAAATGGTGGAGATCTCATTTCACATAAGCTGAAATATCATTTATACGGGGTCAAGTGTTTTAAGGATAAAATACATAGTAGGGTGTTACGGTAATCTAATCCCTTTACTGTGTAGATCATTCATATAGAGGATCATTGATCAAATTAGGATTATAACAATGGATAACTAATGATGTGTCTATATGGTGGAACATATAGAGCATTCTATATACTGAGAGTGCAATTTTAAGTTCTATGCATGGATTCAACGAAGAATTAATAAGTTAGTGAATTTTAGTGCTAAATTCTTGATCTACTTATTGGAAGCTCGGTTATATAGATCCATGGTCCCCCCTAGTTGAGATAATATTGTTTGTAAGACTCATGTAATTGGTTTTGATTAATCAATTATAATTCACAAATTAGACTATGTCTATTTTTGAAATTTTCACTAAGTAAGGGCGAAATTGTAAAGAAAGAGTTAATAGGGGCATATTTGTTAATTATGATACTTTGTATGGTTCAATTAATAAATATGATAAATGACAATATTATTTAATAATTATTTATAGTTATTAAATAGTTAGAATTGGCATTTAAATGGTTGAATTAGGAAATTGGCATTTTTGAGAAAATCAGATACAAAAGGTGTTAAAATTGCAAAATTGCAAAAAGCAAGGCCCAATCCACTAAGCCATGGCTGGCCACCTTTGTAGGCTTTTTAAGTTGATATTTTCATTATTTTAATGCCAAATAATTCAAACCTAACCCTAGTGGAATGCTATAAATAGATAGTGAAGGCTTCAGGAAAATTACACTTTCTGAATCAGAAAAACCTGAGCCTCCTCTCTCTTCTCTAGCTGCCACTCCCTCTCTCTCTTCCTTCATATTTCGAACCTACCTTAGTGATTAGAGTAGTGCCCACACACAGCAAGCAATACCTCAATCATAGTGAGGAAGATCATGAACAAAGATCATCAGCAAAGGAGATTCAGCATCAAGGATTCAGAGAAAGAGATCCAGGTTCAGATCTTGATAATACTTTGCTACAGAAAGGATTCAAGGGTTAGAGATCTGAACGGAAGGAGTCATTTAATTCCGCTGCACCCAATATAAGGTTTCTTAAACTTTATATGTGTTTAATTTATCGTTTTAGAAAGTTCTTATTTAAAATGTTAATAAACATACTTGTGAGTAGATCTAAGATCCTGGTAAAATAATTTCCAACAGTTTAGTGATCTAAGAATTAGTCACTTAAACAAGAGCTCATCCATTTACTTCTATTTAGCTAAGCTCGAAGGGAATCATCACTTAACTTCTATACACCAGTAGAAGTTATAGATTCCATATTTATGTTCAGCACTCTCACTCAATCATACTATCATGTTCCCAAAATATACGTATCACCCTGACCCAAAAGTAGGCTTAACTAATAAATCAAAGAACATGAATAGTACTCCTGAGTTGAGCCTAAGCATATCAGGATTTAAATTCTTTTAATCTTAAGATCAACTACTGATATTGACTTGGAAAGATATAACGGTAAGTTTATAATATCTTAAGTAAGTTGCAGTATCGGTCCAGTCCAATGTATACTCCATACATTCGAAGCTAGTATACTTTACTAATGTCCTGGAAAGAACATAACACTTACTCCAAGTGTAAGTACACATCATCGCTGATTATCACATTAGTGTAAATCCAAAACACTGATGAAACAGGGACTTAGTCTTTTAATTCATATGATCACAATCACATTCCACTGTGTTGACGATACTGTAATTGTGAATAAACATATGATCTGGATTTAACTGATTTTGTGTATAAATGTAATAAACATATTAAACCATTAGCATGTAAAATTCATGAAAACATAAATCACTTCAAATTTCTTATATTGATAACTAATCAGATTGTAAAGGGTTTTATTTAGGGCACAAAACCCAACAAACTCCCACTTGCACTAACATAAAATAAAGTGTGCAAATAAGTCAATCTGATATCTTGATCTTTAGATCAAGTGTAGTATATTTGAATCCACCCAAACTTCTGGAAACTGGTTCATAAATACAATATGAAACATCCTTTACTATATGCTTTACTCATCAAGGGATACTGAAATCCTTACTGTTTTAAAGTACATCTGAATAAACAGAAGACATATCTCTCATATTTTAAAATATGGAATTGAGATAATACACCGTAGATTTTTCTTCAGTAATATAACTTTCTGGTAATTTTGAATTTGCAAAGTTATAATTCTTCTCTGGTAGAGCTTGAATTATTATAGAATAATTCATCCACCCCCAAGGTAACCACCATCTCATAATTTCGAATGAGTTGGTGAAGATACAAGGATAACTGATATACAGTTCTAACATATAGATCACTTTCATAAATCTTTCTTGAATATCTTCTAATGTTCCTTATTTGATTACATCTCAGATAGCTCCCACTCAATAGCAGATGTCTGGTTAAATAATACTTTTAACATCTTTATTGTTTGGAGAGTTATCTAGTTGTGACTTATTGTATTAGTCTGAAACTTTAAGTTTCTTTGAAGACTAAATCATCAACATAGCAGACTAGTATTTGAAGTGAAAAATACTTGCCAGAGATTAAGTAATCAAAATTAAGATACCATAAAATTTTATGAGGATTAAGAATTCTTAGTTCAAGTCATTCGAATAGACTGAACTAGAGTTCTTGTATCTTATTCTCATAATTCTGATAAGTTATATCTATCCACATGAATGGTTAGATTTGCTTTTCAGTAGTGTTCTTAAGTTCCTATCACAAGTGTCAACCTAACGAAGATGGGTAAAGAATTTTAAAATTCTCCCACTCAATTAAGGTAGTGTGAAACATTATCAAAGAACTTTTATAGGTATCATTATTTCTACAACAGTAAAAATAAATTGGAACATACAATCAAGATCAAGGATTTATATTGATAATAGCTAAGTCATTATATTACTTCCATGTTTAAAGAAAATATGTGTTACATAGGGTATTGTGGAAAAATTCCACCCCTAAGTCTATAGAGATTATGATCCACCCCTAAAGGTTGTAAGGATCATGATTCTCTAAGTGTGATAGAGTTTATGTGGAGTTGAATACAATCCAGAGTTCATTAGATATAAAAGATCGTTGAACTGCATAGTTTTCTTAACTTTTCTCCACCCCTATCAGATCAAAAGATCTTTTTATTAAACAAATTCTTAATAATTGTATTAGAATTAACAATTATTAATAAACATAGAAATAATTTCTAGTGTTTATTTAATATAACTCTATGAAGAGTTGTAAATGTTATAGAATTTGCATCAATAATAAAAACACTTACACATACAAACATATAAATATAATGTGAGAATTGTTGTTTAAGATAAAGTAAATGAAGCTCAATCTCATAAATTGTAATTGGTTTGAATAGAAAATAAAATAAACTTTATTAATAATAAAAAAAATGTATTGCAACAATATGAGAAAAACAGGGATAAAAATCCCTAACTAAAATTCGAAATCCAAATTGTTTTTAAACTAAAACAATTAATTCAAAATTAGATAATTGAGCTTTATCTTCATCTTGGACGATCTTCACCCTTGTCCAGCTTCTGATCTAACTCATGAAGATAGCATCTGAGTTCAAGTAGCTTGGCCTATAAGAAGAAGAAACAAATAAACAAAGTTAGTCCAGAATCATAAATCCAATTGGATAATAATACCTTGTTTCTTTGCAAGAAGTTTAGGACATTGGGGTTTCCAATGACCTTTCTCATTGCAGTAGAAACACTTTCCTTTGAGTGTATTGTTGGGTTTTATGCCCTAAATAAAACTCTGTTTCAATGTAATCCAGATTATTCAATATCAATAAAGTAACAGAAGTAATTTTTCATTCACTTGTGTATGTTTTGGTTCACTTAATCAATTGCTTGTCTATTTGATTTATAAATTCATCCAAACCCCTTTCACATACTTGAACATGTTTATTGTGTTGTCAACACAGTGGAAAATAAACATGACTATGTGAATAAAGTACTCCTAGATTTATCAGAACACTGGGTTTCACTGATATGACAATCTACAACAGAGTTTACTTACATTTGGAGAAATTTTATGTTCTTTCCAGAACATAGGTTAAAGTAAAGCTCAGGTTGGATGCATGGAGTATGCATTGGAATGGACCGATATTGAACTTTGAATTAGATTTTGAAACTTACCGTAAACATCTATTCAATTCAATATCATAAGTTGATCCTAGATCACATGATCGAAATCCTGATATGGTTAGGCTTAATTTCAAGAGTATTATTCGTGTTCTTTGATTTGTTAGTTAAGCCTAAATCTTTAGTCTGGGCAATACATACATTTTGGGAACACGGTAGTGCGATTGAGTGGGAGCGCTAACATAAATATGGAATCTATAGCTTCTATCTGGCGAATAGTAAGCAAAGGGTGATTTCCTTCGAGCTTAACCAAACGAGATAAATGATTGAGTACTCATTTCACTTAGTTGAAATATCATTTATACAGGGTTAAGTGTTTTAAGGATAAAATACATTGTAGGGTGTTACGGTAATTTAAGTCCCTTTACAGTGTAGATCATCCATATAGAGGATCATTGATCACATTAGGATTATAACAATGGATAACTAATAATGTGTCTATATGGTGGAACATATAGATCATTCTATAAACTGAGAGTGCAATTCTGAGTTCTATGTGTGGATTCAACGAAGAATTAATAAGTCAGTGAATTTAAGTGGTAAATTCTAGATCTGCTTATCGGAAGCTCGGATATATAGACCCATGGTCCCCTCACTAGTTGAGATGATATTACTTGTAAGACTCATTTAATTGATTTTAATTAATCAATTAAAAATTCTCAAGATGGACTTGTCTATTTGAGAATTTAGCACTTATTAAGGGCAAAACAGTAAATAGAGATTTTGAAGGGCATATTTATTAATTAGGAAACTTTAATTAGTTTCATTATTAATAAAATAAATGATAATATATTATTTGATAATTAATTTTAATTATTAAATAATTAGATTTGTCATTAATGTGGTTGAACAATGGAATTGGCAGTTTTTCACAAAACAGAAAACTATCAGTGTAGGAAAAGGAAAGTTGGAAAAGTGGCAAGCCTTGTTTCCACAATGCCTAGGCCGGCCACTTAGCTTCCTTTTCTCTTTGATTTTTTCAATTCCAAATGTCAATCATAGCCGTTGGTGGTCTTCTATAAATAGAAGGCAAAGGCTTCAGAGTTACATACATCTGTACAACCTTTTCACAGCTTTATTCTGAAAGAATTTTCTCTCAGAAAATTCTCTCTGAGCCGCCACCCTCTCTCTCTCTCTTCCTTCACTGTTTCGAAATGTATAAGTGCTAGAGTAGTGCCCACACACATCAAGTAATACCTCAATCATAGTGAGGAAGGCTGTGTAGATTTCAGAGACAACAAAGAAGGACTATCGGGCTCAGATCTTGATTATACTCTGCTACAGAAAGGAATCAAGGGTTAGAGATCTGAGTGGGAGGAGACATATATATTCCGCTGCAATCACTGTAAGATTTCTGATACTCTTATGTGTTTAATTTCATATCATTTTTAGAAGTTCATATTTAGGTTGTTAAATCAACATACTTGTGAGTAGATCTAAGTTCCTGGTAAAATAACTTCCAACATGTATCACCAGAAGCTGCAGCCTTTTTGTTTTTCATGGCTTTGGCACACTTCTTGGTGTTTTTCCACTTCTTCTTCGATTTGGGTTTAGAAGCAGAGGCAACATTTGCTTCCGGTTTGATCGTCCCATTACCATTCCCAGAATTTTGAGGCTTACTCCCTTATTCTTGGGTACTCCAATCAAATTTTCATATGTCTGAAGGTCATTGACTAACTCATGAAAGTCTATGTCCTTTTTATTCATGACATAATTTGATGTATAGGGCAGAAATGCTGGAGTCAGACTATTCAAGATAAGGCTTACTTGAGTAGTATGATCCATTTCAGCACCATGATCCTGGGCTTCTTGGAAATACCTTGCCATGAGGAGAACATGATCATGCACGTTTTGATGGGGTTCCATCCGTGCATTGATGTACTTCTTAGTCGCGTCAAAGCGAGACTGAAGAGATGCCCTGCCGAATAGCTCAGTTAACTTCGTCATTACTTCAGCAGCCTTTTCGGTTTTAGAAAACCGAGTTTTAAGGGTGTCAACCATGCTGGAAAGCATAAAGTATAGAGCTTTGTCATTTGCTTTCTGCCAACGCTCATACTTTTCTTTCACAGCTTTGGATGCATTGTCCCCCGGCACTTCTGGAGACGGCTCAGTTAACACAAACAAGGCACTTTCTCCTATGAGAGCAATATTAATGTTCTCATTCTATTTTGGAAAGTTAGATCCATTTAGCTTATTTTCGGTCAACAGTGATAACATGGAATTCATCATGGTTATACATGATACTACAAAATAATAAATAGAAATCAATAATGGTTTAACACAAAATTCAATTCAGAAATTATAAGCACATAGCATGTAGGAATGATAAGAGAAAATACTAAAAAACTTACAATCCTAAATAATTTCCAAGGTTTTCAACAAACTGATATCAGTGTCCCGTTTAGGCGAGAGTCAAAGCTACCATCTATTGAATAGAGTTGTCAGCTCATCTAAAATGTTAAACATTCTAGCAACCTTTTATTTGATGAAGATTGGAATCCAGCGTTGTCCCGTTTAGGCGAGAGTCAAGGCTATTCTATCTTATGAGCTTCTACCATTGTTTCATATTTTACAAGTCAAATATGCTCGCCACCATTAGGGTGATGCATACCATATAAAACACTTACAAAGCTACTTATCTTTCGAGATTAAACGGTGCGAAATTGCTAATGAACGTTCTTCCATTAGGGAGGATTACTCACTAAAACAAACGCGATGTAAAACCATCAATGGAGATCGAATATCTTAATAATAATAAAGCTCATTCTTTAAAATGTATTTTCTTTATTATTTTATAATAAAATATATTCATTAAATACGAATTTAGAATTAAAATTCTAAATTAGAATTTAATTTAATATTTATAAAATTATACTTAGATGGTGATTGAAATAAAATGAATTATTTCCATCTTAGTAGTAATTTTGATATATAAATATTAAGAAAATTAATTTAAGTTGTATTAATTTAAATTAATTTACAACTTAAAAATAATTTCCATGAGAATATATTTATTGTATTTTGAAAAAAGAAAGTATGAAACTTTATTTTCGAAATACTTTAAATAATAAATACTTAGAAAAAAATACTTCAAACAAAAATGTCACTTATCTAGATTTTCTTTTGAATAATTAATTCAATTTCTAATAATATATTTTAATTCATTTATTTTAAATTAATCAATAATATGAAAAAAAAAATCATTGATTTAAGTTGGTCAAAGAATTAATTAAAATAAATAATTAATTTACAACTTAATCTATTTTTCAAGATAAATTCAAAAACATCTTGCATAATTAAAATGCAATTTCTAAATTGATTAATAAAATAAAGAAAAAATATATTTTGAAAATTATTTAAATTTAAGTTGAAAAAATAAATCTCAACCTAAAAATAATTTTCTATTTAATTAAGTGTCATGAAAAATAAATATTTAAGTATCATGATGAGAATCAACTTAGATATTTAATTTTTCAATTTAATTAAATCTATTAAATTCAAGAAATAAATAATTAAGTGTAGAGAATGCTTAATTATTAATTTCAAGTTTAATACCAGGAAAAATATACTTAAATTAAATTGTACAAAAATTAATTATTTAAATAATTAATTTCACAATGTATAATATTTTCCTATTTAAATATTAGAAATAATAAGTAGTCTAGAAATAACTATCTAGAAAATATCTTATTTGACTAAGTATATTTTCAACAAAAATTTGAAAAAGTATCTTATTTAAGTTGTTATAGAAAAAATCTAGAACTTAAATATTTTCAAATTTAAATTTAATTAAATATCAAAAATTAAGTTGTAACCACTTAATTTAAAAAATATTCCATTTTAAATTTAAAACTAACTTAAAAAATATCTTAAGAATCTTTAATAACTAATGCCTAGGATTCCTCAACTTAATTTTAAATTTAAATAAAATATTCAAATTTAAGTTAGATAAGAAAAATCAGTTAATATAACTAATTTATAACTTAAATAAGAATATTTAATTAAATAAGCTCCAGAAAGAATCTAGTTAGTTAAAATTCTTTATTTAATTAAATACAAGAAAAAATACAAATAGTTTGTCTAGAAATAATATCTAAAACTAAAAGTATTTTTCTTAAAATTAACTTTAAAATATTAAAATGAAAATAAATTTCATATATTTAAAAGTTAATTATGTTGCTAATTCAATTTTATTAGGTTAAACTAATTTAATTAACCTAGCACAGTTATTCAAATCAGGTAAATGGGCCTTCACAATTGGGGTAGTTCATGTGAGGGGGAGCTGGGTTCAGTATGTCGTACCCACTTCTATTGGCCCCCAACTCTCACACAAGGCCCAAAAGAGAGGAATTTAACCTTAAAATAAATAACTGTTATTAATTGAATAGGTCCAGAAACTAAATGGACCTAAATAAAATCTATCATGGTGTGACATTTTATTTAGCAACAACCTATATGCATCTATATAATTAAAAAAAACATATAGGCTCACACAGGCACACATTTGGATGGATCCTATCATGTTGCTAGGTCATACACAGATGAAAGTAGATTGTGAAAATTTACCTGTTACAAATTATTTACTTGACCAAGGGAGCCATGAGTTAAAATCAGATCATTGGATCTGTCAACAAGTTAACCATGACTATTTGCAATCAAGTAATAATAGGTTTTAAAAACTTACAAACAAGCTAAAACACATACTCCTGCAACAAGGTTAGCTGGATAGTTAGATGTAGGATTTATTTAATTTTAAATAATTAAATTTCGAAAAAATAATTAAATAATTAAAAAAAATTAATTTTTTAAAAAATATATATTCGAAATTAATAAAAAATAATATTTAAAATTAAAACTACAATTTTGAAAAATTAGGTTTCAACTAACCTAAATATCATTTCAAAATTTGCTAACTACTTTTAAAAAATTTAATGTTATTTTATAAATAAAAATTAAATAAAAAATTAAAAAAGATAAATAAATATCTTTTTCAAATTTTATGATTTAATTTAAATAAATAAAATAACAAAATTTAAAAGTTAGCAAAATATCTTACATCTATTTAAAATATCATGATTATAGTTATCTTATTTTAAATTTAAATAAGATCAAATTATTTAAAAAAAATATTTAATTTAAAAAATTTAATATCTGACCTTAAATTTAAAAATAAGATAAGATATAATCAAATTTAAAAAGATAAATTTCACTTTTTGGCCTTAATAATATAATCCATATCAAAATTTATACCCTCCCTTAATTTGTACAAATTTAGTCCATTGATTACATGAACTTCCCATTTTACCCTTTTTTTTTAAAAAAAAAAAATAAAATTGGTAAAAGCTGAAATAGGTCTTTCTCTCTCTCTTCCCTCTCTCTCGTGCACCACTCTCTCTCTCTAGAAAAAACTGAAAAAACTTCTCAAAAAATTTCTCTCTTTCTCGTCCGTCCCACTCTCTCGTCCCTCTCTCTCTTCCCTCTTGAATGGTTGGTGGAAAACCAAAGCACAACCCAATATTACTCAAGAATCTTACACCATTATAATGGGTAAGTTGTGTTTTAAGCATTTTTTTAGACTTTATGTAGTTTAAAATTGTTATATGTGTCGTATTTGTTGGAACTGCTGTTTTTTGGTCTGAAATTGTTGAGATCTGGCAGATCTGGTTTTCAGTCGAAATCTGGGTTTTCCAGTTGTTATCGATGATATATCGATAACTTATCGATGGTTTGTCGATAATTGCACGAGGAAAGGTCAGTGATGACCATTATCGACGTGATGTCGACAGTATGTCGATAGCATGTCGACATTAAGCAATCAACATATTACTTACAAGTTGTCGACATTTTGTCGATAGCATGTCGACAAAAAGCATTCATCTTTTGTTTAGAAATTGTCGATATTTTGTCGACACCATGCCGACGTTATATCGATGCAAATGAAAAAAGCCATAAATAAAACATAAAATAATATTAAAATAACATAACATAAAATAACATAAAAAAACATTAAAAAAAACAGAAAATAAAGTTCATAAAAAAAAAACAAACATTAAATAAAACTCACCACAAGCCATAACATAACAAATTATTTTTTAAAAAAAATTCTTTGGCTTGTGGGTGAGCCTTGCAATACTTGCATAATGTTCCAGGCTTCACCGGTTTACCGTTAAAGATGCCTAGTTTGCAACGACGGCATCCTTCGGGGAACCCTGGTGGTGGAGCCGGCCATACACCAGTTTTGCAAAAATGTGCTTCAAGTTGCCTGAACCTGAACTCGTTCCCACATCGTTCTCTTTCGAAAGCTCTATCGGCGTCAAAAACTTTCTGCATTTCAGGAGTAATGATGCCATCATCCTCCTGCTTCAGCTCTTCAGGAGTTAAGATTGGGAATTTGCCCTTGTTCTTTCTTGGCGCCATATTTAGAACTTAATAATAAGAGAAATTTTTAAGAGTAAGAGAGAAGTAGAAGACAAGAGCACCTATGAATAAGAAAGGGATTTGCTTTTATAGAGCAGTATACATGTTGGGAATGTAGGAAAATTTAATGGTCATTAAATGTGTAACTGTACAGGTGAAACGCATGAAATGGTGTATTTGTCGACTAAATATCGATACTATGTCGATATGATGTCGACAACATGCCAATTTAGTGGCACGGCTAACTTATTTGTCGATACAATGTCGACGTCATGTCGATAGCTTGTCGATAGGACACGTGTCTGACATGCAACGTGGCAGTTGGGAAGGGTTGTTGGGAACGTAGGTAAAATTTATTAACATTAAATGTGTAACCGTAAAATATGAAATGCATGCACTGTGTGTTTGTCGATTGAATGTCGATACTATGTCGATTGTTTGTCGACATAGGAATGGATTTATTACCATTGTACACGCGTCTGACATGCAAATTCCTTTGGGAGAATATGTCGATATGATGTCGATGGTGTGTCGATGATATATCGATGAGGAGCATGCTTGGTATAGTTGTCGACGTTATGTCGATAATTAGTGTCATATTTTCTGCTGTTGTTGTTATCGACATTATGTCGATTGATATCGATGGGATGTCGATATTTATTTTTTTTGGGTGTTTTTTCCTTTACTGACCTTGTTTGTTTGGTTTGCAATTGCAGGAGAGAAAGTGTTCCTTGTTGTATCGTACGATGGTGTTTGGTTATGTGAGAATTATAATTGGATTTACAAAGCAGATAGCAGCTTAACGTTGACAGTTACAACTGAGACAACCCTACAAGAACTGCGACAAATTTTATATGAAGAGTTGGAAGTTGATCCTGTAGCGTATGATTTAAAGTTGGAGATTTGTTCCTTGTACATGAAGGGACAAATGGTTGCGCCAGAGGTTATTAAGAGAGAACGCCAACTGAGAACGTTCTTAAAGATGAGGGCAACAATGTCAAATACAGAGTTTATGCCATTATTCGTGACCAAGGTGAGAAAAGTTGGGAACTCGGAGCCTACGCCGCCTAATAATCCTCTCCCTCGGAGTGTGGTAGGGTCTTGCGTTCCCGAAACAGATGTTGGGATTGGTGTGAATGAGGAGGTTCCGACCAATGTAGAGCAAGAACAAGAAGCGATAGGATTTCATCAGTTTGAAGAGTTCGATACAACCTTCTTCAATAACGATCCTATTGTAGATTTGAATATGGACGATGAACATGATTTGGCAGTCGATGATGCCGTAGCGGGACCTTCGTTAAGGTTAGAGTGTGTACCGAGTAATCAAGGTACACAGCGAGAACGACAACCTCGTAGTGAAAATCGCACTACACCTGAAACTAGCAGTAGTCGACAAGGCAGAACTGAAGAACATGCTCATGCTCGTCATGCAACCTTCTCAACGTTCTCCTCTTTTGAAGTTTGTACCAAGTTCAAAGCTCCCATGTGGACAAAGGAAGATATAATGGAAAATCATGAGCTAACTACTTGTTTACAAAGTAAGGAAGCAGGGGTGATAGAGCTTGGTAATTTTTATGAAAACAAGGAAGAACTGAGACAAGTAGTGGGTAGGTTTGCACTTAATAACAATTTTGAGTGGATGGTGAAGAAGTCATCCCCTGATGGTGTTGTACGTTACATGCAAGGCTCCAGATTGTAAATGGAGATTGAGGGGGAGGAAGAAGATGCATTCTGACAACTTTGAGGTCACTGTATTTCACAATGAACACACATGTAACTTGAATGCGAGACGTTCAGATCACCGTCAAGCAGCACCATGGGTAGTTGGCCACCTTATTAAGGGGAAGTACACCCAAGATGGAACTAAGTACAAGGCTAAAGACATACAGAGGGACATGTTTGACAACTATGGTATCCAGATGAGTTATGTGAAGGCGTGGAGGTGCAGGGAGATGGGACTTACGTATGCTAGGGGTACGCCTGAGTTTTCATACATGAAGCTTCCTGGGTACTTGTACATGCTGGAACAGAAGAATCCAGGTACCATTACTGACTTGTACTTAGAGGATGAGCGGTTCAAGTACTGTTTTATATCACTCGGTGCATGTAGAAGGGGCTTTTCTTTTTGTCGTCCTGTTTTGAGTATCGATGGCACCTTCTTGAAGACGAAGTACGGCGGTATAATGTTAGTTGCTGTGGCATACGATGCGAACAACCATTTGTTGCCGGTTGCTTATGGTATCGTTGACAGTGAGAATAACGACTCCTGGACGTATTTCTTACAGAAGTTGAGGGTAGCAATTGGCGTGGTTGAGAACTTAGTGTTTGTGTCAGATAGGCATCAAAGCATTGATCATGCTGTTGAACTCGTTTTTCCTGAAGCAGTCCGCTGTGCATGCTATCACCACATTGTTATGAACGTGAATGCCAAGTTCAAGACTGATGCTTTTCACAACCAAATATATAATGTTGCTTATGCATGGTCGAAGACTGAATGTGATAGAGAGTTCGAGAAGCTTAGAAAGATGAATCCGGCCATTGCTGCATATGTGGAGAGTATAGGGTTTGAGAAGTGGGCTCACCCTTATTGTTTGGGCGATAGATACAACATCATGACGGGCAACGCTGCTGAAAGCTTCAATAGTGTTACAGAAGAGTTCAGGAAATATCCAATAACTAATTTGGTTGAATTTATCAGGTTCACACTGCAATCGTGATTCGTTGATCGCCTCGAAAATGCTGACAAATGTACCACCCCTTTGGCCACGCTCTTTGAAAAAAACTTGGCAAAAATTCATGAAAATGCAAGGTACAGGCGCGTCCAACGAAATGGAGCCAATTTGTATAACGTTGGTAGGGGACCTAACGGTGAAAGAGGTGGTGATGTGAATCTAGTTGAAAGAACATGCACATGCAGCGTGTTCACGTTATTAAAACTCCCTTGCCTTCATGCATGTGCCGCGGCATTGAAAACGAACACAAGTGTGTACACGCTTTGCTCACCTTATTATTCAAAAGAAACGTGGAAGAAGATTTACGATGATACCATCAATCTTGCTGGTGACGAGGATGATTGGGTTCTCCCAGAACACATCAAGATTATGAAAGGTGGGGTACCTGTGGAAAAGAAGCCTGTAGGTCGTCCAAGAAAAAGCAACGCTGGAAGAAGACGGGAGAACTGTTTCCTGTCTGGTGATAAAAAAGGTTCTGTACCTCGAAACTGCAGCCGCTGTGGTAGTTCAGGCCACAACAGAGCAACATGCAAAGCCCGCATTTGAGGCGTAGTGTACTTATTCGTTGTAATAACATGTTTTCTATTTCAGGTTCGAACCTGCTTTAAAATAATGTCGAGGTTGAATATTTTTTTAATATTTTAATTATTTTTAGGTTTAATAGTTATTTTTGTTGAATAATATTGATATTTTATATTTAAAACCACGAATAATTATCAAAATTTGAACGAAGAGAAAGTCTATATATACATAACTGTAATGTTAATTACACAAAATATACAATGTCCCCATAATTACACATATAATCAGCCAACATTTTGGTAAAATAAATCAACACACTACCGTTCACGAAACAACTGCACCCAGCCTGGCGTGACATCGGTCAATCCACGTTGCATCATGAGATGCTCCACATACTCTTAACCACTGCAGGTTGTGCCTCTATCGACAGAATCTCACCCTAGGACTCGGTGTCATGTACATGGATAACACCTGTATCGATGGGAGTCGCTGGAGCTCCCTCATAAGGATCGTACCCGTCAGGGAAGACCTCCTCCTCTTCTAGTGGGGGTGATGCAGCTGGTGGTGGGGTAGATGGATCTGCTGGGGCCTCCGGTGCTGAAGCTGTCGTTGGCAGACAATTCAACATGGCCAATATGTTTCTGAGTTGCTCCATAATTACGTTCTGACCACCCTTCAGCTCTACATGGCTGGTCTCGTATGCCTTCTTCAGCTCGACATGAGCAGCGTACAGACCCTGAGTGTCAGCCTCGATCCTATCCAACCTCGCCACTAAATCAGTGTACTCGGCACCGCGAACGCCTGATGAAGATGGTGCACTGGGCTGAGGGTCTGAACCAGTGGCCTGAAAAAATATATACCAAAAAAATACGGTAAGCATACGATAATTCCACAATGTAACAAATATCACAGAACAAAAACAATAAAAAATCAAGTCATAAAAAAAAAGTTCCAAAAATTGGTACCTGAGTGTCTGTTTCCTGAGTGTCTGGTACCTGAGTCTCTGGTACCTGACTACCTGCCTCAGCCTCTGTGTCATCCACACCATCATCAACCAAGTTCTCCACACCATCGTAAGATATGGTCCTCACAAATGCCTCATCCTCTGTTCGTGGAAGTAGCCCCTTCACCACTTCAAGATTCTGTTTATGGTTCAAAAAATGTCAGAATAAAACCATTTAGCATTTATTACAAGCATTTATGTTAAATAATTATTCTGAACATAAGTGAAATTCATACCCGTCTAGAAAATAATGCACTGACGTCTTTCTTCCCAATATCGCCCTTGCTCGTCCAGCTAAGCATTCTGGGAAACCGAATCCCGTGATTCGTGCCATACCTCTTCCCAACCTCTAAAATGGCCTCATACGCCCAATATTGTACTGCAGGTGCGAAGCCATAAGCTGTGTATTTGCACTCATGCTGAACATCCGAACTCAGCTTCTTCTCGTAGTTGGCCTTCTGTTTCAACATGTCTTTTTGAAGCGAGTGCATGAGTTTGGCGAATGAGTGCTTCCCCCAAGGAATCCGAAAGAAGAACTCAAGGTCTTCGACATATCTAAGTATGTGAGGCGTAATCAGCGCGTTTGCCTCGCGGCCCAGAAGCACTGACTCCACACAAGCCAAGCTTGTACAAGTCTTCCGGGTTCTGACAGTTTGTGAACCTATCTTGGAGTGCTTCTGTCTTCACACTATCAGACCGGTTGAAATATTTGTTGATCAATCGGTCTGACCCTGAGCGAGCAACCTGCGCAGCCTTCTCCTCTTCTGTTGGCCCCGAGGAGAAGTCCAGGCCTGTAATGAGTGCAAACTCAAGCACTCTGAATCTGACCTCCTTCCGACCAACGTAAAACCGCATCCTCAACTCCTCCTGAGCATCAACTTTCATTTTGTGGAGCATCAGCTGGTGAAATAACACCGACGAGAATGTCAAGGGTACGGCATTCCAAAAGTTGCCGAAACGGCTTTCCTTCGCCGTGTTATTCAGATGGAACTCCTCAAACCGAGCTTTGATTTTTGCAAAAATTCTGGTACCTCTATATGTCACGCGGCCAGTAAAATGCTCGGGTGCTGGAATTATGAGTCTGGAAGCCATCTGAAAAAACAAAAAACAAATAAATAAAGCTGCCAAAAAAATTTAAAAACATGTCGACATTATATCGACATGTCGTCGACATTATGTCGACATTATCAAAATCCAACACAATTCAATTATGTCGACAAAATATCGACATCCTGTCGACATTCAGTCGACAATTTTAATCGGGCAACAATTTCACAGCATGTCGACAAAATATCGACATCCTGTCGACATTCAGTCGACAATACAAACTTATACGCAATTTCCTAAAACTGTCGACTACACATCGACATACTGTCGACAAGTTGTCGACAATTAAGGGCAAAAAATAAACTCAACCCTTAGTCGACATCCTATCGACATACACACGAAATCCTATCGACATACGAAAACATCAATACAATACAAACAGACACCAATTCTATCGACATCCTATCGACATACAAGCGATATCCTATCGACATACAACAACAGCAATACAGCACAAACACCAAAACCATCGACATCATATCGATATTCTATCGACATATCATCGATAACCCCTGTAACAATCACATATACCATTGAAACACCAACATCTACAACCTAAAGAGCACAAAATCTACATAAATTCCACTAATCTCAATAACATGCAATAATTGGCATTGAAATCTATGAAAAATATATTTTTTTTTAAAAAAAAACACTTACCTTTGAATGCAATTCGTGGTGGTGGCCACGGGTCCTGCTCGTAGTGGTGGCGATGGCCTCTGTTCGGTGTCGACGATCACGGGTGGTGGTGGCGGCGACGTTTTGTGGGGGTTCGTGGTGATTTCGACGGGCACGGGTCGATTTGGCTACTGACCGAGAGAGAGAAAGAGAAAATGAGGGTTGGGTCGGGGTCGTGGGTGGATGGCCAGAATGGGGTCGTGGTCGTGGTGGTGCGTTGTTGGGTCGTTTGGTCGTCGTTGTGCGTTGTTGGGTCGAAGTCGAAGAGGGAAGAGGGAACGACAAAGAGAGAGAGGGAACGACAGAGAGAGAGAGAGGGAAAGACGGAAAGAGAGATAGAGAATAGGAAAATTAAATTTGAGGGGTATTTTGGGTAGAAATGAGGAATAGTGGAATTGTTTTGTACAAATTAATGGAGGGTATAAATTTTGATATGGGATGTTTTATTAGGGTCAAATAGTGAAATTTCCCTTTAAAAATAAGATAGATAATTAAGCAAAAAGATAGATATTTACTATTTTCAAATTCAAATTACACTAATATCATGAATTAAATTAAAAAAATATTAATTAATTTAATTATGATATTTAGAATTAAAATAGAAATAGTAAATGTCTAAATACAAAATTACACAAAAAATCGGAAGTTAAATCCATGAAATAGCATGAAAAATCGAAGAAAAACGAAAAAAATGCGAGCTGTACGGACAGTATGCTGAGCATACTGTCTGCGCGCGCTCTAAGGGTTGCATGGGCGAGGAAACACGGTACAGGGGAGGGTTTGCAGCATTTCCGTGCGCGGGTGGGCGTTTCAGACAGGCGCTCGTCGAGCAGCTTGTCTGAATGCGTGCTGTCCGCGCGCACGACCCTGATTTTTCCCGAAACTTCAAAAAATCATAACTAATTCAAATTAAATCGAAATTGAGTTATGTAAAAAAGTAAATTGCTTAATTTTTTCCATACTATCCAATAAAAATAATTTCAGAAACAGAAAATTTCAATTATTTTTCACGAAAAATTCACAAACATCAATCAAACATCATATAACACTCAACACAACATGAAACCATCCAAACAACAAGCAATCGTTTTAAAGTCCAAATTTCTTGCAAGCAAATCAATTACCATGGCTCTGAGGCCAGTTGTTGGAATTTATTTTACCAGGATCTTAGATCTACTCACAAGTATGTTGTTTAACACCCTAAATATGAACTTTCTAAAACGATAAATAAACACATATAAAGTTAAGAAAACCTTACATTGATGCAGCGGAATTAATGTCTCCTTCCACTCAGATCTCTAACCCTTGTATCCTTTCTGTCGCAGAGTATTATCAAGATCTGAGCCCGAATGTCCTTCTTCTTTGTGTGTGATCCTTCATAGTCTTCCAATCTATGATTGAGTTACCACTTGTTGTGTGTGGGCACTTACTCTATCACTAAGGTTCGAAATTTAGAAGAAGAAAAGAGAGAGGAATTTCGACTATAGAGAGAAAAGGGAAGGCTCAGTTTTTTTTTTTAATGAAGAGAGAATTTTCTGACAGAAAAGCTTATGAAAACTTATGATTTGACTGAGCCATCACTTTCTATTTATAGGCAACTACTAGGTTTAGGTTAGGAATTATTTGGCATTAAAATAATGAAAATATCAATTTGAAAAACCACTTTAAGTGGCCGGCCATGGTGTGTAATGGGCCCCACTTGGTTTTTGCAGTTTTCACAAATTTTATTTCTATTTTCTCAAAAACGCCAATTTTCTAATTCTAACCATTTAAATGCCAAAACTAATTATTTAATAACTAAAATAGATTATTAAATAATATTGTCATTTAATTTAATTATTAATTAGACATATAAAGTCTATTAATAAATAAATAAACCTAGAATCTCTTTTCTTTACAATTTTGCCCCTGCTTAGTGAAAATTCACAAATTAGACATAGTCTAACTTTAGAATTATAATTGATTAATCACAAATCAATTATTGAGTCTTACAAGCAGTATATTCTCAACTAGAATGGGGACCATGGATCTATATGCTGAGCTTCCAATAAGTGAACCGAATTTACTAAGTAAATTCCTACTTATTAATTCTTCGTTGAATCCACTCTTAGAACTTAGAATTGCACTCTCAGACTTATATAGAGCATATTATATGTTCCACGATATAGATATGCTATCTCATTTAACCATTGTTATAATCTTATTGTGATCAAAGATCCTCTATATAGATGATTTACATCGAGATGGGATAATTTTACCGTTCTCACCCCTCAATGTATTTTGCCCCTTAAAACACTTATCTACCTGTAAATGCTTTTTAGTGATCTAAGAATTAGTCACTTAAACAAGAGCTCATCCATTTACTTCTATTTAGCTAAGCTCGAAGGGAATCATCACTTAACTTCTATACACCAGTAGAAGCTATAGATTCCATATTTATGTTCAGCACTCCCACTCAATCATACTATCATGTTCCCAAAATATACGTATCACCCTGACCCAAAAGTAGGCTTAACTAATAAATCAAAGAACATGAATAGTACTCTTGAGTTGAGCCTAAGCATATCAGGATTTAGATTCTTTTAATCTTAAGATCTACTACTGATATTGACTTGGAAAGATATAACGGTAAGTTTATAATATCTTAACTAAGTTGCAATATTGGTCCAGTCCAATGTATACTCCATACATTCGAAGCTAGTATACTTTACTAATGTCCTGGAAAGAACATAACACTTACTCCAAGTGTAAGTACACATCATCGCTGGTTATCACATTAGTGTAAATCCAAAACACTGATGAAACAGGGACTTAGTCTTTTGATTCATATGATCACAATCACATTCCACTGTGTTGACGATACTGTAATTGTGAATAAACATATGATCTGGATTTAACTGATTTTGTGTATAAATGTAATAAACATATTAAACCATTAGCATGTAAAATTCATGCAAACATAAATCACTTCAAATTTCTTATATTGATAACTAATCAGATTGTAAAGGGTTTTATTTAGGGCACAAAACCCAACAAGATAGCCATTAGAAAAATGCTCCAGCAACTTACTATAGTAAGTCGCTTGCACTAGAGTAGTTAAATCATTAGGCTTAACACAAGCCATAGGATTAGATAATCTCAAACCTTTAATAATACTAGGATCAGGAAGTTTTGTTAAGTCCATTGAATAGACTTATTTTCAAAATTGCCCTTCTTGTCCATGTAATAAAAAACTTTTGGTTACTCCATTTGAATGGTTTTAACCATAGTTCTCTTAACTTTGCTTCTTAGTTAATTATTTTGACAATCCATTACTTGTTTAAACTAACAATGGATTTTCTCACCGGTGTCTTCCAAGTCATAACAGGGTGAGTTCCTTGAAACCCTCCCACTACGACAAGGTACCGTGACTTTCTGTCTAAGAACAATAATAGTATTGTTCTCATCTGTTGTATCAAGACAACAGAGGCAGTGGGACCATCTTATATGGAATAAGATGATAAAACACTTTAGAATTTTCAAATTTAGTCATATTTTTATAAAAGTAGTATTTATTAAAACAAACACTTTCTTATCTAAATGATCATAGGATGGTCCACCCCTAATCACTTAGAATAGCTATCAAACTTGCAAACCATAGTTAACAGTTCTAGCTTTTCTTAAGTTCATGATCAGGACATCCATGAATTTAGTAATGGTTAACACTAAGTACATAACTATTTCATCATTATGAAATTTTCCTAGCACTAGGGTATATCCCTAAAAGGACTTAGGTAGCTACTAGTAACTAATCAAAAATCTTATACTTTCATCAATATGCAATCCAAATTTCTGGGGAGGTAAGTTTAGATACAATTCGAAGTTCAATTTAATGATCATTGAATTGCATATCCACCAAAAATTTCTCCATCCCTATTAGTTCGCAAGATCGTTAACCACTTACCTTAATATTTTTTAACATTGCTAGAAATTCATGAAATTTCTCAAACATTTCAAATTTCTTTGCATAGGGTATAATCTAGAGTGATCGTCAAAGAATTTAACGATAATGTATATCCACCCCTGAATGCACATCTATATTTGAATTAGATGATCTTACTTTCAAGTGGATATAGGCATATTTTCTCTTTACAGAGAATGATCTTGTCAAAATCAATATGAACAAGCTGCGGATGCTGTAGATATATGATTGTTGTGGTTATGATGAATCTTGATGATTCCTAGGTCTAGTTACAATAAAGAGTTCTTAGAATAGTTTAAGTAGATGTCAGTCACATAATACAAAACTCGTATTCCATACATTAACATACAGTTTGGATCTATTGACAGAAAATCGATGTTAAACTCGTGAAAGTTACACTGTATTGTCCAATGTAAAATGGAAACTGAAATTTATAATTCTATTTGGAATCTAAAATTTAAAGTCAAAGACTTAAATTTATACCAAATATTTCTTGAATTATTATCTTTCTTGGACCACCACTACTAATCTAACTCTAATTTTAGGTTGCCTTAAGTAAGTATATATAAGTAGGAGATATCTAAGATCGAGGATTTATATCATTTCAGGATAGAATGTCTTGAATATAGTTATCTGTGCCATTTCATTTCATAAGAGAAAATAGGATGACATCATAAGCATATGATTTATAAACCATCTATCCAATGATATACTATCTAAGCAAATTCCTAATGAAAAGGCTAAGAGGAAAAGTAAAGGATAATTTTGATTAAAATAAAAATCTAATGATGTCCCGTTTAGGTGAGAGTCAAAGTTATTCTTATTTTATTATTTAATCATTGTTTCATATTGTAAACATTAGTCTAAGTTGATATCTTTGGATGTACAACTAGATGTTGAATTTACAAATACTTATTTGTCGAGATCTAACACTATTATGTTTGTCTGACGGATGACAATTCTTTGGAATTTGTCCCATTAAAAACAACAACCTAAGTTAGACCAACAATGAAGATTCAAAATTTATACTACAACATTAATAACAAAAAATAACATAGTTCAATGTAAATTCATACACAATTCAGAAATTATTAAGCATTTAGCAAGTAATAAAGACATGTAAAAATATAAAAAAAAATTATCATATCTTAAATAATTTCCAAGATTTTCAACAAACTGATACAGTGTCCCAGTAAGCGAGAGTCAAAGATATCATTCATTGAATAGAGTAGTCAACTCATCTAAAATGGACACCATTCTAGCAACATTTAATTCAATCAAAATAAGAATCTAACGTTATCCCGGTAGGCGAGAGTCAGTGTTATTCTTATTTTATGAGCTTCCACCATTATGTCATAGTTTATAAATTTATCTCTAAGTATTCATCGTAAGGGAGAGTCTAATAGAAACAAAAACTTACAAAATACTTATCTTTCGAGATCTTTACGATGTTAAATGTTCAATGTAAGACCATCCATATGGGGGACGAAGTCTAGCATCTCGAGATCCCATTGAAATATTAATCATGTAAAACCAACAATGGAGATTGAATATCCTTATAACTAAAATTCATTATTTTAAAGAGTTGTATTTTTATTTGATATATATTTTAATCTATTTGTTTTAATATATATATATGGAGGAGGTTCTAATGGTTACATTTTTATTGTAACCACGTGGTTACATTTTTTTTTAGCCATTGGATCATTATTAAATGGTTGTGATTAATTTAAAAATTAAATAAAAAAAATTAAAAAAATGACCTGTAACCTGATATTAACCTGCTAATTTATTTCCTTTTAAAACTTTAATTAAGATTAATTATATTTTAAAATTAAATTAAGTATAATTATTAATTAATTTTTTGTAATTTATTATTAAATAAAGATCTTTTAGCAATTTTTTTTTTACACTTAAATTATTTTAATTTATATAACAAAACTCTTAATAATTTAAAATTATACACATATAATTTCATAATTAAAATTTTATTATACTTATAATATTAATTTAAAATGATTACACTTCCTTATACTTCTTGTATTTCAATATATCTTAATAATATCCTCTCTTATATTGTCAATATTGTACTTCATCTGGGTTCTGACTATATTTGTTATCTTATTCTTGTTTAGATTTGTTTCATCATCAACTATGTGTGTTTGAAAAGTGTATTTTTTTATTGATCCAGCTTGGGTACAGTTTATGATTGCAAGATAATGTGCCATAGGAATGAGAGTCAATTTTAAATGTTATTGTTGTTGCTAGCACTTTCTTCCTAGAACTAGTTTCCATTGATGAGTGCCTTTCAATGTAATTTTAATTAAAGATTCGGGCTCAAGGTTGAATGGTTTTTCATTATGTACAGGGCAAAAAGGTTAAAGTTCCAATATTCCTTGTCCCAGCTACCCAAAAGGTTTGTCTCCCAAATGCAATCCTAAAATAATTGGTTGCTTAAAGTTGTCCATAAGAGGAGAGAAATTTGTCTAACACATCCTAATCTACATGTATGGATGGACTTATATAGTCTTCTAAATTTTTATCAATCTGCAAAAAATTTAAAAAATCACTCCAAACAGCTACATCAGTATCAATCCATTCATGGCTAACATCTTTAGTGTCATGCTCAATTCCACTGTTACTCATGTCAGAGACATCTTCTTCACATTTCTTTTTCACAAAACTCATGAAATGAAAAAAAAATTATCTTCATCTTCGGACAAATTTACTATAGGTTCTATGTTTTCGTTGTCAATCATTTTCAATGTAAGTGTGGTGGAGAGTGAATGAAAGAAGATAATTGCGAGTAAGACTTTAGTTAATTAGAATTTATAATTAAAAAAATAAGAATCAAGACTTTAAAGATTAATAAGATTTTAATTAAGTGTCAATATAATATCATGTTTTTTAATTTATAAGGACACATCCTGCAAAAAAAAAAAAAAAGCAGAGTGTGTTCTTATAAAAAAAATTTATTATAAGGATAAAATTTTAATTTATATAAAAATAATTTTAATTTTTGTAAAAAAAATTGTAAATATTATAATTAAATAGTTTAATTGTTAAAATAATTAAGCTAAGGGATTTATAAATAAAAAAAAAAAATTATTTATAAATTTTAATTGCTAATTAAGATCTTCTTAAATATTTATTTAATTACTTAAAATATAGTAAATTATAATTAATTAAATCTAAAAATAGAATTTTTATTTATTGGTAACCTTCTATTATAGGTAAAAAAAAATGTAACCATATGGTTGCAATAAAAATGTAACCATTGAATAGTCACCCATATATATATTTATTTAATTAAAATTCTAATTTAGATAACTCTAAATATAAATTTTAATTTAATATTTATAAAATCATACCTTAGGAAGATTTGAAAATAAAATAAAAAAAGAATTCTTTTCCATCCTTAGTATTAATTGTCTAATAAATATTATGAAAATTACTTAATTTAAGATGATCAAAAATTAATTAAATAATTATTTTTCAACTCAAATTTAATTTTCTACAAATATATATATCTAATTGAATTCAAAATCTAGTGTATTTAAAATAAAAAAAAAAATTAAAATTCATTAAAAGAAAATAAAATAAATTTGGAAAAATTATTCTAATAGTCCGTCAATATCCTTGTTACGTCTAAATATATTGACATCTTTTCTCAACGCAGCAAAATTTTAGGGAAAAAAAAAACAAATGTCATCTGATATGCATTCTAAGCAACATCAAGACTTAGAAATTAGCAACTTTTTCATTCTCATGATCTGCATGATCTCCAGCCTCATGTAAGCTCCCTTCTTCAGCGTCTGTTCCTCCTTCAATCTGCTTTAGTTTATCTGGCCAACCAGACGCCCTTCTCCTAGCTTCACTACGAGCTGCCTTTTCAGCTATCTTCATTTCTTTGAATTCCTGTTCGAACTTGGCTTCATCCTCAGGTGAAAAGAAGAGAACCTCAGTGTTCCCAAGTTCTCCATAGAGCTTCTCAATTTTAGTTTTCCAAAAGAGACCTGTTTCTGTGTCCATCTTGCAGTAAGGTGTTTTCAGCAGGTACTCATCAATCCCACCAGCCTTGTCTATGCAACGAAGGGCGTGGGTTGTCACTTTGACTCGAATATGACGGTCTAGGATGTAACTAAAAAGTCGCTTATCCTGGACATTTGGCTTCCATGTCCTCCTTGTCCTGTAGTCACAAGAAGGCAATTCAGTAAACATCTTTTCATATTATTTTGGGAAAAATAGAACTTGATAATGCTAAGCCGAATCAAGCAAATTATCCTGTTTCAGATTTATGGCTATCTATGTTAGGTAATTTGGGTAAAGAAATCCTTGGGGCATTGAGCAAAGCATAAACGTAGAATACATATATAATTGCTGAGGGACTACCTCTGTTAATATATCAAACGATTAACATCAAAGTAACTTGATAATTAATGAAGTAAATGAATAGTAAAAATAAATACATTATGGATTATGGATTATGCACAAAGCTGAATCTTCCAAAACAAACATTTGCTATCATCAACCAAACTTTGTTTTTCAATGAACTTGAGACTTTAGGAGACTACTTTTGCAGCAACACTAATGAACTTGAGACTTTGGAAGACTACTTTTGCAGCAATACTAGTTAGACATTCTGATATTAAAGGGAAATTTCAGTTGAACTGCAGACAATTTACACGAAAAGGTTCTCCAAATACAACTTGGCTAACATTAGCAGCACATAGAAACATTCAAATACCAATTATACAAAGTAAATTCAAAGACATCGGGTGGACTCATAGAAGGCCTCAAAAACTCAACGAACGATCTATGAAAGGAGTTTAAGATAACATTCAGGGTTCCATGTTTCACAATTAAAAGACAATGTAAAGAAGTCCAGTAACAGCTAACATGACTAATTCACAGATCTCAGCCTATCCTCGAACAAAATCATTCACCAATGGAGGCTTAAAAGGACTAACATGGCTGTGTACTTTTCTCTAATCTTTAATATCTCTAGTCAACAAAACTGAAAACTATGTACAACACTAAATCTTAAAAGGACTTGCAAAATTCTAAAACAAATTCTTCTAGTTTGCTGCAACACAAACTCCAATCAACAATTCCAAATTGAAGTCCATGAAATTTCAAAATAAGAGAATCCAATTTACAACACGATTATTGCATTGCACCATCAAATTACTACTGAGACAACACAACGAATCATTCGACAAAAGTAAAAGTAAAATCAAATTGCAAATGCACAAATCCTTCTAATTCAACATAGACACCTTCTAATGCAAATGCAAATGCACTCAAAAAAAAAAAAAAAAAAAAAAGAAATTATGAATTTGATAAAAACCTAGAAACCGAAATGAAATAAAGAGAACAAACTTGTTTCCTCCATCTTCACTGACGCTATTGCCGAAGCGAATGTGGCGACCGGCGAAGATGCCCCTTTTGGCCCGACCCATTACGATTTTAGAGTCGGGCACATATTTTCTCAGAGAGTCCTTCACTCCCGGAGCTAAGTTCTTCTCTCCCACTTTTTTCATTATGTTTTTTATCATTTCTCTTCCTCTAAACGCCATTTTCTCTTTTGTAGATACGTTTCGGGATGAAAAAGCTTAAATATTTCTGGGATTTCGGGCACGGAAATGGGAGACACCGCGATTCTGGACGGCGATTAGATAGAAGATAATAGTTCTCGCTTCTGCTACTGAAATATTGATGTCGACTGTTCGTTTCGCTACACAGGATACTTTTCTAAAATTTACGCGGACCCACGTATAACATAATAATAATAGTAATAAGTAAGCCATATAATTATTTTTTCACTTTTTTTTTAAAAAAATAAATTTAAAATTTAGGTTACTCCGATATTTTTTTTTTAAGTGAATTGCTATAAAGATTTTAGTTGTTATTTAAGTTG
The DNA here is from genome assembly GCF_029168945.1 of Cannabis sativa. Classification (NCBI taxonomy): domain Eukaryota; kingdom Viridiplantae; phylum Streptophyta; class Magnoliopsida; order Rosales; family Cannabaceae; genus Cannabis; species Cannabis sativa. The sequence goes on along the minus strand of NC_083608.1, from coordinate 10,333,241 downwards.
CTCTGTTAATTATTATAGAGATTTCTATATAAAATTACGTAAAATGCAAAAAAAAAAAAATTATGTTAAAGTGTTAAAATAAAAAAGTCCCTAAAAAATATAACAAAATAGTGTTTAATGTAGGGGTAGAAATTCTAATTTTTTGAAAGAGGAAGGAATTAATATTTTTTTTCGAAATATTTAAGTAGGTATGAAGATTGAACTTGGAACTCTTAAGAGTTTTAAAAGTTTTTTTTTTTTTGAAGAACTGATCTTCAACAATAAATAGCACCCAAATGTTCAGTTACAAGATCAGAAAATACAATCGGAGGAACCAATGTTGTTCCAAACCAAATCTTTATCCATTCCTAATGCTTTTTTAGTTAGTGCATGAGCAATGGTATTGCTGCCTCTAGGAATATGATAAACTTGGACACTAGTAAAAGAAGACAAAGATAATAATACTCTGTTAACTAAGTCAGAAAGCGGAGATCTATCTTTCCACTTGTGCTTGATTTTATTTACTAATGCCAGGCAGTCAGATCTAACCGAATCCAAAGGAAACTTCACATTTTCGCACCATTGAAGAGCTGAATAGAGAGCTTGAGCTTTAGCCATAATAGGAGAAAAATCATCAAGCATTGATAAGCAGAAACCAGCAACAACATCGCCCCTATAATCTTGAATAACAACACCAAAACCAATCTTCAAGTCATCTTTACTAAGTGTTGCATCAGTACTTAGGATAAACATCTCCTGTTGCGGTAAAGGAAGTGACTCCTGAGCAGAATCTGAGGTATTATGGACTGCAATGTTGGAAACCCCTTGAGATCTTGAATAATCCTGCAAGTAAGTAACCAATTTTCCACATCTGCAATAGGAGCTATATTAGCATTAAACAATGAATGATTTCTCCCATTCCAGATGGCCCAAAGTATGCTGAAAATTAAACATAGATCTTCCTTACTCAAATTGTCGAAACCTGCTAAAAGAAAATCTTTTATGTCATCAAGCTTATGATCGTTATAAAATTGAAAAAATCTAGTTTTACTCCAAATTTGGACTACTATGGAACACCCTAGGAGTGCATGAGTGACTGTATCAACATGATTAGAGCAAAGGGAGCAGTTTGGGTTATCAAGAATTTTCCTATTGAACAGGTTGAAGGAAGTAGGAAGAATATGTTTAAAAGCCTTCCAAATGAAGTGCTTTATTTTCGGAGGGATGTTAAGGTTCCAAATAGTTTTCTGCCAGCTTTTAAAATAGTTTGAGTTAGAGGAGGAAGGAGAGGAACTATTGTGGGGATCTCAAGAGGAGGCAAGGTGGTAGGATGAATTAACAGTTAAGATCCCAGAGGAATGATGGCCCCAAATACGTGAATCCTCTCTGGTGGGGTCAATAGGGATAGTAAGAATGGCATAAATAATATACTCAGAGAAAAAATCATGGAGCTTATTAAGATCCCAAAAACCAGGATCATTTATAAAAAAAGACACCGTGTTTTTAGGAGGATAAATGTTGTCTTTAAAGCTGAGAATCTTGAAACCAGGGATCCAACTGCTATGAAGGGTGGAGATCGATTTACCATTCCCAACCTTTCAGATAAGCCCTTGTTTAAGAAGGTCCCTACCCCACAAGATACTACTCCAAGAATATGAAGGATTATGGCCCTTAGAAGCAGCAAGAAAGTCATTATTCTTAAAATATTTTGCTTTAAGAATTCTGGAGAGTAGTGAATTTTGATTAGTGAAGATCCTCCAGGCTTGTTTTGCAAGAAGAGCTTGATTGTGGAAGACAAAAGATCGGAAACCTAACCCCCCAAAAAACTTAGAAACACAAAGGGAGTTCTAATTTTTCCAATGGATTTTAGCCTCATTACCTATAGAACCCCACCAAAATTGAGCAATTAGTTTATCGAGCTCTTTACAAATGGACACATGAATTCTGAAGCAAGACATTGCATAAGAAGGGATTGCTTGGAGAACTGCTTTAATAAGAGTCTCTTTCCCAGCCTTAGAGAAAAATTTATTATTCCAAATATTTAATTTTTCACTTGCTTTCTGAAGAAGGTAATTGAAGGAAGACTTCTTGGATCGGCCAAAGCATTCCAGAACACCTAGGTATTTAGACACAAAAGGTTTATTATCAAGACCGAGAGTATTATAAAACAGATTCCTATCATGAGTATTAGTATTGAGAGAAAAAAGGACGGAAGATTTGGAAAATTTACAGATTGACAGTTGATTTATTGCAAAGGAAAAGGATGTCTTGAATGGCCCTGCAATTACTAGGTGTAACTGCAGTAAATAAAAGGCTGTCATCAGCAAAAAGAAGATGAGAAATTGGAGGAGCAGATCTACCATTGGAAATGCCACTAAAACCACTAGTTCTGGTTCTAATGCGAATAGCAACTGAAAGACCTTCAGCAACAAGGAGAAAAAGATAGGGTGATAAAGGATCACCCTCCCTAATTTCCCTAGAGGGAGAAAAGAAAGTTAGGAGAACATTATTAATGGATAATATAAAGGATACCAAGGAGACACACTTAAGAATCAGGGAGACTAAACTGGAAGGAAAGCCAAACTTGGTAAGGATGCCTTCAATAAAATTCCATTCCACCCTATCGAAAGCTTTTTCCATATCAAGTTTTAGAGCCACCCAACAAACTTTACCTCCTTTCCTATTGTTTATTGCATTAATAACTTCATTAGCAATAAGGACGTTATCAAAAATGATTAAATCACTAAGGAAAGCGCTTTGGTTATTGGAAATCAGATCGCTTAAAACCAACTTGAGCTTGTTGGCAATAGCTTTGGAAATTAATTTATAAATAGTAGAACAAAGACTAATTGGCCTAAAGTCTCTAATGGAAGAAGCCTTATTCTTTTTAGGAATTAGAATTAAAATGGTTTCATTAATAGGAGAGATGTAAGTTTGATTATTCAACACATCAAGAACCGCAGAACATAAACTACTGCCCACACTTGACCAATTCTTCTGATAAAAATAGGTAATCAAACCATCAAATCCTGGTGCTTTATCACCAGCCAATTGAAACAGAGCCGATTTGACTTCATCAGGAGTGAAAGGAAGGCTGAGGAACTGAAATTGGTTAGTAGAAAGGAAATTATTAACACCCTAAAGAATAGAATTAATTGAGTGAGAATTAGAGCCTTGAGAGGTAAAAATATTTGTGTGGAAAGCACAAAAATTATCACAAATAAGTTGTAAATCATGGACAACCGTACCATCATCAAGGGTAATGTGAGTAATGGAGTTTGTCCTTCTTCTAGAAGAGGCTTTATTATGAAAGTATTTGGTATTTTTATTGCCAGCCTTAAGCCAAGAAGTTCTAGAACGTTGTTTCCAGTAGACTTCTTCTTTATAAAGGGCAGCATCCAGAGAAGATTGAATTTTTTTTGCATACTGAAGATCAGCATCACTAACTGTCGAGGAAGAGTGGATATTCTCCAAAGTAGTTTGTGTTGGGTTTTATGCCCTAAATAAAACTCTATTTCAATGTAATCTTTATTTTTTAAATATCAATAAAGAAACAGAAGTATTTTCATCACGTTGTGTGTCATTTAGTTCATGCTATCATTTATATGTTTATTTGATTTATAAATTCATCCAAATCCTTATCACATTTATATTCATGTTTATTGTGTCGTTAGCACAGTGGAAAGTAATTAAGATTATGTGATTAAATATATATTCTTATATTGATCAGTACACAGGGTTTAACTGATATGATAATCTACAACATAGTTTACTTGCACCTTGGATAAGTGTTATATCCTTTCCAAGGCATTGGTTAAAGTAAAGCTTGGGTTGGATGCATGGAGTATGCATCGGAATGGACCGATATTGAACTTTGAATCAGATATGTTAAACTTACCGTAATATCAATTCAATTCAATATCACCTAGTTGATCCTAGATCAAATGATCTTAATCCTAACATGGTTAGGTTCGATCTCAAGAGTATTATACATGTTCTTTGATTTGTTAGTTAAGCCTACTTTTTGGTCAGGGTAATACGTACATTTTGGAAACATGGTAGTGCAATTGAGTAGGAGCGCTAAACATAGATATGGAATCTATAGCTTCTATCTAGCACATAGAAGTGAAATGATGGTTTCTTTCGAGCTTGGCTAAATAGAGATAAATGGTTGAGTTGTCATTTAAGAGATTATGTTTAGTTCATTGAAATATCATTTATAGGTGGCTAAGTGTTTTAAGGATAAAATACATTGAAGGGTGTAACGGTAATTTAATCCCTATACAATGTAAATCATCTATAGAGGGTCATTGATTATAGGGATTATAACAATGGATAACAAATAGCGTATCTATATCGTGGAACATATAGAGCGTTATATATAACTGAGAGTGCAATTCCAAGTTCTATGGTGGATGCAACAAGGAATTAATAAGTTAGTGAATTTACTTGGTAAGTTCTGGCTCTGCTTATTGGAAGCTCAGATATATAGGCCCATGGTCCCCATACTAGTTGAGACAATACTACTTGTAAGACTCAATGAATTGATTTTGATTAATCAATTATAATTCTAAAATTAGACTATGTCTAGTTTATGAATTTTCACTAAGCAAGGGCTTAATTGTGAAGAAAGAGTTTGTAGGGTTTAATTTGTTAATTAAGAGACTTTGATTAGTCTAATTAATAAATATATTAAATGACAATATTATTTAATAATTAATTTTTAGTTATTAAATAATTAGAATTGGCATTTAAGTGGTTAAATTGGAAAATTGACATTTTTGAGAAAATAAGATGGAAAAATGACAAAATGGCAAAATTGCAAAGTGGGGCCCATTATCCATTCCTTGGCCGGCCACTTTGTATGGATTTTACCATTTAATTTTTTCAATATTTTAATGCCAAATAAATCTAACCTAACCCTAGGTGGTTTCCTATAAATAGGTAGTGATGGCTTTAAGGAAAAGATGATGCATCTCATTCCTTTAGATAAAATTTGAGCCTCCTTCACTAACCCTAGCTGAAACCTCTCTCTCTCTCTTCCTCTCTTCCTCTCTTCTAAACCGAGTCTATAGTGAAAGAGTGAGTGCCCACACACATCAAGTAGTACTCAATCATAGTGTGTAAGGCTGTGAAGAATCCAAATTCAAGAGAAGGAGATTCGGACTCAGATCTTGGTGATACTCTGCTACAGAAAGGATACAAGGGTTAGAGATCTGAGTGGAAGGAGACATTATATTCCGCTGCAACCACTATAAGGTTTCTTATACTTTGTATGTGTTTATTTCATATCGTCTTAGAAGTTCATATTTAGGATGTTAAATAACATACTTGTTAGTAAATCTAAGATCCTGGTAAAATAATTCCAATAGTTTGAAGGCTCTTAATGGTATGCCTGAAATTGAATTTTTGACCATCCCACTCTTTATTTTATTAACACACTTGTGTTGACAATTTAGAAAATAAGATAGAGGATTACTATGATCATCACGGTTCTCAAAAGACCAATTATTTTGGAGAATGCTAAAGAAGTCAGGCTCGGAAAGCCAATGATTTTCAAAACAAAACCTATTGGTGTGGGAACTTTTATTTTTAGGATCGTTAAGGATTATTTTCAAAGCTCTATGGTCAGAACCAAAATAAGAAAGATGTCTAAGGGTAGCCTTAGGAAAAAAGGCCAACCAAGCTTTATTGACAATACTCCAATCAAGCCTTTCGAAAACATAACCATGCTTCCAAGTAGAACGATTACCAATGAAAGGTAGTGGAGAGAGATTAAATTTATTAATGAATGATTGAAAATTGGACATGGCATATGGAGAACGTTTAGTACAAGTAGACTTGTCATTAAGACCTAAATAATCGTTAATGTCTCCAATTATGATCCATGGGGCTAAAGGAGCAACTGTTGGAATTATTTTACCAATATCTTAGATCTACTCACAAGTATGCTGTTTAGCATCCTAAATATGAACTTCTAAAACGATTATAAATAAACACATATAAAGTACGAGAAACCTTACATTGGGTGCAGCGGAATAATATGTCTCCTTCCACTCAGATCTCTAACCCTTGTATCCTTTATGTCGCAGAGTATCACCAGGATCTGAGTCTGAATGTCCTTCTGTTGAATCTAGATTCTTCACGATCTTCCACACTATGATTGAGGTACCACTTGATGTGTGTGGGCACTACTCTATCACTCAAGGGGTTCGAATCAACTATGAAGAAGAGGGAAAGAGAGGGGGCGGCTAGGTTAGGTAGAAGGCTCAGGTTTTTCTCAGAAAGGAATAAGATGAATCATCTTTTCCTGAAGCCATCACTACCTATTTATAGTATGCCAGCTAGGGTTAGGTTTGAATTATTTGGCATTAAAATAATAAAAATATTAAATGATAAATCCTACATAAGTGGCCGGCCAAGGCTTATGGATATGGGCCCCACTTTTGCAATTTGTTGTTTTATCATTTCTATATCTCATTTTCTCAAAAACGCCAATTTTCAAATCCAACCATTTAAATGCCAATTTCAACTATTTAATAACTAAAATTAATTATTAAATAATATTGTCATTTAATATATTTATTAATTAGACTAATCAAAATCTCTTAATTAACAAATATACCCTAGAAACTCTTTATTTACAGTTTTACCCTTGCTTAGTGAAGAATTCATGAACTAGACATAGTCTAATTTTAGAATTATAATTGATTAATCAAAATCGATTAACTAAGTCTTACAAGTTGTATTGTCTCAACTAGTGTGGGGACCATGGGCCTATATATCCGAGCTTCTAATAAGCAGACCAAGAACTTACCAAGTAAATTTACTGACTTATTAATTCTTTGTTGAATCCACGCATAGAACTTAGAATTTCACTCTCAGCTAAATAGAACGCTCTATATGTTCCACCATATAGACACGCTATTAATTATCCATTGTTATAATCCTAATTTGATCAATGATCCTCTATATAGATGATCTACATTGTATAGGGATTAAATTACCGTAACACCCTACAATGTATTTTATCCTTAAAACACTTAGCCCCATCTAAATGATATTTCAACGAAGTGAAATGAGTACTCAACCATTTATCTCTGTTTAGCCAAGCTCGAAGGAAATCATCATTTACTTTCTATTTGCCAGATAGAAGCTATAGATTCCATATTTATAGCGCTCCCACTCAATTGCACTATCGTGTTCCCAAAATGTACGTATCACCCTGACTTGAAAGTAGGCTTAACTAACAAATTAAAGAATACGAATAACACTCTTGAGATTGAACCTAATCATATCAGGATTAAGATCATTTGATCTAGGATCAACTAGGTAATATTGAATTGAATACATATTACGGTAAGTTTAATAAATCTATATCAAAGTTCAATATCGATCCCTTCCGATGCATACTCCATGCATCCAACCCAAGCTTTACTTTAACCAATGCTCTGGAAAGAACATAGCAGTTTTCCAAGATGCAAGTAAACTCTGTTGTAGATTGTCATATCAGTAAAACTCAGTGTTCTAATAAATCTAGGAATCTTTAATCACATAGTCTTGATTACTTTCCACTGTGCTGACGACATAATAAACAAGAACATAAATGTGAAAAGGGTTTGGATGAATTTATAAATCAAATAGACAAGTAATTGACAATGTGAACCAAATAATACACAAATGAATGAAAAATACTTTTGTTTCTTTATTGATATTGAATAATAGAGATTACATTGAAATAGAGTTTTATTTAGGGCATAAAACCCAACAAACTCCCACTTGCACTAATATAAAACTAATCAGTACATCTCAATTAATCCTAAATTCTGACGGTGCTTTTCGAATGCAGTTCCTGCCAAGACTTTGGTGAATGGATCAACTAAGTTGTCCTCTGTGTCCACTTTTTCCACCAGTAAATCCCCTCTTGCCACATATTCTCTGATGATGTGATATTTCCTTTCTATATGCTTGCTTCTCTTGTGGCTTCGAGGCTCCTTACTGTTGGCTATACTCCATGCATCCAACCCAAGCTTTACTTTAACGAATGCTCTGGAAAGAGCATAACATATATCCAAGATGCAAGTAAACTATGTTGTAGATTGTCATATCAGTAAAACCCAGTGTTCTGATAAATCTAGGAATCTTTAATCACATAGTCTTAATTACTTTCCACTGTGTTGACGACACAATAAACAAGAACATAAATGTGAAAAGGGTTTGGATGAATTTATAAATCAAATAGACAAGTAATTGACAATGTGAGCCAAATAAGACACAAATGAATGAAAAATACTTCTGTTTCTTTATTGATATTGAATAATAGAGATTATATTGAAATGTAGTTTTATTTAGGGCATAAAACCCAACAAACTCCCACTTGCACTAATATAAAACTAATCAGTACATCTCAATTAATCCGGACATAGAAGTGAAATGATGATTTCCTTCGAGCTAGGCTAAATAGAGATAAATGATAGAGCGTTCATTTTAGTGATTATATTAGTTCACTAAAATATAATTTATAGGTGGCCAAGTGTTTTAAGGATAAAATACATTGAAAGGGTGTAACGGTAATTTTGTCCCTATGCAATGTAGATCATCTATAGAGGATCATTGATTATTGGGATTATAACAATGGATAATCAATAGCGTATCTATATCATGGAACATACAGAGCGTTCTATGTAACTGAGAGTGCAATTCCAAGTTCTATGGTGGATCCAATGAGGAATTAATAAGTTAGTGAATTTACTTGGTAAATTCTAGATCTACTTATTAGAAGATCGGTTATATAAGCCCATGGTCCCCATACTAGTTGAGTCAAACTGCTTGTAAGACTCAGTTAATTGATTTTACTTAATCAATTATAATTCTAAAATTAGACTATGTCTAGTTGATGAATTTTTTACTAAGGTATGGCTTGATTGTGAAGAAATAGTGTTTTGGGGTTTATTTGTTAATTAAGAGACTTTATGGAGTCTAATTAATAAGTATTATAAATGACAATTTTATTTGATAGTTATTTTAATTATTAAATAAATAGTTTTGGCATTTATAGGGCTGAAGTTGAAAAAATTGGTATTTGTGAAAAATAGATAAAATAGTTGAAAAAATGGAAAAAAACCAAATTTGTATGGGGCCCATTAAGTGGCCGGCCATATGTGCTAATTTTCACTCTATTTTTATCAATTTTTTATTCTTAATAATTCAACCATAACCCTATTGGACAATAGTATAAAAGGAAGGCTATCGTCTCATTATCCAACTAATACCTCCAAAGCTAAAAACCTAGTTTTCTCTCTGGGTTTGATGAGACCTCTTCCTTCTTCTTTCTCTTCGATTTTCGAAACACTATAGCCTCTCTTCACAAACAATTTCAAGCCTTAGTGATTGAGTGCATGCCCATACATATCAAGTAAGTCCTCAATCATTGTGTGTAAGACTGTGAAGAATCCAAACACAAAAAAGGAGTTTCGAGCTCAGATCTTGATGATACTCTGCTACAGAAAGGATACAATTGTTAGAGATCTGAGCGAAAGAAGTCATTTAATTCCACTGCAACCACTGTAAGGTTTCTTAAACTTTAGATGTGTTTAAATTACATTATTTTAGAAATTCATATTTAGGATATTAAATAATATACATGGTAGTAAATCTAGATCCTGGTAAAATATAATCCAACACATTCACCCTAATGGTGTTTCTTACATTTCGGACACCAAGGATAAGATCGAAATGAAGATCTGCGGCCCTGACAACCACCTCTGTTTCTTCGAAACTTCCTATTGCCCCTTGATATTTCGCAAGCATCATCTTTTCGTTTGGGATCAGGGTTACCACCGTCGGTCCCCTTACTGATATTACCACTTATAGGAGGATTCGATGTTGTGACAACATCCTTTGTAGTTTGCTCCTTTATTACATGTTGCTCACCCTCCTCAGCAATTAAGGCTAGCTCAACCACTTTCTTACAAATTTTCATGAGTAGTGGTAATTCTCAAGTTCCGACTGATTGTGGCATTCAGTCCTGTCACATATTTTTGTTTCCTGGTGAAATCTATAGGCACCAGATCACCAGCAAATTTGGACAACCGATTAAATTCCAGTGTATTCGGCCACAATCATTTTCCCTTGAGTCAATTTCACAAAGTCCTCCATATGTGAGGTCCTCACATCGATGTTATAAAATTTTTCCTTAGACAAACTCTTCAACTCATTCCAAGTCATCACACTGACATCGCGAGTCTACCCCACAATATCCCACCAAACGCGGGCATGATCTTGTAACATTAAAGATGCACAATTTACTCTCTCTGTTCTCGTCACCCCCATATTATCAAGGATACGGGTGATTGTACTCATCCACTGCTTATTTTTAATTATATCAGCACCTCTCAGAAAAGTTGGAGGTTGCAGCTTCACAAATCGCTCAAACACTAAATCACTATGCAACAACATGAACCCCTAGTTACCCACCACTGACACGAAAGCTGGTGGTAACACTTGCTCTACAGGGGCAGCCAGTGCGGGTTGTCTTAACCGACACAATTCTTCCTCTTAACAAAGTATGATACCTCACATTTCTTAAAACATCTGCTGCCAGTCAGTAGGCGAATTAGCATTGCTAACGCCCGCATTATCCCCTGGATTTTGCGGAGGCGCAAGCGGTGTCGATGGATTGGTTTGGTCTGTACCAAGATCCACTTGCTCCCCCTATGGTCTATATGATTGTGAAGGGTCTATTTTTACAAGTACCCCTGTAATCAACAACCCCAGCGAGTTAAGCACCAATACCACACTTATGCACTTATTGCCTTAAACCCTAACTCAACTATTTCATTTTAATTAAATAAACATTTATCTTATAACATTCTAAGCATGGCATCATATATCACATAAATACGCTAGATGCTCACCTACTGCCTAAAATGGAAAGCGGTAAATAAATAATCATATCAGCAGTAAAATGTTTACTCTCAACACTTACTGCTCCACAAGCTGAGCTTGTCTCTGACGATGATTGTACATGTTCGGTCGGTCTACAGGAAGTTTAAAAACTTTGGTGCTCTGATACCAAACTGTAAAGCCCTAACAATAAGGCAAGCTACGCTAACCAATAAATAAACCCTATTCCCCTAATCCAAGATTACTAGATGGATAAGCAAGGGAAAATTTAAACTTTTATCTAAAACAGAATAAAAATTAAACTTGTAATAACTTTAAACTTTACAATCAAAAGTGATATATTTTGGGATCCCAAAACTATTTTACAAATTATTACAAGTTCTTTTCACTAGCTGATGTAAGCGGCGAAATCAGAGTTACAAAAGTGCATCACTGGTAGACCCCAACCCGCTTGGTCTAGTGTGGCCCGAACATGTACAAGCACCGCCAAGCTCTCACACTGATGGCTCATCAGAGACAGATTTACCCTTTCCTGGACAGTAGAGCACCCGTGAGCCAAGCCCAGCAAGACAGTAAAATATCAATAATCATAACCAACATATCACATATACAATAATGCCATTCATATTTGTCTATTTAATATAGACCCGCGTGTTACGCTTACACGTCTATTTATTTCTATGTGGCATAGACCCACGTGTTATACTAACATGTTTAAATACAATAAGGCTTTACAACGGTTCATCTTGGTTCTAGTTACCGAGTCCAACCCGATTATGCCTTGAACGCATAATCCTTAATCTCAATACATACTGGCATAGCATTTACACATTAAAAATCACTAGGGTAAACCCTAATCCCGATTTCTTGTTCCAATAAATATAGATATATATTTCCAGCAGTAGTGACACAAGGGCATGGCCAATTCCAATTTTCATCAGCAAGACTTCCAATAACAGACACAATCTCGTAGCAAATAATATAAAATATTGGAATAATTGATTAATGTGTATATAATTGTTATTTCAAAACTAAACCATTCACATTGTTGGAAGAGACCAATAGTACGTACGTTGTCAACATCCTCAAGGGGATTCAATTAAAAAATAAAAAATCCTCCAGGAAGGATATATAGGGTGTCGCAAAAGTCCTATGCCGCTGTCATAAGTTATTGAAGATCATTTTCAAAAAATAGACCAACTCTACCTAATTCTTGACTTTTTTAAACACTATTGTTCCCATCTTTTACCAAATATAATAGAATAAATTTATTTGTTTTTACAAAAGCTTATTATTAATCTCTATTCAAATTTTTGTTTATATATATAAAAAAACTCACTGAGCATGTTTTTACTTGCTTGCAGGTGTTTTGACACTTAATAAGTCAATGTCATAACCATAACCAACCATCCTTTGGTTGTTTCTTTAGCGTTTTTCTCAACGAGATTTTACAGTTAACTATATAAAGGTTCAAATGAATGATTGAAGACGATCCATGTGTAGATTTAAAATTGTTATATCGAATTTAAAATAATAAAACTAGAACGAATTGCCGATAGAAAATTCTGGCTGAGTCGCGAACAATATCGCTTTCTTTAAGACGTTTCGCGGCTCTGCTCGAAGTGTGCACGACAGACTAACAACCACGGTATTTTCAGGATAAAACAGCCTCTCGTATACGATATGTTCTGCACCGAACAATATCTGTAATATCCCGATAAGTTAAATGGTAAATAATTAGGGTTTATATTGATATTATGAATTAATCAGGTAATAAGTGGGATTATGATCCTACTAATTTATTTCAGCATAAAATTTAAATTTTGCTATAAGTGAGTAAATAATCGTAATTTGTTAATTACGGAGATTTATATAGCATGTGTGAATGTAATATGAGCTATATGTGGAATAAAAATATTTTCAAGTTTGGCGACCCTGGAGACCCGATTGGAGGCCAAAAATGTCACAACAGTTTTAGTTAGAAATATTGATGAGATTATTGGGATAAGTTGATTTTAGAAATATTGGGGTATTTTAGGGTACTCGAAGTTGACCAAATACCCTAAAAATAGAGATTTCTTAGTGGCTAAGAAATAATAAGATAATTATTAATAATAAAGTTTTTATTAATATTATTATATTATTATTATTAATATATTATATTATATTATTATTATTATTATTATTATATTATTATAATATTATTTATATATAAGTTAACGTAAGTTAACTTTTATATATATATATATTAAGTTATCGTTGAAATGTAACGTAACGAACGACGAACGAAACCCTCGTTCTCCCTCCTTCGATAAAACCTTCTCCCCTTATATCTATTTTCTTCAATTTTCAATCCAAAACTTAGCGATCTAAGCTCTGGTAGTAGCAGGATAGCAAATCTTTGAAGAGGGAAGCTTAAGGGCCGGGATCATCGAGGATAGTTCTCCACTTGGATTGATTGAAATGTATGAACCTGGATTAAAGGTAAGAAAAGTATATTGTACTGCATAGTACGTTGTATGTAATACCGTTAGTATTGTTATGAATTGATCAATATTGAGATATAGTTAATATTGTTATATATAGAAAAGTATATTGTAATCGCATAGTACGTTGTATGTAATACCGTTAGTATTGTTATGAATTGATCAATATTGAGATATAGTTAATATTGTTATATATAGAAAAGTATATTGTACTGCATAGTACGTTGTATGTAATACCGTTAGTATTGTTATGAATTGATCAATATTGAGATATAGTTAATATTGTTATATATAGAAAAGTATATTGTACTGCATAGTACGTTGTATGTAATACCGTTAGTATTGTTATGAATTGATCAATATTGAGATATAGTTAATATTGTTATATATTGAAAAGTATATTGTACTGCATAGTACATTGTATGTAATACAATTAGTATTGTTATGAATTGATTAATATTGAGATATAGTTAATATTGTTATATATTGAAAAGATTGATTGGTTGAGTATTGATAATGTGATAATATTATGCATGTGATATGTTGGCTCACCTGATTAGGTGATGCAATTTTCCTGGTAACGTACTGGGCGTAAGTACGGGCGTTAGTGATATATGATGAGTACCGAGTGTAGGTACGGGCTCACCTGATTAGGTGATGCGATTTTCCTGGCAACGTACTGGGCGTAAGTACAGGCGTCAGTGACATGATAAGTACCGGGCGTAGGTACGAGCTCGTCTAGTTAGACGATGCGATATATTGGTGCCAGATTGTGGCACGGGCTCACCTGATTAGGTGATGCAATTGTATGATATATGGGTGCAGGTTTTTGGGCATAGGCTCACCTGATTAGGTGATGCAGTTATGCGACATATGGGTGCCATGCTATGGCATGGGCTTGCCTGATTAGGCGATACAATACAAGATCATCAGATTAAAGCATCGACTTGCCTAATTAGGCAACATGATGTCATGAAGAGGGTTGCTTTATGAGGTAACATATATATTATTTATATGATTAAATGAATATGAATTCCATTATTGGTATAATGGTTTTGTATTACCAAATATCTGTATACTAATGTTTATTCGTGCGTATGCCGTAGTGATTTGGATTTCATCTTATGAACAAAGTGTGATGGTTTGATTTTTATTGTGTATAAATGACAATATTCGAATAATAAGCTATATGATTGTTATTATTACTTTTCTTGCTGAGTCCTTGTGACTCACGGGTGCTATGTGGTGCAGGTAAAGGCAAAGAAAAGCTAGATCAACCATGAGGTGGCAGTCTTCTCCAAAGAATGTACATATTGACCTCGCGGCCTGCGTCTTGGGGAGTTGCCAGGAGTTGTTTTAGACTGGTTGTATCTGCTGTGTATTTTGATTTTATGTTTAAATGGTTGTCGTACATATTTCTTTAGCTAAACTTTTTACAACAAAATGGATTCCCGGAACACACTTTTTATGCCGTTATAATGTCCATTTTTAGTGTTTTATTTTAGTCAAGTTTTTAATATTATCACGGTTTTTAATAATTAATTATTCTATTAGTATTAAACTAGTTTATAAAATCACACACGTGGCGTCCTTATAGATTAGGGCGTTACAACTTGGTATCAGAGCAGCCATGGTTTTAAAGGTCCTGAAGACTGGTCGAATATGTACATTTGCTGCGAGGACAGGTCGACTCATGGTATATAGTAAGTATTTATATTATTTGCTATTGGATTACCTGCCTAGGCAATTATAAAGTATGTTGGGAAAAGTAACATACTGATAATTTTGATAAGAATATGTGTATGGTATATGCATATTGATATTAATATCCGTCTGAGTTTTAAATAGTTAGAAGACGTGGACTAAATATGTGATAAGTTATACAGTAAGGGCAATCAAATAGTCTGATTAGCGAGCTATTTGGGCTCAGGGCAAACAATATGGAAGAGAATTATTTATGACCATAATGCTGGGAACATGTAAATTCTGTTATACAGGACATGGTTAGACGACAAGGAGAAAAAAATAAATCTAAGATTTGAAAAGATAGCAGGCTCATCTTGTGTCTGTTCTTATACTACCGAGACTTCCTGTTGTACCACTAGATGTGGTGGAATATATGAAGCCACCTTACTAATAGATCAAGAAGCAAAAACTAAATGAACCACAAATTATGGGATAAAACGAAAGGTTCTAGGGTGACCATGATAGCGGTCAAAGTGAGTATAAGAGATGGTGACCTTATCCTGAGTGTTCAAGATGCAAAAAGGCGCCATTTGAGCCAATTTAGAGCCATATCTTGTTTTTTTTTATGGGGTAGCGGGTCATCTGAAAAGAACCTACACGTAGTTAAGAAAGACTTATGTTAAAGGAGAAAAGTGTACGGGTCTTGCCCAAGTGCTGGTTATGACTCAAGGGGACAGGGATATCGGTCCTTCGGCCAACTCAAGTTAGAATTTATGGGCAATATTATAATTACTATTGATATTAAACATTGTACATTTAGTTAGAGACATCAAGAAATCTGAATGGACTGTGCATGTATGTTATTTAATGGTAATCCATTTAACAGGATAGACAGATTAGAAAGATGACAATATGAGTTAAATTGTTGATATTCCCTAGTGGAATATAGAAAATGAGTAGTTAATGGAGGCATCGATCTAATTGATTCAAATAACAAAATCTTTTGTTTAGAAGTGATCTAGCGTTACCAAAGGTGGGACAATTTATGAGTATTGTCTGGAATCCCAGATGAATTGAAGGTGATGATTGTGTAGTAATTTTGAGATTATGTAGTCGTTGGACTACCTATGTTAGCAAGAAGCATCTTGTTTTGGTAGCTCGGCATGAAGGAACTCCATGGTTGAGTGTCCTTGACTTGGGGTGGTTTCATTTAGGAAATTTTCCCATGAAGCGTGCGAGTCAGAGCAAAGCACGTTAGAAACACTTGGATTGGTTCGTGGGACCAGTCGTCAGTCCAAGAAACAACTAGAGTGATGAAGTCATGTATAAGAGCCATCATTCTATGGGCGTAAGGGCCCAATGGAGGCATAAAGTGTGTAACGTATAAAAGAACGTCAGGAAGAGTAGTGGTATCACTGAAGTAAAGAAGATTACCTAAATTACTTAAGGTAATACGGTAATGATGGAGAGTACTTTATAATTGACTGGATAGTCAATATGGTATATAAGGAGACCATTGACATTTTGGAAAAAGATTACTTTATTGTGCAATTATGGAAAGGCATACTCACCGAATGGAGAAAAGCTTATGAATTGAGATGCAATTTAATAGACACGTAATTGAGTGATTGGTGGATGTTGGATCACAAAGTAGGTTGTTTATTAAACAACGAGTTATATAATTGAGTGTAGAATAAGTTTTAAAGTGGTTAACGAAGTATGAAGATAGTGATGATTGCAGAGAAGCAATGGTATCATATGAATCAGGGAGTGAAACCTTAGTGGTGATGATGAAAAGAAACTTCAGGATCAAGGAATGATCTTTAATTAATTGTTATTAGTTGAGAATTCGGGAAATGGGTATTTCCAGTTTAGTTGTGGGTACCTAGTATGAGCAGTGTTGCCTCTACTGTATAGGTTTAATCAAATTACTTTATAATGGTGGTTAATCGTAAATGATTGGAAAAAAAAAATTAATTAAAAGTTCTGTCAATTCAAGGGAAATTGATACAAGTCAAAATAAATGGAGATGAACAAGATTTAAGTTGACAATAAGATGGGAATTCCTCGAGTTTAAGTGAACAAAAACCGATGAGGAATTGCAAGAGGTTTATGAAGGGAGTGATAGCAATTGAATTTTATTAATGAAAGAATGAAAGCAAGAAATACAATTAAGAACGACAAAGAAGCATCTACTTTCTGATAACCCACCATGAGTATACTTTGGAGTTAAGCATATTTAAGTTGGGGTAATCTCAAGATGGGAAATCCTTCAGGGAGTCACCCCGGGAAGTGTATGAGTGAGGACAAAGTACGCTAGAAAGATTCATATTAGGATGCAAAATCGGTAGTCGTTCCGAAATTATTAAGAGGAAGTGATGTGTTAATAAGCGAGAAATTTACAAGGTATTGAGACAAGTAAGTTGAGTGGAAATAAGAAGTGCTCTAATTGAATATCTATCGAAATGAATACTTAACTTGTTACTAAGTTAAGTCAAGAGATCAGCTTAGGAGATCTCATAGAAGGAATAGAAAGACATAATTATGAATTATGTACTATGGGATCTTATGATTTTGACCGAGTAGTAACGATTGGACATACAGAGTTAATATGTTGTCTATCAGTGTAGACAATTTATACTATAAATGAGAATACAAAATTCATACAAAGGAATAGTCTAATCTTGTAAAATTCCAAGGTTGATATTTTTGGCTATGATGTTAAGAATTAAAGAAGGTTATTGAGAACCATGGAAGTTAAAGCGAAAATAGTATAATGCTTTATTCTTGAAAGGTGGGTAACCTGCGAAGATCAATAGAATATTAGAAATATACTGTGAGCATATTTGATAAAGGTTAGAATATCTTAGAATAATATCTTCCCTTATGAGGTGTTTATTTAAAAAGTGATAATTAAATGTACCACTGGTTAGGTACCTTAATAAGTGTGGTACAAGAGAACTATTATATACATGTTCACTGGATTAAATAGGCTAGGTAGCCTATTAGCTAGCCTTAACTCCTGCGTTGTCCGGAGTATATAATGTGTTTCATGTCTCCATGTTGAGAAAATATGAATCAGACTCGACCCATGTTCTGAGTTGTGACGATGTTAAACTTCAGACAAATTTATTATATGAGAAAAATATCTTGTCCAGGTTTTGGACTAGAAAGATGAAATGAGACAATTCTACTAGTTAAGAAAGTGCTATAAAAAAAACAGTAAGATAGAAGCAGCAATTTGAGAATTAGAATCATAAATATTGGGGTAATATCCCGAATTGTTTAAATAAATTTCGAGGACGAAATTTCTATAAGGAGGGGATGGTTGTAATATCCCGATAAGTTAAATGGTAAATAATTAGGGTTTATATTGATATTATGAATTAATCAGGTAATAAGTGGGATTATGATCCTACTAATTTATTTCAGCATAAAATTTAAATTTTGCTATAAGTGAGTAAATAATCGTAATTTGTTAATTACGGAGATTTATATAGCATGTGTGAATGTAATATGAGCTATATGTGGAATAAAAATATTTTCAAGTTTGGCGACCCTGGAGACCCGATTGGAGGCCAAAAATGTCACAACAGTTTTAGTTAGAAATATTGATGAGATTATTGGGATAAGTTGATTTTAGAAATATTGGGGTATTTTAGGGTACTCGAAGTTGACCAAATACCCTAAAAATAGAGATTTCTTAGTGGCTAAGAAATAATAAGATAATTATTAATAATAAAGTTTTTATTAATATTATTATATTATTATTATTAATATATTATATTATATTATTATTATTATTATTATTATATTATTATAATATTATTTATATATAAGTTAACGTAAGTTAACTTTTATATATATATATATTAAGTTATCAGTGAAACAGAACAGAACGAACGACGAACGAAACCCTCGTTCTCCCTCCTTCGATAAAACCTTCTCCCCTTATATCTATTTTCTTCAATTTTCAATCCAAAACTTAGCGATCTAAGCTCTGGTAGTAGCAGGATAGCAAATCTTTGAAGAGGGAAGCTTAAGGGCCGGGATCATCGAGGATAGTTCTCCACTTGGATTGATTGAAATGTATGAACCTGGATTAAAGGTAAGAAAAGTATATTGTACTGCATAGTACGTTGTATGTAATACCGTTAGTATTGTTATGAATTGATCAATATTGAGATATAGTTAATATTGTTATATATAGAAAAGTATATTGTACTGCATAGTACGTTGTATGTAATACCGTTAGTATTGTTATGAATTGATCAATATTGAGATATAGTTAATATTGTTATATATAGAAAAGTATATTGTACTGCATAGTACGTTGTATGTAATACCGTTAGTATTGTTATGAATTGATCAATATTGAGATATAGTTAATATTGTTATATATAGAAAAGTATATTGTACTGCATAGTACGTTGTATGTAATACCGTTAGTATTGTTATGAATTGATCAATATTGAGATATAGTTAATATTGTTATATATTGAAAAGTATATTGTACTGCATAGTACATTGTATGTAATACAATTAGTATTGTTATGAATTGATTAATATTGAGATATAGTTAATATTGTTATATATTGAAAAGATTGATTGGTTGAGTATTGATAATGTGATAATATTATGCATGTGATATGTTGGCTCACCTGATTAGGTGATGCAATTTTCCTGGTAACGTACTGGGCGTAAGTACGGGCGTTAGTGATATATGATGAGTACCGAGTGTAGGTACGGGCTCACCTGATTAGGTGATGCGATTTTCCCCGGCAACGTACTGGGCGTAAGTACAGGCGTCAGTGACATGATAAGTACCGGGCGTAGGTACGAGCTCGTCTAGTTAGACGATGCGATATATTGGTGCCAGATTGTGGCACGGGCTCACCTGATTAGGTGATGCAATTGTATGATATATGGGTGCAGGTTTTTGGGCATAGGCTCACCTGATTAGGTGATGCAGTTATGCGACATATGGGTGCCAGGCTATGGCATGGGCTTGCCTGATTAGGCGATACAATACAAGATCATCAGATTAAAGCATCGACTTGCCTAATTAGGCAACATGATGTCATGAAGAGGGTTGCTTTATGAGGTAACATATATATTATTTATATGATTAAATGAATATGAATTCCATTATTGGTATAATGGTTTTGTATTACCAAATATCTGTATACTAATGTTTATTCGTGGCAGATGCCAGTAGTGATTTGGATTTCATCTTATGAACAAAGTGTGATGGTTTGATTTTTATTGTGTATAAATGACAATATTCGAATAATAAGCTATATGATTGTTATTATTACTTTTCTTGCTGAGTCCTTGTGACTCACGGGTGCTATGTGGTGCAGGTAAAGGCAAAGAAAAGCTAGATCAACCATGAGGTGGCAGTCTTCTCCAGCAATGTACATATTGACCTCGCCGGCCTGCGTGCCGAGTTGCCAGGAGTTGTTTTAGACTGGTTGTATCTGCTGTGTATTTTGATTTTATGTTTAAATGGTTGTCGTACATATTTCTTTAGCAAAACTTTTTACAACAGGGATTCCCGGAACACACTTTTTATGCCGTTATAATGTCCATTTTTAGTGTTTTATTTTAGTCAAGTTTTTAATATTATCACGGTTTTTAATAATTAATTATTCTATTAGTATTAAACTAGTTTATAAAATCACACACGTGGCGTCCTTATAGATTAGGGCGTTACAATATCGTTCGATTATACCCAAAATTATTGCTCTAAGAAAAACCATAAGGAAGAAGAAATTTATTTTTTTAGTTGAAAGGATGTGTTCTTTCATTGTTCTGATACGACTTATATAGAGAAGTCGATCCAAAATTAAACGGTAAGAAAACGGTAATATAATTGTGGAGGAGTTGGATCATGGTAGTGAAAAGTGGATTGACTAATTGCTTTTTACTACTTCATTCAACGTATAAAATAATTAATTAATAAATAAATATTTATTGAATAATTTTTTATTTTAAAAAACAAGTGACACCTCACCCGCCGGCCGACTCGGGTCGGTCGGACGGGGATGCGCGTGTGGTGTATGTGAGTCCTCACCCATGCGCACAAAACTAGGTACCCCTTGGGGCCTATACCCAAATCTCAAACTTCCACTATACATACACTTCTAATAAAATGTTTCTATCCCATGTGGGACTCCAATCACTCACACACTTCACTTTTTATCTTTTTTTACACAATTTCACAATTCCAACAATCCCCAACTTGAAATTTTTAAAAATATTTTCTCGAGCAATATCAGACAACTATAAGACAATGCTTAAATAAAGATATCTTTCGATTTGAATCTTGTGTAGTGAATACGATTTAGATTTTACTAGAATGACCAGAAGTCTTGAACTCTATCTCTAACATTGTACCATGCACCAATCTTTTAAGAATTTATTCAAACAAGCCCGTGCGTCAATGGACATGCACGTCTATCCCACTATAGTGAACGCTCTAGAAATTTTGCCCCAAATTTTATAGGAAGCGGCTCCACTCCCACATTCACATAGGTGAGTCTATCAAGAGTACTCCTGTAGCTTGGTACTCCACTCCACATAGAGTATAGATCTCATTAAGAGTTTCTATTAACTCATCCTCTTACCGCTTCAGGACTTCAAGCTTCTCATATAACAATAGCATGATCAACACATATCACTTCATAACTTGTTATTACCCATTGAACCTAATTCTTGGGATCTCCAATCATTAGGTTGGGTTACCATTATGAGTGACTCATCTTTCTAAGGGCAATAGTCTCATTCCTTTTGAAGTTTTATGGACTTTCTCTCTAGCTAGTCCTTTCGTCAAAGGATCTGCTAAATTGTCATCAGTGCGTACATGATCCACTCTAACAGCTCCTGTTGACACGAACTCTCTAACAATGTTGTGCTTACAACAAATTTGTTGTGTCTTACTGTTGTAATAACGGTGCTTGATTTTTGCAATAGTCGTCGTACTATCGCTGTAGATCAACACAGCTAGTATCGATTTTTCCCATAAGGGATTTCAGCTAGCAGGCTTCTTAGACAACCAATGATAGCACTAGCAGAGGCTAGTGCTATCATTTTAGACTCCATGGGGGATTGTGCTAAAATAGTCTGTTTCTTTGACTTCTAAGAAACAGGGTAACCAGTTATGCTAAAAGTATAACCACTTGTTGCTTTGGAGTCATTAGACAAAATGTTCAAGTTTGCATCATTGTATCCTTCAAGGACAATTGGAACCTTTGATAATGTAATCCAAGGTTCATGGTTCTCTTGAGGTATCTCATTACCCTCTCAATAACATGCCAATGCTTTATACTAGGCCTACTGGTAAACCTGCATAATAATCCCACGACATAGGTAATGTTGGGTCTCGTACAATCAGTGGCATATTAAAGCTGCCAATGATACTCGCATATTCAGATTGTCTCACACCATCACTAGTGCTCTTAAATAACTTTACAGTTGGATCATATGGTGTGCAGACCGGTTTACAGTCAAAGTAAATATATTTCTTAAAGATCTTCTCAATATAATGAGATTGATCGAAAGAAATTCTATTTTCAGACCTAGCAATCTTAATACCAAGGATTACATCAGCTTCTCTAAGGTCCTTCATATCAAAGTTAGCACATAATAATGATTTCACAACATCCACATCATGGATATTTGAACTAAATATAAGCAGATCATCCACATATAGACACATAATAGTGCAAATGTCATTCTCAGATTTATTGTAAATGCATTTGTCACTTTCATGCACTTTAAAGCCATGTGAGATAACTAAATTGTCAAATTTCTCATGCCATTGCTTAGGTGTCTACTTAAGACCATATAGAGATTTATCTAACTTGCAAACATTATGTTCCTGGCCTGGGATCACGAACCCTTAAGTTTGATCCATGTATATTTCTTCTTCTAATTCACCATTAAGGAATGTTGTCCTAGCATCCATTTGGTGCACAACTAAATTGTGCATGGCAGCAAGTGAAATTAAAACTCTAATAGATGTTATTCTAATGACAGGTGAAAAAGCATCAAAGAAATCTACATTCTCTCTTTGTCTAAAACTCTTTGCTACTAAATGAGCTTTGTGTTTGTCAACAGATCCATCAGGTTTCAATTTCTTTTTCAAAATCCACTTACACCCTATAGTTTTGCAACCAGGAGGTAGATTTGTATAATGCTAGGTTTTGTTCGTAATAAGTGAGTCCATTTTATCATCAACGACATCTTGCCACAGGTTAGCATCTAGGGAAGACAAGGCTTCTTGGAGGTTGGCACGATCCTCCTCTAAGGTGTAAGCATAAAAGTTTGAACCAAAGTGTTTATCTATTCTAGCTCTCTTGCTTCTTCTGGGTTCTATTTCACGACTCTCAATGTGCTCATTATTCCTAATTGTAGGAACATTTCTAGTAGATGCGCCCCTACTATTTCTTAATTTAAAGGGAAATCTATGTTCATAAAAATCAGCATCATTAGATTCTACTATAACATGTGCATTCAGATCATAGAATCTATATGCTTTGCTATTAACTGCATATCCAATAAATATACAATCATAGCCTATACTAGCTAGTTTTATTCTTTTAGGATCAGGAATCCTAACATAAGCTAAACATCCCTAGGTTCTAAAATAAGACACATTTGGTTGCCTATTTTTCAAGATCTCATAAGGTGAAATTTTTCTCTTAGATTTAGGAAATCTATTCACAATATAACAAACAGTTAAAATTTCACTCCACCAATGAGATACAACATAAGAATTAAACAAAATAGCCAGAACTAATTCAGTAAAGGTTCTATTTTTTCTTTCTGCTTTACCGTTCATTTCAGGTGAATATGGTGCAGTCCTTTCGTGTATCATACCATGTGAATTATAAAATTCAATAAACAAGTTCAATTCATATTCAGTTCCTCTATCACTATGAAACATTTTTATTTTCTTATTGAATTGATTCTCAATTTCAGCCACAAATAATTTGAACATGTCAAGTGCATCATTTTTATTTTTCATCAAGTACATGTAAGTAAAATCAGAACAATCATTTATGATTTTAATAAAATAACGTTTACTATTTCTCGTAAGTGTTCCATTAATTCAAAATCTTTTTCTGACATTTTGGGATTAAGCGAATATTACTCATGTTAATGATACGTTTATTAACATGACAAAGTCTAGAATGCCAAACATTAAAATCACACAACATGTAAGCTGAAGAAGATACTATATAAAATTCAACATTTAATTTAAACATTACATCAGTAGCATAACCCTTCCCCACAAAGGTACCATTCTTAGTGATGGTGTACAAATCAACCCTAATTATTTGAGTAAACCCAACCTTGTTAAGCAGAATACCAGAAACCAGATTCTTTCTCATCTCGGGAGTATGCATTACATCTTTCAGCAATAAGGTCTTTCCCGAGATAAACTTCAGCTCCACATTTCTAGTTCCAGCAACAATAGTGGTGTGGGAGTCTCCCAACAACACTTTCTTATCATCAACAGTAGTGTATATTTAACGCCCTAATGCTAAGGCACGCTACAGTGATTTTTCAACTAAAGTGTTATCTTTACTAATCAAATATTTTTTCTTCTCGGAAAACGTGCCAAGTTAAAAATTTTATAATAAATATTAAACTTTATAATTTACATAATAATTTACAAATATCGGGATCCCGATTCTAAACTTTTATACAAAATATGCCAAAATACAATATCCAGGTCACACAACGACTACAAAATGTAACCCCAGATGTCCTAACACCGAACACTCCAGGTCATGCTGCCACGACATGTACAATCCCATCCTAGCCAGGCTCACTCCCGTTCACCCCAAAATTTCCATTTCTTGCTCAATCCTCCACCAAATGCAACCAAACCTTCCAAAGCACTTAATGAGGGTATACACAATATTTTCCAACCAGTAATTCACAGAAAATCTCACTAACTCATAATATGCCATTAAAGATCAAAGTTTAGGTTTTTAAACCCAAACTTGCATAAATCCAACATTATACACTAAAACAAGTTGAAAGAACTTGAAACCAACTCAAATGAACCCTATAATTCGAACTACGACTCAACGTAACCCTAACAACCACTAATTCTCAAAATCACATATTCAAACCAAGTAAAAACTTCAAGAACTAAGAGGTAGAGATGCTAGGGCTTACCTTGGCTTGATTTCCCTTGAATTCCTTGCAGAAAATACCAAAGATTAGCAGTGAACCACCCTAGTTTTTGGTTTGGCCAAACAGAGAGAGAGAGAGAGAGAGAGAGAGAGAGAGAGAGAGAGAGAGAGAGAGAGAGAGAGAGAGAGAGAGAGAGAGAGAGAGAGAGAGAGAGAGAGAGAGAGAAGAACTCTCTAATTTTGGGCTTTTCTCCTATTTTCTTTTAATTTTCTTGATTTTCCTCATTTGAAAAGGATTCTAATTAATCCTTGGCTACACTAGAAGTTGCTAGGTGTCACTAACCTAGGAAGCCACCTAACCCACCCTTAAAATTACTAAAATACCATTTAGGTTAAAACTTAAGCATTTCATAAAAATAGGGGTAAAATGGTCAACTTCCATAACCCCGCTTAACCTCGATATTTTATTTTCTCTAAAATATTTCCCACTAAGAAATAAGGTTCTAAACTTACCCATGTGATTAAACTAGCTGTAACGCCCTAATGCTAAGGCACGCTACAGTGCTTTTTCAATTACAGTGCAATCTTCGCTAATCGAAGAGTTTTCTCGAAAAACGTGTCAAATTAAAACTTTTATTTCAATTAATAAACTTTATAATATATTTAAATATTTACAAGTGACGGGATCCCGTTTCCAAACTTTTAAAAGTAATATTTCAAAATACACATTTTTCAGGTCGCACAGCGACTATCAAATTACAATTCCTAGATGTCCCGAGATCGAACACTCCAGGTCGCGCTGCTTTGACATGTACAATCCCATCCGAGCTCAGGTTCACTCCAGTTCAGTTATCGCCTTTCCTTTACCTACACATGAAAGTAGAACTGTGAGTCAACAGACTCAGTAAGAAAAGCATATAACATATCATACAACTTTCGACTTGTAACTAGGTGCCCATACACCTATTTACAAGGCTTATCAACTGATTAAGAACGTTCTTAATGGTTGGTGCTATTGACCATGATATCACCCACTACCAGCACTATGATCGCACTGCGGGACCGGCACTATGTTCGTGCCGCCATGATAGCATCAATAGCACCCAAGAGCAATTGGCCATGATATCACTCTTAGCCAGTACTTTGCCCGTACTGCTGAACCGACACAATTGTTGTGTCGCTATGATAGCGCCAATTAATACTCTCTGGGGTGAATATCACTCTTAACCAGTAGGATGCCTCTACTGTCGAACCGACACAATTTTTGTGCCGCTATGATATCACCCAAAACATATACAATCATACATACATCATGCATATATCTCATATAACACGCTATATAAAGTTCTTACCTGTTTTTCCGAATTCAAATGTGCTGGCCGACCTGAACGGAAATTCTCGTGCTAGATGGATGCCCTAATCACATTAATTGTAACACAGATGAGTGACTCGCTAAATCACTACTCGGGGACTTAAACTTGAAACTAAAAGTTTCCCTATCAATAAACCACATGGCAATACCCTAAATATCTCAAAATTGGGAAAAACTAGGGTTCCAAAAATCCCCCCAACCGGCAGACCGGTTCCCAACCGGAAGTCCAGTTCTGGGTCACCAACCGGTCGACCGGTTGCCACAGGTCTCCCAGAACCGGAATTCCAGTTCTGTGCTGGGAACCCAAAAAAATTCCCCCATGACGTCAAAACTCAACCAAACTTCACCAAACTTTCCAGTATACCTGTACAGTGCATTTACAACCTAAACCAACCTGAAAATCACAGAACAAACCAATAAATTCTAACTTGTCATTAATGACCTAAACTTGAGTTTCAAAGCTCAAGCTTACCCAATTCCATTTCCACCTTTCAAAACTATTAACCAGAGCTTACAACAACTCAAAACTAACCTAGAAATCAGATTACATAAGTTTTAAATCTTAACAGCCACTAAATCACAATTCCACGATCTCAAACTCAAGAAAAACCTTAAAAAACACATATTCAAAAGTTCTAGGGTTTTACCTCTTGATAATTCCTCCTTGAATTCTAGCTAAATCTCAGAAAAATGGAAGGGAAAAGTTTGATCTTTGCCCTTGCTTGCCCCAGCCGAAAGAAAGAGAGAGAGGGAGAGAGTTCTATCTTGATTTTCCATTGTTTTCTTTTCTAAATTAATTCAATATGAAAAATAGTTAATTGTAGTAGTCCTTTGCTGAAAACTAATGCCATGTGCCATCAAATTAGGCAGCCACCAACCAACTTAATAACAAATGACTAAAATGCCCCTTAACTTAGAACTAGGGTATTTCTAAAACTAGGGGTAAAATGGTCAAATCCCATAACCCCGATCAATCTCGATAATTTATTTTCTCTAAAATATTCCCCGCTAAGAAATAAAGTTCTAAATTTACCCATGTGATCAATCTAGCCATCCATCGCATTTTCCGTTGTTGCCGAGCAAAAATTACAAAAATTGCATATTTCACATATTAATCAAACAATACCCCTAGAGTTTAATAAAATCTCCGAAATTGAGAAATTACAACTCTAATATTTATTTC
This sequence comes from Cannabis sativa, assembly GCF_029168945.1. Classification (NCBI taxonomy): domain Eukaryota; kingdom Viridiplantae; phylum Streptophyta; class Magnoliopsida; order Rosales; family Cannabaceae; genus Cannabis; species Cannabis sativa. The sequence goes on along the minus strand of NC_083608.1, from coordinate 10,305,479 downwards.
TAAATATTGGGGTCCAAAATAATTAAATTCATAAATAATAATAAAATAATAGAAATTAGTGCTACTTGCCTTTTCTAATCCAATTTATTAAGGCGGTCGTTACAATTATCCCCCCGTTAAAAGGATTCCGTCCTCGAAATCTAACTTGAATAGCTCTGGATATGTTGAGTCCTCACATTAGACTCCAATTCCTAGGTGGCTTCCTCCACCTTACTGTTCTTCCAGAGCACTTAATCAGAACAATAGTCTTGTTTCGAATTTGAATAGGTTGTTCTTTATAGGATAAGTCTGATTGCAGTTCAAGGGCTTCATAACTCAAGATATGAGTCGGGTCTGACACGTATTTCCTTAACATGGAAATATGAAATATGTCATGAACAGCCAACAATGCTGGTGGTAAGGCTAGCCGATACGCTACCTGCTCGACCTTCTCAAGTATCTGAACTGGCCCAATGAACCTAGGGCTTAACTTACCCTTCGTTCCGAAGCACCTAATACCCTTCATTAGTGAAACCCGCATAAAACATGTTCCCCTGTCTAAAATGTAACATCTCTGCACTTCAGGTTATCATAACTTTCTGCCTGCTTTGAGAAGCAAGCATCCAAATCTTTAATTTTATCAATAGCCTCAGTGGTCCTCTGTATTAATTCTGGACCCAAGTACTTTCTTTCTCCAATCTCGTCCCAATGAATACGGAAACGACATTTTCTATCATATAACATCTCATAGGAAGCCATCCCTATAGTACTCTGGTAGTTATTATTGTAGGAGAATTTAATTAAAGGCAAGTGCTTACTCCATGAACCTTCAAAGTCCATGACACAGGCTCGCAGTAAGTCTTCAAATACTTCCATTGTTCTTTGTGACTGACCATCAGTCTAAGAGTGAAAGGCTATATTAAACTTTAACTTGGTATCCATAGCCTTCTGAAGACTCACCCAAAACTTCGATGTGAACTTTGGATTCCTGTCTAACACAATAGATTTAGGGGCTCCTTGGAGACGAACTATCAACTTTTCGTACAGTTCAGCGTATTGATCCACTGAATTTGTAGCTTTCACTGGTAGAAAGTGAGCTGATTTTGTGAATCCGTCCACTATGTCCCTTATTAAATCATACATTCCCGTAGTTCTAGATATTTCAATTATAAAATCCATTGCAATGTCCTCCCACTTCCACTCAGGAAGGACTAAAGATTGCAGTAACCCTGCCGGCCTCTGGTGTTCAGCTTTAATTCGCTGGCAGGTTAAACACTTGGACATATAATCCACCACTTCTCTTTTCATCCCATACCACCAAAAATAGGGTTTTAAATCCTGATACATTTTGGTGATTCCCGGATGCAGCAAATAAGGTGTGGTATGAGCTCAATCAAGTATCTCTTTCTTGATCTCTTCAACATTAGAAGCACAAACTCGAGTTTTAAATAACAACATTCCACTGCTCGAGACTAAAAATCTTTAGGCCGACCGGCCATTATATCGTCTCGAACCTCAATTAATTCAGAATATTCCAATTGCGCTTTCCTGATTCTTTCTAATCGATCAGATTGAAGTGTTAAACTGTGTAACTGTCCAACTACGAATTCAATCTCTGCGTTAACCATTTCAAAGGCTAGTTAAGGGGCTAACAGAACAGTAGTACAAACTTGTCCATAACCCTTTCTACTCAAAGCATCAGCCACAACATTGGCCTTTCCGGGGTGGTATAAAATTTCACAATCGTAGCCCTTAAACAATTACAGCCATCTTCTCTGCCTCATGTTCAAATCTTTCTAGGTGAAAAAGTACTTGAGACTCTTAAGATCGGTATAAATATCACATTTTTCACCATAAAGATAATGTCGTCATATCTTTAAAGCCAAAACCCACCGCAGCATGTTCTAAATCATAAGTTGGGTAGCGCTGCTCATAATCTTTTAGTTGACGAGAAGCATAAGCTATGACTCTGTTAGCTTGCATCAGAACACATCCCAGACCTTGTCTGGATGCATCATAATAAACCATAAATTTCTCTTGATCTGATGGCAAAGCTAACACCAAAGCTGTTATCAAATGTTGCTTTAACTCCTGAAAACTTGATTCACATTTATCTGACCACACAAATCTCTGATTTTTCTTGGTCAATTCGGTTAGGGGCATAGAAATTTCAGAGAATCCTTCGAAAAATCGTCGATAATATCCTGCTAAACCGAGAAAACTTCGAACTTCTGTCACAGACTTGGCCTCAGCCAATTCTTCACCTTGTTTGGATCAACCCTAATTCCATTCTTCCCAACAATATGACCCAAAAAGGACACCTCAAACAACGCACTTTTGGAACTTTGCATACAACTTATGATCCCTAAGTCGCTGAAATATCATTCGAAGACGATGCTCGTGCTCCTCTTCTGATTGGGAGTATACAAAAATGTCATCGATAAACACTATAACGCAGTTATCGAGGAAATTCTTGAATACTCTATTCAAAAGATCCATAAAGGCCGCAGGAGCATTATGATGGAAATTATTTTACCAGGATCTTAGATCTACTCACAAGTATGTTTATTAACATCCTAAATAAGAACTTTCTAAAACGATAAATTAAACACATATAAAGTTTGGGAAACCTTACATTGGGTGCAGCGGAATAATATGACTCCTTCCGTTCAGATATCTAGCCCTTGATTCCTTTCTGTAGCAGAGCATTATCAATATCTGAACCTGGATCTCTTTCTCTGAATCTTTGATGCTGAAACTCCCTTGCTGATGATCTTTCTTCACGATCTTCCTCACTATGATTGAGGTATCACTTGATGTGTGTGGGCACTACTCTAATCACTAAGGATTTCGAAATTCAAAGGAAGAAGAAAGAAGAAGTGGTAGCTAAAGATAGGGAGAGAGAAGGCTCAGTTTTTCTCTGAAGGAAAAATAGAAAATTTAAGTGTAATTTTCCTGAAGCCTTCACTATCTATTTATAGCATTCCACTAGGGTTAGGTTTGAATTATTTGGCATTAAAATAATGAAAATATCAGTTTAAATTTCCTACAAAAGTGGCTGGCCCTATACTAGTGGATTTGGGCCTCACTTTTTGCAATTTTGCAGTTTTAACTTATTAATTCTTCGTTGAATCCACGCATAGAACTTATAATTGCACTCTCAGTATATAGAATGCTCTATATGTTCCACCATATAGACACATCATTAGTTATCCATTGTTATAATCCTAATGTGATCAATGATCCTCTATATGAATGATCTACACAGTAAAGGGATTAAATTACCGTAACACCCTACTATGTATTTTATCCTTAAAACACTTGACCCCGTATAAATGATATTTCAGCTTATGTGAAATGAGATCTCCACCATTTATTTTCGTTTGGTCAAGCTCGAAGGAGATCATCCTTTGCTTACTATTCGCCAGATAGAAGCTATAGATTCCATGTTTATGCTAGCGCTCCCACTCAATTGCACTACCGTGTTCCCAAAATGTACGTATCACCCTGACCTAAAAGTAGGCTTAACTAACAAATCAAAGAACACGAATAGCCTTTCAAGATTGAGCCTAAACATAACAGGATTAAGATCATTTGATCTAGGATCAACTTGGCGATATTAACTTGAATAGATTCTACGGTAAGTTTAATTAAATCTAAGTCAAAGTTCAATATCTGTCCCTTCCGATGCATACTCCATGCATCCAACCTGAGCTTTACTTTAACCAATGTTCTGGAAAGAACATAGTATTTCTCCAAATACAAGTAAACTCTTGTTGTAGATTATCATATCAGTAAAACCCTGTGTCTGATAAATCTAGGAAACTTTATTCACACAGTCATGTTTACTTTCCAATGTGTTGACGGCACAATAAACAGGATCAAGTATGTGAAAAGGGTTTCAGATGAATTTATACATTATGTACATATAATCATGAAATAAATCATGTGAACCATGCAACATTAAATGTTATTTCTGATCTATATTAATAAGTAAATCTGATTATATTGAAATGAGTTTTATTTAGGGCATAAAACCCAACACATTAGTCAATCCAAATGATATTACCAGAAACTCATAGTGCCCATATTTGGTTCTCAAAGCAGTCTTCGGTATGTCTTCTTCTCGAACTCTGAGTTGATGAAAATCAGATTGCAAATCAATCCTTGAAAACATTGTCTTTCCCTGAAGCTAATCGAACAGACCATCGATTCTGGGCAACGGGTACTTGTTCTTAATCGTCAGCTTGTTTAGTTCCTGATAATCAATACACATTCTGAGGGAACCATCTTTCTTTTTTCACAAACAGAATCGGAGCTCCCCAGGGCGATACACTGGGTCGAATAAACCCAAAGTCAAGCATCCCCTGAAATTGTAACTTAAACTCCTTGAGTCTCGTTGGAGCCATTCTATATGGAGCTTTAGAAACAGGTTCGACTTTAGATGCCATATCAATTACGAAATCAATTTCTCGTTGTGGCGGCGCGGCAACCCCGGTAACTTCTCGGAAAATACATCGAGAAAATCTTTCACCGCCCTGACTGCCTCAGGCCCAAATGTTTCGGGTCTGCTGATATTAATTACTACTGCTAGAAGTTCTACACAGTCATTGCATAATAAATCTCTAGTCCTTTATACAAAAACAACCGAGATCCAAGACCCCTGAACTGATCCATCCTAAACAAATGGATCTTCACCTTCGGCTGAAAAGTCACCATTTTCTGTTTACAATCTATATTGGCCGAACACTTGGACAGAAAATCCATTCCCAGTATAATGTCAAACTCAATTAATTCCAATTTTATAAGGTCAATGCTCAACTTCCTATCTTCGATCCTAACCAGCATAGACCTAATACGCCTATTAGAGACAACCAACTCCCCACTAGGCATTAGGGTTCCAAACCCTCTTTCCAAAATATCACAAGGCCTTACCCTAAAAGATTAATTATTCACATAACTATGTATGAACGTGTAGCTCCCGAATCAAACAACACAAAATAAAAGAAGTCGTTTACAGGGAGCTGACCTGCCACCACAGAAGAGCTCACTACGTCATCAGCTTGAACATTAGCATACACCGGAGTAGGAACAAACATCGCTTCCTGCTCTTGCTCTACTTTCTCCACCTGTGGGCAATTTCTCTTAAAATGCCCAACCATACCACATTGAAAACATACTTTTCGGTTACATTCTCCGGGATGGTGTTTCATGCAACGTGGGCACTCAGGGTAAGAATAACCCTGGCGTCCTCTTTTGCCTTGAAACCTTCGGAACCGCTTGTTCTGTCTTAAACCCACCACTGATGACGTAGGTTTCCTCTTCCGCTCAATCATGGAGCTCCTACCACTTCCACCATAATCTGGAATCAGGCAGGTGACATCTTGACCCTCTGCCATAATCTCCTGAGGTCTCACAATAATTTCCTCAGGGCTTTCAGCCCAAGAAGCGTTCTTCATATTTGAATCCCCCTGAAAGACTGAAGATTCATGGATCCCAATCTTTTCATACAATGATTCCACTTGATTACCAGCCATTCCATGTTTCGCTGGTAATACCGAATCAAAAATAATTGGCATTTGCGGTAAAGATACTACAGGAGACCTTTGTTGCTTCAACCTCTGAATCTCTTCTTCATGTCGTTGAATCACAGCTTCCATTTTTGCAAACCTTTGCTCCAAATCCAACGGAGCCTGTGACAGATAACCATCACTCCCGTCGGAAGCCCTCCAAGGACTTTCACCTTGGTTACGGGGACAACTTGGACTCCATTCTCTCCAACCGTTACTGGCCCTGGCCACTTTATTCTGACTCTCCATAATGCACCAGGTGTCCATTCTATAAGACTAACCTGTCAGTTAGTAAGTCAGCCTGGTCAGGCAACGACCTATTTACATACTTACTACCGCACTTACGGATTTTAAGGCAATGCACTTTAAAATAATTAATTAGTTAAAATCTATTATGCTTCCTAACATGCTTTCACATTCACAATTATTTAAAATACTAAACAAGTACAGGCTTACTGAACCGTGAACCGAGCTTTCTCTGATGAAGATTGTACATCTCTTAGCAAGATTCGGTAGACAAACCCGGCGGCTCTGATACCAAAATTGTAACGCCCTAATGCTAAGGCACGCTATAGTGTTTTTTCAACTACAGTGCAATCTTCGCTAATCGAAGAGTTTTCTCAAAAAACGTGTCAAATTAAAACTTTTATTTCAATTAATAAACTTTATAATATATTTAAATATTTACAAGTGACGGGATCCCGTTTCCAAACTTTTAAAAGTAATATTTCAAAATACACATTTTTCAGGTCGCACAGCGACTATCAAATTACAATTCCCAGATGTCTCGAGACCGAACAATCCAGGTCGCGCTGCTTTGACATGTACAATCCCATCCGAGCTCAGGTTCACTCTAGTTCAGTTATCGCCTTTCCTTTACTTACACATGAAAGTAGAACTGTGAGTCAACAGACTCAGTAAGAAAAGCATATAACATATCATACAACTTTCGACTTGTAACTAGGCGCCCATACACCTATTTACAAGGCTTATCAACTGATTAAGAACGTTCTTAATGGTTGGTGCTATTGACCATGATATCACCCACTACCAGCACTATGATCGCACTGCGGGACCGACACTATGTTCGTGCCGCCATGATAGCATCAATAGCACCCAAGAGTACAATTGGCCATGATATCACTATTAACCAGTACTGTGCCCGTACTGCTGAACCGACACAATTGTTGTGCCGCTATGATAGCGCCAATTAATACTCTCTGGGGTGAATATCACTCTTAACCAGTAGGATGCCTGTACTGTCGAACCGACACAATTTTTGTGCCGCTATGATATCACCCAAAACATATACAATCATACATACATCATGCATATATCTCATATAACACGCTATATACAGTTCTTACCTGTTTTTCCGAATTCAAATGTGCTGGCCGACCTGAACGGAAATTCTCGTGCTAGATGGATGCCCTAATCACATTAATTGTAACACAGATGAGTGACTCGCTAAATCACTACTCGGGGACTTAAACTTGAAACTAAAAGTTTCCCTATCAATAAACCACATGGCAATACCTTAAATATCTCAAAATTTAGAAAAACTAGGGTTCCAAAAATCCCCCCAACCGGCAGACCGGTTCCCAACCGGAAGTCCGGTTCTGGGTCACCAACCGGTCGACCGGTTGCCATAGGTCCCCCAGAACTGGAATTCCGCTTCTGTGCTGGGAACCCGAAAAAATTCCCCCATGACCTCAAAACTCAACCAAACTTCACCAAACTTTCCAGTATACCTGTACAGTGCATTTACAACCTAAACCAACCAGAAAATCACAGAACAAAGCAATAAATTCCAACTTGCCATTAATGACCTAAACTTGAGTTTCAAAGCTCAAGCTTACCCAATTCCATTTCCACCTTTCAAAACTATTAACCAGAGCTTACAAAAACTCAAAACTAACCTAGAAATCAAATTACATAAGCTTTAAATCTTAATAGCCACTAAATCACAATTCCACAATCTCAAACTCAAGAAAAACCTTAAAAACACATATTCAAAAGTTCTAGGGTTTTACCTCTTGATAAATCCTCCTTGAATTCTAGCTAAATCTCAGAAAAATGGAAGGTAAAAGTTTGATCTTTGCCCTTGCTTGCCCCAGCCGAAAGAAAGAGAGAGAGGGAGAGAGTTCTATCTTTATTTTCCTTTGTTTTCTTTTCTAAATTAATTCAATATGAAAAATAGTTAATTGTAGTAATCCTTTGCTGAAAACTAATGCCATGTGCCATCAAATTAGGCAGCCACCAATCAACTTAATAACAAATTCCTAAAATGCTCCTTAACTTAAAACTACGGTATTTCTAAAACTAGGGGTAAAATGGTCAAATCCCATAACCCTGATCAATCCCGATAATTTATTTTCTCTAAAATATTTCCCGCTAAGAAATAAAGTTCTAAACTTACCTATGTGATCAATCTAGCCATCCATCGCATTTTTCGTTGTTGCCGAGCAAAAATTACAAAAATTGCATATTTCACATATTAATCAAACAATACCCCTAGAGTTTAATAAAATCTCCGAAATTGAGAAATTACAACTCTAATATTTATTTTTAAATATTGGGGTCCAAAATAATTAAATTCATAAATAATAATAAAATAATAGAAATTAGTGCTAATTGCCTTTTCTAATCCAATTTATTAAGGCGGTCGTTACACTAGCCATCAATCGCATTTTTCGTTGTCGCCGAGCAAAAATTACAAAAATAGCATACTTCACATATATGTCAAATAATACCCCTAGAGTCTAATAAAATCTTTGGAATTGAGAAATTATAACTCTAATACCCATTTCTAACAATGGGGCCCACAAATAATTAAATTCATAAATAATTATAAAAATATGAGAAACTAGTACTAATTGCCTTTACTAATCTAAATTACTAAAGTGGTCATTACAGTATGTCTTAAACATAGCACGATCATAACAGACATGGAAAAAGGCGCCAGTTTCTACCCACCACCCTTCTGATCCAACAATTATGTTGACCTCGGAAATCATAGCTGTAAAAGCTTCTTCAGTAAAGTTAGCATGCGGAGCAGTGCTAGGCTTGTTCCGACACTTTCGTGTCATATGACTCGACTTCTTACAGTTGTAACACAAAATTTGTGTGGGGTCATTCTGTTTATGTGGAGGTGGCTGCCTTCCATGTCGGTTCCTATTATGGTTTTAACTCTGATTATTGTCACGAGGAGGGTGATTGCGGTTAGAATTAGAAATCGAGTTGCGATTCTGATTCTTGAAATTTTTGCCATTAGGCTTTAGAAACGCTGGTGTTGACTTCTTAGTGTTGTTGTTTAAAACAACAAGCACTTCATCTTTCTAGTCTTATTTTCTCGTGAACAATGTTGCTTTCTTTAAGACGTTTCGCGGCTCTGCCCGAAGTGTGCACGACAGTCAAGCAGCCACGGCGTCCCCAGGATAAAACAACCTCTGTATACGATATGTTCTGCACCAAACGATATCGTTCGATTACACCCTAAATTATTACTCTGAGAAAAATTGTAAGGAATAATTTTTTTTTAGTTGAAAGGATGTGTTCTTCCGTTGTTCTGATACGAATTATACGACTTATATTGTTGGATCATGGCAGTGAAAAGTGGATCATTTTCTAATCAATTTTAACTACTTCAGTTAACGTAAAAAATAATTAATTAATAAATAAATAAATAATAAATATTTATTAAATAATTTTTCTTTTAAAAAAATAAGTGACACCTCACCCTCCCGGCACGGTCAGACAGCGATGTGCGTGTGGTGGTCCAATGTGTGAGTCCTCTGTATACGATATGTTCTGCACCAAACAATATCGTTCTATTACACCCTAAATTATTGCACCGAGAAAAATCGTACGGAAGAAGATTTTTTTTTTTTTGTAATATAAACAATGTGTTCTTCCGTTGTCTTGAAACGACTTACACGACTTCTATACTTGGATCATGGCTGTGAAAAACGGATCATTGACTGATCGCTCTTTACTACTTCATTTAATGTTAAAAATAATTTATGAATAAATAAATAAAAAATAAATATTTATTAAATAATTTTTCAATTAAAAACAATAAGTGACACCTCACCCTTACGAACCGGTCAGAGAGCAGCATACGTGTGGTGGTCCAATGTGTGAGTCCTCACTCGTGCCCACAAAACTGGGTAGTCTAGCAACCACGGTGTCCCCAGGATAAAACATCCTCTGTGTACGATATATTCTACACCGAATGATATTGTTCGATTACACCATGAATTGTTGTTGTGAGGAAAATCGTAAGGAAGAAGAATTTTTTTTTTTTGTAGTTAAAAGGATGTGTTCTTTTGTTGTTTTGATACGAGTTGGATCATGGCAGTGAAAAGAGGATCATTGACTGATCACTTTTTTCTAATTCATTTAACGTTAAAAATAAATAAATATTTATTAAATAATTTTTCTTTTAAAAATATAAGTGACACCTCACCCTCCCGGCTCGATCAGACAGTGGCGCGCATGTGGTGGTCCAATGTGTGAGTCCTCTGTATACGATATGGTCTGCATCGAACGATATCGTTCGATTACACCCTAAATTATTGCTCTGAGAAAAATCGTAAGGGAGAAGAAATTTTTTTGTAGTTAAAAGGATGTGTTCCTCCGTTGTTATGATACGACTTATATAGTTAGATCATGACAGTGAAAAGCGGATCATTAACTGATCGCTTTTTACTACTTCATTTAACATTAAAAATAATTAATTAATAAATAAATAAATAATAAATATTAATTAAATAATTTTTCTTTTGAAAAAATAAGTGACACCTCACCCTCCCCGCTCGGTCAGACAGCGTGCATGTGTGGTCCAATGTGTGAGCCCTCTGTATACGATATGTTTTACACTGAACGATATCGTTCGATTACACCTTAAATTATTGCTCTGAGAAAAATCGTAAGGGAGAAGAAATTTTTTTGTAGTTAAAAGGATGTGTTCTTCTGTTGTTCTGATACGACTTATATAGTTGGATCATGGAAATGAAAAGTAGATCATTGACTGATCGCTTTTTACTATTTCATTTAACGTTAAAAATAATTGATTAATAAATAAAAAATTAAATATTTATTAATTAATTTTTCTTCTAAAAATATAAGTGACACCTCACCCTTCCAACTCGGTCAGACAGCGCGCGTGTGTGGTCCAATGTGTGAGTCCTCTGTATACGATATGTTTAACACCAAACGATATCGTTCGGTTACACCCTAAATTATTTCTCCGAGAAAAATCGTAAGGGAGAAGAATTTTTTTTTGTAGTTAAAAGGATGTGTTCTTCTGTTGTTATGATACGACTTATATAGTTGGATCATGGCAGTGAAAAGCGGATCATTGACTGATCGCTTTTTACTACTTCATTTAACGTTAAAAATAAATACTTAGTAAATAATAAAAAATTAATATTTATTAAATAATTTTTCTTTTAAAAAATAAGTGACACATTACCCTCCCGACTTGGTCAGACAACAAGGAGACATCGCGCGTGTGTGGTCCAACATGTGGTCCAATGTGTGAGTCCTCACCCATGTGAGTCCTCTGCAAGCGCGTGTGTGGTCCAACGTGAGAGTCCTCACCCATGTGCACAAAACTAGTAACTCTTTGGACCTATACCCAATTTTCAAATTTACACTATATATAAACTTCAAATATAGTGTTTCTATCCCATGTGGGACTCCAATCAGTTACACACTTCAATTTTCATTTTTTTTTACACAGTTTTACAAAATTCCATACCCCTCGTCTTATGTTTAGTAAAAGAAACATTAAAACTAAAGTAAATATCGAATTTTACTTTCTTGCAAAAAGAAAAAAAAAACCAAACAAAAGAAAAAAACAAAAATATATATCGATGAAACAGAACTAAAACTAGAGCAAAGTAATCATGCACAATAGTCTTACCATCACATAATAATGATTTTATTTCTTTTTAATAACCTTAATTACAACTACTACTAATAACTTAAAGCATTTTGCATATAATTATAGTTATCTAAGCCAAATGTGAGCCCACTTCACTAAGACCAGAAATTAAGAGACTGGTCTTCAACTTGAAATCCAAAGTTACAAGAATTCGCAGGTGGGTCATCATAAAAGCAAGCTTCAAACTTGGGGATACATGGCAATGGAAATGATGGTGCAAATAAGCTCTGGCTCATAAGATTATTATTATTATTGCTTTTGTTGTTATTATCATCTTCGTCTTGAGAAAAGTCTGAGTGGTCTGTTGGTTCAAACACATGAGAAGAATCTGCTGGCTCCAGTATGGAGCAATAATTGTGTGTATAATTTGGACTATCAGAGTCAAAAACATCACTTTTAGCTGATGCTTGCATTTTCATGTTTGCATACCACCATCGTTGCCATATTCGCAACAGTTTCAGAATCTGTTGTTTTGACAGTTGGGTTTTCCAAATGACCCTTGTTGCCATTCTCTTCGCAAAGAAACTTTTCATTCAGAGAATCGACCTGTATAGATGAACAAAAAGGTAATAAATTTAAAAACCGTTATGTTCTTAACACAACCCATTTTGAAGTAGTGTTTGTGTTTATACCTCATTTTTCAAAGTTTCACTCTCTTTGAGAAGAACGTCGTAGTCAAACTTTAGTCTATCGTAACTGGCTTTCAGTGAGTAGTACTCCTTCTCCAACTGTTTGGTTTTGTATCGAGCCCGCCTGTTTTGAAACCAGATAGCTACTTGGCGGGGCTGCAATCCCAGTTCTTTAGCAAGTTGCACTTTTCTTTCGGGTTCAAGCTTATTCTCTAACTCAAAGTTTTTCTCGAGAAACCGAACTTGATTAGCTGAGAGCCGCCTTTTCTTTTCGGGTTGATGGAAACATCCATCGTAATCATCATCCCCATTATCATCATCTTTGTCAAGTGGTTGGAAGAAGGACCCATCTGTGGAATCTCCTCCGCATACATTTTCAAAACTAAACATTGATTTTGAACCTAAAATGAGACCAAACACAGGATTAGATGTCCAAAACAGAGGATAAAGACACTAGTTAAGTCCAGAACATCAAACTTTATTTAGCAGCAAATTTAGTCTTTTTAACTAAACTAGGCCACATCTAGACTGACGCACATATTGTATTTGATTTCACGATTGTTTAATATAAGGAACACAAAAGAGAGGAAAACAACAGAGAGCCTCCATGAATTAGAAAGCATCAGAGTTTGCAAATCTAGATGCAACATTTCATACCATAAAAGTCAACAAAGAAAGACAAAGTACGCTTGCTCAAGTGGGAAAATAGCTTAAGGAAAAGGGTATCAAAAAAGAGAAAAAAAAATAGCAATCCCAAAAACATAATTAAGGCCTAGAACAGAGCGAAAGTTGCTTTTAAAAAGAAAAGAAAGAAAAATAAAAAAGAGTTTGGCTAGTTACCTTGAAAAGATGAGGAAGAGCCGGGAATCCAAAGAGACTTGAGAAGATCAGAATTACAGGGATGCCTTTCGTCTGGTAGTAGAATGGTGATGTTTGAACCGCCATAGACTTTTCCACTGGCCATAGCTTTTGTTTAATGTTTTTCTTTTGTTCTTAGTTTTAACAAGTACGTATAAGAATTCTCAAGGTGGGTCTTGCTCTTAAATGGACGTGAAAGGCTTGTGACGAAAGAAGCTGGTGGTGTTAATCACTGTAATCTGGAAACACTAAGAGATTGAGCTCATACCCATCCCTCAGAAGCGTGTGTATGTACTGCTGTGAAGTTGCTTTTTTACTTGGACTTGAAATCGCTCACACAACCAGTGCTAGTTTTCGATGAATTCTTTCAGCTTTAGTTGAGATAGCTCTTCTTAGTCTGAAAGAGAGATAGAGAGAGAATTATTTTTGTTCTCTGACTGAAAGAAAGTGGCATTGAAAGTGAGCAGAGATTCCTCTATGGGGTGGAGTGTTTAATTGGGTTATAAAGCGGATGAGCTTGTTGAAGAGACAGAGACCTTGGTTATCATCTATAGAGTTCCCCAAATTACCACATTACCCTTGCTTCAATAGTTCAATGAAAATGACACTTAATTTGGATTTTTTTGTCACAATTAAAATAAAAGAAAAATGGATGTAGTTGTACCCAAATTACTTTAAAAACAAGTTGGGAGACAAAGTGATCGTGCTTTCAGAAATTTGAAGAGGATTTTGTTTTTCACCTAAAAGAAAAAATAGAGAGGCAAAGTTTCCTAGAAAATTTCGTATAATTTGACATAATTTACACGGTGACAATAAATTCAATCATAATAGAAAAACGACAATCATTACAAATAAAAGGTTTTGTTTGAATAAATTACAAATTACATGTTAAGAGATGAAAACAAGAAAATTACAAAATGAAGATTATGTGATAAGAGTTTCAAAAGTCTATAAAACAAAGGAGTGAGTAGGAAAGTATAGAGAGTTGATACATAGAAGGGTAATATGGTAACACAACAGAAGGAGAAAGAAAGAGTAGCTGTAGATGACAACGAGGAGAGGAGAAAGAAAACAAAAGCAACATGTCCAATCAATCACAATCCGATAGAAGCTCAGAATTTGGGGAGTGACAGAGAGAGATGATGATGAGTCATAACCCCCAAAGAACCCCTTTACCCCACCCCCCTTTGCCTTATTCCTTCTTTAGTAAACCCTACCTATCTATTACTATTTACTAATCACACTTCACTCCCATCTCTTAGCTTAGCTTGGCTTATATTATTAGCTCCACCAAATTTATTGAATGCCCCCCTTCTATTCTATAATCTATATTTAGAAAAGGAAAACACTAACAATTGCATTTCAAAATTTTACATATACATGACAATTCCACGGTGAGGGTTACAAAATGCTCCCCACCACTGAAATTACTTTTTAGCAAATAAAAATTAGGCTATTGTTGAAAATAATCTTAAATAGATAGATTAATTAAGAAAATTAATTATAAAATTATCTTTACTTTATGTCCATTTTTTTTAAAGAAAATTATATAATTAATAAAATAATATTATGGTGGCGTTTGGTGATATTTTTTTATTTAATTTTTTGTTTTTCAAATTAAAAAAATAAAAATATTTTTCAAAACCATGTTCTATAAAACTGTTTTTACTTTTCAATTTTTTAATTAAGAATCAAAGTTTTAAAAACAAAAAAATATCACTTTCAATATTTTTTTAAGAGTTTTTTTTTTTCTTTTTGGACTTCGATTACACTCGGACTCAAATCCTCCCACGACCCTAGCGCTGAACCCGTCCTCTGACCTTAACACGAATTCGACCCCGGACCTAGACCCGACGTAAATAAAATCGAAAAATAAAAATGAAAATAAACTTTACAGAACACACTTTTGTTTTCTGTTTTTAAAATTGAAAAATAAAAGTGGTTACAGAACGTATTTTTGTTTTTCAAAAACAAAATTTTTATAAATGAAAATTTTACTTTCATTTTTTGATTAAAAAATTAAAAAACAAAAGTGTTACTAAACGACACCTATATAAATTTGGTGTTGAATTTGATATATCCTAACAAATAAAATTAATATATTATATTGTAGTAATAAAATTATATACTATAAAAAAAATTTAATAAAAATAAAATTAGTATATTAATACTAAAAAAGTATATAAAATACTAGTAAAATTATAGATACTACCATGAATATATATATATCATGCTATAAGTATTATATATAATAAAATAGAAATTAAAAATTAACTTAACTAAATGATATATTATTGTTAATTCAAAAATTTTCTTTGGTGACGTGGACATCAATGTTTGACGCGTGGCATAAAGGATGACATCACGGAGTTGAGTAGACCCGAGTCATAGCGGTCAACCTAGGAGGGGATCCTAGCCCTGTGTCACGGGCTCACCTTTTTAGGCAGCGGAACACCTGTGCGACACCTTGACTTCTCTAAGCCTCTAACTATCTGAGTAACAACAACCTCATTTTTTGCGCGACTATGTGCCTTGTGCACACTTCTGTCTCTCGAACAACTCCCGTCGAGTCATGCTCGCAAGCATGCATGAGTGCATTCATGCATCGAGGCTCTCTAGCTAAGATACTCGTACTGTCCATAAATTTCCACTAGGATAAGCCAAATCCCAACACTGTCGCTCACCTAGTCACTCATGACCAAGGTTGCATGTGTGGCAAGATGCCAACACCAAGCTGACGTGCCAACGCGTCTAATCATGCCCCATTCGAGTCTAAACAGTCCTCTTCATCGCCTAAGGAATCTCATACGTCCATGGTCCAATCCTCAAAGCACCATGCCTCCACGCATGTTGGCAGGCCCTCGAGATAAGCCACCAAACTAGTAGCATACGTTAGACCTCTGTCTCTTTCTAGCATGGTGAATCCATTTTATGCACGATGTAAACTTTGCCCATGAATGACTACTCGTGTTATCTCGTAATGAGACTCGTGGCCAAGGCACACCACAACATCTCTTGGAGGTTTAGGCAACCTCCCGTGCAAGCGACATACTGGCAAACTAATGAAAACATACTTGCTAACCTCTGGCAGCATTCTTAGATGCACTACCAGGCCGACCCAATAGTGTCCATGAGTACTCCAACTCATGGTGACATATGAGTCCCCTCGTGGTCCTCATATGTCTGCCCTAGTAGTCCCACTGATCAGTAGTAGTTCACTTAGCACCAAGTTGCCAGGGGGCGGTGGAGAGCTGACACCAGGTACTCCCCCCTTTAAGAGCATTCTAAGATTTTAGCATTCTACCAGAAACGTATATGATTGTTTCTCTATAAATATATGGTCATCACCATATACCAAATCATAGAGTTTCTCAAATTTGATTGTGCTACTGTATTTATAGACCCAAATAAATGGTGAACACAAGGTCTCGTCCCAATTCGAACAATATTGAAGATATTATGAAAATGTCACTATCGTACAAACCAAGCACTGACATGCCACCAACATGCACACCAGCATGCGTCACCATTAGACCACCACTTGGCCAACTTGTGGGCAACACCTAGCTTGTAACGTGCCATCCATTCTCCCCCACTTCAACATATCGATGCCCACATCGACAGACTGCAGGCAAATCTTCCTGATCTTGACTCCTAAGCTTACTCCAAGCTTCATCTGAATCCTAAGTCTTCACTTGTCCCTCTATCTCCGTAGAACCACCCTGTTGGTGACGATCTCACTTGCCCACTCTTGGACTTGATCAAAGAACCTGTGCCACTTTTGCTATTTGCAAACCAACCATACCTAAGGGCACCAATAGAACACACTTCCACTGGAGCCAAGTCCCTCCGAAAAATTCACATGCCAACTCCATGGTGTACCATCCTCTTATCGCATGATAAAATTTGTTGTGTCCCTCCTGGGTGCCAATGCAGCACCAAGTGTACTCCTGCACATAATCTCTTTGCAAAGTACTCAATATTGGCCCTCTAGTGCTACCGCACACCCACGAATTCATGCAAAAGGCCCATCTGACCCAATACATAAGTGCTCATCTGACCTTCTTTAATGTGGTCAATGATCTATCAATCACCCAAAACCACAAATTTTCCCTTTAGCTTCTGCTCGTGTCGGCTCTCCGACACTGTGTCACAAGTCCATCTCCTAAAATCAACCCTGCATCCACTGATGACTAGCTAAATTCTTACAAACTTGATAACACAATGTCTTACTCTTAGGATTTGAAGTCATCTCAATCCGCTATCTCCCATCAGCATATGTTCTTCGAACCATACAACTTACAGTGTCCCACACAACACCAATGTTTCCATTAACACAAAGGACACACATAACATGCCACAAACTAGCTTAGTCTTGATCTCAGCCTACACCCATGCATAATACCTATCTATAACTTACAACAATCATGCCAGTTTTTACACTAAACAACACATCTGCTGTAATGTTTCCCTCTGTATTCACACACAAAAACTGAAAAAAGTACCCTGATTCTTCAAACATATGAATAAGTAGGCTCCCCTACTTCAACTTGGCAAGAACTTCTCTCTTAGAAGAATACCTCTCAAGGTATAGCTCGCAAGCTAACCGCATATTTACATATGGTCCCTCCATTACAAATGTCAATTTGATAAAGGTGTTGAACTAATGCCCCAGTCATTCTGACTCTTTGCCCCTTGACATTTCTATGTTGCTTTAGCACCTTAGGCCAACATTGTCATGGTGTTATCTTAGTACCTGAGTCCTGCCGACATTCACCCTAGATAACTAGCACTGCCTGTGTCTTGAGTCTTCTTGAATGGCTCCAGCAGAACTCAAGGAGCTTAAGTTACAGCTTCAGGGGATGCTTGATATTGGGTTTATTCGACCCACTGTATCGCTCTGGGGAGCTCCGGTTCTGTTTGTGAAAAAGAAAGATGGTTCCCTCAGAATGTGTATTGATTATCGGGAGCTAAACAAGTTGACAATTAAGAATAAGTACCTGTTACCTAGAATTGATGATTTATTCGATCAGCTTTAGGGAAAGACAGTGTTTTCGAAGATTGATCTACGATCTGGTTATCATCAACTCAGAATCCGGGAAGAAGACATACCAAAAACTGCTTTTCGAACTAGATATGGGCACTATGAGTTTCTGGTAATGTCATTCGGATTGACTAATGCTCCTGCGGCCTTTATGGATCTCATGAATAGGGTATTCAAGGATTTCCTTGATAACTGCGTTATAGTGTTTATCGATGACATCCTTGTATACTCTCAGTCAGAAGAGGAGCACGAGCATCATCTTCGAATGGTATTGCAGCGACTTAGGGATCAAAATTTGTATGCAAAGTTTAAAAAGTATGAATTCTGGTTGTTTAAGGTATCTTTTCTGGGACATATTGTTGGAAAGAATGGAATTATGGTTGATCCAAGTAAGATTGAGTCAGTGAAGAATTGGTCGAGACCAAAATCTGTGACGGAGGTTCGAAGTTTCCTCGGTTTAGCAGGGTATTATTGACGTTTTGTCGAGGGATTCTCTAAAATCTCTATACCCCTGACCGAATTGACTAAGAAAAATCAGAGATTTGTGTGGTCAGACAAATGTGAAGCAAGCTTTCAGGAGTTGAAGCAACGTTTGATAACAGCTCCGGTGTTAGCATTGCCATCAGATCAAGAGAAATT
Organism: Cannabis sativa; assembly: GCF_029168945.1. Taxonomy (NCBI): domain Eukaryota; kingdom Viridiplantae; phylum Streptophyta; class Magnoliopsida; order Rosales; family Cannabaceae; genus Cannabis; species Cannabis sativa. The sequence goes on along the minus strand of NC_083608.1, from coordinate 10,286,810 downwards.
CGTTGTTTATTGTGATGCATCCAGATAGGGTCTGGGATGTGTTCTGATGCAAGCTGACAGCGTTATAGCTTATGCCTCTCGTCATTTGAAATGAGCAGCGCTACCCAACTCATGACCTAGAGCTTGCTGCTATGGTTTTTGCCCTAAAGATATGGCGGCATTATCTTTATGGTGAGAAATGCGAGATTTATACTGATCATAAGAGTCTCAAGTACTTTTTCACCCAGAAAGATTTGAACATGAGGCAGAGGAGGTGGCTGGAATTAGTTACAGACTACGACTGTGAGATTCTGTATCACCCCAGGAAAGCCAATGTTGTGGCTGATGCTTTGAGTAGAAAAGGTCCCGGGCAGGTTTGTACTACGGTTTTGATAGCCCCTCAACTAGCCTCTGATATGGTTCGTGCAGGGATTGAGTTTTTAGTTGGAAGGTTGCACAACTCGACACTTCAATATGATCTGTTAGAGAGAATTAGAAAGGCACAATTAAAAGATCCCGAGCTAGTTAAGGTTCGAGATGAAGTAGTGGCTGGTCGGCCTAGAGACTTTTCAGTCTCAAATAGTGGAATGTTGTTATACAAGACTCGAGTTTGTGTTCCTGGTGTTAATGAGCTTAAGAAAGAGATACTTGATAAAGCTCACACCACACCTTATTCACTACATTCGGGAACCACCAAAATGTATCAGGATCTAAAACCCTACTTCTGGTGGTATGGGATGAAAAGAGATGTGGTGGACTACGTGTCCAAATGCTTAACTTGACAGCAAATCAAGGCTGAACATCAAAGGTCGTTAGGGTTGTTGCAACCTTTCGTCCTTCCTGAGTGGAAGTGGGAGGACATTGCAATGGACTTTGTAACTGGATTGCCTAAAACCAAAGGAATGTATGATTCGGTATGGGTCATAGTGGACAGATTCACAAAATCAGCTCACTTTCTGCCAATGAAAGTTACATATTCAGTAGATCAGTACGCTAAACTGTATGTAAAGGAGATAGTTTGTCTCCATGGAGCCAAAAATCTATTGTTTCAGACAGGGATCCAAAGTTTACATCGAAGTTTTAGGTGAGTCTTCAGAAGGCTATGGGTACCAAGTTGAAGTTTAGCACAACCTTTCACCCTCAGACTGTTGGTCAGTTAGAAAGAACGATTCAGATATTGGAAGATTTACTGGGAGCTTGTGTCATGGACTTTGAGGGTTCATGGAGTAAGTACTTGACGTTGATTGAGTTCTCCTACAATAATAGCTACCAGAGTACAATAGGGATGACTGTTGGGTTTTATGCCCTAAATAAAACTCTTTTCAATATAATCAGATTTACTTATTAATATAGATCAGAAATAACATTTAATGTTGCATGGTTCACATGATTTATTTCATGATTATATGTACATAATGTATAAATTCATCTAAAACTCTTTTCACATACTTGATCCTGTTTATTGTGCCGTCAACACATTGGAAAGTAAACATGACTATGTGAATAAAGTTTCCTAGATTTATCAGACATAGGGTTTTACTGATATGATAATCTACAACAGAGTTTACTTGCATTTGGAGACATGCTATGTTCTTTCCAGAGCATTGGTTAAAGTAAAGCTCAGGTTGGATGCATGGAGTATGCATCGGAAGGGACCGATATTGAACTTTGACTTAGATTTATTAAACTTACCGTAATATCTATTCAAGTCAATATCGCCTAGTTGATCCTAGATCAAATGTTCTTAATCCTGTTATGATTAGGCTCAATCTTGAAAGGCTATTCATGTTCCTTGATTTGTTAGTTAAGCCTACTTTTAGGTCAGGGTGATACGTACATTTTGGGAACACGGTAGTGCAATTGAGTGGGAGCGCTAGCATAAACATGGAATCTATAGCTTCTATCTGGCGAATAGTAAGCAAAGGATGATCTCCTTCGAGCTTGACCAAACGAACATAATTGGTGGAGTACTCATTTCACATAAGCTGAAATATCATTTATACGGCGTCAAGTGTTTTAAGGATAAAATACATTGTAGGGTGTTACGGTAATCTAATCCCTTTACAGTGTAGATTATTCATATAGAGGATCATTGATCACATTAGGATTATAACAATGGATAACTTATGATGCGTCTATATGGTGGAACATATAGAGCATTCTATAAAACTGAGAGTGCAATTCTAAGTTCTATGCATGGATTCAACGAAGAATTAATAATTTAGTGAATTTTAGTAATAAATTCTTGATCTACTTATTGGAAGCTCGGTTATATAGACCCATGGTCCCCGCACTAGTTGAGATAATATTGCTTGTAAGACTCATATAATTGGTTTTGATTAATCAATTATAATTCTCAAATTAGACTATGTCTATTTGTGAATTTTTCACTAAGTAAGGGTGAAATTGTAAAGAAAGAGTTTATAGGGGCATATTTGTTAATTATGATACTTTGTATGGTTCAATTAATAAATATGATAAATGACAATATTATTTAATAATTATTTATAGTTATTAAATAGTTAGAATTGGCATTTAAATGGTTGAATTAGAAAATTGGCATTTTTGAGAAAATCAGATGCAGAAAAGGTAAAACTGCAAAATTGCAAAAAGTGAGGCCCAAATCCACTAGTATAGGGCCAGCCACTTTTGTAGGAAATTTAAACTGATATTTTCATTATTTTAATGCCAAATAATTCAAACCTAACCCTAGTGGAATGCAATAAATAGATAGTGAAGGCTTCAGGAAAATTACACTTAAATTTTCTATTTTTTCTTCAGAGAAAAACCTGAGCCTTCTCTCTCCCTATCTTTGGCTGAACCCACTCTCTCTCTCTTCCTCATTGAGATTTCTAAATTCTTAGTGTAAGAGTAGTGCCCACACACAGCAAGTGATACCTCAATCATAGTGAGGAAGATCGTGAGAAAGACTTTCAGCAAGAAGGAGGTTTCAGCATCAAAGATTCAGAGAAAGAGATCCAGGTTCAGATATTGATAATGCTCTGCTACAGAAAGGAATCAAGGGCTAGATATCTGAACGGAAGGAGTCATTTAATTCCGCTGCACCCAATGTAAGGTTTCTTAAACTTTATATGTGTTTATTTTATCGTTTTAGAAAGTTCATATTTAGGGTGTTAATAAACATACTTGTGAGTAGATCTAAGATCCTGGTAAAATAATTTCTAACAACTGGCGTCAGAGCCATGGTAATTGATTTACTTGCAAGAAATTTGGACTTTAAAACGATTGTTTGTATGTTTTTTGGATGGTATCATGTTGTATTGAGTGTTATTTGATGATTGATTGATGTTTGTAAATTTTCGTGAAAAATAATTGTGATTCTGTTTCTGGAATTATTTTTATTGGATAGTATGGAAAAAATTAAGCAAGTTACTTTTTTACAGAACTCAATTTCGATTTAATTTGAATTAGTTATGATTTTTTGAAGATTCGGAAAAATCGGGGCTGTGCTGAAATTTTCCTGCGATCGCGAAAACTGTCCGTACAACTCACAATCTTCGATTTTTCATTCTTTTTCATGGAATTAACTTCCGATTTTTTGTGTAGTTCTATATTTATACTATTACTATTCCTAATTCAATTCTAATTATCATTATGAATTAATTTAATATTTTTTTAATTTAATTCAAGATATTAGTGTAATTTGAATTTAAAATAGTTAGTATTATCTTATTTGCTTAATAATCTATCTTATTTTTAAATTTGATTATAACTTATCTTATTTTTAAATTTAAGGTCAGATTTTATATATATTTTTAAATTAAATCTTTTTTAGATATTTTGACCTTATTTAAATTTAAAATAAGATAATTACAATCATGTAATTTTAAATAGATGTAAGATATTTTGCTAACTTTTAAATTTTGTTATTTTATTTATTTAAATTAAATTTAAAATCTGAAAAAGATATTTAACTTATCTTTTCTAATTTTTATTTATAAAATAACATTTAAATTTTAAAAGTAGTTAGCAAATTTTGGAATGATATTTAGGTTGGTTGAAACCTAATTTTTCAAAATTGTAGGTTTAATTTTAAATTTAAATTTTAATTTAATTTCGATTTTTTTTTTATTTCAATTTTTTTTTTAAATTTTTGATTTTTTTTTTAAATTAATTATTTAATTTCGAAATTAATTATTTAATTTAAAATTAAATAAATCCTACATCCAACTATCCAGCTAACCTTGTTGCAGGAGTATGTGTTTTAGCTTGTTTGTAAGTTTTCAAAACCTATTATTACTTGATTGCAATTAGCCATGGTTACTTTTTGCCAGATCTATTGATCTGATGGCTCCCTTGGTCAAGTAAATAATTTGTAACAGGTAATTTTCACAATCTTCTTTCATCTGTGTATGACCTAGCAACATGATAGGACCCATCCAAAGTGTGCCTGTGTGAGCCTATGTGTTTAATTTTATTATAGATGCATATAGGTTAATGTTGCTAAAATAAATTATCATAGTTCTTGATAGAATTTATTTAGGCCTATTTAGTTTTTGGGCCTATTCAATTAATAACAGTTGTTCATTTTAAGGTTAAATTCCTCTCTTTTGGGCCTTGTGTGAGAGTTGGGAGCCATAGAAGTGGGTACGACATACTGAACACAGCACCCCCTCACATGAACCACCCCAATTGTGAAGGCCCATTTGCCTGATTTGAATAACTGTACTAGGTTAATTAAACTAGTTTAACCTAATAAAATTGATTAGCAACATAATTAATTTCATTTATTTTGAAATTAATTTAAGAAAATTATAGTTTAAAGAATTTTTTATTCTAAGCTAAACTATATGTATTTTCTTGTATTTAATTAAATATAGAATTATAACCATCTAGATTCTTTCTGGAGCTTAATTTAAATTTTTTATTAAATATTCCTATTTAAGTTGATATTTAGTTATCTTCAACTAACCAACTTAAATCTGTATATCTTTTGGATTTAAAATTTCAAAATTAAGTTGAGGAATTTTAGACATTGGTTATTAAGATTCTTTAGATATTTTTTAAGTTAATATCTTTTCGAATATTAACTTAAAATGGAATATTTTAGATATTTTTTAAGTTAATATCTTTTCGAATATTAACTTAAAATGGAATATTTTCAAATTAAGTGGTTACAACTTAATTTTTGATATTTAATTAAATTTAAATTTGAAAAATATTTAGGTTCTAGATTTTTTCTAATACAACCTAAATTAGATATTTTTTCAAATTTTGTGGAAAAGATACTTAGTCAAATAAGATATTTTCTAGATAGTTATTTCTAGACTACTTATTATTTCTAATATTAAATAGGAAAATATTATACATTGTGAAATTAATTATTTATATAATTAATTTTGGTACAATTTATTTTAAGTATATTTTTCCTAGTATTAAACTAGAGATAATAATTAAGCCTTCTCTACACTTAATTATTTATTTTTTGAATTTAATTAACTTGAAAATTAAATATCTAAGTTGATTCTCATCATCATACTTAAATATTTCTTTTTCATGACACTTAATTAAATAGAAAATTATTTTTAGTTGAAATTTATTTTTTGTAATTTTCAAAATATATTTTTTCTTTATTTTATTAATCAAATTTCGAAATTGCATCTCTTAAATGCTGGAATTTCGAATTTTATTTGAAAAATAGATTAAAGTTGTAAATTATTTATTTTAATTTTGGACCAACTTAAATCAATGATTTTTTCATTTATTGATTAATTTAAAAATAAATGAATTAAAATATATTATTAGAAATTGAATTAATTAGTCAAAGGAAAATCTAGATAGATGATATTTTTGCTTGAAGTATTTTTCTAGTGTATTTAATTAAATAGAAAATTAATATTTAAGTTGATTTTCATCATCATACTTAAATATTTGAAATTTTTCTTATATATTTAATTAAATAGGAAAATTATATTTTTTGTTGTAAATTAATTTTATTAATTAATTTTGGGCCAACATTAAATTAGAATAATTTTTCCATTATTGATTTTTTAATTTAACTTGCATTTTTGAAAATTGTATCCTTGAATACTTTAATTTTTCGAAATGCAATATATATTTATAGAAAATTAAATTTGAGTTGTAAATTAATTTAAATTAATTTTGTAACAACTTAAATTGATTATTTTTCTAAATATTTATTGGAAATTATTACTAAGATGGAAATAATTCATGTTATTTTCATAACCATCTAAGTAAAATTTATAAATATTAAATTAAAATTTATATTTAGAATTTTTCATTCTAAATTGGAAATTTTATTTAAATAAATATATATTTAAAATAAATAGAATAAATAAAGAGAATCAAAGAAAATACAACTCTCTTTAAATAATGAGCTTTATTATTAAGACATTCGATCTCCATTGTGGGTTTTACACCGCGTTTGTTTTAGTGAGTAATCCTCCCTAATGGAGGAACGTTCATTAGCAATTTCGCACCGTTAAACCTCGCATGATAAGTAGTTTGTAAGTGTTTTGTATGGTATGGATCACCCTAATGGTGGCGACCATACTTGACTTGCAAATTATGAAACAATGGTGGAAGCTCATAAGATAGAATTGCCTTGACTCTCGCCTAAACGGGACAACGCTGAATTCCAATCTTGATCGAATAAAAGGTTGCTAGAATGTTTAACATTTTAGACGAGCTGACAACTCTATTCAATGAATGGTAGCTTTGACTCTCGCCTAAACGGGACACTGATATCAGTTTGTTGAAAACCTTGGAAATTATTTAGGATTGTATGTTTTAGTATTTTCACTTGTCATTCATACTTGCTATATGCTTATAATTTCTGAATTGTATATGAATTTATATTGAACCATGTTATTTTCTGTTATTAAGTTGTAGTTTAATTTCGAATCTTCATTGTTGGTCTAACTTGGCTTGTTTATCTAATGAGATAAATCCCTAGTGGATTTTCACCATTAGACATACATAATAGTGTTAGATCTCGAAAGATAAATATTGTATATGCGACATCTAGCTGTTCATCAATTGATGACACCTTAGACTAGTATTTTTACGATATGAAACAAGAAGATTGTATAAATAAGATTACTTTGACTTTCGCTAATCGAAGCATCGTTGGATTCTTATTTTAAACGAAATTATCCTAATTCCTCTTAGCTTATTCATTTCGAATTAGCTTTAAAAATATATCATTGGATGAATGGTCTATAAATCATTTCATGTCATTTTATATGACGCATATGATTATAATCCCGAAATTCTATTCCCAATTGATATAAATCCTCAATCTTAGAAATCTCCTACTTGTATGGGCAAATCTGACTTAGATTTTGTATTAGTAGTGGTGGTCCAAGAAAGAATTACTCATTATATTTGGTTGAATTTAAGTCTTTGACTTTAATTTTAGAATCCAAACAGAAATTTTCTTATATTTCTAATTCCAGATACAATACAGTTACACTTTCTCTAGTGTTTAATATCCATCTTTTATTAATGGATTCAAACTGTATGGAATATGAGTTAGGTATTCTGTGACCAGGATCCACTTGCACTATTCTAAGAATTCTTTTATAAACCTATGTCATCAAAAGACACTACCACATTTTTTTTTAATCTATGGCATTTGTATCTTGTTCATAGTGGATTTGACAAGATCAATCTCTGCAAAGAGTTAATATGCCTATATCCACTGAAAGTAGTTCATCTCATTCGCAGATGGATGTACATTTAGGGGTGGACATGAGATTTTCGTTGTATTCTTAAAACGATCACTCTAGATTATACCTTTTAGCAAGAAATTTGAAATGTTTGAAAAATTTCATTAATTTCTAGCAATGGTTAAAACCATTAAGGTAAGTGATTAAAGATCTTGCGAACTGATAGGGGTGGAGAAATAGTTAGTAGATATGCAGTTCAAAGATCATTAAATTGATTTTTGAATTATATCCAAACTTACCTCCCCAGAAATTTCAAGTTGCATGTTGATGATTAGTTACTAGTCGTTGCCTAATTCCTTCTATGGTAATACAATTTCAGAATGATGTAATGGTTGTATACTTAATGTAAATCATTACTAGATTCATGGATGACCTAATCAAAATCTTAAGAGAAGCTAGAACTGTTAACCATGGTTTGTTAGCTATTCTAAGTGATAAGGGGTGGACCATCCCATTGTCAATAGATAAGAAAGTGTTTGTTCAAACAAATACTACTTTTCTAAGATAATGACTAGGTCTGAAAACAAGTAGCGAATAAAGGAGATATTTAATTCTTGATTCCAAAAGTGTTCTATCATCTTATTTAACATATGATAATCCCACTGCCTCTGTTGTCTTGTCACAACCGAAGAGGTTAATACCATTTTCTTAGACATAATTTACGGTACCTTGTCGTAGTGGGAGAGTTTCTAGGAACTCACTTTCTTATGACTTGGGAGACACTAGTGATTAAAATCCATTGTAAGTTTAAACAAGTAATGGATTGTCAAGATAAGAAACTAAGAAGAGAAGCCAATAGAACTATGGTTTAATCCATTCACATGGAATAACCTAAATTTTTCTATTACAAGGACATAAAAGGAAATTTCGTGTATGTCTATTCAATGGACTTAACAAAACTTCCTGTTCCTAGTATTATAGGTTTGAGTTTATCTAAACCTATGGCTTGTGGTATACCTGGTAATTACTTACTCTAATCCAAGCAACTTACTTTAGTAAAATGTTGAAGCATTTTCTTTCTAATGGCAATTTATAGAAGCTTCACAACTTCTTAAACATAGATTTTATTTATCTAAGGGAAAGTTTCAACTATTTCAAAAAAGATAAAGCCATGAAAGAATTTCTTAAATCAACAGTGAGAGGTCATAGATATGCTTTTGTATGCCTTAGACCAGACACCTGCTGTTGAATTGGAGTATTGAGTAGGTATCAGATTAATCCAGGAGAAGAACATTGGAAGACAATCAAGTAAATCCTAAGATTAAGAAGAGGAACTATATGTTAGTCTATAAGGGTGTGTTTAAAACTCTTAGACTACACCACATCAGTTTTCGAAATTTGCCTTTGTGCTAGTAAATCTTTCTGATAAGATGGTGATTACTCTGGGGGTGGAATAGTGATTTTGGAGAAGTGTAAAAACCTATCTGAAGTCTCTAGGTCTATCAGGAAGGGACTGAATGTTAAAGTTGCAGGAAAGGTACTTATTCAGTCTAAGGAAAGTTCTATACATTTTTGGCATCATTCCAAATTGCCTTAAACTACTAGTGTTAATTTCCTGATTAACCAAAAGTAGTTGCCAAAGATATAGAATCCAGTATCCCAAGAGAGTAGACATATAGAGAGAAATTTCACATTATCAATGATTTTGTGATTAAAGGAAGAGTAATGGTGGAGAAAAGGTTGTGTTTAATTCAACCTTTCAGATCCTATTACGAGGAGTTTACTACTACTACACTTGATTTGTATATCGAGGTGTTGAGATTATTTGAAACGCACTTTTTTGTTTTATATTAGTGCAAGTGGGAGTTTGTTGGGTTTTATGCCCTAAATAAAACTCTTTTCAATATAATCAGATTTACTTATTAATATAGATCAGAAATAACATTTAATGTTGCATGGTTCACATGATTTATTTCATGATTATATGTACATAATGTATAAATTCATCTGAAACTCTTTTCACATACTTGATCCTGTTTATTGTGCCGTCAACACATTGGAAAGTAAACATGACTATGTGAATAAAGTTTCCTAGATTTATCAGACATAGGGTTTTACTGATATGATAATCTACAACAGAGTTTACTTGCATTTGGAGAAATGCTATGTTCTTTCCAGAGCATTGGTTAAAGTAAAGCTCAGGTTGGATGCATGAAGTATGCATCGGAAGGGACCGATATTGAACTTTGACTTAGATTTATTAAACTTACCGTAATATCTATTCAAGTCAATATCGCCTAGTTGATCCTAGATCAAATGTTCTTAATCCTGTTATGATTAGGCTCAATCTTGAAAGGCTATTCGTGTTCTTTGATTTGTTAGTTAAGCCTACTTTTAGGTCAGGGTGATACGTACATTTTGGGAACACGGTAGTGCAATTGAGTGGGAGAGCTAGCATAAACATGGAATCTATAGCTTCTATCTGGCGAATAGTAAGCAAAGGATGATCTCCTTCGAGCTTGACCAAACGAACATAAATGGTGGAGTACTCATTTCACATAAGCTGAAATATCATTTATACGGGGTCAAGTGTTTTAAGGATAAAATACATTGTAGGGTGTTACGGTAATCTAATCCCTTTACAGTGTAGATCATTCATATAGAGGATCATTGATCACATTAGGATTATAACAATGGATAACTTATGATGCGTCTATAGGGTGGAACATATAGAGCATTCTATATAACTGAGAGTGCAATTCTAAGTTCTATGCGTGGATTCTACGAAGAATTAATAAGTTAGTGAATTTTAGTAATAAATTCTTGATCTACTTATTGGAAGCTCGGTTATATAGACCCATGGTCCCCGCACTAGTTGAGATAATATTGCTTGTAAGACTCATATAATTGGTTTTGATTAATCAATTATAATTCTCAAATTAGACTATGTCTATTTGTGAATTTTTCACTAAGTAAGGGCGAAATTGTAAAGAAAGAGTTTATAGGGGCATATTTGTTAATTATGATACTTTGTATGGTTCAATTAATAAATATGATAAATGACAATATTATTTAATAATTATTTATAGTTATTAAATAGTTATAATTGACATTTAAATGGTTGAATTAGAAAATTGGCGTTTTTGAGAAAATCAGATGCAGAAAAGGTAAAACTGCAAAATTGCAAAAAGTGAGGCCCAAATCCACTAGTATTGGGCCAGCCACTTTTGTAGGAAATTTAAACTGATATTTTTATTATTTTAATGCCAAATAATTCAAACCTAACCCTAGTGGAATGCTATAAATAGATAGTGAAGGCTTCAGGAAAATTACACTTAAATTTTCTATTTTTTCTTCAGAGAAAAACCTGAGCCTTCTCTCTCCCTATCTTTGGCTGAACCCACTCTCTCTCTCTTCCTCATTGAGATTTCTAAATTCTTAGTGTAAGAGTAGTGCCCACACACAGCAAGTGATACCTCAATCATAGTGAGGAAGATCGTGAGAAAGACTTTCAGCAAGAAGGAGGTTTCAGCATCAAAGATTCAGAGAAAGAGATCCAGGTTTAGATATTGATAATGCTCTGCTACAGAAAGGAATCAAGGGCTAGATATCTGAACGGAAGGAGTCATTTAATTCCGTTGCACCCAATGTAAGGTTTCTTAAACTTTATATGTGTTTATTTTATCGTTTTAGAAAGTTCATATTTAGGGTGTTAATAAACATACTTGTGAGTAGATCTAAGATCCTGGTAAAATAATTTCCAACAATGACTCCCTATGAGATGTTATATGGTAGGAAATGTCGTTCCGCTATTCGTTGGGACAAAACTGGAGAAAGGAAGTACTTGGGTCCAGAATTAGTTCAGAGGACCAATGAAGCTATTGACAAGATCAAGGCTCGGATGCTTGCTTCTCAAAGCAGGCAGAAAAGTTATGCTGATCCGAAGCGCAGAGATGTCACATTTCAGGCAGGGGAACATGTTTTCCTGCGAGTTTCACCAATGAAGGGTATTAGGCGCTTTGGGAAGAAGGGTAAGTTGAGCCCCAAGTTCATTGGGCCATTTCAGATACTTGAGAGGGTCGGGTAGATAGCGTATCAGCTAGCCTTACCACCAACCTTGTCGGCTGTTCATGATGTATTTCATATTTCTATGTTGAGGAAATACGTGTCAGACCCGACTCATATCTTGAGTTATGAAGCCCTTGAACTTCAATCAGACTTATCCTATGAAGAGAAACCTGTACAGATTCTTGATAGAAAAGAAAAAGTTCTTCAAAACAAGACTATTGCTCTAGTAAAGGTGCTCTGGAGGAATAGTAAGGTGGAAGAAGCCACCTGGGAGTTGGAGTCTGATATGAGGACTCAACATCCAGAGCTATTCAGGTTAGATTTCGAGGACGAAATCCTTTTAACGGGGGGATAATTGTAATGGCCGCTTTAGTAATTTGGATTAGTAAAGGCAATTAGCACTAATTTCTGTTAATTTTATAATTATTTATTTGTGGACCCCAATATTTAGGAATGAATATTATAGTTATAATTTCTCAATTCCGGTGATTTTATTAAACTGTAAGGGTATTATTTGACTTATATGTGAAATATGTTATTTTTGTAATTTTTGCTCGGCGACAACGGAAAATGCGATGGATGGCTAGTTTGATCACATGGGTAAGTTTTATTTTTTAGTGAGAAATATTTTAAAGAAAATAAAATATCGGGATTAAGCGGGATTATGAAATTTGACCATTTTACCCCTAGCTTTAGAATTACTTAAGTTTTAACCGAAGTTCATTTTGGGTGGCTATTTTAGGTGGTGACACCTAGCTGCCATTTTCAGCCAAGATTACTAGATTAATCTTAGTATTTTGAAGAAAAGAAATTAAGAAAAGACAAAAGAGGAAATACCAAAAATTCAAGAGAACTTTCTCTCTTTCTCTCTTTCGGCTGAAGCAAACCAAGGGAAGGGCCAGCTTTTTCTCCTTAATTTTTAGAAATTAAGCTAAGGATTCAAGTATTCTTGGAGCTAAGGTAAACCTAGAACCTTTGGTTGTGTGTTTTTAAGCTTTTACTTTAGTTTTATGCTGTGAAATTGTGAATTGGGGGCTGTTAGGGTTAGGAGTTGATGCAATTCGAATTCTAGGCTTAGTTTGAGTTGGTTTTAGGTCTTAGCAGCTGGTTTTGATGTTTGATTTAGGTTTTGTGCAAGTTTGAGCATAGAAACCTTAACTTTGATCTCTAATGGCATGTTTTGATTCAGTGAGTTTTTCTTCAGTTTATTTGCTGGAATATGTTGTGTATACCCTAATTAGGTACTCTGGAAAGTTTGGTTGCATTTGGTGGAGGATTGAGCAAGAAATGAAATTTCTTGGGTGAACTGGTGCAAACTGGGTAACCAGTTTTACACGTACGTGTAAGGGCTTTCGTTTTCGCAATTTTCGTCCTTTCCGTGCCATGGTTGGGTGTTTCCCTATTTCCAGAGTTAGATTAATCCCTAGAAAGTATAACGGAACCTAGGGTTATGGTTTTGGGATTCTCGAGATTAGGGTTTTGTTCATGTAACTTACCCGATTTCATAATGTGTGTAGGGCATCCATCTAGCACGAGACTTTCCGTTCAGATCGGTCGACCAGCACACTTGAATTCGGAAAGAAGGTAAGAACTGAATATAATGTGTGATATCAATATCTGAGTGTATGTATATGTTACGTGTATATGCATGCTTGATTTGTTAGTTGCACTACCAACACTGATACGGTTAAGGTATAGAGTGTATTGGTATAGTGATTGTTGTCTGAGAGTACCGTGATACCAGCATAAGTACGGAGAGGTACTGAGTATGTGTGGTACATCACTCAAAGGTACTCAGGGTATGAAACAAACCCTACCAACACTCGTACAGAGAGGTACGTAGTGTATGTGGTATAGTGGCTATACCCTGGTATGGAACGTTCTTACTCATCTGTTAAGCCTTGTAAATAGGTGTATGGGCGCCTAGTTACATGTCAGAAATTATATGATATGTTATATGTTTTTCTTACTAAGTATGTGGATTCACAGTTCTGCTTCCATGTGTAGGTAAAGGAAAGGCAAAAGCTGAACAGGAGTGAACCTGAGCTCGGATGAAGTTGTACATGTCGAAGCAGCGTGATCTGGAGTGTTCGGTCTCGGGACATCTGGGATTATATTCTGTAGTCGATGTGCGACCTGGTTTATATGTATTTTGGAATATCAAGTTTAAAAGTTTAAAAACGGGATCCCGGCACTTGTAAATATTTTAATATTATATAAAGTTTAGTATTTAATATAAAAGTTTTAATTTGACACGTTTTTTAAGAAAATACTTGGATTAGCAAAGTTTGCACTGTAATTGAAACAACACTGTAGCGTCCCTTAGCATTAGAGCGTTACATTAAACTTAGTGTATTTGCTAAAAAATGTTTAAGCTAGATAGCTGATACAGCCTGAAAAATGTGTACTTTACGTTGAGTGTTTATTTTTAAATAATAATAAAGAAAAAAAAAAGAAAAATTGACATTGCTTAACTAATTAATTGATTAGACAAAAAAAGAAGCTTGATTTTTCTGAAAATATAAACCAATAACAACTAGCTACTATAACAATGGGAGTTGTTATCAAATATGGTATTGCAGATACAATTCCTGGTTTGATCTCCTTGCATCCAAATTTGAATTTGGCCCAACCCCAAGTGTATACAGCCGAGACAGTTTCAACATGCCTCAATTGAGTATTCGATGTGCAATCAAAATTATCATGTCAATTTGACAAATGCCACTGCATGTGTAACTTCTTTTGTGTTGTTATTTCTTTGCTTTTTTTTTTGTTGTTAACTTTTCTTTCTTTCCTTTTTTTCTTCAAGGGCGCGATTTGTTTGATCTGTATTTATACTTGCAGGCCCAGAAAAGGTAGTGCAAGAAATTCAGTGCACTGAGCACACACATAAGCCAGTAGAAGCGTTCTAAGTGATGATGATTTATGTTACTTCCAGACAGCCATGGCTTGTGTTTGGAGATTCCTGTGACATTATTGACTATGGACACAATCACTGTGCTTAGGTAGTATCCCATAGCCAAAGAAACCCAGGAAAGAGATGTCGCCAAAGATCTCATGCTTAGAGGTGCTTCTGTAAAGAAAAATTCTAACAACCCTGCCAAGGTGAAAAGATCTGCTGAACCAAGGAACAAGTACTGCAATGCAATCCAAAAGAAAGTTATGGGCAATGGCTCGGTTGAGTCAAGTAGGCCTGAGCTGGTTGCAACTCTCTTTCTCTTAATCTCAACAAGTGCAGCCACACCCATTGCTAAGATGGAAAGAAGTAAACCAATTCCAATTCTCTGCAGGTGAGTTATGCCCATTTCGGATTTGGTTACTTTTCTTGCAAATGGGACAATGAAATGGTCGTATATTGGAGCTAAGATCATGATAAAAACGACTGGGAAAATGGGGAGGGAAGCTGGTGGAACTTTCAACGAACCAAGCTTTGTATTCATTGTTGCAGCTTGTTGGACAGAAAATGTGGATAGCTGAGCCAAGCAGCAATTGAGCATAATTGTGCAAGCAAAGATTCGGAGGATTTTCAACACAACTTTGACATCTTCCACTTGCTGCACACTGCATTGTAAAGCCACATGAATTGGATCACCCTCAGCTGCACTGTTAAGGAATTTGAAGCTATTTGAGGTTGTTTCAGTGGACTCCTTTTGTTTGGTATCTTTTTCTACTTCCTTGTTGGTTGTGGTGGGAGGAGAGGATGATGTTCCCATGTTTGCAATTGCATTGCTTGGCGTCTTCTTCTTCATGCAAGTATTTACAAAAGCCGCAACCAAAACCTGCTTATTCCATTCATAGATATATAAGATCAGTGTTATGACTATGTTATATTCAGGGGAGGGAGGAGAATGAATAGAACAGAAGGAAAACAGGGGATGTAATTATTTATATAGAACATATTCTCTTGCTTCACCTTGACAATAGTCGTAAGTGGACTCCCAGAAGGGATTTTGTTCCTGTAAAGAGCTGATCCTGATAGGAAGACTGGGATTGATAACAATATGCTGAGAGTTGAGATTCCAAAACCCCATTCCCACCCTTTGTTGTCCTCAATCCACACAACTAATGTCACTGCTATCAGGGCACCACATGAGAGACAAAACACAAAGTAGTTGAAGAAGGTTGATCTCTGCTTTCTTCCTTGAGGGGTGCTCTCGTCGAATTGCTCGGCGCCATGTGACGGTAGCGATCCTTTTATGCCCCCAACACCAAGTGCAACCAGATATAGGCCCAGAAATAGCATTGCAGCCTTGCCCCCATGAACTTCTTCACATATGTCCAAACCAGTTTTTGTGCACGGTGGTGGTTTAAGAGATGATGAACGGGCTTGTACTGTGAGTATGATTAGACCCTATTGTCACAAAGTTTACATTGTGAGTAAGTAATTATGCCAATATTATTATATATCTATAATGTTGAAAGTGGGTCGAGAAAATTTTGGATAATTAATATTCCTAGTTAGTAAGTTATACCAACAAGTATGACCTATACACCTAATTGCTGTTAGAGTTAGTGCGCAAGTGTTAAGTTCCACAATTTCCGTTTTCTATTATTTTTTTCAGAAAAAAAAAAAAAAGTGGTAGGGAGGAAAAGCTAACTTGGTGGTGGTGGTAGTGGTGGTGATTCATTAATTGATGATCTCATATGGTCTTAGTTCCACCTCAATGCGATACACAAGTACAAGATTGCATATTAATATGTATCTATGACTATGTACTATTATTATATGATTAGGAGGGGCTAGATTTCTAATGAAAGTCTCAAAGGGACCCACATATTGTGTAACCTTTGTCTGTATCCAAAAATGGAGGAATTGTCAATGAGAGAACGCATCACATAATAATTTCTTCCTTTTTGGGGTGAGTAAATAAAAGCAACAAATAGCTACAGATGTAACAATATAAGAAAAGACCAATCTATTATGATTATGGCATTTAGCAAAGGTAACAGGTGAAGCTTATCAGGTTAAGGCACTACCCCCCAGAAAAAAAAAAGAAAGAAAAGAGAGAGAGGGAGATAAAGAGAGAAAAATGGTGGGTCCTGAATACACGTGCCGAACCCACTTAAGTTCCAGGACTATTTTGCACTAGATTGGGACTTCATATAGTGTCGTTTGTCCTTATGAACTGTCACTATATAGAAAGGTACGCCTTGTTTTCTGGTATTTACTAATAGAAATAAACATGCATATGCTTCTAATTTCATAGTCCTTTTAGGATTTATTTGGTTTATCACAATAATAACCACACACGTGGTTCATTAACCTAAATATGCTGCTATACAGTGAACCATACTGGAAAAAAAAAAGCAGTGATGATAAAATGAATGGACCTTTTGCCTTATAAGGTTAATATTCTTCCAGAAGAAAAAGAATACATAAACATCAAAAGTCAAATATGCTACAAAAACGGAAAAGGAAAAAAGGAAGCTGGATTTAGTTTTCGATAAAAGAGAGACTAAATGAATACTAAATAGACTAATCACAAACCACATTACAGACTATTCTGTAGACAATATGTCACAATAAGTATACCACATCACCAATTTTGGTTCATTTAAGAGAATTGAATTCAGAGTGGGATCGTGGAGGAATACCATTGGCCCAATTTTTGAGGTCTTATCATATTTTAAGCAGAGACAAGATTGTAGAGGTTGATGAAAAAAGACAAATGTAGATGACCATGTTTTGTATTTTCTTCAACCCCTCTAGCTAGTTGAAACTGATTTATGGAAGCTTCGCTTTCTCCAAACATGTATAGAAACAAAATATACATTATTTATGGGGTCCTAAGGGCACCCTTACTCTTGAGACTGTCTACGTTGCATGAGTAATGTCAATGTGGATGGACCCGAATGGCCAATATACCTAATTCAGTGTGTGGAACATGATTTGAGAATGATTTATTGCTTTGTTTTTTTTTTTCTCTCTCTATTTTCTTTTTTTTTTCTTGTTTAATTTAGGAAAAAAAAGGTGGGGAAATGGTTCTTTGTTTATCGCCCTATTTTTTATGACTTTTCTCACCCGTGTGACACACACACTTTCTCTATTATTTTTTGTATTAACTACAAAATGTTGTCGTTTTCTCGATTAAACGTACACATGTTAATGAGCATGCCATGGGAGTACTTGACTTAAAGACAAAGCCAAAAACTGTGTGTCCAAAATGACTCCATTAAAACAAAATAAAAATGGTGTGACTCTAGTAAAGACTGGTGTATGAATTTTCATAACTCATACTATACATAAATACAAAAACACACAAAAACATTATATTTATATAAAATATATATTAATATTAATATTCAATGGGCTACAAACAGACCGCAATAAAAATTTATTGGGGGTTTTTGTCTCGACAGGAGAGCCAGGTTAGATTTAACTTTAATCTAGATAAAGTGATATAGTCCGTTAGCTTTACTACATACAAAAGTTAATTAGGATTGCTTCCTAACGTCTTAAATTTTGTATGCTTCCTCAGGGACCAAGGCCATTATTTATTGTCTTGATAAGGGTGAGAGAAAATAGTATTATTATACTAATAACAATTGCAATAATGCAGTACTTAAAGGGGTACAAAACACTCTAAAATAAAACCAAAAAGGAAAAAACTGTGACAATTACTTATATTTCGGTGAATTGAATGGTACTTTACTTATCATTTATATAATTTGTTGCAAGTTGCAAGTTGCAACCCCAGATTTCAGCAGACTATCTGAAAGTAAGTAGACTGCAAATCATGGTCATGTACATGTTCCAAGCCACGTGTCTTTGAAGATATCAATAATGAAATAAAATTAAAAAAAAACATTTATTTTATACATTTCTATTCATTTTTATCCAATTAATTATAGCTAAAATTTACAAAAATTGAAACAAAAAATTTAGGTTTTAAACCGTTATACATAGCTAAACATTTGTTGAGTACTATGATGATCTGTCTATGGAAATTAGCAGTCTATATATGCAATATCTATGGCTGTGTAGAAAGAGTAGATCAAATCAGAAAACTAAGAATAAAGAAGAAGAGAAGTAGAGGGAGGGAGAATTGATTTATATATCTATATACAAGAAGAGGGTACTTACGAGAAATTCAACAACTGCACTTATCAGGTAGATGTGATAAGCGGTGAAAAGGGCATCCGATAAGAAACCTCCAAGGAGGGCGAGAAGGAAAGCTGTTCCCATGAAATTTGTGACATTGTTTGCCGATTTGGATGGAGATAAGTGCATATAGTCCCTTAAGTAAAGCACCAAATTGCTTGCATTTGCTAGATATGCCAAGTTTTCCATGATCTCCACCACTGCATGAAATTATTATATATATATATATACCAAATGGTCACTGTTGAGATTATATATTCAAAACAGTTGAGATCAATACAATATAATTATATGATATAAATTTCTTAATTATAACCATATATCTATATATATAATTAAGAAGCGATTAAAATTTCACTGACCCAAAACGAAGGAGGCTGCCAACATGCCCCCATGGCGGCCCTTCACAGCAGGCCTGTTCCTCCAATCTACATAGTCTTCCCATCTTGTTTCCTGCTGGTTTTCTTCTAACTCCTACAATATCAAAACCCCAGAAAGAATTTTAGGAATATATATGTATAATTATACATAAGAAGAAGGGAAAAAAAAAAAGTAAGTCATGATTGAGAGAGAAAGGAACAAAAAGTAGAAGAAAGAAAGAAAAAGCTATACAGCTCGGTATAAAGAAAAGAACAGGATGAAGAAGAACCCACCATTTTGCTATCTCTTCTCTCTCTCTCTTCTTTGGTTCAACTTCAACTTTTGGTTAATTGGTTTTGATCCCTGCACAGCAGTTAGAAGAGAGGGGCGACTTTTGATTAGAGGAACAAGAGTTGTGACTGGTGGTAGGAGATTTAAAGAGTTGGGATGAGAGAGAAAATTGAAATAAATAATTAAATAAATAAATAATATAAAAATGAAAGTGGCAGAGGACTACAGGAGTAGAGTAGTATTATATATAGTACTCCATATGTGAAGGGAGAAAATGGTCTAGACACTTTCGAAAACGACTTTGATCCCTTTTCATAAAATCTGTACAAAGTTTACTACTCAGAATATGTATTGATCCCTTTTATATGAATTGTGAAGAATCCCAATTATAACAAAGAGATTAGGGAGAAAAAAAGGATGTAAAAGTAAGGTTCTTTAGTTTCACATAGATTTTTTTTGGGTCATGAGTTTCACATAAGATTTTTATTTTGGGATAAAATTTCCACAAGGATGCCTTTATTATTTTGGATAAAACTTTCAAATAGATTTTTAGAATTTAATTTGTTTGTTTAATAAAGGGAAGGATATAAACTGTCAAAAAGAAAACCTATATGTGTAAGATCAGATCAGAGGGAAAAGACATAGAAGGCTGGCTATATCATCATTTTTTTTGTTAGAAAATCGCACCAAATATAATATTTAGAGATATCTAATTATTAAATTTTATATTTATTTATTTCTGATGAATAATTTGTGATCTTTATATATGTTGGCAAACAATCAGAGTAAATTAATATATATATAAATATAGAAAAACTATATACGGTATGCTTTGCCTTGTTTGACCAACGAAACCTTTATATTAAATGCAAAGATGTAGATGCCTTGGCTTTCCTAATTATGGCATAGCAGGCTTTCTCATCACATTGCCAATGCTTTCTAATACTTGCTAAGATATGTAACTCTTATTTTTTTAAGCTTTTAATATTTATAGTGAAAGTTACAATTAAAAAATGAAAATATTCACTGTTACACAAACATACAATATTCTGTTTTGAATTAATAATAGGAGAGAACTTATTCTTTAATCTTTTACTGTACACGTGTAGCAACAAGATCCATCGGAGCTGGGAGCATGACCTATCAAATGGCCAGGGGTTGAAGTCATGATCTGGGTGGAGGAAGAAGATAGATAAGACTATTTATTTAATTAAATTATAATTATGTATAAATATCTAATAATTTTTTAATAAGATATTGGAAATTTGTGGGCCGTTTGATTGGTGTGATGGCTCCAAGAAATTGCCGGGAGAATCCAAATTGCATGAGGTAGAGTGGAGCTATGTGAGATTTGGGATCAATGTTAAAGGAAAGAGATTTTTTTTTTTTTTATATTATACAAACATTAATTAATATGTCATAGAAAAACATTAAAGGAATGGTTTAATTTGTAGGATAGAATTTGAAAGTGAGTCAAATGGGAGCTTTTTAAGAACATACCCACCATCCTATTCTCTCCTACCCTCCACTACTAGTAGAACTATGGAGAGAGAGAGAGAGAGAGAGTCACCGTCTACACTTTGCTAGTGGTACGACCACGGACTTCTCTCATTATAAAGTACACTAGAACATGAAAATATTCAAAGCTAACTTTAGTCTTTTCTAATTCTCCTCCACCGGAATGTCTTAAATAAAATATTATTTAATGTGTAATTTGTTTAACCCTAATTGGGTTTTTCTGATAATGGTCTGCATAGTTGGTTTCCTACGTACTAATATATATATATAGGATATGTATAAAACTATAAATATAGATATCGGTCCAGATGGTTGAATTCATTACGTATTAAAGATATAAGGTGGCGTTTGGTTGGAGCTAGAGGTAATGAAATGGAATAGAATGGAAAGGAAATAATTTTTATTCCATTCCTTTATTTGGTTGCATTTTAAAGTATTGGAATAGCATTCTAATGGAATGCTTTTTCCACCATTTTGGTGGAATGGCTATTCCATTTTAAAAAGAAATGAATGACCATTCCAATATAACAAGAAAAAAAATTTAATGATTTTTTTATCAATTTTTTTTATGCATTTTAAATTTTATTCCATTCCATTCCCATTCTCATTCCCAATCCCATTCCCATTCCTATATTTTCATTCCTCCCAACCAAACGCCTCCTAATATCATGAGTAATTAATCAAATTACATCACTCTTATATTAAATTAATAAACAAGTGATGTCCAGTTATATTTTATTTGATGATAATTAAAACATAAAAATATATTAAGTTTTAAAATTTAATATTTTTACAATATAAGTAATAATATAGTAAACTTTTATTTTTTTAATCTTAATAATAAAAAAAATATATATTTTACAAATTATTTTAAACCTAATAAATTATAATATTTAATTAATTAATTTACTATTATTATATTAGTTAGTTTTTAAAAATATATATCGTTTGAATAAATTAAATGAAAATTCAAAAAGTATGTAAATTATAACAGCTAGTAATTTTATAAAAAATTTAAAACTATATTGTTATCACCAAATTTGATGTAGCTGCCACTACAGTCAAAGTTTTATTACTGTATGTTACTTATAATCGTCACTATCATTTTTAATATTATTATTGTATCTTACTCGTAGTATTGTCACTATCATTTTTGATAAGTTTACTCTACATATATAAAATAAATTAATTAAATTATTGGTTAAATACAATTCACTTTTATACAAATATTATAGTAAAAAAAAAATTAAAAATTGATAAATAATCACAAAAAAATAGAGATATAAAAAAAGATGATTGAATATAATTTTTTTTAAAAAAAAAAACTGTTGTCATCATCGTATCTTATTAATTTGTAGTCATCACTATATTCAAAATAGATGTCATCACCACATAAAGGAAATATACCAAATAATTAGGAATTATTTCACAAATACACAAAAACATCAAAAAAAAAAATTACAAAATTACGGTTTCAAGGAATTTTAAATATTTTTTACAATTTTTTTTGATTTTATTTACAGAAAATACAGTCTGTTTATGTTATACTCTTGTTAATTATTCTTGATTTTTTGTTATCTGTATGTTATTTTTTGTTGTTGTTTTGATGTTATCAAGATATTATTTTCATGTTACTTTTATGTAATTTTCTTGTTGTTTTCATGTTAATCTTATAGAAAACTGTAAAAATGTAAAAAAAAAAAAAAATCTTTAAACGTAAAAATATAATTTTTTTTTACAAAAAATGGTGTCTTATGTAATTATCCCAAAAAATAATTACCAATTATTGAATAAAATGATTTTAGAGTATGTGTCATAAAGAATCTATATATAGGTGTTACACCCGAAATTCGGCTGCCATCTCAGTGGAGGACACGTGTCAAGATAAAGGGAATATGGATCGATGCAATCGCTTTTTATGGAATGACTCATTAATTACGTAAGTATCAGATATATTTGTAAGCTGTTGACTATAAGGTCTTAGGCGAGGAATCAATATACAAAATAGTGCTTAGTATATTAGCGGATAACCATATATCGCTAAATGCGAATAGCGAGGCATCAAGGACAGTACACATAGGAAGACGAAAGCGACACATATCAATTGCGAAAGCCCTTAGTGTATAATGTACAAACTAAGTGTAAAAGTCGGATTGACTCGAGACTAAGTAAGTGAGGTGCCCGTCTCGCTATGGGAAGGCTTCTTGTAACTTCATCCAGTTAACGTCAGTGAGGCTTACAACCCTGGCGAGTCAGAAGCTAACATTCAAATGAGCTTTGAAGAACTCTTTGTAAATGAGAACTGCGATCGTCATAAGACATGCATCATCGACCTCGGAAGGAAAAATAGCCCCAGCTCGCTATTGAGACCACTGGAACCAAGCTTTTATCGAGACATCTCCAGATACAACAATTAAAGACGTGTTTAATACACGATCATTTTGACCTAGTAAAAGCGGTAAAATCACAACTATATGATTTTCAAATCATAACTGCATTTACAATACGTGATATGTAATCAAACCCCGTGATTTCACGGAATGATCGTTGTAAACAGATTACGATCAACTTTGTAATTAACTGCTTACTATGTAATTATAAATAGTGGAAAAAAGATCAAAAAAG
This sequence comes from Cannabis sativa, assembly GCF_029168945.1. Classification (NCBI taxonomy): domain Eukaryota; kingdom Viridiplantae; phylum Streptophyta; class Magnoliopsida; order Rosales; family Cannabaceae; genus Cannabis; species Cannabis sativa. The sequence goes on along the minus strand of NC_083608.1, from coordinate 10,263,215 downwards.
GGACGAAAAAACTCATACAAAAGAGGCCCTGAAAAACAATCAGAAATCTGAATAAGATTGACTCGTGGACTATGCAAAATTTTAACTGCAAAACCACGTAAAAAAACCATGTGTTCATACTTTTACTTTTATAGCTTTTATTTTTTCTGTGTGAAATCATTACTGTGAGGCTCAGATTTGGCTAACAAAAATCTACGTTAACAGTTTGGTGCTTTCATTGAGAGCCTCTGTGAAAAAACTCAGAAAAACCCTCCCTTCTTTTGAAGAAAAACCACCTCCTTCATGGCTAAAATCTAGAAAATGTTAACACCCCACATGAGGAAACTAATCATCGTTCTGGGAAAGAGCCCATGGGCTCCAGAAGGTCTACCAACCCGCGGTCCAGACGGACCACCCGTTCCAGGAGGACTCAACCCTAGGGTGGCCCCATGTAAAGACCGCTTAGCTTTGATTTGGAAATTAGCAGATAATTAGGGTTTAATTATGAAACTTACATATTAGTTGTGAACTATTAATTTACGATGATTTATTTGAATTCAAAATACATTTTATATGTCATATATAGAGTTTTATAATTTTGCATGTTTTGTGCTTGACAACATTGGAACGAGGTGTTTGGCTATTAGAATCACATTCTAGTATTTTTAGTATAGCAGGGCAGTATAGTTAGACCTTGGAAATGTCGGGAATAGTTAAAAATTAAGAAGTGACAAAATTCCCCTAAGTGACCTATTATGACTTTTAGTAATGGGAAGGGCAAAATGGTCTTTTTGCCTAAGTTATCTTGTCTTTTAGTGAACTTAGATTAAATGATTAATCAGATTTTTAATTATATTTTAAGCTGATATTTTATTAAACAAAACCTATTCATTTATAAAAAAAAAAATAGAAAATACATGAAAAAGCAAGAACATTCTCTCTCTTTCAACTCTCTCTCTCTCTCTCTCTCTCTCTCTCTCTCTCTCTCTCTCTCTCTCTCTTGAAATTCCTAGGGCTGTTAGGGTTGGTGTTTTCTTCAGTAGTTCTTCTAATTCTCAGCTAGTTGTTAGTGATCTTAAGCCAAGGTAAAGTCTTTTAAACTCCTACTCTTATTTTGTGGAATTTTAAGAAAATGGTTTTTTGCATGAATTGGAGTTTTGTGCTCTATAGTGGTTGTTGTTGTTTGATTTTGTTTTCTGTAGTTAAGCTATGATGTATTGTGTTGAATTAAACTTGTTTTGTGGGCTGTTATTAGGTTTGAGCAAGCTTTGAGTTTTAGAACTCAAGCTTAGCTCTTTAATGGTAATTTTTGATTCTGAGCTTAGGTAGTTACTTTGTTGCTTGGAATATGTTTATTGGGGAATAATATGCAGGTCTGGAAGGTTTGCTAAGGATTGGAATTGATTTTTTAGGTTTTGGATTTTTTTTGGGTTTTCTGGTGTAACACCCTAACTAGCATAGGCGTATTACGTGATTTTTAAACGTACTGTGCAGCTCGTTGCTAATCAACGAGGTTTATGGAAAATAGTGATTAATTAAAATTTTTGCTTTTTAATTAAACTTATATAATATTTTATACAAAATACTTTACAAAAGTTTACTGTCTAATACAAAATACTTGTCGCCTAGCGACTAATTACAAAAGCACTGTTAACTCGAGGATCGTACGCTCCAGGCCTAACCGCCCCGACATGTACAATCTTCATCGGCTCGTCCTCACGGTTCCTCAGCTTTGGCCTTGCCCTTACCTACACATAAACAAAGCACTGTGAGTCGACAGACTCAGTAAGAAAAGCATAAATCATAAAACATACATAAATCCCGGGTTATGATCAGACGCCCATACCCCTGACCATAACCCTAACTGCCATGTCCCACACGATACTGAGTCCCGAACGTTCGTACGACGGTACTTTTGACAAAGTAACAACCTATACTCGGTACACTGGTCATACTCCAGCTGCTAGTCATACTCTAGCCTTACCGATGTGTTACAGTGTCAGCCTATACTCGGTTCACTGGTCATACTCCAGCTGCTAGTCATACTCTAGCCTAACCGATGTGATACGGTCAAACAGTATAGTACCACCAACCCTAGTATCAGCCTATACTCGGTACACTGGTCATACTCCAGTTGCTAGTCATACTCTAGCCTAACCGATGTGATACAGTATCACCCTATACTCGGTACACTGGTCATACTCCAGCTGCTAGTCATACTCTAGCCTAACCGATGTGATACAGTCGGATGGTACGAAGCCAACATACATATCTAATGTAATCTAACAGGCTTCCTAACATGCACGCTAAACATGTAATACATATGCATACTGTTATACTAATCTTACCTCGATTTCAAATTCAGGTGTGCCGGTTAACCTGAGTGGAACGAACTGCACGACGACTTACAGGCTCCTAAACCATAACAATCACAACACTAGATAAGTGATACGCTAAATCACTTCCCGAGGACTTAAACTAGAAACTAGAAGTTTCCCTATCGATAAAAAGCATGGCAATACCCTAAACAACATAAAAATGGGAAAAACTAGGGTTCCCAAAAATCCCCCAACCGGCAGACCGGTTCTGCAACCGGAATTCTGGTTCTGAGAATCCTGGAACACCATCCGGAATTCCGGTTGCTGAACCAAAATTCCGATACTGAGCAGGAAACTTCAAAAATTCGTTTCTTACTCAAAACAAACCCAAACTCTTTCAAACCTTCCAGACATGTTCTATATACCCCAAATAACAAAACCCAAGCAATAGAACCAAGCTTCAATCACAGAAACACATTTCACCATTGGAGGTTCAAGATTGAGTTCAAAAACTCAAAACTTGACTAACCCTCCAAACAACCACTAAATCATGCATATCTCAACCTATTTCAACATAATTTAACACCAGAAAATACATTTACATAGCAACAACAATCACAGCAACAAGATTCTTCATTTTTCTTTGAAAACTATAGTTTTGAGTTAAAATTCCATATATTGATAAAACTAACTAATCACCAACACAATCTTCCTTGAATCAACATTTTAAATCATGTTCTAACTTCATAAATCAACAACAACATACAGCAGCAAGTACAACAACAAAACTAAGAATACAACCAATTCTTACTTGATTTTTCAAGAAACTAAAGAGGAAAAGAGTAAGAGCTATACCTAGAGCTTGAATTGCACACAAAATCTGCTTGAAAAACCAAAGAATCACCAAGATTCTTGCTGCTCAAAGAAGGGCCGAAATAGAGAGAGAGAGAGAGAGAGAGAGAGAGAGAGAGAGAGAGTTTTGTTTTTCTTGATTTTTTTCCAATTTGTAAAAATGATAAAAAATACATTCAAATCCTCATTTCAGCCAAAACCATGAATTAAAAGATCAATATAATTCAATTAATCAATCCACATAAAGACAAAATACTAGAAGGCAAAAAGACCAAAATGCCCTTGCCCTCACAAAACTAATTTAAAGAATTCTAAGGGTATTTTGGGAAATTCTAAATTCCCGACCAATCCCGACATTCCCAATGTCTATAAATTGCCCCGCTATACTAACATGCTAAGTTGTGATTCTACCGAGCCAAACACCGAGTTCCATGTTGCCAGGCACCAAAAATGCAAAATTATGAAATTTCACTATATGACATAAAATGCATTCAGAATTCTAAAATAACAGCATAAATAATTATTTAAATATCTATAAATAATTTTCATAATTAAATCATAATTAACTGCTAATTTCCAAATTAAACTAAGCGGTCTTTACAACTATCCCCCCTTAAAAGGATTTCGTCCCCGAAATCTAACCTGAACAACTCTGGATATTGAGCTCTCATATCTGACTCTAGCTCCCAGGTGGCTTCCTCCACCTTGCTGTTTCTCCAGAGTACTTTGACCAATGCTATGGTCTTATTCCGAAGGACTTTATCTTTTCTATTCAGGATCTGCACTGGCTGTTCTTCATATGTCATATCTGGCTGCAATTCAAGGCTCTCATAACTAAGTATATGAGTAGGATCTGAAACGTATTTTCTCAACATAGAGACATGGAATACGTTGTGAACTGCAGAAAGAGCTGGAGGCAACGCTAACCGGTATGCCACTTGACCTACCTTTTCGAGAATCTCGAAAGGTCCTGTAAACCTAGGGCATAACTTGCCTCTTTTCCCGAAACGTTTGATCCCCTTCATTGTGTTGGAATTTATTTTACCAGGATCTTAGATCTACTCACAAGTATGTTTATTAACATCCTAAATATGAACTTTCTAAAACGATAAATTAAACACATATAAAGTTTAGGAAACCTTACATTGGGTGCAGCGGAATAATATGACTCCTTCCGTTCAAATATCTAGCCCTTGATTCCTTTCTGTAGCAGAGCATTATCAATATCTGAACCTGGATCTCTTTCTCTGAATCCTTGATGCTGAATCTCCTTTGCTGATGATCTTTCTTCACGATCTTCCTCACTATGATTGAGGTATCACTTGATGTGTGTGGGCACTACTCTAATCACTAAGGATTTCGAAATTCAAAGGAAGAAGAGAGAGAGTGGTCAGCTAAAGATAGGGAGAGAGAAGGCTCAGTTTTTTCTGATTCAGAAAGTCTGAAGAAAAGTGTAATTTTCCTGAAGCCTTCACTATCTATTTATAGCATTCCACTAGGGTTAGATTTGAATTATATGGCATTAAAATAATGAAAAAATCAACTTAAAAAAGCTACAATAGGTGGCCGGCCAAGCATTAGTGGATTGGGCCTTGGGCTTTGCAATTTTGCAATTTTAACACCTTTTGTATCTGATTTTCTCAAAAATGCCAATTTCTTAATTCAACCATTTAAATGCCAATTCTAACTATTTAATAACTATAAATAATTATTAAATAATATTGTCATTTATCATATTTATTAATTGAACCATACAAAGTATCATAATTAACAAATATGCCCCTATAAACTCTTTCTTTACAATTTCGCCCTTACTTAGTGAAAATTTCACAAATAGACATAGTCTAACTTGTGAATTATAATTGATTAATCAAAACCAATTACATGAGTCTTACAAGCAATATTATCTCAACTAGTGGGGGGACCATGGGTCTATATAACCGAGCTTCCAATAAGTAGATCAAGAATTTAACACTAAAATTCACTAACTTATTAATTCTTCGTTGAATCCACGCATAGAACTTAGAATTGCACTCTCAGTATATAGAATGCTCTATATGTTCCACCATATAGACACATCATTAGTTATCCATTGTTATAATCCTAATGTGATCAATGATCCTCTATATGAATGATCTACACTGTAAAGGGATTAAATTACCGTTACACCCTACAATGTATTTATTCCTTAAAACACTTGACCCCGTATAAATGATATTTCAGCTTATGTGAAATGAGTACTCCACCATTTATGTTCGTTTGGTCAAGCTCGAAGGAGATCATCCTTTGCTTACTATTCGCCAGATAGAAGCTATAGATTCCATGTTTATGATAAAGCTCCCACTCAATTGCACTACCGTGTTCCCAAAATGTACGTATCACCCCTAAAAGCAGGCTTAACTAACAAATCAAAGAACACGAATAGCCTTTCAAGATTGAGCCTAATCATAACAGGATTAAGAACATTTGATCTAGGATCAACTAGGTGATATTGACTTGAATAGATATTACGGTAAGTTTAATAAATCTAAGTCAAAGTTCAATATCGGTCCCTTCCGATGCATACTCCATGCATCCAACCTGAGCTTTACTTTAACCAATGCTCTGGAAAGAACATAGCACTTCTCCAAATGCAAGTAAACTCTGTTGTAGATTATCATATCAGTAAAACCCTATGTCTGATAAATCTAGGAAACTTTATTCACATAGTCATGTTTACTTTCCAATGTGTTGACATCACAATAAACAAGATCAAGTATGTGAAAAGGGTTTCAGATGAATTTATACATTATGTACATATAATCATGAAATAAATCATGTGAACCATGCAACATTAAATGTTATTTCTGATCTATATTAATAAGTAAATCTGATTATATTGAAATGAGTTTTATTTAGGGCATAAAACCCAACAAACTCCCACTTAAACTAATATAAAACAAAAAGTGCGTTTCAAATAATCTCAACACCTCGATATACAAATCAAGTGTAGTAGTAGTAAACTCCTCGTAATAGGATCTGAAAGGTTGAATTAACCACAACCTTTTCTCCACCATTACTCTTCCTTTAATCACAAAATCATTGATAATGTGAAATTCCTCTCTATATGTCCACTCTCTTGGGATATTGGATTCTATACCTTTGGCAACTACTTTTGGTTAATCAGGAAATTAACACTAGTAGTTTAAGGTAATTTGGAATGGTGCCAAAGATGTATAGAACTTTCCTTAGACTGAATAAGTACCTTTCCTGCAGCTTTAACATTCAGTCCCTCTCTGGTAGACCTAGAGACTTTAGATAGGTTTTTACACTTCTCCAAAATCACTATTCCACCCCCAGAGTAACCACCATCTTATCAGAAATATTTTCTAGCACAAAGGTAAATTTCGAAATCTGATATGGTGTAGTCTAAGAGTTTTAAACACACCCTTTTAGACTAACATATAGTTTCTCTTCTTAATCTTAAAATTTACTTGATTGTCTTCCAATGTTCTTCTCCTGGATTAATCTGATACCTACTCATTACTCCCACTCAACAGCAGGTGTCTGGTCTAAGGCATACAAAAGCATATCTAAGACCTCTCACTGTTGATGTAAGAAATTCTTTCATGGCTTTATCTTTTCTGGAATAGTTAAGACTTTTCCTTAGATAAATAAAATCTATACCTAAGAAGTTGTGAAGCTTCTATAGATTGCCATTAGAAAGAAAATGCTTCAGCATCTTACTAAAGTAAGTTGCTTGCATTAGAGTAAGTAATTACCAGGTATACCACAAGCCATAGGTTTAGATAAACTCAAACCTATAATACTAGGAACAGGAAGTTTTGTTAAGTCCATTGAATGGACTTATAAACGAAAATTTCTTTTTATGTCCTTGTAATAGAAAACTTTAGGTTACTCCATGTGAATGGATTAAACCATAGTTCTATTGGCTTTCTTCTTAGTTTCTTATCTTGACAATCCATTACTTGTTTAAACTCACAATGGATTTTTAATCACTAGTATCTCCCAAGTCATAAGAAGGTGAGTTCCTAGAAACTCTCCCACTACGTCAAGGTACCGTGAGTTATGTCGAAGAAAACTAAATGGTATTAACCTCTTTGGTTGTGACAAGACAACAGAGGCAGTGGGATCATCATATGTTATATAAGATGATAGAACACTTTTGGAATCAAGAAAAAAAATCTCCTTTATTTGCTACTTGTTTTCAGACTTAGTCATTATCTTAGAGAAGTAGTATTTGTTTGAACAAACACTTTCTTATCTATTGACAATGGGATGGTCCACCCCTAATCACTTAGAATAGCTAACAAACCATGGTTAACAGTTCTAGCTTTTCTTAAGATTTTGATTAGGTCATCCATGAATCTAGTAATGATTTAAATTAAGTACCCAACCATTACATCATTCTGAAATTGTATTACCATAGAAGGATTTAGGCAACGACTAGTAACTAATCATCAATATGCAACTCGAAATTTCTGGGGAGGTAAGTTTGGATATAATTCAAAAATCAATTTAATGATCTTTGAACTGCATATCTACTAACTATTTCTCCACCCCTATCAGTTCGCAAGATCTTTAACCACTTACCTTAATGGTTTTAACCATTGCTAGAAATTAATGAAATTTTTCAAACATTTCAAATTTCTTTGCTAAAAGGTATAATCTAGAGTTATCGTTTTAAGAATACAACGAAAAACTCATATCCACCCCTGAATGTACATCCATCTACGAATGAGATGAACTACTTTCATTGGATATAGGCATATTAACTCTTTGCAGAGATTGATCTTGTCAAATCCACTATGAACAAGATACCAATGCCATAGATTAATAAAAATGTGGTTGTGTCTTTTTGATGACTTAGGTTTAGTTACATCAAAGAGTTCTTAGAATAGTGCAAGTGGATCCTGGTCACAGAATACCTAACTCATATTCCATACAGTTTAAATCCATTAATAAAAGATGGATATTAAACACTTGAGAAAGTGTAACTGTATTGTATCTGGAATTAGAAATATAAGAAAATTTCTGTTTGGATTCTAAAATTAAAGTCAAAGACTTAAATTCAACCAAATATAATGAGTAATTCTTTCTTGGACCACCACTACTATTTAAACTTTAAGTCAGATTTGCCCATACAAGTAGGAGATTTCTAAGATTGAGGATTTATATCAATTGGGAATAGAATTTCGGGATTATAATCAAATGCGTCATTTAATTTCTTAAGAGAAAATATATAATGACATGAAATGATTTATAGACCGTTCATCCAATGATATGTTATTAAGCTAATTCGAAATGAATAAGCTAAGAGGAATTAGGATAATTTCGTTTAAAATAAGAATCCAACGATGCTTCGATTAGCGAAAGTCAAAGTAATCTTATTTATACAATCTTCTTGTTTCATATCGTAAAAATACTAGTCTAAGGTGTCATCAATTGATGAACAGCTAGATGTCGCATATACAATATTTATCTTTCGAGATCTAACACTATTATGTATGTCTAATGGTGAAAATCCACTAGGGATTTATCTCATTAGATAAACAAGCCAAGTTAGACCAACAATGAAGATTCGAAATTAAACTACAACTTAATAACAGAAAATAACATGGTTCAATATAAATTCATACACAATTCAGAAATTATAAACATATATCAAGTAGGAATGACAAGTGAAAATACTAAAACTTACAATCCTAAATAATTTCCAAGGTTTTCAACAAACTGATATCAGTGTCCCGTTTAGGCGAGAGTCAAAGCTACCATTCATTGAATAGAGTTGTCAGCTCGTCTAAAATGTTAAACATTCTAGCAACCTTTTATTCGATCAAGATTGGAATTCAGCGTTGTCCCGTTTAGGCGAGAGTCAAGGCAATTCTATCTTATGAGCTTCCACCATTGTTTCATAATTTGCAAGTCAAGTATGGTCGCCACCATTAGGGTGATCCATACCATACAAAACACTTACAAACTACTTATCATGCGAGGTTAAACGGTGCGAAATTGCTAATGAACGTTCCTCCATTAGGGAGGATTACTCACTAAAATAAACGCGGTGTAAAACCCACAATGGAGATCGAATGTCTTAATAATAAAGCTCATTATTTAAAGAGAATTGTATTTTCTTTGATTCTCTTTATTTATTCTATTTATTTTAAATATATATTTATTTAATTAAAATTTCCAATTTAGAATAAAAAATTCTAAATATAAATTTTAATTTAATATTTATAAATTTTACTTAGATGGATATGAAATAATATGAATTATTTCCATCTTAGTAATAATTTCCAATAAATATTTAGAAAAATATTCAATTTAAGTTGTTACATAATTAATTTAAATTAATTTACAACTCAAATTTAATTTTCTATAAATATATATTGCATTTCGAAAAATTAAAGTATATAAGAATACAATTTTCGAAAAATGCATATTAAAATAAAAAATAAATCCTGGAAAAATTATTCTAATTTAATGTTGGCCCAAAATTAATTAATAAAATTAATTTACAACAAAAAATATAATTTTCCTATTTAATTAAATATATAAGAAAAATTTCAAATATTTAAGTATGATGATGAAAATCAACTTAAATATTAATTTTTTATTTAATTAAATACACTAGAAAAATACTTCAAGCAAAAATATCATCTATCTAGATTTTCCTTTGACTAATTAATTCAATTTCTAATAATATACTTTAATTCAATTTATTTTAAATTAATCAATAAATGAAAAAAATCATTGATTTAAGTTGATCCAAGAATTAATTAAAATAAATAATTAATTTACAACTTAATCTATTTTTCAAGATAAAATTCGAAATTCTAGCATTTAAGAAATGCAATTTCGAAAATTGATTAATAAAATAAAGAAAAAATATATTTTGAAAATTATTTAAATTTAGTTGAAAAAAAAATTTCAACTAAAAAAAAAATTCTATTTAATTAAATGTCATGAAAAAGAAATATTTAAGTATCATGATGAAAATCAACTTAGATATTTAATTTTTCAAATTAATTAAATGTATTAAATTCAAGAAATAAATAATTAAGTGTAGAGAAGGCTTAATTATTAATCTCTAGTTTAATACTAGGAAAAATATACTTAAAATAAATTGTACCAAAATTAATTATTTAAATAATTAATTTCACAAAGTATAATATTTTCCTATTTAATATTAGAAATAATAAGTAGTCTAGAAATAACTATCTAGAAAATATCTTATTTGACTAAGTATCTTTTCCACAAAATTTGAAAAAAATATCTAATTTAAGTTGTATTAGAAAGAATCTAGAGCTTAAATATTTTTCAAATTTAAATTTAATTAAATATCAAAAATTAAGTTGTAACCACTTAATTTGAAAATATTCCATTTTAAGTTAATATTCGAAAAGATATTAACTTAAAAAATATCTAAAGAATCTTAATAACCAATGTCTAAAATTCCTCAACTTAATTTTGAAATTTGAAATTCAAAAGATATTCAGATTTAAGTTGGTTAGTTGTAGATAACTAAATATCAACTTAAATAAGAATATTTAATGAAAAATTTAAATTAAGTTCCAGAAAGAATCTAGATGGTTATAATTCTATATTTAATTAAATACAAGAAAATACACATAGTTTAGCTTAGAATAAAAAATTCTTTAAACTATGTTTTTTCTTAAATTAATTTCAAAATAAATGAAATTAATTATGTTGCTAATCAATTTTATTAGGTTAAACTAGTGTAATTAACCTAGTACAGTTGTTCAAATCAGGCAAATGGGCCTTCACAATTGGGGTGGTTCATGTGAGGGGTGCCGGGTTCGCATGTCGTACCCACTTCTATGGCTCCCAACTCTCACACAAGGCCCAAAAGAGAGGAATTTAACCTTAATAAGAACAACTGTTATTAATTGAATAGGCCCAAAAACTAAATGGACCTAAATAAATTCTATCAATAACTATGATAATTTATTTTAGCAACAACAACCTATATGTATCTATAATCAAATTAAACACATAGGCTCACACAGGCACACTTTGGATGGGTCCTATCATGTTGCTAGGTCATACACAGATGAAAGAAGATTGTAAATATACCTGTTACAAATTATTATCTTGACCAAGGGAGCCATCAGATCATTAGATCTGGCAAAAAGTAACCATGGCTATTTGCAATCAAGTAATAATAGGTTTTGAAAACTTACATACAAGCTAAAACCACATACTCCTGCAACAAGGTTAGCTGGATAGTTGGATGTAGGATTTATTTAATTTTAAATTAAATAATTAATTTCGAAATATTATTAAAAAAGATTTTCGAAAAAATTAAAAAAAAATTCGAAAATTAATTAAATATTTAAATTTAAAATTAAACCTACAATTTTTGAAAAATTAGGTTTCAACCAACCTAAATATCATTTCAAAAATTTGCTAACTACTTTTAAATTTTAAATGTTATTTTATAAATAAAAATTAAATAAAAAATTAGAAAAGATAAATAAATATCTTTTTCAAATTTTAAATGTAATTTAAATAAATAAAATAACAAAATTTAAAAAATTAGCAAAATATCTTATATCTATTTAAAATTACATGATTATAAATATCTTATTTTAAATTTAAATAAGGTCAAAATATCTAAAAAGATTTAATTTTTAAAAAAAAAATCTTAAAAGATAAGATATAATTAAAAATATCTTAAAAGATAAGATATCTTAAAAATATCTAAAAAGATTTTATAAATATCTTATAAAATCTGACCTTAAATTTAAAACAAAATAAGATATAATCAAATTTAAAAATAAGATAGATTTTTAAGCAAGAAGATAGATACTAATTCTATTCAAATTCAAATTACACTAATATCTTGAATTAAATTTAAAAATATTAAATTAATGCAAAATGATAATTAGAATTGAATTAGGAATAGTAATAGTATAAATACAAAACTATACAAAAAATTGGAAGTTAATTCCATGAAAAAGCATGAAAAATTGAAGAAAAACAAAAAATTTCGAAACTGTACGGACATATTTGCGATCGCAGGAAAATATCAGCACAACCCCGATTTTTTTCAAATCTTCAAAAAATCATAACTAATTCAAATAAAATCCAAATTAAGTTCTGTAAAAGGCTAACTTGCTTAATTTTTTCCATACTATCCAATAAAAATAATTCCAGAGATCAAATCGCAATTATTTTTCACGAAAATTTCACAAACATCAATCAATCATCAAATAACACTCAATACAACATGATACCATCCAAAGAACATACAAACAATCGTTTTAAAGTCCAAATTTCTTGTAAGTAAATCAATTACCATGGCTCTGAGGCCAGTTGTTGGAATTTATTTTACCAGGATCTTAGATCTACTCACAAGTATGTTTATTAACATCCTAAATATGAACTTTCTAAAACGATAAATTAAACACATATAAAGTTTAGGAAACCTTACATTGGGTGCAGCGGAATAATATGACTCCTTCCGTTCAGATATCTAGCCCTTGATTCCTTTCTGTAGCAGAGCATTATCAATATCTGAACCTGGATCTCTTTCTCTGAATCCTTGATGCTGAATCTCCTTTGCTGATGATCTTTCTTCACGATCTTCCTCACTATGATTGAGGTATCACTTGATGTGTGTGGGCACTACTCTAATCACTAAGGATTTCGAAATTCAAAGGAAGAAGAGAGAGAGTGGTCAGCTAAAGATAGGGAGAGAGAAGGCTCAGTTTTTTCTGATTCAGAAAGTCTGAAGAAAAGTGTAATTTTCCTGAAGCCTTCACTATCTATTTATAGCATTCCACAAGGGTTAGATTTGAATTATATGGCATTAAAATAATGAAAAAATCAACTTAAAAAAGCTACAATAGGTGGCCGGCTAAGCATTAGTGGATTGGGCCTTGGGCTTTGCAATTTTGCAATTTTAACACCTTTTGTATCTGATTTTCTCAAAAATGCCAATTTCTTAATTCAACCATTTAAATGCCAATTCTAACTATTTAATAACTATAAATAATTATTAAATAATATTGTCATTTATCATATTTATTAATTGAACCATACAAAGTATCATAATTAACAAATATGCCCCTATAAACTCTTTCTTTACAATTTCGCCCTTACTTAGTGAAAATTTCACAAATAGACATAGTCTAACTTGTGAATTATAATTGATTAATCAAAACCAATTACATGAGTAGCCTTTCAAGATTGAGCATAATCATAACAGGATTAAGAACATTTGATCTAGGATCAACTTGGTGATATTGACTTGAATAGATATTACGGTAAGTTTAATAAATCTAAGTCAAAGTTCAATATCGGTCCCTTCCGATGCATACTCCATGCATCCAACCTGAGCTTTACTTTAACCAATGCTCTGGAAAGAACATAGCACTTCTCCAAATGCAAGTAAACTCTGTTGTAGATTATCATATCAGTAAAACCCTATGTCTGATAAATCTAGGAAACTTTATTCACATAGTCATGTTTACTTTCCAATGTGTTGACGGCACAATAAACAGGATCAAGTATGTGAAAAGGGTTTCAGATGAATTTATACATTATGTACATATAATCATGAAATAAATCATGTGAACCATACAACATTAAATGTTATTTCTGATCTATATTAATAAGTAAATCTGATTATATTGAAATGAGTTTTATTTAGGACATAAAACCCAACACATTGGAGATACCCGTAAAACACATGGTCCCCTACTTGGAACTCAACATCTCTGCGTTTTGGATCTGCATAACTTTTCTGTCTACTCTGTGAGGCAAGCATTCTAGCTTTAATTTTCTCAATTGCCTCATTGGTCCGCTGGAGTGACTCCGGACTTAGGTATTTCCTCTCCCCTATCTCATCCCAGTGGATGGGAGATCTACACTTCCTACCGTATAACAGTTCATAGGGAGCCATCCCTATCGTACTCTGATAACTGTTGTTGTATGAAAATTCAATCAACGGTAGATATCTACTCCAAGAGCCTTCAAAACCCATAACATAGGCTCGTAACATGTCCTCCAGTACCTGAATTGTCCTTTCGGACTGCCCATCTGTTTGAGGATGGAATGCTGTACTGAATTTCAGTTTTATACCCATTGCTCGTTGCAAACTCTGCCAAAACTTGGAGGTGAACTTTGGATCTCTATCCGAAACTATTGACTTCGGTACCCCGTGAAGTCTTACTATTTCTTTAACGTACAATTCTGCCAACTGATCCACTAAATAGGTTGCTCTAACAGGCAGAAAATGAGCAGACTTCGTGAATTGATCCACCATTACCCAAATGGAATCGAACAAACCCGTGATCTAGGTAACCCAACCACGAAATCCATCGTGATATCCTCCCACTTCCATTCAGGTAGGGTTAAAGGCTGCAACAGCCCTGCTGGTCTCTGTTGTTCAGCCTTAATCTGCTAACAGGTGAGGCATTTCGATACGAATTCTACCAAATTCTTCTTCATACTGCTCCACCAGAAGTATGGTTTAAGATCCTGGTACATCTTGGTGGTGCCGGGATGCAGAAAATAAGGGGTAGAATGAGCCTCTTCAATGATCTCACTCCTGAGTTCCACACTACTCGGAACACAAACCCTAGCTTTATACAGAAGCATCCCGTTGTCTGACACTGAAAAATCCTTGGCTTGACCAGCCGAAACCTCGCCTCTGATTTTTACTAACTCTGGATCAGTCATCTGGGCGGCTTTAATTCTTTCCAACAGATCAGATTGCAGCGTCAAGTTGTGAAGCTGACCTACCACAAACTCAATGCTAGATCTAACCAAGTCCTCTGCTAACTGAGGTGAGATCTGAATCATGCTAACTACCTGCCCGGGACCCTTCCTGCTCAGGGCATCGGCCACTACATTGGCCTTCCCAGGGTGATAGAGAATCTCACAGTCGTAATCTTTCACTAACTCCAACCAACGCCTCTGTCTCATATTCAAATCTTTATGAGTAAAGAAATATTTGAGACTTTTATGGTCGGTATAGATTTCACACCTTTCTCCGTAAAGGTAATGCCGCCAAATCTTCAATGCAAAAACCACCGCGGCCAACTCTAGGTCATGAGTCGGGTATCGCTGTTCATAATCCTTTAACTGACGGGAGGCATAAGCGATGACCCGATCGGCTTGCATCAACACACACCCCAGACCCTGTCTGGATGCATCACAATAAACTACAAATTTGTCTTTGTTTGAAGGCAAAGCTAGCACTAGAGCTGTAATCAATCTCTATTTCAGCTTTTGAAAACTTGCTTCGCACTTGTCTGACCACACAAATCGCTGATTCTTCTTCGTAAGTTCGGTTAAGGGTGTTAAAATCTTAGGAAACCCTTCCACGAACCGACGATAATATCCGGCTAAACCCAAGAAGCTTCTAATTTCTGTCACTGTCTTCGGTCTTGGCCAATCCCTGACGGATTCTATTTTCCCTGGATCCACCTTGATCCCATCTTTGCTAACAATGTGCCCTAAGAAAGACACCAACGATAGCCAAAATTCACATTTCTTGAATTTAGCATAAAGCTTGTGTTCCCGAAGCCGTTGCAGAACCATCTGAAGATGTAACTCATGCTCCTCTTCTGATTGAGAGTACACAAGGATGTCATCGATAAACACAATTACACAGATATCGAGAAAATCCTTGAATACTCTATTCATCAAATCCATAAATGCTTCAGGAGCATTGGTTAGTCCAAACGACATCACCAAGAATTCGTAATGTCCATACCTAGTACGGAAAGTCGTCTTCGGAATGTCCTCCTCTCGGATTTTCAACTGATGATAACCCGATCGGAGATCAATCTTGGAAAAGACCGTCTTCCCCTGAAGTTGATCGAAAAGATCATCGATCCTAGGTAATAGATATTTATTCTTCACTGTTAGCTTGTTTAACTCTCGATAGTCAATGCACATTCTCATAGATCCATCTTTCTTCTTGACGAATAATACCGGAGCTCCCCAGGGTGACACACTAGGCTGGATAAACCCTATGTCAAGTAACCCTTGAAGCTGAATCTTTAACTCTTTAAGCTCAGCTGGAGCCATTCTATACGGAGCTTTGGAAATCGGTTCCACTCCGGGTGCCAAATCTATAAAAAAATCAATCTCCCGCTGAGGTGGTAAACCTGGAAGTTCTTTGGGAAAAACATCTAGAAATTCCCGAACCACTTTGATATCCTCTGGCCGAATGGTATCTGGCCGAGTGGTGTCCATCACCACGGCCAGAAACCCTAAACAACTTCCATACAGTAACTCCCTAGCTGACATGGTCGAAATCACCGGAACCCGAGATCCCCGAACCGAACCAACAAATACAAAGGGTTCTTCACTTTCCGGTTGGAAGATCACCATCTTCCTCTTGCAGTCAATATTGGCTGAGTATTTAGATAGGAAATCCATTCCTAGAATAATATCGAAATCTACTAGGCTCATTTCTATCTAGTCAGCACTTAACTCCCTACCATCTATTCTGACCGGCATAGACCTAATCCACCTTTTGGAGATAACTAACTCTCTGCCAGGTAATAGGGTTCCAAACCCTGATTCATAACTATCATACGGTGTATCCAATTTACTAAAGATTTTGGCTGCCACATAAGAATGTGTGGCCCCAGAATCAAATAATACTGAGTAAAAGGAGTTGTTAACTGAGAGCTGACCTGTCACCACTGAAGGGCTGGCTTCTGCATCAGCCTGCGTAATGGCGAACACCCTAGCTGGAGTGGGTCTCGCCGGAGCCCTTGGTGCCTCTGATCTGAGCTGGGGACAATCCCTCTTGTAATGTCCGGGCATGCCACACTGAAAGCATCGCTGACCTCTGCACTCACCCAGATGGTGCCTTTTACAACTGGGGCACTCTGGGTAAGAAAAACGGGTCTCAGCACCACCCTGACGACTGCCTCTACTCTGGTTCCCCCAGAACCTCTTGTTCTGTCCCGAGCCACCGGATGTAGTGGATGTTTTCCTCTTCTGGTCCATGGCCGAACCACTACCTCCCCTACTAAAGCCTGACGCAGGAGGGGTAGGAGCCTCGCCACTCACTGGAGTCCTAACTGACTCCGACATACATCCAACTGCGCCCTCAGCTTGCAGTGCTTTTTCCACCATCTCTGCATAGGTGGTCTTGTCGTCGGTAGTGATCATTATGTTAGGTTTTATGCCCTAAATAAAACTCCATTTCAATTTAATCTATTTTATTCAACATCAATAAAGAAACAGAAGTATTTTTCATTCATTTGTGTATGTTTTGGTTCACTTTATCAATTGCTTGTCACTTTGATTTATAAATTCATCTTAAACCCTTTTCACATACTTGATCATGTTTATTGTGCTGTCATCACATTGGAAAGTAAACATGACTATGTGAATAAAGTTTCCTAGATTTATCAGACACAGTGTTTTACTGATATGATAATCTACAAAAGGATTTTACTTGTATTTGGAGAAATACTATGTTCTTTCCAGAACATTGGTTAAAGTAAAGCTCAGGTTGGATGCATTGAGTATGCATCGGAAGGGACCGATATTGAACTTTGATTTAAATTCAATTAAACTTACCGTAAAATCTATTCAAGTCAATATCGCCAAGTTGATCCTAGATCGAATGATCTTAATCCTGTTATGTTTAGGCTCAATCTTGAAAGGCTATTCGTGTTCTTTAATTTGTTAGTTAAGCCTACTTTTAGGTCAGGGTGATACGTACTTTTTGGGAACACGGTAGTGCAATTGAGTGGGAGCGCTAGCATAAACATGGAATCTATAGCTTCTATCTGGCGAATAGTAAGCAAAGGATGATCTCCTTCGAGCTTGACCAAACGAAAATAAATGGTGGAGATCTCATTTTACATAAGCTGAAATATCATTTATACGGGGTCAAGTGTTTTAAGGATAAAATACATAGTAGGGTGTTACGGTAATCTAATCCCTTTACTGTGTAGATCATTCATATAGAGGATCATTGATCAAATTAGGATTATAACAATGGATAGCTAATGATGTGTCTATATGGTGGAACATATAGAGCATTCTATATACTGAGAGTGTAATTCTAAGTTCTATGCGTGGATTCAACGAAGAATTAATAAGTTAGTGAATTTTAGTGCTAAATTCTTGATCTACTTATTGGAAGCTCGGTTATATAGACCCATGGTCCCCCCACTAGTTGAGATAATATTGTTTGTAAGACTCATGTAATTGGTTTTGATTAATCAATTATAATTCACAAGTTAGACTATGTCTATTTGTGAAATTTTCACTAAGTAAGGGCGAAATTGTAAAGAAAGAGTTAATAGGGGCATATTTGTTAATTATGATACTTAGTATGGTTCAATTAATAAATATGATAAATGACAATATTATTTAATAATTATTTATAGTTATTAAATAGTTAGAATTGGGATTTAAATGGTTGAATTAGGAAATTGGCATTTTTGAGAAAATCAGATACAAAAGGTGTTAAAATTGCAAAATTGCAAAAAGCAAGGCCCAGTCCACTAAGCCATGGCCGGCCACCTTTGTAGTTTTTTTAAGTTGATATTTTCATTATTTTAATGCCAAATAATTCAAACCTAACCCTAGTAGAATGCTATAAATAGATAGTGAAGGCTTCAGGAAAATTACACTTCACACTTTCTGAATCAGAAAAACCTGAGCCTCCTATCTCTCTTCTCTAGCCGCCACTCTCTCTCTCTCTCTCTCTTCTTCCTTCATATTTCGAAACTACCTTAGTGATTAGAGTAGTGCCCACACACATCAAGCAACACCTCAATTATAGTGAGGAAGATCGTGAAGAAAGATCATCAGCAAAGGAGATTCAGCATCAAGGATTCAGAGAAAGAAGATCCAGGTTCAGATCTTGATAATACTCTGCTACAGAAAGGATACAAGGGTTAGAGATCTGAACGGAAGGAGTCATTTAATTCCGCTGCACCCAATGTAAGGTTTCTTAAACTTTATATGTGTTTAATTTATCGTTTTAGAAAGTTCTTATTTAGGATGTTAATAAACATACTTTTGAGTAGATCTAAGATCCTGGTAAAATAATTTCCAACACATTAGGTCATGCTTGATCTTCACATTAAGTCCATCCAGATATTTTTCCTTCTTACTGAAATTGGTTGGCACAATTCCCGAGGCCAACCTCGCCAACCGATCAAACTGAGTTGTGTATTCTGTCACACTCATATTTTCCTTCTGGGTCAGGTGGGTGAACTCTTTCCTCTTGGCACTTCTAACGGCTTCATTGTAGTATTTCGCATTGAAGAGTTCTTGGAACCTTTCCCAGGTCATAGTTGTAACATCGTGAATCTGGGAAAACATGTCCCACCAGACTAAAGCGTCCTCTTGAAACTGAAAGGTGGGACACACCACCCTGTCATTCCTGGTGACACCCATAAAGTTCAGTATTCTTGTAATCACCGTTAGCCACTACTCGGCTTTCATGACGTTCGGACCTCCCAGAAAAACTGGAGGTGCCTGCTTCTGGAACCTTTCATACAGGGGTTCCATTCTATTCCCCGCTACTACTATCTCGGCCTGAGCAACAGGGGCAGGTGCCACAGGAACTTCTGGCACAGGCACTGCAGGAGCACCCTGCTGTCTCAATCTCTAAATCTCATTATCTTGCTCCTCTATTCTGGCTTGCATTTCAGCAAACCTAACTTCCCAATTCTGGGCTTCCTGATTCGCTTGGGCAGCCTGTGGCGGGTTAACATCACCCCGACCACGAGCCCTGCCCCTGGGACCTCTACCACGACCCCTAGCATTCGGGGGAAACTGAGCTCCTTGACCCTGATTTGACCCGACTGAGTTGCCCTGACTCCTAGTGTTCCGCCTGGCGTCCATCTAGTCTGAACAGCCTGCGAAACCAAGAGTTGGCACATCAGGTCATGATCAACGAGAGCTTACTAATGCCGCTTAATTTGGAAATTAAAAACATGCGCCTATTCTACTATCAGGCTACTAACATGCTTCCTATCAGGCTTTTCTTATTTCATAATAATTAATAAACTACTAAAGCAATAAAAGCTTACTGAACCGTAGAACGAGCTAACCGCTGATGATGATTGTACATGTCGTGACGATCTTCGAAAGACAACCTGGAGGCTCTGATACCAAATTGTAACACCCTAACTAGCATAGGCGTATTACGTGATTTTTAAACGTACTGTGCAGCTCGTTGCTAATCAACGAGGTTTATGGAAAATTGTGATTAATTAAAATTTTTGCTTTTTAATTAAACTTATATAATATTTTATACAAAATAGTTGGGATCCCGATTACAAAATACTTTACCAAAGTTTACTGTCTAATACAAAATACTTGTCGCCTAATGACTAATTACAAAAGCACTGTTGTCCCGAGGATCGTACGCTCCAGGCCTAACCGCCCCGACATGTACAATCTTCATCGACTCGTCCTCACGGTTCCTCAGGCTTGGCCTTGCCCTTACCTACACATAAACATAGCATTGTGAGTCGACAGACTCAGTAAGAAAAGCATAAATCATAAAACATACATAAATCACGGGTTATGATCAGATGCCCATACCCCTGACAATAACCCTAACTGCCGTGTCCCACACGATACTGAGTCCCGAACGTTCGTACGACGGTACTTTTGACAAAGTAACAACCTATACTCGGTACACTGGTCATACTCCAACTGCTAGTCATACTCTAGCCTTACCGATGTGTTACAGTATCAGCCTATACTCGGTTCACTGGTCATACTCCAGCTGCTAGTCATACTCTAGCCTAACCGATGTGATGCGGTCAAACAGTACAGTACCACCAACCCTAGTATCAGCCTATACTCAGTACACTGGTCATACTCCAGTTACTAGTCATACTCTAGCCTAACCGATGTGATACAATATCAGCCTATACTCGGTACACTGGTCATACTCTAGCTGCTAGTCATACTCTAGCCTAACCGATGTTATAGAGTCTGATGGTACGAAGCCAACATACATATCTAATGTAATCTAACAGGCTTCCTAACATGCACGCTAAACATGTAATACATATACATACTGTTATACTAATCTTACCTCGATTCTGAATTCAGGTGTGTCGGTCAACCTGAGTGGAACGAACTGCACGACGACTTACAGGCTTCTAAACCATAACAATCACAACACTAGATAAGTGATACGCTAAATCACTTCCCGGGGACTTAAACTAGAAACTAGAAGTTTCCCTATTGATAAGAAGCATGGCAATACCCTAAACAACATAAAAATGGGAAAAACTAAGGTTCCCAAAAATCCCCCAATCGGGAGACCGGTTCTGCAACCGGAATTTCGGTTCTGGGAATCCTGGAACTGTTGGGTTATGTGCCCTAAATAAAGCTCATTTCAATATAATCAGATTTACTTATTAATAAAGATCAGAAATAACATTTTATGTTGCATGGTTCACATGGTTTATTTCATGATTATATGTATATAATGTATGAATTCTTTTTAAGTCCAGAACATATGAGTTGTTAAAGATTATAGTGTTGTCAGCACAGTGGAATATAATCTTAATTATATGTTCAAAAGTTTATTCCCTGATTTGTCAGAACACTGGATTTAGACTGACATGGTATAATCAGCGATAGGTATTATTACACCTTGGATAAGTGTTATGTCCTTTCCAGGACATTGGCAAAGTTTACCAGTATCGGATGTATGGAGTATACATCGGAAGGGACCGATATTAAACTTTGATTAGATATATTAAAACTTACCGTAATATCTATTCAATTCAATATCACCTGTTGATCCTAGATGAAATGACCTTAATCTTGATATGGGTAGGTTCGATCTCAAGAGTACTATACATATTCTTTGATTTGTTAGTTAAGCCTACTTTTGGGTCAGGGTGATACGTACATTTTGGGAACATGATAGTATAATTGAGTGGGAGCGCTACCATAAATATGGAATCTATAACTTCTATAGGAACTTAGAAGTGAAACGATGATATCCTTCGAGCTTGGCTAAATAGAAATAAATGGTGGAGATCTCATTTCACTTTGCTGAAATATCATTTATACGGAGCTAAGTGTTTTAAGGATAAAATACATTGAAGGTGTAGCGGTAACAGTAGTGCCTTTTCAATGTAGATCATCTATTAGAGGGTCATTGATCACATTAGGGATATAACAATGGATAACTAATGACGTGTCTATATCATGGAACATATAGAGCGTTCTATATGACTGAGAGTGCAATTCCAAGTTCTAAGTGTGGATTCAACGAGGAATTAATAAGCTGGGGAATTTACTTGGTAAATTCGGTTCGACTTATTGGAAGCTCGGTTATATAGACCCATGGTCCCCATACTAGTTGAGACCATACTGCTTGTAAGACTCAGTTAATTGATTTTGATTAATCAATTATAATTCTAAAAGTTAGACTATGTCTACTTTATGAATTTTCACTAGGCAAGGGCGAAATTGTAAAGAAAAGAGATTCTAGGTTTATTTATTGATTAAGAGACTTTATATGTCTAAATTAATAAATTTATTAAATGGAAATATTATTTAATAATTATTTTCAAGTTATTAAATAATTAGAATTGGCATTTAAAAGGTTAAATTGGAAAATTGACATTTTTGAGAAAATGGGAATGAAAAATAACAAAATGGGAAAGTTGCAAAGTGAGACCCAATTTCCTTATATGGGCCGCCCACTATGCATAGGCTTTTACCATTTTATTTTTCCATTATTTTAATGCCACACAATTCTAACTAAACCTAGAGGGCATTCTATAAATGGAAAGTAATGGCTTCAGGAAACAACACACAATTGCATCTCATTCTTTTCAGAGTGAATTCCTGAGCCACCACTTTCCTCTCTCTTTTCTTCTCTTCAAAATTTCGAAATTCCCTTGAGTGAATGAGTAGTGCCCACACACATCAAGTGGTACCTCAATCATAGTATGTAAGACTATGGAAAATCAACCATCAAAGAAGGAGAGAAAGAGATCCAGATTCAGATCTTGATTATGCTCTACTACAGAAAGGAATCAATGGCTAGAGATCTGAATGGAAGGAGTCATAATATTCCGCTGCACCCACTGTAAGGTTTTCTAAACTTTATATGTGTTTATTTTCATTGTTTTAGAATTCATATTAGGATGTTAATCAAACATACTTGTTAGTAAATCTAGATCCTGGTAAAATTATTTCCAACAACTGGTACCAGAGCCATGGTAATGATTTACTTTCATGTAATATGAATTAAAACAATGTTTTATATGTTCTGTGTTGATTTGGATGGTTTCATGTTTGTTTATGTGCTTATGTGATGAATGTTAATGTTGTACGAAATTTTTCCATGAAAAATATTTTTTTCTATTTTTTAAAATATTTTATTTGGATTCGTTGTGAAAAATTAAGCAATTTTGTTTTTTACGGAACTCGATTCCGATAAAAATTGAGAAAGATATGAATTTTGGAAAATTGGAAATCATGGCTGCTGCATGCAGCCTATCTTGGCAGCCCCTACAAATTGCGAATTTTGTGGGTTTTTCCTCAAAAATCCAATTTTTTATGGGATTGTTTCCCAAAATCTGATATTTCCAATTTTAGATTTTTCAAATTTGGAATATTTTCAATTTTAAATATTTCCTATTATGGTCAGATTTAAAAATTTGTTAACTTCTTTAATATTTATATATTATTTAATTGTAAGATTAGAAATTTTGATATTTAACATATTTTAAATTAAAAGATAATTTTGTCTTTTTCTTTAAAATATTATATTAAAATTATCTTATATGACAAATTAAATAATTAATAAATTTAAAATTAACATAGATATTTTTATAGATATACTTACCATAATGTTTTTCAAATTCAAAAATTTGTTATTTTGTTAAATATTTAATTATTTATAAATTATAAGTTTAAAAATGATATTTTTTCTATATATATATGTATATATCATTTTTTCCTTATTAAAAATTTATAAATCATATCTTAAATATTTATAGATATTTTTGTAGATATTTGAATATTGCTTAATTTGAGATATTTTGACATATAATTATGGTAATTATTATTCATTTATTATTTTATTTCTAAAATAATAATTATTCTAACCAAATCTATTTTAAAATTGGTTTATTTTATTAAATTATAAGATCTGAAAGTGATATTGAAGATTCTTTCCTTTGAAATCATTGATCTTATTAGATATTTAATTTAATTTGATTCAAATAAACCTAGATATTTTAAAATTAGTTTCCTTTAGTTGGTTAGTTTAAGAATAATAATTTAATTATATTAATATCTTATTTTCACATCTGTTACATGGACAATGTTTGTTTATTAATATTGTTTATTCAATTTTTTTTTTACAAACCTATTATTTATCTGATCTAAATTGCTATGATTAACTTGTTGACAGATCCAATGATCTGATTTTAATCATAGTCCAATTGACGATAGATCTTATAAATAATTTGTAACAGGTAAATTTTATACTTCTTTCATCTGTGTAAACCTAGTAGCATGATAGGGCCCATCCAAATCATTTGACCTGTGTGAGCCTATATGTTTGCTTTTGGGCTTAGATGCATATAGGAAGCCCATTTAAGTTTTTACTAAGTAAATGGACTAGGTTGCTAAAATAAATTTTGACATAAGTAAATTTATTTAGGTCCAATTAGATTTGGGCTTATTCAATGAATAACAATTATTTATTTAAAGGTTAAATTCCTCTCTTTTGGGCCTTGTGTGAGAGTTGGGGGCAAATAGAAATGGGTACGACATACTGAACTCAGCTCCCCCTCACATGAACTACCCCAATTGTGAAGGCCCATTTGCTTTATTTAAATAATTGTATTAGGTTAATTATATTAGTCTAACCTAATTAAAATTGAATTAGCAACATAATTAACTTTTAAAATATATGAAATTTATTTTTCATGTAATATTTTAAAGTTAATTTTAGAAAAACACTTAGTTAATGATATATTCTAGATAGTTATTTCTAGTACTAGTTATTATTTCTAATATTAAATAGGAAAATATCATTGATTGTGAAATTAATTGTCTCATAATTAATTTTGGTACAATCTAAGTTTATTATATTTTCCTAGTATTAAACTAGAATTAATAATTAAGTTTCCTCTATACTTAATTATTTATTTCTTGAATTTAATGTATTTAATTAAATTGAAATTTCAATATCTAAGTTGATTTTCATCATGATACTTAAATATTGTTATTTTCATGTTATTTAATTAAAATTGGAAATTATTTTAAGTTTGGAATCTTAATTCAGAATAACTTAAGTTTGAATAATTTTCAAAATATATTTTATTTTATTTTATTAATCATTTTCCAAAATTTCGAAATTACATTTCTTTAATGTAGAAATTTCGAATTTTATTTGTGTTGCTCCAGAATTCGCCCAAAATACGTGGACCAGTCGAGAGGGGACACGTGGATCAGATAACTTGTAAGCATTTGCTAAGTCTTCGTGCGCCACCAGGAAGCGCTGTTAGTATGGGTCCCGGAGGAGGCACCCGGAGTACAAGGTACTCCAGGAAGCTAGTATAGCGTGAAGACTCTCCGGATACGTCAGGTCTCTCCCGAGCAATCAAGTCGCATTTAATGCTGCATGGGAGGAAGCGTGTTGGGACTGTAACACGCAATAAAGTCTGACGGCACAACCCCCAAACAAAGAAATGGCTACAAGAATGATCATTTAAGTCTAGTGACGGCTACTCTGCGAAGAGTCACGTCAATCACAAGGCAAAAAGGACATTCTTCATAAAAGCCCTACAGCACCTACGGATTTGACCATGCATCACCCATGGTATATTCATCGGAAATGCCCAACTTTATGGATACTTACAGACACATGTGTAAGAACAATTCTAGGGATTACCCCACCAAAACACTATAAATACCCCCTCAAAGCTCATTTAATGGGGTCGAGAATCTTGGTTTGCAAAAGAGCAAGAAGAGAAAATACTCACCAAGAACATTCTCTGTATTTAAGAGAAAAACATTCTCTCAAGTGTAAAATCTGTATTAAATACATCCATTAATAACAGTGGCTCGTGGACTAAGGCTCATTAACGCCCCAACCACGTAAAAAATCTTCATCTCACTTTCTTACAGCTCTTTATTATAATCATATTTTAATAGTTGCCGAAAACCTCGGTCAACATTTTGGTGCTTTCATTGAGAGCTGAGGAAAGCTGTTACATAACAAGCATTTAACTTCACAACAATGGTGGAGACAAGAGCTACACGTCATCCTCGCCCTCTAGAAGACGCTCAAGATCCCAATGAGGAAGATGTAGCCTCAAGGGCAGCAGAGGAGTCCGAGGAAGAAGAAGAAGAGATAGTTCCCGACGAGAACTACGAAGAACACCTCGACGAGTATGCCTATGACGGAGGAAGTTACTCGGAGTTGGTGCTCCTTAGACAAAAAGCCATCGATCATGAAGCTGAGATCGAAGCTCAGAAAGCGCAAAATCAAAAAATGCAGGAAGTGATGCTAGCCATGCAGAAAGCCATGGAGGCAGCTGGTATTCACGTGCATCCCAAGGCGATGGCCGCTGGGCTCGACGGGGAGCCAGCGACGTCTTCGCCTAATTCCCAGCAGCAAAGACCTAGGGAACCTAGCCCTATAAGGCACCCTGCTGAGGAAAACCAAACAAAAAACCCTACTTCTACCCCTGGTCGGAAGAAAAAGGTGCAGGATCCGCGAAGGGTCCGCTCGGATTTCCCTAAAGGGAAAGGTCCGCAGAGGGGCAAGCCCCAAAGAGGGAGTCTTGGCCCTCAGGATCGAGGGGACCGGAAAAGCGTTTCCGTGCACCAGGAACCAGGGGGTAGAGGAAGAAGAGGACAGAGATGTCCTCCCATTGATCTGAGGAATCAAATCAATGGGAATCAAGGTGACCTCCGGGATCACCTTGACCAAAAAAGATACAGGCCCGTGGTCTCCTCGGGTACTGTAAACGAAGGGATTATGGCGGAACTTGCCATACTTCGAAAAGATATTGCTCGAGTCTCCCGGAGGCAGAAGGGAGACGACTCCGACTCGGACAGTGAGGATCGGGAGCCTTGTGCCAAACATATCCTGGAGGCGGAGCTCCCTAAAAACTTCAAGATGCCCGAAATGGCAGCATATACTGGGAACTCCGACCCCAGTGATCACTTGTCACGGTTCAACCGTGTCATGACAGTCATGCGGGTCAGCAATGACGCCAAATGCTTGTGCTTCCCCCTCACTCTGAGCGGATCAGCAGAGGAATGGTTCAAAAAATTGGAACCAGGATCGGTGGGTTCTTTGGAACAAACTCCAAACCAACTTCCGGAGACAATTTGTCGCTGCCAGGAAGGTCAACTTGGAGGTTAGTGCCTTGACCAACATCAAGCAACTGCCCACCGAGACCTTGAAAAATTACATCAAGAGGTTCCGACAGGAAGCCTCGAAGACCAAGAAGGTCGACGACGGACAACAGCTTGCGCTTCTCCAAGCAGGAATCCGCACTGGGACTCCCTTCTGGAACGAGTTGCAGCAAGAAGGCGCTGCTAGCCTTCAGGACTTCCAGAAGCGAGTCCAAAAATATATTAACCTCGAAGAAGCCCAGATCGTGGCTTACGGAGGCTATTATCCCACCGGGATAGCGGGATACATGCCAGGAGTGTCGCCCTCGGGTACTGTCCCGACCGCAACTCCACCGGTAAGTGGCATACGCGCTCTCTCGCCACCCCGGGATACGGCCAGCCTGTGGTCAAGCTCTGGCACCAGCATCTTCCCATTACGGCAACCCGTCCGGGGTGAATGGACGAGCTCCTTCACAGGCCGCCCCGATCGCGCTTAATGTGCCCCGCCTGTGGGTCGAGGAGCAAAAGGTCCTCCAAGGGCAGCACCCGAACGGGAGAGAAGCGCCAAAAGAAGGGGTACACACCCCAATACACCCAGTACACAGAGCTCACGGATTCTCAGGAACGTGTATATTTTGCCACAAGGCAGAATACGCACTACCGGAGAGCCCAGCCGTTGTACAAAGACAGCTCCCGGAGAGATCCGAGTAAAAGATGCGAGTACCACAACGACATTGGTCATAGCACCAATGAGTGTAAAAATCTCAAAGACGAGATTGAAAATTTGATCCGTTTGGGCCACCTCTATGAGTGGATCAAGAATAGGTTGCCCCACCTTAATCCAGGGCAGGTGGCCGGGGGTATGCCTCCGGGAACGCCAGGGGGTACAGCAGGAGTATTGCCTCCGCCGCTCCCCGCAGTGACACCCAGCATATCCCCGGGCTACCGCCCCGGCCTAATGGACGGGTAGCCATGATCTCCGGAGATCCCCATATCGGAGGAAACACTCGCAAGGAGCGAAAAAGATACGCCGAGGCCGCAAGACACAGTGAGGTGTGGGAGGTTACTCAACTCCCGGCTCAAAGGCCTCGGCTAATGGACCAGCCCATAACGTTCACGGAAGAAGACGCCAAGACGGTGCGTTTTCCTCACCACGACCCGCTGGTCATAGAGACCCCCATCACAAATAAGGTGGTGGCTAGGGTCCTGATTGACAATGGGAGTACCGTGAACTTGCTCTTCAAAGAAGCCTTCACTGCGATAGGGTTGACCGACCGGGACCTCTCGCCTAGTGGATCGCAGCTCACAGGGTTTAACGGGACGACGCTAATCCCGATGGGAAAAGTCAGGCTCCCAGTTACCCTGTGCCTGGATACCCCCCAAAGCACATTCAAGTATTGCACCTTCGTGGTGGTAGACTGTCCAACAGCCTACAACGCAATCCTAGGCCGACCGGCCCTCATCGACTTTGGTGCAATTACTTCAATCCGACATCTATGCCTAAAATTCCCTACCCAGGAAGCCGGAGTCGGAACGGTGAGGGGAAATCAGGGAGAGGCCAGGCAATGTTACAATGTTGCCACCCACTTACCAGTACTCATGGTCCGGGGGCCCCCTGAGATAGAGAAGGCTGAAGAGGACGAGTTGGATCCTCGCATAGGGTCCGAAAGGGTCGTGGAACCAATGGAGGACGTCGAAGAAATACCAGTGTGCGACGACGACTCCACCAAAGTACTCCGGATAGGGAAGAGCCTGGATCCGGAGGAAAAAGATAAAATAATAAAAACACTGAAGGGCGCCATCGACATCTTCGCATGGCGCCAAGAAGACATGACCGGCATCAGCCCTCATGTCATCACCCATGTACTCAATGTCAACCCGGACATGCCCCCTGTACAGCAAAAGAGACGCCCGCTCGACTCGGTGAAAGCCGAGGCCTTAGAGAAAGAGGTGGATAAACTTTTGTCCAATGGCATGATCCGCGACGTGTATTATCCGGAATGGCTGGCCAATCCGGTCCTGGTGCCCAAGCCGAACGGGACTTGGCGGGTTTGTATAGATTTCACAGATCTAAACAAAGCCTGCCCAAAGGACTGCTTTCCGCTGCCCAGGATCGACCAGATGGTAGACGCCACGTCCGGATTTAAGCTGCTGTCTTTCATGGATGCCTATGCTGGGTACAACCAAATAAAAATGCATACGGCAGACCAGGAGTGCACTAGCTTCAGGACCGATAAGGGGGTATACTGTTACCTAGTCATGCCTTTCGGACTGAAAAACGCCGGAGCAACCTATCAAAGAATGGTTAACCGGATGTTTAAAAGCCTCCTGGGACGAAACATGGAGGTATATGTAGACGACATGCTCGTCAAATCCAAAGCATGCAACAGCCATGCAAGCGACTTAGAAGAATGTTTCGAAGTCGTCCGGAGATACGGCATGAAGCTCAATCCGAAAAAATGCACCTTCGGGGTCAAGTCGGGAAAATTCCTGGGCTTCATAGTCAGCCAAAGGGGGATCGAAGCGAACCCGGAGAAAATCCAAGCTCTCCTGGACATGCCATCCCCCAAGAAACATAAGGACGTGCAGAGCTTGACCGGAAAGGTAGCCGCACTGAGCCGCTTTATCTCACGATCCACGGACAAGTGCATACCCTTCTTCAACATACTGAAGAAATGCCAAAAGTTCGAATGGTCGGATGAATGCGAGGAGGCATTCAAAAGGTTAAAAGACCACATGGCCAAACCTCCTATCCTATCAAAACCCGTCCTTGGAGAAGACTTGTTCCTTTACTTGGCCGTCTCCGAGCATGCGGTCAGCGCTGCACTGGTCCGGGAGGAAGAAAAAATTCAGCACCCCGTGTACTATGTTAGTAAGCGCATGGTAGGGGCCGAGACAAGGTACCCGGTTATTGAAAAATTAGTATTCTGCCTCCTGATGGCATCAAGGAAGTTGAGACCATACTTCCAAGCCCATCCGATCAGAATCTTGACCAATCATCCACTCCGGCAAGTTCTCCAGAAGCCTGAAGCATCCGGAAGACTCCTCAAGTGGGCGATGGAGCTGAGTCAGTTCGACTTACATTACGTGCCCCGGATTTCCATAAAAGGCCAAGCCTTGGCAGACTTCATCACCGAATGCAATGAAGCCAAGGCAACAGCCAATACACCGGAGCCACCAATCCCCACTTGGAGAGTATTTGTGGACGGAGCTTCTAATGAGAACGGTTCAGGAGCCGGAGTGGCTATGATATCACCTACTGGATTGCGGCTCCAGGCGGCACTCCGATTCAACTTCACAGCTTCGAATAATGAAGCCGAATATGAGGCCCTGATAGCAGGGCTAAAATTGGCTAAAGCTGTAGGAGCCAAGAGAGTGGAAGTCTACAGTGATTCTCAGCTGGTCGTAAACCAAGTCTCCGGAGAATACCAAACTCGCGGCGAACGGATGGCCGCGTACGTGGCCATAGTCCGAGAACTGCTCCACGAGTTCACGGACTACAAAGTAGAAAGAATCCCCCGAGAGAAGAATGCTCATGCGGACTGTCTGGCTAAGTTAGCCTCGGACAGCGAAATCGAAGAGCTGGGGGTAGTACCAGTGGAACGCTTGGCAGAGCCAAGCATCAAAATAAAAGAGACCACACAAACGGTTGGGCAAGAACCCAGCTGGATGGTCCCCATCATAAAGTACATAACCACAGGTGAGTTGCCCCAAGAGAGGGCAATTTGTCTCGAAAGATTCGTATCGTGGCTCATCGTTATGTAATGATGGATCAAATTCTCTACCGGAGAGGACTCAGCATGCCTTATTTAAGGTGTGTATCGGACCCTGAAGCTAGACAAATCATGCTGGAGGTCCATGAAGGGTTCTGTGGAGATCATACGGGAGGACCCAGCCTCTCAAAGAAAATATTGAGGCAAGGGTACTTCTGGCCAACAATGAAAAAAGATTGTATAGACTATGTCCAAAAGTGTGACTCGTGCCAAAGGTACGCGAACATACCGAGAGCTCCTCCAAATGAGATCACTTTGATGACCAGCCCCTGGCCCTTCGCGGTCTGGGGAATAGATCTCATCGGGTCTCTACCTACGGGAAAAGGAGGGGTAAAGTATGCAATAGTAGCAGTGGACTACTTCACCAAGTGGACAGAGGCTGAGCCTATGAAGACAATAACTGCTAAGAAGGCATTGGACTTTGTTATCAAAAACATAGTGTGTCGATACGGCTTGCCTCACAAAATAGTCTCAGACAATGGAAAGCAATTTGATTGCGAGGAATTTACTGACTTCTGCAACCAACACGGAGTAGTGAAAAGCTTCTCCGCGGTAGCCCGGCCTCAAACAAACGGCCAGGCGGAAGCAGTCAATAAAATCCTAAAGGTCACCTTGAAAAAGAAGCTACTGGCCTGTAAAAATAACTGGCCTGAAGAATTGCCAAGGGTATTGTGGGCCTACCGGACGACCCCCAGAACCACAACCGGTCACTCGCCGTTCTCAATGGCGTACGGTTGTGAAGCAATGGTCCCGGTGGAAACATTATTCCCATCCCACAGGAGGACGACTTATGATCCGGCCACCAATCAGGCACTGCTCCAAGAGGCTTTGGATCAAGTCGAAGAACTCCGGGATGAGTCTCAAATACGGATGGCTGCTTATCAAAAGAAGGTGACCAAATATTTTAACTCCAAGGTTAAAAACAGAAAATTCGCTATTGGGGATATGGTCCTAAGAAGGGTTTTTCCAGCCACCCAAGAACCCGGAGTGGGGGTACTTGGACCAAATTGGGAAGGACCATATGAAATCGAGGACGAAATCGGTTCTGGCACTTACAAACTAAAAAGAATGGACGGAACCACCGTCCCAAGAGCCTGGAATGCCGATCACCTCAGAAAATATTACCAGTAGCGAATTTAACTTAGATTTTGTTCAAAGGGTTTGTACCGTCCAAATGTATACCTCCTCTATATTAAATAAAACTGAGTGCCTTAAAAACAAAGTTTCTATGCCACTCAGGGGGGTACTAGGGTATACCGCACGGACAAACAAAAACAAACTAAGTAAAATATCCTGACCCAAAGGGCAGGTCAAACTAAGTAAAATATCCTGACCCAAAGGGCAGGTCAAAAAGTATGCGCAAAAATAAAAAGCATAAGTATAAAAACCCTGAGCCAAAGGACAGGTTAAAATATATAAGTGTGACAAATAAAGATCGCATATATAAAAAAAAAATATCCTAGCCCAAAGGGCAGGTCATATACATATAAATGGCCCGGGGACAGGCCTTAAAATATAATTGTCTCCCCTTCAAATGAAAGCTGCCGCCTATATGTAAATTGTTCTAAGGCAGCAGCAAATATGTACAAACAAAAAAAAAGAGTTATAAAAGAAACGGGTAGAATCTGGGTCAATAATACGGCAGCTCAGTCAGCCCGCGGAGGAAGACGAGGTCCAATCCGTGCCTCAAGCGCAGCATCAAGCTTCTTCTTCTTTTCCCGAAATCTGGCAATCATCTCCTCGGGTTTGGGATAAAAAGTAAGCTTGATACTCTGATCATTGGTGGCCCAAGCCA
This sequence comes from Cannabis sativa, assembly GCF_029168945.1. NCBI lineage: Eukaryota > Viridiplantae > Streptophyta > Magnoliopsida > Rosales > Cannabaceae > Cannabis > Cannabis sativa. Next base: position 10,230,132 of record NC_083608.1, on the reverse strand, counting down.
TATAGACACCATCATCAAAGCGCTTCGGGCACCGGGCGCAGGAAACAGGAGAAAGGAGCTCGGCCCTCTTGGCCTTCCTGGTGGACTGTTCTTTGAAATCCCTAAGCTCCTTCAACTCCGCAGCTAGAGCGGCCTTGGATTCGATGTCCGACTGGTGAGTCTCCTCTAGAGATCTCACCTTGGCGACCATTTCATCCAAAGCCTCCCTGGCCTCCCGGAGATCTCGCCTGGCCTTCTCGGCAGCCTCGGTTTGAGCCCTTAGTTCCTCCTGATGATGGGCCTCCATCCTGTCTCTCCGCTGAGCCTCGTCCCGGATCATGGCCTCCGCCTGAGCCTCCCTCCGTTTGGCCTCCTCTTCCTTGGCCTTGGCCGCTGCCTCCTGGCGCTCGGCAGCCTCCTGGTAGATCTGCCTCTCCGCTGTGAGGTCTTGGAGGACCTTCCTGACGTCGTTCATGTCCCCAAAGTCGGACAGAGCGAAGCCATGGTTTATGATGTTCCTGGAGAGGCGACCAGCCTCAGCAGCAAGCTGAACCATAACGAAGTATGAGGAAAAATTTCTCAAAGGAAGAAAACAAAATACAAACAACAAAAAGGAAACGCAGAAAAATTGCAAAGTACTTACCACCGTGAGAGAATGGCTGAGGTCCTGGACCTCGAAGATGGAGTTCAAGGAAGCACAAGTGGCAAACCGCTTGGGCGCGCAACGTGTAAGCTGAGAAGCGAACTCGCCGGTCATCTCCGCGGCAAAGGGAGCCAAAGTAGGCCCTAGGAGAGGACGGAACCAGTCCGTTAAGGGGTCCAGATTGAGGTTCCACGGATCATGGTATTCCGGGTGGTTGATGCTCGCCTCAACCTCAGCTCGCAGAATCCTCCTAAGGGCCTCCACTTCGGCATACCCCCGGGAGTACTCATCCATAGCGTAGTTGTGTTTGGCTATGCGAAGCTCCTGCCTCACCTCATCCCCCGGAATCGGGGTAAGCTCGATGTGGGGAGGAGCAGGATTTTCCTCCATCGGGGAGACCCCGCCGTCTAGGCCATGGGTAGGAGTGTCGGCCCTCCGAGGCCTCTTCGGCTCATCCTGGGCAACCATCTTGCCCTTACGCTTGCGAATCAGAGCCACTTCAGGCTCCTCCTCGTCCTCCTCTGCTACCTCCGGAGGGGCTTGAGGCTCTCCTGTACCCTCAACGGCTTCCTCCAAGAAGTCCCACCCTTTCCCTTGGCCTTCTCCCGGAAGCACCTCCTCGTCATCCACTAAGTCAATGGTTTCGGGGGGAGCGCCGGAAGGAACCTTCAAGGAAGGGGCCGGGGGAGAGGGGGTGAAAGCCGGAGGAGCCACGGGAGTATGATCCCCGGCAAGCTGTTCCAGGATGGCATCCATGGAGGTACCTGTTCCAAAAAATAAGCAAGTGTTAGAAGTTCGTGAGGAACCGCTTATAAAAGATACAGCAAATAAGCTACTCCTACCCGAACTTCCTAATTCGGCCCTAGCAAAGTCCTGAACTTTAATGCTGGCAGCATCATCTCCAAGATAACTGTCCGAAGGCCAAAACCAGCTGGACGCTATGTAAGCTGATGGACCTAAGGGAACAGGTTCCGGAGGGCCGGAGCCCATCCGGGACCGACCTAGGTAATCTCCTAAGTTCGTAAAATAAAATTCCTTCAAACGATCCCCCCACCGGGTCAACGGCATCTTAAATCTACGAAGACGCTCGTCGAACCCTACGGGCCTATGACTGGTATATTCATCAACGGAAGGAACATAGCGAATTATCAAGGGAGACTTACCGCCGGCACCGGAAGTGCTAGCACCGGGAGCACCCGAGTTTGGTTCGGGGGCTGAAGGCTGAGGCCGGGAAGTCTGCTTCTCAGAAGAATCTTCAAGACGAAGGGGCCTCCCGGCGGGACGATCCCCAATCTCTTCTTGAAGTATCTTGTCAAAAAATTTAGCTTCGGACTTCCCGCCAATGGCTTGGCTCCTTCGCACCACCGGACTCCCCACGCGAAGCCCTCTCCCAGAGGCAGCCTGGGCCTTAGAGTACGCCTTCTCCTGGGCCTTCCGGTAGAGATAATCTTGGTACTTCTTCTCTGCCGTAGCAATGAGCTCATCCCGGAAGGCCTTCTCCGCAACCGGCGCCCTCACATTGGGGCAGATGACCCGTGAGAGGTTGGAGTCATCCACGGATTGGTGAGAAAGGATAAGTTTGGCCTTTCTACAATTCTCCGTGGTGACTAGGCCCCCGACATCAAGATCGGCGTGGTCGTAGGAGGCGAAGGCTTGGGCCCTTCGAAGGAAAGCCTGAGTGGGAAGCGTCCGCTGGTAAGGTGGGATCCGCACCCACTCCGTGAGAAGCTCCGGGTGGTCCACGGCCCTGAACCCGGAAGAAAAGAAAAAGCGGTGGCGGTACTCCTTAACATGAGTCTGCCTATTATACGAAACCACCCCCTCGTTAGCAGGGTGGATCCGGAACCCATAAAAACCATCCTTAAGTTTGTCCCCTTTCTTGGGGACGGATACAAGTTCATAAAAATACAAAATTTCCGCCGGGCTGGGAGACCCCCAGCCACGGGCGGTGTAAAAAATAAATAAGCCTGAGAGCAGGCGGTAAGCTTGAGGAATAAGTTGGTATGGCGCAAGGCCGACAAATACAAGAAAATTAACAAAGTAATCTTGGAGCGGGAGCATGGCACCGGTCATCAAATGGGTCTGACTCCAAGCCCCGAAGCCGTCATAGTTATGATTAGGCGTCTCCGAGTCGCGAGGAGGCCGATGAAAGGTCCCTGAGGTGGAGGGTTTGATCCCGGCCACATTAATAATGTTCTCCAACTGGTGAGGACAAGTCAGGGTCGATCGAAGCTCGGCCGCTTCCCAACCAGTTGCACGGGACTTATACCCCTCCTGGGCAACGGGTCCCAGAGAAACCTCCTCCAGCGTGGCCATACCTTTCCCTTTCTTCTTCGAAGATTTTGAGCCAGAAGCAGACATTTTGTGTTCTGAGAAAAACAAAAAGGGAAAAAGAAAAGTCCAGCAGTTAGGTCCCATACCAAACCCTAAATCAAGAAAAAGGGAGTGGGGGTCCCCTAACCGCTGGAAAGAGGCCCCCTCCGGACACGTGTCACATGGGAAACTCTGGAGAGAATCCCTGAACAAGTGTCGGGTGCAGTGAAATCGCAGAAAGTGGTTTTGCAAAAAGAAAAAAAAAGAAAAAAAAGAGAAAAGCCATCCTATGCCCTAAGCAACTGTTAAACGAAGAACACATGGCCCTCTTCAAACAGAACTGTATAACTACAACAGGGGCATGATAATGGCGATTCTACAACTAACGCAGTAAACATAAAGCAGAACTCGAAGAACTTAAACACTCACACACCCAGAAGCCTCTAAGTACGAACCCAGAAAACGAACGAAGTAAATATAAGCATGTTATTATCTAAGGATGCAAGAAACTTACAGTCGATCGTTGAACTGGGGGTACTGAATGTGGTTGAGTGAAAGTTGAGAAGAACTGGCGAAGTCAAACCCTGGAAGACTGAAAGAAGTGTTTAAGTATTAAAGCAGTTCGTGCTACTTTGAGGAATTTTCTCTCTGGAAAATTCGAGCAGAAATGGCAAGGAATGGAAAGTAACCGAAATGAAGGAAAGGTGGTGGCTTTTATAGGCAAAAACGCATGAGGAACAGGCGTCATCACCTACCAATCGCACGGTGGGGGAAACGCACGATTCGAATTCCTGAAAATCAACGGATCAGATCAATCTACCATTAAGGCGGTGGAAACGTTTGAGTATCCGTCTGACACCATTAATGCGCCGCATCAATCATGGGGCGTGAAACGAATCGACCTCTGCAAAAGCGAATCGCTGCATTTAATGCCATTATCAGACGCACCTCCACGCGCCCCAAGTTCGTATCAGAAGACCGAGGAGGCGGCTGGAGACACTCCTGCAAAAAGCAAATCGCTGCATTAAATGACATCATTTAATTTGCCCCCACGCGCTCAAGGCTTGAGCTAGGGAAACGAGGAGTCAACCGGAGACACTTGAACAAGCCTTGGTTTATTTTTACTAAGTAAACAAGGCTTAGGGGGGTAAATGTTACTCCAGAATTTGCCCAAAATACGTGGACCAGTCGAGAGGGGACACGTGGATCAGATAACTTGTAAGCATTTGCTAAGTCTTCGTGCGCCACCAGGAAGCGCTGTTAGTATGGGTCCCGGAGGAGGCACCCGGAGTACAAGGTACTCCAGGAAGCTAGTATAGCGTGAAGACTCTCCGGATACGTCAGGTCTCTCCCGAGCAATCAAGTCGCATTTAATGCTGCATGGGAGGAAGCGTGTTGGGACTGTAACACGCAATAAAGTCTGACGGCACAACCCCCAAACAGCAGCGCTACAGTAATGATCATTTAAGTCTAGTGACGGCTACTCTGCGAAGAGTCACGTCAATCACAAGGCAAAAAGGACATTCTTCATAAAAGCCCTACAGCACCTACGGATTTGACCATGCATCACCCATGGTATATTCATCGGAAATGCCCAACTTTATGGATACTTACAGACACATGTGTAAGAACAATTCTAGGGATTACCCCACCAAAACACTATAAATACCCCCTCAAAGCTCATTTAATGGGGTCGAGAATCTTGGTTTGCAAAAGAGCAAGAAGAGAAAATACTCACCAAGAACATTCTCTGTATTTAAGAGAAAAACATTCTCTCAAGTGTAAAATCTGTATTAAATACATCCATTAATAACAGTGGCTCGTGGACTAAGGCTCATTAACGCCCCAACCACGTAAAAAATCTTCATCTCACTTTCTTACAGCTCTTTATTATAATCATATTTTAATAGTTGCCGAAAACCTCGGTCAACAATTTGAAAAATAGATTAAAGTTGAAAATTATTTATTTAATTTTGGACCAATTTAAATCAATAATTTTTCATTTAATGATTAATTAAAATAAATGAACTAAAATATATAATAATTAGAAATTGAATTAATTAGTCTATGAAAGTCTAGATAGATATTATCTGTTTTGCTTGAAGTATTTTTCTAGTGTATTTAATTAAATAGAAAATTAATATTTAAGTTGATTCTTTATCATGATACTTAAATAATTGAAATTTTTCTTAGATATTTAATTAAATAGGAAAATTATATTTTTTGTTGAAAATTAATTTTAATTAATTTTGGGCCAACATAAAATTAAGATAATTTTTCAAGAATTTATTTTTATTTTATTTTAAAGCATTTTCGAAAGTAGTATTGTTATACACTTCATTTTTCGAAATGCAATATATATATTTATAGAAAATTAAATTTGAGCTGTAAATCAATTTAAATTAATTTTGAAACAACTTAAATTGAATAATTTTTTAAATATTTATGGAAATTATTACTAAGATGGAAATAATTCACGTTATTTTCATATCCCTCTAAGTATAATTTATAAATATTAAATTGAAGTTTATATTTAGAATTTTTTTTATTCTAAATTGGAAATTTTAATTAAATAAAAATATATTTAAAATGATTGATTAAAATAAATATTAGGAGAAAATACAACCTTCATTAAATAATGAGCTTTATTATTAGGATATTCGATCTCCATTGTTGGTTTTACATAGCTATTGTTTTAGTGAGTAATCTTCCCTAATGGAGGAACGTTCATTAGCAAGTTAGTACCGTTTAATCTCGAAAGATAAGTAATCTTGTAAGTTTTTTATATAGTATTGATCACCCTAATGGTGGCAACTATATAAGACTTGCAAGAATATGAAACAATGGTGGAAGCTCATAAGATAGAATAGCCTTGACTCTCGCCTAAACGGGACAACGCGGATTCAAATCTTGATCGAATAAAAGGTTGCTAGAATGTTGATCATTTTAGATGAGCTGACAACTCTATTCAATGAATGGTAGCTTTGACTCTCGCCTAAACGGGACACTGATATCAGTTTGTTGAAAACCTTGGAAATTATTTAGGATTGTATGTTTTAGTATTTTCACTTGTCATTCCTACTTGCTATATGCTTCATAATTTCTGAATTGTGTATGAATTTGTATTGAACCATGTAATTTTTTGTTATTAAATTGTAGTTTAATTTTGAATCTTCATTGTTGGTCTAACTTGGCTTGTTTTTCTAATGAGATAAATCCCTAATGGATTTTCACCATTAGACTAACATAATAGTGTTAGATCTCGAAAGATAAATATTGTATATGCAACATCTAGCTGTTCATCAATTGATGACACCTTAGACTAGTATTTTACAATATGAAACAAGAAGATTGTATAAATAAGATTACTTTGACTCTGGCTAATCGGAGCATCGTTGGTTTCTTATTTAAAACGAAATTATCCTAATTCCTCTTAGCTTATTCATTTCGAATCAGCTTAATAACATATCATTGGATGAATGGTCTATAAATCATTTCACGTCATTTTCTCTTGAGAAATTAAATGATGTATATGGTTATATTCCCGAAATTCTATCCCAAAATGATATAAATCCTCAATCTTACAAATCTCCTACTTGTATAGGCAAATCATAGAGTTAGATTAGTAGTGGTGGTCCAAGAAAGAATTACTCATTATACAGTTACACTTTCACAGGTGTATAGTAACCATTTTTTTTCAGTGGATTTAAACTGTATGAGTTTAGTATTCTCTGAGCAGAATCCACTTGCACTATTCTAAGAACTCTTTGTTGTAACTAAAATATACAGCCACATTTTATAAATCTATGGAATTTGTATCTTGTTCTTAGTGGTTTTGACAAGATCATTCTCTGCAAAGAGTTAATATGCATGTATCCACTGAAATTAAGTTCATCTCATTCGCAAATGGATGTACATTCAGGGGTGGATATGAGTTTTCGTTGTATTCTTAAAACGATCACTCTAGATTTTACCTTATGCAAAAAGAAATTTGAAATGTTTGAAAAATTTCATGAATTTCTAGCAATGGTAAGTGGTTAAAGATCTTGCGAACTGATAGGGGTGGAGAAAAAGTTAGTAGATATGCAGTTCAAAGATCATTAATTTGATTTTTGAATTATATCTAAACTTACCTCCCCAGAAATTCAATTTGCATTTAGTTACTAGTCATTGCCTAAATCCTTCTATGGTAATATAATTTCAGAATGATGCAATGGCTGTATACATAATGTAAATCATTACTAGATTCATGGATGACCTGATCGAAATCTTAAGAAAACTAGAACTGCTAATCCTGGTTTGCATATTTGTTAGCTATTCTAAGTGATTAGGGGTGGGTCATCCCATATCATTCGATAAGAAAGTGTTTGTTTAAACAAATACTACCTTTCTAAGAAAATGACTAAGTCTGAAAATAAAGTAGCAAATAAAGGAGATAATTTTTTTTCTTGATTCCATAAGTGTTCTATCATCTTATTCGTTACAAGATGATCCCACTGTCTCTATTGTCTTAACACAACCGAAGAGGTCAATACCATTTAGTTTTCTTAGACATAATTCACGGTACCTTGTCATAGTGGGAGAGTTTCAAGGAACTTCACCTTCTTATGACTTGGAAGACACAAGTGATTAAAATCCATTGTGAGTTTAAACAAGTAATGGATTGTCAAGATAAGAAACTAAGAAGAAAGCCAAGAGAACTATGGTTTAATCCATTCACATGGAGTAACCTAAAGTTTTCTATTACAAGGACATAAAAGGAAATTTTCGTTAATAAGTCTATTCAATAGACTTAACAAAACTTCCGGTTCCTAGTATTACAGGTTTGAGTTTATCTAAACCTATGGCTTGTGGTATACCTGGTAATTACTTACTCTAACGCAAGCAACTTACTTTAATAAGATGCTGATGCATTTTCTTTCCAACGGCAATCTATAGAAGCTTCACAACTTCTAAGCATAGATTTTATTTATCTAAGGAAAGTCTCAACTATTCCAGAAAAGGTAAAGCCATGAAAGAATTTCTTAAATCAACAGTGAGAGGTCTCAAATATGCTTTTGTATGTCTTAGACCAGACACCTGCTGTTGAGTGGGAGTAATGAGTAGGTATCAGATTAATCCAGGAGAAGAACATTGGAAGACAATCAAGTAAATCTTAAGATTAAGAAGAGGAACTATATGTTAGTCAATAAGGGTGGTTTTAAAACTCTTAGACTACACCACATCAGATTTCAAGACTTGTCTGTGTGCTAGAAAGTCTACTGATGAGATGGTGATTACTTTGGGGGTGGAGTAGTGATTTTGGAGAAGTGTAAAAACCTATCTGAAATCTCTTAGTCTACCAGAGAGAGAATGAATGTTAAAAGTTGCAGGAAAGATACTTATTCAGTCTAAGGAAAGTTCTATACAATTGTGGCACCGTTCCAACCTTTCTTAACTACTAGTGTTATTTCCTGAATAACCAAAAGTAGTTGCCAAAGGTATAGAATCCAGTATCCCAAAAGAGTAGACATATAGAGAGGAATTTCACAACATCAAGGATTTTGTGATTAAGGGAAAGTAATGGTGGAGAAAAGGTTGTTGTTAATTCAACCTATCAGATCCTATTACGAGGAGTTTACTACTACTACACTTGATTTGTATATCAATGTGTTAATGATTATTTGAAATGCACATTTTATTTTATATTAGTGCAAGTGGGAGTTTGTTGGGTTGTGTGCCCTAAATAAAACTCATTTCAATATAATCAGATTTACTTAATAATAAAGATCAGAAATAACATTTTATGTTGCATGGTTCACATGATTTATTTCATGATTATATGTATATAATGTATGAATTCTTTTTAAGTCCAGAACATATGAGTTTTTGTAAAGATTATAGTGTTGTCAGCACACTGGAATATAATCTTAATTATATGTTCAAAAGTTTATTCCCTGATTTGTCAGAACACTGGATTTAGACTGACATGGTATAATCAGCGATAGGTATTCTTACACCTTGGAAAAGTGTTATGTCCTTTCCAGGACATTGGCAAAGTTTACCAGTATCGGATGTATGGAGTATACATCGGAAGGGACCGATATTGAACTTTGATTAGATATATTAAAACTTACTGTAGTATCTATTCAATTCAATATCACCTGTTGATCCTAGATGAAATGACCTTAATCCTGATATGGGTAGGTTCGATCTCAAGAGTACTATACATGTTATTTGATTTGTTAGTTAAGCCTACTTTTGGGTCAGTGTGATATGTACATTTTGGGAACATGATAGTATAATTGAGTGGGAGCGCTACCATAAATATGGAATCTATAACTTCTATAGGAACTTAGAAGTGAAACGATGATATCCTTCGAGCTTGGCTAAATAGAAATAAATGGTGGAGATCTCATTTCACTTTGCTGAAATATCATTTATACGGAGCTAAGTGTTTTAAGGATAAAATACATTGAAGGTGTAGCAGTAACAGTAGTGCCTTTTTAATGTAGATCATCTATTAGAGGGTCATTGATCACATTAGGGTTATAACAATGGATAACTAATGACGTGTCTGTACCATGGAACATATAGAGCGTTCTATATGACTGAGAGTGCAATTCCAAGTTCTAAGTGTGGATTCAACGAGGAATTAATAAGCTGGGGAATTTACTTGGTAAATTCGGTTCGACTTATTGGAAGCTCGGTTATATAGACCCATGGTCCCCATACTAGTTGAGACCATACTGCTTGTAAGACTCAGTTAATTGATTTTGATTAATCAATTATAATTTCTAAAAGTTAGACTATGTCTACTTTATGAATTTTCACAAGGCAATGGCGAAATTGTAAAGAAACGAGATTCTAGGTTTATTTATTGATTAAGAGACTTTATATGTCTAAATTAATAAATATATTAAATGGCAATATTATTTAATAATTATTTTCAAGTTATTAAATAATTAGAATTGACATTTAAAAGGTTAAATTGGAAAATTGGCATTTTTGAGAAAATGGGAATGAAAAATAACAAAATGGGAAAGTTGCAAAGTGAGGCCCAATTTCCTTATATGGGCCGCCCACTATGCATAGGCTTTTACCATTTTATTTTTCCATTATTTTAATGCCACACAATTCTAACCTAAACCTAGAGGGCATTCTATAAATAGAAAGTAATAGCTTCAGGAAACAGCACACAATTGCATCTCATTCTTTTCAGAGTGAATTCCTGAGCCACCACTTTCCTCTCTCTTTTCTTCTCTTCAAAATTTCGAAATTTCCTTGAGTGAATGAGTAGTGCCCACACACATCAAGTGGTACCTCAATCATAGTATGTAAGACTATGGAAAATCAACCATCAAAGAAGGAGAGAAAGAGATCCAGATTCAGATCTTGATTATGCTCTGCTACAGAAAGGAATCAAGGGCTAGAGATCTGAATGGAAGGAGTCATAATATTCTGCTGCACCCACTGTAAGGTTTTCTAAACTTTATATGTGTTTATTTTCATTGTTTTAGAATTCATATTAGGATGTTAATCAAACATACTTGTTAGTAAATCTAGATCCTGGTAAAATTATTTCCAACAGGAACACCATCTGGAATTCCGGTTGCTGAACCGGAATTCCGGTTCTGAACAGGAAACTTCAAAAATTCATTTCTCACTCAAACAAACCCATACTCTTTCAAACCTTTCAGACCTGTTCTATATACCCCAAATAACAAAATCCAAGCAATAGAACCATGCTTCAATCACAGAAACACATTTCACCATTGGAGGTTCAAGATTGAGTTCAAAAACTCAAAACTTGACTAACCCTCCAAACAGCCACTAAATCATGCATATCTCAACCTATTTCAACATAATTTAACACCAGAAAATACATTTACACAGCAACAACAATCACAGCAACAAGATTCTTCATTTTTCTTTGAAAACTATAGTTTTGAGTTAAAATTCCATATATTGATAAAACCAACTAATCACCAACACAATCTTGCTTGAATCAACATTTTAAATCATGTTCTAACTTCAGAAATCAACACCAACATAAAGCAGCAAGTACAACAACAAAACTAAGCATGCAACCAATTCTTACTTGATTTTTCAAGAAACTAAAGAGGAAAAGAGTAAGAGCTATACCTAGAGCTTGAATTGCACACAAAATCTGCTTGAAAAACCAAAGAATCACCAAGATTCTTGCTGCTCAAAGAAGGGCCGAAATAGAGAGAGAGAGAGAGAGAGAGAGAGAGAGAGAGAGAGAGAGAGAGAGAGAGAGAGAGAGAGAGAGAGAGAGAGAGAGAGAGAGAGAGAGTTTTGTTTTTCTTGATTTTTTTCCAATTTGTAAAAATGATAAAAAAATACATTCAAATCCTCATTTCAGCCAAAACCATGAATTAAAAGATCAATATAATTCAATTAATCAATCCACATAAAGACAAAATACTAGAAGGCAAAAAGACCAAAATGCCCTTGCCCTCACAAAACTAATTTAAAGAATTCTAAGGGTATTTTGGGAAATTCTAAATTCCCGACCAATCCCGACATTCCCAATGTCTATAAACCGCCCCGCTATACTAACAAGCTAAGTTGTGATTTTATCGAGCCAAACACCGAGTTCCATGTTGCCGGGCACCAGAAATGCAAAATTATGAAATTTCACTATATTACGTAAAATGCATTCAGAATTCTAAAATAACAGCATAAATAATTATTTAAATATCTATAAATAATTTTCATAATTAAATCATAATTAACTGATAATTTCTAAATTAAACTAAGCGGTCTTTACATCTGGTGTAAACTAGCTAACGGGTTTTATAGCACCTGTAAAACCGGTTACCCAGATTTACTGCTAGGTTCCCCAAAAAAATTCATGTGGTCGATTTGTGTTAGTTTCAGAGCTTTGGTTGGTGAATTCCCTGCTAGTTTAGGGTATTGCCATGCGTAGTTACAGTAGATATGTTTTTTTGTCTAAAACCTAAGTTCCCAGTTGTGGTTTAGCGCGTTAGTTATCCGTGTTGTAATCGATGTGATTTAGGAGCCTGTAATTCCCTGAGCAGTTGTTTCACTCAGGTTGGCCGGCACACCTGAATTCAGAATCAAGGTAAGATTAGTATAATGTCATGCATATGTTATTACATGTTTAGCATACATGTTGTTTATGTTAGGATTTTATGCCCTAAATAAAACCCATTTCAATCTAATCTGATTTGTTATCAATAGAAAATTGGAAATCATTTATGTTTACATGTAATTTTCATGTTTATGGTTTCATGTGTATAAAATCTGTTAAGTCCAGAACATATAGTTATTCACAATTACAGTGATGTCAACACATTGGAATGTAATTGTGATTATATGCTTCAAAAGATAATGTCCTTGATTCATCAGTGCACTGGGTTTACACTGATGTGATAATCAACGATAAACTATACTTACACCTTGGATAAGTGTTATGTTCTTTCCAAAACATTGGCAAATTATGCTAGTTTCGGATGTATGGAGTATACATTGGACTGGGACCGATATTGATCTTGGTAAAGGTATTATAATCTTACTGTTGTATCATTCTAAGTCAATATCACTGGTTGATCTTAGATCAAAAGATCTTAATCCTGACATGCTTAGGTTCAATCTCAGTCCATTTTGGGAACATGATAGTACAATTGAGTGGGAGCGCTAAACATAGATATGGAATCTATAGCTTCTATATGGACATAGAAGTGAAACGATGATTTCCTTCGAGCTTGGCTTAATAGAGATAAATGGAAGAGCTCTTGTTTCAGTGATTATATTAGCTCACTGAAATATCATTTATAGGAAGCTAAGTGTTTAAAGGATAAAATACATTGAGGGGTGAAACGGTAAATTTATCCTTACTCGGTGTAAATCATCTATAGAGGATCTTTGATTATTGGGATTAGAATGACGGTTAAATGTTTATAGCGTATCTATATCTTGGAAACTATAGAGCATTCTATATGATTGAGAGTGTAATTCCAAGTTCTATGGTGGATGCAATAAGGAATTAATAAGTTAGGAAATTTTCTTGGTAAATTCTAGTTCTGCTTATTGGAAGCTCGGTTGTATAGGCCCATGGTCCCCATACTAGTTGAGACTATACTGCTTGTAAGACTCAGTTAATTGATTTTAATTAATCAATTATAATTCTAAAATTAGACTATGTCTTGTTTATGAATTTTCACTAAGCTAGGGCTTATTTGTTAATTAAGAGACTTTATTAAGTCTAATTAATAAATATATTAACTGAAAATTTTATTTTATGATTAATTTTAATTATTAAATAAATAGTTTTGGCATTTAAGTGGTGGAATTGGAAAAATGACCTTTTTGAGAAAATAAGGAAAAATTGGAAAAATGGCAAAATTGCAAAGTGGGGGCCCACATATCCATGGTTGACCACTTAACCCTATTTTACCTTTTTTTTTTAATATCTTAATGCCAAATAATTCTAACCTAAACCTAGGTGATTGCCTATAAATAGATAGTAATGGCCTCAAATGAAATGAGGATGAACACTTGCCTTCAGTCAAATTTTAGAGCCATCTCTTCTACCCTATTTCAAACCACTCTTCTCTCTTCATCTCTTCATATTTTCAAACGCTATAGTGATAGAGTAAGTGCCCACACACATCAAGTGGTAATCAATCATAGTGTGTAAGGCTGTGAAGAATCCAGACTCAAGAGAAGGACATTCGGACTCAGATCTTGGTGATACTCTGCTACAGACAAGATACAAGGGTTAGAGATCTGAGTGGAAGGAACCATTATAATTGTGTTGCAGCCACTGTAAGGTTTCTGAAACTTTATATGTTTTTATTTACATTGTTTTAGAGATTCATATTTAGGATGTTAAATAACATACATGGTAGTAAATCTTGATCCTGGTAAAACAGATTCCAACAGTTTATGCTTGTTAGAATACATTGATAGCAGTAATAGTATATCTAGAGTTGTACTAAAAACTGATAAATGTATGTTGGCTGATATACTGATTGATGCTGTCACATCTATATGGCTAGAGTATGACTGATATATTGAGTATAGGCTGACATTATGGTCGATAGTATTGTCGTATGAACGTTCTAGACTCAGTACCGTGTGGGACACAGGGATAGGATTATGAATGGGTGTATGGGCGCCTGATTATAACCCGAGATAGTATTATGATTTATGTTATGCTTTTCTTACTGAGTCTGTCGACTTGCAGTGCTATTTCCATGTGTAGGTAAGGGCAAGGCTAAGGCTGAGCAACCATGAGGGTGAGTAGATGAAGATTGTGTTGGAAATATTTTACCAGAATCTAGATTTACTAACAAGTATGTTTCATTAACATCCTAATATGAATTCTAAAACAATGAAAATAAACACATATAAAGTTTAGAAAACCTTACATTGGGTGCAACGAAATATAATGACTCCTTCCGTTCAGATCTCTAGCCCTTGATTCCTTTCAGCGGAATATAATATGAACCTGGATCTCTTTCTCTCCTTCCTTTGATGCTGAATCTCCTTCTTGTTGGTTGGAATCTCCTACAGTCTTACACACTATGATTGAGATACCACTTGATGTGTGTGGGCACTCACTCATTCACTAATGGCTGAAATTATTTAGTGAAGATAGGCTATAGTGTTTTCGAATTGAAGAAGAAAAAGAAGGAAGAGGTCTCATCTAGGTTTTTAGCTTTGGAGGCATTAGTTGGATAATGAGACCATAACTTTCCTTTTATACTATTCTTCAATAGGGTTAGGGTTGAATTAAATGGATTAAAAAAGAATAAAATATTGGGCAAAAATTGTTGGGTTTTATCGCCTAAATAAAACTCATTTCAATATAATCAGATTTACTTATTAATATAGATCAGAAATAACATTTAATGTTGCATGGTTCACATGATATATTTCATGATTATATGTACATAATGTATGAATTCATCTGAAACCCTTTTCACATACTTGATCCTGTTTATTGTGCTGTCAACACATTTGAAAGTAAACATGACTATGTGAATAAAGATTCCTAGATTTATCAAACATAGGGTTTTACTGATATGATAATCTACAACAGAGTTTACTTGCATTTGGAGAAATGCTATGTTCTTTCCAGAGCATTGGTTAAAGTAAAGCTCAGGTTGGATGAATGGAGTATGCATCGGAAGGGACCGATATTGAACTTTGACTTAGATTTATTAAACTTACCGTAATATCTACTCAAGTCAATATCGCCTAGTTGATCCTAGATCAAATGATCTTAATCCTGTTATGATTAGGCTCAATCTCAGGAGGCTATTCGTGTTCTTTGATTTGTTAGTTAAGCCTACTTTTGGGTCAGGGTGATACGTACATTTTGGGAACACGGTAGTTGTAACGCCCTAATGCTAAGGCACGCTACAGTGCTTTTTCAATTATTGTGCAATCTTTGCTAATCAAAGAAATTTCTCGAAAAAACGTGTCAAATTAAAACTTTTGCATTAAATACTAAACTTTGTAATATAATAAAATACTAAACGTTTCCAAACTTTGTAAAATTTACTTTTCAAACTATACATTCCAAAATACACAAATTATAGGTCGCACATCGACTTTCAAAATACAACTCCCAGGTGTCCCGAGACCGAACACTCCAGGTCGCGCCGCTTGACATGTACAATCTCACCCGAGCTTAGGTTCACTCCTGTTCAGCCTTTGCCTTTCCTTTACCTACACATGGAAGCAGAAACTGTGAGTCAACAGACTCAGTAAGAAATGCATATAACATATCATATAATTTCCGACCTGTAAATAGGCGTCCATACACCTATTTACAGAGCTTAACAGATGAGTATGAACATTCAACACTAGGATACAACCACTATACCACATACACCTCGTACCTCACTGTACGAGTGTTGGTAGGGTTTACCCCGAACACTGAGTAACACTGAGTGATGTACCACACACCTTAGCATTTTCCCGTGCCCGTGTTGGTATCACTGTATCGTACTCACAATGACAATAATCACTATACCAATGCACTCTGTAACTTATTCATACAAGTGTTGGTAGTGCAAAACATAATTTAAGCATGCATATACAAACACATATACACACATTCAGATAATCACATCATACATTATACACAGTTCTTACTTATTTTCCGAATTCAAGTGTGCTGGTCGACCTGAACGGAATTCTCGTGCTAGATGGATGCCCTAATCACATTTTGAAACCGGGTAAGTCACATGATTAAAACCCTAATCCCGGGAAACCCAAAACCAAAACCCTAGGTTCTGTTACACTCTTAATGGGTTATTCTAACTCTGGAAATGGCAAAAATTGAGAAAATGAAAGGTCCGGGGAAATGGCTAGCCGGTTTGCACCAGTTTCCCCAAAGCATTTCATTTGTTGCTCAATCTTCCACCAATTGCCATGAAACCTTCCAGAGCACCTATTCAATGCATAAACAATAAAATCCAGGCAGTATTTCACAGAACAAACCATTGTAATCCAAATTGCCATTAAAGCTCAAAGCTTGAGTTTCAAAACTCAAGCTTGCTTAGAACTAACATCAAGCATCAAAACCAGCTGCTAGGGACTTAAATCAACTCAAACTAACTCTAAAATTCGAACCCTAAACATTTTAAAACCTAACAGCCCCTGAAATTCAATTTCACATATTCAACCTAAGCTTAAATTCAAGAATTAGGGCTAGGAGATGCTAGAGCTTACCTTGGCTTGACTTCTTCTTGAACCCCTAGCTGCAAACACAAAAATCCAGCAACAAAACCCCTTTGCTTCTGCTGATTCGAAGAGAGAGAGGGAAGGAAAGGAGAGCTTCTTGATTTTTTGGTATTTTTCTAATTTCCTTTCTTTCTTTTCCTAATTAAGTAAAGTGATTTACTTAACTTATCTTGGCTGAGAAAAGGGGTGCTAGGTGTCACCAAACTAGAGCAGCCACCAATTCTACCATTTAACCAAAAGACAAAAATGCCCTTTACCACAAAACTAAGGCTTTTCTAAAGCTAGGGGTAAAATGGTCAAAATCCATAACCCCGCTCAATCCCGATAATTTATTTTCCCTAAAATATTTCCCACTAAGAAATAAGGTTCTAAACTTACTCATGTGATCAATCTAGCCATCCGTCGCATTTTCCGTTGTCGCCAAGCAAAAATTACAAAAAATAACATATTACACATATAAACTAAATAATACCCCTAGAGTTTAATAAAATCTCCGAAATTGAGAAATTATAACTCTTATATTTATTTCTAAATATTGGGGTCCACAATTAAATTAATTCACAAATAATAATAAAATAATAAAAATTAGTGCTAATTGCCCTTACTAGTCCAAATTACTAGAGCGGTGATTACAGTAGTGCAATTGAGTGGGAGCGCTATCATAAACATGGAATCTATAGCTTCTATCTGGCGAATAATAAGTAAAGGATGATCTCCTTCGAGCTTGACCAAACGAAAATAAATGGTGGAGATCTCATTTCACATACGCTGAAATATCATTTATACGCGGTTAAGTGTTTTAAGGATTAAATACATTGTAGGGTGTAACAGTAATCTAATCCCTTTACAGTGTAGATCATTCATATAGAGGATCATTGATCAAATTAGGATTATAACAATGGATAAATAATGATGTGTCTATATGGTGGAACATATACAGCATTCTGTTGGAAATTATTTTACCAGGATCTTAGATCTACTCACAAGTATGTTTATTAACACCCTAAATATGAACTTTCTAAAACGATGAAATAAACACATATAAAGTTTAGGAAACCTTACATTGGGTGCAGCGGAATATAATGACTCCTTCCGTTCAGATATCTAGCCCTTGATTCCTTTCTGTAGCAGAGCATTATCAATATCTGAACCTGGATCTCTTTCTCTGAATCCTTGATGCTGAATCTCCTTTGCTGATGATCTTTCTTCACGATCTTCCTCACTATGATTGAGATATCACTTGATGTGTGTGGGCACTACTCTAATCACTAAGGATTTCGAAATTCAAAGGAAGAAGAAAGAAGAAGTGGTAGCTAAAGATAGGGAGAGAGAAGGCTTAGTTTTTCTGATTCAGAGAGTGTCAGAAGAAAAGTCTTATTTTTCTGAAGCCTTCACTATCTATTTATAGCATTCCACTAGGGTTAGGTTTGAATTATATGGCCTTAAAATAATGAAAAAATCAATTTAAAACACACACAATAGGTGGCCGGCCATGCCTTAGTGGATTGGGCCTTGGGTTTTGCAATTTTGCAATTTTAACACCTTTTGTATCTGATTTTCTCAAAAATGCCAATTTCCTAATTCAACCATTTAAATGCCAATTCTAACTATTTAATAACTATAAATAATTATTAAATAATATTGTCATTTATCATATTTATTAATTGAACCATACAAAGTATCATAATTAACAAATATGCCCCTATAAACTCTTTCTTTACAATTTCGCCCTTACTTAGTGAAAATTTCACAAATAGACATAGTCTAATTTGTGAATTATAATTGATTAATCAAAATCAATTACATGAGTCTTACAAGCAATATTATCTCAACTAGTGGGGGGACCATGGGTCTATATAACCGAGCTTCCAATAAGTAGATCAAGAATTTAGCACTAAAATTCACTAACTTATTAATTCTTCGTTGAATCCACGCATAGAACATAGAATTGCACTCTCAGTATATAGAATGCTCTATATGTTCCACCATATAGACACATCATTAGTTATCCATTGTTATAATCCTAATTTGATCAATGATCCTCTATATGAATGATCTACACTGTAAAGGGATTAAATTACCGTTATACCCTACTATGTATTTATTCCTTAAAACACTTGACCCCGTATAAATGATATTTCAGCTTATGTGAAATGAGTACTCCACCATTTATGTTCGTTTGGTCAAGCTCGAAGGAGATCATCCTTTGCTTACTATTCGCCAGATAGAAGCTATAGATTCCATGTTTATGATAGCGCTCCCACTCAATTGCACTACCGTGTTCCCAAAAAGTACGTATCACCCTGACCTAAAAGCAGGCTTAACTAACAATTCAAGGAACACGAATAGCCTTTCAAGATTGAGCCTAATCATAACAGGATTAAGATCATTTGATCTAGGATCAACTAGGCGATATTAACTTGAAGAGATTTTACGGTAAGTTTAATTAAATCTAAGTCAAAGTTCAATATCGGTCCCTTCCGATGCATACTCCATGCATCCAACCTGAGCTTTACTTTAACCAATGCTGTGGAAAGAACATAGCACTTCTCCAAATGCAAGTAAACTCTGTTGTAGATTATCATATCAGTAAAACCCTATGTCTGATAAATCTAGGAAACTTTATTCACATAGTCATGTTTACTTTCCAATGTGTTGACGGCACAATAAACAGGATCAAGTATGTGAAAAGGGTTTCAGATGAATTTATACATTATGTACATATAATCATGAAATAAATCATGTGAACCATGCAACATTAAATGTTATTTCTGATCTATATTAATAAGTAAATCTGATTATATTGAAATGAGTTTTATTTAGGGCATAAAACCCAACACATTCTACATACTGCGAGTGCAATTCTAAGTTCTATGCGTGGATTCAACGATGAATTAATAAGTCAGTGAATTTAGGTAATAAATTCTTGATCTACTTATTGGAAGCTCGGTTATATAGACTCATGGTCCCCCCACTAGTTGAGATAATATTTCTTGTAAGACTCATATAATTGGTTTTGATTAATCAATTATAATTCTCAAATTAGACTATGTCTATTTGTGAATTTTTCACTAAGTAAGGGCGAAATTGTAAAGAAAGAGTT
The DNA here is from genome assembly GCF_029168945.1 of Cannabis sativa. Classification (NCBI taxonomy): domain Eukaryota; kingdom Viridiplantae; phylum Streptophyta; class Magnoliopsida; order Rosales; family Cannabaceae; genus Cannabis; species Cannabis sativa. Next base: position 10,210,369 of record NC_083608.1, on the reverse strand, counting down.
TTAGTGGCATATTTGTTAATTATGATACTTTGTATGGTTCAATTAATAAATATGATAAATGACAATATTATTTAATAATTATTTATAGTTATTAAATAGTTAGAATTGGCATTTAAATGGTTGAATTAGAAAATTGGCGTTTTTGAGAAAATCAGATGCAGAAAAGATAAAACTGCAAAATTGCAAAAAGTAAGGCCCAAATCCACAATGCATGGCCGGCAACTTTTGTAGGGTTTTCCCTTTGATATTTTCATTATTTTAGTGCCAAATAATTCAAACCTAACCCTAGTGGAATGCTATAAATAGATAGTGAAGGCTTCAGGAAATTTACACACTTAAATTTTCTACTTTTTCATTCAGAAAAAACTGAGCCTCTCTCTCTCCCTATCTTTGGCCGAACACTCCCTCTCTCTCTTCTTCCTAAAGATTTCGAAATTCTTAGTATTAGAGTAGTGCCCACACACAGCAAGTGATACCTCAATCATAGTGAGGAAGATCGTGAAGAAAGACTTTCAGCAAGAAGGAGTTTCAACACTAAAGAATCAGAGAAAGAGATTCAGGTTCAGATATTGATAATGCTCTGCTACAGAAAGGAATCAAGGGCTAGATATCTGAATGGAAGGAGTCATATTATTCCGCTGCACCCAATGTAAGGTTTACTAAACTTTATATGTGTTTATTTCATCGTTTTAGAAAGTTCATATTTAGGGTGTTAATCAACGTACTTGTGAGTAGATCTAAGATCCTGGTAAAATAATTTCCAACAACTGGCCTCAGAGCCATGGTAATTGATTTTCTTGCAAGAAATTTGGACTTTAAAACGGTTGTTTGATGTTTTGGATGGTATCATGTTGTATTGAGTGTTATATGATGATTGATTGATGTTTGTGAATTTTCGTGAAAAATAATTGAATATCTGTTTCTTAAATTATTTTTTTTGGATAGTATGGAAAAAATTAAGCAAGTTACTTTTTTACAGAACTCAATTTCGATTTAATTTGAATTAGTTATGATTTTTTGAAGTTTCAAAAAATATCGGAGTCGTGCAACTATACACGCGCGCGCGCACGAGGCTTGTCCCTCGGACAGCACGCGCGCAGACAAAAATGTTGTCTGAAATCCGCACGTAGAACAGGCTGCTTGCAGCCTCCTGCGCTGGCAATCCTCGCCCCTGCAGCCTCTGATGCGCGCGCGGGCAGTATGCTTGGCATACTGTCCGTACAGCTTGCAAATTTTTTCGTTTTTTTTCGTTTTTTCATGAATTTAACTTCTGATTTTTTGTGTAGTTTTGTATTTATACATTTACTATTCCTAATTCAATTCTAATTATCATAATTAATTTAATTAATATTTTTTAAATTTAATTCATGATATTAGTGTAATTTGAATTTGAAAAATAGTAAATATCTATCTTTTTTGCTTAATTATCTATCTTATTTTTAAATTTGATTATATCTTATCTTATTTTTAAATTTAAGGTCAGATATTAAATTTTTTAAATTAAATCTTTTTTTTTAAATAATTTGACCTTATTTAAATTTAAAATAAGATAACTATAATCATGTAATTTTAAATAGATGTAAGATATTTTGCTAACTTTTAAATTTTGTTATTTTATTTATTTAAATTAAATTTAAAATCTAAAAAAAAAATTATTTATTTATTTTTAATTTTTATTTAATTTTTATTTATAAAATAACATTAAAATTTTATAAAAATAGTTAGCAAATTCTGAAATGATATTTAGGTTGGTTGAAACCTAATTTTTCAAAATTGTAGGTTAAATTTTAATTTTTTTTTTAATTTTGAAATTTTTTAAATTTTTCGAAAATAATTTTTTTTATTTAATTAATTTTTCGAAATTATTTATTTAAAATTAAATAAATCCTACATCCAACTATCCAGCTAACCTTGTTGCAGGAGTGTGTGTTTTAGCTTGTTTGTAAGTTTTTAAAACCTATTATTGCTTGATTGCAAATAGCCATGGTTAACTTGTTGACAGATCCAATGATCTGATTTTAACTCATGGCTCTCTTGGTAAAGTAAATAATTTGTAACAGGTATATTTACAATCTTCTTTCATCTGTGTATGACCTAGCAACATGATAGGATCCATCCAAATTATGTGCATGTGTGAGCCTATGTGTTTAATTTCATTATAGATGCATATAGGTTGTTGTTGCTAAATAAAATATCATAGTTCTTGATAGATTGTATTTAGGCCCATTTAGTCTTGGGCCTATTCAATTAATAACAGGTGTTCATTTTAAGGTTAAATTCCTCTCTTTTGGGCCTTGTGTGAGAGTTGGGAGCCATAGTAGTGGGTACGACATACTGAACCCAGCACCCCCTCACATGAACCACCCCAATTGTGAAGGCCCATTTGCCTGATTTGAATAACTGTACTAGGTTAATTAAATTAGTTTAGCCTAATAAAATTGATTAGCAACATAATTAATTTCATTTATTTTGAAATTAATTTAAGAAAACCATAGTTTAAAGAATTTTTTATTCTAAGCTAAACTATATGTATTTTCTTGTATTTAATTAAATATAGAATTATAACCATCTAGATTCTTTCTGAAGCTTAATTTAAAATTTTCATCAAATATTCCTATTTAAGTTGATATTTAGTTATCTCTAACTAATCAACTTAAATCTGAATATCTTTTGGATTTAAAATTTCAAAATTAAGTTGAGGAATTTTAGGAATTGGTTATTAAGATTCTTTAGATATTTTTTAAGTTGATATCTTTTCGAATATTAACTTAAAATAGAATATTTTCAAATTAAGTGGTTACAACTTAATTTTTGATATTTAATTAAATTTAAATTTGAAAATATTTAAGTTCTAGATTTTTTCTAATACAACTTAAATTAGATATTTTTTCAAATTTTTGTGGAAAAGATACTTAGTCAAATAAGATATTTTCTAGACAGTTATTTCTAGACTACTTATTATTTTTAATATTAAATAGGCAAATATTATACATTGTGAAATTAATTATTTCTATAATTAATTTTGGTACAATTTATTTTAAGTATATTTTTCCTAGTATTAAACTAGAGATTAATAATTAAGCTTTCTCTACACTTAATTATTTATTTCTTGAATTTAATACATTTAATTAATTTGAAAATTAAATATCTAAGTTGATTTTCATCATGATACTTAAATATTTCTTTTTCATGACACTTAATTAAATAGAAAATTATTTTTAGTTGAAATTTATTTTTTCAACTAAATTTAAATAATTTTCAAAATATATTTTTTCTTTATTTTATTAATCAAATTTTAAAATTACATTTCTTAAATGCTGGAATTTCGAATTTTATTTGAAAAATAGATTAAAGTTGTAAATTATTTATTTTAATTTTGGACCAACTTAAATCAATGATTTTTTCATTAATTGATTAATTTAAAATAAATGAATTAAAATATATTATTAGAAATTGAATTAATTAGTCAATGGAAAATCTAGATAGGTGATATTTTTGCTTGAAGTATTTTTCTAGTGTATTTAATTAAATAGAAAATTAATATTTAAGTTGATTTTCATCATCATACTTAAATATTTGAAATTTTTCTTATATATTTAATTAAATAGGAAAATTATATTTTTGTTGTAAATTAATTTTATTAATTAATTTTGGGCCAACATTAAATTAGAATAATTTTTCCATGATTTATTTTTTATTTTAACATGCATTTTCGAAAATTGTATTCTGAAATACTTTAATTTTTCGAAATGCAATATATATTTATAGAAAATTAAATTTGAGTTGTAAATTAATTTAAATTAATTTTGTAACGACTTAAATTGAATATTTTTCTAAATATTTATTGGAAATTATTAGTAAGATGGAAGAAATTCATGTTATTTTTATATCCATCTAAGTAAAATTTATAAATATTAAATTAAAATTTATATTTAAAATTTTTCATTCTAAATTGGAAATTTTAATTAATAAATATATATTTAAAATAAATAGTTTAAATAATGAGAATCAAAGAAAATACAACTCTCTTTAAATAATGAGCTTTATCATTATTAAGATATTCGATCTCCATTGTTGGTCTTACAATAGTTAAATGTTTTCAATATAACCTCGAGACGCTAGACTTCGTCCCCCTATGGATGGTTATTCGTTGAACGCATTTAACAGCGTAAGATTTCATTTGATAAGTGTTTTGTAAGTTTTCGTCTCTATTAGACTCTCCCTATTAGACTCTCCCCTACGGTGACTACTTAGAGATAAACTTATAAAACATGAAACAATAGTGGAAGCTCATAAAATGAGAATAACCTTGACTCTCGCCTACCGGGACAACGTTAGATTCTTATTTTGATCGAATAAAAGGTTGCTAGAATGGTTTGCATTTTAGATGAGCTGACAACTCTATTCAATGAATGATACTTTGACTCTCGCCTACCGGGGCACTGTATCAGTTTGTTGGAAACCTTAGAAATTATTTAGGATTGTATGTTTTAGTATTTTCACTTGTCATTCCTACTTGCTATACGTTTAATAATTTTTGAAGTGTGTATGAATTTATATTGAACCATGTTATTTTCTGTTACTAAATTGTAGTTTAATTTCGAATCTTCATTGTTGGTCTAACTTATTTTGTTTATCTAATGAGATAAATCCCTAATGGATTTTCACCATTAGACATACATAATAGTGTTAGATCTTGAAATGATAAATATTGTATATGCAACATCTAGCTGTTCATCAATTGATGACACTTTAGACTAGTATTTTTACAATATGAAACAAGAAGATTATATAAATAAGATTACTTTGACTTTCACTAATCGAAGCATCGTTGGATTCTTATTTAAACAATGAAATTATCCTAATTCCTCTTAGCTTATTCATTTCGAATTAGCTCAATAACATATCATTGGATGAATGGTCTATAAATCATTTCATGTCATTCTATATTTTCTCTTAAGAAATTAAATGACGCATATGATTATAATCCCGAAATTCTATTCCCAATTGATATAAATCCTCAATCTTAGAAATCTCCTACTTTATGGGCAAATCTGACTTAGAGTTAAATTAGTAGTGGTGGTCCAAGATAGAATTAGTCATTATATTTGGTATAAATTTAAGTCTTTGACTTTAATTTTAGATTCCAAACAGAAATTTTCTTATATTTTTAATTCCAGGATGCAATACAGTTACACCTTCACAAGGGTTTAATATCCATCTTCTATTAATGTATTCAAACTATATGGAATATGAGTTTGGTATTCTGTGACCAGGGTCCACTTGCGCTATTCTAAGAACTCTTTGATGTAACTAAACCTAAGTCATCAAAAAACACTACCACATTTTTTTTTAATCTATGGCATTTGTATCTTGTTCTAGATTATACCTTATGCAAAAAATTTGAAATGTTTCAAAATTTCATTAATTTCTAGCAATGGTGAAACACCATTAAGGTAAGTGGTTAAAGATCTTGCGAACTGATAGGGGTGGAGAAATAGTTAGTAGATATGCAGTTCAAAGATCATTAAATTGATTTTTAAATTATATCCAAACTTACCTCCCCAGAAATTTCGAGTTGCATATTGATGATTAATTACTAGTCGTTGCCTAAATCCTTCTATGGTAATACAATTTCAGAATGATGTAATGGTTTGGTACTTAATGTAAATCATTACTAGATTCATGGATGACCTAATCAAAATCTTAAGAAAAGCTAGAACTGTTAACTATGTTTTGTTAGCTATTCTAAGTGATTAGGGGTGGACCATCCCATAGTCAATAGATAAGAAAGTGTTTGTTCAAACAAATACTACTTTTCTAAGATAATGACTAAGTCTGAAAATAAAGTAGCAAATAAAGGAGATATTTATTTCTTGATTCCAAAAGTGTTCTATCATCTTATTTGACATATGATGATCCCACTGCCTCTGTTGTTTTGACACAACCAAAGAGGTTAATACCATTTAGTTTTCTTAGACATAATTCACGGTACCTTGTCGTAGTGGGAGAGTTTCTAGGAACTCAACTTCTTATGACTTGGGAGACACTAGTGATTAAAATCCATTGTGAGTTTAAACAAGTAATGGATTGTCAAGATAAGAAACTAAGAAGAAAAGCCAATAGAACTATGGTTTAATCAATTCACATGGAGCAACCTAAACTTTCTATTACAAGGACATAAAAGGAAATTTTCGTTTATAAGTCTATTCAATGGACTTAACAAAACTTCCTGTTCCTAGTATTATAGGTTTGAGTTTATCTAAACCTACGGCTTGTGGTATACCTGGTAATTACTTACTCTAATACAAGAAACTTACTTTAGTAAGATGCTAAAGCATTTTCTTTCTAATGGCAATCTATAGAAGCTTCTCGACTTCTAGGCATAGATTTTATTTATCTAAGGAAAAGTCTCAACTATTCCAGAAAAGATAAAGCCATGAAAGAATTTCTTAAATCAACAGTGAGAGGTCTTAGATATGCTTTTGTATGCCTTAGACCAGACACCTGCTGTTGAGTGGGAGTAATGAGTAGTTATCAGATTAATCCAAGAGAAGAACATTGGAAGACAATCAAGTAAATCTTAAGATAAAGAAGACGAACTATATGTTAGTCTATAAGTGTAAAGACCGCTTAGTTTAATTTGGAAATTAGCAGTTAATCACGTTTAATTATGAAATTATCTATAGCTATTTAAATAATTATTTATACTGTTACTTTTGAATTCAGAGATGCATTTTCATGTCATTTAGTAGTTTTCATAATTTTGCATTTCCGGTGCCCGGTATTTTGGTACTCGGTGTTTGGCTCAGTAAAATCACAACTTAGTATGTTAGTAGTTTGGGACGGTTTATTAGACATTGGGAATGTCGGGAATGGCCGGGAATTTAGAATTTCCCAAAAATACCCCTTTAGTGTTATTTATGTTGTTTTAGTGTGGAGGGGCAAAATGGTCTTTTTGCCCCAATGATATTTTGTCCTTTAGTGGACTTTATTTAATTGAAGTATATGTTTTATTTAATTATGTGTTGGCTGAATAAAGAGTGTTATTTGAGCATGTTATTTCCTTTTATTCAAAATTTACAAAGTTAGAAAATTTGAAAGAAAAATCAAAGCTCTCTTTTCCTCTCTCTCTCTCTCTCTCGGCTGTTAGGGTGTTTCTACGGCTGGGATTTCTGATTTTCAAGTTATTTTCCTTCAATCTAAGTATTCTTCAAGCCTTGGTAAAGTTTCAAAACCTTTTCCTTTTGTAATTTTTAGAAAATGTTTAAATAGATGATGATGCATGCTTGATTTTTGATATGTTCTTGCTGCTGTGAATTGTTGTTATTTCCAGTGGATTAATCTTGTTATTTTAAGTAGTTTAGAGTTAGTGAATGCATGATATTTTCTTTGATTTCTAGATTGAAAGTTTTAGCTCAAAGTTTGGTTTTCAAAGAGAATTTTTCGAAATTTGTGGCTGTAGTGTTTGCATGAATTAGGGTTAGTTTTTCTGCAGTGTTATTATGCTTGTTTAGGAAGATTTGAGCTAGTTTGGATGCATGTTATTTAGGTTTAACCAAGTTTGAGTTTTAAACTCAAAGCTTGGGCTTTAATGGCACTTTTTGTTTATGTGCATTCTGGGTGAGTTTGATGCTTTAGAATTGTTCTATAGGGTGTATAGAACAGGTCTGGAAGGTTTTGTGTGATTTGGAGTTGATTTGATTGAGTTATGAAATTTTGAATTTCTGCCTGCGAGGAACCGGAATTCCGGTTGTGCATCCGAAATTCTGGGTGGGTTTCGAAAATTCCGGCATTGAGTTTGTGGTAGGTCAGCTTCACAACTTAACGCTACAATCTGATCTGTTGGAAAGAATTAAAGCCGGTCAGATGACTGATCCAGAGTTAGTGAAGATCAGAGATGAGGTTTTGGCTGGTCAAGCCAAGGACTTTTCAGTGTCAAATAACGGGATGCGTTTGTGTAAAGCTAGGGTTTGTGTTCCGAATAGTGTGGAACTCAAGAATGAGATCTTTGAGGAGGCTCATTCTACCTCGTATTCTCTGCATCCCGGCACCACTAAGATGTACCAAGATCTTAAACCGTACTTCTGGTGGAGCGGTATGAAGAAGAATTTGGTAGAATTCGTATCGAGATCCCTCACTTGTCAGCAGATTAAGGGTGAACATCAGAGACCAGCAGGGTTGTTGCAGCCTCTAACCCTACCAGAATGGAAGTGGGAAGATATCACGATGGATTTTGTGGTCGGGTTACCTAGGACCACGGGTTTGTTTAATTCCATCTGGGTAGTCGTGGATCGATTCACGAAATCTGCTCATTTTCTGCCTGTTAGAACAACATTTACAGTGGATCAGTTGGCAGAATTGTATGTCAGAGAGATTGTAAGACTTCACGGGGTACCGAAGTCTATAGTTTCGGATAGGGATCCGAAGTTCACCTCCAAATTTTGGCAAAGTTTGCAACGAGCAATGGGTACAAAGCTGAAATTCAGTACAACATTCCATCCTCAGAGAGATGGTCAGTCCGAAAGGACAATTAAGATATTGGAGGACATGTTGCGAGCCTGTGTTATGGATTTTGAAGGCTCATGGAATAAATATCTACCGTTGATAGAATTTTCTTACAACAACAGTTATCAGAGTACGATAGGGATGGCTCCCTATGAACTGTTATACGGTAGGAAATGTAGATCTCCCATCCACTGGGATGAGACAGGGGAGAGAAAATACTTAGGTCCAGAGTCAGTGCAGCGGACCAATGAGGCAATAGAGAAGATAAAAGCTAGAATGCTTGCCTCACAGAGTAGACAGAAGAGTTACGCAGAGATGTTGAGTTCGAAGTAGGGGACCATGTGTTTTTACGGGTATCTTCGATGAAGGGGATCAAACATTTCGGGAAAAGAGGCAAGTTATGCCCTAGATTTACAGGACCTTTCGAGATTCTCAAGAAGATAGGTCTAGTGGCATACCGGTTAGCATTGCCTCCAGCTTTATCAGCAGTTCACAACGTATTCCATGTCTCGATGTTGAGAAAATACGTTTCAGATCCCTCTCACATACTCAGTTATGAGAGCCTAGAATTGCAGTCAGATATGTCTTACGAAGAACAGCCAGTGCAGATCCTGGATAGAAAGGATAAAGTCCTTCGGAATAAGACTATAGCATTGGTCAAAGTTCTCTGGAGAAACAGCAAGGTGGAGGAAGCCACCTGGGAGCTAGAGTCAGATATGAGAGCTCAATTTCCAGAGTTGTTCAGGTTAGATTTCGGGGACGAAATCCTTTTAAGGGGGGAATAGTTATAAAGACCGCTTAGTTTAATTTGGAAATTAGCAGTTAATCACGTTTAATTATGAAATTATTTAAAGCTATTTAAATAATTATTTATACTGTTATTTTTGAATTCAGAGATGCATTTTTATGTCATTTAGTAGTTTTCATAATTTTGCATTTCCGGTGCCCGGTATTTTGGAACTCGGTGTTTGGCTCAGTAAAATCATAACTTAGTATGTTAGTAGTTTGGGATGGTTTATTAGACATTGGGAATGTCGGGAATGGCCGGGAATTTAGAATTTCCCAAAAATACCCCTTTAGTGTTATTTATGTGGTTTTAGTGTGGAGGGGCAAAATGGTCTTTTTGCCCCAATGATATTTTGTCCTTTAGTGGACTTTATTTAATTGAAGTATATGTTTTATTTAATTATGTGTTGGCTGAATAAAGAGTGTTATTTGAGCATGTTATTTCCTCTTATTCAAAATTTACAAAGTTAGAAAATTTGAAAGAAAAATCAAAGCTCTCTTTTCCTCTCTCTCTCTCGGCTGGTAGGTTGTTTCTAGGGCTGGGATTTCTGATTTTCAAGTTATTTTCCTTCAATCTAAGTATTCTTCAAGCCTTGGTAAAGTTTCAAAACCTTTTCCTTTTGTAATTTTTAGAAAATGTTTAAATAGATGATGATGCATGCTTGATTTTTGATATGTTCTTGCTGCTGTGAATTGTTGTTATTTTCAGTGGATTAATCTTGTTATTTTAAGTAGTTTAGAGTTAGTGAATGCATGATATTTGCTTTGATTTCTAGATTGAAAGTTTTAGCTCAAAGTTTGGTTTTCAAAGAGAATTTTCGAAATTTGTGGCTGTAGTGTTTGCATGAATTAGGGTTAGTTTTCTGCAGTGTTATTATGCTTGTTTAGGAAGATTTGAGCTAGTTTGGATGCATGTTATTTAGGTTTAACCAAGTTTGAGTTTTAAACTCAAAGCTTGGGCTTTAATGGAACTTTTTGTTTATGTGCATTCTGGGTGAGTTTGATGCTTTAGAATTGTTCTATAGGGTGTATAGAACAGGTCTGGAAGGTTTTGTGTGATTTGGAGTTGATTTGATTGAGTTATGAAATTTTGAATTTCTGCCTGCGAGGAACCAGAATTCCGGTTATGCATCCGAAATTCCGGATGGGTTTCGAAAATTCCCAGAACCGGAATTCCGGTTGGGCAACCGGTCTACCGGTTGGGGAAAATTCAGAAACCCTAATTTTCCTCGTTTTTATGTTATTTGGGGTATTGCCATGCTTTTTATCGATAGGGTAACTTTTAGTTCCTAGTTTAAGTCCCCGGGAAGTGATTTAGCGTATCACTTATAGTGTTTTGATTTTTATGGTTTAGGAGCCTGTAATCCGCCGCGCAGATAGTTCCAGTCAGGTTGACCGGCACACCTGAATTTGGAATCCAGGTAAGATTAGCATAACAGTATGCATATGTAGATTACATGTTTAGCGTGCATGCAGGAAGCCTGTTAGATTACATTAGATATGTATGTTGGCTTCGAACCATCCAACTGTGTCACGTCGGTACAGGCTGGAGTATGACCAGCAGCCGGAGTATGACCGGTTCGACTGATTAGGCTGACACTGTATCACGTCGGTACAAGCTGGAGTATGACCAGCAGCCGGAGTATGACCGGTTCGACCGATCAGGCTGATACTTAGGTTGGTGGTTCCGTACTATTTGACGTATCACGTCGGTACAGGCTGGAGTATGACCAGCAGCCGGAGTATGACCGGTTCGACCGATCAGGCTGATACTGTAACACGTTGGTACATGCTGGAGTATGACCAGCAGCCAGAGTATGACTGGTTCGACCGATCAGGCTGTTACTTGTCAATAGTACCGTCCCTATGAACGTTCAGAACTCAGTACCGTGTTGGACACGGCAGTCAGGGGGACTCAGTATCGTGTTGGACACGGCAGTTAGGGTTATGGTCAGGGGTATGGGCGTCTGATCATGACCGGGATTTATGTATGAGTACTATTATGCTTTTCTTACTGAGTTTGTCGACTCACAGTGCTATGTTTATGTGTAGGTAAGGGCAAGGCTAGAGCTGATCGACCGTGAACGAGCCTATGAAGATTGTACATGTCGGGGCGGTTAGGCCTGGAGCGTACGATCATCGGGACAGCGAGGCTATTTTTGTAACTAGTCGCTAGGCGACAAATATTTTGTATAAACAGTAAACTTTTGTAAATGATTTTGTAATCGGGATCCCGAGTATTTTGTATAAATATTTTACAAGTTTAATTAAAAAGCAAAAATTTTAATTAATCACGTTTTCCATAAACCTCGTTGATTAGCAACGAGCTGCACAGCATGTTTAAAAATCACGTAATATGCCTATGCTAGTTAGGGTGTTACAATAAGGGTGTGTTTAAAACTCTTAGACTACACCACATAAGATTTTGAGATTTGCCTTTGTGCTAGAAAATCTTTCTGATAAGATGGTGATTACTCTAGGGGTGAAATAGTGATTTTGGAGAAGTGTAAAAACCTATCTGAAGTCTCTAGGTCTACCAGAAAGGGACTGAATGTTAAAGTTGCAGGAAAGGTACTTATTCAGTCTAAGGAAAGTTCTATACATTTTTGGCACCATTCCAAATTGCCTTAACTACTAGTGTTATTTCCTGATTAACCAAAAGTAGTTGCCAAAGATATAGAATCCAGTATCCCAAAAGACTAGACATACAGAGAGGAATTTCACATTATCAATGATTTTGTGATTTAAGGAAGAGTAATGGTGGAGAAAAGGTTGTGTTTAATTCAACCTTTCAGATCCTATTACGAGGAGTTTACTACTACTACACTTGATTTGTATATCAAGGTCTTGAGATTATTTGAAACACACTTTTTGTTTTATATTAGTGCAAGTGGGAGTTTGTTGGGTTTTATGCCCTAAATAAAATGATCTTAATCCTGTTATGATTAGGCTCAATCTCAGGAGGCTATTCGTGTTCTTTGATTTGCTAGTTAAGCCTACTTTTGGGTCAGGGTGATACGTACATTTTGGGAACACGGTAGTGCTGTGACGCCCCGATATTTTGCCTTATTTTACAAAAATACTATTTTCATGCATAATTTGAAAAGATGAAAAGAAAAAAAAAATAATTTAAACACAACAGTGGATTTAAAAAAAAAATCAAAATGCAACAGAGAAGGATCCTTCATTTGAAAAAAAACAAGATACAGTAAGTAAATAATTTTAAATAATACATTTCCATTGTGTTTAGATTTATCAAATGCTTAAAAATAAAACAGGCACCACTGGCGTTCTAGATCGTTTGCCCGTCCGTAGCCACTCACAGTATACGTACCAGAACTGACCCTGCTCACTATACATACTTCCCTGTCTAATACCTGTAGGGGGAAAGTAAGGGGGGTGAGCTAAAAGCTCAATAAGGAAATGCTTATCAAACAATACCATATAATATCACACATACTACCATTAATGTATTTATTAAGTTTTAGCAATATCATACATGCTCTTTTATAACTATAACCAAATAACTAAAGTACATATGGAAACCTTCATCATATAGGTCTATACTATTTGTTCACACCGTACACATATACAGAGATCATAACTAAAGTATCATACTCATAACATAATCATATCAATACTATAAATAATAATGTCATTATCATAACATTGGCAAATCATAGCCATTACTTACATAACCCGGACCTAGCCTGACCCTACAATATCGTGGGCCTAATCTGCCCATATAATAACATGGGCCTATGCAGCCCTACCATTGTTATAGGATAGGGTATCTCTATATTTAACAGTAAATCACTGTATCATACCCACCATAACAATCTCATACACGACTCAGTAAAATGCAGGGTAGGGTATCTCTACATTCAACGGCCTTATCCCGTATCATACCCCACCATGGTCCCCCATTTTACTTGAGACGTTAGCATACAACATACAACATACAATTACATCATACAACATACAACATACAAATACATCATACAACATACAACATATACAAGTCATACAGCCATAATCTATGTATCAATTCGCAAACTCATATTGTGTCCATACCACACATTCTCAGTACCATATACATATTCATAATAACAAGTCATAAATCATATTTCAATACATAAAGGATTGAAATTTATGCAGATAAACACATACAAAACTATCTAATTTCCTTACCTCAAATCCCGCTGCTTAAGACTTGTTGTCTCGTCACTCCTACCTATAACAACACATGGGTGAAGGCCCTAACATTAAAATCCGCACTCTTACAGTACAGCAAAAAGAACACTATTGTTGACCAATAACTACACAAATTCAGTGAAAGTTCCCTTCATAAAAATTATAGGAAATTCAATTGTCTTTCTAACGGTATATAGATCATTAAAAATGAATTAAAACTGAGGGAGTTATGATAGTTTTACTGAAACTATTTCTGAGAAGGAATATGGAGTAACAAATCACATGAGACATCGGAAATACAAAGTTTTGATACTGAAATATTCCAAATCAGAAAATACTTACTTCCTAAAAGTTTTAGAAAATCGAATTCCCTTTCTAATGACACTAAAATCTTTAAAATCAGAGTTATAACGTAAGATATATATATATTATACCGAAACAGTTTTTTTAGAAATCCTGAAACAAATGGATTTCAAACTACAGCAATAAAACAATAATTTTTGACTTAGAATAATCAATAATTGGTGAATGGTTTCTTCATAAAACATTTATAAAATTGAATTATCTTTTCAACGGTACCAAGATCGCTAGAATCGGATCATTATTCAAAGAGATATTTAGATTTTACTGAGACAACTTATATAGAAAATATGAAAAACGATTTACAACAAACAGCGTAGAAATTCTAATTTTTGACATAGATAAATTTCGATTTAGTGAAACCTTTCTTCATAAGAATTATGGGAAATTCAATAAGCTTTCTATAGACACCAAGATTGCGAGAATCGGATGAGTATTTAAAGAGATATGACAGTTTTACTGAGACATGTTTCATTCTGAAAAATAAGAAAAGGAGACCTACGAATATTCTCCTATTGTGATCAATAAATAAGTAAATGTAGAGTTTCTTACCTCAAATACATCAAGCTGTTTGGATCGATAGACATAAGATGATGGTGATCAAAGATGAGAGTGAAGAGAGGTATAGATTTGGCTAAGGATGTAATGGAAAGATGACTTGAAAATTTTAGGGTTAGTCTTGCTCAGATGGGTGGGAAGAATAGAACGATATAATTTTAGGTTGAAGGAAACCTATACTATCTGACTCTTATTCGGTTTAGTTTTATGAATAATAATAATATTAACATAATAACAGTAATAATATGATAAATTATTAAATAAACAAATATCTAACTTTTAAATTTAAATTGTATAAGCTCTCAATCTCGTAACTTTAGGGCTTAGTTTTGACCTATAAAAATTACGAATTATGATATAGCTATTTCTATAAAATTTATATATTTTTGAATTATCTTTCCAATGCCACTGAAATTATCTCAATCGGAGTTATAAAACTCCAGATATGATCGTTTTAGTAAAACAGTTTCTAAACTTGCGAATTTCTCTAAACTTACGAATTTTCTCACATTAATTAAATAATAATATTATTTAATACCACTTATACCATTATTTAAATCAAATAAATATATTATAAAGAAAACCTAATGGACTTTCATATCGGGCTTTAATTAAACGATTACGTACTTATGAAAATACCATAATATTTTACTTTCGTAGTTAATACAACTTTAACTCTCTTTAGAAAATTTGTACAACTACTCTAAGCAATAGTCTCTACTCATTAACATCACAAATAAATGAGTTAATTATCCTCGCACCATTAATATCCCAAAAAAATAAATAAATAAATACTATTTTAATCTTGATATTACATTCTACCCTCCTTAAAAGAAATTTCGTCCTCGAAATTTAACTTTCCAAGCACTCAGGGTATTCTGTCTTTTACCTACCACATTACCTCGTCTTCTACCACATGAACCCAATAGTCATGTATGTAACATTTGTCTTATCGATAAAATTATAACACATTTAATATACTCATTTATTTAAGAAGTGTTATTCTACTATACTTTACTTAATAAAAAAAAATATGCTCCTACAATTGCACGCTCGTAATATTATAATAGTTTTCCTTCTCTTATGAACATCCTTACATGCCATTAAGAGTAAAACTATTTATTCTCCTCTGAACATCCTTACATGTCACTTGAGAACACATTATGCAATACAAAAAAAATAACAAACAACAAAGAGTAGGTTAGAAGACCTTATGCAAACTTCTCTTTATATCATGCTCTTCCGTTAAGTGTTACTACATACAAAAGCGTAACTTTCTATTTATTAATTTACACCATAGAGTTACAGCGTCACCTATAGTTTCATAGTTGTTCCTCTATCAGTTATAGATACTTGTTCTCATAACATTGGGAAAATAAGCACTCAGGCCCTTTATAATTCCTTATATAATTTTAATGATCCATTCAACCACCACTCAGTATGAGCTTGCTTCTTAGTTTCCTTTAGGCTATTTCTCGTACAGTATAGTCTTTGATTCCTATTGTAGTCTCTTGATTCTTTTACCACTTCATTGTATCTTATTTGATGATCTCTCCTTTGGTTCTTGGTCCTCCAATACTCTTCCAATCAAGTCGACTTAATTATGAGATTAGCTAATTTTACACAATAACTTTTGTCTACTTTTGTGATACTTTACGATAGTGGTCAAATTTGTAATCTTGATAAATTTGTAGTTATGCTCAATGATCACTTCTTCTGTAATACTAACTATCTGAGGTATCACATAACTTCATACTTATCATACCATTGATTATTCCAGCCATATTCATGCCTTGTATCTTGCAGTCCTCTTTAATTCGCCTAAACATATCTTAACTTCTTAATTGTACCTCTAAAACTTCCAAATCTCTGAAACATACATTCTTACACTGATTATTTACTTAAGACTATACCATATATGTATTAAAACAAAAAAATAATAAAAAAAAAGCACTAATAACCCCTTTAAAATAAGTTCAACCCTACCATGGGTTATCATAACCCAACTATCTACTTTCCGTTGACTTTTAATAATAAGTCAACCATACCAATCTCATAATGTATTGATCAACCAAGTTATTAGGGTAAGGATACTATATATATAATTTGCAAACTATGCTGAACAGACCTTACCTCTATTAGATCGTTAGCCTTAACTATTATTGGGTTTTCTGGAACATCAACTATCTATGGGTCAGCGGAACACACATCCTTAGCCCCCACCTCTATTGGTCGTTCCTTTCACATTGATTCTAACTGATCTTCTAGTTTCATGTGTGAGCTCTTACAAGAAAGGTTGATTTAAAAGAAACAAAAGAGTTCAATTATTGGAAGAGAAGATTCTATGTACATATCTAAACTTAATGTTGTCAAGCTTAACTAGTAATATTCTATTTATCAAATAAAGTCTTATGAACTCCTAATATAATTTATTCTAAATTTTCAGAAAGGAACACGGTCCTTCCTAGTTCAATTCAAGACAATAAAGAAATATAAACCTATACATCTTCTTCCTAAAATGTGTAATCAATCATAAGAGATAGAGGGTACTATTGATGTCTCTAAGCACCACCTCAGATGAGACTCTAATTCTAAGAAACATATTTAAATAAAAAAAAAATCTATGTATCACATATAAGACTATTAACGACAATACCAAGAAAATTAAAACTAACACTTACATAATACTGAGAGGGATCTTTTTCAGTCTTCTGTATGTATACCGTGAGTATCCTTCGGGTTAACGGACGATCGACTCTGATACCAACTGTGACGCCCCGATATTTTGCCTTATTTTACAAAAATACTATTTTCATGCATAATTTGAAAAGATGAAAAGAAAAAAAAATAATTTAAACACAACAGTGGATTTAAAAAAAAATCAAAATGCAACAGAGAAGGATCCTTCATTTGAAAAAAAACAAGATACAGTAAGTAAATAATTTTAAATAATACATTTCCATTGTGTTTAGATTTATCACATGCTTAAAAATAAAACAGGCACCACAGGCGTCCTAGATCGTTTGCCCGTCCGTAGCCACTCACAGTATACGTATCAGAACTGACCCTACTCACTATACATACTTCCCTGTCTAATACCTGTAGGGGGAAAGTAAGGGGGGTGAGCTAAAAGCTCAGTAAGGAAATTCTTATCAAACAATACCATATAATATCACACATACTACCATTAATGTATTTATTAAGTTTTAGCAATATCATACATGCTCTTTTATAACTATAACCAAATAACTGTACATATGGAAACCTTCATCATATAGGTCTATACTATTTGTTCACACCGTACACATATACAGAGATCATAACTCCAGTATCATACTCATAACATAATCATATCAATACTATAAATAATAATGTCATTATCATAACATTGGCATATTATAACCATTACTTACATAACCCGGGCCTAGCCTGACCCTACAATATCCTGGGCCTAATCTGCCCATATAATAACATGGGCCTATGCAGCCCTACCATTGTTAAAGGATAGGGTATCTCTATATTCAACAGTAACATCACTGTATCATACCCACCATAACAATCTCATACACGACTCAGTAAAATGCAGGGTAGGGTATCTCTACATTCAACGGCCTTATCCCGTATCATACCCCACCATGGTCCCCCATTTTACTTGAGACATTAGCATACAACATACAACATACAATTACATCATACAACATACAACATACAAATACATCATACAACATACAACATATACAAGTCATACAGCTATAATCTATGTATCAATTTGCAAACTCATATTGTGTCCATACCACACATTCTCAGTACTGTATACATATTCATAAGAAGAAGTCATAAATCATATTTCAATACATAAAGGATTTAAATTGATGCAGATAAACACATACAAAACTATCTAATTTCCTTACCTCAAATCCCGCTGCTTAAGACTTGTTATCTCGTCACTCCTACCTATAACAACACATGGGTCAAGGCCCTAACATTAAAATCCGCACTCTTACAGTACAGCAGAAAGAACACTAATTTTTTACCAATAACTACACAAATTCAGTGAAAGTTCCCTTCATAAAAATTATAGGAAATTCAATTATATTTCTAACGGTATATAGATCATTAAAAAATTTTTAAAACTGAGGGAGTTATGATAGTTATACTGCAACTACTTCGGAGAAGGAAGATGGAGTAACGAATCACAGGAGACATCGGAAATACAAAGTTTTGATACTGAAATATTCCAAATCAGAAAATACTCACTTCATAAAAGTTTTAAAAAACCAAATTCCCTTTCTAATGACGCTAAAATCTTTAAAATCGAAGTTATAACGTAAGAGATATAGATATTATACCGAAACAGTTTTTTTAGAAATCCTGAAACAAATGGATTTCAAACTATAGCAATAAAACAATAATTTTTGATTTAGAATAATCAATAATTGGTGAATGGTTTCTTCATAAAACATTTAGAAAATTGAATTATCTTTTCAACGGTACTAAGATCGCTAGAATCAGATCATTATTCAAAGAGATATTGAGATTTTACTGAGACAACTTATATAGAAAATATGAAAAACGATTTACAACAAACAGCGTAGAAATTCTAATTTTTGACATAATAATAATATTAACATAATAACAGTAATAATATGATAAATTATTAAATAAACAAATATCTAACTTTTAAATTTAAATTGTATAAGCTCTCAATCTTGTAACTTTAGGGCTTAGTTTTGACCTATAAAAATTACGAATTATGATATAGCTATTTCCATAAAATTTATAGATTTTTGAATTATCTTTCCAACGCCACTGGAATCACCTCAATCGGAGTTATAAAACTCCAGATATGATCGTTTTAGTAAAACAGTTTCTAAACCTGCGAATTTCTCTAAACTTACGAATTTTCTCACATTAATTAAATAATAATATTATTTAATACCACTTATACCATTATTTAAATCAAATAAATATATTATAAAGAAAACTTAATAGACTTTCATATCGGGCTTTAATTAAACGAATACGTACTTATGAAAATACCATAATATTTTACTTTCGTAGTTAATACAACTTTAACTCTCTTTAGAAAATTGGTACAACTACTCTAAGAAATAGTCTCTACTCACTAACATCACAAATAAATGAGTTAATTATCCTCGCACCATTAATATCCCAAAAAAATAAGTAAATACTATTTTAATCTTGATATTACAAGTGCAATTGAGTGGGAGCGCTATCATAAACATGGAATCTATAGCTTCTATCTGGCGAATAGTAAGTAAAGGATGATCTCCTTCGAGCTTGACCAAACGAAAATAAATGGTGGAGTACTCATTTCACATAAGCTGAAATATCATTTATACGGGGTTAAGTGTTTTAAGGATTAAATACATTGTAGGGTGTAACGGTAATCTAATCCCTTTACAGTGTAGATCATTCATATAGAGGATCATTGATCAAATTAGGATTATAACAATGGATAACTGATGATGTGTCTATATGGTGTAACATATAGAGCATTCTACATACTGAGAGTGCAATTCTAAGTTCTATGCGTGGATTCAACGAAGAATTAATAAGTCAGTGAATTTAGGTAATAAATTCTTGATCTACTTAATGGAAGCTCGGTTATATAGACCCATGGTCCCCCCACTAGTTGAGATAATATTGCTTGTAAGACTCATATAATTGGTTTTGATTAATCAATTATAATTCTCAAATTAGACTATGTCTATTTGTGAATTTTTCACTAAGTAAGGGCGAAATTGTAAAGAAAGAGTTTTAGGGGCATATTTGTTAATTATGATACTTTGTATGGTTCAATTAATAAATATGATAAATGAAAATATTATTTAATAATTATTTATAGTTATTAAATAGTTAGAATTGGCATTTAAATGGTTGAATTAGAAAATTGACGTTTTTGAGAAAATCAGATGCAGAGAAGATAAAACTGCAAAATTGCAAAAAGTGAGGCCCAAATCCACAATGCATGGCCGGCCAGTTTTGTAGGGTTTTCCCTCTGATATTTCATTATTTTAATGCCAAATAATTCAAACCTAACCCTAGTAGAATGCTATAAATAGATAGTGAAGGCTTCAGGAAATTTACACACTTAAATTTTCTACTTTTTCATTCAGAAAACACTGAGCCTCTCTCTCTCCCTATCTTTGGCCGAACACTCCCTCTCTCTCTTCTTCCTAAAGATTTCGAAATTCTTAGTATTAGAGTATTGCCCACACACAGCAAGTGATACCTCAATCATAGTGAGGAAGATCGTGAAGAAAGACTTTCAGCAAGAAGGAGTTTCAACACTAAAGAATCAGAGAAAGAGATCCAGGTTCAGATATTGATAATGCTCTGCTACAGAAAGGAATCAAGGGTTAGATATCTGAACGGAAGGAGTCATATTATTCCGCTGCACCCAATGTAAGGTTTACTAAACTTTATATGTGTTTATTTCATCGTTTTAGAAAGTTCATATTTAGGGTGTTAATCAACATACTTGTGAGTAGATCTAAGATCCTGGTAAAATAATTTCCAACAAAAATACCTCTTGGCCGTATACAATAAGTGGACGAATCTCTAGTTACAATTTTGCCACTTTATTTCAACCACTTATTCTTCTTTTCAATAATACCATATTTTTCAATTCAACCTTATAAATGCCAAACTATTTATTTAATAATTAAAATAACTATCAAATAAAATTTTCATTTATAATATTTATTAATTAGACTCCATAAAGTCTCTTAATTAACAAATAAACCCCAAAACACTATTTCTTCACAATCAAGCCATAACATAGTGAAAATTCATAAACTAGACATAGTCTAATTTTAGAATTATAATTGATTAATTAAAATCAATTAACTGAGTCTTACAAGCAGTATGGTCTCAACTAGTATGGGGACCATGGGCCTATATAACCGAGCTTCCAATAAGCCGAACCGAATTTACCAAGTAAATTCCCTAACTTATTAATTCCTTATTGAATCCACACTTAGAACTTGGAATTGCACTCTCAGTCATATAGAACGCTCTATATGTTCCACGATATAGATACGTCATTAGTTATCCATTGTTATAATCCTAATTTGATAAATGACCCTCTAATAGATGATCTACATTGAATAGGCACTAAGTTACCGTTACACCTTCAATGTATTTTATCCTTAAAACACTTAGCTCCGTATAAATGATATTTCAACGGAGTGAAATGAGATCTCCACCATTTATCTCTGTTTAGTCAAGCTCGAAGGATATCATCGTTTCACTTCTAAATTCCTATAGAAGTTATAGACTCCATATTTATGTTAGCGCTCCCACTCAATTATACTATCATGTTCCCAAAAAAAATGTACGTATCACCCTGACTGTTCAAAAGTAGGCTTAACTAACAAATCAAAGAGCATGTATAATACTCTTGAGATCGAACCTAACCATATCAGGATTAAGATCATTTGATCTAGGATCAACGGGTGAATTGAATTGAATAGATATTACGGTAAATTTTAATATATCTAATCAAAGTTTAATATCGGTCCCTTCCGATGTATACTCCATACATCCGATACTGGTAAACTTTGCCAATGCCCTGGAAAGGACATAACACTTATCCAAGGTGTAAGAATACCTGTCGCTGATTATACCATGCCAGTCTAAATCTAGTGTTCTGACAAATCAAGGAATAAACTTTCGATCATATAATTAAGATTATATTCCACTGTGCTGACAACACTATAATCATTAACAAATTCATATGTTCTGGACTTAAATAGAATTCATGCATTATATACATATAATCATGAAATAAATCATGTGAACCATGCAACAAAAAAATGTTATTTCTGATCTTTATTAATAAGTAAATCTGATTATATTGAAATGAGTTTTATTTAGGGCATAAAACCCAACAGATTGTACATGTCACAACGGTTAGCCCTGGAGCGTACGATCTTTGGGACATCCGAGCTTTTGTGGTATAGTCGCTAGGCGACAAACTTTTGTATATGAAAATTAAACTTTTGAAAATGTATTTTGTAAAAGTGATCTCAGAATTTTTATAAGTATGTTACTTTATGTTCTCAATTAAATAAGCAAATTTTAATTAATCACGATTTTTGATAACCTCGTTGATTAGCAACAAGCTGCACAGTATGTTAAAAATCACGCTAACATGCCTAAGTTAGTTAGGGTGTTACAATTTGGTGTCAGAGCCGCCAGGTTGTCTTCCGAAGATCGTCACGACATGTACAATCATCATCAGCGATCAACTCGTTTAACGGTTCAGTAAGCTTTTATTGCTTCAGTAGTTTATTTTAGTAGTATGATTTAAGAAAAGCCTGTTAAGAACTATGTTAGTAGCCTGGTAGTAAAATAGGTGTATGTTTTTAAATTCCAAATAAGCGGCAATTAGTAAGTTTTACTTGATCACGATCTGACCAGACTAGCTCTTGGTTACACAGGCTGTTCTAAATAGTATAGACGTCAGGCGAAACACCAGGAGCCAGGGAAACTTGGTTGGATCTAGTGGTGGTAAGGGAGTTCAGATCCCACTTAATATTTGTGGTCGAGGTAGAGGTCCTAGAGGCAGGGAACGTGGCCGGGGTGATGCTAACCCGCCTCAGGCTGCCCAAGCTGCCCAAGATTGGGAAAACAAGTTTGTAGAAATGCAAGCAAGGATTAATGAACAAGATGAAGAGATTCGACGATTGAGCCAGCATGATGCTCCTGCAATCCCTGCTCCAAAAATACCAATAGCTCTTGCCCCTGTTGTGCCGGCAGGACCTGTAGCTGCAGTAAACCGAATGGAACCCTTGTATGAAAGGTTCCGTAAGCAGGAACCTCCAGTTTTCCTAGGAGGTCCTGATGTCATGAAAGTTGAGCAGTGGCTAACTATGATTACCGAAATTCTGAACTTTATGAGTGTCACCGGTAATGATAGAGTGGCCTGTGCCACATTCCAATTCAAAGAAGACACTCTGGTGGGACATGGTGTCCCTAACTCATGATGTTACAACGATGACCTTGGAAAAGTTTCAGAAACTGTCTAATGCAAAATATTACAACGAGGCAGTTAGAAGCGCAAAAAGAGAAGAATTCACTCAGCTGACTAAGAAGAAAAACATGAGTGTTACTGAATACACAACTCAATTTGACCGTTTGGCAAGATTGCCTTAGGAATTGTCCCATCCGATTTTAGCAAGAAAGAGAAGTACCTAGACGGGTTGAATGCAAAAAATAAGACACGACTTAATGATCACTACTGATGACAGCACCACCTATGCTGATATGGTGGGTAAGGCACTGCAAGCTGAGGGCACAGTGGAGTGTACCTTAGACTCTCGAGGGACTCCGGTTGTTGGTGGGGTTCCTACTCCTCCTACATCAGGCTTTATTAGGGGAGGTAGTGGGTCGACCACTGATTAGAAGAGAAAGGCACCTACTGCATCTTGTGGCTCACATCAGAAAAAAGGTTCCAAGGGAACCAAGGTCGAGGAAATCATCAGGGTAGCTCTGAAACCCAATACACTTACCCCGAATGCCCCAGTTGTAAGTAGCATCATCTACGGTTGTGTAAAGTGCAGGGGTGCTTCCAGTGTGGTGTGCCAGGGCATTATAAAAGGGATTTCCCCCAACTCAAGAGTGAAGCACAAAGACTGCAGCGAAACCCGCAACATCAAGTGTGTTCGCAATAACGTAGGGTGATGCAGAAGCCAGTCCTTCAGTGGTAACATGTCAGCTCTCAGTCAACAACTCTTATTTCTCGGTGTTGTTTGACTCTGGGGCCACTCATTCTTATGTGGCAGCCATAATTTTTAGTAAATTGGGTAGATCGCACGATAGTTATGAATCAGGGTTTGGAACCCTACTGCTTGGCAGAGAATTAGTCATCTCCAAAAGGTGGATTAGGTCTATGCAGATAAGAATTGAGGATAGGGAGTTGAGTGCTGACTTAATAGAAATGGATTTAGTGGATTTTGATATTATACTGGGAATGGATTTCCTATCTAAGTACTCAGCCAGTATTGATGGTAAGAGGAAGATGATAATCTTCCAACCAAAAGGCGAAGAACCGTTTATATTTGTCGGATCGGTTGAGGGATCTCAAATTCAAGTAATTTAAGTGCTAACAGCCAGGGAATTGTTACGAGATGGATGTGTAGGGTTTCTGGCCGTGGTATTGGATACCACTCAGCTTGAGTCTGTTCGGCCAGAATACATCAACGTATTTCGGGAATTTCTAGATGTTTTTCCTGATGAACCTCCAAGTTTACCACCGCAGAGAGAAATTGATTTAGTCATTGACTTGGCACTTGGAGAAGAACCGGTTTCTAAGGTCCCTTACAGAATGGCTCCACAGAACTTAAAGAACTAAAAATTCAACTCTAGAGGTTGCTGGACATAGGGTTTTCACGAACTAGTGTGTCACCCTGGGGAGCTCCTGTATTGTTTGTCAAGAAGAAAGATGGGTCTTTGCCAATGTGCATTGACTACAGAGAATTGAATAAGCTAACAATCAAGAATAAGTATCCTTCACCTAGGATCGACGATCTTTTCGATCAACTTCAGGGAAATACGGTCTTCTCAAAGATTGATCTCGGATCGGGCTATCTTCAGTTAAGAATCTGAGAGGAGGACATTCGAAAGACGACTTTTTGCACTAGATATGGACATTATGAATTTCTAGTTATGTCATTTGGACTAACCAATGCTCTCGCAGCTTTTATGGATCTAATGAATAGAGCATTCAAGGATTTTCTTGATATCTGTGTTATTGTGTTTATCGACGATATTCTTGTGTACTCTCAATCAGAAGAGGAGCATGAGTAACATCTCCAGATGGTTCTACAACAGCTTCGAGAACATAAGTTGTATGCCAAATTTAAGAAGTACGAATTTTGGCTATCTCAGGTGTCCTTCCTTGGGCACATTATTAGCAAAGACGGGATCAAGGTGGATCTGGGGAAGATAGAATCCATCAGGGATTTGCCGAGACCGAAAACAGTTACGAAATTCAGAAGTTTCTTGGGTCTGGCTGGTTATTATAGTCGGTTCGTAGAAGGGTTCTCTATAATTTCAACACCCTTAACCGAGCTTACTAAAAAGAATCAGTGTTTTGTATGGACGGATAGGTGTGAAGCAAGCTTCTAGGAGCTGAAACAGAGGTTAATCACAACTCCAGTGTTAGCCCTACCTTCTGATAACGAGGGCATTGGTTAAAGTAAGCTTGGGTTGGATGTATGAAGTCTGCATCGGAAGGGACCAATATTGAATTCGGATTAGATATGATAATCTTACGGTAATATCTATTCAATTCAATATCACCTAGTTGATCCTAGATCAAATGATCTCAATCCTGAGATGATTAGGTTCGATCTCAAGAATGTTATTTGTGTTCTTTGATTTGTTAGTTTAGCCTACCTTTTGGTCCGCGTGATACGTACATTTTGGGAACACGATAGTACAATTGAGTGGGAGCGCTAATCATAGATATAGAATCTATAGCTTCCATCCTGACATAGAAGTGAAACGATGATTTCCTTCGAGCTTAGCTAAGTAGAGATAAATGATAAAGCACTCATTTTAATGATTATATTAGTTCACTAAAATATCATTTATATGTGGCTAAGTGTTTTAAGGATAAAATACATTGAAAGGGTGTAACGGTAATTTTGTCCCTATGCAATGTAAATCATCTATAGAGGATCATTCATTATTGAGATAATAACAATAGATAATTAATAGCGTATCTATATCGTGGAACATATAGAGCATTCTATGTAACTCAGAGTGCAATTCCAAGTTCTATAATGGTTCAATGAGGAATTAATAAGTTAGAGAATTTACTTGGTAAATTCTAGATATGCTTATTGGAAGCTCGGTTACATAGGCCCATGGTCCTCATACTAGTTGAGTCAAACTGCTTGTAAGACTCAGTTAATTGATTTTAATTAATCAATTCTAGTTCTAAAATTAGACTATGTCTAGTTTATGAATTTTTCACTAAGATATGGCTTGATTGTGAAGAAATGGTATTTTAGGGTTAATTTATTAATTAAGCGACTTTGTGGAGTCTAATTAATAAATATTATAAATGGCAATTTTATTTGATAATTATTTTAATTATTAAATAAATAGTTTTGGCATTTATAGGGTTGAAGTTGCAAAAAGTGGTACTTGTAAAAAATAGATAAAATAGTTGAGAAAAATGACAAAAACTAAACTAGTGTGGGGCCCACTCTGTGGCCGGCCACTAAGTATCATTTTTACTCTATTTTTATCAATTTTTTATTCCAAATAATTCAACCCCCTAACCCTAGTGGAAATTAGTATAAAAGGAAGGCTATGGTCTCATTATCTCACTAATGCCTCAAAAGCTAAAAACCTAGTTTTCTCTCTAGGTTTATGAGACATCTTCCTTCTTCTTCCTCTAATTCGAAAATACCATAGCCTTTCTTCACAAAACAAAATTCAGCCATTAGTGATTGAGTGCATGCCCACACATACCAAGTGAGTCCTCAATCATAGTATGTAAGACTGTGAAGAATCCAAACAACAAGAAGGAGAATCGGGCTCAGATCTTGGTGATACTCTGCTACATAAAGGATACAAGGGTTAGAGATCTGAGCGGAAGGAGTCATTTAATTTTGCTGCAACCACTGTAAGGTTTCTCAGACCTTTTATGTGTTTATTTTTATCGTTTTAGAAATTCATATTAGGATGTTAAAAACATACTTGTTAGTAAATCTAGATCCTGGTAAAATATATTCCAACAGTCCCAATTCCTGGAGAGAATTTTATCAAACCAGAAGGTAATGAGTTGGAGATCTTAAAACAACCTACATATTGCCTAAATCCTAGTATGAACAGTTTTAACCCTAAAAAAGCTACCAGATGCAGATGAGATGATAACAATACAAACAAATCAAGTAACGTATCCACACTATGTAACAAACATGAGAAAGAAGAAAGCAACTTACGGTTTAAAGTTAGGGCTTGGGGCAATGCCTGGTAATTCCGTCTGTAAACCTTCGAACGAAGCAAGAATCACTTTGAGAAGATGAAGTCGAAGGAAACTCGCAGGAAAAAGGTCAAGGACAAGGATGGCATGCAAGTCTTCATACAGATTTAATGGTGATCCTTGACGAAGAAGTTTAAGGATTTTTCTCGAACTTTCTGAAATGGTGCAAAGGTGGTTCTTTTTTTCTTATTTTATACCCATGATAGTGGTTTCGTTAGAAGATTTGATCCTATGGACATGATTCAAAGCGAAAGTGGAGAAGATGGTCATTTAATTCTAATGTACCTCGAAACTGCACAACTGCCAAAATCAGAGGATATGCGTCTTTTTAAAAAAGAGGAACAGGACGAAAATACCCTTTGTAATCATTAGAAAGCTCTTTTTAACTAAAAGAACTTTTTAAGGGGCAATTGTTATACCTAAAATTCGGTGAGCACATCAGAGGAAGACACGTGTTGAGCTGGGAAGAACGAAGAACTCAAACACGCAAACTAAAAGTACACTTAGCATGGAACGACTTGTTGGAAATATAATTCGCAGGGTATGTTTATAACTCGCCTGGCTGAATAGCCTTCTGCGAGACAGAAACGTACGAACTGCTAACTTACGTATTGACGAGATACCATGTGGGTACACGTGTGCATGACGAGGCCTCAACCTCGCTGTGTAGAAGAGAAACGATAACACTAAAAACACTTAGCGTATA
Source organism: Cannabis sativa (assembly GCF_029168945.1). NCBI lineage: Eukaryota > Viridiplantae > Streptophyta > Magnoliopsida > Rosales > Cannabaceae > Cannabis > Cannabis sativa. Next base: position 10,182,230 of record NC_083608.1, on the reverse strand, counting down.
TTATACGATATACAAACTAAGTGTAGATAGTGTGGCGAGTCAAGATACAGACAATGAGGTGTTTATCTCGCTAGAAGAACATATGCATGCGAGGAAGATCATCTCGACATTAGAAAATATAGTTATCAGAGTTAAAACAATATTAGTCTCGAGAAGTCAAATGACAAGCAACTGCTCGCCATCAAAGTTAACTTGGCTCCATTCTCGGCGAGGCATCCCTATGAGATAAGGCTTACCGTATATCTTTAATTACGCGTTCATCTCGGCCCAATAAATGCGGGATATTCACAGCGGTGTAAAAACCTCATTTATTTAGCTTGATTTGTAATCAAATCCCCTGATTTGAGGGAATAATTATTGTAACGATTATTGTTAACTTTTGTAAATTACTGTCCACTATGTAATTATAAATAGTGGCACACAAGATCAAGAAAGGGGACGAAACAACTCATATGAAAGAGGCCCTAAAGAGAAAAATACTCAGAAATTTGATTAAGATTGACTCGTGGACTATGCAAAATTTTAACTGCAAAACCATGTAAAAAATCTGGTGTTCATATATTATTTTCTATAGTTTTTATTCTTCCTATCTGTATTTATTACTGTGAGGCTCAAATTTAGTTAACGAAAATCTGCGTTAATAGGTAGATATTTTGAAATAGAAAAGAAAAACAAAAATAAGAGAAAAATAAAAAAAAATTATGTTAGCAAAAGAAATGCATTCATAATGTATTTTTTTAGTCAAAATACATGGATATTTTAATATTGCTTCAAAATATATATATATATATATATATATATATATATATATATATATACTATGAGAAGAATGTAAACATAATTTAAGATTATGTTTGAAAGTTGGATTTTGGGTGGGGAAAAAAAGAGATGAGGAGATTATAGAGAAAAGAAAAGTGAAAAAAAAAATAATTTCTCATATTTGGTATGAAAAAAAAAGTTGATTTAATTAATTTTTTAATATCAAACATATGAAATTAATTTTATTTAATTCAATTCAAATAATAGATGATTTCTTGTGTGATTTAAAGTTCTAATAACATACATACCTCCCTCATAAAATAAAGGGATTATTTCACAAAAACATAAAAACAACAAAAAAATTACAAAAATATGGTTTCACGGAATTTTAAACATTTTTACGATTTTTTTAATTTTATTTACAAAAAATACGGTTTTATTTTGTTGTAATCTTGTTAATTTGTTGTTGATTTTTTGTTATCTATATGTTATTTTTTGTTGTTATTTTCATGTTACTTTTATGTAGTTTTCTTGTTGATTTTATGCTGTTTTCGTGTTATTTTTTGAAAAACCGTAAAAATGTAAAAAAAAAAAAAAATTCTTTGAACGTAAAAATGTAAATATTTTACAAAAAATAGTACCTTATGTAATTATTTCGAAAGTAAATTCATTTAGAATTGGTTAGTTTTACACCAAATTTCCTTGATTTGTCACATAAATTTAAAATTATTATGTTTAATTTTCTCAAAAACTAATAAAGAATGAGCAAAAATTTTACTAAAAAGCTTTTTCTTTCGCTCTCCAATTTTTTCATTAAAAAATGTGAGACAAAATATTAATATGGCCCTTATCAAACGTTCTTCACTCATCAGTTAATGCTAAAAAAATAAAAACAAAACTCTAAAAAGAAAAATAAAAAAAAAAAGAAAGAAAGAATGAATGAAGTTGAAAAAAATAATGAGACTTTATAAAGCGAACCGCGCGCATATATTTATGTTGATTTTTTAAAACAAAAAACCAAAAAGGGCAAAAAAAAAACGTGTCGGTGGTTGGTAGATTTGGAGTACCTTTTTCAATAATAAAATAAAAAATGAAAAATTAACGAAAAAATAAATAAATGTGTATATTTAATATTTATGAAGTTTATAAAAAATAAAAATGAGAGAATTAAAGAGAACAAATTATACTAATTAGAGAAATCTTAGAGTGATATATTACCGTCTTATACTTTTCGTTTATATTAATATATTGATTGATAGGTTTTTTTTCTTTCAATTTTTTATTGAGATAAAAGAAAATAGTAGTTTGAGTTATCAGTACATGTGTAAAACCATAAAATCATTTTTCTTTTAAAAGGTGGGAATTTTTTTTTTTTTTTGATAGAATAGTTGGCAAAATTTGTAATTATGAGTTAACAGATATTAATAGACACGTAATTTCAAATGTGGTTTTTAATTTATTTATCAAAAGGATTTTAATGAATCTCCTAAATGTGATTGTTTTTGTATTAAAAAAAAATGAGGCATATTAAAAATTCTTTTTCCATCAATTTTTTATTTAGATTAAAAAAGAGTTTTTGGTCGTCAAACTCTCTCAACTATAATCTATATCTATATATCTATCTACTAGCAAAAAATTACGTATGAGGCACGTATACTAAATTTTATTTTAGTTTTTTTTTCTATATTATTTAAAAGTGATACAATTAAAAATTAAAGAAAAAATATTAATAGTTATTAGGTGAGATTATTATTATGTGTATCTAAATATTATAGTTTATAAAGTTGTCAATTAAAAGTGAATACCAAATACAATATATTATAGTGTTTAAAAAAGCTTGATAATTTAAATATGTTCTTAAGTTAATTCAAAAATAAACTAAAAATTGATGTTCCAATAAACATTACTTAAATGGGTGTAAGATAAAAAGAAAATTAAAAATCAATCACTAAATTGTTGATAATTGAAGATAGCATTTGTCTAAAAATTGAAAATAAGAAAATTAATGATACTCATTGGTGGATTTCAATCTTCATTTGTTTCGATAAAGACAATAATGTAATTTTTGTATTTTGTACTTTTCATTCTAGTCGTGTCCGCATATAACTGGATTGTCCATTTTTTCATTATAGCCGGGTCCGCATATTTTTTTCACAATAACATAACAGCAGATAGACTCTTTGTATTGTCATCAATAATACTCATTAGATATATAGATATATAGATTCTTTGTATTGTGTTGCCACCAAAAAAGGAAGTCACAATTCGTGTACCTTACCACCAAACAAAGATCTTAAATAATTATCTAACAAGTAACACATTACTATAATTATTAATAAAGATCTCTTTATTAATTCATTAATCCAAGTGGAAGGTTTCAAGCCTCTATTAATGTAATATGTCCATGATCTAGAACATATAATCATCTCTTAACAAGAAAACTTATACGAAGAAAAAAAATTCAATAATCAATTCTTTCATATCACTAAGTAAACAACCAACAGCATTCTTTTAATACATATATCCTGTTTTTCAACATGTTTAACTACTATTACAAAATTCTATAACATTTTAACCTTTATCACATACTAAAATTATTACTTTCACTAACTATAGTACTTAAAATTATTAGCTATCAAATTTTAGCCAAAAAATGATACCTTTTCGAAATGCGTAGATCTATAATATTTCTCTAGTTGTTGATGTCTCTGCAATTCAATCTTTTTCTATTATCATTACATTTGAGCTTTTATAAAATTCCGCAAAATTACTTTATCACATCTTGAAATATTAATTTTGTCTAGGCTCTTTAAACACTTAAGCTTTGAAATTCAATCATAAAAGATTAATTTTCACACAACTCAGGGCCAGTTTGGCACAGCTGTGCTGTGAGAAAAAACAGTTGTAGCTGTACTGTGAAAAAAAGTAACTGTAGCTATGCTGTAAGAAAAAACTGCTGAGTGCTTGGTAAATATAATTTTAAAATAGCTGTAAGTTGGAAAAGTTGTATATAAGTGTTTGGTAAATATAATTTTAAAATAGCTGTGAGTTGGAAAAATTATATATAAGTATTTGGTAAGCTAGATGATTGAATAACTATTAAATATACAATTACCAAAATAAGTATGATATTTGTTATCTAATTTATTTAAATAAATTCATACATATTAATATATTTATAATTATTTTTTTTTATTTTATTACAAATTATAATAATTTTTTTTCTTATAATATTTATTTTTTTTAAATATATATAATAAAATAATTAGTTAGACTTTTACTAATAATAATAAAAAAAAATTACATAAATATTATCTATTACATAAAGATGATAGAGAAAGATATATTGGGGAGCAAAGAATCTTAAAATAAAATGGTAAAAAAGGGAATTTTATAATTAGAATGAGGGTAATTTTGTCAAGTGAAATATTCATTAAACCAATAAATTAGCTTCCCGTACAAGCTAATTTCCCAAAGTTAGTGTTGGCCAACTTTTGCAAAAGGCTGAAATTTTTTTCTTAAATTCTTAAAAAATCTAGTTTTCTAATTTTACCAAACACATTTTGAATGATAGCTTTTTAAAAAAGTGATTCTAGCTTTCTTAAAAGCTATCCCAAACGCACCCTCATATTCTCAATAATTTTGATACCAAGTATATCAAAAATACACTAATTTAGACACCAAACATGTCTAAATTCTCGTATTTTAATTTTAGACACCAAGTATGTCTAAACTTTCTCATATTGGAGTATAGACCCCCAAAGTTTCACATTTCATTATCAAGATAATATCTTGATAGAAGACTATTTTTTCTCTATAATTTTTCTTACATTTATTTTTCTTCTTGAAATTATTTTCACCAAAATTTGACACCAAATATGTCAATATTTCTAAATATGCACATAACCAAATTTGATTTAGAATTTGAATTCAGAAGAAAATAAATTAATCAATAATGTCTCAACACATTTTGATTAAATTTGTAGTTCACCCCCACATTTCTACCATAAAGTGTATATAAAATATCACTTTTGTGTATTTTTCTCTTAAATGGCCTTTTAAGGCCACTTTAAAAAAATACTATTTGACATTCTTATTTTTCTCAACAAAACTAAAATATCAAACTCACATCACCTCTTACAAACTAATGTGATTATTTATCCATTATTTTAAAATTATCTTCTCAATGAGATTAACCCAAATATTATACTAAAGTTAACAAAATTTTTATAAATTTTGTTCACTACTTTGATAATTTAAGATTCAAAATTGCTTCTCCAATTTTGAAATCTTTTCATAATTTTTGAATCCACATTGATTCACTTTATTTGAGTCTAAAATTGCTCTTTCAATTTATGACTCATTTCATAAGTTTAGATCCACTTTTGATTCATTTGTTCTTGCTATGACAAGACAATTCTCATAAGTGTGACTCTCATAGTTCACTTTTCTTATCTCATAAAATGAGATAATTATCACTTTAAATTCTCAAAAAATGTAACTTCTCACAAGTTACAATTTCTTTTCTCAAAATTAATATTGGAAAAGGAATTCTAAATATTCACTTTATTCACAATATAGATGATAATAATCTCCACATCAATAGCAATAAACAATATTATATTACTATCAACATTATTATCATACTATATAACTCATACATTATTATAATATGTATGTTACAAAATAACATCTCATATGTGTAACATACACATAATATCAATATTAAATTCACAAGGGAAATTTGATTTTCTATACTTAAAAAATCCTAAAATTATTTTCTTAAACCTAAATGTTATACCATAGGCAATATATGACTACTTTTGCTTTATCTCCATAATCCTCACATTTGAACCAAAGCAATTCTCTCTCTCTCTCACTCTCTCTCGGCCAAAACAGCTCCACAGACCACGGGTCACCTCCACCACCTCCAACGACGACGAGGAGGACCACCCAGCCCCCTCTGTCGGACCCAAAGCCTCAACCACACAGCCCCCTCTCTCTCTTCGTCTCTCTCAAACTGAAACAAAAAAAAAAAAAGCCACAGTGGTTCGATGGTCGGACCATATGGTCCGATGGGGTCCGGCCAATCGAACCCATCATCCGACCATCAGACCATTGTGGCTTTTTGTTTCTTTTTTCGGTTTGAGAGAGACGAAGAGAGAGAGGCTGGGTCTGATGGTCGGACCATGGGGTCCGATTGGTCGGACCCCATGGTCCTACCATCGGACCACTGTAATTTTTTTTGTTTCGGTTTGAGAGAGACGAAGAGAGAGAGATGGGCTGGTGCACGGAGAGAGGCTATAGGGGCCGCTGCACCGTGCGCCGTCACCGTCGATTGATGCTTCGGGGTTGAGGCTTCGGGTTCTCGGGGTTGAGGCTTCGCGACCGAGAGAGGGGGCTGGGTGGGTTGCGGCTTCGGGTCCGAGAGAGACGAAGAGAGAGAGGGGGCTGTGTGGTTGAGGCTTCGGGTCCGACAGAGGGGGCTGGGTGGTCCTCGTCGTCGTCGTTGGAGGAGGTGGAGGAGGTGGTGGAGGTGACCCGTGGTCTGTGGAGCTGTTTTGGCCGAGAGAGAGAGAGAGAGAGAGAGAGAGAGAGAGAAAGAGAGAGAGAGAATTGCTTTGGTTCAAATGTGAGGGGTATTATGGGGATAAAGCAAAAGTAGTCATATATTGCCTATGGTATAACATTTAGGTTTAGGGAAATAATTTTAGGGTTTTTTAAGTATAGAAAATCAAATTTCCCATTCACAAATACATATGTTACATATCTCATGTATATATAACATATATACTATAATATACATATTTATCATATACACATAATATATACATTAATTACATAACTATATATGTTACATATCTCACACATATATATAACATATATATACATTTTAATATGCATGATACATATTATATACACATATATAACATATATTATATATGCATGTCTCTTATAAATACATAGAAATAATTATTTCTGTATATTTAATCTCACTAATATATATTATATCATATGCTCTACGTATATATAATATATATTACTCATATATACATATTATATATTATATATCTCACATATATACATATAATAACATGATATAAAATTTAAATATCATATTATATACTACTATTTATATTAATATGATACAAATACATAATCACATATATGTCACATATATATAACTTATATATATCATTTATATTACTATCATATAAAATAATAAATCACATATAATATATACCATCATGCTCACCCATAAATGATTTTCACATAAAATCTCTTATCCTTGTATTCTCAAAATCTTGATTTATCTCCTCTTCCATTGAAAAGAAATAAGCTTTTGATTGTTAGAGATTTTATAACAATGGAAGAAAATCAAGATATTACAACTCTATTGCAATATAATACAAGGACCAACAAAGAGATTAAATAAATGTTACAACACATAATATATAATATATATATACTATATATATATTATATATTTATATATGAAAGGTAGAAGAGAAGATTACAACACATGTAATATAATATATGTATATATATAACAAGAGAATAATATATATAAACACTCACTCACAACCTTGAGTGTAGATTAGTGGGGTTCACCATGACTTGAACAAGGTATTACACCTTTGTCCAAAAGCTTATTTTTCCCTATCTCTAAGCACTAAGGAAACTCTCTAGGAAATAGCTTTGGTAATTATCAAGCCTTTTAGGGTTTTCTAGCAAAGTGCTTTCTTGATAGAAAACTTCTCTTCCAAATGAGCACATTAGACTCCTTTATATAGTGTTTAGGATATCACCATTTGAAATTTAAATTCATAAGTAATAACCTCCATGGATGTTATGGACTCAATAAAGAGATGTAACTCATGCACACCATAACTCCTATAGAGTTAAGAATTTCAAATTAAGATGTGTAACACCTTTTATACTCTTATGGCACGTTTACTATACAGTATTCAGAATCGGAATAAATTAATGGAGAAATGTAACGGAATAAATGAGAAATAATCGGAATCAATTTTTGTAATATGTTGTTTACTTAATTTTTTGGAAATAGAACAGCTGTGATTTATCTTGTTTACTTTATTAGGAAACGTAATCGGAATGCTTAAATTGGCTAAATTGCCTTTTTGAGTTAAACTATATTATATGATAGTTATTTTGTAAGATATATTTTATGTTGGGTTTTATACCCTAAATAAAACTCTTTACAATCTGATTAGTTATCAATATAAGAAATTTGAAGTGATTAATGTTTGCATGAATTTTACATGCTAATGGCTTAATATGTTTATAATATTTACACACAAAATTAGTTAAATCCAGATCGTATGTTTATTCACAATTACAGTATCGTCAACACAGTGGAATGTGATTGTGATCATATGAATCAAAAGACTAAGTCCCTGTTTCATCAGTGTTTTGGATTTACACTAATGTGATAATTAGCGATGATGTATACTTACACTTGGAGTAAGTGTTATGTTCTTTCCAGGACATTAGTAAAGTCTACTAGTTTCGAATGTATGGAGTACACATTGGACTGGACCGATATTGCAACTTAGTTAAGATATTACAAACTTACCGTTATATCTTTCCAAGTCAATATCAGTAGTTGATCTTAAGATTAAAAGAATCTAAATTCTGATATGCTTAGGCTCAACTCAGGAGTACTATTCATGTTCTTTGATTTATTAGTTAAGCCTACTTTTGGGTCAGGGTGATACGTATATTTTGGGAACATGATAGTATGATTGAGTGGAAGTGCTGAACATAAATATGGAATCTATAGCTTTTACTGGTGTATAGAAGTCAAGTGATGATTCCCTTCGAGCTTAGCAAATAGAAGTAAATGGATGAGCTCTTGTTTAAGTGACTAATTCTTAGATCACTAAACACCATTTACAGGTAGCTAAGTGTTTTAAGGGGCAAAATACATTGAGGGGTGAGAACGGTAAAATTATCCCACCTCGATGTAAATCATTTATATAGAGGATCTTTGATCACAATAAGATTATAACAATGGTTAAATGAGATAGCATATCTATATCGTGGAACATATAATATGCTCTATATAAGTCTGAGAGTGCAATTCTAAGTTCTAAGAGTGGATTCAACGAAGAATTAATAAGTAGGAATTTACTTAGTAAATTCGGTTCACTTATTGGAAGCTCAGCATATAGATCCATGGTCCCCATTCTAGTTGAGAACATACTGCTTGTAAGACTCAATAATTGATTTGTGATTAATCAATTATAATTCTAAAGTTAAACTATGTCTAATTTGTGAATTTTCACTAAGCAGGGGCGAAATTGTAAAGAAAAGAGATTCTAGGTTTATTTATTTATTAATAGACTTTATATGTCTAATTAATAATTAAATTAAATGACAATATTATTTAATAATCTATTTTAGTTATTAAATAATTAGTTTTGGCATTTAAAAGGTTAGACTTGGAAAATTGGCGTTTTTGAGAAAATAGAAATAAAATTTGTGAAAACTGCAAAACCAAATGCGGCCCATAACATACACCTTGGTCGGCCCCTTTATGTGGAATTTCAAATTGATATTTTAATGCCAAATAATTCCTAACCTAAACCTAGTAGTTGCCTATAAATAGAAAGTGATTGCTCAGTCAAAACACACTATTTTTCAGAAAAACAATTTTTTAGAAAAACTGAGCCTTCCCTTTTCTCTTCCTTGGCCGAAATCTCTCTCTCTCTCTCTCTCTCTCTCTCTCTCTCTCTCTCTCTCTCTCTCTCTCTCTCTCTCTCTCTCTCTCTCTCTCTCTCTCTCTCTCTCTCTTTTCTTCTTCAAAATTTCGAACCTTAGTGATAGAGTAAGTGCCCACACACAGCAAGTGGTAACTCAATCATAGATTGGAAGACTGTGAAAGATCGAACTCAAAGAGAAGGACATTCGGGCTCAGATCTTGATAATACTCTGCGACAGAAAGGATACAAGGGTTAGAGATCTGAGTGGAAGGAGACATTAATTCCGCTGCATCAATGTAAGTTTTTCTTAACTTTATATGTGTTTATTTTATCGTTTTAGAAAGTTCATATTGAGGGTGTTAAACAACATACTTGTGAGTAGATCTAAGATCTTGGTAAAATAATTTCCAACAACTGGCCTCAGAGCCATGGTAATTGATTTGCTTGCAAGAAATTTGGACTTTAAAACGATTGTTTGTTATTTGGATGGTTTCATGTTGTATTGAGTGTTATATGATGATTGATTGATGTTTGTGAATTTTCGTGAAAAATAATTGAAATTTTGTTTCTGAAATTATTTTTATTGGATATTATGGAAAAAATTAAGCAAGTTACCTTTTTACAGAACTCAATTTCGATTTAATTTTAATTAGTTATGATTTTTTGAAGATTCGACAAAAAGATAGGGATGCTGCATCACCCACGCGCGCGCGGAACCGAGTGCACCTCGGTCATACGCGTGTTCGGACAGCATTTTGTCCGAGCAACACGCACAGGGTGTCTGAAGACACCCCATCCGCGTGCGTAAATGCTGCACGTCCCTCCTTGCGTCGAGTTTTCTCGGCTTGCACCCCAGTGAGCGCGCGCGGACATGTATGCACAGCATACTGTAATATCCGCTAACTCCGAAAGGGTATTTTTGTAATTTTATTTAGCTGAGAGTATTTTTTTTATGTTACATATTTATGGATTTAAATATGTATGGGATTATTTTTATGATGATATAATATTTGATTTTATTGGCATGTGTATAATGCCTAGTAGATACATATGTCTGGATATTGTTATATGGGTATATTATTATTATTATTATTATTATTATTATTATTATTATTATTATTATTATTATTATTATTATTATTATTATTATTATCATTATTATTATTATTATTATTGTTATTATTATTATTATTATTATTATTATTATTATTATTATTATTATTATTATTAACAGTATGTATATGTGATACGTATTCACGAACCGAAACGGAACCGAACGCCTATTTTGGTGGAATGGGAATCGCTCCACTTCGGTTCAATGCGATATTTTGCTTGGGTTTAAACACGATAGAAATTAGGTTTTAAACTCTATTTTCGTTCACCCAAAACAGAGAACCAACGAGAGAGAGAGAGAGCACGTATACGGCGTATACGATACCGAAAATTTTCGTTTCTTCAAGCGGAGTGAAACCTGGGTGAACGTGGGGGTTTGGGATCACTTATATACGACCTAAGGAAGCTTTTTAACGTGGTATAAGGGGCGGAAGTCGTCGTTTTGAGATTCGCCATTTTTGAAGCTTCAAAGGTGCGGCTTAGTTACGGACTCGAATTCGAACGTGTTTAAGCTTGTTCTTGGGTCAAGAGAGGTTATATTTGAGTGCATGGGACCCTAAGGATTGTTTTTGACGTAAGAAAACGAAGCTTTAACGTCCAAAACGAAAATCCAAAATTTTGACTCCATTAAAAGGCGAGACACCGCCAACGAAGAAGACAATCCCGATCTGCCCTCTCGGACCACTTTTCTTGATCGTTTTGAGGTCCTGAGCATTGTGGAGAGCTTCCCCAATCGAAAGGACGCTTCAAGAGCCATCGGAGACAAAGTTACACTTTACCGGCGACGAAACCGACGAGAACTCCGGCGACACTCCGTTCAGGGGTTTTTGGAGGTTATTTTTCGTTTTTCTTTCAGTTCTTGACTTGTGCTAGGTGTTCTTAGGCCTACTATGAAGTTTGATAATTTTCTTGCAATTATTTGATTTATTATGAATTATTTGGTTTATTTGTTAAATTAATTATGAAAAATACTTAGATTACTCAGAAAAATCTAAATATATTTTATATGATTAGTTATGAGGTATAAACTATTGCAAAATTGGTAGATTCGAATTTCGATTAATTTTGTATTTTTCATGAATTATTTGTGTTATTTATTAAATTAATTATGAAAAATACTTAGGTTGCTCAGAAAAATCTAGATTTATTTTATATGATGGACTATGATATATAAACGGTTATAAAATTGGTAGATTGAATTTTTAGGCGATTATGTATTTTTCATGAATTATTGATGTTATTTCTTATTTTAATTATGAAAAATACCTAGGTTGCTTAGAAAATTCAAAGAAAATTAGTTATGACTTATTACAGATTATAAAGTGTATTAGAAGAGTTAGATTCGGTTTTTAATTAATTTTGGTATTTTTCATGAATTTACTTAATTAATGCTTAAGTTAATTATGAAAAATAGATAAGTGTTGTTAAAATAGTAAAATGTATTTTTGAAATACCATTTACTGTCTATGATATCAAAAAGAATATGTTTTATTATTTATTGGTTGTTGTAGGTATTTATTATAATTATTAGTGATTAATTAACTATTTATTTGGACTTTAATAAGAATAAATGGTATTTTAGTAAATTTTACGTAAAAATGTGTTGTATGAATTCATGTTTTACGTTAAGAATGTTTGTTTGAGTCCATGCAATATGTTTGTGTGAATCAAAATAATAAATGCTTATGTATGGTGTGTCATGCAAGTGAATTGGACCTATGTGTTACGTATTTTTACGTAAGTTTCTGTATGAGTTTAGAGATTCATACTTGAATGTATTTTGAGTGTATTGTTGTGTTAATGAATGTCTAGGATCTTGTTCTCAACAAGGAAATTCGTTGAGGTGCTCGAGGTAGCAAGTGTGGTCTTAGCAACTGAGGTAAGAAGAGTGGACATCTGTACACAGGGTGTATATTATGCATACAACTTGGGTTGGTTTGCTATTTAATTTGATTGTGTTATGATTTCCTTATATTTTGTGAGCATCGTTAGCATGAGAATAATATTAGGGTCTTGCTGCTTGTGTGAGCATAACACTTGCAGGTTATAATATTATCATGGGTGAGTACAACTTATGGTAATTAATTGCCCTGTTGGATGCCAAGTGTGAGAATAACACAAGGCAGGGCAGGTTACCTCATGTCTGATCAACATGAGTGTATAGTGATTATCGTATGTGAGTATAATGTGCGGTATGAGACTTGATGTGTGCATGTGAGAACAACATGCGTTGTGGATATATTTATGGAATGTGAATTACTGTTGATTAATATTAAAGAGAAAATTATGTCAAGTAACTAGTTAGGAGGGTTATGTCCTACATAGCTCTTCTTACTGGGCGTTAGCTCACTCGGTACTCGTGTGCGGTGTAAGGGTAAGGGCCAAGTTGAGAATGAAGAGCTCGAGGCGTGGACCGCATGTTGTGGGCCGGCACAAACATTTTGCTTTTAATGTTTTTTTTTATCTCATAAACATTTTGGAACTATTATTTTGACTTAACTAGTTCTTATTTAAGTTTACAGTACTAAAAGAATTTTGTTTTAAACAATGAGATCTCATGCTTGAATATTTTTCAATAAAGAAGTATTTGTTTGTTTTTATTTTATTAAATTGTTTTATACGGACTATCCTATGTGACATCTCGGGAAATCGGGGTGTTACAATATGGTACCAGAGCAGTACGGTCCTAAAGAATGTGGTTAGCCCTAACATGTAAAGTTCACCGCCATGAGACGAGCTCGACTCACTGTACTGTAAGTGGTTATTACTTATAATTAAGTTGCCTTAAATTTCTGCATGCGAGAGGGTAACATTATTTTCATGTAAAATTGATGATCAAAATGATCTTGATGTGTATTGGTTTGTGTGGTTCAGGAGTTTAGAAATGCCTCCTAGAAGGTCAGTTAGAGTGGGTCGAGGTCGAGGTCGAGGCCAAGGCCAAGGCCGAGATGATGGAGGGATCAATGAACCACCTCAAGCACCACAGGGATGGGAAGAGCGCATTGCCGCACTGGAAGGAATCATTCATAGGCAGGATGAAGAACTTCGTCGACTCGAGACGTCAACCGAGCCGCCACCAATAAGCAAGCGGTGATGCGTAAAATAGAGACCCACCACTCGCAAAAGGGTATATCCCGGCTGGCGCAGGCTAGACATGAGTTGTTAGCAGAGAGATTTCGAAACAACACCCACCCGAGCTCGAGGGAGGCATAGACCCGTAGTGGCCGAGGAGTGGATAAGTCGCATAGAAAGCATTTTGCGTATGCTAAGGGTGGATGGCAATGACCGAGTGAAGTGTGCATCTTACATGCCGAGGAAAGATGCTCGTATCTCGGTGGGAGGTGGTGGAACAAACAAAGGATGTAGATACCATGAATCGGGACGATTTCAAAAGGGTCTTTAATGAGAAGTATTATAACTCGCCAGCTTCTAGCAAAGAAAGGTCGATGAATTTACATCGGGTTAGTCCGGCGGGAGTCTTACTCGTGACCGAGTATGCACAAAAATTTGATAGATTGGCAAAATTCGCTCCCGTATCCGGTACTCATCGATAGAGTGTGAGCACATCGATTTGTGGAGGGCTCCGAAACCAATGGTTGCTCGAGATGTGGAAATTGTGTCAAGTGGGTCAATTCAAGCTATGCTCAAGTTGTCGAAATGGCTCTTGCGATGAGCGAGTGAAAACAAAATTTGGAAGGAAAATGCCGCTAGAGAGAATCTAAGAAAGGTGGAGCCAATTCTAATGACCACAAGAAACGGGGACAGACTGGGCCCGGCAGCCAAGTCAAGACAAGAGGTACAAAAGTGATAACGACCAACGATTTAATGGCAAGAAAGGGGCGAAACATTCCAATGCCCTAAATGTACCAAACGTCATCTCGCGAGTGTCGCGCAAAAGCATGCTACAAATGTGGAAAAGAAGGACACATCAAACGCAATTGCCCACCGTGGGGACAAGATCGGGGAACAAGAGCAAGTAACCCAAGAAAGATGACAAGTATGTTCCAAACCGCAGTTTTTGCCATCACTCGCGTAAGCCGAGGCCATTCTTCCATTGTATCAGTCGTATTCCTATGGCCAACACCACTTGTAAAGTTTTGTTTGATTCTGGTGCAACTCATTCCTTTATTGCTAGCACAATTGTAAATCATATAAATGCACCGAGTGAATTATTTACCGTGGGGTATTGGACCATGTTACCATCTCGGGGAGGTTGTAATCTCTAGAAGTTGGCTTAGGGGTATACCTCGTCGTGATAGATGGTAGAGAATTATTTGTAGATTCCGATTGTATTAGATTTATTTGATTTTGATGTAATCTTGGGCATGGATTTTCTTACCAAATATGGAGCATCAATTGATCGCAAGCAAAAGAAAGTTGTTTTCACACCGTAAGATGGAGAGACTTTCGAGTTCGTGGGGGTAGGAAAGAAACCCCGCACTCCTATTATTTTGGCAATGAAGGCCGGGCAACTATTACGCGTGGGTGCTTAGTGGTATCTAGTTAATGTGGTTGATGACACCAAGAAAATTGAAAGAAAGCCGAGGAAACACGGTAGTTGCTGAGTTTCTTGATGTATTTCCGTAGGAGTTACCCGGTTACCACCACACAGAAATCGAATTTGTGATAGAATTAGTGCCCAAGACAAAGACTAGCTTCTCGTGCACCATATAGAATGGCACCATCCGAATTGAAAGAACTCAAAATACGCTTGGAAGAATTGCTTAAGTTAGGGGTTTATCGACCTAGCTACTCTCCGTGGGGCGCACCCGCTCTATTTGTTAAAAAGAAAGACGCGTACTATGAGAATGTGCATAGATTACCGAGAATTGAACAAGGTGACTATAAAGAATCGTACCCACTACCGAGGATTGACGATCCGTTTGACCAGCCTTCAAGGGGAAAAGGTGTTTTCTAAGATTGATCTTCGTTCGTGGTATCATCGCTTAAGAATCAAAAATGAAGATATACCGAAGACAAATTTTCGTAACGAGATACGGCATTATGAGTTCATGGTGATGTCATTTGGACTTACAAATGCCCCAAATAGCCTTTATGGACCTCATGAACCGAGTCTTCAAGGAATATCTCGGATCCGCCTTGTCATTGTATTCATGTATGATATACCGGTTTATTCTAAGACAGAGGAGGAACATGAGGAGCACTTACGCTTGACCTTGCAACCGACCGAGAGAACATCAATTGTATGCCAAGTACAAAAAATGTGAGTTCCGGTTGTCCGAGGTTGCATTTTTGGGCCACATTGTCACTAATCTGGGAATAAAAGTAGATCCCGCCAAGGTTGCCGCAGTTGAAAGAATGGCCTAGACCAAAGACCGCCTCGCAGGTTCGAAGCTTTTTTTGGGTTTAGCAAAGTAGAAGGTTTGTTGAGGGTTTCTCAAAGATAGCCACACCCTTAATGTAATTAACTAGGAAGAATCTAAAATTTTCCCGGTCGACAAGTGTGAGCAAAGCTTCCAAGAGTTGAAGAATAGACTTATCTCAAGACTAATCCTCGCCTTACCAATGTAAGAGGGACAATTTGCGTATATTGTGATGCATCTAAACAAGGGTTGGGTTGTGTTCTAATGCAAGAAGGGAAGGTAATTGCTTACGCTTCAAGGCAATTAAAAGAATACGAACAGAGATACCCGACACATGACCTAGAGTTAGCCGCAAAGGGTTTTTGCACTAAAAATCGCGTCATTATCTCTATGGAGTGAAATGTGAAATCTACACCGATCATAAGAGTTTAAAGTACTTTTCACCCGCAGAGAGTTAAACATGAGGCAGAGGAGATGGTTGGAGCTAGTCAAAGACTACGACTGCGAGATAATGTACCATCCCGAGAAAAGCCAATGTGGTAGCGATGCACTCACTGCAGAGGTCCCGACTCAGTTTCCACTTCACAAGGAGTATCAAGGGAAATTAGTGGAAGACATGGAACGAGCCGGTATAGAGTTTATTACAGGGCAACTTGCAAAGGTCACACTTCAATCCACTTTGTTAGAAAGAATTAAGGAGGGGCGTACGATGCATCAAAAGCTCGTGAACTAAAGCAAGAAATTTTGAATAGTAACGCCAAAGATTATAAAATATCGTACACCTGATTAATTCTGGCTCAAGGGACGAATTTGTGTGCCCGATAATGATGAGCTCAAGAAGGGGATATTGGTAGAAGCTCATACTACACCTTATTCCGCCCATCCCGGACCACTAAAATGTACCATGACCTAAAAGCATTGTATTGGTGGCCCGGGTATGAAAAAGGATGTAGTTGAATTTGTGGCCAAATGCTTAACATGTCAACAAGTTAAAGCAGTAGCATCAAAGACCACGGGATTGTTACAACCACCGAAGCTCCCCGAATGGAAGTGGGAAGAGATTTCCATGGATTTTGTGACCGGGTTACCTAAGACTACAAAGCAAAGATGACGCCATTTGGGTAGTCGTCGATAGGTATACAAAATCGCCCATTTTCTACCGCACGCATGACTTACTCCATGGACCATTTTGTCGAACTTTATGTGAATGAGATTGTGAGATTACATGGGGCACCGTATTCTATTGTTTGTGATCGAGATGCCCGGTTCACTTCATCTTTTTGGGAAAGCTTACAGAGAGCAATGGGAACTCGATTGAAGTTCAGTACTGCATATCATCCAGAGACAGATGGTCGACCGAGAGAACAAATCGATCTTGGAAGATATGTCGTAGGCATGTGTGATAGATTTCCAAGGATCATGGAGCAAATACCGCTTGATTGAATTTTCTTACAACAACAGCCTATCGGGCCTACTATCTGGGTAGCACCCTATGAGATGTTGTATGGAAGAAAGTGCAGTCTCCACCGCATTGGGGATGAGCTGGGAGAGAACAAACTCCTAGTGGCCGTATGCAGCTCAAGCACACCAATGAAGCTATTCAAGATCGTGGCTAGAATGATCACAACAGCGAGCGTATTTAAATCTTATGCATCGAAGCGGAGAGAGACATTGAGTTCGAAGTGGGTGATCATGTGTTTCTTCGAGTGACACCACGAAAAGGACTCTGCGGAAGAGATTTGGCAAGAAAGAGGGAAACTAAGTCCCGTATATGTTGGTCCATTTCAGATATTGGATAGAGTGGGCGTGTAGCTATAGTAATAGCTTTACCGCCATCATTATCTCTGGGTGCACAATGTATTTCTATGTATCTCAACTCCGAAATATGTGTCGACCCATCGCATGTTTTCGAGCTATGAAACACCGGGTTTGCAGGTGAGGATTGGTCCTACAATGAACGTCCGTAAAGATTCTTGATCAAAAGGATAGGATTTTGAGAAATAAGACAATTACCCCGGTGAAAGTCCTATGGAGAAACAAGGTGGTTGAGGAAGCTACTTGGGAGCTTGAATCCGATATGCGAGAACAATATCCAATTATTTCGAGTAAAGTTTCTAGACGAAATTTTCTTTTGTAGGGGATAATTGTAATATCCGCTAACTCCGAAAGGGTATTTTTGTAATTTTATTTAGCCGAGAGTATTTTTTTTATGTTACATATTTATGGATTTAAATATGTATGGGATTATTTTTATGATGATATAATATTTGATTTTATTGGCATGTGTATAATGCCTAATGTATACATATGTCCGGATATTGTTATATGGGTATATTATTATTATTATTATTATTATTATTATTATTATTATTATTATTATTATTATCATTATTATTATTATTATTATTATTGTTATTATTATTATTATTATTATTATTATTATTATTATTATTATTATTATTATTATTATTATTATTATTATTATTATTACCGTATGTATATGTGATACGTATTCACGAACCGAAACGAACCGAACGCCTATTTTGGTGGAATGGGAATCGCTCCACTTCGGTTCAATGCGATATTTTGCTTGGGTTTAAACACGATAGAAATTAGGTTTTAAACTCTATTTTCGTTCACCCAAAACAGAACCAACGAGAGAGAGAGAGAGCACGTATACGGCGTATACGATACCGAAAATTTTCGTTTTCTTCAAGCGAGTGAAACTCGGGTGAACGTGGGGGTTTGGGATCACTTATATACGACCTAAGGAAGCTTTTTAACGTGGTATAAGGGGCTAAGTCGTCGTTTTGAGATTCGCCATTTTGAAGCTTCAAAGGTGCGCTTAGTTACGACTTTTCGAATTCGAACGTGTTTAAGCTTGTTCTTGGGTCAAGAGAGGTTATATTTGAGTGCATGGGACCCTAAGGATTGTTTTTGACGTAAGAAAACGAAGCTTTAACGTCCAAAACGAAAATCCAAAATTTTGACTCCATTAAAGGCGGTACACCGCCAACGAAGAAGACAATCCCGATCTGCCCTCTCGGACCACTTTTCTTGATCGTTTTGAGGTCCTGAGCATTGTGGAGAGCTTCCCCAATCGAAAGGACGCTTCAAGAGCCATCGGAGACAAAGTTACACTTTACCGGCGACGAAACCGACGAGAACTCCGCGACACTCCGTTCGTGGGTTTTTGGAGGTTATTTTTCGATTTTCTTTCAGTTCTTGACTTGTGCTAGGTGTTCTTAGGCCTACTATGAAGTTTGATAATTTTCTTGCAATTATTTGATTTATTATGAATTATTTGGTTTATTTGTTAAATTAATTATGAAAAATACTTAGATTACTCAGAAAAATCTAAATATATTTTATATGATTAGTTATGAGGTATAAACTATTGCAAAATTGGTAGATTCGAATTTCGATTAATTTTGTATTTTTCATGAATTATTTGTGTTATTTATTAAATTAATTATGAAAAATACTTAGGTTGCTCAGAAAAATCTAGATTTATTTTATATGATGGACTATGATATATAAACGGTTATAAAATTGGTAGATTGAATTTTTAGGCGATTATGTATTTTTCATGAATTATTGATGTTATTTCTTATTTTAATTATGAAAAATACCTAGGTTGCTTAGAAAATTCAAAGAAAATTAGTTATGACTTATTACAGATTATAAAGTGTATTAGAAGAGTTAGATTCGGTTTTTAATTAATTTTGGTATTTTTCATGAATTTACTTAATTAATGCTTAAGTTAATTATGAAAAATAGATAAGTGTTGTTAAAATAGTAAAATGTATTTTTGAAATACCATTTACTGTCTATGATATCAAAAGGAATATGTTTTATTATTTATTGGTTGCTGTAGGTATTTATTATAATTATTAGTGATTAATTAACTATTTATTTGGACTTTAATAAGAATAAATGGTATTTTAGTAAATTTTACGTAAAAATGTGTTGTATGAATTCATGTTTTACGTTAAGAATGTTTGTTTGAGTCCATGCAATATGTTTGTGTGAATCAAAATAATAAATGCTTATGTATGGTGTGTCATGCAAGTGAATTGGACCTATGTGTTACGTATTTTTACGTAAGTTTCTGTATGAGTTTAGAGATTCATACTTGAATGTATTTTGAGTGTATTGTTGTGTTAATGAATGTCTAGGATCTTGTTCTCAACAAGGAAATTCGTTGAGGTGCTCGAGGTAGCAAGTGTGGTCTTAGCAACTGAGGTAAGAAGAGTGGACATTTGTACACAGGGTGTATATTATGCATACAACTTGCCGGGTTTGCTATTTAATTTGATTGTGTTGTGATTTCCTTATATTTTGTGAGCATCGTTAGCATGAGAATAATATTAGGGTCTTGTCGTTTGTGTGAGCATAACACTATGTGTTATAACATTATCATGGGTGAGTACAACTTATGGTAATTAATTGCCCTGTTGGATGCCAAGTGTGAGAATAACACAAGGCAGGGCAGGTTACCTCATGTCTGATCAACATGAGTGTATAGTGATTATCGTATGTGAGTATAATGTGCGGTATGAGACTTGATGTGTGCATGTGAGAACAACATGCGTTGTGGATATATTTATGGAATGTGAATTACTGTTGATTAATATTAAAGAGAAAATTATGTCAAGTAACTAGTTAGGAGGGTTATGTCCTACATAGCTCTTCTTACTGGGCGTTAGCTCACGGCACTGTGGTGCGGTGTAAGGGTAAGGCTAAGCAAAGTGAGAATGAAGAGCTCGAGGCGTGGACCGCATGTTGTGGGCCGGCACGTGATTTTGCTTTTAATGTTTTTTTTATCTGCTAAACATTTTGGAACTATTATTTTGACTTAACTAGTTCTTATTTAAGTTTACAGTACTAAAAGAATTTTGTTTTAAACAATGAGATCTCATGCTTGAATATTTTTCAATAAAGAAGTATTTGTTTGTTTTTATTTTATTAAATTGTTTTATACGGACTATCCTATGTGACATCTCGGGAAATCGGGGTGTTACACATACCGTCCGTACAACTCACATTTTTTTTCGTTTTTCTTCATTTTTTCATGGTTTTTCATGGATTTAACTTCCGATTTTTTGTGTAGTTTTGTATTTAGACATTTACTATTCCTATTTCAATTCTAATTATCATAATTAAATTATTTAATATTTTTTTTATTTAATTCATGATATTAGTGTAATTTGAATTTAAAAATAGTAAATATCTATTTTTTTCTTAATTATCTATCTTATTTTTAAATTTGATTATATCTTATCTTATTTTTAAATTTAAGGTCAGATATTAAATTTTTTAAAATTAAATTTTTTTTAAATTATTTGACCTTATTTAAATTTAAAATAAGATAACTATAATCATGATATTTTAAATAGATGTAAGATATTTTGCTAACTTTTAAATTTTGTTATTTAATTTATTTAAATTAAATTTAAAATCTGAAAAAGATATTTATTTATTTTTTTTAAATTTTTATTTATAAAATAACATTTAATTTTTAAAAGTAGTTAGCAAATTTTGAAATGATATTTAGGTTAGTTGAAACCTAATTTTTCAAAATAGTAGAATTAATTTTAAATATTATTTTTTAAATTAATTTCGAAATATATAGATATTTTATTTAAAATTTTTTTTTCGAAAATTATATATATTTTTATTATTTAATTTTTTTTTTCGAAATTATTTATTTAAAATTAAATAAATCCTACATCCAATTATCCAGCTAACCTTGTTGCAGGAGTATGTGGTTTTAGCTTGTTTGTAAGTTTTTTAAACCTATTATTGCTTGATTGCAAATAGCCATGGTTAACTTGTTGACAGATCCAATGATCTGATTTTAACTCATGGCTCCCTTGGTCAAGTAAATAATTTGTAACAGGTAAATTTTACAATCTTCTTTCATCTGTGTATGACCTAACAACATGATAGGATCCATCCAAATGTGTGCCTATGTGAGCCTATATGTTTATTTTATTATATAGATGCATATAGGTTGTTGCTAAATAAAATGTCACACCATGATAGATTTTATTAAGGTCCATTTAGTTTTTGGACCTATTCAATTAATGACAATTATTTATTTTAAGGTTAAATTCCTCTCTTTTGGGCCTTGTGTGAGAGTTGGGAGCCATAGAAGTGGGTACGACATACTGAACCCAGCACCCCCTCACATGAACTACCCCAATTGTGAAGCCCCATTTGCCTGATTTGAATAACTGTACTAGGTTAATTATATTAGTTTAACCTAATAAAAATTGAATTAGCAACATAATTAACTTTAAAATATATGAAAATTTATTTTCATTTTAATATTTTAAAGTTAATTTTAAGAAAAACACTTTTAGTTTTAGATATTATTTCTACACAAACTATTTGTATTTTTCTTGTATTTAATTAAATAAAGAATTTTAACCAACTAGATTCTTTCTGGAACTTATTTAATTAAATATTCCTATTTAAGTTATAAATCAGTTACATTAACTGATTTTTCATATCTAACTTAAATTTGAATATTTTATTTAAATTTAAAATTAAGTTGAGGAATCCTAGGCATTAGTTATTAAAGATTCTTAAGATATTTTTTAAGTTAGTTTTAAACTTAAAATGGAATATTTTTCAAATTAAGTGGTTATAACTTAATTTTTGATATTTAATTAAATCTAAATTTGAAAATATTTAAGTTTTAGATTTTTTCTATACAACTTAAATTAGATATTTTTTCAAATTTTTGTTGAAAAGATACTTAGTCAAATAAGATATTTTCTAGATAGTTATTTCTAGACTACTTATTATTTCTAATATTTAAATAGGAAAATATTATACATTGTGAAATTAATTATTTAAATAATTAATTTTGGTACAATTTATTTTAAGTATATTTTTTCCTAGTATTAAACTAGAAATTAATAATTAAGCCTTCTCTACTCTTAATTATTTATTTCTTGAATTTAATACATTTAATTAAATTGAAAAATTAAATATCTAAGTTGATTTTCATCATGATACTTAAATATTTATTTTTCATGACACTTAATTAAATAGAAAATTATTTTTAGGTTGAAATTTAATTTTTCAACTTAAATTTAAATAATTTTCAAAATATATTTTTCTTTATTTTATTAATCAATTTCGAAAATTGCATTTTAATTATGCAATATTTTTGAATTTTTCTTGAAAAATAGATTAAGTTGTAAATTAATTATTTTTTTTTAATTAATTCTTGGACCAACTTAAATCAATGATTTTTTCATCTATTGATTAATTTAAAATAAATGAATTTAAATATATTATTAGAAATTGAATTAATTTGTCAAAGGAAAATCTAGATAGGTGATATTTTTGCTTGAAGTATTTTTTCTAAGTATTTATTATTTAAATGTTTTCGAAAATTTGTATAGTTTTATACTTTATTTTTCGAATACAATAAATATATTCTTATGAAAATTTATTTTAAGTTGCTAATTAATTTAAATTAATACAACTTAAATTAATTTTTCTTAATATTTATATTTAAAATTACTACTAAGATGGAAATAATTCATTTTATTTCAATCACCATCTAAGTATAATTTTATAAATATTAAATTAAATTCTTATTTTGAATTTTTAATTCTAAATTTGATATTTAATGAATATATTTATTAGAATAATAAAGAAAATACATTTAAAAGAATGAGCTTTATTATTATTAAGATATTCGATCTCCATTGTTGGTTTTACATCGCGTTTGTTTTAGTGAGTAATCCTCCCTAATGGAGGAACGTTCATTAGCAATTTCGCACCGTTTAATCTCGAAAGATAAGTAGTTTGTAAGTGTTTTATATGGTATGGATCACCCTAATGGTGGCGACCATATTTGACTTGTAAATTGCGAAACAATGGTAGAAGCTCATAAGATAGAATAGCCTTGACTCTCGCCTAAACGGGACAACGCTGGATTCCAATCTTGATCGAATAAAAGGTTGCTAGAATGTTTAACATTTTAGATGAGCTTACAACTCTATTCAATGGATGGTAGCTTTGACTCTCGCCTAAACGGGACACTGATATCAGTTTGTTGAAAAACCTTGGAAATTATTTAGGATTGTATTTTTTAGTATTTTCTCTTATCATCCCTACATGCTATGTGCTTATAATTTCTGAATTGATTTTGTGTTAAACCATTATTAATTTCTATTTGTTGATATCTATTATTTTGTAGTATCCTGTATAATCATGATGAATTCTATGTTATCACTGTTGACTGAAAATAAGCTAAATGGATCTAACTTTCCTAAATGGAATGAGAACATTAATATCGCTCTCATAGGAGAAAGTGCCTTGTTTGTTTTAACTGAGCCGTCACCTGAAGTGCCTGGGGATAATGCATTCAAAGCTGTGAAAGAAAAGTATGAGCATTGGCAGAAAGCAAATGACAAAGCTCTATACTTTATGCTTTCCAGCATGGTTGACACCCTCAAAACTCTGTTTTCTAAAACCGAAAAGGCTGCTGAAGTAATGACAAAGTTAACTGAGCTATTCGGTAGGGCATCTCTTCAGTCTCGCTTTGACGCGACTAAGAAGTACATCAATGCACGGGTGGAACCCCATCAAAACGTGTGTGATCATGTTCTCCTCATGGCAAGTTATTTTCAAGAAGCCCAGGATCATGGTGCTGAAATAAATCATACTACTCAAGTAAGCCTTATCTTGAATAGTCTGACTCCAGCATTTCTGCCCTATACATCAAATTATGTCATGAATAAAAAGGACATAGACTTTCATGAGTTAGTCAATGACCTTCAGACTTATGAAAATTTGATTGGAGGACCCAAGAAGAAAGGGAGTAAGCCTCAAAATTCTAGGAATGGTAATGGGACGGTCAAACCTGAAGCAAATGTTGCCTCTGCCTCTAAACCCAAATCGAAGAAGAAGTGGAAGAACACCAAGAAGCGTGCAAAAGCCATGAAAAACAAAAAGGCTGCTGCTTCTGGTGATGCTACACTCAAAGGAAAGTGTTTCTACTGCAATGAGAAAGGTCATTGGAAACCCCAGTATCCTAAACTTCTTGCAAAGAAACAAGGTATTTCTTTTTATAAACTTTAAAAGTTTTAGTGAATTATTATCCAATTGGATTTATGATTCTGGACTAACTTTGTTTATTTGTTTCTTCTTCTTATAGGCCAAGCTACTTGAATTCAGATGAGTTGGATCGGAAAGCTGGACCAAGGGTGAAGTCGTCCAAGATGAAGATGAAGCTCTTCTATCTATTTTTTAAATTAATTGTTTTAGTTTAAAGACAATTTGGATTTCGAATTTTAGTTAGGGATTTTTATCCCTATTTTTCTCATATTGTTGCAATACATTTTTTTTATTATTAATAAAGTTTATTTTATTTTCGAATTCAAACCAATTGCAATTTATGAGATTAAGCTTCATTTACTTTATCTTTCAAACATAATTACCACATTATATTTATATGTTTGTATGTGTAAGTGTTTTTATTATTGATGCAAATTCTATAATATTTACAACTCTTCATAGAGTTATATTAAATAAACACTAGAAATTATTTCTATGTTTATTAATAATTGTTAATTCTAATACAATCATTAAGAATTTGTTTAATAAAAGGATCTTTTGATCTGATAGGGGTGGAGAAAAGTTAAGAAAACTATGCAGTTCAACGATCTTTTATATCTAATGAACTCTAGATAGTATTCAACTCCACATAAGCTCTATCACACTTAGAGAATCATGATCTTTACAACCTTTAGGGGTGGATCATAATCTCTATATACTTAGGGGTGGAGTCTATTCCACAATACCCTATGTAACACATATTTTCTTTTCTTTAAACATGATAGTAATATAATGACTTAGCTATTATCAATATAAATCCTTGATCTTGATTGTATATTCCAATTTAGTTTTACTGTTGTAGTAAAAATTTGATACCTATAAAAGTTCTTTGATAAAGTTTCACACTACCTTAATTGAGTGGGAGAATTTTAAAATTCTATACCCATCTTCATTAGGTTGATACTTGTGATAGGTACTTAAGAACACTACTGAAAAGCAAATCTAACCATTCACATGGATAGGTATAACTTATCAGAATTATGAGAATAAGATAAAGAACTCTAGTTCAGTCTATTCGAATGACTTGAACCTTGATTTCTTAATTCTCACAAAATTTTATGGTATCTTAATTTTGATTACTTAATCTCTGGCATGTATTTTTCACTTCAAATACTAGTCTGCTATGTTGATGACTTAGTCTTAACTTAAAGTTTTAGACTAATACAAAAGTCACAACTAGATAACTCTCCAAACAATAAAGAGGTTAAATGCATTATTTAACAAGACATCTGCTATTGAGTGGGAGCTATCTGAGATGTAATCAAATAAGGAGCATTAGAAGATATTCAAGAAAGATTTATGAAAAGTGATCTATATGTTAGATATTAAGGAACTGTGTATCAGTTGTCCTTTGATCTTCACCAACTCATTCGAAATTCTTGAGATGGTGGTTACTTTGGGGGTGGAGGAGTTATTCTACAATAATTCAAGCTCTACCAGAGAAGAATTATAACTTTGTAAATTCGAAATTACCAGAAAGTTATATTACTGAAGAAAAGTCTACACTGTATTATCTCAATTTCATATTTTAAAATATGAGAGATATGTCTTCTGTTCATTCAGATGTACTTTAAACAGTAAGGATTTCAGTATCCCTTGATGAGTAAAGCATATAGTAAAGGATGTTTCATAAATATTTTTATGAACTAGTTTCCAGAAGTTTGGGTGGATTCAAATATACTACACTTGATCTAAAGATCAAGACATCAGATTGACTTATTTGCACACTTTGTTTTATATTAGTGCAAGTGGGAGTTTGTTGGGTTTTATGCCCTAAATAAAACTCTTTACAATCTGATTAGTTATCAATATAAGAAATTTGAAGTGATTAATGTTTGCATGAATTTTACATGCTAATGGTTTAATATGTTTATAACATTTACACACAAAATCAGTTAAATCCAGATCATATGTTTATTCACAATTACAGTATCGTCAACACAGTGGAATGTGATTGTGATCATATGAATCAAAAGACTAAGCCCTGTTTCATTAGTGTTTTGGATTTACACTAATGTGATAATCAGCGATGATGTGTACTTACACTTGGAGTAAGTGTTATGTTCTTTCCAGGACATTAGTAAAGTATACCAGTTTCGAATGTATGGAGTATACATTGGACTGGACCGATATTGCAACTTAGTTAAGATATTACAAACTTACCGTTATATCTTTCCAAGTCAATATCAGTAGTTGATCTTAAGATTAAAAGAATCTAAATCCTGATATGCTTAGGCTCAACTCAGGAGTACTATTAATGTTCTTTGATTTATTAGTTAAGCCTACTTTTCGGTCAGGGTGATACGTATATTTTGGGAACATGATAGTATGATTGAGTGAGAGTGCTAAACATGAATATGGAATCTATAGCTTCTACTGCTGTATAGAAGTCAAGTGATGATTCCCTTCGAGCTTAACAAATAGAAGTAAATGGATGAGCTCTTGTTTAAGTGACTAATTCTTAGATCACTAAACACCATTTACAGGTAGCTAAGTGTTTTAAGGGGAAAAATACATTGAGGGGTGAGAACGGTAAAATTATCCCATCTCGATGTAAATCATCTATATAGAGGATCTTTGATCACAATAAGATTATAACAATAGTTAAATGAGATAGCATATCTATATCGTGGAACATATAATATGCTATATATAAGTCTGAGAGTGCAATTCTAAGTTCTAAGAGTGGATTCAACGAAAAATTAATAAGTAAGAATTTACTTAGTAAATTCGGTTCACTTATTGGAAGCTCAGCATATAGATTCATGGTCCCAATTCTAGTTGAGAACATACTGCTTGTAAGACTCAATAATTGATTTGTGATCAATCAATTATAATTCTAAAGTTAGACTATGTCTAATTTGTGAATTTTCACTAAGCATGGGCTAAATTGTAAAGAAAAGAGATTCTAAGTTTATTTATTTATTAATAGACTTTATATGTCTAATTAATAATTAAATTAAATGACAATATTATTTAATAATCTATTTTAGTTATTAAATAATTAGTTTTGGCATTTAAAAGGTTAGAATTGGAAAATTGGCATTTTTGAGAAAATAGAAATAAAATTTGTGAAAACTGCAAAACCAAGTGGGGCCCATAACATACACCTTGGCCGGCCACTTTATGTGGAATTTCAAATTGATATTTTTATTATTTTAATGCCAAACAATTCCTAACCTAAACCTAGTAGTTGCCTATAAATAGAAAGTGATTGCTCAGTCAAAACACACTATTTTTCAGAAAAACAATTTTTCAGAAAAACTGAGCCTTCCCTTTTCTCTTCCTTGGCCGAAATCTCTCTCTCTCTTTTCTTCTTCAAAATTTCGAACCTTAGTAATAGAGTAAGTGCCCACACACAGCAAGTGGTAACTCAATCATAGATTGGAAGACTGTGAAGGATCAAACTCAAAGAGAAGGACATTCGGGCTCAGATCTTGATAATACTCTGCGACAGAAAGGATACAAGGGTTAGATATCTGAGTGGAAGGAGACATTAATTCCGCTGCATCAATGTAAGGTTTTCTTAACTTTATATGTGTTTATTTTCTCGTTTTAGAAAGTTCATATTTAGGGTGTTAAACAACATACTTGTGAGTAGATCTAAGATCCTGGTAAAATAATTTCCAACATTTTAAAGGACAAAATTATCATTATATATTTAATATTAAAAAATAAAATAAAAATAATTAAAATTCATTACCCTTAATGACATTCCTTATAAAATTGGTGGGAGAAATTTTCCTTTTCTTTTCTCCCTTATTTAATCAAGTTCTCCCTTTTCTAATTTTAATAATGTAAGTAAACAAATGTAAGAGAATTGTAACGCCCGTATTTAAATATTTCTAAACTCAAAAGATAGCTTTATTATATTATAACTTTATAATTATATGGGTCGGGATCCCGAGTTTCAATATACAGTTTAGAAGTATTTTTCTAATACAATACTTACTAGTAATATATTTTTTTTTTTTACAAACAACAAGCAACAAAATTATATTTCAAAATATTGAAAGATCGAGACCCTCCAGGTTGCACTGCCGCGATATGTACAATTATTGCCAAGCTCCATCTCACTGTTCCTCTAGCTTAGCTTTGCATTTACCTACACAAGGTAACAAACTGATGAGTCAACAAACTCAGTAAGATATGCAAAACATATATATAAGCAATGCTAGATCGGCTTAATGCTTAAGCCGCCCTGAGCTCAACAACGAGCTCACCAAATAATTAAGAACGTTCTTAAGGGAAGTACGACCACTGTACCAAATGCACTAAAGTGCCAACCCTGTACTCGTGTTGGTAGAGCCATTATTGTACCCCCGAAAGTTACGAAGTGTTGTACCACATGCACGACGTACTCCCTGATACTCGTGTTGGTAACACTGTAACTATTCTAAAACCTACACTACATTAACACCCTTAAAACCGTACAAACATTTAGTGTTAGTAGTGTAAACATTTAACACAAGCATACATTCACATATATGTAATATTTATGCTATCTTACCTTGTTCCGTGCTCAAGAGTGCCGGTCAGCTTGAGTGGAAGTGCAGCTCGACGTTTTATAGGACCCTAAACCATAACGTTCAAAATTTAATGAGAGACATGCTAAAACACTTATCGGGGATTTAAAATTGAAACTAAGGATAACCCTATCGATAAATAGGATGCTAACACCTTAAATTACATAAAAACGAGACAAACTAGGGTTTGGGAAAAAGTCCAAACTAGCAGACCGGTTCCCAACCGGAAGTCCGGTTCCTGGCACCAACCGGTCGACCGGTTGCTACAGGCCCCCAGGAACCGGAATTCCGGTTCTGAGCTAGGAACCTGAAAAATGCTCCCCTAATTCCAAAACAAGCCCAAACTTTACCAAACTCTCCAGTATACCTGTATACACTATAATAAACCAATCCCAAGCAATAGAACTCAACAATTCACACAAAATCTCAAATCACCATTAGAGAGCTGGTTTGAGTTCTTAAACTCAAACTTTGCCCAAATCTCAACTCAACCAACAATTTTAGTCCAAATTAGCTTGAACAATACCAAAAAATCTCCAGAATACCAAATCAAGCTATCTTAATTCATACAGCAACATAAAACCCAAATTCACACATAAAACCTAACTTAGGCTAAAGAAAAATTAAGGAAGAAGAGTAAGGAGAGAACCTTGAATCACAACACACAATTTCCACTAGAAATTCTTGGAATCACTAAAACAACTCCAATCCTAGCTGCTGCCTTGAAGAATCGAAAAAAAAGAAAGAGAGTTGTGAAGAGAGAGAAGTGTTCTTCCTAAAGCCTTTTCCTTAAAACCTAAGTAAATAAATTCTATGATTTTTAATTATATTCATGACTTAATATTCAGCTACTAACATTAACAAAAGACAAAAAGTCTAAGAAAAGACTAATCATGCCCTTGACTAACAAATGCAATCTTACCAACACGAGGGGCAATTTAGTCAAATTCCAAACCTCGACAAAACCCGGTATTTCAAAACCTAACAATGATACCCCGCTAATAATAATATTCTAAAACAAATAAAATGCGACTCTCTCTAAGGCCCAATGTCACTTTCCACCGCTTCCGAGCACAATCACGAACATTAAGAAATTTACATAAATAGCATAATAAACATATATGAACTTAAATAAATTGCACAATATACATTTTATAAATAATAATTAAATTTCATGTATAAACCCTAATTATTTAATACTCCAAAGTATTAATCATAAGAGGTCTTTACAAGAATGATTACCTTACCATTGATTCCCATTACTTATTAGTAAACATGCCATTAATGTTGGTGATAATGGTGGAGGTTACTCATAGTAACAAGTAACTCTCCTATATGTTACAAAATAATGACAAATAATATAAATTGTCATATGTTACATATTATTAGTTTATTACACATATTTAAACTATATATTATATTATTTAATAATAATATAACAATCCCCCACTAGATTAAATATTCTCTTTACTAACAAACTTGTAACTTTGTAACATATATTTAATCAATCAAAAATATTATATCAAAATATAACATTATCACTATCACATTTTTTTAAATAAATAAAGTTACATATATTTATATCATAATTAACAAAAAAATAATGATTACTTTTAAAAATAGATAAATTAACAAAGATATTAATTTTTTAAATATCACTCATTAATTAATTACCGATATTTTTTTTTTATTTTCAAACTATAATCAATATATAAATCATATATTCCTCTAATACTTTTCACCGACATATGTATATATCTATATAGTTTTCATACTTCTCACTACTTTCTACATTAGTATATATACTTCTTATTATCAATTTTTTCTTTTTCTTTTTGTTTTTCTGTTTTGTTTATACATATTATAAAGGAGAAGTATGAGGTAGTAACATGACGCTCTAAAATTACTCAAAATAACTCTATTTATATTCTCCTTAAATTTTATGTGTATAAAAAAATAGCTTTCCACTTCTACATCATTTTTTTATAGTTACTTTCGTTAGCATTGATTTTGTATTTTGTTTATACATATTATAAAGGAGAAATATGAAGTGGTAACATGACGCTCTAAAATTACTCAGAATAACTCTAACTATTTTCTCCTTAAATATCTTATTTAAATTAATAAAATAACACTTTAAAATCACTTAAAATAGTTTTATCTAATTTTTATTTTTAATTCTTTTTATAAATATTAATTGATTAATTAACTAAAAAAAATATTTATATACAATTCAAAAAAATTTCTAACTAACTAAAATAACAATCGTTAGCAACCAAAACAAAATATTATTATGGGAAAGAGAATGGGGTCTCTACTTGGTCCTACGGGTTCAAGAGAGGACTTAGAGCATTGGGTGAAACCAGTTATGGGAAAGATTAAGGTTAATGTCGATGGTGCAATCTTTGCAAGTGATGGTCGATTTGGAGCGGCAGGGGTGGCCCGAGATTCTCAGGGTCGATTCATTGAAGGCTTCACAGTTTTACGAGTGGGGTGTGTGGATTCGGCTATGGCTGAATTGGTAGGGGTTAAGGCGGCCTTGAGTTGGATAAAGAGGAAACATTGGGGACCGGTTGACCTTGAAACCGATTCTTTGGTTGTTGTCCAGGCAGTCCAAAGCACGGTGGAGATACCTTCTCCTTTTGGCCTTCAGGTGGCAGTTTGTCATTCTCTTTTAGCCGATTTGCCGTTAGTCTCAATTAATTTTGTTAAACGTTCTGTAAACAAAGCTGCACATTGTCTTGCTCGTAGCTCTTGTTTGTATCCAGATCGTATTTTTAGTGAGGATGATGTTCCTCCTGATTTTCTTTCTATTGTAGTGGTTGAATCTTCTTATTAATAAAGTTACCATTTTCCTTCCAAAAGAAAAAAAACAAAATATTATTATTATTACTAATTAAAAAAATATTTATTAAAATAAATAAATAAATTTTCTAAACTAATAAAAAAAAGATAGGAACCAAAACAATATTTTTTATTATTATTATTAAAAATAATATATATGTGTAGTAAAAAAAATCGTATTTGAAAGTATTAGAAAAATATTATGTCAAAAAATGTAATCCAAATACGACCTATGTATCCCATTTATAAAGAGAAATTTGAATTAATATGCTTACATTATCTTAAAAATTTTCTCCTAAACTTATACTTAACAAAATTAGTTATATATGACACTTTTACTGTTTTCCCCATAATACCCTCCCCAATTACATCTACCCTCTCCAACCCTCTCTTCCCATCAATTTCACACCCACACCCGAATCCCATATTTTACCACCACCAATTTTTTTTTTCTTCTCTTCACTCATTAATACACTAGAAGCTACAACATTCCACACTACAAGCCACCACACTAAGCCACCACATTAGAAGCTAGAACACTACAAGCTCCCATATAGCATCAATGGGTAAGTAATTATTTTTTTTTTAAATCTTGTTTGTTGTTGTTATATTTAATTAAGAATGTTGTGTTTGTTGCTTGATCTGTAGATTGTTGCTGTTATTTTACTGTTTTTTCTGTTATTTTAAGTTTATTTTATTAATTTTAAACTCTTTAATATTTTGGTTAGAGATTCTCTTTAATCTCGTCCCCTCCCAACTAAAACTTATTATATGAAACTCTTACACTAAATTCATATTAAGATTCCAAATTCGATCATCTATTGTATTGAAATTAAGATAAAAAATTTGGTTACCTTTATTGTATGATACGAGCAGACATAATTTAAATTGTTTTAAACACAACAAATTATCTCAACATTCTCAAAATATTGCAAGAAGTTTTATTTTATGAAAATGTATTTTTGATAAAAGGATTCAAAATATCCAGTAGTTTTTTTTTAAAAAAAAAAACATATTACAATTTATATAATTTCATAGAAAGATTAATAATTATTGTAAATAGTAAAATACTAGAATTTATATACTTTCATAACAATACAAAATAAATTAATAATTCATAAAATAATAAATAATAATTAATAATTCATTACAAAAATCATTAATTAAAAAAAAGGGCATCAGGTCTGATGGGTTCGATTGGTCCGATGGGTACATGAAAATCGGACCCCAAAGAAACTAAACCATCGGACCCCATAACATCGGACCATCGGACTGGACCCATCAGACCATCGGACCGGACCCATCGGACCAACCCCATCGGACTGTCTTCTTTCCCAAAAAAAATTCACAGATCCGAATCCACCCATTCCACCCCAAATTTTTTAGATCTAACAAATAATAGGTTTCACAAACAATTCTAAACAAAATCACAAACACAATAAATCTAAACTTTCTAAAAAAACAAAAAAAGAAAAAATGAAAACATACCTTGACATGGTTTCGGTTCGGCGTGGGTGGGCTCGTCGTCGATTGGCTGGGTCGAACTCGCCTCCACCATGCGCCGTCAACGTGAGCACAACTTCGGATTTTGGTGGATTGAGGAGGCTGACCGAGAGGGGAGTCTGGGTTGAGAGAGAGGAAGAGAGAGGCTGAGATTAGGATTTGAAATGTGAGGGGTAGATTTGGGAAATTAGTAAAGTGGTCATATATGATCACTTTTAATAACTATGCATTTAGGGAAAAAAATTATAGGGTATTGTAAGTATGAAAATTCAAATTTCCCTTTATAAATAGTGGAGTGAGATACGATGATGACAATAATGACTTTAAATATAATGACAGGATACAGTGATAAAAATAGTTTTGAATTAACGTAGTCTCGACTACAAGATAATCATACAATAATTTTGAGATCATATATATGGTCATTTTTCTATAGATTTATTAATTATCTTTTTTTAGGACCCAAGATTGTGTAAAGGTTCTTCAAATTTTCTTTTTCACTATAATGTTTGAAGATATATCTGTATTTCCTTTATTTATTAAATAAAAAAATAGTAAAATAGTTACTCATATTATTAAAATAAAATATTAAATTTTGAAATTTATTATATAATTTTCAAAAAAAAAAAAAAAACTTTTTCAACTATCATTTCACTTGTATTGAATCTTTTAAGTTCAAATTTTAGTAGTAAAACCCTCCAAACTACTCAACCAGTAGTAAATTTAAGGTGTGATTCGATTAACTGCCACTATAAACTTCTTATGTGCATACTCTTGTACATGTAATACATTTATATTAGTATACCGAATATTATTATTAAAAATTATTTTCAAAATTCATTTAAAATTAAATAAAATTATAAAAAAAAAATGTTTAAAAAATAAAAAATATTATAAAATTTTAAATATTTTTTATATTTTTTTAATTATAACATTAGGTGTACTAATATAAATATATTATGCATATAAGAGTGTACATATAAGTAGTTTATGTTGACAGTTAATTGAAGAAAGTGAATGATATTTTAAATTTGCAAACAATAAAATAATTTGGAAGGTTTTGAAGGTTAAAATTTAAATTTAAAGAATTAAATGTAAATAGAATAATATTTAAAAGAGTTTAACTAAAAAGAAAAACTAAAATAGTGATTTGAGTTATGAGGACATATGTAAAACCACAAAATTATTTTCTTTTAAAAGGTGGGAAAATTTGTAATCATGACTTAACAGATATTCACATAATTAGACGCGTAATTTCAAATGTGGTTTTTTTATTTAATTGTCGAAAGGATTTTAAATGTGTGTTTTTGTATTTCGAAAAAGAAGGAGGCTTTTTATTAGTGCCTGATGTTATAAAATCTTTTTCCTTGAATTTTTTTGTTAAGATAAAAAAAAATAGTAATTTGAGTTATGAGTACATGTGTAAAACCACAAAATCATTTTTCTTTTAAAAGGTTGGAAAATTTGTAATCATGACTTAGCAGATATTCACATGATTAGACGCGTAATTTAAAGTTTATCTACAACAACCTCGTGTTTCAAATCAAAATAGCCCATCCTCAAACTCAACGTCAACAAATAGTATAATACATTTGTCTTTTATTCTTTTGTGTGAATTAATTTTCTCTTTTCCTTCTCCCAAGCATTTTGCAATGAAAAATTTAATCACTCATTACTTCTTATACTTGTCCGTATTTTTCTACACGGGCACGTATTAAAATATTATAGCAAGTAGACTATCGATAACTTTACTCAGTAAATACTATGACAAATATAAGCTAGCTAGCCAATATGGATCAAAAGATATCTATTTATTTTTGGGAGAAGTTGATAAGTGCCCCTTTTATAATTGAATTAACTAAAAATACCTGCAGAATAAATTTAGTTAAAATATACCTTCTTTTATAATTGAATTACCCAATATACCCTCAAATATCTATCAAATTCTTTTCAGTCTTCAATGCAGCCACTTCGAATTCCACCATAGCAACTAAACGCACGCGCTCTGCAGTCTGCCATAGCCATCGTCGATCAGCCTCCTCTGGCATCTTCAGCGTCCCTCAGCCTCCACCACCACCGAAAAAAACATTACACCTTTGAAACCGCAACCGCAAAAGCCAATGTCCTTAGCTATTTGAAGGTATGTAAGTTTCTCTTTTCATTCTGAATTAGTATTAGTTTCTTTTTCTAGATCTTGTTTCTCCCTCTTTCAATCTTCTATTATATTCTGGTTTGTAAGACCTATGTTCATATGAATAAGTTTGTGTGTATTCAGTTTGACCATTTTATGAAAATATAATGCTTTTTAAGTGTTTGTTGAAATAACTAATAGAAATTATAAAATCGTCTAAGAAATCTGGGCTCGTTCATCATTATGAGATGAATATCCAATTCCCAGAAATGCCCTTCTCTGTGGCCGAGCCAGAGGTCGTCACACTAGACCATTTTGATAAATCTATTACTTACTAGAGAATGTTGTCATAACATAAGTTGGGACCACTGTTTTTTTTGTCACGATAGAGTGACAATGGCAAGGGACTTGTGTTGTGAAATTAATTCATTTGAGATGAGAAGCTCCGCTTGAGCTTCCATTCCATGCCATAGTTTTCTATTCTTCTTCCTTTTATTGTATTGTATGGGGTTACCTGTTCTGTTCTACTCTAGTAAATTAAGAGGTAGACACACGGACTCAAATGAGTTTCTATCTATATCTGCTGAATGGGATATATCACTTCTCTTCTTTTTCAAGGCTCTTTTGAGTATTTGGTGTATGTACTAATACCATGTAGTAGTAAAGTACTAAAATGGTTTATTCTTTTTATCAAGAGCATAGGCAGCAAGATAGGACCAGTGAACGAAGCCAAAGACTGGTCGAGGTATGCTGCATTATTCATTGCCCATATATTGCTATTTTATATTATGGGAGAGGTATACGCTAATACTAGCATTAGCAACTTCATATATATATATTCATATATGTTGTCTATGATTTATATACTTTTAACATTTGATGAATGGATATTTTATATATGTATATAATTATATATATCCTGAAATTTATTAAATTAGAGTTTGTATATGCATAAAAATAGAGAGCAATGTTCTCTCAAGGTAGTGGAGAATTTATAACAATAATTTTTTTACTTTGTGGCAAATCAAATGATAGCCATAATAAAAATCTTTTTCTATACTGTTGTTAGACAAGAACAACTTGTATAAACTTTTATGTCAAATGCACTTAAATAGCGTCAAAGTAAAGCAAGATAAACTTAGTTAGTACTTGCTAAAAATACTTTTTATGCTTGTGTTCTTATAAGCTTACATCTAGTTGTAAACATATTAGAGAATATAGTTTTGATTGGCAATACATTTTATCCAAATTAAATGAATTAGTTTTCAATTTCTCTTGATGAAATTTGTGCTGTGTGATTTGATTGGTGCATTTGAAAATGTAGCCTTCTCCCATCTTCTACTATGCCCCTCTCTTTTTTTTACCTTTGACTAGGATCCTCTATTGTCTTGATTTCACACATTTATGCAAGAGAAAAAACTCTTTGAAGACTATGTGAAGGACTTGTCGAGTGATTTGCAGGTAACATGACATTTTTGTTGTTCATAATTTTTGGTTGGAATTGATGGAGCCTTCTCGAATTATTTTTGATGTAAAGGAAAAGACTAATTGAATTTATAATTCTAATATTGCAGAAATAGAATCAAGGATGTTGTACATAGTATTTAACGGAAGATGGAATGCACACAACAAATATGTTGATCATGAAATCAAACTCCTAATGGTGCATAAAGATATAAAATTTTTGGATTTGGTAGATAAGATACACAACTTGCTCAATTTGAATCGAAATTTGGTTTCGATCAACATTCTATTTGATGTGAATATGGGTACAAGCAAAGGAATGAAGATAGAAAGCGATATGGATTTAGAGGCTTACTTGATCGAGAACAACACAAAGGAAGATCTGAGAAATTGTCCTCTTATTGTTGAAGTAATTGAGAAGAACCAAACAATGGCCTTGTCAAGAACAACTAGCATTGCTGCAACTACTTCAGCAAGTAACGCAACAAGCAGAAAAAAGACAGCAGCAAGCAGTAGCGCTTACAGCGGCACAAACAGCACATCATCACGAGCTTCTTGTATGGCTACTGAAGGAGGACAAGAAGTTCAATCACCTCTAACTGTCTTGCCAAGTATGGGCATTGAAGACCTAAGAGTGAATCATATGTTCAAGAACAAAGAAGAGTTGAAATCTGCTCTTTCGAGGATTGCTATCAAGAAGCACTTCCAATACAAGGTTAAGAGATCATGTTCGCTGACATTTTGGGCAAAATGCATAGATGAAAATTGTGAGTGGTACCTCCGCGCTAGAAGCTCTAAAACATCAAGCTACTTCAGAGTTATCAAGTACAAAAATTTTCACTCATGCTCCTTAAATCACAAAAGTACTGATAATAGACAGGCTAGTGCAAAAGTAATCAGTGATTGCATCAAAGAAAAGATTCGTGACCCGAAAACAAACTACAAAACAAGACAAATAATAAATGACATGCGAGATGAGTATGGAGTGCAGGTAAAATATAACAAAGCATGGAGGGCAAAGGAACTAGCAAAGAATAATGTCAGAGGATCATATGAAGAGAGTTATGCTGAGTTACCTGCGTACTTACATATGCTGAAATTGTCCAACCCAGGAACCATCACAAGAATTGAGAAAGATGATGACAATAGGTACAAAATTTTGTTCCAACTCATGTCTTTTCCTTTGAGTCTATGTTGTTTATTTTCTACAATAAGTGTTGTATATTTTGCTCATTTTTTTTTTCCTTTTATGATTATTTATCTGGAAGATTGATTACAAGATTCTTGAAATAATTTTTGTTTTTTGGCATTGATATACAATGCATCTTTCATAAATTACATAATTCATATAAACTACAACAAAGCCATAAGAAGTAGGATTATTTTTTATTTTTAATTTAATTGACTGTACAGTTCATGTTCTTGTTAATAAAATTATGGATGAAATTTTTATTGCTAGTTTAAGATTGGAAGTTTAAGATCTTATAATGAATAGGTCTTCAATATTTTTTTTTTCTTTAGTTGCTTTCCTTCTATGTTAAAACAGCTTGATCATTACACTAAATGAAACATGTTCATAGTTTAACAAAACACCAACACTGATATCCATGTCGAGTTTTATTTTCTCATTGTTTTCATAAATTCATAATCATCATCATCAATATCGATTAATGGTATAGACATTTTATTAAAAAAGGATTTTGAGAGCATGGGAAGTTCAAAATATATGTATGCAATAGTGGAATGATTTTTAGGTGTTTTTAATTCCGATATTTGGTGGTTGGTTTGTATTTTTTTACAGGTTTAAATATATGTTTTTGGCTTTTGGTTGCTCGTTGGATGGATGGAAACATTGCAGACCTGTTGTAGTGGTTGACGGAACTTTTTTAAAAGCAAAATGTGGAGGAACGTTATATGCAGCTTGCGCTAAAGATGGAAATAACCAAATCTTTCCTCTTGCCTTTGGAATTGGAGACTCTGAGAATGACAAAGCGTGGAAATGGTTTTTCAAAAGGCTTAAAGAAGCAATAGGTGAACGAGAAGAGATGTGCATAATATCTGATAGGCACATCAGCATAAAGAACGCGATTGCAGAAGTCTTTCCAAGAATATACCATGGGATATGTGCTTACCATTTGAAGCAGAACTTAAGGAGTAGGTTTAGGGGTGTGCACGTGCAAGCCACATTTGAAATTGCTGCTAGAAGTTATTCAGTTCCAGAGTATGATTCTGCTATGGCTGAGTTGCGCAACATCAATCCTGAAATTACCACATACTTATTGGAAGCAGATCCAAAAAGGTGGGCTAGATCGTTCTTTCCGAAAAGAAGATATAATATTATGACCAGCAATATTTCTGAGTCAATAAATTCTACCATTGAACATGCAAGAGACCTACCTATAACTCCATTAGTAGAAGCTCTTAGAGAAATGGTACAAGATTGGTTCTCAAGACGAAAAGAGGCAGCTACATGCCAATTTTTTGACATGACAAAATGGGCAAATGACGTAATGGAGAGCAAACTTGATCAAGCATTTCGAATGAAAGTATGTATAGAATCTGTTTATTTATTTCACAACATATATTTTAAATTGAATATTGCTGAAATGAAATTATTGCATGGTCTATATTATTCTATGCTATTGTGGATAACCTTCTTATGGCTAACTCGTTCTATACGACCTGTAACAATTTTACATTCCAAATAACTATGCTTTTATGTTTTACTTAATAATTAATTTTTTTCACAGGTTGATAAAATAGATATGTTCAAATATCAAGTCACCTATGGTGACACAACCTTCATTGTTGATCTGACTGAAAACTCATGCTCTTGCAAGGAATTCCAACTAGAGGGAATTCCATGTGCTCACGCCATTGCAGCAA
The DNA here is from genome assembly GCF_029168945.1 of Cannabis sativa. NCBI lineage: Eukaryota > Viridiplantae > Streptophyta > Magnoliopsida > Rosales > Cannabaceae > Cannabis > Cannabis sativa. The sequence continues at coordinate 10,141,810 of NC_083608.1, read as the reverse complement.
TCGATGCGAATCATTTTGATAAATACAAGTTTTGCTCTGAGTGGTATAGCAAATCTGTTTTGTTGGAAACATATGCAGGTTCAGTTAACCCTCTTCCAAATAAAGAGGATTGGAACACCCCAGATGAAATTAAAGAAGACCGCATCAAGCCTCCTGAATTCAAAGTTAAACCAGGACGTCCTAAGAAAAGAAGAGGAGAAGGAATTGGAGACTATGCCAAGCGTGGTCGACGTCGAACGATGACATGTGGAAATAGTGGAATATTGGACCACAATAAAAAGAGTTGCAACCACACAACCAACCAATTCTAAAGTAAGGCTAAAGAAATATCAAATATTTGACATACTCTGTTGCTTAAACACATATAGATTTAGGCTTGCATCATACTCTGTTATTTGCTATTTGGTTTGTCAGCCTTTTCCTTCTATTAAGTTTGGTTTGGCAATGTGGAAAATGAGAATTATAATCATTTGATTAAACATAAATGTGAACTACAATGAATCATGAATGAATAACTGTCTTCTAATCTCAACCATTGGAGGAAAGCATGGTTGATACTTCCTGTATTCTTTTGTATCTCAAGTATTGATCAACTTTGCAGGCAAGGATTCTAGCATTGAATGATAATTACTTTTTAAAAGTTGGGGGTCACTTGGTAATCTCCATCAAGGCCAATTGCATAGACTCTACAATTCCCGCTGAGCATGTTGCTTGAACATATATAGCTTTATGTTTTAGACTTGAAATTAATAATAATATGTATCAGTTGAAGAAGCAAAGATAGCAGAGCTTTATTGATTTGTTTTTTATTTTCTTGTTGGATTGTAATTGCTGAACATTTTTGATGCATGAGCTTTATTGTAATCAAATATTTGACCACACTTTTTAAGACTGTAGACATACCTTTTCATTTTAATTTTTACACATTTGGTTCTCATTTATGTTTTTGATGATATAAATATATTATGATGCTTACTTTGTAGGAGCTAATATTGACATTTTTATACTATATGGTTTCAGAATTCTAAGAACATAAATTTTTTTCATGTGCAATGTTTAGAGAAATGCCTATATTTCAACAATTATTTCATGTCTTTCTTTTACTTTATTAAAACAACATTGTCATCAACTATGTATGTAATCATTTATAAAAATTAGACAAATAACAATATAATATATGTTTTAGGGTAGTAATCATAGTTTAAGTTATTTAAGGTATATTGTTTACCTTATTTTAGGCATGTTGTTTATTTCATTTTAGATACGTTATTTACCTAAATTAACGCATGTTGTTTACCTAAAAAAAACATGCTTTTTTCACCTTATTTTAAGGCAATTTGTTTACCTAATATTGGATGACTTTTTAGGTAAACACCTAAATCTAAATAAGGCACGTTGTTTATCTTATTTTAAGGCACGTGGTTTACCTTATTTTAAGGAACATTGTTTACCTTATTTTAAGGCACGTTGTTTACCTAAATTAACACATGTTGTTTATCTAATGAAATATTGTTTACCTTATTTTAAGGCACGTTGTTTACCTAAATTAACATATGTTGTTTATCTAATGAAATATTGTTTACCTTATTTTAAGGCACGTTATTTAAAATTTTAAATAAATTATTGTTTGTTATTTTAAATTACATTGCAAATTGTTGATAATGTAATAATTATGAACATCAAAGTGCCAAGAAACAAAGATTTTTTTTTTTTAAAAAAAAATAGTGTTTAAAACTTATTATTATATTTTTCTTTCTCAAACAAAATAAATAATATTTGGAAAGTTATTTGTATTTTTTCTTATCCATTTATTTCTAATGGATTTATTATGCTTTTTTTTTAACATTGTGCATATATTTTGACTTTATCTTCTGCAATATTCAATAATTGTCCTAAATTTTTATAAAAAATCATGACTTTTTTTAGTGACAACTCATATACATATATTTATTTTAATCTTTATATATTTATGGATTTTTTCATAAAAATTTAGCTAATTATAATTAAATAATAAAAAATTTAAAGTTTTATTGTCTTGCACTCTCCTCGGTATCACACAAGAAATTTTTTTAAAAAATATTGCTAACCAATCGTGGGACGCCACCTATAGAAATTACTAGGCAAAAGTGGTGCCCAATAGCAATGTTGTTTCTACAATATGCCTATAGCCGTTCTCTTTCCTTCACTTCTCACACGAAATTCTTAATTTAGGTAAATAGTTTGAATTTAAATATTTTTGTGCGATATTCAAATAATAAAAAGGTAAACATCATGCCTTATTTTAGGTAAACAGCGTGTCTAAATAAGGCATGTTGTTTACCTTTTTTAAGGCATGTTGTTTACCTTATTTTAAGGCACGTTGTTTACCTTATTTTAAGGCATGTTGTTTACCTAAATTAACATATGTTGTTTATCTAATGAAATATTATTTACCTCATTTTAAGGCACGTTGTTTAAAATTTTGAATAAATTATTATTTATTATTTTAAATGACATTGCAAATTGTTGATAATGTAATGATTATGAACATCAAAGTGCCAAGAAACAAAGATTTTTTTTTTTTAAAAAAAAAAATAGTGATTAAAACTTATTATTATGTTTTTCTTTCTCAAACAAAATAAATAATATTTGAAAAGTTATTTGTACTTTTTCTTATCCATTTATTTCTAATGGATTTATTATGCTTTTTTTTTTAACATTATGCATATATTTTGGCTTTATCTTCTGAATATTTACTAATTGTCCTAAAATCTTCATAAAAAATCATGACTTTTTTTAGTGACAACTCATATACATATACTTATTTTAATCTTTATATATTTATTGATTTTTTTCATAAAAGTTTAGCTAATTATAATTAAATAATAAAAAATTTAAAGCTTTATTGTCTTGCACTCTCCTCGGTATCACACAAGAATTTTTTTAAAAAAAATATTGCTAACCAATCGTGGGATGCCACCTATAAAAATTATTGGGCAAAAGTGGTGCCCAATAGCAAAGTTGTTTCTACAATATGCGTATAGCCGTTCTCTTTCCTTCACTTCTCAGACGAAATTCTTAATTTAGGTAAATAGTTTAAATTTTAATATTTTTGTGCAATATTCAAATAATAAAAAGGTAAACAACATGCCTTAATTTAGGTAAACAGCGTGTCTAAATAAGGCATGTTGTTTACCGTACTTTAGGCACGTTGTTGTTTACCTTATTTTAAGGCACGCTGTTTACCTTATTTTAAGACACGTTGTTTACCTTATTTTGAAGCACTTTGTTTACCTAAATTAACACATGTTGTTTATCTAATGAAATATTGTTTACCTTATTTTTAAGGCATGTTGTTTAAAATTTTGAACATCAAAGTGCAAAGAAACAAAGACTTTTTTTTTTTTAAAAAAAATAGTGTTTAAAACTTATTATTATACTTTTCTTTCTCAAACAAAATAAATGATATTTGGAAAGTTTTTTGTATTTTTTCTTATCCATTTCTTTCTAAAGGGTTTATTAAGCTTTTTCTTTTAACAATATGCATATATTTTGGCTTTATCTTCTGTAATATTCACTAATAGTCCTAACACTTTAAAAAATATCATGATTTTTTTACTAACAACTCATATACATATATTTATTTTAATCTTTATGTATTTATTGATTTTTTCATAAACGTTAAGCCATTTAAAATTAAGATTTTAAAAAAACTATTTAATATAGGTAAATAGAAGAAATTTTAATATTTTTGTTGTTTACCTAAATTAACACATGTTGTTTACCTTATTTTAGGGCACGGTTTTTACCTTGTTTTAAGGCACGTTGTTTACCTTATTTTAAGACACGTTGTTTACCTTATTTTAAAGCACGTTGTTAACCTTATTATTGTGCAATATTCAAATAATAAAAAAGGTAAACAACATTCCTTAATTTAGGTAAACAGCGTGTCTAAATAAGGCATGTTGTTTACCGTACTTTAGGCACGTTGTTGTTTACCTTATTTTAAGGCACGCTGTTTACCTTATTTTAAGACACGTTGTTTACCTTATTTTGAAGCATTTTGTTTACCTAAATTAACACATGTTGTTTATCTAATGAAATATTATTTACATTATTTTAAGGCATGTTGTTTAAAATTTTGAATAACTTATTATTTGTTATTTTAAATGAGATTGCAAATTGTTAATAATGTAATGATTATGAACATCAAAGTGCCAAGAAACAAAGATTTTTTTTTTTTTTAAAAAAAATAGTGTTTAAAACTTATTATTATACTTTTCTTTCTGAAACAAAATAAATGATATTTGGAAAGTTTTTTTGTATTTTTTCTTATCCATTTCTTTCTAAAGGGTTTATTAGGCTTTTTCTTTTAACAATATGCATATATTTTGGCTTTATATTCTGTAATATTCACTAATCGCCCTAACACTTTATAAAATATCATGATTTTTTTACTAACAACTCATATACATATATTTATTTTAATCTTTATGTATTTATTGTTTTTTCATAAACGTTAAGCTATTTAAAATTAAGATTTTAAAAAACCTATTTAATATAGGTAAATAGAAAAAATTTTAATATTTTTATGCAATATTCAAATAATAAAAAGGTAAACATCATGTGTAAAGCCCGCTTAGTTAATTTGGAAATTATCAGTTGATTGTGATTAATTATGAAATTATTTATAGCTATTTAAATAATTTATTATACTGTTATTTATGTTATTCAGTAGCTTGCATATTTTGCATTTCCGGTGTCCGGTATTTTGGAACTCGGCGTTTGGCTCAGTAGAAATCACAACTTAGTATGTTAGTAGTTTGGGGACGGGTTTTAGACATTGGGAATGTCGGTAATGGCCGGGAATTTAGAATTTCCCAAAAATACCCCTTTAGTATGATTTATGTGATTTTATGGTGGAGGGGCAAAATGGTCTTTTTGCGCCAATGACTTTTTGTCTTTTAGTGACTTTTTACTTGGAAATTAAATAATTATTTAATTGTATACTTGGCTGAAATGAATATTGCATGTAGTTTATTTCATTTCTCTTTTTATCAAAAAATCACTAAGTTTAGAAAAAAGAAAGAAAATTTCCAAAATTTCACTCAAAGCTCTCTCTCTTTTCCTCTCTCTCTCGGCTGTGCATGTGGGTGAAAAAGGGTGGATTTTTGCTTTGATTTTCTAGTGGATTCTCATCCAAAGCTAAGCATTCTTCAAGCTAGGTTAGCTTCTTTAGTTTTCTCTTGAATTTTGTTGAAAATATGATGATTCTTGCATGATTTTTAGTTGTTGTTGCTGCTGTGATTTTGTTGTTAATATATGTGGTTTAAAACATGTTAATTGATGTTAATTGAGCTATGTTGAAAGCATGTTGGATAGATTGTTTAAAGCTTTGAGTTTTCTATGCAAAAATGTGATTTTTGGAGGAAAATATTGTGATTCTGTTTCTGTGTTGTTGCTGTAGTTTCTAATAGTTTTCAGAGGCTTATTCATGCATATTTGAGTAGAATTAACTAGGTTTGAATGCATGTTTGTGGGAATTGCTCAAGTTTGAGTTTAGAACTCAAAGCTTGAGCTTTAATGGCATTTTGTGTATCTGTGAATTCTGGGTTAGTTTGATGCCTTGGATTTGTTCTTTGGGGTATTTAGAGCAGGTCTGGAAGGTTTGGAACCAATTGGGTTTGATTTGGTTGAGTTAGGAATTTTTGAAAAATTCCTGGGAGGAACCGGAATTCCGGATGGGTGTCCAGTAATTCCCAGAACCGGAATTCCGGTTGGGCAACCGGTCTACCGGTTGAGGAATTTTCAGAAACCCTAGTTTTCCTCGTTTTTATGTTTTTAGGGGTATTGCCATGTTTTTTATCGATAGGGAAACTTTTAGTTCCAAGTTTTAGTCCCCGGGAAGTGATTTAGCGTGTCACTTATAGCGTTGTGATTTTTATGGTTTAGGAGCGTGTCTGCCGCTCGGCTTCGGTTCCTAAGTAAAGTTGACGGCACACTGAAATCGGAATCCAGGTAAGATTAGTATAACAGTATGCATATGTAGATTACATGTTTAGCGAGCATGTAGGAAGCCTATTAGATTACATTAGTTGTATGTTGGCTTCGAACCATCCAACCCTGTCACGTCGGTACAGGCTGGAGTATGACCAGCAGCCGGAGTATGACCGGTTTGACCGATCAGGCTGACACTTGGTTGGTGGTTCCGTGCTATTGACGTATCCCGTCGGTACGGTGGAGTATGACCAAGCCGGAGTATGACCGGTTCGACCGATCGGGAGGATATAGTAACACGTCAGTACAGCCTGGAGTATGACCAAGAATGAGTATGACCGGTTTGACCGATCAGGTTGTTACGTGTCAATAGTACCGTCCCTATGAACGTTCAGAACTCAGTACCATGTTGGACATGGCAGTAGTGGCTCAGTACCATGTTGGACATGGCAGTAGCGGGACTCAGTATCGTGTTGGACACGGCAGTTAGAATTATGTATGATATTATTATGCTTTTCTTACTGAGTCTGTCGACTCACAGTTTACGTTTATGTGTAGGTAAAGGCAAGGCTATAGCTGATGGACCGTGAGCGAGCTTATGAGATTGTACATGTCGGGGCGGTTAGGCCTGGAGCGTACGATCCTCGGGACAGCAAGGCTGAAATTTTGTAACTGGTCGTTAGACGACTTTTAATTTTATGTAACAGTTAAACAGTTAAATCTTTTGTAAATGATTTTATAATCGGGATCCCGAGTCTTTTGTAATATTGTTTTATAAGTTTAATTAAAAAGCAAAATTTTAATTAATCACGTTTTTCCATAAACCTCGTTGATTAGCAACGAGCTGCACAGTACGTTTAAAAATCACGTAATACGCCTAAGGTAGTTAGGGTGTTACAATTTGGTATCAGAGCCGCCAGGTTGTCTTCCGAAGATCGTCACGACATGTACAATCATCATCAGCAGTTAGCTCGGTTCACGGTTCAGTAAGCCTTTATTGCTTTAGTAGTTTATTTTATTCAGTTATGAAAAAGAAAAGCCTGTTAGGAAGCATGTTAGTAGCCTGATAGTAGAATAGGCGCATGTTTCGTTTTTAATTTCCAAATTAAGCGGCATTAGTAAGCTCTCCTTGAATACGACCTGATATGCCAACTCTTGGTTTCGCAGGCGGTTCTAACTAGATGGACGCCAGGCGGACTACCAGGAGTCAGGGCAACTCCGTAGGGTCGAATCAAGGTCAGGGAGCTCAGTTTCCCCCACCTGCTAGGGGCCGAGGTAGAGGTCCCCGAGGCAGGGCTCGTGGCCGGGGTGATGAGAACCCGCCACAGGCTGCCCAAGCTCCCCCAGCCGATCAGGGAGCCCCGAACTGGGAGTTACGGTTTGCGGAGATGCAAGCCCGGATCGAAGAACAAGACCTCGAGATTCAGAGGTTGAGACAGCAGGGTGCTCCTGCAGTTCCTGTGCCCATAGTTCCAGTGGCACCTGCCCGCCGCCTGTGCCGAGATAGTGGTGGCGGCCCATAGATTGGAACCATTGTATGAGCGGTTCCGGAAGCAAGCACCTCCGGTTTTCCTGGGAGGTCCGGACGTGATGAAAGCCGAGCAATGGCTGACGGTGATCACCAAGATACTGAATTTCATGGGTGTCACCGGTAACGACAGAGTGGTGTGCGCCACGTTTCAGTTCCAGGAGGACGCTCTGGTATGGTGGGACATGGTGTCTCAGATCCATGACGTCACCACCATGACCTGGGAAAGGTTCCAGGAACTCTTCAACGCAAAGTATTACAATGAGGCGGTCAGAAGCGCCAAGAGGAAAGAGTTCGTTCACCTGACCCAGCGGGAGAACATGAGCGTCACTGAGTATACTACTCAGTTTGATCGGTTGGCGAGGTTAGCCTTGGGAATTGTGCCGACCGACTTCAGCAAGAAGGAGAAGTATCTGGACGAGTTGAATCCCAAGATCAGGCATGACCTGATGATCACCACCGACGACAGCACCACCTATGCTCTGATGGTGGAGAAGGCACTGCGAGCTGAGGGTGCAGTGGGGTGTATGTCAGAATCAGCCAGTACTCCGGTGAGTGGCGGAGCTCCTACCCCTCCTGCATCAGGCTATAGCAGGGGGAGTAGTGGATCGGCCATTGACCAGAGGAAGAGAGCACCCACTGCTTCCGGTGGCTCGAGTCAGAACAAGAGGTTCCGGGGGAACCAGAACAGAGGGAGTCGCCCAGGGGGTACTGAGACCCGCTTCTCCTATCCCGAGTGCCCTAGCTGCAAGAGGCACCATCGGGGTGAGTGCAAAGGTCAGGGATGCTTTCATTGTGGCATGCCCGGACACTTCAAGAGGGAATGTCCCCAGCTCCGACCAGAGGCACCGCGAGCTCCAGCGATACCCACTCCAGCCAGGGTGTTCGCTATCACGCAGGCTGATGCAGATGCCAGCCCATCAGTAGTCACAGGTCAGCTTTCTATTAACAACTCGCTATATTCAGTGCTGTTTGATTCTGGGGCTACACATTCTTATGTGGCGGCCAGAGTCTTTAGTAAATTGGGTAGACCCTATGATAGATATGAATCAGGGTTTGGAATCCTGTTACCTGGCGGGGAATTGGTTATCTCCAATAGGTGGATTAGGTCTATGCCGATCAGGATAGATGGTAGAGAGTTAAGCGCTGATCTGATAGAGATGAGCTTAGTCGAATTTGATATTATTTTAGGAATGGATTTCCTATCTAAATATTCGGCGAGCATTGACTGTAAAAGGAAGATGGTGGTCTTCCAACCGGAAAGTGAAGAACCGTTTGTATTTGTGGGTTCAGTTCAGGGATCTCGGATCCCGGTGATCTCGGCTATGTCAGCGAGAGAATTGTTGCACGGCGGGTGCTTAGGGTTTCTGGCCGTGGTGGTGGACACCACTCGGCCAGACACCATTCGGCCAGAGGACATCAGAGTGGTTCGGGAATTTTTGGACGTTTTTCCCGAAGAGCTTCCAGGGTTACCACCTCAGCGGGAGATTGATTTCGTGATTGACTTGGCACCAGGGGTGGAACCGGTTTCCAAAGCCCCGTATAGGATGGCTCCAGCTGAACTTAAGGAATTAAAGATTCAGCTCCAAGGGTTGCTTGACATAGGGTTCATTCGGCCCAGTGTGTCACCCTGGGGAGCCCCAGTTTTGTTCGTCAAGAAGAAGGATGGATCTATGAGGATGTGCATCGACTACAGGGAGTTGAACAAGCTGACGGTGAAGAATAAATATCCATTACCTAGGATCGATGACTTGTTCGATCAGCTTCAGGGGAAGACAGTCTTTTCTAAGATTGATCTCCGTTCGGGTTATCATCAGTTGAGAATCCGAGAGGAGGACATTCCAAAGACGGCTTTCCGCACTAGGTATGGACATTACGAGTTTCTGGTTATGTCATTCGGACTAACCAATGCTCCTGCAGCATTCATGGACCTGATGAATAGAGTATTCAAGGATTTCCTCGATATCTGTGTGATTGTGTTTATCGACGACATCCTCGTGTACTCTCAATCAGAAGAGGAGCATGAGTTACATCTTCAGATGGTACTGCAACGACTTCGAGAACATAAGCTATATGCCAAGTTCAAGAAATGTGAGTTCTGGTTATCTCAGGTGTCCTTCCTAGGGCACATTGTGAGTAAAGATGGGATCAAGGTGGATCCCGGGAAGATTGAATCCGTCAGGGATTGGCCGAGACCGAAGACAGTGACAGAGATCAGAAGCTTCTTGGGATTAGCTGGGTACTACCGTAGGTTCGTGGAGGGGTTCTCCAAAATCTCAATGCCCCTAACCGAGCTTACAAAGAAAAATCAGAGATTTATTTGGTCAGATAAGTGCGAAGCTAGCTTTCAGGAGCTAAAGCAGAGGTTGATTACTGCTCCGGTGCTAGCTTTGCCTTCGGACAAGGAGAAGTTCGTAGTCTACTGTGACGCATCCAAACAGGGTTTGGGGTGTGTATTGATGCAAGCCGATCGGGTCATCGCTTATGCCTCCCGTCAGTTAAAGGATTATGAACAGCGATACCCGACTCGTGATTTAGAATTGGCCGCAGTGGTTTTTGCACTGAAGATTTGGCGGCATTACCTTTATGGGGAGAAGTGTGAGATCTATACCGACCATAAAAGTCTCAAGTATTTCTTTACTCAGAAAGATTTGAACATGAGACAAAGGCGTTGGTTGGAATTAGTGAAGGATTATGATTGTGAGATCCTCTATCATCCCGGAAAAGCCAATGTAGTGGCCGATGCCCTGAGCAGAAAGGGTCCCGGGCAAGTAGCTAGTATGATTCAGATCTCACCTCAGCTAGCAGAGGATATGGTTAGATCCAGCATTGAGTTTGTGGTAGGTCAGCTTCACAACTTGACGCTGCAATCTGATCTATTGGAAAGAATAAAAGTCGCTCAGATGACAGATCCGGAGTTAGTGAAAATCCGAGATGAGGTATTGGCTGGTCAAGCCAAAGACTTTTCGGTGTCAGACAGTGGGATGCTTTTGTATAAAGCCAGGGTTTGTGTTCCGAACAGTGTGGAACTTAGAATTGAGATCTTTGAGGAGGCTCATTCTACCCCATATTCTCTGCATCCCGGCACCACCAAGATGTACCAAGATTTGAAACCGTACTTCTGGTGGAGCGGTATGAAGAAGAATTTGGTAGAATTCGTATCGAGATGCCTCACTTGTCAGCAGATTAAGGCTGAACATCAGAGACCAGCAGGGTTGTTGCAGCCTCTAACCCTACCAGAATGGAAATGGGAGGATATTACGATGGATTTTGTGGTCGGGTTACCTAGGACCACGGGTTTGTATGATTCCATCTGGGTAGTGGTGGACCGATTTACGAAATCTGCTCATTTTCTGCCGGTTAGAACAACGTTCACAGTGGATCAGTTGGCAGAACTGTACGTCAGAGAGATAGTGAGACTTCACGGGGTACCGAAGTCTATAGTTTCGGACAGGGATCCGAAATTCATCTCCAAATTTTGGCAAAGTTTGCAACGGGCAATGGGTACAAAGCTGAAATTCAGTACAGCATTCCATCCTCAGACAGATGGTCAGTCCGAAAGGACAATTCAGATATTGGAGGATATGTTGAGAGCCTGTGTTATGGACTTTGAGGGCTCATGGAGTAAGTATCTACCGTTGATAGAATTTTCTTACAACAACAGTTATCAGAGTACGATAGGGATGGCTCCCTATGAACTGTTGTACGGTAGGAAATGCAGATCCCCTATCCACTGGGATGAGACAGGGGAGAGGAAATACCTAGGTCCAGAGTCAGTTCAGCGGACCAATGAGGCGATAGAAAAGATAAAAGCTAGAATGCTTGCCTCACAGAGCAGACAGAAGAGTTACGCAGATCCGAAACGCAGAGATGTTGAGTTCCAAGTAGGGGAACATGTGTTTTTACGGGTATCTCCGATGAAGGGGATTAAACGTTTCGGGAAAAGAGGCAAGTTATGCCCTAGATTTACAGGACCTTTCGAGATTCTCGAGAAGATAGGTCAAGTGGCATATCGGTTAGCATTGCCTCCAGCCTTATCAGCAGTTCACAACGTATTCCATGTCTCAATGTTGAGAAAATACGTTTCAGACCCCTCTCATATACTCAGTTATGAGAGTCTTCAGCTTCAACCAGATATGACATATGAGGAACAACCAGGGCAGATCCTGGATAGAAAGGATAAAGTCCTTCGGAATAAGACCATAGCATTGGTCAAGGTACTCTGGAGAAACAGCAAGGTGGAGGAAGCCACCTCGGAGCTAGAGTCAGATATGAGAGCTCAATATCCAGAGTTATTCAGGTTAGATTTCGGGGACGAAATCCTTTTAAGGGGGGGATAGTTGTAAAGCCCGCTTAGTTAATTTGGAAATTATCAGTTGATTGTGATTAATTATGAAATTATTTATAGCTATTTAAATAATTTATTATACTGTTATTTATGTTATTCAGTAGCTTGCATATTTTGCATTTCCGGTGTCCGGTATTTTGGAACTCGGCGTTTGGCTCAGTAGAAATCACAACTTAGTATGTTAGTAGTTTGGGGACGGGTTTTAGACATTGGGAATGTCGGGAATGGCCGGGAATTTAGAATTTCCCAAAAATACCTCTTTAGTATGATTTATGTGATTTTATGGTGGAGGGGCAAAATGGTCTTTTTGCCCCAATGACTTTTTGTCTTTTAGTGACTTTTTACTTGGAAATTAAATAATTATTTAATTGTATACTTGGCTGAAATGAATATTGCATGTAGTTTATTTCATTTCTCTTTTTATCAAAAAATCACTAAGTTTAGAAAAAAGAAAGAAAATTTCCAAAATTTCACTCAAAGCTCTCTCTCTTTTCCTCTCTCTCTCGGCTGTGCATGTGGGTGAAAAAGGGTGGATTTTTGCTTTGATTTTCTAGTGGATTCTCATCCAAAGCTAAGCATTCTTCAAGCTAGGTTAGCTTCTTTAGTTTTCTCTTGAATTTTGTTGAAAATATGATGATTCTTGCATGATTTTTAGTTGTTGTTGCTGCTGTGATTTTGTTGTTAATATATGTGGTTTAAAACATGTTAATTGATGTTAATTGAGCTATGTTGAAAGCATGTTGGATAGATTGTTTAAAGCTTTGAGTTTTCTATGCAAAAATGTGATTTTTGGAGGAAAATATTGTGATTCTGTTTCTGTGTTGTTGCTGTAGTTTCTAATAGTTTTCAGAGGCTTATTCATGCATATTTGAGTAGAATTAACTAGGTTTGAATGCATGTTTGTGGGAATTGCTCAAGTTTGAGTTTAGAACTCAAAGCTTGAGCTTTAATGGCATTTTGTGTATCTGTGAATTCTGGGTTAGTTTGATGCCTTGGATTTGTTCTTTGGGGTATTTAGAGCAGGTCTGGAAGGTTTGGAACCAATTGGGTTTGATTTGGTTGAGTTAGGAATTTTTGAAAAATTCCTGCGAGGAACCGGAATTCCGGTTGTGCAACCGGAATTCCGGATGGGTGTCCAGTAATTCCCAGAACCGGAATTCCGGTTGGGCAACCGGTCTACCGGTTGGGGAATTTTCAGAAACCCTAGTTTTCCTCGTTTTTATGTTTTTAGGGGTATTGCCATGTTTTTTATCGATAGGGAAACTTTTAGTTCCAAGTTTTAGTCCTCGGGAAGTGATTTAGCGTGTCACTTATAGCGTTGTGATTTTTATGGTTTAGGAGCCAGTAATCCGCCGCTCAGCTTCAGTTCCAGTCAGGTTGACTGCACACCGAAATCGAATCCGGTAAGATTAGTATAACGGTATGCATATGTAGATTACATGTTTAGCGAGCATGTAAGAAGCCTATTAGATTACATTAGTTGTATGTTGGCTTCGAACCATCCACCCCTGTCACGTCGGGACAGGCTGGAGTATGACCAAGAATGAGTATGACCGGTTTGACCGATCAGGCTGACACTTGGTTGGTGGTTCCGTGCTATTGACGTATCCCGTCGGTACAGGCTGGAGTATGACCAGCAGCCGGAGTATGACCGGTTCGACCGATCAGGAGGATATAGTAACACGTCGGTACAGGCTGGAGTATGACCAGCAGCCGGAGTATGACCGGTTTGACCGATCAGGTTGTTACGTGTCAATAGTACCGTCCCTATGAACGTTCAGAACTCAGTACCATGTTGGACATGGCAGTAGTGGCTCAGTACCATGTTGGACATGGCAGTAGCGGGACTCAGTATCGTGTTGGACACGGCAGTTAGAATTATGTATGATATTATTATGCTTTTCTTACTGAGTCTGTCGACTCACAGTTTACGTTTATGTGTAGGTAAAGGCAAGGCTATAGCTGATGGACCGTGAGCGAGCTTATGAGATTGTACATGTCGGGGCGGTTAGGCCTGGAGCGTACGATCCTCGGGACAGCAAGGCTGAAATTTTGTAACTGGTCGTTAGACGACTTTTAATTTTATGTAACAGTTAAACAGTTAAATCTTTTGTAAATGATTTTATAATCGGGATCCCGAGTCTTTTGTAATATTGTTTTATAAGTTTAATTGAAAAGCAAAATTTTAATTAATCACGTTTTTCCATAAACCTCGTTGATTAGCAACGAGCTGCACAGTACGTTTAAAAATCACGTAATACGCCTAAGGTAGTTAGGGTGTTACATCATGCCTTAATTTAGGTAAACAGCGTGTCTAAATAAGGCATGTTGTTTACCTAAATTAACACATTTTGTTTACCTTATTTTAAGGCAATTTATTTATCTAATATTGGATGACTTTTTAGGTAAACACCTAAATCTAAATAAGGCACGTTGTTAATATTATTTTAAGGAACATTGTTTACCTTATTTTAAGGCACGTTGTTTACCTAAATTAACACATGTTGTTTATCTAATGAAATATTGTTTACCTTATTTTAAGGAACGTTGTTTACCTAAATTAAGATATGTTGTTTATCTAATGAAATATTGTTTACCTTATTTTAAGGCACGTTATTTAAAATTTTAAATAAATTATTATTTGTTATTTTAAATGACATTGCAAATTGTTGATAATGTAATAATTATGAACATCAAAGTGCCAAGAAACAAAGATTTTTTTTTTTTTAAAAAAAATAGTGTTAAAACTTATTATTATATTTTTCTTTCTCAAACAAAATAAATAATATTTGGAAAGTTATTTGTATTTTTTCTTATCCATTTATTTCTAATGGATTTATTATGCTTTTTTTTTTTTTAACATTGTGCATATATTTTGACTTTATCTTCTGCAATATTCACTAATTGTCCTAAATTTTTATAAAAAATCATGACTATTTTTAGTGACAACTCATATACATATATTTATTTTAATCTTTATATATTAATAGATTTTATCATAAAAATTTAGCTAATTATAATTAACTAATAAAAAATTTAAAGTTTTATTGTCTTGCACTCTCCTCGGTATCACACAAGAAATTTTTTAAAAAAATATTGCTAACCAATCGTGGGACGCCACCTATAAAAATTACTGGGCAAAAGTGGTGCCCAATAGCAATGTTGTTTCTACAATATGCCTATAGCCGTTCTCTTTCCTTCACTTCTCACACGAAATTCTTAATTTAGGTAAATAGTTTAAATTTTAATATTTTTGTGCGATATTCAAATAATAAAAAGGTAAACATCATGCCTTAATTTAAGTAAACAGCGTGTCTAAATAAGGCATGTTGTTTACCTTTTTTAAGGCACGTTGTTTACCTTATTTTAAGACACGTTGTTTACCTTATTTTAAAGCCTGTGTCTACCTTATTATTGTGCAATATTCAAATAATAAAAAAGGTAAACAACATGCCTTAATTTAGGTAAACAGCGTGTCTAAATAAGGCATGTTTTTTACCGTACTTTAGGCACGTTGTTGTTTACCTTATTTTAAGGCACGCTATTTACCTTATTTTAAGACACGTTGTTTACCTTATTTTGAAGCATTTTGTTTACCTAAATTATCACATGTTGTTTATCTAATGAAATATTGTTTACCTTATTTTAAGGCATGTTGTTTAAAATTTTGAATAACTTATTATTTGTTATTTTAAATGAGATTGCAAATTGTTAATAATGTAATGATTATGAACATCAAAGTGCCAAGAAACAAAGATTTTTTTTTTTTTTTTAAAAAAAATAGCGTTTAAAACTTATTATTATACTTGTCTTTCTGAAACAAAATAAATGATATTTGGAAAGTTTTTTTGTATTTTTTCTTATCCATTTCTTTCTAAAGGGTTTATTAGGCTTTTTCTTTTAACAATATGCATATATTTTGGCTTTATCTTCTGTAATATCCATTAATCGTCCTAACACTTTATAAAATATCATGATTTTTTTACTAACAACTCATATACATATATTTATTTTAATCTTTATGTATTTATTGATTTTTTCATAAACGTTAAGCTATTTAAAATTAAGATTTTAAAAAACCTATTTATTATAGGTAAATAGAAGAAATTTTAATATTTTTATGCAATATTCAAATAATAAAAAGGTAAACATCATGCCTTAATTTAGGTAAACAGCGTGTCTAAATAAGGCATGTTGTTTACCTAAATTAACACATGTTGCTTACCTTATTTTAAGGCACGTTGTTTACCTTATTTTAAGGCACGTTGTTTACCTTATTTTAAAGCACGTTGTTTGCCAAAATTAACATATGTTGTTTATCTATTGAAATATTGTTTACCTTATTTTAACGCACGTTGTTTACCTAAATTAACAGACGTTGTTTATCTAATGAAATATTGTTTACCTTATTTTAAGGCACGTTGTTTAAAATTTTGAATAAATTATTATTTGTGAAATATTCATATAATGAAAAGGTGAGCAACATGCCTTAATTTGGGTAAAACAGCGTGTCTATATAAGGCATGTTGTTTACTATACTTTAGGCACGTTGTGTATCTAATAAAGCATGTTGTTTACTGTACTTTAGGCACGTTGTGTATCTAATAAAGCATGTTGTTGACCTTTGATTTAGAATTCAAATGAGAGTTTTAGCATTAATTTATAATGTAATGAAGTTATGTTTGGCTGTGTTGTGAGTTCTGTCATAATCATGTGATACGAATTGTTCTGTTTTATCTTTGATGTCAACATATCATTGGAGTGTAAATTATTTTAAGGCATGTTACTTATCTAATATTAGAAATCTTTCTAGACAAACATTATTCCTTAAAAAAGGTAAACAAAACTAACAGACAAAACTAACCATGCTTGTTTAAAATTAGAAATAGAAAATTTACATCTGTCCAACAACTCAAACAACTAATCGGTTTGAAACTAGAAATTGAAATCTGTTCTGTTAGATAATTTTCACTAAACCAACACGAAAATGAACCATCTGGAAACACTCTCACTGATCATATTTGCATATTTGAATTGATGGAGTTTTACAATCATCAATCAATTTGATGCATGCATGGTCCCAAAATTCTATGGCCATTTTTCTTCTCATGTCTTCAACATTGTTTTGGCTAATACGGAAGTGAGACTCCCCCATCATCAATAATTCAACAAATTTGATGAGGTAAACGCCACAATCAGTTCTGAAAAAATACGAACAACATAGTCAGTAATTTTAATAGTGGATTAATAAATGCAACATAAACGTCATGAGATATGAAAAGCTCATCTTATCACTATGAATCTAATTTTATTTTCTGTTGTATTCAAATAAATATCTCATTTACTTTTATTTTTTAACTAATTAGTCATTATTCGAGATCTTAATATTGTAGGAAACTTAGTTGTTCTCTATGTTTAATATCATATAATACAAACTTAAATAACAGTAAAAAAATTATCCAAGGCAAAACAAGAGTAAACAAATTATACACATACACATATATTTCATCTACAACATGAATTGTAATGCATTTAATATGTCAATGAATCAAATTTGATTAGATCGAATTAAATTTAAAAGTCCTTAATATAGCCTAAAAAATTTGAAAAATGTGAGTTAGAGATGCTGTTAGATACAACAAACTAACAAACAAATATAACTCTTATGAAAAAGACAACGCATCCAAGTCTCAAGTAAAGTCTTTTATCAAATTTGAGTCAATGAACAAGAGAATGCAAAGAATTTTAAATTTTAAAACATAGCATACTTATACATTTTAACAACATGTCAATTGTTTAATAAAAATTTCAACGGCAGATTGTCAAGTAATTACAAGATCATATCAAAATAGAGCAAATGATGAGAGAATCAGCACAACAACAAGAAGCTTTGTTATCAAAAAAATAAGCAGCAACATAAAGCTTATTTTCTAATATATAAAGAAAGCAACAGGCTTTTAATATCACAACTTACTGGTTTCCTTGGTGAGGAGCATCAATCCAAACTAACTTGAATTCTTCATGACCAACAGCGTATTGTTTACGTTTTTGATGAAATCCCAAATGCTCAAGAATGAATGGAAGAACTTTGCAGTAGTTTCTCACATAATTTTTTATAGCTTCATCATTGGCCTTATAAAATGAGTCATAGATATAGATAATTCTTTCATCTATTCCTAAAACACCTAGGAACCAATGAGCTAAAGAAATACCTCCTTGAAGACACAATGGCATAAAAACATGATTAAGATCCACCCATGGCTTCGAAAACTCTATACAATCTCCTTTAATCATATTAATCAAGATTTTTATTGAATGGCACGGATGCTTCATAATCTCACCTTGGTCAAACTTTTTTATATCTGAAAATATCTTCCTTAAATGAATTTCATCCAATGAACTAACATCCCTACAAACTTGACCCATGTAGAAATCAAAAAGACAACTTGTTGTAGTGCATTTCAAAAATGAAGGGCAACATCTATGGTATAATGCTTTCTTTCGCAAATAATACAGAGATGTATCAACATGCTGAAAAAGGAAAAAAAAAATAGTAACCAACAAGATTTAAACATAACCCATCGATTTAGAAAGATAAAACAATTATAAATAACACTTACTTCATCTGATAAAAGACCTTTAGCATCATATATATCGAAGAACCACCTCTTCCTTGTAACACGTGTTGTACCCAATTTGAACTTCTTTCCACTTTGAAAAGTGATAATGTCATTTTTTCCAACAAATGGAGGAGAAGATGGAGAATTCTTGCTAAAAAGAAAACAATTGCAATTAGTTTTTTTTTAAAAAAATGAACTAAAAATATATACATATAATAAATACGCAAACAATTTACCGTTTCATGTTCATGCCTTTTGAATACCACTCTAAGAAAGCATCAGCTACTTCCTTTGAAGGCATAGCTTCAAA
Source organism: Cannabis sativa (assembly GCF_029168945.1). Classification (NCBI taxonomy): domain Eukaryota; kingdom Viridiplantae; phylum Streptophyta; class Magnoliopsida; order Rosales; family Cannabaceae; genus Cannabis; species Cannabis sativa. Next base: position 10,123,028 of record NC_083608.1, on the reverse strand, counting down.
ATCACTATCAAATGGAAAGTTGCATGAGAAACAATTTATCTTCTTTTCTAGTGTCAAAAATGTTAGAGAAATATCAACATAATTTGGATGGGAGTCGATTGGAGGATCACGATTGGGATGTATATCATTTCCTTTGATTACAGTTGTTTCAACAAGTGTTGAAAACGAAGGTGGTGAAGCAATAATTGTTGGTGGAATTTCTGCACTTGAAGAATGATAGACGGAAGTCATGTCCTCCTTGCTCGCTACCGAAAAATACGACTTTTGTACTTTTTTATCTTCATTAGATCTTTTTCTCTTGGGAATTTTCGGTCGCTTTTGATAAAAGAATTTATTGTCATCCTACATAGGTAAAATTTATGTTAGTCATATATCATTAAAAAAAGAAAATAGAAAAAAAAAATTGAAAACACATAAAAGATGCATAAAGGTAAATGAAAATTAATAGTTTATACTTGTATGACAGCTTTTAAAATTGATGGAGAAGGAGCAACACAACTGCGAATTTGCTAAGAACGATTCTCCCGGATTTTAAATCATTGATGCACTCCTCCAAGTCCTTTTGTGCAGCCAATTTTTTCTCTTCCACTTTAGTTCTTTCTATGTCCTTCTCTCGTTGATTACACAATGCTCGGAGAAGATCTTCGACACGTTTGGCATCATCTTTCATTCCAACGAGATCATTAATATTTTCACGAATCTCATCTAATTTTTTTTCCAAGAATAGAAATTTCTTTCCTACGCTCAGAATACTCTATCTTGTTCTCAGAAAGCTCCTTCCTATTCTCAGAAGCTCCTTTCTATTCTCAGAAAGCTCTTTTCTATTATCAGCGACTTCCTTTATATTCTCAGTAATTTCCTGTTAAAGATATAAGAGGGAAGATAAATATATAAAAATGTTAAAATATTTATGAAGAAAACAATAAATAAACAAGAAAAACAAAATTAAAGATCAAATTTAATGTTCAGACAAATTAAAACACACCTTATAAAAAATACCTTCTTCATTGGTACTAAATGTTGTATTTTTAGCAGCACCCTTTGGCATAACCTATACTAAATTTTTATTAGAGACAAAGAAAATCCTATAAAATTTAGTTGCACAATTTTTGATAAGGTGTCCAATTTTATTACCTTGGAAAAAGTCAGTCCCTTTTGATAAGGTGTTGATGATTTTCTTTTTTTGTACTTCCTGTTATATTTTCTCGCCATACCCTGCACTTGAACGACAAAATACAACCATGTCACAAAAAATTATATTTCATGTAAGTTTCGTAAGTAGTGAAGTGTACTACAACTTCATATGGCAAATAATCCATCTAATAACCACAAAAACTCAACAAAAATAATATTACTTCTACACACGCAAAAGTCTTAAAATTCAAAATTAATGTTTCAATTTTGGCTGACTGGCCTAAAGGTCAGAAAGCTTCAATTTTTTCAATTGTTGTTGAAATAGTTCATATTGTTTGTTCCTATGTCATTGTTTGTATCTAGCTAGTTTTTCAATTGTTGTTTACCTAAAGAAACATGTTTTTTTACCTTATTTTAAGGCACTTTGCTTACCTAATTGGATGACTTTTTAGGTAAACATCATTCCTTAAAGAAAGGTAAACAATAGCCTTAATTTAGGCTTTAACTAATACACAGATGTTGCCATAGTCTGTTTAATGATATTTGAATAAAGCAAAATACTAAATATGCATCCATTATTGCCACTGTAAGACAAGAGAAATATGTACCTGTAATAAGAGATGTAAGAGATAATCATAACAATAAATTGCCACTTGGAAGAAAAATTTCAAGGACATTGAAAATTCTTTAAAAGTCAATCAAAACATTCAGGGTTTAAACACCACCATTATAACCAACATCAAAAGCAAACAGACATTCAAAATAGCACCAATGCTGTCTAGCACCACCACAAAGTGTGATAATGCTGTTGGTACATGTATCATCCTACATATTTTAAACCTGCTACATCACATACAGTTATAATAAAATTTACTGTAGATGGTTAAAGCAGAAAATATGTAACAAAGCTAAAACAAAAACACAACAACCAATTTTTCGTTGTTCAATACTTTTTTGAGGGCCAACGTAAAAACTCACAAGGATGGCTACTACATCCTCCTATGATGTTAGCAACAAGAGGAAGTAGCCAAGTGTTTGTTGCAACTGTCGTAACAGCCAATGACACCTAATTGGCTAACCTGAGATGACAAGAAGCTGACTAGGATATCAAATACAAAACCAACACGGAATAACTATATTCTGTCTACTTATATTAAACGAAGCTTCACAAAAAATACAGTGTTGTCATTGCCCATGCTTGATTTGAATGAAGCAAAATGCATCCAACAATTTTATTATAAGAGAGGAGAATAACATGCAATTAATTAGAAACAAATTAAATAAAGCAAAATTCATCTAACAAAAAACCAAACAGTGACTCAATGCGTAATATTGTCACCATCATGCAGAAAAAATAATATTTGGTAATTTACAAAGCAAAATGAATGAAGAAAATTTCAACAATAGAGCATTATAAGATATTGAATTAAGAGGAGATGAATAGTCAAAGAAAGCCCTCAGATCTCATACCAAAAATGGTCATAACAACATAACATTAGACTTTTTCATTCAAATAGATATGTCATATAATTGTTGTTTACCTAAAGAAACATATTTTTTTACTTTATTTTAAGGCACGTTGCTTACCTAATTGGATGACTTTTTAGGTAAACAACATGCCTTAATTTAGGTAAACAACGTGCCTAAATAACGCATGTCGTTTACCGTACTTTAAGCACGTTGTTTATCTAATAAGCCATGTCGTTGAACTTATTTTAAGGTAGTAATCATTGTTTACCTTATTTAAGGCATGTTGTTTACCTTATCCAGTAATTGTAAATTAGTGTTGAACTCCAAAGCCAAAGATGAACAATTGGTATATTTATTTATACTACTTATGCTATGTATTCATATGACTCCAACTTAATTTAATAATTAATATATAATTTTCATGTTACTACAGATAAATTTTGCAAAATGGGAACCTTGGCATGGAAAATTTGGGCTTTATTACCCATGGGGAAAGTACCTTCAACTTGGTGACCACCTTAGAGAATTGGCTTCCTCTATCATTTCCTTGACAAGTTGTCTCCAATACTCTAAACAGGTATACATCGTGAGCATTAATTAATTGCATAATATATATAAATTTACAATATGGTTTTTCAAATACATATCAAATTATGTATTAGTATCAGGTACATCTAATTGTTATGTACATTTGGTACTTTATACACAAAAGTTTTTTCATCATTACAACAACTAATGTGTTCTGTTTTAAATGTATGCAACTGTAAATGGGTGCCTATTCTGTAATGTATGCAACTGTTTAGTAATATAAATTTCTGTCAAAATTAATTTTTAACTGGGTATATATTGTTATAACAAGAATCTGTTAATATGTAATATGTAAGATTATACATAGCCAAGTTTATGCAGTAATTTGAAACCCGAACATTGTTGTCAAACTTTGGTACTGTAAGTTTTTTTTATTTTTTTTTATTTTTGCTAAACGTATGTTTTAGTTTTTTCATGTGGTGCTATTTTAGTTTTTTTTTTCTTTACTACTGAAAGAGAGTCATGATGCTATCTTGATCTTGGTCTCAGTATGGTCTTGATCTTGGTCTCTGTTTTATTATGATTTATTTTTGTGGAGCAACAAATAATATTAATATGATTGAATTATATAAATTCATATTTAACTGAAAGTGAGCTCCCCAACTAGTCTTCTAGTTATGCTTACTGAGAAAATTGTTTTGGTTGCAGGAAAAATATTTTGACGGGTTGGAGACTGGAGACTTGAGCTTATTCCTCATTGTGGAAATTTTGGTAAACCCAGAATTTGCAGTGTATAAAGTTTACAACCAAATAATTGAGATCATTGATTCTTCATCACTTGAAGTCTTATTTCTCAGCACAAGATTATTCAAGTTATTTTTCAGCACAAATAATTTAAGAGGTGTTTTTGGGTAGAGTAATGGATAAGATGAAGATGATGGTTTTTAGTGGAAATGTAGGACAAAAGAGTTTAGTTTTCCAAACAAGAAGTAGTTTGGGACATGGCCTTTCTTGATGCAGTACAAGACAAACCATACTGTGCTAGTTTAGTGCTAGTTCCAGAACTTCAAGCAATACTAGAAGAATTATAGCTAGTGAAGACATATGAATTAAAATGTAGCAATTTTTTTACTCTTTTTAACTGTGCAAGCTGTAATTGGTCTGAAAGAAATTCTCACACCTACAAGGATTATTGTAGCTGCCATTAAATTCTCACACCTAACTAACTAGCTTATTGTAATTACAGCTTGATGTTTGTATTTTGTGTAAGCTATACTATAATGGAGTTCTTTAAATAGAAGAAAATCAACACATTGGAAAGAGACTAAAGATTACAACTAAGAGATCACAATCACAAACTAAACCCATCATTATATAGACAAACCTTGTTCTTTCTTTAAAGGCATAGCTGAAAAAGTTGCAGAAAAATATTTATAATATTTATGTGAGTATATAAGCTTAGTTAGTAGTTTATGTGATAGAATTTCATTTGACATGGCTAATAGTGTAAATTTTTTTCCCTTTTGTTTTTGAGATCTAAAGTGTTGTCAAGTAGTTGGGGAACTCATGGCGCAAAATCATTTAATCAAACATAGATAGTATTTTAAATGTGCATTAGGTATTTTATTGAAGCATTTAATCAAACACATAAAAGGCATGAGTGCATCCATTAATGACTAGATGCTTCTACCAACATTAAAATTCCTATAAGAGATAAAACTTGAATAGAAACTAAACAAAAAGGTGAATATAAAAGATAAAAAACTTCTCACACACCTGAAATGATGAGATTAGAGAGTGAAGAGTTGTAGTCTAAAAATTGGCATCAAAAAGGAAGAGCAAGGTGTTGCACATCAAATTTTATATCTAGAAGAAAAACAACATTTGCATATATAAGAATTTGTATAGCTCACCTAATCATTAATGTGGCAATGATACCCAAAATCTTGGGACCAAAAAAATTGAAAAATATTGAAAGTTTTCATATTATAAACTTACATGGCTGGTGTTGATGAGTGAGAAATGAAAGAGTAGCTACTAGGAGTTGAAGGAAAAATGAATATAGAGGAAATCATTAACTTGGCTGGTTGTGATGTGGGTTTAAGGAAGAGGCAAAGGGAATATGATAGGGTAAGGCATTTCATCAAAAACAACTAAAGTTTTTTTTTTTTTTTTGTCAAATATTTTGCTTAATTACTAAATTGGCTCCTATTTATCAAATAATTGATTTTTAAACTACATTTGTTGTCCAAAAAAAAAAATAAAAGACTAGAAAAAATTTATATATATTATTGGGATTCTATCTCTTTTTAATTTCTTTTTTTTTTCAACATATAAAATAAATAGTAAATAATAAAAACTTAAGTTGATTGAAAAAAATAAAATATTTTTTCAGTTTAATTTTCTAAAATAAATTTAAATTTAATTTTATATTTTTATTGAATTTTTAAGTAATATTATTATTTTTAAAATATGAATTTGTAAGTATAAATAAAATTAAATTTAAAAATATTTTGTCGTTGTAACATAAATGACCGAAAGAGAGATATTTTATCTACACTTTAAGTCTTAACAAAGTCTAAGCTTATCATCAAATCATGCATAAACTTTTTCTTATATTTAATCAAAATAGTAGAAGAAGTGAAAAAAATTATATTATTATAATGTATTAATTATGTAACAACACTAATAAAGAACAAAAACCATAATAAAATATTAGATTGGGAATAGAAATAAATGTTAACTAATATAGATATGAACACCAATATCATTGAAAAAGATAATAATGAGTCCAAAAAAATACAGTTTAGGATGGAGGTTTACCATTTTAATGATAAATTATGTTTTAGATTATTTTATTTAAGGAATTAAGTTTACCTAAAATGACATGTTTACCGTAATTTAAGATAGTGATTTACTATTTTAATGATAAATTAAGGCACCAAGTTTACCAAAATATAATAATAAAAACTTAAGTTGATTAAATAAAAACTTAAAATGAAAATTTTGAAATTTAAGCTAATTTTCAAAAAAAAAAAAAAAATTAAAATTAAGTAATTTCACAAAACCAAAAAAAAAAAAAATGAAAAACTTAAGGTGAACAATATGTTATTTATCTAATTTTAGAATAGTAGGTCACCATATTAATGATAAATTATATTTTTGAATTACTATCCCTTATGCACTTAATTTACTTAAGCATGTTGTTTACCTTACTTTAGAATGGGGGTTTACCATTTTAATGATAAATACATTTTGAATTACCTTATTTAAGTCACTAAATTTACCTAAAAAGACATGTTTACCATAATTTCAAGCAAACATTAACTTGCTGAATTTCTTAGTAATGCTAATAAGGCAATCCTATAGTATAATGTATTTTTCTCGATCTCACAAATGCACCAATTAGTTAGATAATAATTAAGGAACAAATGAGATATTGATTCATTAGCAGAACCACACATCATACAATTTTTATCAAGACAAATTTTATACTTCAAGAACCAGTCTTTAGTCTGAAGTTGCCCAAAGAGCGTAGCAAGCCAAAAAAATAAAATGATGCTTTGAGAAAAAAAAAATTACCTTGAGATAATGTAATATTTAATTGACAGAAATTGATTCAAATCTATTTGATTTTTTAATTTTTTTTAGTAATTCCACCAATTCGCTTCTAAAAGGTAAACATTATGAATCCACACCCATAAATAGAACTATAAAATTAAGTTTGATAGGATCAAACTTATTATAATGGATACAAAGAAAGTTGGGAAAATGAAATTGAACAATAAAATTAAAATGAGGCACTAAGTTTACCAAAATATAATAATAAAAGCTTAATCTAATTCCAAAAAAAAAAAAAAGCAAACTAAAAATTGTGTCATTTAACAACAAAGAATTTGTTTAGACAATGACTCCTAGAAAATAAATTATATTAAAGCATTCAAAATAAAAATTAATAATTTTTTGCAAAATTGCTATCTTGTATTACTCAATTGGTTTTAGTAAACCTTGAATGTCATTCAATCAAGTACCTATTCCAAAAGCATTCCTTAAGTATATAACAAAAAAAGGAAACTAATATTAAGAAACTATAAAATGGGTTAAAACTAAGAAGTTGTACTTTTGTTTTAGAATAACTAGAAAAAACACATATGAAGTATCAAAAAATTGATACTTGTTGAATGTTGAGTCTTTAGTGATCACGTTATCTTGCGCCCTTTGGTTTATTCAATGGCTCAAATGGAGAAATAAGATAGCGGCTTAAGGTTGTCTTCCTCTTTCTTTTACTACATAACACCTTCAATGTTTCACACAACGGCTCATTTTCATTTTCCGAAAATGATTGAGATAAAAGATTGAAGGTTGGAATATCATCATCGCTCTCAATTATTGCTTTTCCACTTTCGTTTGCCTCTACAACTTCTTTATCTTCATCATTGACATGATCCATGCTTCTAGATCCCTCATTTGCTTCCTTGTCTTGTTGTCCTTCTTTCATTTGATGAATTTTTACATTAGAATCCTACAATTGAAAATAAGATACATGTCATTGTTATTTGATAGATAAAATTATAAAACATAACATAATGAAATATGGTCATTTTGTAAATACTATACATACTTGCAAAAATATAAGAAAACTTTGATAAGAGAATATTCAAATTGAGTTAGATTCAAAAAAATTACCTGTAAAATCTCTGCAACATTAGGATGACAATCTGGACTGCTAAAAACAGTATTACTAGATTTCAATTCATTTGTGCACTCGTGAAAATTCCTTCGGGAAAAAGTGTTTTTACTTTCATTCAAAAAGACAAGATCTTCGCCGCTTTCTTTAGCATTCTCTTTTTCTTCACAAGTTCTCTTCTCTGCACCACCATTCTCCGCTAACCATAATACAAGTTTCTCAATATTTTTGAAACTTGTCTTCAACTCGAGAAGATCTGTAAAATATTGCATGAACACATCAACTTGTTTTCTCAGGGCAGCTATTTCATCTTTTAATCCACAATTCTCGTTTGTTATTTCAGTAATTTTTTCTCTGATTTCAGCATTTTCTTTCTTAATTTCGACATTTTCTTCTCTAATCTCAACATTTAATGCTTTAAGAGAAGCACTCTCTTTCATTAAATCCTGCAAACATATAAGAGGCAAAACACAAAATCTTTTATAAATTTGTAAATAGTATGAAAAGACTAAAAAATAATAATATATGAAATAAGAATATAAAAATAATACCTTTAACAAAATGGTGTGTTCATCTTTATTCATTTTTAGACTAGAAGAATGATGATTTACTTCAATCTCTTTTTGCAAATTTGTCCTTCTATCATTCATTATTGGACTAGAAGAGTCGTGATTTAATCCAATTTGCTCAGCGTTTGTACTTCTATTATCATCCACAGGAGCCAAAGGAACACAAGTAATCTATGATCAACGATATAAGAATAAATTTTTCAATGACTAAAAATGAAGTAGTAGCAACTTGTAGTAGTAAGCAGAAAAAAAAAAAAGAATCAAACAGAAGTATATTGTCACTTTATGTTGTTTCCCTCTCTGTGAGATTCCTAATATGGAAAGAACCAATCAATCAAAATTCTTACTAGAATGAAATCTAACAATGCCCACCATAAAATTATATCACAATAGGAAAAGGAAAGCATTTTTGTCAATGGTGGGAGTGAGGAGAGGCCCCAATCACATCATGTGTGTCTCTTTTTCTTTTTAGTTGTTCATATAATTGGAGTCAAGGAAGGCACTAAGTCAAAAATATAAATATTTTATGTATAAAGCAAGTAGTTATTACATTCATATTATGCTGATTCTAAGCTAAAGTGACATTATTAAATGAGTGGTAACAACTAAGTAGAGCACATATAAATTAAGGAGCCCAAACATTTGATGACATAAGATGTGATATGGGTTTTATCAAAAAAATCAAAAGTGGTGTATATAACATAATTTCATTGTATTCATTATTTAAAAAAAAACTTGTAGTTTAAACAAATTTGTGAAATGATAAATTAAGCCACAAAATTAATCTTCGAGGTACTAGACCACTAACAACAAGTGTGTAGATTTTTATTGGATATTTTAACTTGAATTGGGTCTTTATTTTATGTTGTTATAAATTGAGAAACCAAAAAAACAACAAACAAACAAATAAAATTTTTCCATAAAACCCCAAAATAATGTATGAAATTGAACATAAGTAATTTAAGATCAAAGATAGAAGATTAATATCATATGAAAAAAAAAACATGAAATTGAAAATAAAACAATTAATAATTGCAAAAAGAACATAGACAATATAAGAATACACACCTTATTTTTTCCGAAAACTTCTTTCCAAATTGTTTTCAAGCGTGAGCTACGTTGCAAGTTGGTCATCTTCCAGTTTAAAATTTTAGGAATGTTATTTCCAACCTTAATTGCAAAAGATGAACCTAAACTTGGAAGAATTTCAAAGCCCCAAACTTGAAAAGCTAACGGGAATCCACATATCTCATATCCCGTTTTTCGGCGATTCAAAACAGTAGAAAGACTGTTAACTGTGTCATTGAAAGAACGACGACCCCAAGGATACTTTTCAAACATTTGTTCATCATCAACCAACTTCATAACAAAATTGTCTACATGACATTGGCCACGCTTACTTTGTAAAATATTCTGCACAATGAAAACCTTTGTCAATTTTACAACATCATCATCATCATCAATTCGGGTTTTCATAAGACATTCTGCCAACTCTTTTCTGCTAATGGATTCATTGCCAGAAAAGTACTTGTTGAGTAATCGATTTGGGTGCTCAATGATATCAGAATCTGGGGGAAATTCATTGCAATTCAACCCTGTAATGATGCCAAACTCAACAATACTGAACTTCACTTTGTTGCTGTTAAAACTTAATTGAAGCTCATTCCCATTAGAATTGCACTCTTGATGAAGTAAGAGAGAGTGCATAATCATTTGTGCTGGTTTGAGAGATTCATCCAAATCAAAAAGATACCCAAAACATGACTCTCTCAACTTTTGTAGCTGTAAATCGCTTAGAAACTCTTTTATACAATTAAAACCGTGCCAATGACATGTAACATGGATGCGAGAATCATCAGAAGAAAATTTTTCAGGACCTACATCCTACATATAAAGCAAACATTGAAAAACAACTCAGATCAGAAAAAAGGAAAAAAAAAAGGTTTAAAAGAACTATTAGCATCAATTACAACATACATTAGAAACTACACCTACCAATTACAATAACAATTTCAAAGGTTTATGTATCAGCTTACTAAATATAAAGTGCAAAAAATAAAAGTCAAAATAAGTCTGCAAGGCAATTAACATATGTTTTTGTACATAATTACTAATGCATATTCATCTAATTTTTAGTGCACATATACAAAGCAAGAAAAAAAGAATCAATATTTCTTCAAACACATAAAATACATTAAGTATAATAAATTTTAATTTATAAAAAAAAAATATACCTGAAAAACAACATTCTTTTTTCCACCACGATGACGACTTGATGAAGCTCTTTGCGCTTTCTTCATAGGTGATACTTTCGTCATATCTATAACAATAAGACAAAACACAATACTTAAGGCTAGCAATAACAATAACAACATATATGCTTATGCTTGTGGTGCTCAACACCCATGCAACTTCCCCAACACTTTTCTTGAAAAGTTATTTGTGTTATATCAATGTCTTTAAGCAAAGCAATATGTGACAATGTTGGAGAAGTTGAAAAAAAAAAAAAGAGAAAACTTAATAAAAAATTTTTTTGATGGTGCTCAATCATCGTGACAAATGAGCGTAAAAGGAACTACTACTATATTATTATGAGTCTTTAAGCAACTAAACAAGTTGGAAAAGATATAGCATATACTATTGTTTAAAAGCAATTATTTTTTTACCATGAAACTCTAATTGTAGGTTCAAAATTAAAAAACAAAATTAACTTGCTACGCTGCAATAGAACAGCTTCACGACTTTAAAATTGTCCTCGTTAATTGATACTGAGCTGAGTTGTTTTAGCACAGTCTTCTTTGGAGACTTACTAATGATATAAAATACAATACTGGATTGAAAAATTAGTACTAACCATTACTAGTCAACAAACAAATAAAATAATTATGGTCATATTGAGAGTTTCTTTACAGAGCCTAATTGGTATAATTATGGTCCTTTAGAAATTCTTATGAAGCAAGATAGCATGAAATAGCTTCCTCACAACACACACAGTAATCTGAGTTATCTGTCATAATAGGTCAAAAAATAAATACATAAGAAATAAGTAGCATGATTTCAAACGAATTAACTTTTGCACCCCAGTATCAACACTGCACAACACATCAAGATCCAAAAGGTTCAGTATTATCAGTGGTTTCTTAGTTTATAAATAAAATAAACTTAAGAGAAGGTAGAGCCTCATATGCAAACCTCCATGAAATACAGCAGAATGATCAAATGTCTCTTTTAAGAAAACTAATCAATTTGTGTGCAAATCATTAACAAAATCATGCAATGACAGAAAAGAAGATAAATTATATTTAACAAAGAAAAGAACAGTAACATGTATTTTTCAAATTCACCAGAGTAATTTATAAGCATTAAAGGGAAAACTTCTATCCATTTTCTTACAGTGCAGCAAGTTGCTGGAGAAAATACTAATCACATTCTACAGCTATATGAAAAATTTCAAGGCAAAGATATTTGCTGTCATCTAAGCAAATGTTCATCATTTGATATATGGAGTGAAAGTTGTACACTGTGTGTCTCGTATGTGTCCATTAGCTAACAAAGTGGCTAAACAAATATGAAGAAAATAACAAGAGGGTAATTACTTTGCTAAGCTACAATCTTAGTAATATATATAAATGAGTTAATTGTGTTTGATTACCTAACTAACTAGCTTATTGTAATTACAGATTGATGTTTGTATTTTGTGTAAGCTATACTATAATGGAGTTATTTAAATAGAAGAAAATCAACACATTGCAAAGAGACTAAAGATTACAACTAAGAGATCACAATCACAAACTAAACCCATCATTATATAGACAAACCATGTTCTTTCTTTAAAGGCATAGCTGAAAAAGTTGCAGAAAAATATTTATAATATTTATGTGAGTATATAAGCTTAGTTAGTAGTTTATGTGATAGAATTTCATTTGACATGGCTAATAGTGTAAATTTTTTTCCCTTTTGTTTTTGAGATCTAAAGTGTTGTCAAGTAGTTGGGGAACTCATGGTGCAAAATCATTTAATCAAACATAGATAGTATTTTAAATGTGCATTAGGTATTTTATTGAGGCATTTAATCAAACACATAAAAGGCATGAGTGCATCCATTAATGACTAGATGCTTCTACCAACATTAAAATTCCTATAAGAGATGAAACTTGAATAGAAACTAAACAAAAAGGTGAATATAAAAGATAAAAAACTTTTCACACACCTGAAATGATGAGATTAGAGAGTGAAGAGTTGTAGTCTAAAAATTGGCATCAAAAAGGAAGAGCAAGGTGTTGCACATCAAATTTTATATCTAGAAGAAAAACAACATTTGCATATATAAGAATTTGTATAGCTCACCTAATCATTAATGTGGCAATGATACCCAAAATCTTGAGACCAAAAAAATTGAAAAATATTGAAAGTTGCATATTGCCTAAGTCTTCTTCTACCACAACTTTCAGTTGCATAAGTTGCATATTGGGACCAAAAGAGACTAAAGATTACAACTAAGAGATCACAATCACAAACTAAACCCATCATTATATAGACACAACAACACCCAACGAATAATGTTGCATATTGCCTAAGTCTTCTTCTACCACAACTTTCAGTTGAAAATTTTGACCAATATAAATCTGTAATAAGGGAAGATAGGCATAATAATGAGGGGATGGTTGATAAAGAAAATCAAATGTTTGAGTAATAATTACTGAACTACATTATAACCAATAATCAAACAATGGAAGGGGTAAGAGGAAAGGAGGCACAAACTTAAAAGATAATTCAGAGGATATAAAATGGAAATGAAATTTACCTAACTTTGATATTGCAGAAAGGATGATGCAGAGGTACGAAATCGCCGGTGGTGGAAGGGGCTGGCGACGAAGGAGGAGGGCTGAAATCGTAGGGTGGAAGGGGCTGGCGATGTTGAATGGAGGAATGAAAGTGGTGAGGAATGGCTACTGTTCTGGTGAGGAAGGTTATTAGAGAGGGTATATTGGGAATGTGACAAATAAATGAAGGTATAAATAAAATAGATAGATAAGGAAGGCAAAAATGAAAGTAGTTAACCCAAAATGGGTATAGGATGCAATTTCCTCTTTATTTTTAGAATTATAAATCTATTTATATAATGAAACACGGTTAAAAATTTACTGATTAATGTTGTCGAGTGAATTTCGCAACACCAAACTATATAGTATTACTAATAATCAATAAGAAATTTAGGTGAAAAGACAAATGCGAGTATTCAATCTAGAATGGCGAGTACTCGACTGGAAATGAGAAACAATCAACGAAGGCTAGAAAATAACAATTAAACAGAGAATTATAGTGGTTCAGTTAGATTATGATCTGCTTAGTCCACTGTAGCAAGAGATTTGTAGGTGCCATTTCATGGTGGATCACCCCTTTATATACAAAGCAGGTGTCCAATCGGTTACACACGGATCACATTCATTGTTAATCCATTATTTACATATTTAATTACAATAATTAAACCCAAGCAACGTTAACATTAATAAATGAACGACAGTTACTAAGTCCATCAACGTATGCGTCTCTCTCATCTGCGAGTTGACCGTTCATTTTCGTTGTTGAGCTCGCAGGGTCATCCAGTACGTTTGGAACGTCTGCGCCCTTAGGTAATCGCCTCTTGCTCAACATCGCATGTCAAGCTGATAGAACCTAGACATGCGAGTCTATATCGGTTTATCAAGGCTATTGGGTCGTTGGGACCAAATCACACCATAGAGAGTTGATCTCTATGCTTTCGCAGAAGTATAGAGAGGATACTCACATATGTCCTGACACATGCGAGTTGGATCCATCCTGTATAATGCGAGTTAAAGTTATGCGATCTGACTTAGGTCGTACTCGTAGTATCTCACTGGTTTTATCCTGGGCGAGGTCTAAACTTCGAGAAGTCTCTCATGGACATTTCAGCTTTCAATGGAAATCTGAATATACGTGTCCTTTAAATAGGAGTCTGTTCTCGAGTTTCTAGGTGAGAGAAATCTCACTACAACACATGCCCCTAGTTTCGCGATGTGACAGGTGCGGTCACAGAGGGAAACTATTGCTCGAGAGACAGGTGAAGGGTTGTCACGAGGAGGTGACCTTTTGGTTGTCCCATCGAGGTTTTCGAAAAATGACGACTGTAATTATTACTTTTTATTGCATTTATGGCCCCACGTCACAAAACTCCTCGGTTTTCGTGTAGGCGTGGCCATCGTTGGCCGTTGGATTGGGCGACCTTAGGCATTCTGGCTACCACGTGTCATGATCCCAATTAATGAGGGATATGGGTATTTAAACCCTTTGATACGAATCAAATCCTCCATTTTCCCCTCTTGTTTCTTAACTTCCTTCTTCCCTCCCTTACAGAGACTTCAAAACCATTTTCATCTTTTGCCCAGATTTCTACCGTTCTTTTCTAAAATATCCTCAATCTCAGAAGTGATCGAGAGCAATCGCAGGAACAACTTGCCAAAACGAAAGGTTGGCTTCGAGTCTCACTGTATTTTTTGTTTTCTGTGTTTGAGAAAGAATGTTTTTCTGGGTTTTGGTATTTTGAAGTTCTTTAGGAATGTATGTTTGTAAGGGATATGTATGAGGTTACGTTTTTTGGGTAAAAAACTGGGTAATCTTATGAAAAATGACCTGTAAATTGGAATAACTGCATACTGTGTAAGAAATATTTAAATAGGCACTGTTTCATACTTTGAATACTCGCGGGTATTCGGATGAACAGTTTGAATACTCGCACACTGACAGAACTTATTTACTTCTGATTATTGGCTAGATCTTTTAGGATTTTATATGCTGTGAGTTGAATTGCTAGAGTATTAATTGCTTTTCCAAATGGTGGGTGTGTCACAGTATTCTAATGGTCATATACGCGGTTATATGCCCCTTGAGATACTGTGATACACCCAGCCATTTGCGACATGCGTTAATATTCAAATGAGTGTACTCCTTGGCTAATAGGTAGTCTCGGAACGGTGGGAGTAACTCAGTAATTTCAGGGTCATGCTTGAGAGCGCATGCCCCTTGAGTAACTAAGTTTTTCCCAGCCGTTTCTGGAGGTATATCGCTTGGCCCAGAATGTGTGACTTATTCGCATCTCTACTTGCATATGGATGGGGTGGTCAGTATTTGTAAGGATGCTGACCATTCTATCAAGTGCGACTTTATAGTTTTAATGCGGGTGAGATCACTTATTTTTTTTTCACACATTCATCACGCTGAAAAGATCTTCTATCTTTCAGAGGAGCGACCTGTCGGATAGCCAACTGCTCGGCTTGGGAGGCCATGCATTCGATGGCGACGATGACCAGGAGAAAGACAGTTTTCTCCCAGCTTCGATTTCAGAAGAGGAGGTCGCACCAATAGAGCTAGGCCCGATGTCCTCTATAGACATCGAAAGAATGGTGCAGGAACTCGCCGAACTTGGGACCATCGATATTCGAGACAGCGAGTCTACGATGTCGGCTCGCGACTACCTTATTCATTTGAGGCATGCTCCTGACGTCGAGGTCGAGGAGATGGACGATGACTGGACGGCCCCAGCTCGCAAATCAGGCGAGGATGAAGAAGAGGCGGAAGGGAGTGGGACAGACTTGGTTGATGACGCCCAGCTGAACGAGCCCTTCGCGTGCAAGGATCTGATTTCGAGGGTTACCAAATCAGACTTCACTACCTTTACGAGGTTAAACCTGCTGCGACTTGCGTTTCAGCGACCTAAACCGACCCAGAGGGCGCACCTTCCTTTTACTAATCCTGCGATTATTCCCACAGAGGATGTGGTAATCTCAATACCCATTCTCCGATGTGGGGTATCAGTCCCTTTCCATCCCTTCATCGCAGCCATCCTTAAACGGTATGATGTATCACCTTTCCAACTAACTCCAAATAGTTATCGCACTGCCCTGGCCTTTTACGCGATGTATATGGAGTACGTTCATAGGGCTCCCTCGGTAGAAGAGTTCAGCTACTTCTACGATATAAAAAGTGTAGGCCTTTATAACGGTTTCTACTGCTTTAGCAAATGGGCGACTTCTGAAATCAATGGAGTAGAAGGAATGGTGTCGAATATGGGAGACTGGAAATCAAAATGGTTCTACATCTTCAAAGTCCCTGGGATTAGGACTGATTTTAATCGCAGACCTAGTACGTCGCGTGTTTTCTAACTTAGGCATTTTCTGCATTACTTTGAGTTTTTATGCTAATTCACTCTTTTTGTTTTCGCAGATAGACCAGCTCGCCCTGCACTTGACGCAACTCGCAGACAGACAGCTGAAATTCTCGGGAGCCTTCCGGTACAAGATCGCGACTGGCGATTATTGTGTACGACTGCCAAGCTGCGAGAACACCAGCTGATTCCAGAGAACGCCAGTCTTCAAAGGGAGCCAGTATACAAGGAACCATCTGAGAGACAACAAGAGCGGATAGACAAACGCCTCTCCAAGCAAACTTCTCGACCAGTCTCAGGTAATTTATCTCATGCTATAAACTGGTGCCTTGAAACTTATTCATACTTATCTTTTATTTATCTTCGCAGAGATGACTTTTTTGAAGTCCGCGCCCATCCTTAAAATCAAGCCAAAGAGTGGAACAGCGACGACATCGCCCGTTATCGCCCAAAAGAGGAAGAGCGATGTTGTAACTACTCTTGGCGCAGATTCTTCCAAGAAGCTGGCTAAGACCACGCAGGACAAGGGGAAGAAAGTCATGATCGAGCCAACTATCTGAGCCCGCAATTTTCTGGCTATGCACGAGAAGTTCGTGGGTGAGGAGTTCATATCCAAGGCGGAGAAGATCCCTTCTGAGGAGCTTTTTCCGCGTTCTGTGGAGTGGCTTCGCAGTCGATGACTCTGTTCATGAAAGCTGTTGCCGCTGGTTCTAAGGAAGCTGACTCGCTGAAGAGGCACAATGCCCAGCTCCAGGAGAACATGAAGAGACTGAAACAAGAGGCGGCTAGAAAGGACAAAGAGCTTGAAGACCTTCGCAAGTCTAAGGAGCAGGCTGAGCTCGAGGCCAAGAACTCTCAGGCGAAGATCGAGGAGATGGCTTGCGTCTTAGAGGTCGAGAAGGAGAATGGGAAGAAACAGTATGATCAGGCAGTTTCTGATTATATTTACACCACTCTTTCTAAAATCCCAGACTTTGACTTCTCTATCCTCGGAGCAGAAGCCGCTGAGATGGCCGAGGCTTTTCGCGCCATGTCGCCTACTCAAACTCAAGGTGGTGGAGGGAATCTTCGTGAGGAGGCTGAGGTTGCGGATGCTGAGGAAGTCGAGAACGAAGCCGTTAGCAGAGTCGCGGATGAAACTGCTCCTGCTGCTCCAGATGCTTGACTTTTCTCTTCTATGTTTAAACTGTTATGCTTTTTGAATTTACTAGTTTAGTTCATATGCGGTACAGGGGTACTCGCACTTTGTACTCAGACAAATTTGCAATTTACTTTGGACAAATTTATATCCTCGCGGGGATAATTATCCTTTAACATTTTCGCAGTACACGGGTACTCGCGTTTTTAATATATATATGCGACTTTAATTACAGCTTGGTGTAATAAGTAGAAATATTTACAAGTCTTGACAAAATTTGAAAATTTAACAAACATGAGGCATTTCCTTTATATAATCAATAGTACATTCTGGCATATATACCCCCCTATACTTAGGATTTTTTTTTATGAAAAATGTCTAAGTATAAGTACAAGAGCAAACATAGTTTAATAATGCGAGTACTATTGATAATATAATTTTAAACTCTCGCCATTCCTAGCTCGTGGAATCGCAGTACCATCGAGTGCTGCGAGTTGGTATGTGGCGTCACCAATTTTTTTCGCGATGAGATATGGTCCTTCCCAATTATCTCCAAAGACCCCATGTGTTGGGTTCTTGGTATTTGGCATTACCCTTCTAAGGACCAAGTGTCCTGCTCGCAGGACCTTTACTTTCACTTTGGAGTTAAAGTATCTTGCAGTTCGCTGCTGGTAAGCCGCATTTTTTAAGTGCGCTTGATCACGTTTTTCCTCCAGAAGATCAAGGCAGAGTAACTGCTTCTCGTCGTTCTGCGAGATGTTGAAAACATCTCTGCGTAGGGAACCTGCCCCGATTTCAACTGGCAACATGGCCTCGCACCCGTAAGAAAGTGAGAAGGGTGTTTCGCCAGTTGTAGATCGAGGAGTTGTATTATAAGACCATAGGACTTGCGGTAACTCGTCTGGTCAAGCCCCTTTGCGATCTTCTAGTTTCCCTTTAATGGTGTGTTTTATTATTTTGTTAACAGCTTCAGTCTGTCCATTGCTTTGCGGGTAAGCAACCGCGGAGAATACCTTTTTGATTCCCAAATTGTTGCATAGTTGTCGCATCTCTTTACAATCAAACTGTCTTCCATTGTCTGAGATGAGCTTGTATGGAATACCAAAGCGACAAATTATGGATGTATAGACAAACTCGCGCAATTTTGTTGCTGTGATGGTTGCGAGTGCTTTGGCTTCGGCCCATTTCGTGAAGTAATCTACTGCGACTACCGCATATTTGACTCCACCTTTCCCTTTAGGTAACTCGCCGATTAAGTCAATCCCCCATACTGCAAAGGGCCATGGACTTGTGATAGAATGGAGGTTACTTGGAGGTTGGTGGGTATATGTGGCTATTCGCTGGCACCTGTCACACTTCTTCGCAAATGCGAGAGCATCTTGTCGCAATGTTGGCCAGTAATACCCTTGTCGCATGATTTTTAACGCAAGGGAGTTACCTCCGGTATGATTGCCACAAATCCCCCCGTGTACCTCGCGAAGTATATAACCACAATCTTCCCCGCTGATGCATTTGAGTAGAGGTTGACTAAAACTTCTGTGATACAACCTTTGGTCATATATTACATAACGGGCGGCTCGCTGTCGCAGCTTTCTGGGTTCTATTTAGTCATCAGGCAAGAGCCCCTTTTCCAGATATGCGACGATAGGAGTCATCCAGGTGATCTCCTGAACGGTATCTATTTCCATGATCTCTTCTTGATTTATAGTTGGGTGAGCCAATACATCTACCGGAATTACATCGAGCAATACGGCTTCTCTAGTTGAGGCCAAACGGGCCAGTGCGTCTGCATGTGAATTTTGAGCACGCGGTACTCGAGACACAGTTACTTTTTTGAATTTCTGCATTAGTTCGCATACAATGGCTAAATATTTAACCAATCTCTCGCCTCTTGCCAGATATTCTCTATTCACCTGGCATACCACGATTTGTGAGTCGCTAAAAGCCTGAAGGTATTCGACTTTCATTTCGAGAGCGAGTTTCAATCCTGCGATTAATGCTTCATACTCGTCTTCATTGTTAGATGCAGAAAATTCAAAACGTAAAGCAACGTGTACCTTAAAATTATTGGGACTGATTAACAAGATCCCACTACTAGAGCCTTCGCTATTTGAGGCTCCATCGACGTACAATGTCCACATCTCTCTGTTCGCTACAGCAATGTCGCTTCTATCTTCTATGAGTGCAACCTCGGTGCTGGGGAATTCAAGTATAAAATCTGCCAAGGCTTGCCCCTTGATCGCAGTTCTTGGTTTATACTTGATGTCGAACTGACTCAACTCCATCGCCCACTTCAACAATCTCCCCGATGCTTCTGGTTTTGCCAGAACTTGCCTTAAGGGGTAGTTCGTCAGAACTTCAATACTGTGACCTCGAAATAAGGTCGCAATTTTCTTGACGATGTTATCAAGGCAAATGCCAACTTCTCCATTTCGGGATAACGCGTCTCGGCATCCAGTAATCTCTTACTGACATAATACACCGGGTATTGACGTCCTTGGTCCTCGCGTACTAGTACCGAACTTATCGCATATTCTGACACTGCTAAATAGATGGACAGGACTTCACCAGTCATTGGCTTTGACAAGATCGGAGGTTGCCCCAAGTGTGTTTTTAAAGTTTGAAAGGCCTGCTCGCATTTTTCGGTCCAATGGAACTTTTTGTTGCCTTTCAAAATTTGAAAAAACTCCCTGCACTTATCAGAAGATCTGAATATAAAGCGGTTTAAAGCTGCGACTTTACCTGTGAGGCTTTGAACTTCCTTTGGCTTGGTTGGTGATGGCATTTCCACCAATGCCCTGATCTTCGCAGGATTGGCCTCTATTCCTCGCTGATTAACCATGAACCCAAGGAATTTCCCAGAGCCAACTCCAAAGACACATTTCAGAGGGTTTAGCCGCATCTTGTACCGTCGTAATATATCAAACATGGTCTGTAAGTGGGCAATATGATCCTTCGCATGTTGAGATTTTACGGGCATATCGTCAACATATACCTCCATGGTTTTCCCAATGAGATCTGCGAACATCATGTTCACTAGCCTTTGATAAGTCGCACATGCGTTTATTAAACCAAAAGGCATTACTTTGTAACAGTATAATCCTCGATCAGTAATGAACGAGGTATGTTCCTGGTCTGGTTCATACATCAGGATTTGAGTATATCCCGAGTATGCGTCCATGAAACTCAAGAGTTCGTGACCTGCAGTGGCATCAACAAGCTGGTCAATGCTAGGAAGGGGAAAGCTGTCTTTGGGAC
Source organism: Cannabis sativa (assembly GCF_029168945.1). Classification (NCBI taxonomy): domain Eukaryota; kingdom Viridiplantae; phylum Streptophyta; class Magnoliopsida; order Rosales; family Cannabaceae; genus Cannabis; species Cannabis sativa. The sequence goes on along the minus strand of NC_083608.1, from coordinate 10,102,062 downwards.
AGGCTTTGTTTAGATCTGTAAAGTCAACACATGTGCGCCATGAGCCATTAGGCTTAGGCACGAGTACGGGGTTCGCTAACCAGTTGGGGTAAAACGACTCCCGTATAAAGCCGCAGGCAAGGAGGCGGTCGACTTCTTCTTTTAGCGCTTGGTACCTCGCGGGGTCCATTTTGCGGCACTTTTGTCGGACACCTCGTACCTCGGGGTCAATGTTCAAGCGATGACACATGACTTGCGGAGATATCCCGACCATATCTGAGTGTTTCCAAGCAAAAACATCAAGATTTTGCTTTAAAAAAGTCGTTAATTGTTCTCGCAGCTGAAAATTTAATTTAGAACCAATTTTCAAAACTTTATTATTATCTACAGGATCTACAGGTACCTCAATAGTGTCTTCCGTGGCTTGGGCTGTGGCGGTGTGATCGAGGATTCTTGGATCCAAGTCTGGTTCATCTATGTGCAACACCTCCTCGATTCTGAGGATCTCCTGGCGAGGAGGTGGTGCCTCCAAAAAGTAGATAACATTTACCGTCCTTTTCTCTGCGAGTTTAACTGCTGTGTTGTAGCATTCCCACGAATCTGCTTGGACTCCCCGCATAGAACCTACTCCAGCGGGAGTAGGGAACTTCATTGTCAGATGATAGATCGAGGTTATGATCTTCATCTCCTTCAGGATCGGTCGACCAATTACGGCGTTATAGGCTGAGTACTGGTCGATTACTGCGAAGTCTGCCATTGACTCGGCTGTCACTGGGGCAGTTCGTTCCCAAAGTGATTGGGAGTTTGATCATTCCTTTTATTGTTATGACGTCGCCTGTAAAACTATAGATACTCGATGTCACAGGTCGCAGATCCTTCTCCTGCAACCCCATTTGTTTGAATGCTTGGAAATTCAACAGATTCACCGAACTCCCATTGTCGACGAGTATACGATGGACATTATCCCTGCCAATATTGGCGATTATGACTAGTGCATCGGAATGCGGGTGATGGACCCATCTCGCATCACTCTCCATAAAGGTGATGTCATCGCATTCTTTCTTGAAAAGTTTCTCGGGCCGCTCACTAAGATTGTTGACATTGGTGAACGACTTTTCTTTAGCTTCTCTGGCATATTGCTCTTGTGACTTACGAGAGTCCCCTGCGATATGGGGTCCTCCAATGATAGTTAGGATGTTGCGAGGTGTTCTGGAGCCACTCGCATTCTGGTTTTCTCCTTTGTCATCCGCTTGGGGATGACTTTCCTCGTTCTTCTTATACTTGTCGAACTTTCCTCTCCGAATTAGCTCCTCGATTTCATCCTTCAAGACCCAACATTCTAAGGTAGTATGACCAATGTCCTTGTGGTACTTACAGAATTTTTTAGGGTCTCTCCTGTCGCGATTTCCCCTGATGGGGGGCGGCTTCTTGAAGACTCCGTTTCTTTCTTCGATTGCGTAGATATGGTCTCGGGAGACTGCGAGTTCAGTATAGTTGACGAAACGAGGTCCACCTTTCCTTTTCGGCGAGGATTCCTTCTTTGGAGGAGACTTGGCCAACTTCGGACTTCGCTGTCTCCGCGGGCTATGTCTCCTTGGGCTTCGGCCCCTGGAGTTCTTCCCTTGGGGATCGCGAGATCGTGAACGCGGTACTGGTGACCGGCGTTTGTCTTTTCCCTTCTCTAACTCTGCCAGAGAATTCTCGATTCTCTTGTGGGGTTCGGCCATGGCGAAGAATTCGACTAAGGATTCAGGCCTTCGAGCTTGTAACTCCTTCCAAAAGTCGGTCCTCGGCAAGATACCTGTTATCAGCATGCAAACAAGCGAAGACTCGGGAGCCTTCTCGACTTTTGTTACTTCTGCATTAAAGCGTTTAAAATAGTCTTGTAAAGACTCACCAGGTTCTTGTTTGATGTTGGCCAAAGTCGTATAAGGTGGCCTATACGTCATTGTGGCCTGGAAATGTGTGAGGAATAAGTCGACGAAGGTTTCCCACGTCGATATCGACGCCTCAGGTAATTGGGTAAACCAATCGTGGGCATTTTCCTCGAGTGTTGCCGCAAGAATGCGGCACTTTGCAAGCTGTGGTACCTGATCCACTTCCATTATAGTATTGAATTTTTCAAGATAATCTATTGGGTTAGAAGTACCTTTATATTTGAGGGATTCAGATAGACGAAACCCCTTTGGAAGTTGAGCTTGTCGCACTTCTGTAGTGAAGGGCGAGGTACCATGCAACTTGTATATGGGCTTCCGTTGCTGCTCGAGCATTTTCAAAGCCTGCAGAAGCATGCTCTGGTCAATCCCTCCAGTCGCAGGAGTCGGGGCTGCTACGACTGCGGGAGTCGCAACTACTGCGGCGAGATTTGCTGGGACATTGATCCCAGTGGTCGTGATCGGCGCGGTAGGCGGGTTATTATAAGTGTTGGCACCCTGATCGTCCGCATGGGGATCACGGAGTGTCTTAGTATTACGTGAGGCGCGAGAGCATGCCCTAAAAACTGCGTTGAGGTGATCACGCAGATCACCCCAATGTACCTGGTAACGTCCTCCCTGTTGCGTCTGTACAGAGCCGGACCTTGTATATCTACTTGGAGTACGACCATGCGATGACAAAGAGGCTGATTCTACGTCGTTGTCTCTTGATGGTCGACTGCGAGGATTACGCAGTTCAGGGTCTTCATCAACTTGTGTGCTTTGGTTTGGATACCTTGCGGATTGATCCCTTGACGTTGGATGGTTCAGGTCCAAACCTTCAGGGTTGGTTCTCCGTTCCCTGCGTACACGGTTAGTATGACGTCTAGAAGTTGTTACCTGAGGGTTATCGGTGCGAAGAGCAGGAACTCGAGGAGGGCGTCGGGCTCGGTTTTGTCCATCTACTTCGGCCTGTAGCGCGCGCAGTTGATCCTGAATCGCAGTATATTGATCAGTGGTGAGTTGGACGATTCCCTCGGATACCACTGTCGGAGTGACAGGGGGAAAATGCATGGTTACTGGTGGTGTGGATGTGTCCCCGACTTGAGGGTCAGTCGTTTCTGGGAATAGGTTGAGAGGTTTGATATTGCTTCTTCCTACTCCACCGTTAATGACGTCCACAGGTGGCATTCCAGTTCCAGATAATGGTACGTTCATCATCCCAATGTTGATGGACCCGTTGTTAGCTCCTCCGTTTGTGTGATTTCCAGCCATGATGATATTTTTCTTTGAAATGAATAAAATCTTAGTCGATTCCCACAGACGGCGCCAAATGTTGTCGAGTGACTTTCGCAACACCAAATTATATAGTATTATTAATAATCAATAAGAAATTTAGGTAGAAAGACAAGTGCGAGTATTCAACCTAGAATGGCGAGTACTCGACTGGGAATGAGAAACAATCAACGAAGGCTAGAAAATAACAATTAGACAGAGAATTATAGTGGTTCAGTTAGATTATGATCTGCTTAGTCCGCTGTAGCAAGGGATTCGTAGGTGCCATTTCATGGTGGATCACCCCTTTATATACAAAGCAGATGTCCAATCGGTTACACAAGGATCACATTCATTGTTAATCCATTATTTACATATTGAATTACAATAATTAAACCCAAGTAACGTTAACATTAATAAATGAACGACAGTTACTAAGTCCATCAACGTATGCGTCTCCCGCATCTGCGAGTTGACCGTTCATGTTCCGTTGTTGAGCTCGCAGGGTCATCAGTACGTTTGGAATGTCTGCGCCTTTAGGTAATCGCCTCTTGCTCGACATCGCATGTCGAGCTGATAGAACCTAGACATGCGAGTCTATATCGGTTTATCAAGGCTATTGGGTCGTTGGGACCAAATCACACCATAGAGAGTTGATCTCTATGCTTTCGCAGAAGTATAGAGAGGATACTCACATATGTCCTGACTCATGCGAGTTGGATCCATCCTGTATAATGCGAGTTAAAGTTATGCGATCCGACTTAGGTCGTACTCGCAGTATCTCGCTGGTTTTATCCTGGGCGAGGTCTAAACTTCGAGAAGTCTCTCATGGACATTTCAGCTTTCAATAGAAATCTGAATATACGTGTCCTTTAAATAGGAGTCTGGTCTCGAGTTTCTAGGTGAGAGAAATCTCACTACAACAATTAAATTAGTAAACATGCCCTGCTTTGCGTGCGGCTATATATAAAAATTTTAAATTATATATATAAATATTAATTGATTAATAAAATCATATCAAATAATTTCAAACATACTTTATGTATTTACGTATAATTTTAAAAAAATATATATTTATTACAAAAATAAGAAATCTATATAGAGAACTCTTAAAAAAATTATCATACAATTTTTTATATAAAAAAAAATACAAAAAAAAAAAAAAATCTTCAAAACAATTTTCATCACCATAACTCACTTGGTCACTACTATATTTAAAATTAATGTCATTACATTATCTGACTTGTAGTCATCATTCAAATCACTTGTAGTAAAAAAAGATTAAGGAGAGAATTAAAAGTAAAATAAAGTAAAATAAAAGAAAAATTAAAAAATTAAGAAGACAATAAATAGAGAAATTTTTGCCGCCTTATACCAATTAATTACCTAATATTTAATTTTTTACTAATAAATTAATTAATATCAAATATAATTATTTTAAGTTAATTAATTATTATAATATACATTTCATTGATAACCATTTAAATTTTTAGTTTATTTTACCATAATTAATTGACATAATAATATTATTTAAAATATTTATTCAATATATCTATAACTATAAATATGTGTTTTGAATTCTAATTTATTAGATATTTATTTATCATAAAATATTATTTTAATTATATATAATATTAAAGATTAATGTCGTAAAATAATGAGAGACACATAAATTTGAGATTCTTGACCAAATAATTTATTAGAAATTTAAATAACTTAAAAAATAAAACCAAATATGAAAATGCTTGTGTAAATTTTCATATATTTTATTTTTACTAGGTGAATGTACGTGCCGAGCCACGTAGTGCTAGTTTCATTTAAGATTTGGGTCTTTTTAAGATTTTGAATGTATTTTATTTTTAAAGATTACAAATTTTTTGTTTGAAAAAATTAAATATCTATATTTGAAATATTATTTAATAATGTATTAAAAATAATATTAGTGTAATTATAAAATTGTAAATAAATTTATTATTGGAGTAGTAGATTATTCTATTTAGTTCTTTTTTAACATAGTATTGTAATGTAAGTTTATATCTATAAATATTCTGTTAAGTGTTAAAATTATATGAACATCTCTATTTATAAAGCTAAAAAGTGGGTCAATGACAGAAGTGGTATATCTGCAATCACACAAAGATAGAAGTGGTATTTCTGCTTCCTATGCTTATCCAGAGAAAACATTAGATAACGTGAGGTTAACTTTAATATATAAAGATTTTTCTTTTTTAAAAAATAAATAAAAAAAATTATTAATATTCTCCCAAGATAAGTTTGTTAGAGAGATATGTGGCTAAGATGATTTTTTTAATTTAAAAAGATATTATTAATATTTAAAAGATTGTTTAATTTTTTGGTTTAATTATTGGGTTTATTTGTTAACGCGAGATCAAACCTAATCGTTAAATTTAACAGAATATTCTTTTATTTTTAAGTATATTCTGTTAAACCAAAAAATGCCGTTAGATAGACACTTTTAATATATAAAGATATAGATGAATTTTGGTATTTCATCAAAGTCACCACTCACGTCATGTCGTTTTAGGCCAATTACATTTTTAGTTTTAGGCCAATTATATTTTTAGTTGGGAAATTTACATTGTATACTAACTTTTGCTATTTTCTTATAAAAATACTGCTAGGCGGTATTTTTTATATTTTTACTGTGTTTTTTTATAAGTTTCATACTGCAGTATACTGTGTTAAGTTTTCACTGGTGTTCTATTAGTGTTTTACTGGTGTTCTACTGTTGTTTTGAGTTGTTATGCTTTGTGTTTTACTGGTGTTTTATAAAAACACAGTATTTTTGAAAAGATTTTCGTGTGACAGTATTTTTGTAAAAGTTAACACAAATTCCATTATTTTTGTTTGTCTCCTTAAGAGTGTTTTTTTTTTTTTTTTTTTTTTTTTTTTTAATGTACTCTTAGTCATTCCAATTTTAAGTCAATTCATCAAAAGTTTTTCTTATAGTTTATCATGTTTTATAGTTATTGAGATAATGTACACAATGCACGTCAAAAGACTCTTATTTTCAATTACTTGGAATGCAAACACTTGGACTACATGATAACTCTTTGCAAGAAATTTTTTCACATTGGAAAAGAAAATAAAAAAAAAAATAATGGAGCAATGGAAAAAAAAAAAAATAACAACATATTATGCGTATAGATGACTATATTGGTAAATAAAGATGGAGAAAGAGTGAATAAATTAGTTATAATTAAAAAAAAAAATAAAGAAAAAGAACTAAAAACATATCATGTATATATCTGCTTTTTTTTGCTGTTGTTTTTGGTGCAGATTTTTTATCCTTTTTAAATTTTAATGATACACATTTTCATCAAACAAAAAAATAGTTATAATTAATAGTATATATATGATTAGTAATGTTTTAGGGTTTTATATAATAGTCTCTTTTTGTTTTGTTTTGTTTTAAGTAATTAATTAATTGTTATTATATGAAAAATAAATTAGTTATTATTATATGTTTGAAAAATAAATTAAGATACGATTTTGATTGATGGATACATTTGAACAATTATTCAAGTATTTTGCCATCACTTTATTTATATATTGATATTTTTTATTATTAAGATATATTATAAGTTTTTTAAAAAGATATTTTTAATTTAATTAAATAATTATTCAAAATAAACACCTAAACATATTCAAATTTAAATTTAAATTTAATGGTATTTTTTCACAAAATAAGAAAAAGAGAATATTTTTTTGCCAATAAATTAAAATGAGTATAATAAAAATAATGTGAAATCTATTAAAATGCCATATCAAGATAAAAAAAAAAAGAGAGAGAAAAAAAAGATATTTTCTTATATAGTTAGGGAGAAAAAAATTGAAATTTCAAAATCTATAAAACATGCTGAAATTGATCAAAATAATTCAAATTAGAGATCTTAACACAACAACAACAACAAAAATAATCTTATAACAATGTAGTGTTCATAATAAACTAAAAAAATAAGAATGGTATAAAAATATAGAGTTCGATAATAAGTTTTGGCTTTCATATATAATAAATAAAGAGAAAATTTTAGGACATTATTTTTTTCAAGTACAAAAAACAAATATTTAGTGCATTCTTCAATTATATAAGCGCAAAGAAAGAATATATTATCACATAATAATTAGGCAACAATGCATTATGAGCCTTTAAAACTCATAAAGTTTAAAAATTAATGGATTTGTTATAAAATAATATAAAATAATATAAAGTAGATGAAAAGAAAGAAGTAGAAGATGAAGAGAGAAAGAGAAAGTGAATGAGAATTTCTGAGTTGTTTATTCCAATGGGGTGAACCCCTATTTATACAAATACAAGAGTGAGATATTAAGAAACTAAGAAAAAGGGAAACTAAGGAAAAGAGGAATATTGATTACAATTAATGGTAATAAATAAAAGATTTGGACATCCACATAATTATTAATATTTATAACACTCCCCCTTGGATGTCCATAATAACTGCCTTATTAAAAATCTTGCTGAAAACTTGATCAAAGGAAAAAGAGTATAGTGTAAACTAACTCCCCCTCATTTAGGCATTTGTGGAGATCTTCTAATCGACAAATTTCGATCTTGTCTGCCGTCTTCTCAAATGTTGATGTTGGTAATAACTTTGTGAATAAGTTTGTAAGATTGACACTTGATTGAATATGTTGAACACCAATATGCATTTTCTTGAAGCGTATAAAGAAGAATTTCGTGAAATGTGTTCTAACTCTATCTCCTTCAATGTACCATCATTTTAGTTGAGCGATGCAAGCAGTATTATCCATAGAGAATTGCTTGGGTTGATACTTCTTTATTGAGTGCAATTCATATGTTTCCCAAATATGCTATGTCAATGATCTCACTCACACACATTCTCTACTTGCTTCATAAAATGCAAGTATGTTAACATGATTTATAGTTGCCTCGTTAAAAACCTTGCCAGAAAAACCCAGTGGGAAAAAATCTGAGCTAAGGGAAAAAGAGTACAATATATATTTCATATTCATAACTATTTGCAAGTTGCCTCGTTAAAAACCTTGCCAGGAAAACCCAGTGGGACAAAACCTGAGCTAAGGGAAAAAGAGTGCAACATGAATATGTCTCCCCCTCATGCACATATGATCCATAATTCTTTTGGTGATAATAAATCTCATAAGATTATTGTTATCACTTTTAAAATATCACAATATACAATCTTTGATCATATATTTTCTATAACTCTTCCAGAGTATGTATGGACTTCTAAATTATAGATGAGGGGTTCGTGGAACATTAATCTTTATCCAACTAATTGTATCATTCATGTGTATACACAATCTTGTTCATACTAAAATTTAACATTTCAAGTAGATATGAACATAACACATTAATGATAATATAAATTTTCGTTTGTGACAATGATGGTACTCCAAGACCATATATGTGTTCCATCTTTTTGTATGATCTTAATTTTCACATCAAATGATCATATATCTATAATTCTTAATACATATGAAGTACTTCAGGACTTCAATACTAATGAACAAACTTTATACATTTAATATTTCTCGATATACAAAAAGAAATAAAAGTTTGTTTTGCAATTAATCAAAAACTCTTCAAGAGTCTATCACAACGTATAATTTACGCATTTATACTGCATAGACAACCATACGTATTTTTCAAACAATAATTTACTTACATATCTTTATTTCATACAAAGATCTTTGTCATATAGTGCGCGCGACTTAGAATTTATATCACTTAAGACATGTATTAAATTCTTCTAGAATTTTTAGATAAGGCTTATTTCAAATTCTCACTATATTAGGAGCTCCAAATAAATAATCTTTTGTTGCAACTTTTATGTGACTCTTAACTCATAAAATATATTCCAGGCTATAATCAAATCATGATTATATTTTCTCAATATTTAAGCCTTACTTCAATCAATCTCATGTCTATGCAAACTTTGTACAACAATTCATTATGTACAAATACACATATGCAAATTTCTCATTAGAAATATTTATTTGCACACCCTACAGGTCTTACTTCACTTTATGTGAGTAAATTTGCCTGGACTGCGTCATAATATTTTGGCCAAAAATTAAAATGTATGTCGATAATTCTCGACAAATCTAATACAATGATCCTTGCTATCTCATGTTAGTTTATTGCATATGCACACATTCAATATTTATTGTCGACAAAAATTTCAATAAATGATAATTTCCTCCCATATTGACATAACTTATAGAGATCTCTTTAAATTACATATTTTTAAATATGTTTATCATTTATAGGTACCTATAACGAATCACTTCAGGGATTCAATTATGATTAAATGTGTTATGTCTAACTTCTCTTGGGAGTCTCTTCGAATACCGTTTTCATCACGGTTATCATTTTAATACTTTATAACATTAAGGTATCTCCATGAGTACCTCTAGATTTAACAACTTCAGGGCAAATCAAATGAACATTTACTAATAATTTCTATATTGTTCATTTACGCTTCAGGCGTTTTCAACTCATTCTATCTCAACTTTGAGTAATATTGATTTGCAGTTGGTATATATCATTTTGAACTATATCGTTCTTATATACTTTGTGCAAGGATCATTTTTCAAAAATTATCATCGATCCCAACTGCTTCTCTCCCCCTGATCGAGAGAATTTTAAGAAATTGTGATATCTAATAACATTAATATACCTGTAGGGATTTCAGTATATCACAATGCATCAATATTTATTTAAACTCATATATACTATATGACATTGAACTTCAGGTTCAATAAACTTCAGTTTCAAGTTCAATCCTTATGAACTTAATTCATTATTCTAAGAATGAGTCATACGTGTATAATTAGAAATACATAAATTTACACATTTTGTAAATGCATGATTATATAATCTTATCACATCGATAAGAAACTATGCAATAAAAATCTAACAATAGCTCAAGATTGTTAAGGAAATATAATTTAAATATTTTCTATGTGCAAATATATGCACATTCTTCTTTTGAGCCTTATAAATTAACAATGAGAAGAATCTTCTGGTTCTTCAACAAAATTTAGTAAAAATCTTTGACAATTTATTGCATATGATTGATCATGTCAAAATAATTCAATTCATGAACTTCAGGTTCACTATAATTTGTATTTCAATGAAACTTTCAAAATGTAATGTTAATTCATTACAACATAATCATTACAAGTTTCATTTTTATATACACTCTTCAGGAATCACTATCATCAATTCAATGATGTGTATAATTTAAAAGATACATGACAACTTCATCATGTTATTGTAATGGTCAAATAGATATAACCATAACATATCATTCATTTTTCCTGATATCTTTTTAACAAGTTGTCTAATTTATTTATAGACTATTCATCAGTCTAATTATCATGACTTGATATATTATATATTTAAATGTACAACAAGTACATATAATAAGTTATTTATTATCACTTTCATAACTAGATAAAAGTTACACATCTAGGTACATACAAAGACATTTTACTACTCAAAGTAGCAATTGTATGTAAGACTTCTTCAGGAAGCTTTTCAACTAATCATTTTGTGATTCTTTATCACTTTGATTATATTGGATCACTAACAAATATTAGTAAATTATATATCCACTTTTGGAAATATGCAAACTGAATTATATAGTAACTATATATTTACATATCATGTACCAACAATAGTTTGAAACTATTGATTTCAAGAAATAATAAAATATATATATTAATTTGCTTCTGGCATTACCAATATATGTGAAATCTATATTCTTTGAAATAGAATTTCATGCCTATTCATTCTCTTTAGGTAATGATATTTAAATATTCTAAATGTACAATAAGTTTGTACAATTCACATTCTATTAAATAATCAAGTATACTTTTATCTTGATTATAAGTGTGTCCGTACTACAGGTACGCGACTACTATTATTCAATCCCACACATGATATATAGATTTCATGCACTTTGATTGTGTGTGGTATTTCATCTTTTGGTTGTTTCCAATTTCTTCTGGAAATATTTGAGTAGCAAACAATGCCATTGATTATTTAAAATCATTACATTCACTTCGGGGAATGACGTTGAACAAGTAGAACATTATTATAAATTTCTTAAAAATTTATTACTTGTTCATATATAAAAAGAAATTACTCAACAATTTCTTTAACAATATTTCAACGAATATATGAATACAATTTTTGCATAATCTCCAAGCTGTATGCAAAATTTGATCTTTAATATATGTCACATGCAATAATTTCCAACATTGCAAGTAATAACAATGTATAGTAACATGACTAATACAAACAATCTTTAAAAGTATTCAATTCGTATCATTCTCTGCAGGGAATGATGAACAATAAATACATGTCTCATGTATTTAAATAATATTAGTCATGCTCACTGTTATTCTTATACTTTGATGTTTCAATGCAATTTTCTTAATATTCTTTTTATGTATTCAAAACCCACTATAAAATTGCATCAATAATAATCATTTTTAATGATTCTTTAGTTGTATTCACATAAATACAATCATTTTTTTTTTTGACAAATATAAAACATTTACTTCAGGAAATGTTTGTCAAAATGTATATCGATATTAGATTACTTTTCATTGTCCTCAAAGAATACAAGAACATATATATAAATATGTATTCATCTCTTTCATTATATATTCATCAACTATATAATGAATATTACGTTTGCATAATCTTCAGGATATATGCAAGATTTTATTGAGGACGCATAATCATCAGGATATATGCAATATTTTATCGAGGATGCATAATCTTCAGGATATATGCAATATTTTATCGATGATGCATAATCTTTAGGATATATGCAATATTTTATCGATGATACATAATCTTCTGGATATATGTATAATTTATATAGATTTTCTCTATCATATCATAGGCACACATATATTGTAAATATTATGAATGATAAGAACATTATATATATATATATGAAATCAATAATAAATATATAAAAATATATACATACATATATAATATATAGATATAGAGATAAAAAGAAGAAAAAAAACCAAATGATTCTTGAAATTGTTTCAGTCAGAGGAGTATATATATAAATATATATTTAGTGTATTTTGACTTTGAAACAATTCAAGAACTTTAACAAGATACTTACATTGGGACTTGGGCAGAGACTCATGCTTGAAGCTTGGGCAAAGACTCGTGCTGATAACGTGTTATAAAATAATATAAAATAATATAAAGTAGATGAAAAGAAAGAAGTAGAAGATGAAGAGAGAAAGAGAAAGTGAATGAGAATTTCTGAGTTGTTTATTCCAATGGGGTGAACCCCTATTTATACAAATACAAGAGTGAGATATTAAGAAACTAAGAAAAAGGGAAACTAAGGAAAAGAGGAATATTGATTACAATTAATGGTAATAAATAAAAGATTTGGACATCCACATAATTATTAATATTTATAACAGGATTATTATTATTATGAATTATCATGTAAGATTGTTAATTAAAAACACACACATATCAGTAGATAATTATTAGAATGAAAATTTTAAATCAAAATAAAAATTAGATAAAAAAGATTGAAAATTACATACCTTCATTAAACTTAACAACTGTCATCTATCTTAGAGGAACCAATTAGTAGAAGAAGTATGATAATCTTAGTTTTAAATAATTTTTAAAATTTAGGGTATATATTATCTAATCAATTAATATTTATGAACTTAATAAAAAATTAATATTATGAGAGAATTAAGAAAAGAATAAATTAAAATGTACATCAAACTAATTATAATGATGAAATTCATATCATTGTTTAATATGAATATGAATGAATTAATAGTAATTGTGTATATAAAAACTAATATACATATTGATGATGATGATAATGAATTGATGAAAGAGGAATTAACACAACATTAAAAGCATTGATAATAAGAAGGTAATAAAAATAAATAATATATAAGTAGAAATTTTCTCACCATTAGACCACTTCATATACATATTCTTGCAGGGAAAATATTTCGCCAAGTTGGACTGGCGACCAGTAAATCTATACATGTATAAAATTATAAAATGTTCCTCTGCCTATTTATTACTTATTTATAGTACTACTTATACTCATACATATAATAATATATACGGTAGGATTTTTATTTTTTAAGTGACTTTGGTTATTTTTTTAATTTTAAAAATAGTAATGAATATTTATAAACTTAATAAAAATTAATAAAATGAGAGAATAAATATGATTATTAAATATAAGATTAATGAATTAATTAAAAAATTAAGAAATTGAGAGAATTAATTCCTCATTGAAGCACTATAGAACTTGGAATTGAATACACTCTCAGTTATATAGAACGCTCTATATGTACCGCGATATAGATACGTTATGATTATCCATTGTTACAATCTTAATAGTCAAGGATTCTCTATAGATGATCTACACTGAATAGGGATAAATTTATCGTTCTACCCTTCAATGTATTTTATCCTTAAAACACTTAGCTACCTTTAAATGATATTTCAGTAAACTAATATAATTACTGAAATGAGATCTCAATCATTTATCTCTAATCAGCCAAGCTCGAAGGAAATCATCGTTTCACTTCTAAAAACTTATAGAAGCTATAGATTCCATATCTATGTTTAGCGCTCCCACTCAATTGTACTATCATGTTTTCAAAATGTACATATCACCCAGACCAAAAGGTAGGCTTAACTAACAAATCAGAGAACACAAATAACACTCTTGAGATCGAACCTATCTATGTCAGGATTAAGATCCATAGACCTAAGATCAACCATTGATATTGACTTAGAAAGATATAACGGTAAGTTTATGATATCTTATCTAAGATCAATATCGGTCCCTTCCAATGTATACTCCATACATCCGGTATTGGTAAATTTTGTCAATACCCTGGAAAGGACATAACACTTATCCAAGGTGTAAGTATACCTATCGCTGATTATCATGCCAGTCTAAATCCATTGAAATGACAAATCAGGAAATTCAACTTTTGAACATATAATCATGATTATATTCCACTGTGCTGACGACACTATAATCATGAACAAATACATATGTTTTGGACATAATAGAATTTATACATTAAATATAATCATGAAATAAATAAATCATGTGAACCATGCAACATAAAAGCAGTTTCTAATCTTTGTTAATTAGTAAATCTGATTATATTGAAACGAGTTTTATTTAGGACACTAAACCCTACATTAGGACCAATGGCTTGGAATGTGAATTTGGACTAAGTTTTATTAAATTATTACTATAGAAACCTAATTGTTCAAAAACTAAGTTCAATATCTTATATGTTTACTGACTTAGAAACAATAGAAAAACACACACAGTGATAAACTCAAGAAAAAGTATAGATATGGTAAGTTAGAATGTGCTAGAAATGCAAATGTGGCAACTTCATTTTGTTAGCATTGTGCATTAAGCTTATTTCTTTTGCTAAGCTCTGTTCAATTCATTGGAATTTCAGGTTAATAAAAGGCCCTCAACAGATTTCATGCAGAAAGTTCAAAAAGATGTTACTCCAAGCATGAGGGTAATTCTAATAGATTGGCTTGTAGAGGTAGCTAGCTTCAACAAGTTATAGATTGGTGTAGATTTGTGAAGTCTTATATATTGATAAAATGAGCATGCGGTTTTTTTACATTTTGTTATGATACATGTAAGATATAAAACTTTTAGCTATATGATCGTTACTTTTGGTGATACTTAGTTTTATTGATATACTTCATAGTTATATCAGTTTTTTAATATGACATGTAGAATACAATTTTTATGATCGTTATATAATTTTTTAAGTTACATGAAAAATCTTATCCTTATTATATTATAAATGTTATTGTTAGTCATATAAATATTATTTTTTTATAACATATAAATATTGTTATGAAAGTCAATTTAATATCTGAAAATGTAGGTGGGGAAAATTGTAAAGAAATTTGCAATTTTTCCCTACCTACAGCATTGTGTCATTTTATAGCCGACACAAAAAGTAAAAAAAATTGAGTAAAATTATGTGTCAAGGGTTAACCGACGTAATAATCTAATTAGCTTCGGTTACAATTTGAAGCTAAGTTTCTTGTTTCATTCCAAAACTGACGCTAATATAGCGTACTTTTTGCTTCAGTTCTCAACTGAAGCAAAAAAAATTTGCGTCGGTTTAGAAATGAAGCAAATAACTTGACTATTTGCGTCTATTTTTATTACGTCGGTTTACACAACCTACACAAAAAGTTTTTGTGTCATTTTACAACTGAAGCAAAAAGTCATTTTTGTAATAGTGAGGTATTATTGTAATTTTTTATTTGTAGACTGTATAATTGTTGAAAGAACAGATCTATTGTATTTTAGTAATATAGTTGTCTTTTTTGTATATTCTTTAAAAAAACTATTTATCATCACTTACAATGATATTATAAAAAGATTAAAAGGTAAAAAAAGGTAAATAGCGATAGTTACTTACATCATGTTTTTTTTCTTAAAAATAATGACCAATGTCATTGATAACTGAATAATATCATACAGGCTAAGAGACTATATACATTCCAAAGAATAAAATAATGAACAGTCATCTAGCCAAACAAGATGTTAATCCATCCGAAGAGCATGCACAACTAATCTATGTGCAGCCACATTGGCCGACCAAAGTACATAGATTAGGGACACTCCAGGAGAACTGGATAACAAACTTGTAATATTCTCTATCAATTATCCTAGATCACTGAAAAAAGAATGTTTCCTAGAAAAAGTAGACGCAATTGCTGAGGGGTAAGAATCAACAAGTACAACAAATTTTTAAGGAAAAAAAACTATCCAATGTCATCAAAATTGTTAGAAAATATGATTGAATGACCAGAAATCTGCATCTTCTACACCTAAATTTCCAGTTGATGCTTGTTCTACTCCCCCAAATGTTCCAAATAAAAATAAGATGATCCAACTACATAGAATACAAAAAAAAAAAAAAATTAGCAACTAATAAAAATTATTCAAAACTATTTCTATTGAGACTGAAAGTACCATACAAAAAAAAAACTTATCTGCTAAAAATGTTGTTCTCTAGCGAATGAAGCATATCATTTGAATTCTTAAAACTCGGAAATTTCTACTCCAATAACTCTTTAACTTCAATAAGTCAATATTTTTATAACTCTAATAACCAATAACTAAAGTACTCTAATAACCAAATATAAAAATTTCAATTTGAGACCACTAAAAAGGAGGAGAATGATGAATTTTAATTTGAAAGCAACTGTGTAATACTGCATATTAATTAACCCAAAAATAATAAATCAAGAGCATTTCAATTCCAATAAAGCTTGTAAGTAATTTGTACTATTACTTTGCTGATCAACGGAGAAAGTGCGAAAAAAGGGGGAAAAGTTTTGTAGAAGTAATGTTCACCAGAGGCATGGATTCCAACCATTTGAGATCTCAATTTCCTTTGCAAATCGTTTCCTCTAAAATACCCATTTCCAGGTATGCTTCCCTCTTTTTGCAATATATATATATACATTTATATATATATTTCTCTCTTGCTTTATAATGATAGAAATTTTACTACAAATCTTTTTCACTCAATTATATCATTCATATTTATTTATCAATTTGTGTCTTAACAATGTGTTTATTTGTATTTTTCCTTATATAATATCTCTTTTCGTTCTCTATACATTTTTTAGGAATTTTGAAAAGGTTTCTTATTTGCTATATAAATTTGTTCAAATGATTTTTGTACAGCCAACTTCACATCTATATTTCCTTTGTTTTATTCTATTTTATGTTTATTGTTTATATGTTAATCTTGTCAAACCATAGTGCCAACACTTGACCCATTTGACAAATTAATGCTTAGGCGGTTAGTGTTTTTTAATTTGTTTAAATTCTTTTGAGTTATTGGTTGTTATTATCTGAGTATTGACTAAGTGGTTATTATTAAGTATCTTAATAATATTTATGTTGGTAATGTTTAATAACTTCATAGTTTTTCCCTCGTGTTTTGGTCTCGCAGCTTCTGGCTGGTGGCTATGGCTAAAACGAGGTCTAAAGTTAAAGGGAAGACTAGATCTGTGGGCAAGAAATCGAAGAAGAAGCAAGTTCAATTGACTCAGGAAGCTATTTCGACTGGGGCTTGATGTGAGGAAATCGGAGTGGAACTGCTTGAGGTCTCGGAGGAGGAGGAAACTGCGGACGACGAGCCTGCCATGGTCGATTTGTTCCAGCAACCTCTGTCTCCCAGATCGTCCCTGAAGCTTTTACAGAGGCAAGAAGCTGTTCAGAAGGACTTTATTCATTTCCTACAGGCCAACAACCAATGTAATAGTGATGTGAAACAAGGTAAAACCCCAAATCCCTCCTGTTTTGAGATCTGGTATTGTGCGCAATTTGGATAATTCGTTTAAATAGTCTGAGAATGCAAACAAAGTGAAAATTACTCTTGATGATATTGAGGATGAAATTAAGTTTTGGCAAGCTTCCATTGTTTGTTATGTGCTTGGTGCAAATCCTCCATTACATGTACTGGATGGATTTGTTAAAAGGGTTTGGAAGGATAAGATAGACAGGGTGAAGATGATATCTTATGGAATTTTCATCATCAGGTTCAACTCCATGACAGATAGAGATCAGATTCTGGAGGGTGGATACATATTTTTCAATCGAAGACCTATCATCATGAAGGCATGGGATCCCAATGTGAACTTCAAGAAAGAAGATGTATAAAAGGTTCTGATATGGGTTCAACTTGAAGAGTTGGATCTAAAATATTGGGGACAAAGATCGTTGTTCAAAATAGTCGGTCAAGTAGGCGAGCCGATTATGGTGGATAATGTTACAAAAGAGCGGGAAAGGTTGAACTATCCTAGAATTCTTATTGAAGTTAGGATAGACCAACAATTTCCCGATATGTTAGAGTTTGAGAATGAGCATGGAAACAATACTCTTGTAGGAATCAAGTATGAATGGAAGCCAATTGCTTGTAATAACTGCTTTGGCTTGGGACATTTGACAGATGATTGCAAGAAGAATGCTAAAGTGGAAAAGAAGTGGGTAGTGAAGGAAGATCATAGGCCAAAACAAGTAATAGATGAGGATGGTTTTGTTCAAGTTTCAAGAGGTTCCAAAGGAAAAGATCAGTCCAATAAGACAGAGGTTCTAAGGGTGGAAAATACATTCCAAGCCTTAAATTCTGATCTGGAACAGAAAGAAGAAGCAGTAAAGGAGATTGAAGATGATGGAGAAGAGGGCAATACTGGAGGGGGGGAGATCCCTCTCTCTCCAATGGATAAACTCTTATGTTGGAATGTCCGAGGAGCCAACAATCAACAAAAAAAGAGACTAATTAAGCAATTTATTAGTCATCAAAAGGTTGATTTTGTTGGGCTCCTTGAGACAAGAGTCAAGGCTCCAAAACTTGGTGCCTTCTACTCAAATGTTTTTGAGGGGTGGTGTTTCTCATCCAATATTGCGTGGCATAAGGGAGGGAAGATTGTGATAGCATGGAATCCTTTACGATTCATTGTTGATATTATTAGATGCACAAGTCAATTTATGCACCTAAAATTTCAACAGTGGATGGTATGTTTGATAGCCTTGTTACTGTGGTATATGCCTCAAATAGTAGAATGGAAAGGAAAAGGCTTTGGAATGATATATGTGAACTGAATACTTGTGAAAGATGGTGCCTTATGGGAGATTTCAATGAGATTTTAGCTAAGGAAGAAAGTGTAGGCCTTCGGGTGTCGAGTTGGCCTGATGGAGATTTCTTCCAGTGTGTTACTTGTTGTAACTTGGAAGACATAAAGACAAGTGGTAATTTCTTCACATGGACAAACAAGCAAGATGGAGGAGATCAAATCTTTTCCAAGATTGACAGAGTGTTAGCTAATCAAGGGTGGTTGAATAAGTATGAGAATGCTGAAGTTGTTTTTCTTAATGAGGGGTTGTTCGATCACTCTCCGGCTATAATCTCCTTATATCCGGCTGTTGCTAGTGGCCTAAAGCCTTTCAAATACTTTCGAATGTGGAAGTCCCATTCTAAGTTTGAGATTTGTTTGTTAGATATTTGGTCAAAGCAATTAAATGGATCAAAAATGTTTCAGGTGGTGATGAAATTGAAAAGCTTGAAAACTGCTCTGAAAAACATCAACAGAGATGGTTTCTCAGATTTGCAAGGGGCTGTTCATGAGGCTAAGATTAGATTGGATGAGATTCAAACTAAGTTACAAAGTTGTCCGCTTAATGAAGATATACAGAGGCATGAAAAGGAGGCTCGGGAGACATATGTTAAGGTACAAAAAGACTACAATTCTTTTTTACAACAAAAGGCAAAGATGGCATGGGTCCGAGATGGTGATAGAAATACATCACTATTTCATGCAAGTATAAGGCAAAGACTAAGACAGAATAGGATCCTATCTATTGAACAACATGATGGGGAGAGAATCCATGATCCCCAGCTGGTGCAAGATACTTTTATTGCCTACTACAAGCAGCTACTTGGTACTAAAATGGAGAATAGAAGAGGTGTGATTCCAGGGATATTGAGGAGAGGTCCAATGGTAACCAAATTGCAATCTGAGATGCTGGAGAAGAAGTTTAGCCATGAAGAGGTGAAGAAGGCTGTATTTAGCATATTTGGCTCGAAAGCTCCGGGTCCTGATGGCTATTCCAGTTATTTTTACCAAGATAACTGGGATACCATTGGTGATCTAGTCTCACAAGCTATGATTTCCTTTCTCGAATCTGGCAAGATCCTAAAGAGATAAACTCAACAATGATCACCCTTGTCCCCAAGGTAAAATGTCCTAACACTATAAAAGACTTTCGACCAATAGCCTGTTGTAATGTCATCTACAAGATTGCTACTAAGATGTTGTGCTCCAGGCTAAAAGATGTGCTTCCTTCCCTTATTTCTTCCTCACAAGGAGGATTTATTAAAGGGAGATTCATTGGTCACAACATTATGATTTGTCAAGACTTGGTTCGGCATTATGGGAGGAAAGCAAATAAACAAGTTGCTTGATAAAACTCGATCTTCGGAAGGCCTATGGTACAATTGAATGGGGATTTATTGAAGAAATGCTAGAAGGTTTGCAATTCCCTCCAAAATTTGTGAAGCTAATCATGCAATGTATATCAACTCCTAGGTGTTCATTGATGTTTAATGGTACAATTCATGGATTTTTTGAAACTAGGAGGGGTCTAAGACAAGGAGATCCAATATCGCCACTTCTTTTTGTAATAGGCATGGAATACTTATCTAGGCTCTTGGGGAAGATAGGAGAGAAAGAGGACTTTTCTTTTCATGATAGGTGTGGGGAATTGAAGATTAATGACTTGGCTTTTGCAGATGATGTATTGCTATTTTGCAAAGGAGAGACAAAAAGTGTGAAGCACATGCTACAAGCCTTGAAACTTTTCTCAATAACAGCTGGCCTTTTCCCAAATGCTAGCAAAACTGCTCTTTATTGTAGTAATATGGTGGATGAAGACATTGAGCAGATCATTAGAGCCTCGGGTTGCACAAGAGGGATGTTGCCCTTTACCTACTTGGGAATACCAATCAATGCAAAGAAAATATCTGGAGCTGAATGTGAGATTCTTGTGGAGAAAATGACTGCAAGAATTCGTAGTTGGAGCACAAGGAACTTGTCTTTTGCAGCTAAAACTGTGTTGATAAACTCTGTTTCGATAGCTATTTAAGCTTATTGGAGCCAAATATGTATCTTACCAAGGAAGGTTGTTACGGATTTTATGATTACTATGCAAGTATACGCAATCAAGTAGTATCTCACGCAAGTGAGGTCGAACCACAGGGAATTGGATTAAGTACTACTAAATTATACTTATGATTCTATCTGGTAAAACAATAGTTTTGCAATTTAAAGAAAATAACTCAGAAAATTAAAAAGAATATACGACGATTAATCAAGATGAGAGATTAGGGAGGTGAATCCCATTGTTAAGCTACCAACGTTAATACCTAATTTGTAACGCCCGCATTTTAAAATAATAAACTCGGAAATTAATTTTAAAAATTTATATATTAATAAACATGCGGATCGGGATCCCGAGTATCAAATACTAGTTTAAAATATTTTACTAATATGTACATATACATTTTTTTTTTTTAAAAAAGTTTAGCGGACATGCATTTCCAAAATACAGACTCAAAATAATATAAGATCGAAACCCTCCGGGTTGCACTGCCGCAATATGTACAATCATGCCGAGTTCCACCTCACTGCTCCTCCAGCTTTGCCTTTCCTTTACCTACACAAGGTAGCAAACTGATGAGTCAACAGACTCAGTAAGATATGCAAGACATATAAAAGTAGCACGTCGCCAGCTTTATGATCAAGCTGCCCTGAGCTTAACAACGAAGCTCACCAAATGATTAAGAACGTTCTTAAGGGTAGTACGACTACTATACCAAATGCACTAAAGTACCAACTCCGTACTTGTGTTGGTAGAGCCCTGATTGTACTCCCGAGAATTACTAAGTGTTGTACCACGAACACGACGTACCCTGGGTACTCGTGTTGGTAACACCGTACTTATAATAACATCCAAAACAAGCATAAACATTCGTATATATATTCTTACGCTATCTTACCTCGTTCCGTGCTCAAGTGTGCCGGTCAGCCTGAGTGGAAATGCAGCTCGACGTATAACAGGGCCCTAAACCATAATATTCAAAAACTGATGAGAGACTCGCCAAAATACTTATCGGGGGTTTAGAATACAAACTAAACTTAACCCTATCGAAGAAAAGGATGACAATGCCCTAAAATACCTAAAAACGGGAAAAATTAGGGTTCGGGAAAAAGCCCCAACCGGCAGGCCGGTTCCCAACCGGAAGTCCGGTTCCTGGGACCAACCGGTCGACCGGTTGACACAGGCTCCCAGGAACCGGAATTCCGGTTCTGGTCTGGGAACCAAAATTCCAACCCCACAACCTCAATTCATCCCCAAATTTTCCAATACTTTCCAGAATACCTGTATACACTAAAATATACCAGTTCCAATCAACAAAACTCAACAATTCAATCAAATTTCAAAAACACCATTGAAGACCTAACTTAGGTTTTCTAAGCTCTAGCAAGAATTAAACACAATCTTAAACTCAATCCCAGCTTAGAACAGTAAGAAACAACTCTACTCAACCTCAATAACTAAACCTAAATTGAATTCACACACACACAGCTCCTTATCAAGCTTAAACACCAAAACATATCCCCAAAACCTAAATAAAACATTAAATAACATTACCAAAGAGATGTACCTTGATTTGGATTCAATAATCAAGCTGAAACTCTCCAATTTCAGCAAACAAATCCTTCCCCCTTGCTGGATATAGGCAGCACGAAAGAGAGAGAGAGAGACTTCTAATTACACTAACTTCTCTTCAAAGCTTCTTTCTATATTTATCCCTTTTTCTCTTCTTTTCTTTTCTTTTAAAAGAATTAATATTAATGTTAATCTTGTAAAGGGTACAGCCAAACATTAATCACTAAACACCAAAAGTTAACCCAAAATGACCTATTTGCCCTTTTTCTCAAACTAAAGGTTAAACACTACTAAGGGCATTCTAGACATTATCAATCCCGTCCAATTAACAACACCTCTAATACCTAACAATAATATCCCGATAATAAACTAAATTATAAAATGCAACTCTCTAGGCCCAACGTCGCTTTCCACAGCTTCCGAACACAATCACAGAGATTAGGTAATTAAGTATAAAATAGCATAAAAAAACATATATGATATATAAAATATATTTCTAAAACATGCATTCCATAATTATTAATACATACTCCTTAAATAATTAATAATACAAAGTATTATTCATAAGCGGTCTTTACAATTATCCCCCCGTTAAAAGGATTTCGCCCCCGAAATCTACCTGAATAACTCAGGATGCTGGGCCCTCATATCAGATTCCAATTCCCAAGTGGCCTCTTCCACTTTACTGTTTCTCCAAAGTACCTTGATTAATGATATGGTTTTGTTTCGGAGAACCTTTTCCCTTTTATCCAGAATTTGCACTGGTTGTTCGTCATATGTTAAGTCAGGTTGCAATTCCAATGCTTCATAACTCAAAACATGCATTGGATCAGACACGTACTTTGTAAAGCCCGCTTAGTTAATTTGGAAATTAGCAGTTATTTATGTTAATCAGGAAATTATTTATAGCTATTTAAATAATTTATTATGGAATTCAGATATGCATAATTATGTTATCAGCAGTTTTTATATTTCGCATTTCCGGTGTCCGGTATTTTGGAACGCGGCGTTTGGCTCAGTAGAAATCACAACTTAGTATGTTAGTATTTTGGGGACGGGTTTAGACATTGGGAATGTCGGGAATGGCCGGGAATTTAGAATGTCCCAAAAATACCCCTTTAGTATGTTTTGCATGATTTTATGGTGGAGGGGCAAAATGGTCTTTTTGCCCCATTAGTGTTTTGTCTTATATGATTTATTAGATGGAAAATAATTAATTGTTTAAGTGATTATTTGGCTGAAATGGTTAAGTGTTTATGTTAAATGAGTAATATGTTATAAATCCTTTTTCTCAAAATTTCAACACTTAGGCAAATTTTAAAGAAAATAGAAAAAACTCTCTCTCTCTTTTTCCTCTCTTTCGGCTGAGGCTTGGAGGTTCAAAAAGCTGGATTTTCTTTGGTGATTCTAGCCCTAACTTGCAACTTGTTTGATCTCTTGTGTGGTATGTATTTCCTAGGCACTTTCTCTTTAAATTCTTGAAGAAAAATGATGAAAATGGATGATAATGCATGTGATTTTTGTGAGTTGTTTCTGCTGTGTTTTGTTGTTGATTTATGTTGTTCAAAGCATGATTTTTGATGTTAAATGAGTTGTGTGAAGCATGAGTAGCTAGATTGTTCAAGCTTTTAAATTATATGTGAAAATTGTGATTTTGAGGAGAAATTGCCATGTTTTGTTTCTGTGAATTGCTGGAGGTTGTTGTTTGTTTTCAGAGGTTATATTATGCTAGTTTAGGTTGATTTTAGTTGGTTTGCATGCTGGTTTTGGTGGTTTGCTCAAGCTTGAGTTTGGAACTCAAAGCTTGAGCTCCAATGGTGAATTTTGCATGTGGGATTTCTGGGTAGGTTTGATGCTCTAGAATTGTTATTTGGGACCTATAGAGGAGGTACGGAAAGTTTGGGATCAATTGGGTTCGAATTGGTCAAGATATGTGAATTTTTGCTTCTTTGCGAGGAACCGGAATTCGGTTGAGCATCCGGAATTCCGGATGGGGTCCCGAATTTTCCCGGAACCGGAATTCGGTTGGGCAACGGACTTCGGATGGGGGATTTTCAGAACACTAGTTTTCCTCGTTTTTGGGTTTTTAGGGGTATTGCCATGCTTTTTATCGATAGGGAAACTTTTAGTTTCGAGTTTTAGTCCCCGGGAAGTGATTTAGCGTGTCACTTATAGCGTTGTGATTTTTATGGTTTAGGAGCCGATGTCCGCCGTTCGGCCTTCGGTTCCGTTCGACAAGCACACCCGAAATCGGAATCCCGAGTAAGATTAGTATAACGGTATGCATATGTAGTTTACATGTTTAGCGTGCATGTAGGAAGCTGTTAGATTACATTAGATATGTATTTAGGCTTCGAACCACCCAACCCCGTCACGTCGGTACGGTGGAGTATGACCCGGCCGGAGTATGACCGGTTCGACCGATCAGGCTGACACTTGGTTGGTGGTTCCGTGCTATTGACGTATCCCGTCGGTACAGGCTGGAGTATGACCAGCAGCCGGAGTATGACCGGTTCGACCGATCAGGAGGATATAGTAACACGTCGGTACAGGCTGGAGTATGACCAGCAGCCGGAGTATGACCGGTTCGACCGATCAGGTTGTTACGTGTTAATAGTACCGTCCCCTGAACGTTCAAAACTCAGTACCATGTTGGACATGGCAGTAGTGCTCAGTACCATGTTGGACATGGCGATGGCGGGACTCGGTATCGTGTTGGACACGGCAGTCGGTTTTATGTATGATATTATTATGCTTTTCTTACCGAGTACGTCGACTCACCGGTTTACGTGCATGTGTAGGTAAAGGCAAGGCAGTTGCTGATGGACCGTGAGCGAGCTTATGAGATTGTACATGTCGGGGCGGTTAGGCCTGGAGCGTACGATCCTCGGGACAGCACGGCTGAGATTTTGTAATTGTCGTTAGACGACTTTATTTTGATGTAAAAGTTGAACAGTTAAAAAAAAAAAAAAAGTTTGTAAATATTTTTATAAATCGGGATCCCGAGACTTTTTGGTAAAATGGTTTATACGTTTAATGAAAAAGCAAAATTTTAATTAATCACGTTTTTCCATAAACCTCGTTGATTAGCAACGAGCTGCACAGTACGTTTAAAAATCACGTAATACGCCTAAATTAGTTAGGGTGTTACAATTTGGTATCAGAGCCGCCAGGTTGTCTTCCGAAGATCGTCACGACATGTACAATCATCATCAGCAGTTAGCTCGGTTCACGGTTCAGTAAGCCTTTATTGCTTTAGTAGTTTATTTTATTCAGTTATGAAAAAAAAGAAAAGCCTATTAGGAAGCATGTTAGTAGCGATAGTAGAATAGGCGCATGTTTCATTTCTAATTTCCAAATTAAGCGGCATTAGTAAGCTCGCCACGAATACGACCCGATATGCCAACTCTTGGTTTCGCGGGCGGTTCTAGCTAGATGGACGCCGGGCGGACTACCGGGAGTCGAGGCAACCTGGGCCGGG
The DNA here is from genome assembly GCF_029168945.1 of Cannabis sativa. NCBI lineage: Eukaryota > Viridiplantae > Streptophyta > Magnoliopsida > Rosales > Cannabaceae > Cannabis > Cannabis sativa. The sequence goes on along the minus strand of NC_083608.1, from coordinate 10,076,050 downwards.
GTCGAATCAGGGAGAGGGAGCTCGGTTTCCCCCACCTGCTAGGGGCCGAGGTAGAGGTCCCCGAGGCAGGGCTCGTGGTCGGGGTGATGAGAACCCGCCACAGGCTGCCCAGGCTCCCGGCCGATCGTGGAGCCCGGCGGGAGTTGCGGTTTGCGGAGATGCAAGCCGGGATCGAAGAGCAAGACCTCGAGATTCGAGGAGGTTGAGACGACGGGGTGCTCCTGCCGGTTCCGGTGCCGGTAGTTCCGGTGGCACTGCCCCCGCTGCCTGTGCCGAGATGGTAGTGGCGGCCCACAGATTGGAACCTTTATATGAGCGGTTCCGGAAGCAAGCACCTTCGGTATTCCTGGGAGGTCCAGATGTGTCGAAAGCCGAGCAGTGGCTTACGGTGATCACCAGGATTTTGAACTTTATGGGTGTCACCGGCAACGACAGAGTGGTGTGCGCCACATTTCAGTTCCAGGAGGATGCCCTGGTATGGTGGGACATGGTGTCTCAGATTCACGATGTCACCACCATGACTTGGGAGAGGTTCCAGGAACTTTTCAACGCGAAGTACTACAACGAGGCGGTTAGAAGCGCCAAGAGAAAGGAATTCGTTCACCTGACCCAGCGGGAGAACATGAGTGTCACTGAGTATACTACTCAGTTTGACCGGTTGGCGAGGTTGGCCTCGGGAATTGTGCCGACCGACTTCAGCAGAAAGGAGAAGTATCTGGACGGGTTGAATCCCAAGATCAGGCATGACCTGATGATTACCACAGACGACAGCACCACCTACGCTCAGATGGTGGAGAAGGCACTGCGAGCTGAGGGCGCAGTGGGGTGCATGTCAGAGTCAGCTAGTACTCCGATTAGTGGCGGAGCTCCTACCCCTCCTGCATCAGGATTTAGCAGGGGGAGTAGTGGTTCGGCCATTGATCAGAGGAAGAGGGCACCCACTGCTTCCGGCGGCTCGAGTCAGAACAAGAGGTTCCGGGGGACCGAACGAGAGGGAGTCGTCCTGGTGGTAATGAGACTCGCTTCTCCTATCCCGAGTGCCCTATCTGCAAGAGGCATCATCGGGGAGAGTGCAAGGGGCAGGGATGCTTTCATTGTGGCATGCCCGGGCACTTCAAGAGGGAATGTCCCCAGCTCCGGCCAGAGGCACCGAGAGCTCCAGCGATACCCACTCCAGCCAGGGTATTCGCGATCACGCAGGCTGATGCAGATGCCAGCCCATCAGTTGTTACAGGTCAGATTCTTATTAACGACTCGTTTTATTCAGTGCTGTTTGATTCTGGGGCTACACGTTCTTATGTGGCGGCCAGAGTCTTTAGTAAGTTGGGTAGACCCTTTGATAGATATGAGTCAGGGTTTGGAACCCTGTTACCTGGCGGAGAATTGGTTATCTCCAATAGGTGGATTAGGTCTATGCCGATCAGGATAGATGGTAGAGAGTTAAGCGCTGATCTGATAGAGATGAGCTTAGTCGAATTTGATATTATTTTAGGAATGGATTTCCTATCTAAATATTCGGCGAGCATTGATTGTAAGAGGAAGATGGTGGTCTTCCAACCGGAAAGTGAAGAACCGTTCGTATTTGTGGGTTCGGTTCAGGGATCTCGGATCCCGGTGATCTCGGCTATGTCAGCGAGAGAATTATTGCACGGTGGGTGCTTAGGGTTTCTGGCCGTGGTGGTGGACACCACTCGGCCAGACACCATTCGGCCAGAGGACATCAATGTGGTTCGGGAATTTTTGGACGTTTTTCCCGAAGAACTTCCAGGGTTACCACCTCATCGGGAGATTGACTTTGTGATTGACTTGGCACCAGGGGTGGATCCGGTTTCTAAAGCCCCGTATAGGATGGCTCCGTGAACTTAAGGAGTTAAAGATTCGGCTCCGGGGGTTGCTTGACATAGGGTTCATTCGGCCCGAGTGTGTCACCTTGGGGAGCCCCGGTTTTGTTCGTGAAGAAGAAGGATGGCTCTATGAGGATGTGCATCGACTACAGAGAGTTGAACAAGCTGACGGTGAAGAATAAATATCCATTACCTAGGATCGATGACTTGTTCGATCAGCTTCAGGGGAAGACGGTCTTTTCTAAGATTGATCTCCGTTCGGGTTATCATCAGTTGAGGATCCGAGAGGAGGACATTCCAAAGACGGCTTTCCGCACTAGGTATGGACACTACGAGTTCCTGGTTATGTCATTCGGACTAACCAATGCTCCTGCAGCATTCATGGACCTGATGAATAGAGTATTCAAGGATTTCCTCGATATCTGTGTAATTGTGTTTATCGACGACATCCTCGTGTACTCTCAGTCAGAAGAGGAGCATGAGTTACATCTTCAGATGGTACTGCAACGACTTCGAGAACATAGACTCTACGCCAAGTTCAAGAAATGTGAGTTCTGGTTGTCTCAGGTGTCCTTCCTAGGGCACATAGTGAGTAAAGATGGGATCAAGGTGGATCCCGGGAAGATCGAATCCGTCAGGGATTGGCCAAGACCGAAGACAGTGACAGAGATCAGAAGCTTTTTGGGATTAGCTGGGTATTACCGTAGGTTCGTGGAGGGGTTCTCCAAAATTTCAATGCCCCTAACCGAGCTTACAAAGAAGAATCAGCGATTTATCTGGTCAGATAAATGCGAAGCTAGTTTTCAGGAGCTGAAACAGAGGTTGATTACTGCTCCGGTACTAGCTTTGCCTTCGGACAAGGAGAAGTTCGTGGTCTTTTGTGACGCATCCAAACAGGGTTTGGGGTGCGTATTGATGCAAGCCGATCGGGTTATCGCTTACGCCTCCCGTCAGTTAAAGGATTATGAACAGCGATACCCGACTCATGATTTAGAATTGGCCGCAGTGGTTTTTGCACTGAAGATTTGGCGGCATTACTTGTATGGTGAGAAGTGCGAGATCTATACCGACCATAAGAGTCTCAAGTATTTCTTTACTCAGAAAGATTTGAACATGAGGCAGAGGCGTTGGTTGGAACTAGTGAAGGATTATGATTGTGAGATTCTTTACCATCCCGGGAAAGCCAATGTAGTGGCCGACGCCCTGAGTAGAAAGGGTCCCGGGCAAGTGGCTAGCATGGTTCAGATCTCACCTCAGCTAGCAGAGGATATGGTCAGGTCCAGCATTGAGTTTGTGGTAGGTCAGCTACACAACTTAACGCTGCAATCTGATCTGTTAGAAAGAATAAAAGTTGCTCAGACGACAGATCCGGAGTTAGTGAAGATCCGAGATGAGGTATTGGCTGGTCAAGCCAAGGACTTTTCAGTGTCAGATAGTGGGATGCTTTTGTATAAAGCCAGGGTTTGCGTCCCGAACAGTGTGGACTTGAGGAACGAGATCTTTGAGGAGGCTCATTCTACCCCGTATTCTCTGCATCCCGGCACCACCAAGATGTACCAAGACTTGAAACCGTACTTCTGGTGGAACGGTATGAAGAAGAATTTGGTAGAATTCGTATCGAGATGCCTCACATGTCAGCAGATCAAGGCTGAACATCAGAGACCAGCAGGGTTGTTGCAGCCTCTAACCCTACCAGAATGGAAATGGGAGGATATTACTATGGATTTTGTGGTCGGGTTACCTAGGACCACGGGTATGTATGATTCCATCTGGGTAGTGGTGGACCGATTTACGAAATCTGCTCATTTTCTGCCGGTCAAAACGACGTTTACAGTGGATCAGTTGGCAGAGTTATATGTCAGGGAGATAGTGAGACTTCACGGGGTACCGAAGTCTATAGTTTCGGACAGGGATCCGAAATTCACCTCCAAATTTTGGCAGAGTTTGCAACGGGCAATGGGTACGAAGCTAAAATTCAGTACAGCATTTCATCCTCAGACAGATGGTCAGTCCGAGAGGACAATTCAGATATTGGAGGATATGCTGAGAGCCTGTGTTATGGACTTTGAAGGTTCATGGAATAAATACCTACCGTTAGTGGAGTTCTCGTACAACAACAGTTATCAGAGTACAATAGGAATGGCACCCTATGAACTGTTGTACGGTAGGAAGTGCAGATCCCCTATCCACTGGGATGAGACAGGGGAGAGGAAATACCTAGGTCCGGAGTCAGTTCAGCGGACCAATGAGGCAATAGAGAAGATTAAAGCTAGAATGCTTGCCTCCCAGAGCAGACAGAAGAGTTACGCAGATCCGAAACGTCGAGATGTTGAGTTCCGAGTAGGGGACCATGTGTTTTTGCGAGTATCTCCGATGAAGGGGATTAAACGTTTCGGGAAAAGAGGCAAGTTATGCCCTAGATTTACAGGACCTTTCGAGATTCTCGAGAAGATAGGTCAAGTGGCATATCGGTTAGCATTGCCTCCAGCTTTATCAGCAGTGCACAACGTATTTCATGTCTCAATGTTGAGAAAATACGTTTCAGACCCCTCTCATATAATCAGTTATGAGAGCCTTTAGCTTCAGTCAGATATGTCCTATGAGGAACAGCCAGTGCAGATCCTGGATAGAAAGGATAAAGTCCTTCGGAATAAGACCATAGCGTTGGTCAAGGTTCTCTGGAGAAACAGTAAGGTGGAAGAAGCCACCTGGGAGCTAGAGTCAGATATGCGAGCTCAATTTCCAGAGTTATTCAGGTTAGATTTCGAGGACGAAATCCTTTTAAGGGGGGGATAGTTGTAAAGCCCGCTTAGTTAATTTGGAAATTAGCAGTTATTTATGTTAATCAGGAAATTATTTATAGCTATTTAAATAATTTATTATGGAATTCAGATATGCATAATTATGTTATCAGCAGTTTTTATATTTCGCATTTCCGGTGTCCGGTATTTTGGAACGCGGCGTTTGGCTCAGTAGAAATCACAACTTAGTATGTTAGTATTTTGGGGACGGGTTTAGACATTGGGAATGTCGGGAATGGCCGGGAATTTAGAATGTCCCAAAAATACCCCTTTAGTATGTTTTGCATGATTTTATGGTGGAGGGGCAAAATGGTCTTTTTGCCCCATTAGTGTTTTGTCTTATATGATTTATTAGATGGAAAATAATTAATTGTTTAAGTGATTATTTGGCTGAAATGGTTAAGTGTTTATGTTAAATGAGTAATATGTTATAAATCCTTTTTCTCAAAATTTCAACACTTAGGCAAATTTTAAAGAAAATAGAAAAAACTCTCTCTCTCTTTTTCCTCTCTTTCGGCTGAGGCTTGGAGGTTCAAAAAGCTGGATTTTCTTTGGTGATTCTAGCCCTAACTTGCAACTTGTTTGATCTCTTGTGTGGTATGTATTTCCTAGGCACTTTCTCTTTAAATTCTTGAAGAAAAATGATGAAAATGGATGATAATGCATGTGATTTTTGTGAGTTGTTTCTGCTGTGTTTTGTTGTTGATTTATGTTGTTCAAAGCATGATTTTTGATGTTAAATGAGTTGTGTGAAGCATGAGTAGCTAGATTGTTCAAGCTTTTAAATTATATGTGAAAATTGTGATTTTGAGGAGAAATTGCCATGTTTTGTTTCTGTGAATTGCTGGAGGTTGTTGTTTGTTTTCAGAGGTTATATTATGCTAGTTTAGGTTGATTTTAGTTGGTTTGCATGCTGGTTTTGGTGGTTTGCTCAAGCTTGAGTTTGGAACTCAAAGCTTGAGCTCCAATGGTGAATTTTGCATGTGGGATTTCTGGGTAGGTTTGATGCTCTAGAATTGTTATTTGGGACCTATAGAGGAGGTCTGGAAAGTTTGGGATCAATTGGGTTCGAATTGGTCAAGATATGTGAATTTTTGCTTGCTGCCTGCGAGGAACCGGAATTCCGGTTGAGCATCCGGAATTCCGGATGGGGTCCTGAATTTTCCCAGAACCGGAATTCCGGTTGGGCAACCGGACTTCCGGATGGGGGATTTTTCAGAACCCTAGTTTTCCTCGTTTTTGGGTTTTTAGGGGTATTGCCATGCTTTTTATCGATAGGGAAACTTTTAGTTTCGAGTTTTAGTCCCCGGGAAGTGATTTAGCGTGTCACTTATAGCGTTGTGATTTTTATGGTTTAGGAGCCAGTAATCCGCCGTTCAGCTTCAGTTCCAGTCGGAGTTGACGGCACACCTGAAATCGGAATCCAGGTAAGATTAGTATAACAGTATGCATATGTAGTTTACATGTTTAGCGTGCATGTAGGAAGCCTGTTAGATTACATTAGATATGTATTTAGGCTTCGAACCACCCAACCCTGTCACGTCGGTACAGGCTGGAGTATGACCAGCAGCCGGAGTATGACCGGTTCGACCGATCAGGCTGACACTTGGTTGGTGGTTCCGTGCTATTGACGTATCCCGTCGGTACAGGCTGGAGTATGACCAGCAGCCGGAGTATGACCGGTTCGACCGATCAGGAGGATATAGTAACACGTCGGTACAGGCTGGAGTATGACCAGCAGCCGGAGTATGACCGGTTCGACCGATCAGGTTGTTACGTGTTAATAGTACCGTCCCCTGAACGTTCAAAACTCAGTACCATGTTGGACATGGCAGTAGTGCTCAGTACCATGTTGGACATGGCAGTAGCGGGACTCAGTATCGTGTTGGACACGGCAGTCAGTTTTATGTATGATATTATTATGCTTTTCTTACTGAGTCTGTCGACTCACAGTTTACGTGCATGTGTAGGTAAAGGCAAGGCAGTTGCTGATGGACCATGAGCGAGCTTATGAGATTGTACATGTCGGGGCGGGTAGGCCTGGAGCGTACGATCCTCGGGACAGCACGGCTGAGATTTTGTAATTGTCGTTAGACGACTTTATTTTGATGTAAAAGTTGAACAGTTAAAAAAAAAAAAAAAGTTTGTAAATATTTTTATAAATCGGGATCCCGAGACTTTTTGGTAAAATGGTTTATACGTTTAATGAAAAAGCAAAATTTTAATTAATCACGTTTTTCCATAAACCTCGTTGATTAGCAACGAGCTGCACAGTACGTTTAAAAATCACGTAATACGCCTAAATTAGTTAGGGTGTTACATACTTCCTCAGCATGGAAATATGAAATACATTATGTACTGCTGATAATGCTGGAGGTAAGGCTAATCTATAAGCCACTTGCCCAACTCTTTCTAGAATTTCAAAAGGTCCAATAAACCTAGGGCTCAGTTTACCTTTCTTTCCAAAACGTCTGACTCCCTTCATCGGGGATACACGCAAAAAGACATGATCACCAGGTTGGAATGTAACATCCCGTCGCTTGGGGTCTGCATAACTTTTCTGCCTGCTTTGAGAAGCAAGCATTCGAGCTTTGATCTTGTCTATTGCTTCATTTGTTTTCTGGACTAATTCAGGGCCCAAGTATTTCCGTTCTCCTGTTTCGTCCCAATGAATTGGGGAACGGCATTTTCTTCCATAGAGCAGCTCATAGGGAGCCATTCCTATGGTACTTTGATAGCTATTATTATAGGAGAATTCAATCAGGGGCAAATACTTACTCCATGACCCTCCAAAATCCATAACACAAGCTCGTAGCAAGTCTTCAAGTATCTGGATGGTTCGTTCAGATTGACCATCTGTTTGAGGATGAAAGGCTGTGCTGAACTTCAAATTAGTTCCCATAGCCTTTTGCAAACTCATCCAAAACTTCGAGGTAAATTTGGGGTCCCTATCTGAAATGATTGATTTCGGTACCCCATGAAGACGAACAATTTCTTTCACATACAAATCAGCATACTAATCCACTGAATAGGTTACCTTAACAGGTAAGAAATGTGCTGACTTTGTAAAACGATCCACCACAACCCAAACTGAGTCGTACATTCCTGTGGTTCTAGGCAAGCCAACCACAAAGTCCATCGCAATGTCTTCCCACTTCCATTCCGGAAGAGTTAACGGTTGAAGTAACCCTGCCGGTCGCTGATGCTCGGCTTTGATTTGCTGACAGGTTAGGCATTTAGTGACATAGTCCACTACATCCCTCTTCATCCCGTACCACCAGAAATAGGGCTTCAAATCTTGATACATTTTGGTGGCTCCTGGATGTAATGAGTAAGGGGTAGTATGAGCTTCTTCTAAAATTTCTTTCTTAAGCTCAATGAAATCAGGGACACACACCCGTGCCTTAAACAACAGCATTCCATTGTCAGCAATGGAGAAGTCCTTAGCTTTGCCCGCTAAGACATCTTCTCGAATCTTAGTCAATTCTGAATCTTCTAACTGAGCCATTCTGATTCTTTCCAACAAATCTGACTGAAGTGTCAGATTAAATAATTCCTCAATCACCAACTCAATGTTTGCTCTAGTCATTTCCGAGGCTAGCTGTGAGGAAATCATAACCATGTTGGCTATTTGATCAGGTCCTTTTCTACTTAAGGCATCAGCCACAACATTTGCCTTTCCAGGATGATACAAGATTTCACAGTCATAGTCTTTTACTAATTCTAACCACCTTCTCTGTCTCATATTCAAATCCTTCTGAGTGAAGAAATACTTGAGACTCTTGTGGTCAGTATAGATCTCACACCTTTCACCATACAAGTAGTGTCGCCAAATTTTTAAGGCGAACACCACTGCTGCAAGTTCTAGGTCGTGAGTTGGGTAACGCTGCTCATAATCTTTCAGTTGCCGAGAAGCATAAGCTATGACTTTATCTGCTTGCATCAACACACAGCCTAAACCCTGCCTAGAAGCATCACAATACACCACAAACTTTTCTTGATCAGAAGGCAAGGCTAGAACAGGAGCTGTAATCAATCGTTGCTTCAGCTCTTGAAAACTCTTTTCACACTTATCTGACCATATAAATCGCTGATTCTTCCTAGTTAACTCGGATAACGGCATCGCAATTTTGGAAAATCCTTCCACAAAACGTCGATAATAACCCGCTAAACCGAGAAAACTTCGAATTTCAGTGACTGTTTTAGGTCTAGGCCAATTCTTCACTGCTTCAATCTTTCCTGGATCAACCATAATTCCATCTTTTCCAACAATATGCCCCAGAAAAGACACTTGCGACAGCCAAAACTCACACTTTTTGAACTTTGCATAGAGTTTATGATCTCTAAGTCGCTGCAGAACCATTCGAAGATGTTGCTCATGCTCTGCTTCTGACCGAGAGTACACAAGAATATCATCGATAAATACAATTACAAAATTATCGAGGAAATCCTTGAATACCCTATTCATGAGATCCATAAAAGCTGCCGGAGCATTTGTTAACCCAAAAGACATAACCAGGAATTCATAGTGACCATACCTGGTTCGAAAAGCTGTCTTCGGGATATCCTCTTCTCGAATTCTCAATTGATGATACCCAGACCTCAAGTCAATTTTAGAGAATACAGTCTTGCCCTGAAGTTGGTCAAACAAATCATCAATTCTGGGCAGAGGATACTTGTTCTTAATGGTTAACTTATTCAGCTCCCGATAATCAATACACATACGAAGAGTTCCATCTTTCTTCTTCACGAATAGCACAGGGGCTCCCCAAGGTGACACACTAGGCCGAGTAAACCCTAGATCCAACATCCCTTGGAGTTGTATCTTTAGTTCTTTTAATTCAGCAGGTGCCATTCGGTAGGGTGCTTTTGAAACAGGTTCTGCCTCAGGGATTAAATCAATGATGAAATCTATCTCACGCTGAGGTGGTAATCCCGGCAATTCCTCTGGAAATACATCCAGGAATTCCTTAACCACATTAACTTCTTCTGGCCCAAGTAACACAGGTTTACTGGAATCCACTACCACTGCGAGAAATCCAACACATCCATCTCGTAATAAATCCCTAGCTTTCAGTGCTGAGATTCTAGGGACACGAGAACCTTGAACCGAACCAACAAAAACAAAAGGTTCCTCATTTTCCGGTTCAAAAGTCACCATTTTCCGTTTACAATCAATACTAGCAGAGTATTTAGACAAAAAGTCCATACCAAGTATAATATCAAATTCGGCCAATGGCAACTCCACGAGATCAGCACTCAATTCTCTATCTTCAATTCTAATTATTACGGATCTAATCCACTTTCTTGAAATAATTAATTCCCCATTAGGCAACAGGGTTCCAAACCCCGTCTCGAGAATCTCACTAGGTCTATCAAATTGATCAAAAAGTCTTGATGATACATAAGACCGAGTAGCACCCGAATCAAATAAAACAGTATAAACAAAACCATTGATTAGAAGCTGACCTGCAACTACTGAAGGACTGGCAGCAGCATCTGCCTGAGTTATAGCAAAGACACGAGCAGGTGTAGGTACAGGTTTGACCTCAGGCTTTGGTTCCTCTTTCTTCAACTGAGGACAATCTTTCCTGAGATGTCCCACCGAACCACACTGAAAACAGGCTCTCCGGTTACAAGCCCCGGGATGATGCTTCTTGCAACGCGGGCACTCAGGATAAGAATAAGTCTGACGTCCTCCTCTATTCTGGTTTCCTCGAAACCTTTTACCTTGCCCTGAACTTCCCGAAGATGGAAAAGTTCTTTTCTTCTGTTCAAAGGTAGAACCCCCACTCTCTTTCTCAGGACCCGACATAGGGAGAGTAGTAGCCCCACCAACACCAGAAGACTCTCGGGTTTCTTGTAAAAATTTGACTGCTCCTTCAGCTCGAAGAGCCTTATCAACCATTTCTGCATAGGTTGTGGTATCACTTGTTGTAATAACCAAGTCATGTCTGATTTTGGCATTCAGCCCAGCCAAATATTTTTCTTTCTTGCTGAAATCTGTTGGTACAATTCCGGAGGCCAACTTGGCCAAACGATCAAACTTGGTGGTATATTCGGTCACTGACATACTCTCACCTTGTACCAACTCAATAAATTCCTTCCGCTTTGCACTGCGGACTGCCTCGTTGTAATACTTGGCATTAAACAATTCTCGAAACTCTTCCCAGGTCATTCTAGTTACATCTCTGGTGAGGGATACCATTTCCCACCAGATCAGGGCATCTTCTTGAAATTGAAATGTGGCACACGCCACCCTATCATTTCCAGCTACTCCCATAAAGTTCAATATTTTCTCAATAACGGTCAACCACTGCTCAGCTTTTACCACATCAGGGCCTCCCAGAAATACTGGAGGCGCTTGCTTTCTGAACCTTTCATACAAAGGCTCCATGCGGTTACCAGCAACATGTTGCTCAGCTGGCACCGCAGGGGCTGCAGGAACTGCAACAGCCGGTTGCAGGGGAGGCTCAACAGGGGCATCCCGTTGCCTGAGTCGCCGGATCTCTTCTTCTTGTTGCTCAATTCTAGTTTGCATCTCAGCAAACCTTTGTTCCCAATCAACAGGGGCCTGAGGTGGATTCCCCTGTCCACCTCTTGGGACTCGACCGCGGCCTCTACCGCGTCCACGGGGGTTTTGGGGATTTCTACCACCCCGACCACCTCCGGTCTCAACCAATTCACCCTGCCTTCTAACGTTTCGCTGGTCGTCCATTATTTAGGACTTAGCCTGCGAACCCACAAGGCACGTAGGTCAGACAGTGGTCAAATATTTCAGGACCGCAATTAATATTTATTTAATCATATACACAGCACCACATATCTTAAAACAGTTTGCAAAAAGAAATAAAGCTTACGGAACCGTGAGTTGAACTCGACACTGGCCTTGATTGTACATATCTTGACGGTCATCAGTGAACAACCCGGTGGCTCTGATACCAAACTGTAACGCCCGCATTTTATAATAATAAACTCGGAAATTAATTTTAATAATTTATATATTAATAAACATGCGGATCGGGATCCCGAGTATCAAATACTAGTTTAAAATATTTTACTAATATGTACATATACATTTTTTTTTTTTAAAAGTTTAGCGGACATGCATTTCCAAAATACAGACTCAAAATAATATAAGATCGAAACCCTCCGGGTTGCACTGCCGCAATATGTACAATCATGCCGAGTTCCACCTCACTGCTCCTCCAGCTTTGCCTTTCCTTTACCTACACAAGGTAGCAAACTGATGAGTCAACAGACTCAGTAAGATATGCAAGACATATAAAAGTAGCACGTCGCCAGCTTTATGATCAAGCTGCCCTGAGCTTAACAACGAAGCTCACCAAATGATTAAGAACGTTCTTAAGGGTAGTACGACTACTATACCAAATGCACTAAAGTACCAACTCCGTACTTGTGTTGGTAGAGCCCTGATTGTACTCCCGAGAATTACTAAGTGTTGTACCACGAACACGACGTACCCTGGGTACTCGTGTTGGTAACACCGTACTTATAATAACATCCAAAACAAGCATAAACATTCGTATATATATTCTTACGCTATCTTACCTCGTTCCGTGCTCAAGTGTGCCGGTCAGCCTGAGTGGAAATGCAGCTCGACGTATAACAGGGCCCTAAACCATAATATTCAAAAACCGATGAGAGACTCGCCAAAATACTTATCGGGGGTTTAGAATACAAACTAAACTTAACCCTATCGAAGAAAGGATGACAATGCCCTAAAATACCTAAAAACGGGAAAAATTAGGGTTCGGGAAAAAGCCCCAACCGGCAGGCCGGTTCCCAACCGGAAGTCCGGTTCCTGGGACCAACCGGTCGACCGGTTGACACAGGCTCAGAACCGGAATTCCGGTTCTGGTCTGGGAACCAAAATTCCAACCCCACAACCTCAATTCATCCCCAAATTTTCCAATACTTTCCAGAATACCTGTACACACTAAAATATACCAGTTCCAATCAACAAAACTCAACAATTCAATCAAATTTCAAAAACACCATTGAAGACCTAACTTAGGTTTTCTAAGCTCTAGCAAGAATTAAACACAATCTTAAACTCAATCCCAGCTTAGAACAGTAAGAAACAACTCTACTCAACCTCAATAACTAAACCTAAATTGAATTCACACACACACAGCTCCTTATCAAGCTTAAACACCAAAACATATCCCCAAAACCTAAATAAAACATTAAATAACATTACCAAAGAGATGTACCTTGATTTGGATTCAATAATCAAGCTGAAACTCTCCAATTTCAGCAAACAAATCCTTCCCCCTTGCTGGATATAGGCAGCACGAAAGAGAGAGAGAGAGACTTCTAATTACACTAACTTCTCTTCAAAGCTTCTTTCTATATTTATCCCTTTTTCTCTTCTTTTCTTTTCTTTTAAAAGAATTAATATTAATGTTAATCTTGTAAAGGGTACAGCCAAACATTAATCACTAAACACCAAAAGTTAACCCAAAATGACCTATTTGCCCTTTTTCTCAAACTAAAAGTTAAACACTACTAAGGGCATTCTAGACATTATCAATCCCGTCCAACTAACAACACCTCTAATACCTAACAATAATATCCCGATAATAAACTAAATTATAAAATGCAACTCTCTAGGCCCAACGTCGCTTTCCACAGCTTCCGAACACAATCACAGAGATTAGGTAATTAAGTATAAAATAGCATAAAAAAACATATATGATATATAAAATATATTTCTAAAACATGCATTCCATAATTATTAATACATACTCCTTAAATAATTAATAATACAAAGTATTATTCATAAGCGGTCTTTACATAATTGCTATCATTATCTTAATGTGAATGACAGATTATAAATTAACCTAACTCTTTTCAGATCTTTTAGGTTCTAAATCTTATGTTCTCTAATTAACTTCTTAATTAAATCAACATAAAATCAGCATTAAGCAATAATCTATTTGTCACTAAGGCTATGTGAATACTTTCGTTTCACATCAAAACCTAGACTATCCAATTTTAGCATTCTCAATTCTCACTTTTCAGATTTCGAATTGAGATCATTAAACATGTAAAAGGTGATCAAACTTGCACATGGAATTAAACACAAATTTAGATAGTATTCACAAATAAGATGGAGGAATGACAATTATTTATTAACTAGGCATAAACTTAAACAACATTCATCATCCTCCCTTAATGGGAAATTTAGCTCATAAAAACAATAAAAACATCCATGATTAAATCTGAAACAAAACTAAACATAAAAGGAAGAATTAAGGGTAAAAGAAAGAAACTACAAGGTGATATCGCTCCGGGTCTTCAAGATAGCTTCCTCTCTACTTTCATCCACCATTTAGGTCTATTTCTGCTTAGGTTGACCTTTAGAGTCGTATTCCTTATATAGGGATGAGAGGTGTGCCTCCAATTGAGAGAAAAATCAAAATTAGGTCAAAAACCACGATGTCCGTACCTAGTCGCGACTAGCTTTTAAGCTGGTCGCGACTACAGGCAAACCTCGAAAATCAGAGGTTCTGCCAAATCTCAAAGTCGCGACCAGAGTCGCGACCATGAAAAAGGGTCGCGACCTCGCTCCTTGGAGGTCGCGACTATTGATGCATTTGGAGCCGATTTTTCCAATTTTTTTTGCCAGTTTGTCCCGTCTTTTCACCATTTGACTGAATTTGAACTTTAACACCCCGGGAAAATGAAACAATGAAAATCAAGCGTAAAACTGCTCCAAAAGACACCGTAGACGAGAAAATGCTAACTTTACAGACCCAAAACATAGGCTACATATAACCTAACAAAATTCCCCCAAACTAGATTCTTACTCGCCCCCGAGTAAGGTAAAAAAAACTAACGACGCTATCAGATAATCACCACACTGCTGACTCATGCTTGTCTTTCTCCCTTGCATAAAATAGAATATCGATCCTACTAACTCTAACAATTAACTCAGATGCTCAATTCATAACACTATGTATAACCACAAAATTTATTCATATGTGAAACATTTTTATTAAAGTTTTACTCTTTCCAACAGTTCCACAGCCCGATAACTCATAAGCTTGCATGCTTACCTTTCCCCACTAATGTTGACAGTATCCTTTGGAATCATTAGGTCTTTTCAAGGTTTAGGCATTATGGCTGATATTCAGGGATAGACAAAAGACAATTTTGGCTCAAGATATCATAAGCACACAAACAGAACCCACAAGCTTCTTACTTTTCTTTTTTTTTTTTCTAAAACCCCATAATGTTCCCGCATTTACCAAGATTGAGAGAAGATATCTCTATTATTTTTTTTTTCAACATCACTGAATTTTTTTTCAAACACATTCTTACTTTTTATTGTGTTTTTTTTCATCATATTTCATTTTTTTTTCCAGTGACATTGAATTACACATTTTTTCTCTTCTCAATCTTGCAAGTTCTTCTCCCTCTCACTATTTTCTCACACTAAATATTTCTCCTCCCCCAAACTAATTATGTAGCTTATGATATCATGGATAAAATGGTGAAGAAAAATTAATAGTGTGGTTACAATTTTTCGAGTCAATGGGTGAAAAACATAACAGGTTTAGGCTCAAAAGGTTAACTAGGGATACACATCATTGCGGTAGGCTTGAAAGGCTCAAACTATCCAACAAATGCCCAAGTTATATTCCAATTGAACACTATCAAGGTTTTCGTCTCAAAAGAATAAACATGCAAGTTCTAAGTTATCCTGACAATCTTACCACAAACCACAATAAAACAATTATAACCATTTTCACAGATTGAGTAATAGCAGATATACAGAGGTTTCTAAGCATCTAAACTAATCCAAAGAGTTAACAGAATCAAGCACACAGTTATTTTAAAATTTCAGATCACATTACACTAATTAGCAGTATGCAACTATTTTTTAGCTTATTGCCATTCCTTAACTAAAACAAAAAACTAAAACAGAAAAAAATAACATGCAGAAATTAAAGTGCAGAAAATTAAAATTTTTAAATCTCTCCCCCCAAACTAAATATGACATTGTCCCCAATGTATACAATAAAATGCAGAGAGAAGAGACTTACCTGAGACCCTCTCAGAGATGGTTGGGTGGCGGCGGCTGATCATATGGGTAGAACGGAGGAGGTTGCGCCAAATAATTTGGGTCATCAATCCCAATGTTCATTCTGTTGATGAAAGAGTTAAGATGCTGAACTTGTCCCTCATCATGGATACTCCTCTGCACCATGTAGTTTTGCATGTGGTTATTCTGCTAAATTATATAACTCAGCTGTGCATGAGTGTATTGCATCGTTGGATCGATAGGCCCAAGCAATTGTGGGGGCTGCTCCTCTTCCTCTTCAACACTAGGCTCTCGTTGTCGCCTACGTCCTTGCGGTGCATCAGGTGGAGGTTGGCCATAAGGATGTGGCTCTTTTAGCCTGTTGAAAAATGCAATGTCCATCTTGCGAAGTGGCAACACCGTGTTTTCATACTCCAATTGGGGAACTTCATATGCCTCGCAGAGTTCTGTTATAACTCCCGCCAAACCAAAACCACCTCCCGTGGCTCCTTGTACAATCTGGTCAATGCTATGCAGGATGACTTGTCCAATATTTATGTTGTACCCCTTCATAATGGCGTACACATATTTCAGGCGATCCATTTGGACATCGAAGAAGTGCTTATTTGGCACCAACCGAGCACTTAAAAAGTACAGCCATGTTTTCGCCACTGGGTTTAATTCACACCGATATAGGATGTTTGGCGACCCCTCTGTGCCATCATTGTCCTGGAACCTCAACCCTGGAAATCCCACCGTCTCAGCCACATCCACCATATCAAACTGCTCTTCCTCCTCAATAATTCGGAGGCGTTGCTCTTCCCTAGAATAATCTTGGACACAGAACATCACATTAAAAGCATCAGCAGTAGCGGGAACCTTCTTTCCCATCTCTCCCCCAAACTAAATATGACATTGTCCCCAATGTATACAATAAAATGCAGAGAGAAGAGACTTACCTGAGACCCTCTCAGAAAGGGTTGGGTGGTGGCGGCTGATCATATGGGTAGAACCGAGGAGGTTGAGCCAAATAATTTGGGTCCTCAATCCCAATGTTCATTCTGTTGATGAGAGAGTTAAGTTGCTGAACTTGTCCCTCATCATGGATACTCCTCTGCACCATGTAGTTTTGCATGTGGTTGTTCTGCTGAATTATATAACTCAGCTGTGCATGAGTGTATTGCATCGTTGGATCGATAGGCCCAAGCAATTGTAGGGGCTGCTCCTCTTCTTCTTCAACACTAGGCTCTCGTTGTCGCCTACGTCCTTGCGGTGCATCAGGTGGAGGTTGGCCATAAGGATGTGGCTCTTTTAGCCTGTTGACAAATGCGATGTCCATCTTGCGAAGTGGCAACACCGTGTTGTCATACTCCAATTGGGGAACTTCATATGCCCCGCAGAGTTCTGTTATAACTCCCGCCAAACCAAAACCACCTCCCGTGGCTCCTTGTACAATCTGGTCAATGCTATGCCGGATGACTGGTGCAATATTTATGTTGTACCCCTTCGTAATGGCGTACACATATTTCAGGCGATCCATTTGGACATCGGAGAAGTGCATATTTGGCACCAACCGAGCACTTACAAAGTACAGCCATGTTTTCGCCACTGGGTTTAATTCACAATGATATAGGATGTTTGGCGATCCCTCTGTGCCATCGTTGTCGTGGAACCTCAACCCCGGAAATCCCACCGTCTCAGCCACATCCACCATATCAAACTGCTCTTCCTCCTCAATAACTCGGAGACGTTGCTCTTCCCTAGAATAATCTTGGAAACAGAACATCACATTAAAAGCATGAGCAGTAGCGGGAACCTTCTTTCCCATCTCACCCCCCAAAGTAAATATGACATTGTCCCCAATGTATACAATAAAATGCAGAGAGAAGAGACTTACCTGAGACCCTCTCAGAAAGGGTTGGGTGGTGGCAGCTGATCATATGGGTAGAACCAAGGAGGTTAAGCCAAATAATTCGGGTCATCAATCACAATGTTCATTCTGTTGATGAGAGAGTTAAGTTGCTGAACTTGTCCCTCATCATGGATACTCCTCTCCACCATGTAGTTTTGCATGTGGTTGTTCTCCTGAATTATATAACTCAGCTGTGCATGAGTGTATTGCATCGTTGGATCGATAGGCCCAAGCAATTGTGTGGGTTGCTCCTCTTCTTCTTCAACACTAGGCTCTCGTTGTCGCCTACGTCCTTACGGTGCATCAGGTGGAGGTTGGCCATAAGGATGTGGCTCTTTTAGCCTGTTGACAAATGCGATGTCCATCTTGCGAAGTGGAAACACCGTGTTGTCATACTCCAATTCAGGAACTTCATACGCCCCGCAGAGTTCTGTTATAACTCCCACCAAACCAAAACCACCTCCTGTGGCTCCTTGTACAATCTGGTCAATGCTATGCCGGATTACTTGTGCAATATTTATGTTGTACCCCTTCATAATGGCGTACACATATTTCAGGCGATCCATTTGGACATCGAAGAAGTGCTTATTTGGCACCAACCGAGCACTTACAAAGTACAGCCATGTTTTCGCCACTGGGTTTAATTCACACCGATATAGGATGTTTGGCGACCCCTCTGTGCCATCGTTGTCGTGGAACCTCAACCCTGGAAATCCCACCGTCTCAGCCACATCAACCATATCAAACTGCTCTTCCTCCTCAATAATTCGGAGGCGTTGCTCTTTTCTAGAATAATCTTGGACAAAGAACATCACATTAAAAGCATCAGCAGTAGCGGGAACCTTCTTTCCCATCTCTCCCCCCAAACTAAATATGACATTGTCCCCAATGTATAAAATAAAATGCAGAGAGAAGAGACTTACCTGAGATCCTTTTAGAAAGGGTTGGGTGGTGGCGGCTGATCATATGGGTAGAACAGAGAAGGTTGCGCCAAATAATTCGGGTCATCAATCCCAATGTTCATTCGATTGATGAGAGAGTTAAGTTGCTGTGCCATCGTTGTCGTGGAACCTCAACCCTGGAAATCCCATCGTCTCAGCCACATCAACCATATCAAACTGCTCTTCCTCGTCAATAATTCGGAGGCGTTGCTCTTCCCTAGAATAATCTTGGACGAAGAACATCACATTAAAAGCATCAGCAGTAGCGTGAACCTTCTTTCCCATCTCTCCCCCAAACTAAATATGACATTGTCCCCAATGTATACAATAAAATGCAGAGAGAAGAGACTTACCTGAGACCCTCTTAGAAAGGGTTGGGTGGTGGCGGCTGATCATATGGGTAGAACCGAGTAGGTTGCGCCAAATAATTCGGGTCATCAATCCCAATGTTCATTCGGTTGATGAGAGAGTTAAGTTGCTAAACTTGTCCCTCATCATGGATACTCCTCTGCACCATGTAGTTTGGCATGTGGTTGTTCTACTGAATTATATAACTCAGCTGTGCATGAGTGTATTGTATCGTTGGATCGATAGGCCCAAGCATTTGTGAGGGCTGCTACTCTTCTTCTTCAACACTAGGCTCTCGTTGTCGCCTACGTCCTTGCGGTGCATCAAGTCGAGGTTGGCAATAAGGATGTGGCTCTTTTAGCCTGTTGAGAAATGCGATGTCCATCTTGCGAAGTGGCAACACCGTGTTGTCATACTCTGATTGGGGAACTTCATATGCCCCGCAGAGTTCAGTTATAACTCCCGCCAAACCAAAACCACCTCACGTGGCTCCTTGTACAATCTGGTCAATGCTATGCCGGAAGACTTGTCCAATATTTATGTTGTACCCCTTCATAATGGCGTACACATATTTCAGGCGATCCATTTGGACATCGGAGAAGTGCTTATTTGGCACCAACCGAGCACTTACAAAGTACAGCCATGTTTTCGCAACTGGTTTTAATTCACACGGATATAGGATGTTTGACGACCCCTCTGTGCCATCGTTGTCGTGGAACCTCAACCCTGGAAATCCCATCGTCTCAGCCACATAAACCATATCAAACTGCTCTTCCTCCTCAATAATTCGGAGGCGTTGCTGTTCCCTAGAATAATCTTGGACAAAGAACATCACATTAAAAGCATCAGCAGTAGCGGAACCTTCTTTCCCATCTCTCCCCCAAACTAAATATGACATTGTCCCCAATGTATACAATAAAATGCAGAGAGAAGAGACTTACCTGAGACCCTCTGAGAAAGGGTTGGGTGGCAGCGGGTGATCATATGGGTAGAACCGAGTAGGTTGCGCCAAATAATTCGGGTCATCAATCCCAATGTTCATTCTTTTGATGAGAGAGTTAAGTTGCTGAACGTGTCCCTCATCATGGATACTCATCTGCACCATGTAGTTTTGCATGTGGTTGTTCTGCTGAATTATGTAACTCAGCTGTGCATGAGTGTATTGCATCGTTGGATCGATAGGCCCAAGCAATTGTGGGGGTTGCTCCTCTTCTTCTTCAACACTAGGCTCTCGTTGTCGCCTACGTCCTTACGGTGCATCAGGTGGAGGTTGGCCATAAGGATGTGGCTCTTTTAGCCTGTTGACAAATGCAATGTCCATCTTGCGAAGTGGCAACACCGTGTTGTCATACTCCAATTCAGGAACTTCATACGCCCCGCAGAGTTCTGTTATAACTCCCGCCAAACGAAAACTACCTCCCGTGGCTCCTTTTACAATCTGGTCAATGCTATGCCGGATGACTTGTGCAATATTAATGTTGTACCCCTTCATAATGGCGTACACATATTTCAGGCGATCCATTTGGAAATCGGAGAAGTGCTTATTTGGCACCAACCGAGCACTTACAAAGTACAGCCATGTTTTCGCCACTGGGTTTAATTCACACCGATATAGGATGTTTGGCGACCCCTCTGTGCCATCGTTGTCGTGGAACCTCAACCCTGGAAATCCCACCGTCTCAGCCACATCCACCATATCAAACTGCTCTTCCTCCTCAATAATTCGGAGGCGTTGCTCTTCCCTAGAATAATCTTGGACACAGAACATCACATTAAAAGCATCAGCAGTAGCGGGAACCTTCTTTCCCATCTCTCCCCGCAAACTAAATATGACATTGTCCCCAATGTATACAATAAAATGCAGAGAGAAGAGACTTACCTTAGACCGTCTCAGAAAGGGTTGGGTGGTGGCGGCTGATCATATGGGTAGAACCGAGGAGGTTGAGCAAAATAACTCGGGTCATCAATCCCAATGTTCATTCTGTTGATGAGAGAGTTAAGTTACTGAACTTGTCCCTTATCATGGATACTCCTCTGCACCATGTAGTTTTGCATGTGGTTGTTCTGCTGAATTATATAACTCAGCTGTGCATGAGTGTATTGCATCGTTGGATCGATAGGCCCAAGCAATTGTGGGGGTTGCTCCTCTTCTTCTTCAACACTAGGCTCTCGTTGTCGCCTACGTCCTTACGGTGCATCAGGTGGAGGTTGGCCATAAGGATGTGGCTCTTTTAGCCTGTTGACAAATGCGATGTCCATCTTGCGAAGTGGCAACACCGTGTTGTCATACTCAAATTGGGGAACTTCATATGCCCCGCAGAGTTCTGTTATAACTCCCGCCAAACCAAAACCACCTCCCGTGGCTCCTTGTACAATCTTGTCAATGCTATGCCGGATGACTTGTGCAATATTAATGTTGTACCCCTTCATAATGGCGTACACATATTTCAGGCGATCCATTTGGACATCGGAGAAGTGCTTATTTGGCACCAACCGAGCACTTACAAAGTACAGCCATGTTTTCGCCACTGTGTTTAATTCACACCGATATAGGATGTTTGGTGACCCCTCTGTGCCATCGTTGTCGTGGAACCTCAACAATAAAAATCCCACCGTCTCAGCCACATCCACCATAGCAAACTGCTCTTCCTCCTCAATAATTCGGAGGTGTTGCTCTTCCCTAGAATAATCTTGGAAACAGAACATCACATTAAAAGCATCAGCAGTAGCGGGAACCTTCTTTCCCATCTCTCCCCCCAAACTAAATATGACATTGTCCCCAATGTATACAATAAAATGCAGAGAGAAGAGACTTACCTGAGACCCTCTCAGAAAGGGTTGGGTGGCGGCGGCTGATCATATGGGTAGAACCGAGGAGGTTGAGCAAAATAATTCGCGTCATCAATCCCAATGTTCATTCAGTTGATAGAGAGTTAAGTTGCTGAACTTGTCCCTCATCATGGATACTCCTCTGCACCATGTAGTTTTGCATGTGGTTGTTCTGCTGAATTATATAACTCAGCTGTGCATGAGTGTATTGCATCGTTAAATCGATAGGCCCAAGCGATTGTGGGGGTTTCTCCTCTTCTTCTTCAACACTAGGCTCTCGTTGTCGCCTACGTCCTTACGGTGCATCAGGTGGAGGTTGACCATAAGGATGTGGCTCTTTTAGCCTGTTGACAAATGCAATGTCCATCTTGCAAAGTGGCAACACCGTGTTGTCATACTCCAATTAAGGAACTTCATTGGCCTCGCAGAGTTCTGTTATAACTCCCGCCAAACCAAAACCACCTCCCGTGGCTCCTTGTACAATCTGGTCAATGCTATGCCGGATAACTTGTGCAATATTTATGTTGTACCCCTTCATAATGGCGTACACATATTTCAGGCGATCCATTTGGACATCGGAGAAGTGCTTATTTGGCACCAACCGAGCACTTACAAAGTACAGCCATGTTTTCGCCACTGGGTTTAGTTCACACCGATATAGGATGTTTGGCGACCCCTCTGTGCCATCGTTGTCGTGGAACCTCAACCCTGGAAATCCCACCGTCTCAGTCACATCCACCATATCAAACTGCTCTTCCTCCTCAATAATTCGGAGGCGTTGCTCTTCCCTAGAATAACATTGGAAACAGAACATCACATTAAAAGCATCAGCAGTAGCGGGAACCTTCTTTCCCATCTCTCCCCCCAAACTAAATATGACATTGTCCCCAATGTATACAATAAAATGCTGAGAGAAGAGACTTACCTGAGACCCTCTCAGAAAGGGTTGGGTGGCGGCGGCTGATCATATGGGTAGAACCGAGGAGGTTGAGCAAAATAATTCGGGTCATCAATCCCAATGTTCATTCTGTTGATGAGAGAGTTAAGTTGCTGAACTTGTCCCTCATCATGGATACTCCTCTGCACCATGTAGTTTTGCATGTGGTTGTTCTGCTGAATTATATAACTCAGCTGTGCATGAGTGTATTGTATCGTTGGATCGATAGGCCCAAGCAATTGTGAGGGCTGCTCCTCTTCTTCTTCAACACTAGGCTCTCGTTGTCGCCTACGTCCTTACGGTGCATCAGGTGGAGGTTGGCCATAAGGATGTTGCTCTTTTAGCCTGTTGACAAATGCAATGTCCATCTTGCGAAGTGGCAACACCGTTTTGTCATACTCCAATTCAGGAACTTCATAGGCCCTGCAGAGTTCTGTTATAACTCCCGCCAAACCAAAACCACCTCCAGTGGCTCCTTGTACAATCTGGTCAATGCTATGCCGGATGACTTGTGCAATATTTATGTTGTACCCCATCATAATGGCGTCCACATATTTCAGGCGATCCATTTGGACATCGGAGAAGTGCTTATTTGGCACCAACCGAGCACTTACAAAGTACAGCCATGTTTTCGCCAGTGGGTTTAGTTCACACCGATATAGGATGTTTGGCGACCCCTCTGTGCCATCGTTGTCGTGGAACCTCAACCCTGGAAATCCCACCGTCTCAGCCACATCCACCATATCAAACTGCTCTTCCTCCTCAATAATTCGGAGGCGTTGCTCTTCCCTAGAATAATCTTGGACACAGAACATCACATTAAAAGCATCAGCAGTAGCGGGAACCTTCTTTCCCATCTCTCCCCCCAAACTAAATATGACATTGTCCCCAATGTATACAATAAAATGCAGAGAGAAGAGACTTACCTGAGACCCTCTTAGAAAGGGTTGGGTGGCGGCGGCTGATCATATGGTTAGAACCGAGGAGGTTGAGCAAAATAATTTGGGTCATCAATCCCAATGTTCATTCTGTTGATGAGAGAGTTAAGTTGTTGAACTTGTCCCTCATCATGGATACTCCTCTGCACCATGTAGTTTTGCATGTGGTTGTTCTGCTGAATTATATAACTCAGCTGTGCATGAGTGTATTGCATCGTTGGATCGATAGGCCCAAGCAATTGTGGGGGTTGCTCCTCTTCTTCTTCAACACTAGGCTCTCGTTGTCGCCTACGTCCTTACGGTGCATCAGGTGGAGGTTGGCCATAAGGATGTGGCTCTTTTAGCCTGTTGACAAATGCAATGTCCATCTTGCGAAGTGGCAACACCGTGTTGTCATACTCCAATTCAGGAACTTCATACGCCCCGCAGAGTTCTGTTATAACTCCCGCCAAACCAAAACCACCTCCCGTGGCTCCTTGTACAATCTGGTCAATGCTATGCCGGATGACTTGTGCAATATTAATGTTGTACCCCTTCATAATGGCGTACACATATTTCAGGCGATCCATTTGGAAATCGGAGAAGTGCTTATTTGGCACCAACCGAGCACTTACAAAGTACAGCCATGTTTTCGCCACTGGGTTTAATTCACACTAATATAGGATGTTTGGCGACCCCTCTGTGCCATCGTTGTCGTGGAACCTCAACCCTGGAAATCCCACCGTCTCAGCCACATCCACCATATCAAACTGCTCTTCCTCCTCAATAATTCGGAGGCGTTGCTCTTCCCTAGAATAATCTTGGACACAGAACATCACATTAAAAGCATCAGCAGTAGCGGGAACCTTCTTTCCCATCTCTCCCCGCAAACTAAATATGACATTGTCCCCAATGTATACAATAAAATGCAGAGAGAAGAGACTTACCTTAGACCGTCTCAGAAAGGGTTGGGTGGTGGCGGCTGATCATATGGGTAGAACCGAGGAGGTTGAGCAAAATAATTCGGGTCATCAATCCCAATGTTCATTCTGTTGATGAGAGAGTTAAGTTGCTGAACTTGTCCCTCATCATGGATACTCCTCTGCACCATGTAGTTTGGCATGTGGTTGTTCTACTGAATTATATAACTCAGCTGTGCATGAGTGTATTGCATCGTTGGATCGATAGGCCCAAGCAATTGTGGGGGTTGCTCCTCTTCTTCTTCAACACTAGGCTCTCGTTGTCGCCTACGTCCTTACGGTGCATCAGGTGGAGGTTGGCCATAAGGATGTGGCTCTTTTAGCCTGTTGACAAATGCAATGTCCATCTTGCGAAGTGGCAACACCGTGTTGTCATACTCCAATTCACGAACTTCATATGCCCCGCATAGTTCTGTTATAACTCCCGCCAAACCAAAACCACCTCCTGTGGCTCCTTGTACAATCTGGTCAATGCTATGCCGGATGACTTGTGCAATATTATTGTTGTACCCCTTCATAATGGCGTACACATATTTCAGGCGATCCATTTGGACATCGGAGAAGTTCTTATTTGGCACCAACCGAGCACTTACAAAGTACAATCATGTTTTCGCCACTGGGTTTAATTCACACCGATATTGGATGTTTGGCGACCCCTCTGTGCCATCGTTGTCGTGGAACCTCAACCCTGGAAATCCCACCGTCTCAGCCACATCCACCATAGCAAACTGCTCTTCCTCCTCAATAATTCGGAGGCGTTGCTCTTCCCTAGAATAATCTTGGAAACAGAACATCACATTAAAAGCATCAGCAGTAGCGGGAACCTTCTTTCCCATCTCTCCCCCCAAACTAAATATGACATTGTCCCCAATGTATACAATAAAATGCAGAGAGAAGAGACTTACCTGAGACCCTCTCAGAAAGGGTTGGGTGGCGGCGGGTGATCATATGGGTATAACCGAGGAGGTTGAGCAAAACAATTCGGGTCATCAATCCCAATGTTCATTCTGTTGATGAGAGAGTTAACTTGGTGAACTTGTCCCTCATCATGGATACTCATCTGCACCATGTAGTTTTGCATGTGGTTGTTCTGCTGAATTATATAACTCAGCTGTGCATGAGTGTATTGCATCGTTGGATCGATAGGCCCAAGCGATTGTGGGGGTTTCTCCTCTTCTTCTTCAACACTAGGCTCTCGTTGTCGCCTACGTCCTTACGGTGCATCAGGTGGAGGTTGACCATAAGGATGTGGCTCTTTTAGCCTGTTGACAAATGCAATGTCCATCTTGCAAAGTGGCAACACCGTGTTGTCATACTCCAATTCAGGAACTTCATTGGCCTCGCAGAGTTCTGTTATAACTCCCGCCAAACCAAAACCACCTCCCGTGGCTCCTTGTACAATCTGGTCAATGCTATGCCGGATGACTTGTGCAATATTTATGTTGTACCCCTTCATAATGGCGTACACATATTTCAGGCGATCCATTTGGACATCGGAGAAGTGCTTATTTGGCACCAACCGAGCACTTACAAAGTACAGCCATGTTTTCGCCACTGGGTTTAGTTCACACCGATATAGGATGTTTGGCGACCCCTCTGTGCCATCGTTGTCGTGGAACCTCAACCCTGGAAATCCCACCGTCTCAGTCACATCCACCATATCAAACTGCTCTTCCTCCTCAATAATTCGGAGGCGTTGCTCTTCCCTAGAATAACATTGGAAACAGAACATCACATTAAAAGCATCAGCAGTAGCGGGAACCTTCTTTCCCATCTCTCCCCCCAAACTAAATATGACATTGTCCCCAATGTATACAATAAAATGCAGAGAGAAGAGACTTACCTGAGACCCTCTTAGAAAGGGTTGGGTGGTGGCGGCTGATCATATGGGTAGAACCGAGTAGGTTGCGCCAAATAATTCGGGTCATCAATCCCAATGTTCATTCTTTTGATGAGAGAGTTAAGTTGCTGAACTTGTCCCTCATCATGGATACTCCTCTGCACCATGTAGTTTGGCATGTGGTTGTTCTACTGAATTATATAACTCAGCTGTGCATGAGTGTATTGCATCGTTGGATCGATAGCCCCAAGCGATTGTGGGGGTTTCTCCTCTTCTTCTTCAACACTAGGCTCTCGTTGTCGCCTACGTCCTTACGGTGCATCAGGTGGAGGTTGACCATAAGGATGTGGCTCTTTTAGCCTGTTGACAAATGCAATGTCCATCTTGCAAAGTGGCAACACCGTGTTGTCATACTCCAATTCAGGAACTTCATTGGCCTCGCAGAGTTCTGTTATAACTCCCGCCAAACCAAAACCACCTCCCGTGGCTCCTTGTACAATCTGGTCAATGCTATGCCGGATGACTTGTGCAATATTTATGTTGTACCCCTTCATAATGGCGTACACATATTTCAGGCGATCCATTTGGACATCGGAGAAGTGCTTATTTGGCACCAACCGAGCACTTACAAAGTACAGCCATGTTTTCGCCACTGGGTTTAATTCACACCGATATAGGATGTTTGGCGACCCCTCTGTGCCATCGTTGTCGTGGAACCTCAACCCTTGAAATCCCACCGTCTCAGCCACATCAACCATATCAAACTGCTCTTCCTCCTCAATAATTTGGAGGCGTTGCTCTTTTCTAGAATAATCTTGGACAAAGAACATCACATTAAAAGCATCAGAAGTAGCGGGAACCTTCTTTCCCATCTCTCCCCCCAAACTAAATATGACATTGTCCCCAATGTATACAATAAAATGCAGAGAGAAGAGACTTACCTGAGACCCTCTCAGAAAGGGTTGGGTGGCGGCGGCTGATCATATGGGTAGAACCGAGGAGGTTGAGCAAAATAATTCGGGTCATCAATCCCAATGTTCATTCTGTTGATAGAGAGTTAAGTTGCTGAACTTGTCCCTCATCATGGATACTCCTCTGCACCATGTAGTTTTGCATGTGGTTGTTCTGCTGAATTATATAACTCAGCTGTGCATGAGTGTATTGCATCGTTGGATCGATAGGCCCAAGCGATTGTGGGGGTTTCTCCTCTTCTTCTTCAACACTAGGCTCTCGTTGTCGCCTACGTCCTTACGGTGCATCAGGTGGAGGTTGACCATAAGGATGTGGCTCTTTTAGCCTGTTGACAAATGCAATGTCCATCTTGCAAAGTGGCAACACCGTGTTGTCATACTCCAATTCAGGAACTTCATTGGCCTCGCAGAGTTCTGTTATAACTCCCGCCAAACCAAAACCACCTCCCGTGGCTCCTTGTACAATCTGGTCAATGCTATGCCGGATGACTTGTGCAATATTTATGTTGTACCCCTTCATAATGGCGTACACATATTTCAGGCGATCCATTTGGACATCGGAGAAGTGCTTATTTGGCACCAACCGAGCACTTACAAAGTACAGCCATGTTTTCGCAAGTGGTTTTAATTCACACGGATAGAGGATGTTTGGCGACCCCTCTGTGCCATCGTTGTCGTGGAACCTCAACCCTGGAAATCCCATCGTCTCAGCCACATAAACCATATCAAACTGCTCTTCCTCCTCAATAATTCGGAGGCGTTGCTCTTCCCTAGAATAATTTTGGACAAAGAACATCACATTAAAAGCATCAGCAGTATCGGAACCTTCTTTCCCATCTCTCCCCCAAACTAAATATGACATTGTCCCCAATGTATACAGTAAAATGCAGAGAGAAGAGACTTACCTGAGACCCTCTTAGAAAGGGTTGGGTGGTGGCGGCTGATCATATGGGTAGAACCGAGGAGGTTGAGCAAAATAATTCGGGTCATCAATCCCAATGTTCATTCTGTTGATGAGAGAGTTAAGTTGCTGAACTTGTCCCTCATCATGGATACTCCTCTGCACCATGTAGTTTTGCATGTGGTTGTTCTGCTGAATTATATAACTCAGCTGTGCATGAGTGTATTGCATCGTTGGATCGATAGGCCCAAGCAATTGTGGGGGTTGCTCCTCTTCTTCTTCAACACTAGGCTCTCGTTGTCGCCTACGTCCTTACGGTGCATCAGGTGGAGGTTGGCCATAAGGATGTGGCTCTTTTAGCCTGTTGACAAATGCAATGTCCATCTTGCAAAGTGGCAACACCGTGTTGTCATACTCCAATTCAGGAACTTCATATGCCCCCGCAGAGTTCTGTTATAACTCCCGCCAAACCAAAACCACCTCCCGTGGCTCCTTGTACAATCTGGTCAATGCTATGCCGGATGACTTGTGCAATATTTATGTTGTACCCCTTCATAATGGCGTACACATATTTCAGGCGATCCATTTGGACATCGGAGAAGTGCTTATTTGGCACCAACCGAGCACTTACAAAGTACAGCCATGTTTTCGCCACTGGGTTTAGTTCACACCGATATAGGATGTTTGGCGACCCCTCTGTGCCATCGTTGTCGTGGAACCTCAACCCTGGAAATCCCACCGTCTCAGCCACATCCACCACATAAAACTGCTCTTCCTCCTGAATAATTCAGAGGCGTTGCTCTTCCATAGAATAATCTTGGACACAGAACATCACATTAAAAGCATCAGCAGTAGCGGGAACCTTCTTTCCCATCTCTCCCCCCAAACTAAATATGACATTGTCCCCAATGTATACAATAAAATGCAGAGAGAAGAGACTTACCTTAGACCGTCTCAGAAAGGGTTGGGTGGTGGCGGCTGATCATATGGGTAGAACCGAGGAGGTTGAGCAAAATAATTCGGGTCATCAATCCCAATGTTCATTCTGTTGATGAGAGAGTTAAGTTGCTGAACTTGTCCCTCATCATGGATACTCCTCTGCACCATGTAGTTTTGCATATGGTTGTTCTGTTGAATTATATAACTCAGTTGTGCATGAGTGTATTGCATCGTTGGATCGATACGCCCAAGCGATTGTGGGGGTTGCTCCTCTTCTTCTTCAACACTAGGCTCTCGTTGTCGCCTACATCCTTGCGGTGCATCAGGTGGAGGTTGACCATAAGGATGTGGCTCTTTTAGCCTGTTGACAAATGCAATGTCCATCTTGCGAAGTGGCAACACCGTGTTGTCATACTCCAATTCAGGAACTTCATAGGCCCCGCAGAGTTCTGTTATAACTCCCGCCAAACCAAAACCACCTCCCGTGGCTCCTTGTACAATCTGGTCAATGCTATGCCGGATGACTTGTGCAATATTTATGTTGTACCCCTTCATAATGGCGTACACATATTTCAGGCGATCCATTTGGACATCGGAGAAGTGCTTATTTGGCACAAACCGAGCACTTACAAAGTACAGCCATGTTTTCGCCACTGGGTTTAGTTCACACCGATATAGGATGTTTGGCGACCCCTCTGTGCCATCGTTGTCGTGGAACATCAACCCTGGAAATCCCACCGTCTCAGCCACATCCACCATATCAAACTGCTCTTCCTCCTCAATAATTCGGAGGCGTTGCTCTTCCCTAAAATAACATTGGAAACAGAACATCACATTAAAAGCATCAGCAGTAGCGGGAACCTTCTTTCCCATCTCTCCCCCCAAACTAAATATGACATTGTCCCCAATGTATACAATAAAATGCAGAGAGAAGAGACTTACCTGAGACCCTCTCAGAAAGGGTTGGGTGGCGGCGGGTGATCATATGGGTAGAACCGAGGAGGTTGAGCAAAATAATTCGGGTCATCAATCCCAATGTTCATTCTGTTGATGAGAGAGTTAAGTGGCTGAACTTGTCCCTCATCATGGATACTCCTCTGCACCATGTAGTTTTGCATGTGGTTGTTCTGCTGAATTATATAACTCAGCTGTGCATGAGTGTATTGCATCGTTGGATCGATAGGCCCAAGCAATTGTGGGGGTTGCTCCTCTTCTTCTTCAACACTAGGCTCTCGTTGTCGCCTACGTCCTTACGGTGCATCAGGTGGAGGTTGGCCATAAGTATGTGGCTCTTTTAGCCTGTTGACAAATGCAATGTCCATCTTGCGAAGTGGCAACACCGTGTTGTCATACTCCAATTCAGGAGCTTCATACGCCCCGCAGAGTTCTGTTATAACTCCCGCCAAACCAAAACTACCTCCCGTGGCTCCTTTTACAATCTGGTCAATCCTATGCTGGATGACTTGTGCAATATTAATGTTGTACCCCTTCATAATGGCGTACACAAATTTCAGGCGATCCATTTGGAAATCGGAGAAGTGCTTATTTGGCACCAACCGAGCATTTACTTAGTACAGCCATGTTTTTGCCACTGGGTTTAATTCACACTGATATAGGATGTTTGGCGACCCCTCTGTGCCATCGTTGTCGTGGAACCTCAACCCTGGAAATCCCACCGTCTCAGCCACATCCACCATATCAAACTGCTCTTCCTCCTCAATAATTCAGAGGCGTTGCTCTTCCCTAGAATAATCTTGGACACAGAACATCACATTAAAAGCATCAGCAGTAGCGGGAACCTTCTTTCCCATCTCTCCCCCCAAGCTAAATATGACATTGTCCCCAATGTATTCAATAAAATGCAGAGAGAAGAGACTTACCTTAGACCCTCTCTGAAAGGGTTGGGTGGTGGCGGCTGATCATATGGGTAGAACCAAGGAGGTTGAGCAAAATAATTCGGGTCATCAATTCCAATGTTCATTCTGTTGATGAGAGAGTTAAGTTACTGAACTTGTCCCTCATCATGGATACTCCTCTACACCATGTAGTTTTGCATGTGGTTGTTCTGCTGAATTATATAACTCAGCTGTGCATGAGTGTATTGCATAGTTGGATCGATAGGCCCACGCAATTGTGGGGGTTGCTCCTCTTCTTCTTCAACACCAGGCTCTCGTTGTCGCCTACGTCCTTACGGTGCATCAGGTGGAGGTTGGCCATAAGGATGTGGCTCTTTTAGCCTGTTGACAAATGCAATGTCCATCTTGCGAAGTGGCAACACCGTGTTGTCATACTCAAATTCAGGAACTTCATACGCCCCTCAGAGTTCTGTTATCATTCCCGCCAAACCAAAACCACCTCCCGTGGCTCCTTGTACAATCTGGTCAATGCTATGCCGGATGACTTGTGCAATATTAATGTTGTACCCCTTCATAATGGCGTACACATATTTCAGGCGATCCTTTTGGACATCGGAGAAGTGCTTATTTGGCACCAACCGAGCACTTACAAAGTACAGCCATGTTTTCGCCACTGGGTTTAATTCACACTGATATAGGATGTTTGGCGACCCCTCTGTGCCATCGTTGTCGTGGAACCTCAACCCTGGAAATCCCACCGTCTCAGCCACATCCACCATATCAAACTGCTCTTCCTCCTCAATAATTCAGAGGCGTTGCTCTTCCCTAGAATAATCTTGGACACAGAACATCACATTAAAAGCATCAGTAGTAGCGGGAACCTTCTTTCCCATCTCTCCCCCCAAACTAAATATGACATTGTCCCCAATGTATACAATAAAATGCAGAGAGAAGAGACTTACCTGAGACCCTCTCAGAAAGGGTTGGGTGGTGTCAGCTGATCATATGGGTAGAACCGAGGAGGTTGAGCAAAATAATTTGGGTCATCAATCCCAATGTTCATTCTATTGATGAGAGAGTTAAGTGGCTGAACTTGTCCCTCATCATGGATACTCCTCTGCACCATGTAGTTTTGCATGTGGTTGTTCTGCTTAATTATATAACTCAACTGTGCATGAGTGTATTGCATCGTTGGATCGATAGGCCCAAGCAATTGTGGGGGTTGCTCCTCTTCTTCTTCAACACTAGGCTCTCGTTGTCGCCTACGTCCTTACGATGCATCAGGTGGAGGTTTGCCATAAGGATGTGGCTCTTTTAGCCTGTTGACAAATGCAATGTCCATCTTGCGAAGTGGCAACACCGTGTTGTCATACTCCAATTCAGGAACTTCATACGCCCGGCAGAGTTCTGTTATAACTCCCGCCAAACCAAAACCACCTCCCGTGGGTCCTTGTACAATCTGGTCAATGCTATGCCGGATGACTTGTGAAATATTTATGTTGTACCCCTTCATAATGGCGTACACATATTTCAGGCGATCCATTTGGACATCGGAGAAGTGCTTATGTGGCACCAACCGAGCACTTACAAAGTACAGCCATGTTTTCGCCACTGGGTTTAGTTCACACCGATATAGGATGTTTGGCGACCCCTCTGTGACATCGTTGTCGTGGAACCTCAACTTTGGAAATCCCATCGTCTCAGCCACATCCACCATATGAAACTTCTCTTCCTCCTCAATAATTCGGAGGCGTTGCTCTTCCCTAGAATAATCTTAGAAACAGAACATCACATTAAAAGCATCAGCAGTAGCGGGAACCTTCTTTCCCATCTCTCGCCCCAAACTAAATATGACATTGTCCCCAATGTATACAATAAAATGCACAGAGAAGAGACTTACCTGAGACCCTCTCACAAAGGGTTGGGTTGTGGCGGCTGATCATATGGGTAGAACCGAGGAGGTTGAGCCAAATAATTAGGGTCATCAATACCAATGTTCATTCTGTTGATGAGAGAGTTAAGTTGCTGAACTTGTCCCTCATCATGGATACTCCTCTGCACCATGTAGTTTTGCATGTGGTTGTTCTACGGAATTATATAACTCAGCTGTGCATGAGTGTATTGCATCGTTGGATCGATAGGCCCAAGCAATTCTGGGGGTTGGTCCTCTTCTTCTTCAACACTAGGCTCTCGTTGTCGCCTACGTCCTTACGATGCATCAGGTGGAGGTTTGCCATAAGGATGTGGCTCTTTTAGCCTGTTGACAAATGCAATGTCCATCTTGCGAAGTGGCAACACTGTGTTGTCATACTCCAATTCAGGAACTTCATATGCCCCGCAGAGTTCTGTTATAACTCCCGCAAAACCAAAACCACCTCCCGTGGCTCCTTGTACAATCTGGTCAATGCTTTGCCGGATGACTTGTGCAATATTTATGTTGTACCCCTTCATAATGGCGTACACATATTTTAGGCGATCCATTTGGACATCGGAGAGGTGCTTATTTGGCACCAACCGCGCACTTACAATGTACAGCCATGTTTTCGCCACTGGGTTTAATTCACACCGATATAGGATGTTTGGCGACCCCTCTATGCTATCGTTGTCGTGGAACCTCAACCCTGGAAATCCCACCGTCTCAGCCACATCCACCATATCAAACTGCTCTTCCTCCTCAATAATTCGGAGGCGTTGCTCTTCCCTAGAATAATCTTGGACAAATACAATCACATTAAAAGCATCAGCAATAGCGGGAACCTTCTTTCCCATCTCTCCCCCCAAACTAAATATGACAATGTCCCCAATGTATACAATAAAATGCAGAGAGAAGAGACTTACCTGAGACCCTCTTAGAAAGGGTTGGGTGGTGGCGGCTGATCATATGGGTAGAACCGAGTAGGTTGCCCCAAATAATTCGGGTCATCAATCCCAATGTTCATTCTGTTGATGAGAGAGTTAAGTTGCTCAACTTGTCCCTCATCATGGATACTCCTCTGCACCATGTAGTTTTGCATGTGGTTGTTCTACTGAATTATATAACTCAGCTGTGCATGAGTGTATTGCATCGTTGGATCGATAGGCCCAAGTAATTGTGAGGGTTGCTCCTCTTCTTCTTCAACACTAGGCTCTCGTTGTCCCCTACGTCCTTGCGGTGCATCAGGTGGAGGTTGGCCATAAGGATGTGGCTCTTTTAGCCTGTTGATAAATGCGATGTCCATCTTGCAAAGTGGCAACACCGTGTTGTCATACTCCAATTGGGGAACTTCATATGCCCCGCAGAGTTCTGTTATAACTCCCGTCAAACCAAAACCACCTCCCGTGGCTCCTTGTACAATCTTGTCAATGCTATGCCGGATGACTTGTCCAATATTTATGTTGTACCCCTTCATAATGGCGTACACATATTTCAGGCGATGCATTTGGACATCGGAGAAGTGCTTATTTGGCACAAACCGAGCACTTACAAAGTACAACCATGTTTTCGCCACTGGGTTTAATTCACACCGATATAGGATGTTTTGCGACCCCTCTGTGCCATCGTTGTCGTGGAACCTCAACCCTGGAAATCCCACCATCTCAGCCACATCCACCATATCAAACTGCTCTTCCTCCTCAATAATTCGGAGGGGGATCTCTTCCCTAGAATAATCTTGGATAGAGAACGTCACATTAAAAGCATCAGCAGTAGCGGGAACCTTCTTTCCACGCACCTTTACCTCCCCATTCCGGTGGTCGGGCCAATTGGTGAGAAATTCACAGGCCATAGTCACATTAGCCCGGCACCGAGCATCCACAAAGCTTCCCCACTTCTCTCAATTTGGGCTCGAATTGTCTCGAACCGTGGTTGACGTCTCAAAGGATTTTCAGGGAATTCAATACTCCGGTCTTCAATATAAGCCCTATTTTTCAGCCTCATGAAACGATTATGGGCCTCCTCATTACCAAACCGGGTTCTATCGAAACCCGTATTTGGTGGGTTTGATGACGAACCCTCTTCAACATGCCTAGTTCTTTTTGGTGCCATTTTTTTCTTTCCTAGCAATAATAGAATATATTTTTTTTCTCTGTTTTTTTTTCTCTTTTCTTTTTTTCTTTTTATTTTGTTTTCTGATTTTTTTTTCTAAATAATGCTAAAAAAAATTGGGCAGCACCTCCCCTTAATTTTTCTACTTCCCAAAAATTTAAAATTACTCAAATAATATTTCCAAACACTCAACACCACAATACAACATTAGCAAACCCAATATCAACAATATTTTTCACAACACACAATTATTACCACCCAAAATCTATAACAAATAAATCAAATTCCTTAAAGATTGTAGGAAGTGATACTTACAACCCAAAGAAGCTTTACTCCACCTCCATTGTTGAATGTTCTTGAAAGCTTGAGGTTGAAGATGAAGACAATGGTATTTCGGATTTGGGATAATATGGGTGATTTTTGGTATAGTTTTTGATGGTATGTGTAGATTGATGAGTGAAATTGGGTTTTTGAATGGATTGAGTTTGAGAAATTCAAGAAAAGATGAAAGGATTGAAGATTTAGGAAGGAAAATTTTGAAATTTTTGAATGGGAGGGGCTAGGGTCGGCTGACAAGAAGAAGGTTTGAATTTTTGGTGTAGGGTTGAATGGGGGGAAAATTGGGATTTTATAGAAAAAGTCGTGAGCTAGTCGCGACTAGCTTAAGTTCAAATTTATGCCGTCTCTGGAAAAATGGCAAGTCGCGACTAGGGTCACGACTTGCATTGACCCTAGTCGCAACTATTGGAAGTTAAAAATTTCCTCGTTTCTGTAAAGTCCCAGGTCGCGACCAGGGTCGCGACTACCAAAAAGGGTCGCGACCCAGGAACCTGGTGGTCGCGACCACTGAGCTCCTGGTCTGAAAAATAATTTTTTTTTCACGTTTTTCACGATTCAACTGGAAAAAAATAATGTCTGGTACTTAGCTAAAAATTGAAAATACTAAAAATACTAAAGCATAAACTAAAAACATAATCAAAAAGTCTGAAAAATTAAAGAAAACACTTGGGTTGCCTCCCAAGAGCGCTGTCTTTATCGTCATATAGCCGGACGCTGAGCTGTGTCTAGAGAGGCGCCAGAATAATGGCGGACTTGGCTTGGTCAAATTGACCTCCCAAGTAGAGCTTTAAACGCTGTCCATTAACTTTGAAAATTGCTGGACCTTCACCTTTTAACTCCACCGCTCCATAGGGAAACACCTTGACTACTGTGAATGCTCCTGACCACCTTGACTTCAACTTTCCAGGAAACAACTTCAACCTTGAACTGAATAGTAAAACTTGCTGCCCAGGTTGAAACTCCTTCCTTACCAAACCTTGGTCATGCCACTTCTTAGTTCTCTCCTTGTAGATTTTTGCATTCTCATAGGCTTCATTATGAAACTCCTCTAGTTCATTCAATTGTAGTAGCCTTTTCTCTCATGTAGCTTTTAATTCCATGTTGAGAGTCTTCATGGCCCAGAAAGCGTTATGTTCTAACTCCACCAGCAGATGGCAAGCCTTTCCAAACACCAACCGATATGGAGACATGCCAATCGGTGTTTTGAAAGCAGTTCTGTATGCCCACAATGCATCATCTAATTTTCTTGACCAATCTTTCCTTGATCTTTGCACTGTTTTCTCTAGAGTCATCTTTATCTCCTGATTAGAAATTTCAGCTTGGCCATTACTTTGGGGATGGTATGGTAAAGCAGTTCTATGTCGGACACCATATCTTGAAAGGAGTGCTTCAAACTGTTTATTGCAGAAGTGACTCCCTTCATCACTTACGATTGCTCGAGGAGTACCAAATCGAGTAAAGATGTTCTTTTGCAGAAAGCGGAGAACTATTTTACCATCATTCTGTGGTGTAGCTACAGCTTCAACCCATTTAGACACATAGTCGACAGCCAATAGGATGTATTGATTGCTAAAAGATGAAGGAAAAGGACCCATGAAGTCTATCCCCCACGCATCAAACAATTCCACTTCTAAGATTCCTGTTAAAGGCATCTCGTTTCTTCTTGAGATATTACCTGTCCGTTGACAACGATCACATGCCTTCACAAAGGTACTAGCATCCTTAAATAGCGTTGGCCAAAAGAATCCACTCTGCAACACCTTAGCAGCAGTTCTGGTCCCACTGAAATGTCCTCCACATGGTAAAGCATGACAATGATTTAGGATAGAATACATCTCCTCTTCAGGCACACATCTTCTAATTATCTGATCAGCGCAGTGCTTGTAGAGGATTGGCTCTTCCCAATAATAATGTTTCACCTCAGAAAAGAACTTCTTCAATTGTTGACGTGAAAGCTCAGGAGGAGTTATTTTTGCAGCCAAGAAATTGACATAATCAGCATACCATGGTACCATCAGGTTTTCCCTCACACTAAAGAGTTGTTCATCAAGAAATTGCTCATTTATCTGTACCTCTTTCGTATTCTGACTCTCTTCCAGCTCTAGTCTTGACAGGTGATCTGCTACCAGATTTTCAGTGCCCTTCTTATCTTTTATCTCTAAGTCAAACTCTTGAAGTAGAAGTACCCACCGAATCAGTCTCGGCTTTTCATCCTTCTTGGTCATAAGGTATTTGATCGCTGAATGATCTGTATAGACAATAACCTTATTCAAAATCAGGTAGGGTCGGAACTTATCACAAGCAAACACAATTGCCAGCATTTCTTTCTCTGTAGTGGCATAATTTAATTGAGCATCATTTAGGGTTCTTCTAGCATAGTAAATTGTGTGAAACACCCTGTCAACTCTTTGACCCAAGACCGCTCCAATTGCATAATCACTTGCATCGCACATCAACTCGAAGGGCAACTCCCAATTTGGTGAAGTGACTATTGGTGCTGAAATCAATTTTTCCTTTAGAACCTTGAATGCCTTTAAGCAATCTTCTCCAAACTCAAATGGAACGCCATTAACGAGTAAACTGGACAAAGGTTTGGAGATCTTTGAGAAGTCCTTAATAAATCGACGGTAGAAACCAGCATGTCCTAAGAAACTCCTTACTCCTTTTACAGAAACTGGAGGTGGCAAATTCTCTATTGTTGAAACTTTAGCCTTATCCACCTCAATTCCCGCTTTTGAAATTTTGCATCCCAGAAAAATTCCTTCTGTTACCATAAAGTGGCACTTCTCCCAGTTCAACACCAAGTTATACTTCTCACATCTAATTAGCACCTTTTCTAAATTTTCTAAGCAATGATCGAAGGAGGAGCCAAAGACTGAAAAATCATCCATAAAGATTTCAATACAGGATTCAATTAAGTCTGAAAAGATAGCCATCATATACCTTTGAAAAGTAGCAGGGGCGTTGCACAATCCGAATGGCATTCTTCTGAAAGCAAAGGTACCGTAGGGGCATGTGAAAGTAGTCTTTTCCTGATCTTCAGGTGCTATAGCTATTTGGTGGTATCCAGAGTAGCCATCAAGAAAACAGTAATATTCTTGCCCCGCCAATCCGTCTAGCATTTGATCAATGAAGGGCAAGGGAAAGTGATCTTTTCGGGTTGCTTTGTTGAGTTTCCTATAATCGATACAAATCCTCCAACCAGTGACTGTTCTTGTGGGAATTAACTCATTCTTTTCATTCTTGATCACGGTCATTCCACCTTTCTTTGGAACCACTTGCACCGGGCTAACCCACTTACTATCTGAGATGGGATAGGCCACTCCAGCATCCAACCACTTGACTACTTCTTTTCTGACAACTTCCTTCATGGGTGGATTGAGTCTACGTTGTGCGTCGATTGTTGGTTTGGCATTGTCTTCCATTAGGATTCGGTGCATCACCGTTGAAGGACTGATTCCTTTGACATCACCTAGTGTCCAAGCAATGGCCTTGTTGTGAGCTCAGAGTACCCTCAGCAGTCTATCAGTTTCCACATCAGAAAGAGAAGCTGACACAATAATTAGCAGCTTTTTGTCTTTACCCAAAAACTCATACCTCAAGTGACTAGGAAGCACCTTCAATTCAAGTTCTGGAGGTTTTTCAGTAGATGGCATCAGCTCTTTTGGAACTACTCCCAACTCCTCATAATACCTTCTGTTCAAGGGCCCATAGGAATCAAGCCATTTCACATAACCCATGACATCTTGTCCCTCTTGCTCCGTCAATTCATCTTCAGTTAAGCTCAAATCGAGAGGATCATCTAGCAGCTTTTTCTCACTCACAATTGTATCAATTAAATCGATGAAGAAACAGTTATCACTTGCCTTTGGGTATGTCATAGCCTTTAACACATTAAAGAACACTTCTTCTCCTTGGACTTTCAGCTTTAATTCACCCTTCTGAACATCGATTAAGGCTTGGCCAGTTGCCAAGAATGGTCCCCCAAGAATAATTGGGACATTGCTATCTTCTTCCATATCCAGAACAATAAAGTCAGCTGGGAAGATGAACTTGTCAACTTTAACTAACACATCCTCAATGACTCCTCTAGGATGAGCTAGTGATCGATCCGCCAATTGGAGAGTTACTGTGGTTGGCTTTGCTTCTCCCAACTGCAATCTTTTAAACACTGATCGAGGCATCAAGTTAATGCTGGCTCCCAAGTCACATAGTGAATTTATTCCTTCAATTCTCCCAATAGTACAAGGAATAGTGAAACTCCATGGATCTCTGAGTTTGGGAGGGAGTTTCTTCTGTAGAATGGCCCTGCACTCTTCAGTTAGAGCCACTGTCTCATAATCCTCCATCTTTCTCTTCTTTGACAGAATCTCCTTCATGCACTTCACATAACTTGGCATCTGTTCTAAAGCTTCAGCAAAGGGAATGTTAATGTGTAGTCTTTTGAAAACCTCTAGAAATTTGGTGAACTGCTTGTCTAGATTGGTCTTTCGGAGTCTCTGAGGATAGGGTATTTTCACATGATGATCAATATTGATTGGTGGAGACTGTTGTGGTGGTGCTTGGCTATCAGTAGCCTTCTCTACTGTTGGTGTTGGGGTTGGCACTGGTTGAACTTTAATCTCTTTATCTACATCAGTTGGTTGTGTCAATTCAGGCCCATCATATTTCTTACCACTCCTCAGGGTAATTGCCTTGTAGTTTTCTTTGGGATTGACTTTAGTTGTGCTAGGCAAATTTCCTTGAGGACGGGTTGCTACCTGAGTTGCTAGTTGGCCCATCTGAGTCTGCAGGTCTTTAATGGAAGATCTAGTTTCAGTCATGAATTGTAGCAGTAAATCTGTTTGCAAACTAGAATTTCCACCAGAGGCTTGTTGCTGAGTAAATTGTTAGTTCTGTGTCTGGTTTTGATTTCGTTACTGATAGAACCCACAGTTTCTTCGGTTACCACCTTGGTTGAACCCATAATTGTTGTTGTTGTTCTGCGAAAAATTTCCAATGGCTTTTGCTTCATCCATTGGCAAATCATCCACATCTGCTTGACACTCTGAAAAGTGATGATTTCCTCCACATATCTCACAAACAACTTGGGCTTGTTTAGCTTGCCCTGCGATTAGCTTTGTCAATGCCTCAACCTGAGCTGTCAACTTTGTAATGGCATCAACCTCTAGCACAACAGCTACTTTCTTAGTTTGACTCCTTTCGGTTGGCCACTGCTGATTGTTTAGAGCCATCTCCTCCAATAGATCGTAAGCCTCATTAGCACTCTTTCTCATAAAAGCTCCACCAGCTGCTGCATCTATCAGAGTTCTAGTGTTACCAACCAACCCGTTGTAGAAATTGTGGACCAACATCCACTTCTCTATACCATGATGAGGGCACTTTCTGATCAGATCTTTAAACCTCTCCCAAGACTCATGGAGAGATTCATTATCTTGTTGGCAGAAGTTGTTGATTTCTCCTCGGAGCTTGGCAGACTTTGCTGGAGGAAAGATCTTTGACAAAAAATTGGTTGCCAGATCATTTCAGGTGGCAATAGAGTTGGGTGCCAAGGAGTTTAACCAGCTCTTGGCTCGTTCTCTGAGCGAGAATGGGAAAAATCTCAGACGAATGGCATCATCACTAACTCCATTAACTTTAAAAGTCTCACAAAGTTCCATGAAGTTAGAGAGATGCAGATTAGGATCTTCAGAAGGGAGGCCACCAAACTGAACTGAGGACTGCACCATTTGAAGTATGGCAGGTTTGATCTCAAAGTTATTCGCATCCACTGCCGGTGGCCTGATACATGACTGCACTCCCGTTAGAGTAGGGAGAATGTAATCTCTCAAGCTACGACCATTAGCTTGATCTTCAACGGCACCACCATTATTACCGTTATTTGCAGCATTCGCATTCACATTAGCAGCCATGATTTCTGATGTTTCAGCAGTTGCTGAAACTCTTTCTTGCCTCTTGTTCCTTCGGTTTCTCCTACAAGTTTTCTCAATTTCAGGGTCAACGGGTAGTATAACTGCTTGCCCTTGGCGGCGCATGCACTCAAAATACCTGAAATAGATAAGAACAGTTTTGCAAGAGAAAGGTTACAAATTCAGCAAGAGAAAATATACCAAAGTAGAAGTTAGTATAATTTTGTGTAATATTAATCTTTAAACAATTCCCCGGCAACGGCGCCAAAAACTTGTTACGAATTTTATGATTACTACGCAAGTATACGCAATCAAGTAGTATCTCACGCAAGTGAGGTCGAACCACAGGGAATTGGATTAAGTACTACTAAATTATACTTATGATTCTATCTGGTAAAACAATAGTTTTGCAATTTAAAGAAAATAACTCAGAAAATTAAAAAGAATATACGACGATTAATCAAGATGAGAGATTAGGGAGGTGAATCCTGTTGTTAAGCTACCAACGTTAATACCTAATTGCTATCATTATCTTAATGTGAATGACAGATTATAAATTAACCTAACTCTGTTCAGATCTTTTAGGTTCTAAATCTTATGTTCTATAATTAACTTCTTAATTAAATCAACATAAAATCAACATTAAGCAATAATCTATTTGTCACTAAGGCTATGTGAATACTTTCGTTTCACATCAAAACCTAGACTATCTAATTATAGCATTCTCAATTCTTACTTTTTCAGATTTCGAATTGAGATCATTAAACATGTAAAAGGTGATCAAACTTGCACATGGAATTAAATACAAATTTAGATAGTATTCACAAACAAGATGGAGGAATGGCAATTATTTATTAACTAGGCATAAACTTAAACAACATTCATCATCCTCCCTTAATGGGAAATTTAGCTCATAAAAACAATAAAAACATCCATGATTAAATCTGAAACAAAACTAAACATAAGAGGAAGAATTAAGGGTAAAAGAAAGAAACTATAAGGTGATATCGCTCCGGGTCTTCAAGATAGCTTCCTCTCCACTTTCATCCACCATTTAGGTCTATTTCTGCTTAGGTTGACCTTCAGAGTCGTATTCCTTATATAGGGATGAGAGGTGTGCCTCCAATTGAGAGAAAAATCAAAATTAGTTCAAAAACCACGATGTCCTTACCTAGTCGCGACTAGCTTTTAAGCTGGTCGCGACTACAGGCAAACCTCGAAAATCAGAGGTTCTGCCAAATCTCGAAGTCGCGACCAGAGTCGGGACCATGAAAAAGGGTCGCGACCTGGCTCCTTAGAGGTCGCGACTACTAATGCATCTGGAGCCGATTTTTCCAATTTTTTTGCCAGTTTGTCCCGTCTTTTTACCATTTGATTGAATTTGAACTTTAACACCCCAAGAACCTGAAACAATGAAAATCAAGTGTAAAACTGCTCCGAAAGACACCAATAGACGAGAAAATGCTAACTTTACAGACCCGAAACATAGGCTACATTTAACTTAACAAAGGTGTACAGGAGAATAGAAGCAATCTGCAGATCCTTTTTGTGGACAGGTCTTGCAAATTATGGAGGAGGTGGATCCATTGAATGGAACAAGGTATGCTCCCCCAAATCTATTGGGGGTTTAGGAATAAAAAATATTGAAGAATGGAATAGAGCGGCCATGTCTAAGTATGTTTGGGCGATTGCTAATAGACAAGAAAGTTTATGGATGAGATGGGTACATATTGTGTATCTTAAGAAGGATGATTGGTGGAGTCACATGGCTTCTATTCATGCAAGTTGGCATTGGAAAAAGCTTGTGGCTCTGAAAAACCAGCTGAAAGAACTCACAAACATACAGCAATTCACCAGCCAGCAGTATTCAATAACTGAAGGATACAAATGGTTCACCTCGGATGGCATCAAAACCAATTGGAGTAATGAGGTACGGGCTCGTTTGAACACTCCTAAACATTGTTTTATCTTGTGGTTGGCTATGCACAATAGATTGAAAACAAAGGATAGGCTCCTCGAAATCGGGTTACAACTTGAAGAGGGCTACTGTCTATGTAACACAGGTATTGAGTCAAGTGAGCACTTGTTTTTCCAGTGTCATTTGTCTCGAGATTGTCTGCATGAGATTAAAATTTGGATCGGCTG
Source organism: Cannabis sativa (assembly GCF_029168945.1). Classification (NCBI taxonomy): domain Eukaryota; kingdom Viridiplantae; phylum Streptophyta; class Magnoliopsida; order Rosales; family Cannabaceae; genus Cannabis; species Cannabis sativa. Next base: position 10,032,564 of record NC_083608.1, on the reverse strand, counting down.
GTCTGCTGTAAGCAACAGTCTCCCACAGCTCATTCGGTGGATAGGCAGGGTAAAAACCAGCAAGTTCAAAAAACTTGTGCAGGCTGTAGGGTGTGCTGCTCTGGTTTACAAGGTGTGGACAGCAAGGAACTTGGTGATTTGGAGAAAGGAGGAGTGTACATTCAAGAGAAATTTCGAGGAAATAAAGCAATGCATCAAACTAACAGTTACTATGTTCATGCCTAAGAAAACAAAGAAAGAAGATAGAATATGGTTCCAAAGTTTGTAAAAAGATGTAATTAGTCATCATTTTTTGGCCTCTATTGAGGTGCCTTTAGATTGTACAAATTGGTTTAGAGCAATACAAATTCACTGATTCATCAAAAAAAAATATTTATGTTATTTTTGAGAAAAAAAAACAGAGAGCATTCGAACCCAAAATACTTAACTAATAATACTTTTAACAAGATCTGTCCACGGTAACCATCTAACAAAATAATGTGGTAGTCATCTGTGGCCTGCCATTAATGCTGGAGAGAATTTCCAGTGCCAGCAAGAGAGAGATAGTGACAATGGGAAGAGAGATTGAGAGAGAGAACTAGATTATGGTATGACGGAGTTTGTGCAAAGGTGGTGATGATGATGAGATGGGCGAGGAGATCTGGTGTAGTTGGTGGTTTTGCGGTGGTTGCGGTGGTCGACGGAGGTTGTGGACTTTGTGGTTGTGTGGTGGTTACGGTGTATCATCTAGGACTTTAATCTCTGTCGGTTTACGACAGTTATTTTTATTTTTAATTATTATTGTATTTATTTTGGAAAATTTCTTTTCAGTTTTTGTTGCTTAGTTTTAACAAGTATATCATGGTATTCTTTCTATATATGATTATTTTTCTGATTCTATATTAGAAGTTCTTTCTTTTATTTCATTGTGAATAGGTATGTTTTATTTTCTCCAAGGTATCTTTTTAATAAGTCCAATAATGGTATTCTAAATTTATAACATTTATGGATTTTTCAAGTGTTTTAATTTTTGGTTATTAGAGTTATAAAGATATTGAGTTATTGAAATTATAGAGTTATTGGAATGGAAATTTTTGAGTTTCGCGACTTCAAATGATATGCTTGCTTCGCTAGAGAACAACATTTTTAGCAAATTAGTTTTCTTTTGGTACATTCAGTCTCATTTGAAATAGTTTTTTGTGATTTATATTAGTTGCTAATTTTCTTTGTATTTTATGCAGTTGGATTATCTTATTTTCATTTAGAACATTTGGAGGGAGTAGAACAAGCATCGACTGAAAATTTAGGTGTGGAAGATGGAGATTTCTAGCATTTCAAGCATATTTTCTTGCAATTTTAATGACGTTGGATAGGAATTTTCCTTCAAATTTTATTGTTCTTGTTGATTTTTTCCCCTTAGCAATTGTCTCTACTTTTGCTTGGAGACATTTTTTTTTCAGTCATCTAGGATCACTGTTAGAAAATGTAACAAGTTTGTTATCCAGTTTTCCTGGAGTGTCCATGATCTATGTACATTAGTTGGCCATTGTGGCTGCACATGCTCTTCGGATGGATTAACAACTTGTTTGGCTAGATGACTTTTTGTTATTTTATTCTTTGGGTTGTATATAGTCTTTTAGCCTGTTTGACATTATTCAATTATCAATGATATTGGTCATTGTTTTCAAAAAAAAAAGTACTCTAATAACAAAAAATAAATAGATAATAGTATTTTTAAGAAAATAATAAATCAATAATTAAAAAAAAAATGAATCCAAAATATTAAATTTAATTTGATAACTACCAACCCATACCAAATAAAAAATTACCAACATTTATAAATTATTCTAAAAGTAGTAAAATAATAATAAATTATTACTTTTCATTCAAAAAAATAAAAAATGAAACACAATACAGTCCTTTTTTTTTAAGAAATTTCAATGTTATTAAAGCCGATAATCGTTCACAATAACACAGAAAATAGGATTTGGGATTTCACCCATCCAACAGACATCTTCATCCACCTCGAGAGCATACTTAGCTAAACCATGTGCAGCTTGGTTAGCATTTCTCTTAACATGAGAAACAGTTACTCCTGAGAAAAAGGATAAAAGATAACTAAAATCAACTATTAAGTCATTAAAACTAGAGAGATTCCTTGATGAAGAATTTAGGGCCGAAGAAACACGCAAAGCATCTGTTTCTATATGCGTAATTAGAAGTTGTAATTGCAGCGCCCAATTAAGACTATGAAAGAGCGATTTAGCCTCCATCTCATCAGATCTAAAACATCCTTGGATTGGTTTAGAGATAGCGATTATAACGTTTCCATGATGATCTCTGACAATCGCACCACACCCAGGATTTTCAATTCTGCACTAACAGAAGCATCGACATTCAATTTTAGTCCTTGATTGGTAGGTGGTGTCCATGGAGTAGCTCTGAAATGTTGCTGATTTGTTGCAGCCGTGTCTGCATGCTGGAACGTTGCTGATCTGTTGCACCAGCAGGAGAAATACTGGTGCAGGAAGAGAGTTGTTGGTTTTTCGATCTGTGCCGAACAAATTTCTCCAGGTGCGAGTTGGCAAATGTTGCAATGATTAGGCTGGATCGTGACACACCTCCATGAATCACTTTATTTCGCTCATGCCAGATAGCCCACATTGTACATACAATCAATTCAAAATCTGGTTTTGAGTGAATTGAAGATAAATGTATTAAGTAATCACCATTGTGCATATTTTGTGCATGTACATGGTCTATGGTGAACTTTGTATCTCTCCAAACCTCCCTAGCCTTTGTGCAATTGAACATGGCATGACCTATTGACTCGCACGCATTATGACACAAGGAACAAGTGGCTGAATTTATGACTTTTCTTCGGCATAGTGCAGTAGCCATGGGAAGAGCATTTTGCATCACTCTCCACGCAAAGATTTTCACCTTTGATGGTAGATTTAGACCCCAAAATGTTTTCCACCAATCCTTATGTGCGCTTGAACCACTTGAATTTCGTTTCTCAGCTATAATTTCAGCCAAATGGAAACCTGAATTTGCAGAGTAAAGACCAGTTGTGGTATGATGCCATATGTATCGATCATTGTTAGGGAAGAAACTTAGAGGAATTGTAACAATTTTATCCACATCAATCGGTTGAAAGTATGCATTGAGAGTGGTAGGTTTCAAAAAGGTGTTGTTGGAGAAATATTTGTGCTTTAGTAGTCGGCTGAGAAGAGAATTTGGCATTTCAAAAATTCTCCACGCTTGTTTTGCTAGGAGAGCTTGATTGAAGTGTACAAAGGACCGAAAACCCATTCCTCCTTCAAATTTCGACTTACAAAGCAATTTTCAACTTCTCCAATGGATTTTTGAGCCATCTTTGTTTGAACCCCAACAAAATTTAGCCATCATGGATTCCAATTGATTACAAAAAGTTGTTGGTAAACAGAAACAACTCATTGCATATGTTGGAATTGACTGGACCACAACTTTCAAGAGCACCTCCTTTCCACCAACTGAGAATAGTTTTTCATTCCATGCATGTAATTTTTGCCAAATGCGTTCCTTGACATCACTAAACATTTCTTTTTTGTCTCGCTCTAAAAACGCAGGGAGTCCAAGGTAACGTTCGTGACATTCACTGATTGGCATTCCTAATGTCTGATGGAAGAAATTCTTTGCTGCTTGAATGGTGTTAGGTGAGAAGGACATAACTGACTTTGTTGTATTCAGCAATTGGCCTGATGCTTTGTGATAGATATCTAAGACCTTGTTAATGGCATTTGCTGAACTGTTTGTAGCTTCACAAAAAAGGAGACTATCATCTGCGAAAAGCAAATGTGAAATTGATGGAGCATGACGTGTTAACCGCAACCCTCTGAGATTGTGATTTGATTCTTCGCTTTGTAGCAATCGTGATAGGCCTTCAGAACAGATCAAAAACAGAAAAGGTGACAATGGGTCACCTTGGCGTAGCCCCCTAGTAGGCTGAACATGACCAACATCTTCTCCATAAAGCATGAATGAGAAACTTGTAGAGTGTAAGCAACTCATGATCAGAGAAACCCATTTATGATGGAAACCCATCTTTCGGATAACCTCCTCAATATAGAACCACTCCACTCTATCAAACGCTTTGCTCATGTCTAATTTGAGTGCTGAGTAGCTTTTGTTCCCCCTTGTATTATGCTTCAAATGATGTATCAACTCAAAGGCCACAAGGATATTATCAGTGATGAGTCGATTGGAGAGAAAAGCGCTTTGTGTTTCAGAGATTACAACAGGAAGAACCTCCTTGAAACGGATTGCAAGAGTCTTGGAAATGATTTTGTAGATGACATTACATGAACTTATTGGTCTGAAATCTCCCATGCCACGTGGAACCTTAATCTTAGGAATTAACGTGATGAGTGACTGATTAAAGGATTCCATACTACAGCCACCATTTAAGACACCCAAAGCAACCTTCGTGACTACATCCCCAACAATGTGTCAGTATTTGTGGTAAATGTTGGGTTTTATGCCCTAAATAAAACTCCATTTCAATGTAATCCATTTTATTCAACATCAATAAAGAAACAGAAGTATTTTTCATTCATTTGTGTATGTTTTGGTTCATGTTATCAATTGCTTGTCTATTTGATTTATAAATTCATCTAAAACACATTTCACATACTTGATCCTGTTTATTGTGTTGTCAACACATTGGAAAGTAAACATGACTATGTGAATAAAGTTTCCTAGATTTATCAAACACAGGGTTTTACTGATATGATAATCTACAACAGAGTTTACTTGCATTTGGAGAAATGCTATTTTCTTTCCAAAGCATTGGTTAAAGTAAAGCTCAGGTTGGGTGCATGGAGTATGCATCGGAAGGGACCGATATTGAACTTTGACTTAGATTTATTAAACTTACCGTAATATCTATTCAAGTCAACATCGCCTAGTTGATCCTAGATCAAATGATCTTAATCCTGTTATGATTAGGCTCAATCTCATGAGGTTATTCGTGTTCTTTGATTTGTTAGTTACACCTACTTTTGGGTCAGGGTGATACATACATTTTGGGAACACGGTAGTGCAATTGAGTGGGAGCGCTAACATAAACATGGAATCTATAGCTTCTATCTGGCGAATAGTAAGTAAAGGATGATCTCCTTCGAGCTTGACCAAACGAAAATAAATGGTGGAGTACTCATTTCACATAAGCTGAAAAATCATTTATACGGGGTTAAGTGTTTTAAGGATAAAATACATTGTAGGGTGTAACCGTAATCTAATCCCTTTACAGTGTAGATCATTCATATAGAGGATCATTGATCAAATTAGGATTATAACAATGGATAACTAATGATGTGTCTATATGGTGGAACATATAGAGCATTCTATATACTGAGAGTGAAATTCTAAGTTCTATGCGTGGATTCAACGAAGAATTAATAAGACAGTGAATTTAGGTTATAAATGCTTGATCTGCTTATTGGAAGCTCGGTTATATAGACCCATGGTCCCCCCACTAGTTGAGATAATATTGCTTGTAAGACTCATATAATTGGTTTTGATTAATCAATTATAATTCTCAAATAAGACTATGTCTATTTGTGAATTTTTCACTAAGTAAGGGCGAAATTGTAAAGAAAGAGTTTTTAGGGCATATTTGTTAATTATGATACTTTTTATGGTTCAATTAATAAATATGATAAATGACAATATTATTTAATAATTATTTATAGTTATTAAATAGTTAGAATTGACATTTAAATGGTTGAATTTGAAAATTCGCGTTTTTGAGAAAATGAGATGCAGAAATGATAAAATTGCAAAATTGCAAAAAGTGAGGCCCAAATCCACATTGCCTAGGCCGGCCACTTTTATAGGGTTTATCATCTGATATTTTCATTATTTTAATGCCAAATAATTCAAACCTAACCCTAGTGGAATGCTATAAATAGATAGTGAAGGCTTCAAGAAATTTACACTTAACTTTCACACTTTCCTTCAGAGAAAAACTTGAGCCTTCTCTTTCTAAACCCTAGCCGCCACTTCATACCCTTCTTCTTCCTTGAATTTCAAAACCACTTAATGTTAGAGTAGTGCCCACACACATCAAGTGATACCTCAATCATAGTGAGGAAGATCGTGAAGAAAGACATTCAACAAGAAGGAGTTTCAGCACTAAAGAAGGAGAGAAAGAAATCCAGGTTCAGATCTTGATAATACTCTGCGACAGAAAGGATACAAGGATTAGAGATCTGAACGGAAGGAGACATAATATTCTGCTGCACCCAATGTAAGGTTTCTCACACTTTATATGTGTTTATTTCATAATCGTTTTAGAAGTTCATATTTAGGGTGTTAATCAACATACTTGTGAGTAGATTTAGATCCTGGTAAAATAATTTCCAACAACTGGCCTCAGAGCCATGGTAATTGATTTGCTTGCAAGAAATTTGGACTTAAAACGATTTGTTTGATGTTTTGGATGGTATCATGTTGTTTTGAGTGTTGTTTGATGATTGATTCATGTTTGTGAATTTTCGTGAAAAATAATTGAATATCTGTTTCTGGAAGTATTTTTATTGGATAGTATGGAAAAAATTAAGCAATTTACTTTTTTACAGAACTCAATTTCGATTTAATTTGAATTAGTTATGATTTTTTGAAGTTTCGAAAAATATCAGGGGTCATGCATCTGCCCACGCACGCGCACGAGGGCTTGTCTCTCGGACAACACACGCACAGACAAAATTCTTGTCTGAAACTGAGCCTCGTGCACACGGAGAGGCTGCATGCAGCCTCCTGCACCGTAGATTCTCGGTCCTCCACCCTGATGCGCGCGCGCGGACAGTATGCAATGCATACTGTCCGTACAGCTCGCAATTTTTTCGTTTTTCTTCGATTTTTCATGCTATTTCATGGATTTAACTTCCGATTTTTTGTGTAGTTTTCTATTCTGATTTTTACTTTTCAATTTTCAAATCTAATATCAAAAATAAATTAATTTGATTTTTTTAAATTTAATTTTAGATATTAGTGTAATTTGAATTTGAAAAACATGTAAAAATCTATCTTTTTGCTTGATTTTATATCTTATTTTTAAATTTGATTATTTTATCTTATCTTTTAAATTTAAAGGTCAGATATTAAATATTTTTTTAAATTAAATTTTTTTAAATTATTTGACCTTATTTAAATTTAAAGTAAGATAACTAAAATCATATAATTTTAAATAGAAGTAAGATATTTTGCTAATTTTTTAAATTTTGTTATTTTTATTTAAATTAAATTATAAAATATGAAAAATATTTATTTTTTTTATTTTATATTTAATTTATAAAATAACTTTCAAAATTTAAAAGGTAGTTAGCAATTATTTTTGAAATGATATTTAGGTTAGTTGAAACCTAATTTTTCAAAATTTGTAGGTTTAATTTTAAATTTTTTTATTATTATTTTATTTTAAAAAAAAAACCGAAATATTTTTTTAATATTTAAATATTTTCGAAAATAATTATTTAAAATTAAATAAAAGCTACATCCAACTATCCAATTTATCTTGTTGCAGGAGTATGTGTTTTAGCTTGTATGTAAGTTTTATAAAACCTATTATTGCTTGATTGCAAATAGCCATGGTTAACTTGTTGACAGATCCAATGATCTGATTTTAACCCATGGTTCAATTGGTCAAGTAAATAATTTGTAACAGGTAAATTTTACAATCTTCTTTCATCTGTGTATGACCTAGCAACATGATAGGATCCATCCAAATGTGTGCCTGTGTGAGCCTATATGTTTAATTTTTGTTATAGATGCATATAGGTTGTTGTTGCTAAATAAAATATCATAGTTTTGATAGATTTTATTTAGGCCCATTTAGTTTTTTGGCCTATTCAATTAATAACAGTTGTTCATTTTAAGGTTAAATTCCTCTCTTTTGGGCCTTGTGTGAGAGTTGGGAGTCATAGTAGTGGGTACGACATACTGAACCCAGCCCCCCCTCACATGAACTACCCCAATTGTGAAGGCCTATTTGCCTGATTTGAATAACTATACTAGGTTAATTAAATTAGTTTAACCTAATAAAATTGATTTGCAACATAATTAATTTCATTTATTTTGAAATTAATTTAAGAAAGCCATAGTTTAAAGAATTTTATTCTAAGCTAAACTATATGTATTTTCTTGTATTTAATCAAATATAGAATTATAACCAATTAGATTCTTTCTGAAGCTTAATTTAAATTTTTCATCAAATATTCCTATTTAAGTTGAAATTTAGTTATTTCTAACTAATCAACTTAAATCTGAATATCTTTTGAATTTTAAATTTCAAAATTAAGTTGAGGAATTTTAGGAATTGGTTATTAAGATTCTTTAGATATTTCTTAAGTTGATATGTTTTCAAATATTAACTTAAAATGGAATATTTTCAAATTAAGTGATTACAACTTAATTTTATATTTAATTAAATCTAATTTGAAAGATATTTAAGTTGATTTTTTAGATTCTTCCAAATTAACTTAAACAAGATATTTTCAAATTTGTTCCATTATATTCGAATTTATTTTTCGAATTTAAATAATAATTGAAATTTAATTAAAGTTAATTTTTTATTTAAACCAACTTTAATTTGTAATTTTTCATTATTATAATACGGAATAAATGATTAAATAAAATACATATTTTAAAATAATGAGCTTTAATCAAGAGACATTCGATCTCCATTGTTGGTTTTACATAGCGTTTGTTTTAGTGAGTAATCCTCCCTAATGGAGGAACGTTCATTAACAAGTTCGCACCGTTTAATCTCGAAAGATAAGTAGCTTTGTAAGTGTTTTATAGGGTATGGATCACCCTAATGGTGGCGACTATATTTGACTTACAAAATATGAATCAATGGTGGAAGCTCATAAGATAGAATTGCCTTGACTCTCGCCTAAACGGGACAACGCTGAATTCCAATCTTGATCGAATAAAAGGTTGCTAGAATGATTATCATTTTAGATGAGTTGACAACTCTATTCAATGGATGATGCTTTGACTCTCGCCTAAACGGGACACTGTATCAGTTTGTTGAAAACCTTGGAAAATAAACTATGTTAGATTTAGTATTTTTATAACATATGTGATTATTTGTTATTTTCTGAACATGTGTATGAATTTATGAACCAAAACCTTACTTCTGTTTTATTGATGTGTTGTAGTGCCAATATGAATAACCCACACCCCGATCCACTCCTAGTTAATATCTTAGCAAAAGAACTCTATAGTGTGAAAATGCATCCTGGTAGTTGCATAAACTCGCACCTGTTGATGATGAATCTGAAGTTCCAAAAGGCAAATCTACTAGGAATTGATTTATCAAGAGAACAATGGGTCCAATTCATTCTTAATAGTCTTCCTCCGGAGTATAATGAATTTGTTGTTTCTTACATGATCAACAATTTCAACTCCTCCGACATGGACAAGCTCGAAGCAGAATTACGAGCCCATGAACGGAATCTGATTCCAATGGGTCCTCCTGGGTTTGCAAATCTTAATCAAAGGAAAATGATTAAGCATGAAGGCTATAGCAAAGCTGCTTCTTCAAGTACAATTATCAGACATAATCTTCTATGTTCGAATTGTAATGAAAAGGGATATCAAAAAACGATGTCGCCGGCTTCTAAACAATTCAAACGAAGGTAATGCTTTTGTCTTTGAATCATGTGTTTTAGAGAACGACAAATTCGCTTGGATTGTTGATTCTGGGTCTACTAACCATGTATGTTCTTCACTGCAGCTGCTTGAAACTTGGGAAAATCTGCTTCCAGAAGAGTTAAAGCTTAAAGTTGGTAATGGCGAGTTAGTGTCGGTCAAAGCTAGAGGAAAAGCCCGCATCAAGTTTCAACAAAGATTTTTAATTTTAGAAAATGTTTTATTTATTCCAAACTTTAGTAGAAACTTGATTAGTGTCTCATGTTTGCAAACACAATCTTATACAGTAGAACCTCTATTTAAGAATACTCTATTCAAGAATAACCTCTAATTTGTTATAGAAAAATCAAGTCCCGATTTGGGCCAGTTATAAATAAGAATAACCTCTAAATTGTAATTAGTTATACATTTTCTAAGTCCCGTATTAACAAAGTATACCTCTATATAAGAATAATTACATCTTAATAAAATATATACATGTATTTTATAAATTTATTTATGTAAAATTAATAATTTTATTTTAAATTATAATACATGTATAAAATTATATTTACTCTTAAATATTTCTATTATGATATAGTATTGATGATTATTTATTGTTATTATTGTTACATTGATATTTTTTGGTTTTTAAATTTTTTTTTTCTAGTGTAACTCTATTTAGTTATAACCTCCCAATTAGAATATAATTTACTTGGTCCTAAGTGTATTCTTGGATAGAGGTTCTACTGTATATTGAATTTTTCGAGTTCTTATTGTTCAATTTCTCGTAATGGATTTCAAATATGTGTTGCTTCCATGGAACAAGGGCTTTATGTTTTAAGACCAAATTCACAAATCTAACTAAACAGTGAACTTTTCAATGTAGCTAAACCTAGAAATCTCAAAAGAAAAGAGATTGATAATGATGATCAAACTTATCTATGGCATTTACGTTTAGGTCATATAGGCTTTGATAGACTCAATAGGCTAACCAAAGACTGTCCATTGAAAAATGTCGTCTTAGGTGAACTGCCAGTATGCGAGTCCTGCCTGGAAGGAAAAATGACTAAACGTTCTTTCTCTGCAAAGGGAGAGCTTGCCAAACAACCCCTAGGGTTAGTGCATTCCGATGTTTGCGGACCTCTGAATGTAAAAGCCCGAGGTGGTTATGAGTATTTTGTCACTTTCATTGACGATTACTCTAGATATAGTTTTCTTTACCTAATGCAAAAGAAATCTGAAACGTTTGAAAAGTTTCAAGAATTTCATGCTTTGGCTCAAAACCAATTAGGTAAAACATTAAAGATCTTGCAAACTGATAGGGGTGGAGAATATATGGATATGCAGTTCAAAGATCATTTAATTGAACGTGGAATTGAATCCCAATACACTGCCCCAGACACTCCACAACAAAATGGAGTTGCAGAAAGAAGAAATCGTACTCTTTTGGAAATGGTTAGGTCTATGCTGAGTTATTCAACTCTGTCTACGTCCTTCTGGGGATATGCTATACAGATGGCTAACGACATTTTAAATGTTGTTCCATCTAAAGCAGTCCCTAAGACACCCGTCGAACTTTAGAATGGTCGTACACCTAGTTTACGCCACTACAGAATTTGGGGGTGCCCTGCTCATGTCTTAAGAAAGAAAGAAGGCAAACTTGAATCACGAACTGAAGTGTGCATGTTTGTCGGAAATTCTAAAGAGACTAGGGGTGGACTATTTTATAGTTACAAGGATAACAAAGTGTTTGTTTCTACAAATGCTACTTTTCTTGAAGAAAACTATATTAAAGACAACAAACCGAAAAGTAAAGTTGTTTTAGAGGAAATGCTTTCAGATATAACTCCTTCCAATGTTCCGTCCTCTTCCACTCGAGAAGAGAAAAATCCCACTCCCTCAGTCGAACCTACTGAGAAAACTACTGCTAAAGTTCCTGTTCAGAAGATCACCGCTCCTCGTCGTAGTGGGAGGGTTTCAACAAAACTAGCTCGTTATGGCTTGGATGGTGAAATCAATATGGTCGTTGGTGACGGTATTGAAGACGACCCATTAACCTATAAACAGGCACTAGCTAGTCCGCAACGGAAACGATGGTCAGCCGGCATGGATTCAGAAATGGATTCCATGAAAAAGAACAAAGTCTGGGAATATGTAGACGCACCCGATGACTATCGTCCAATCGGATGTAAGTGGGTTTACAAGAAGAAAAGAGGCGCTGGAGGCGAAGTCAAAACTTTTAAAGCTAGACTTGTAGCCAAGGGTTATACCCAAAGAGAAGGCGTGGACTATGAGGAAACTTTTAGTCCTGTTGCCATGCTCAAATCCATCCGAATTCTTCTCTCCATAGCTGCTGCTTTCGATTATGAAATCTGGCAAATGGATGTCAAGACTAACTTCCTTAATGGGGTACTTGAAGAAACCATCTATATGGAGCAACCAGAAGGCTATGTGTTGGGTTTTATGCCCTAAATAAAACTCTTTACAATCTGATTAGTTATCAATATAAGAAATTTGAAGTGATTGATGTTTGCATGAATTTTACATGCTAATGGTTTAATATGTTTGATATGTTTATTACATTCATACACACAAAATCAGTTAAATCCAGATCATATGTTTATTCACAATTACAGTATCGTCAACACAGTGGAATGTGATTGTGATCATATGAATCAAAAGACTTGGTCCCTGTTTCATCAGTGTTATTGGATTTACACTAATGTGATAATCAGCGATGATGTGTACTTACACTTGGAGTAAGTGTTATGTTCTTTCCAGGACATTAGTAAAGTATACTAGTTTCGAATGTATGGAGTATACATTGGACTAGACCGATATTGCAACTAAGTTAAGATATTACAAACTTACCGTTATACATATCTTTTGTAACGCCCTAATCTATAGGGACGCCACGTGTGTGATTTTATAAACTAGTTTAATACTAATAGAATAATTAATTATTAAAAACCGTGATAATATTAAAAACTTGACTAAAATAAAACACTAAAAATGGACATTATAACGGCATAAAAAGTGTGTTCCGGGAATCCCTATTGTAAAAAGTTTTGCTAAAGAAATATATACGACAACCATTTAAACATAAAATCAAAATACACAGCAGATACAGCCAGTCTAAAACAACTCCTGGCAACTCGGCACGCAGGCCGGCGAGGTCAATATGTACATTGCTGGAGAAGACTGCCACCTCATGGTTGATCTAGCTTTTCTTTGCCTTTACCTGCACCACATAGCACCCGTGAGTCACAATGACTCAGCAAGGAAAGTAATAATAACAATCATATAGCTTATTATTCGAATATTGTCATTTATACACAATAAGAATCAAACCATCACACTTTGTTCATAAGATGAAATCCAAATCACTACTGGCATCTGCCACGAATAAACATTAGTATACAAATATTTGGTAATACAAAACCATTATACCAATAATGAAATTCATATTCATTTAATCATATAAATAATATATATGTTACCTCATAAAGCAACCATCTTCATGACATCATGTTGCCTAATTAGGCAAGTCGATGCTTTAATCTGATGATCTTGTATTGTATCGCCTAATCAGGCAAGCCCATGCCATAGCCTGGCACCCATATGTCGCATAACTGCATCACCTAATCAGGTGAGCCTATGCCCAAAAACCTGCACCCATATATCATACAATTGCATCACCTAATCAGGTGAGCCCGTGCCACAATCTGGCACCAATATATCGCATCGTCTAATTAGACGAGCTCGTACCTACGCCCGGTACTTATCATGTCACTGACGCTTGTACTTACGCCCAGTACGTCGCCAGGAAAATCGCATCACCTAATCAGGTGAGCCCGTACCTACACTCGGTACTCATCATATATCACTAACACCCGTACTTACGCCCAGTACGTTACCAGGAAAATTGCATCACCTAATCAGGTGAGCCAACATATCACATGCATAATATTATCACATTATCAATACTCAACTAATCAATCTTTTCAATATATAACTATATTAACTATATCTCAATATTAATCAATTCATAACAATACTAATTGTATTACATACAACGTACTATGCAGTACAATATACTTTTCAATATATAACAATATTAACTATATCTCAATATTGATCAATTCATAACAATACTAACTGTATTACATACAACGTACTATGCAGTACAATATACTTTTCTATATATAACAATATTAACTATATCTCAATATTGATCAATTCATAACAATACTAACGGTATTACATACAACGTACTATGCAGTACAATATACTTTTCTATATATAACAATATTAACTATATCTCAATATGGATCAATTCTTAACAATACTAATTGTATTACATACAGTGTACAATGCAGTACAATATACTTTTCTTACCTTTAATCCAGATTCATATATTTCAGCCAACCCAAGTGGAGAACTATCCCCGATGATCTCGGCCCTATGTCACAACAACGATAAACCAATAAGTGTTTATCCCAAAACACTGCTTATATTCACATAAGACAATCGAGGGTTTTCTACCGAACCCCGCAGTATAAATACACTAAAATAAAACTTATATTTTGGCTCTAAAACATACACCATGTTGTAGAGCTCGTCGCAATCTTCGAAACGGTATATAGAATGTCCAAAACGGACACCTGAGTCAAAAGTTATGACAAAAATACGATTTCTGATCTCTTAGGAATTTCTATAAACTGTGAAATACGAAAATTTCAATTTTCGCACTCACCGAAACACTACCAAAAGTTATCCAAATCACTCCAAACTTCACAGGGTGCATGTATGCCATAAATACTACCATCCTTACGTAACAGAAATAAAAATCGACCCCTTAAATGAAAAACGCCATTAACGTTCGGACTAAGCTTTAAAAAGTTCCAAACTCGATTTCTAACTCAAAAATCACTTCTAATTCAACAAGAAAATATCGAAACTAGTCCCATGACTACCTGAGAACAATTCTATAAGGTCAAAACCTTCATAACTATTCTAATTCACAAAACCCCTATACAAAACCAATTGTTTTTAAACTTAAAACGAAATTAAACCATACCTTAAGCTTTCCCTCTTCAAAGATTTGCTATCCTGCTACTACCAGAGCTTAGATCGCTAAGTTTTGGATTGAAAATTGAAGAAAATAGATATAAGGGGAGAAGGTTTTATCGAAGGAGGGAGAACGAGGGTTTCGTTCGTCGAACTGTTCTGTTTCACTGATAACTTAATATATATATATATATAAAAGTTAACTTACGTTAACTTATATATATATATAAATAATATTATAATATAATAATAATAATAATAATAATATAATATATTAATAATAATAATATAATAATATTAATAAAAATTTTATTATTAATAGTTATTTTATAATTTCTTAGCCATTAAGAAATTTCTATTTCTAAGGTATTTAGCCAACTTTGAGTACTCTAAAATACCCCGATATTTCTAAAATCAACTTATCCCAATAATCTCATCAATATTTCTAACTAAAACTGTTGTGACATTTTTGGCCTCCAATCGGGTCTCCAGGGTCGCCAAATTTGAAAATATTTTTATTTCACAAATAACTCATATTATATCCACGTATTCCAAATAAATCCCCGTAATTAACAAATTACGCTTATGTATCCACTTATTAAGTCTCCAGGGTCGCCCAACCTGAAAATATTTTTATTCCACATATAGCTCATATTACATTCACACATGCTATATAAATCTCCGTAATTAACAAATTACGATTATTTACTTACTTATAGCAAAATTTAAATTTTATACTGAAATAGATTAGTAAGATCATAATCCCACTAATTACCTGATTAACTCATAGTACAATATAAACTCTAATTATTTACTATTAGGCTTATCGGGATATTACAACCATCCCCTCCTTATAAAAATTTCGTCCTCGAAATTTATTTAAACAATTCGGGATATTACCCCCATATTTATGATTCTAATTCTCAAATTGCTGCTTCTATCTTACTGTTTTTTTATAGCACTTCCTTAACTAGTAGAATTGTCTCATTTCATCTTTCTAGTCCAAAACCTGGACAAGATATTTTTCTCATATAATAAATTTGTCTGAAGTTTAACATCGTCACAACTCAGAACATGGGTCGAGTCTGATTCATATTTTCTCAACATGGAGACATGAAACACATTATATACTCCGGACAACGCAGGAGTTAAGGCTAGCTAATAGGCTACCTAGCCTATTTAATCCAGTGAACATGTATATAATATTTCTCTTGTACCACACTTATTAAGGTACCTAACCAGTGGTACATTTAATTATCACTTTTTAAATAAATACCTCATAAGGGAAGATATTATTCTAAGATATTCTAACCTTTATCAAATATGCTCACAAAAGATATTTCTAATATTCTATTGATCTTCGCAGGTTACCCACCTTTCAAGAATAAAGCATTATACTATTTTCGCTTTAACTTCCATGGTTCTCAATAATCTTCTTTAATTCTTAACATCATAGCCAAAAATATCAACCTTGGAATTTTACAAGATTAGACTATTCCTTTGTATGAATTTTGTATTCTCATTTATAGTATAATTTGTCTACACTGATAGACAACATATTAACTCTGTATGTCCAATCGTTATTACTCGGTCAAAATCATAAGATCGCATAGTACAAAATTCATAATTATGTCTTTCTACTTCTTCTATGAGATCTCCTAAGTTGATCTATGGACTTAACTTAGTAACAAGTTAAGTATTCATTTCTGATAGATATTCAATTAGAGCATTTCTTATTTCCACCCACTTACTTATCTCAATACCTTGTAAATTTCTGCTTATTAACACATCACTTCCTCTTGATAATCTCTGGAACGACTATCGATTCTGCATCTTAATATGAATCATTCTAGCGTACTTTGTCCTCACTCATACGCTTTCCGGGATGACTCCCCGAAAGATTTCCCATCTTGAGATTACCCAAGTTAAGTATGCTTAACTTCAAGGTAAGCTCATGGTGGATTATCAGAAAGTAGAGGCCCCTTTTTTTTTTTTGTTCTTAATTGTATTTCTTGCTTTCATTCTTTCATTAATAAAATTAAATTGCCATCACTCCCTTCATAAACCTCTTGCAATTCATCATTGGTTTTTGTTCACTTAAACTTGAGAAATTCCCATCTTATTGTCAACTTAAATCTTATTCATCTCCACTTATTTTAACTTGTATCAATTTCCCTTGAATTGACACAACTTTTAATTAATTAATTTTTTTTTCCAATCATTTACGATTAACCACCATTATAAAGTAATTTGATTAAACCTATACAGTAGAGGCAATACTGCTCATACCAGGTACCCACAACTAAACTGGAAATACCCATTTCCCGAATTCTCAACTAATAACAATTAATTAAAGATCATTCCTTGATCCTGAAGTTTCTTTTCATCATCACCACTAAGGTTTCACTCCCTGATTCATATGATACCATTGCTTCTCTGCAATCATCACTATCTTCATACTTCGTTAACCACTTTAAAACTTATTCTACACTCAATTATATAACTCGTTGTTTAATAAACAACCTACTTTGTGATCCAACATCCACCAATCACTCAATTACATGTCTATTAAATTGCATCTCAATTCATAAGTTTTTCTCCATTCTAGGTGAGTATGCCTTTCCATAATTGCACAATAAAGTAATCTTTTCCAAGAATGTCAATGGTCTCCTTATATACCATATTGACTATCTAGTCAATTATAAAGTACTCTCCATCATTACCGTATCACCTTAAGTAATTTAGGTAATCTTCTTTACCTTAGTGATACCACTACTCTTCCTGATGTTCTTTTATACGTTACCTCAGTAACGTCACTGCTTCAAGCCTCCATTGGGCCCTCATTCCCACGAATTAATGGCTTTTATACATGACTGCATCACTCTAGCTGTTTCCTAGACTGACGGTTGGTCCCACGGACCAATCCAAGTGTTTCTAACGTGCTTTGCTCTTACTCGCATGCTTCATGGGAAATTTTTTTAAATGAAACCACCCCAAGTCAAGGACACTCAACCATGGAGTTCCGTCATGGTGAGCTACCAAAAAAAGATGCTTCTTGCTAACATAGGTAGTCCCACTCCTACATAATCTCAAAATTACTACACAATCGTCACCTTTAATTCATCTAGGATTCCAGACAATACTCATAAATTGTCCCACCTTTGGTAACGCTAGATCACTTCTAAACAAAAGATTTTGTTATTTGAATCAATTAGATCGATGCCTCCATTGACTACTCATTTTCTATATTCCACTAGGGAATATTAACAATTTAACTCATATTGTCATCCTTCTAATCTGTCTACCCTGTTAAATGGGTTACCACTAAATAACATACATGCACAGTTCATTCAGATTTCTTGATGTCTCTAACTAAATGTATAATGTTTAATATCAATAGCAATTATAATATTGCCCATAAATTCTAACTTGAGTCGGCCGAAGGACCGATATCCCTGTCCCCTTGAGTCATAACCATCACTTGGGCAAGACCCGTACACTTTTCTCCTTTAACATAAGTCCTTCTTAACTACGTGTAGGTTCTTTTCAGATGACCCACTACCCCATAAAAAAACAAGAAATGGCTCTACATTGGCTCAAATGGCGCCTTTTTGCATCTTGAACACTCAGGATAAGGTCGCCATTTCTTATACTCACTTTGACCGCTATCATGGTCACCCTAGAACCTTTCGTTCTATCCCATAATTTGTGGTTCATTTAGTTTTTACTTCTTGATCTACTAGTAAGTTGGCTTCATATATTCCACCACATCCAGTGGTACAACAGGAAGTGTCAGTAGTATAAGAACAGACATAAGATGAACCTGCCATCTTTTTAAATCTTAGATTTTTTTTTCCTTGTCGTCTAATCATGTCCTGTATAACAGAATTTACATGTTCCCAGCATTATGGCAATAAATAATTCTCTTCCATATTGTTTGCCCTGAGCCCAAATAGCTCGCTAATCAGACTATTTGATTGCCCTTACTGTATAACTTATCACATATTTAGTCCACATCTTCTAACTATTTAAAACTCAAACGGATATTAATATCAATATGCATATACCATACACATATTCTTATAAAAATTATCATTATGCTACTTTCCAACATACTTTATAATAGCCTAGGCAGGTAATCCAATAGCAATTAATATAAACACTTACTATACCATGAGTTGACCTGTCCTCGCAGCAAATGTACGTATTCGACCAGTCTTCAGGACCTTTAAAACCATGGTCGCTTTCCGATACCAAGTTGTAACGGCCTAATCTATAGGGACGCCACGTGTGTGATTTTATAAACTAGTTTAATACTAATAGAATAATTAATTATTAAAAACCGTGATAATATTAAAAACTTGACTAAAATAAAACACTAAAAATGGACATTATAACGGCATAAAAAGTGTGTTCCGGGAATCCCTATTGTAAAAAGTTTTGCTAAAGAAATATATACGACAACCATTTAAACATAAAATCAAAATACACAGCAGATACAGCCAGTCTAAAACAACTCCTGGCAACTCGGCACGCAGGCCGACGAGGTCAATATGTACATTCTTTGGAGAAGACTGCCACCTCATGGTTGATCTAGCTTTTCTTTGCCTTTACCTGCACCACATAGCACCCGTGAGTCACAATGACTCAGCAAGGAAAGTAATAATAACAATCATATAGCTTATTATTCGAATATTGTCATTTATACACAATAAGAATCAAACCATCACACTTTGTTCATAAGATGAAATCCAAATCACTACTGGCATCTGCCACGAATAAACATTAGTATACAAATATTTGGTAATACAAAACCATTATACCAATAATGAAATTCATATTCATTTAATCATATAAATAATATATATGTTACCTCATAAAGCAACCATCTTCATGACATCATGTTGCCTAATTAGGCAAGTCGATGCTTTAATCTGATGATCTTGTATTGTATCGCCTAATCAGGCAAGCCCATGCCATAGCCTGGCACCCATATGTCGCATAACTGCATCACCTAATCAGGTGAGCCTATGCCCAAAAACCTGCACCCATATATCATACAATTGCATCACCTAATCAGGTGAGCCCGTGCCACAATCTGGCACCAATATATCGCATCGTCTAATTAGACGAGCTCGTACCTACGCCCGGTACTTATCATGTCACTGACGCTTGTACTTACGCCCAGTACGTCGCCAGGAAAATCGCATCACCTAATCAGGTGAGCCCGTACCTACACTCGGTACTCATCATATATCACTAACACCCGTACTTACGCCCAGTACGTTACCAGGAAAATTGCATCACCTAATCAGGTGAGCCAACATATCACATGCATAATATTATCACATTATCAATACTCAACTAATCAATCTTTTCAATATATAACTATATTAACTATATCTCAATATTAATCAATTCATAACAATACTAATTGTATTACATACAACGTACTATGCAGTACAATATACTTTTCAATATATAACAATATTAACTATATCTCAATATTGATCAATTCATAACAATACTAACTGTATTACATACAACGTACTATGCAGTACAATATACTTTTCTATATATAACAATATTAACTATATCTCAATATTGATCAATTCATAACAATACTAACGGTATTACATACAACGTACTATGCAGTACAATATACTTTTCTATATATAACAATATTAACTATATCTCAATATGGATCAATTCATAACAATACTAATTGTATTACATACAGTGTACTATGCAGTACAATATACTTTTCTTACCTTTAATCCAGATTCATATATTTCAGCCAACCCAAGTGGAGAACTATCCCCGATGATCTCAGCCCTATGTCACAACAACGATAAACCAATAAGTGTTTATCCCAAAACACTGCTTATATTCACATAAGACAATCGAGGGTTTTCTACCGAACCCCGCAGTATAAATACACTAAAATAAAACTTATATTTTGGCTCTAAAACATACACCATGTTGTAGAGCTCGTCGCAATCTTCGAAACGGTATATAGAATGTCCAAAACGGACACCTGAGTCAAAAGTTATGACAAAAATACGATTTCTGATCTCTTAGGAATTTCTATAAACTGTGAAATACGAAAATTTCAATTTTCGCACTCACCGAAACACTACCAAAAGTTATCCAAATCACTCCAAACTTCACAGGGTGCATGTATGCCATAAATACTACCATCCTTACGTAACAGAAATAAAAATCGACCCCTTAAATGAAAAACGCCATTAACGTTCGGACTAAGCTTTAAAAAGTTCCAAACTCGATTTCTAACTCAAAAATCACTTCTAATTCAACAAGAAAATATCGAAACTAGTCCCATGACTACCTGAGAACAATTCTATAAGGTCAAAACCTTCATAACTATTCTAATTCACAAAACCCCTATACAAAACCAATTGTTTTTAAACTTAAAACGAAATTAAACCATACCTTAAGCTTTCCCTCTTCAAAGATTTGCTATCCTGCTACTACCAGAGCTTAGATCGCTAAGTTTTGGATTGAAAATTGAAGAAAATAGATATAAGGGGAGAAGGTTTTATCGAAGGAGGGAGAACGAGGGTTTCGTTCGTCGAACTGTTCTGTTTCACTGATAAGTTAATATATATATATATAAAAAAAAACTTAAGTTACTTACGTTAACTTATATATATATATAAAAGTAATATTATAATAATATATTAATAATAATATAATATTATAATAATAATATAATAATATTAATAAAAATTTTATTATTAATAGTTATTTTATAATTTCTTAGCCATTAAGAAATTTCTATTTCTAAGGTATTTAGCCAACTTTGAGTACTCTAAAATACCCCGATATTTCTAAAATCAACTTATCCCAATAATCTCATCAATATTTCTAACTAAAACTGTTGTGACATTTTTGGCCTCCAATCGGGTCTCCAGGGTCGCCAAATTTGAAAATATTTTTATTTCACAAATAACTCATATTATATCCACGTATTCCAAATAAATCCCCGTAATTAACAAATTACGCTTATGTATCCACTTATTAAGTCTCCAGGGTCGCCCAACCTGAAAATATTTTTATTCCACATATAGCTCATATTACATTCACACATGCTATATAAATCTCCGTAATTAACAAATTACGATTATTTACTTACTTATAGCAAAATTTAAATTTTATACTGAAATAGATTAGTAAGATCATAATCCCACTAATTACCTGATTAACTCATAGTACAATATAAACTCTAATTATTTACTATTAGGCTTATCGGGATATTACATCTTTCCAAGTCAATATCAGTAGTTGATCTTAAGATTAAAAGAATCTAAATCCTGATATGCTTAGGCTCAACTCAGGAGTGTTATTCATGTTCTTTGATTTATTAGTTAAGCCTACTTTTGGGTCAGGGTGATACGTATATATTGGAAACATGATAGTATGATTGAGTGGGAGTGTTGAACATAAATATGGAATCTATAGCTTCTACTAGTGTATAGAAGTCAAGTGATGATTCCCTTCGAGCTTAGCAAATAGAAGTAAATGGATGGGCTCTTGTTTAACTGACTAATCATTAGATCACTAAACACCATTTACAAATACATTGAGGGGTGAGAACGGTAAAGAAATCCCATCTCGATGTAGATCATCTATATAGAGGATCTTTAAATCACAATAAGATTATAACAATGGTTAAATGAGATAGTATATTGATATCGTGGAACATACAATATGCTCTATATAAGTCTGAGAGTGCAATTCTAAATTCTAAGAGTGGATTCAACGAAGAATTAATAAGTAGGAATTTACTTGGTAAATTTGGTTCACTTA
The DNA here is from genome assembly GCF_029168945.1 of Cannabis sativa. Lineage (NCBI taxonomy): Eukaryota > Viridiplantae > Streptophyta > Magnoliopsida > Rosales > Cannabaceae > Cannabis > Cannabis sativa. Next base: position 10,010,004 of record NC_083608.1, on the reverse strand, counting down.
TTGGAAGCTCAGCATATAGATCCATGGTCCCCATTCTAGTTGAGAACATTCTGCTTGTAAGACTCATTAATTGATTCGTGATTGATCAATTATAATTCTAAAGTTAGACTATGTCTAATTTTATGAATTTTCACTAAGCAGGGGTGAAATTATAAAGAAAAGAGTTTCTAGGTTTATTTACTTATTAATAGACTTTATATGTCTAATTAATAATTAAATTAAATGACAATATTATTTAATAATCTATTTTAGTTATTAAATAATTAGTTTTGGCATTTAAAAGGTTAGAATTGGAAAATTGGCGTTTTTGAGAAAATAGAGATAAAATTTGATAAAATTGCAAAATTAAGTGAGGCCCATTAACACACCATGGCCGGCCACTTAAATAGCTTTTTCAAATTAATATTTTCATTATTTTAATGCCAAATAAATCCTAACCTAAACCTAGTAGTTCCCTATAAATAGAAAGTGATGGCTGAGTCAAATCACAAGTTTTACACAAGCCTTTCTGACAGAAATTTCTCTCTTCAGAAAAACTGAGCCTTCCCCACTTTCTATACCTGGTCGAAATCTTCTTTCTCTTTTCTCCTTCATCAATTTCGTGACCCTAGTGAAAGAGTGAGTGCCCACACACAACAAGCAGTAACTCAATCATAGATTGGAAGACTGTGAAGGATCAAACTTGAAGAAGGACATTCGGGCTCAGATCTTGATTATACTCTGCTACAGAAAGGATTCAAGGGTTAGAGATCTGAGTGGAAGGAGACATTAATTCCGCTGCATCAATGTAAGGTTTTCTTAACTTTATATGTGTTTAATTTATCGTTTTAGAAAGTTCATATTTAGGATGTTTAAAGAACATACTTGTGAGTAGATCTAAGATCCTGGTAAAATATATTCCAACAACTGGCCTCAGAGCCATGGTAATTGATTTACTTACATGAAATTTGGACTTTAAAACGATTGTTTGTTTGTTTTTGGATGGTATCATGTTGTATTGAGTGTTATTTGATGATTGATTGATGTTTGTAAATTTTCGTGAAAAATAATTGCGATTCTATTTCTGTAATTATTTTTATTGGATAGTATGGAAAAAATTAAGCAAGTTACTTTTTTACAGAACTCAATTTCGATTTAATTTGAATTAGTTATGATTTTTTGAAGATTCGACAAAATTGGAGTTGTGCTGAAATTTTCCTGCGATCGCGAAAACTGTACGTACAACTCACAATTTTTTCGTTTTTCTTCGTTTTTTCATGCTTTTTCATGGAATTAACTTCCGATTTTTAGTGTAGTTTTGTATTAATAGATTTACTATTCCTAATTCAATTCTAATTATCATTATGAATTAATTTAATATTTTTTAAATTTAATTCAAGATATTAGTGTGAATTTAAAAATAGTAAATATCTATCTTATTGCTTAATTATCTATCTTATTTTTAAATTTGATTATATCTTATCTTATTTTTAAATTTAAGGTCAAATTTTATATATATTTTTTAAATTAAATCTTTTTTAAATAATTTGACGTTATTTAAATTTAAAATAAGATAACTATAATCATGTAATTTTAAATAGATGTAAGATATTTTGCTAACTTTTAAATTTTGTTATTTTATTTATTTAAATTAAATTTAAAATCTGAAAAAGATATTTTATTTATCTTTTCTAATTTTTATTTATAAAATAACATTTAAATTTTTAAAAGTAGTTAGCAAATTTTGAAATGATATTTAGGTTAGTTGAAACCTAATTTTTCAAAATTGTAGGTTTAATTTTAAATTTTTTTTAAAAATAATTTCGAAATTTAAATTAATATTTTCTTTTAATTTCGAAAATAATTATTATTTTCGAAAATTAAATTATTTTTTAATTAAATATTTTTTATTTAATTATTTATTTTTCGAAATTATTTATTTAAAATTAAATAAATCCTACTTCCAACTATCCAGCTAACCTTGTTGCAGGAGTATATGGTTTTAACTTGTGTGTAAGTTTTTCAAAACCTATTATTATTTAATTGCAAATAGCCATGGTTACCTTTTGCCAGATCTAATGATCTGATGGCTCCCTTGGTCAAGTTAATAATTTGTAACAGGTAAATTTTACAATCTTCTTTCATCTGTGTATGACCTAGCAACATGATAGGATCCATCCAAAGTGTGCCTGTGTGAGCCTATGTGTTTATTTTATTATATAGATGCATATAGGTTGTTGCTAAATAAAATGTCACACCATGATAGATTTTATTTAGGTCCATCTAGTTATTGGACCTATTCAATTAAGAACAGTTATTCATTTTAAGGTTAAATTCCTCTCTTTTGGGCCTTGTGTGAGAGTTGGGAGCCATAGAAGTGGGTACGACATACTGAACCCAGCACCCCCTCACATGAACTACCCCAATTGTGAAGGCCCATTTGCCTGATTTGAATAACTGTACTAGGTTAATTATATTAGTTTGACCTAATAAAATTGAATTAGCAACATAATTAACTTTTAAAATATATGAAATTTATTTTCATTTTAATATTTTAAAGTTAATTTTAAGAAAAACACTTTTAGTTTAGATATTATTTCTAGACAAACTATTTGTATTTTTCTTGTGTTTAATTAAATATAGAATTTTAACTAACTAGATTCTTTCTGGAGCTTATTTAATTAAATATTCCTATTTAAGTTATAAATTAGTTGTATCAACTAATTTTTCTTATCTAACTTAAATTTGAATATTTTATTTAAATTTTAAATCAAGTTGAGGAATCCTAGGAATTAGTTATTAAAGATTCTTAAGATATTTTTTAAGTTAATATCTTTTCGAATATTAACTTAAAATGGAATATTTTAGATATTTTTTAGGTTAATATCTTTTCGAATATTAACTTAAAAAGATATCTTCAAATTAAGTGGTTACAACTTAATTTTTGATATTTAATTAAATCTAAATTTAAAATTATTTAAGTTTTAGATTTTTTCTATATAACTTAAATTAGATATTTTTCAAATTTTTGAAAAGATACTTAGTCAAATAAGATATTTTCTAGATAGTAATTTCTAAACTACTTATTATTTCTAATATTTAAATAGGAAAATATTATACTTTGTGAAATTAATTATTTAAATAATTAATTTTGGTACAATTTTATTAAGTATATTTTTCCTAGTATTAAACTAGAAATAAATAATTAAGCCTTCTCTACACTTAATTATTATTTCTTGAATTTAATACATTTAATTAACTTGAAAAATCTAAATATCTAAGTTGATTTTCATCATGATACTTAAATATTTATTGATTTTTCATGACACTTAATTAAATAGAAAATTATTTTTAGGTTGAAATTTAATTTTCAACTTAAATTTAAATATTTTTCAAAATATATTTTTTCTTTATTTTCTTAATCAATTTCGAAAATTGCATTTTATTTATGCAATATTTTTTTGAATTTTTAATTTTGAAAAATAGATTGAGTTGTAAATTAATTATTTATTTTAATTAATTCTTGGACCAACTACAATCAATGATTTTTTCATTTAATTGATTAATTTAAAATAAATTAATTTAAAATATATATATATATATTATTAGAAATTGAATTAACTAGTCAAAAAAAAATCTAGATAGGTGATATTTTTGCTTGAAGTATTTCTTTTATTATTTTTGAAAATTGTATTTTTTATATACTTTAAATTTTCGAACTCAATAAATATATTCTCAAAGGAAATTTTTAAGTTGCTAATTATTTAATTTAATTCAACTTAAATTAATTTCCTTAATATTTATATTTAAGATTATTACTAAGATGGAAATAATTAATTTTATTTCAATCACCATCTAAGTATAATTTTATAAATATTATATTAAATTCTTATTTTTGAATTTCAATTCTAAATTTCGAATTTAATGAGAATTTATTTATTAGAATAATAAAGAAAATACATTTTAAAGAATGAGCTTTATTATTATTAAGATATTCGATCTCCATTGTGGGTTTTACACCGCGTTTGTTTTAGTGAGTAATCCTCCCTAATGGAGGAACGTTCATTAGCAATTTCGCACCGTTTAATCTCGCATGATAAGTGGTTTGTAAGTGTTTTATATGGTATAGATCACCCTAATGGTGGCGACCATATTTGACTTGCAAATTGCGAAACAATGGTAGAAGCTCATGAGATAGAATAGCCTTGACTCTCGCCTAAACGGGACAACGCTGGATTCCAATCTTGATCGAATAAAAGGTTGCTAGAATGTTTAACATTTTAGATGAGCTGACAACTGTAAAGCCCGCTTAGTTAATTTGGAAATTAGCAGTTATTTATGTTAATCAGGAAATTATTTATAGCTATTTAAATAATTTATCATTGTTATTTATGGAATTCAGATATGCATAATTATGTTATCAGCAGTTTTTATATTTCGCATTTCCGGTGTCCGGTATTTTGGAACGCGGCGTTTGGCTCAGTAGAAATCACAACTTAGTATGTTAGTATTTTGGGGACGGGTTTTAGACATTGGGAATGTCGGGAATGGCCGGGAATTTAGAATGTCCCAAAAATACCCCTTTAGTGGTTATCTTGTGGTTTTAGTATGGAGGGGCAAAATGGTCTTTTTGCCCCAATGATATTTTGTCTTATGTGATTTTTTAAATGGAAATTAAATGTTAATTTTAATTATTTTCTTGGCTGAAATAAAGTAATATATGCATGCAAACCTTTATTTTCTCTCAACTTTACACTTAACAAAAAAATAGAAAAAACTTAGAAAAAAGGAGGCTCTCTTTTCTTTCTCTTCATTTCGGCTTGGTGTTGGCTGCTAGGGCAGGGATTTTCTCTTCAATTGCTTGTGATTTTCTCCTTCTCTTAGTGTGATTCAATTGTAGGTAAGATCTTTGAACTTGTCCTTCTATGTTTTCTTGAATTTTTAAGTGAAAAAGTGTTGAAAATGCATGTGATTGTGAAATGTTCTTGCTGCTGTAATTTTGTTGTTAGTTTATGGATTCAAGCATGATTTTTGATGATAAATGAGTTATTTGAAGCATGAGTAGCTAGGTTGTTCAAGCTTTTAAATTATATGTGAAAATTGATGATTTTTGTGAGAAAATGCCATGTTTAGTTTCTGTGTTATTGCTGGTTGTTATTGTTAGTTTGCAGAGGTGTTTTAATGCTTGGTTAAGTAGAATTAACTAGGCTAGGGTGCATGCTAGAGGGTTTAACCAAGTTTGAGTTCTTGAACTCAAAGCTTGGTCTTCAATGGTGAAATTTGCTTGTGAGGTTTCTGGGTAGGTTTGAGGCCTTGGAATGGTCATTTGGGACCTATGTAGGAGGTCTGGAAAGTTTGGGACCATTTGGGTTCGAATTGGTCAAGATACGGGAATTTTTGGTTGCTGCCTGCGAGGAACCGGAATTCCGGTTGAGCAACCTGGAATTCGGATGGGGGTTCAGATTTTCCCAGAACCGGAATCGGTTGGGCAACGGACTTCGGATGGGGGATTTTTCTGAACCCTAGTTTTCCTCGTTTTTGGGTTTTTAGGGGTATTGCCATGCTTTTTATCGATAGGGAAACTTGTAGTTTCGAGTTTTAGTCCCCGGGAAGTGATTTAGCGTGTCACTTATAGCGTTGTGGTTTTTATGGTTTAGGAGCCAGTAATCCGCCGTTCAGCTTCAGTTCCAGTCAGGTTGACCGGCACACCTGAAATCGGAATCCAGGTAAGTTTAGTATAACAGTATGCATATGTAGTTTACATGTTTAGCGTGCATGTAGGAAGCCTGTTAGTTTACATTAGATATGTATTGAGGCTTCGAACCACCCAACCCTGTCACGTCGGTACGAGGTGGAGTATGACCGACGGCGGAGTATGACCGGTTCGACCGATCAGCCGACAACCGGTTGGTGGTTCGGTGCTATTGACCTATCCCGTCGGTACATGGGGCCGGAGTATGACCGAGCAGCCGGAGTATGACCGGTTCGACCGATCAGGAGGATACTTGTCAATAGTGCCGTCCCCTGAACGTTCAAAACTCAGTACCATGTTGGACATGGCAGTAGTGCTCAGTACCATGTTGGACATGGCAGTAGCGGGACTCAGTATCGTGTTGGACACGGCAGTCAGTTTTATGTATGATATTATTATGCTTTTCTTACTGAGTCTGTCGACTCACAGTTTAGTTTCATGTGTAGGTAAAGGCAAGGCAGTTGCTGATGGACCGTGAGCGAGCTTATGGGATTGTACATGTCGGGGCGGTTAGGCCTGGAGCGTACGATCCTCGGGACAGCACGGCTGAGAATTTTTGTAACTGTCGTTAGACGACTTTCATTTTGATGTAAAAGTTAATCAGTTAAAATGTTTGTAAATGATTTTATAAATCGGGATCCCGAGACTTTTTATAATATGGTTTATAAGTTTAATTAAAAAGCAAAATTTTAATTAATCACGTTTTTCCATAAACCTCGTTGATTAGCAACGAGCTGCACAGTACGTTTAAAAATCACGTAATACGCCTAAGATAGTTAGGGTGTTACAATTTGGTATCAGAGCCGCCAGGTTGTCTTCCGAAGATCGTCACGACATGTACAATCATCATCAGCAGTTAGCTCGGTTCACGGTTCAGTAAGCCTTTATTGCTTTAGTAGTTTATTTTATTCAGTTATGAAAAAGAAAAGCCTGTTAGGAAGCATGTTAGTAGCCTGATAGTAGAATAGGCGCATGTTTCATTTCTAATTTCCAAATTAAGCGGCATTAGTAAGCTCGCCTTGAATACGACCTGATATGCCAACTCTTGGTTTCGCAGGCGGTTCTAACTAGATGGACGCCAGGCGGACTACCAGGAGTCGAGGCAACTCAGTGGGGTCGAATCAGGGAGAGGGAGCTCGGTTTCCCCCACCGCTGGGGGCCGAGGTAGAGGTCCACGAGGCGGGGCTCGTGGTCGGGGTGATGAGAACCCGCCACAGGCTGCCTGAGCTCCCCGCCGATCGTGGAGCCCCGGTGGGAGTTACGGTTTGCGGAGATGCAAGCCGGATCGAAGAGCAAGACCTCGAGATTCGCAGAGGTTGAGACAGCCAGGGTGCTCCTGCCGGTTCCGGTGCGTGTAGTTCCGGCGGCACCTGCCCCCGCCCGAGGCCGAGATGGTAGTGGCGGCCCACAGATTGGAACCTTTATATGAGCGGTTCCGGAAGCAAGCACCTCCGGTATTCCTGGGAGGTCCAGATGTGTCGAAAGCCGAGCAGTGGCTTACGGTGATCACCAGAATCTTGAACTTTATGGGTGTCACCGGCAACGACAGAGTGGTGTGCGCCACATTTCAGTTCCAGGAGGATGCCCTGGTATGGTGGGACATGGTGTCTCAGATTCACGATGTCACCACCATGACTTGGGAGAGGTTCCAGGAACTTTTCAACGCGAAGTACTACAACGAGGCGGTTAGAAGCGCCAAGAGAAAGGAATTCGTTCACCTGACCCAGCGGGAGAACATGAGTGTCACTGAGTATACAACTCAGTTTGACCGGTTGGCGAGGTTAGCCTCGGGTATTGTGTCGACCGAGCTTCGGCGAAAGGAGAAGTATGCGGACGGGTTGAATCCCAAGATCGGGCATGACCCGATGATTACCATCGACGACGCGCACCACCTACGCTCAGATGGTGGAGAAGGCACTGCGAGCTGAGGGCGCAGTGGGGTGCATGTCAGAGTCAGCTAGTACTCCGGTTGGTGGCGGAGCTCCTACCCCTCCTGCATCAGGCTTCAGCAGGGGGAGTAGTGGTTCGGCCATTGATCGAGGAAGAGGGCACCCTGTTTCGGCGGCTCGAGTCGAACAAGAGGTTCCGGGGAACCGAACGAGGGAGTCGTCCCGGTGGTAATGAGACTCGCTTCTCCTACCCCGAGTGCCCTAGGCGCAAGAGGCACCATCGGGGAGAGTGCAAGGGGCGGGGATGCTTTCATTGTGGCATGCCCGGGCATTTCAAGAGGGAATGTCCCCGGCCCGGCCGGAGGCACCGAGAGCTCCGGCGATGCCCACTCCGGCCGGGGTATTCGCGATCACGCAGCCGATGCGGATGCCGGCCCATCGGTTGTTACAGTCGGATTCTTATTAACGACTCGTTTTATTCGGTCTTTGTTTGATTACGGGCTACACGTTCTTATGTGGCGGCCGAGTCTTTAGTAAGTTGGGTAGACCCTTTGATAGATATGAGTCGTGGGTTTGGAACCCCTGTTACAGCGGAGAATTGGTTATCTCCAATAGGTGGATTAGGTCTATGCCGATCGTGGATAGATGGTAGAGAGTTGAGCGCCGATCGATAGAGATGAGCTTAGTCGAATTTGATATTATTTTAGGAATGGATTTCCTATCTAAATATTCGGCGAGCATTGATTGCAAGAGGAAGATGGTGGTCTTCCAACCGTAAAGTGAAGAACCGTTCGTATTTGTGGGTTCGGTTCGGGGATCTCGGATCCGGTGATCTCGGCTATGTCAGCGAGAGATTTATTGCACGGTGGGTGCTTAGGGTTTCTGGCCGTGGTGGTGGACACCACTCGGCCAGACACCATTCGGCCAGAGGACATCAGCGTGGTTCGGGAATTTTTGGACGTTTTTCCCGAAGAACTTCCAGGGTTACCACCTCAGCGGGAGATAGACTTCGTGATTGACTTGGCACCAGGGGTGGATCCGGTTTCTAAAACCCCGTATAGGATGGCTCCAGCTGAACTTAAGGAGTTAAAGATTCAGCTCCAGGGGTTGCTTGACATAGGGTTCATTCGGCCCAGTGTGTCACCTTGGGGAGCCCCGGTTTTGTTCGTGAAGAAGAAGGATGGCTCTATGAGGATGTGCATCGACTACAGAGAGTTGAACAAGCTGACGGTGAAGAATAAATATCCATTACCTAGGATCGATGACTTGTTCGATCAGCTTCAGGGGAAGACGGTCTTCTCTAAGATTGATCTCCGTTCGGGTTATCATCAGTTGAGGATCCGAGAGGAGGACATTCCAAAGACGGCTTTCCGCACTAGGTATGGACACTACGAGTTCCTGGTTATGTCATTCGGACTAACCAACGCTCCTGCAGCATTCATGGACCTGATGAATAGGGTATTCAAGGATTTCCTCGATATCTGTGTGATTGTGTTTATCGACGACATCCTCGTGTACTCTCAGTCAGAAGAGGAGCATGAGTTACACCTCCAGATGGTACTGCAACGACTTCGAGAACATAGACTCTACGCCAAGTTCAAGAAATGTGAGTTCTGGTTGTCTCAGGTGTCCTTCCTAGGGCACATTGTGAGTAAAGATGGGATCAAGGTGGATCCCGGGAAGATTGAATCCGTCAGGGATTGGCCGAGACCGAAGACAGTAACAGAGATCAGAAGCTTCTTGGGGTTAGCTGGATACTACCGTAGGTTCGTGGAGGGGTTCTCCAAAATTTCAATGCCCCTAACCGAACTTACAAAGAAGAATCAGCGATTTATCTGGTCAGATAAATGCGAAGCTAGTTTTCAGGAGCTGAAACAGAGATTGATTACTGCTCCGGTACTAGCTTTGCCTTCGGACGAGGAGAAGTTCGTGGTCTTTTGTGACGCATCCAAACAGGGTTTGGGGTGCGTATTGATGCAAGCCGATCGGGTTATCGCTTACGCCTCCCGTCAGTTAAAGGATTATGAACAGCGATACCCGACTCATGATTTAGAATTGGCCGCAGTGGTTTTTGCACTGAAGATTTGGCGGCATTACTTGTATGGTGAGAAGTGCGAGATCTATACCGACCATAAAAGTCTCAAGTATTTCTTTACTCAGAAAGATTTGAACATGAGACAGAGGCGTTGGTTGGAGTTAGTGAAGGATTATGATTGTGAGATCCTCTATCATCCCGGAAAAGCCAATGTAGTGGCCGATGCCCTGAGTAGAAAGGGTCCCGGGCAGGTAGCTAGCATGGTTCAGATCTCACCTCAGCTAGCAGAGGATATGGTCAGGTCCAGCATTGAGTTTGTGGTAGGTCAGCTACACAACTTAACGCTGCAATCTGATCTGTTAGAAAGAATAAAAGTTGCTCAGACGACAGATCCGGAGTTAGTGAAGATCCGAGATGAGGTATTGGCTGGTCAAGCCAAGGACTTTTCAGTGTCAGACAGTGGAATGCTTTTGTATAAAGCCAGAGTTTGTGTCCCGAGCAGTGTGGACTTGAGAAACGAGATCTTTGAGGAGGCTCATTCTACCCCGTATTCTCTGCATCCCGGCACCACCAAGATGTACCAAGACTTGAAACCGTACTTCTGGTGGAACGGTATGAAGAAGAATTTGGTAGAATTCGTATCGAGATGCCTCACATGTCAGCAGATCAAGGCTGAACATCAGAGACCAGCAGGGTTGTTGCAGCCTCTAACCCTACCGGAATGGAAATGGGAGGATATTACTATGGATTTTGTGGTCGGGTTACCTAGGACCACGGGTATGTTTGATTCCATTTGGGTAGTGGTGGATCGATTTACGAAATCTGCCCATTTTCTGCCGGTTAGAACGACGTTTACAGTGGATCAGTTGGCAGAGTTATATGTCAGGGAGATAGTGAGACTTCACGGGGTACCGAAGTCTATAGTTTCGGACAGGGATCCGAAATTCACCTCCAAATTTTGGCAAAGTTTGCAACGGGCAATGGGTACGAAGCTAAAATTCAGTACAGCATTTCATCCTCAGACAGATGGTCAGTCCGAGAGGACAATTCAGATATTGGAGGACATGCTGAGAGCCTGTGTTATGGACTTTGAGGGTTCATGGAATAAATACCTACCGTTAGTAGAGTTCTCATATAACAACAGTTATCAGAGTACGATAGGGATGGCACCCTATGAACTGTTGTACGGTAGGAAATGTAGATCCCCTATCCACTGGGATGAGACAGGGGAGAGGAAATATCTAGGTCGGAGTCGGTTCGGCGGACCAATGAGGCAATAGAGAAGATTAAAGCTAGAATGCTTGCCTCCCAGAGCGCACGTAAGAGTTACGCAGATCCGAAACGTCGAGATGTTGAGTTCCGAGTAGGGGACCATGTGTTTTTGCGAGTATCTCCGATGAAGGGGATTAAACGTTTCGGGAAAAGAGGCAAGTTATGCCCTAGATTTACAGGACCTTTCGAGATTCTCGAGAAGATAGGTCAAGTGGCATATCGGTTAGCATTGCCTCCAGCTTTATCAGCAGTGCACAACGTATTTCATGTCTCAATGTTGAGAAAATACGTTTCAGACCCCTCTCATATAATCAAGGTTATGAGAGCCTTCGCCTTCACGGATATGTCCTATGAGGAACAGCCAGTGCAGATCCTGGATAGAAAGGATAAAGTCCTTCGGAATAAGACCATAGTGTTGGTCAAGGTTCTCTGGAGAAACAGTAAGGTGGAAGAAGCCACTTGGGAGCTAGAATCAGATATGCGAGCTCAATATCCAGAGTTATTCAGGTTAGATTTCGGGGACGAAATCCTTTTAAGGGGGGGATAGTTGTAAAGCCCGCTTAGTTAATTTGGAAATTAGCAGTTATTTATGTTAATCAGGAAATTATTTATAGCTATTTAAATAATTTATCATTGTTATTTATGGAATTCAGATATGCATAATTATGTTATCAGCAGTTTTTATATTTCGCATTTCCGGTGTCCGGTATTTTGGAACGCGGCGTTTGGCTCAGTAGAAATCACAACTTAGTATGTTAGTATTTTGGGGACGGGTTTTAGACATTGGGAATGTCGGGAATGGCCGGGAATTTAGAATGTCCCAAAAATACCCCTTTAGTGGTTATCTTGTGGTTTTAGTATGGAGGGGCAAAATGGTCTTTTTGCCCCAATGATATTTTGTCTTATGTGATTTTTTAAATGGAAATTAAATGTTAATTTTAATTATTTTCTTGGCTGAAATAAAGTATTATATGCATGCAAACCTTTATTTTCTCTCAACTTTACACTTAACAAAAAAATAGAAAAAACTTAGAAAAAAGGAAGCTCTCTTTTCTTTCTCTTCATTTCGGCTTGGTGTTGGCTGCTAGGGCAGGGATTTTCTCTTCAATTGCTTGTGATTTTCTCCTTCTCTTAGTGTGATTCAATTGTAGGTAAGATCTTTGAACTTGTCCTTCTATGTTTTCTTGAATTTTTAAGTGAAAAAGTGTTGAAAATGCATGTGATTGTGAAATGTTCTTGCTGCTGTAATTTTGTTGTTAGTTTATGGATTCAAGCATGATTTTTGATGATAAATGAGTTATTTGAAGCATGAGTAGCTAGGTTGTTCAAGCTTTTAAATTATATGTGAAAATTGATGATTTTTGTGAGAAAATGCCATGTTTAGTTTCTGTGTTATTGCTGGTTGTTATTGTTAGTTTGCAGAGGTGTTTTAATGCTTGGTTAAGTAGAATTAACTAGGCTAGGGTGCATGCTAGAGGGTTTAACCAAGTTTGAGTTCTTGAACTCAAAGCTTGGTCTTCAATGGTGAAATTTGCTTGTGAGGTTTCTGGGTAGGTTTGAGGCCTTGGAATGGTCATTTGGGACCTATGTAGGAGGTCTGGAAAGTTTGGGACCATTTGGGTTCGAATTGGTCAAGATACGGGAATTTTTGGTTGCTGCCTGCGAGGAACCGGAATTCCGGTTGAGCAACCGGAATTCCGGATGGGGGTTCAGATTTTCCCAGAACCGGAATTCCGGTTGGGCAACCGGACTTCCGGATGGGGGATTTTTCAGAACCCTAGTTTTCCTCGTTTTTGGGTTTTTAGGGGTATTGCCATGCTTTTTATCGATAGGGAAACTTGTAGTTTCGAGTTTTAGTCCCCGGGAAGTGATTTAGCGTGTCACTTATAGCGTTGTGGTTTTTATGGTTTAGGAGCCAGTAATCCGCCGTTCAGCTTCAGTTCCAGTCAGGTTGACCGGCACACCTGAAATCGGAATCCAGGTAAGTTTAGTATAACAGTATGCATATGTAGTTTACATGTTTAGCGTGCATGTAGGAAGCCTGTTAGTTTACATTAGATATGTATTGAGGCTTCGAACCACCCAACCCTGTCACGTCGGTACAGGCTGGAGTATGACCAGCAGCCGGAGTATGACCGGTTCGACCGATCAGGCTGACACTGGTTGGTGGTTCAGTGCTATTGACCTATCCCGTCGGTACAGGCTGGAGTATGACCAGCAGCCGGAGTATGACCGGTTCGACCGATCAGGAGGATACTTGTCAATAGTGCCGTCCCCTGAACGTTCAAAACTCAGTACCATGTTGGACATGGCAGTAGTGCTCAGTACCATGTTGGACATGGCAGTAGCGGGACTCAGTATCGTGTTGGACACGGCAGTCAGTTTTATGTATGATATTATTATGCTTTTCTTACTGAGTCTGTCGACTCACAGTTTAGTTTCATGTGTAGGTAAAGGCAAGGCTGTTGCTGATGGACCGTGAGCGAGCTTATGGGATTGTACATGTCGGGGCGGTTAGGCCTGGAGCGTACGATCCTCGGGACAGCACGGCTGAGAATTTTTGTAACTGTCGTTAGACGACTTTCATTTTGATGTAAAAGTTAATCAGTTAAAATGTTTGTAAATGATTTTATAAATCGGGATCCCGAGACTTTTTATAATATGGTTTATAAGTTTAATTAAAAAGCAAAATTTTAATTAATCACGTTTTTCCATAAACCTCGTTGATTAGCAACGAGCTGCACAGTACGTTTAAAAATCACGTAATACGCCTAAGATAGTTAGGGTGTTACAACAACTCTATTCAATGGATGGTAGCTTTGACTCTCGCCTAAACGGGACACTGATATCAGTTTGTTGAAAACCTTGGAAATTATTTAGGATTGAATTTTTAAGTATTTTCTCATATCATTCCTACTTGCTATGTGCTTATAATTTCTGAATTGATTTTGTGTTAAACCATTATTAATTTCTATTTGTTGATTTCTATTATTTTGTAGTATCCTGTTTTGTCAAAATGAATCCCATGTTATCACTGTTGACTGAAAACAAGCTGAATGGATCTAACTTTAATAAGTGGAATGAGAACATTAATATTGCTCTCATAGGAGAAAGTGCCTTGTTTGTTTTAACTGAGCCGTCACCTGAAGTGCCTGGGGATAATGCATCCAAAGCTGTGAAAGAAAAGTATGAGCGTTGGCAGAAAGCAAATGACAAAGCTCTATACTTTATGCTTTCTAGCATGGTTGACACCCTCAAAACTCGATTTTCTAAAACCGAGAAGGCTGCTGAAGTTATGACGAAGTTAAATGAGCTATTCGGTAAGGCATCACTTCAGTCGCGCTTTGACGCGACTAAGAAGTACATTAATGCACGGATGGAACCTCATCAAAACGTCTGTGACCATGTTCTCCTCATGTCAAGTTATTTCCAAGAAGCCCAGGATCATGGTGCTGAAATGGACAGTGCTACTCAAGTAAGTCTTATCTTGAATATAGCCTGACTCCAGCATTTCAACCATACACATCAAATTATGTCATGAATAAGAAGGAAATTGACTTTCATGAATTAGTCAATGACCTTCAAACTTATGAAAATTTGATTGGAGGACCCAAGAAGAAAGGGAGTAAACCTCATAATCCTGGACAAGGTAATGGGACGAACAAACCTGAAGCAAATGTTGCCTCTGCTTCGAAACCCAAATCGAAGAAGAAGTGGAAGAACACCAAGAAGAGAACAAAAGCCAATAAAAAGGTTGTTCCTTCTGGTGATGCTACACTTAAAGGAAAGTGTTTCTACTGCAATGAAAAAGGTCATTGGAAATCACAGTGTCCTAAACTTCTTGCAAAGAAACAAGGTATTTCCATTTATAAACTTTAAGAGTTTTAGTGAATTATTATCCAATTGGATTTATGATTCTGGACTAACTTTGTTTATATGTTTTCTTCTTCTTGGCCAAGCTACTTGAACTCAATTGAGTTGGATCAGACAGCTGGACCAAAGGGTGAAATCGTCCAGATGAAGATGAAGCTCTTCAATTTTTGAATTAATTGTTTTAGTTTAAAGACAATTTGGATTTCAAATTTAAGTTAGGGATATTTATCCCTGTTTTTCTCATATTGTTGCAATACATTTTTTATTTTATTATTAATAAAGATTTCTTTTATTTTCGAAATCAATATTGCAAATTATGAGATTGAGCTCAATTTAATTTATCTTCATCAACAATTACCACATTATATTTATATGTTTGTATGTGTAAGTGTTTTTATTATTGATGCAAATTCTACAACTCTTCATAGAGTTATATTAAATAAACACTAGAAATTATTTCTATGTTTATCAATAATTGTTAATTCTAATACAATTATTAAGAATTTGTTTAATAAAAGGATCTTTTGATCTGATAGGGTGGAGAAAAGTTAAGAAAACTATGCAGTTCAACGATCTTTTATATCTAGTGAACTTTGGATAGTATTCAACTCCACATAATTTCTATCACACTATGAGAATCATGATCTTTACAACCTTTAGGGGTGGATCATAATCTCTAAATACTTAGGGGTGGAGGTTATCCATAGTACCCTATATGTATATTCTTAGGGGTGTCCACAATTCCCTATGAAACACATATCTTGTTTAAACATGGAAGTAATATAATGAGTCAGCTATTGTCAATATAAATTCTTGATCTTGATTGTATGTTCCATTTCGATTTTACTGTTGTAAGTAAAAGATTGATACCTATAAAAGTTCTTTGTTAAAGTTTCACACTACCTTAATTGAGTGGGAGAATTTTAAAATTCTATACCCATCTTCATTAGGTTGATAATTGTGATAGGTACTTAAGAACACTACTGAAAAGCAAATCTAACCATTCACATGGATAGGTATAGCTTATCAGAATTATGAGAATAAGATAAAGAACTCTAGTTCAGTCCATTCGAATGACTTGAACCTAGAATTCTTAATCCTCATAAAATTTTATGGTATCTTATTTTGATTACTTTATCTCTGGCATGTATTTTTCACTTCAAAATACTAGTCTGCTATGTTGATGACTTAGTCTTAACTTAAAGTTTCAGACTAATACAAAAGTCACAACTAGATAACTCTCTAAACAATCAGAGGTTAAAAGTATTATTTAACCAGACATCTGCTATTGAGTGGGAGCTATCTGAGATGTAATCAAATAGGGAACATTAGAAGATATTCAAGAAAGATTTATGAAAGTGATCTATATGTTAGATATTAAGGAACTGTGTATCAGTTATCCTTGTATCTCACCATCTAATTTCGATTTCTATGAGATGGAGCTTACTTTGGGGGTGGAGGAATTATTGAATAATAATTCAAGCTCTACCAGAGAAGAATTATAACTTTGTGTATTCGAAATCCAAGAAAGTTATATCACTGAAGAAAAGTCTACACTGTATTGTCTCAATTACATATTTTAAAATATGAGAGATATGTCTTCTGTTAATTCAGATGTACTTTTAAAACAGTAAAGATTTCAGTATCCCTTGATGAGTAAAGCATATAGTAAAGGATGTTTCATAAGTGTATTTATGAACTAGTTTCCAGAAGTTTGGGTGGATTCAAATATACTACACTTGATCTGAAGATCAAGACATCAGATTGACCTATTTGCACAGTTTGTTTTATATTAGTGCAAGTGGGAGTTTGTTGGGTTTTATGCCCTAAATAAAACTCTTTACAATCTGATTAGTTATCAATATAAGAAATTTGAAGTGATTGATGTTTGCATGAATTTTACATGCTAATGGTTTAATATGTTTGATATGTTTATTACATTCATACACACAAAATCAGTTAAATCCAGATCATATGTTTATTCACAATTACAGTATCGTCAACACAGTGGAATGTGATTGTGATCATATGAAGCAAAAGACTTGGTCCCTGTTTCATCAGTGTTATTGGATTTACACTAATGTGATAATCAGCGATGATGTGTACTTACACTTGGAGTAAGTGTTATGTTCTTTCCAGGACATTAGTAAAGTATACTAGTTTCGAATGTATGGAGTATACATTGGACTGGACCGATATTGCAACTAAGTTAAGATATTACAAACTTACCGTTATACATATCTTTCCAAGTCAATATCAGTAGTTGATCTTAAGATTAAAAGAATCTAAATCCTGATATGCTTAGGCTCAACTCAGGAGTGCTATTCATGTTCTTTGATTTATTAGTTAAGCCTACTTTTGGGTCAGGGTGATACGTATATTTTGGAAACATGATAGTATGATTGAGTGGGAGTGCTGAACATAAATATGGAATCTATAGCTTCTACTAGTGTATAGAAGTCAAGTGATGATTCCCTTCGAGCTTAGCAAATAGAAGTAAATGGATGAGCTCTTGTTTAACTGACTAATCATTAGATCACTAAACACCATTTACAGGTAGCTAAGTGTTTTAAGGGGCAAAATACATTGAGGGGTGAGAACAATAAAGAAATCCCATCTCGATGTAGATCATCTATATAGAGGATCTTTAAATCACAATAAGATTATAACAATGGTTAAATGAGATAGTATATTGATATCGTGGAACATACAATATGCTCTATATAAGTCTGAGAGTGCAATTCTAAGTTCTAAGAGTGGATTCAACGAAGAATTAATAAGTAGGAATTTACTTGGTAAATTTGGTTCACTTATTGGAAGCTCAGCATATAGATCCATGGTCCCCATTCTAGTTGAGAACATTCTGCTTGTAAGACTCATTAATTGATTCGTGATTGATCAATTATAATTCTAAAGTTAGACTATGTCTAATTTTATGAATTTTCACTAAGCAGGGGTGAAATTGTAAAGAAAAGAGATTCTAGGTTTATTTATTTATTAATGGACTTTATATGTCTAATTAATAATTAAATTAAATGACAATATTATTTAATAATCTATTTTAGTTATTAAATAATTAGTTTTGGCATTTAAAAGGTTAGAATTGGAAAATTGGCGTTTTTGAGAAAATAGAGATAAAATTTGATAAAACTGCAAAATCAAGTGAGGCCCAATACAACACCATGGCCGGCCACTTAATGTGGTTTTTCAAATTAATATTTTCATTATTTTAATGCCAAATAATTCCTAACCTAAACCTAGTAGTTGCCTATAAATAGAAAGTGATGGCTCAGTCACAACACATGCTTTCATTAGTAATCTGACAGAAATTTCTCTCTTCAGAAAAACTGAGCCTTCCCCACTTTCTATACCTGGCCGAAACCCTCTCTCTTCTTTTCTCCTTCATCAATTTCGTGACCCTAGTGAAAGAGTGAGTGCCCACACACAGCAAGCAGTAACTCAATCATAGATTGGAAGACTGTGAAGGATCAAACTTGAAGAAGAAGGACATTCGGGCTCAGATCTTGATTATACTCTGCTACA
Source organism: Cannabis sativa (assembly GCF_029168945.1). Classification (NCBI taxonomy): domain Eukaryota; kingdom Viridiplantae; phylum Streptophyta; class Magnoliopsida; order Rosales; family Cannabaceae; genus Cannabis; species Cannabis sativa. The sequence goes on along the minus strand of NC_083608.1, from coordinate 9,991,661 downwards.
GAAAGGATACAAGGGTTAGAGATCTGAGTGGAAGGAGACATTAATTCCGCTGCATCAATGTAAGGTTTTCTTAACTTTATATGTGTTTAATTTATCGTTTTAGAAAGTTCATATTTAGGATGTTTAAACAACATACTTGTGAGTAGATCTAAGATCTTGGTAAAATATATTTCAACACTATGTTCTTCCAGGGCAGGAAAAGAAAGTTTGCAAATTAAATAGGTCTATCTATGGACTTAAGCAAGCTTCTCGCTCATGGAATAAAAGGTTTAATGAAATCATCAAGACCTACGACTTTCTTCAGAATGAAGATGAACCTTGTGTTTACCAACTCAAGAAAGACCAAGTAGTAGTATTCCTGGTCCTTTATGTTGACGACATTTTGATTATTGGAAACAATATCAAGAAAATGACTCACATCAAGGAATGGCTTAACACTCAATTCGATATGAAAGATTTGGGTGAAGCATCCTATGTTCTTGGTATTCAGATTATCAGAAACCGGAAGAACAGATCTCTTGCTCTCTCTCAAACAACCTATATTGACAAAGTTTTAGAGAGATTCTCCATGAACAACACCAATGGGGCAAATATGCCTTCTAGATATGGTATCCGTCTATCTAAGGAATAGTCTCCTACTGATCCTCAAGAGATAGACGACATGGCGAAAATTCCTTATGCTTCTGCAGTTGGAAGTCTAATGTATGAAATGTTATGCACTAGACCTGACATCTGCTATGCAGTTGGAATCGTGAGCAGGTATCAGTCTAATCCAGGACAGGAACATTGGAATGCAGTTAAGTAGATTCTGAAATACTTAAAGAGTACAAGAAATTTAGTATTAGTCTACAAGGGTGGTGCTTTAAATCCCATAGGCTATACTGATTCAGATTTCCAGGCATGTCTTGAAGACAGGAAATCTACATCTGGGATGGTGTTTACTCTTGGGGGTGGAGCAGTGGTTTGAAGAAGTGCAAAATAAACCGCGATATCGGACTCGACAATGGAAGCAGAATACATAGCTGCAGCAGAAGCTGCTAAAGAGCTTGTCTGGCTAAGAAAGTTCTTCACCAGTATCGGTGTCGTGCCTCGAATGGAAAAGCCTCTGGTCCTACTTTGTGATAATAATGGAGCAATAGCCAACAGTAAGGAACCTCGAAGCCACAAGAGAAGCAAACACATAGAAAGGAAGTATCACATCATCAGAGAATATGTGGCAAGAGGGGATGTACTAGTCGAGAAAGTGGACACAGAAGACAACTTAGCTGATCCATTCACCAAAGTCTTGGCCGTGACTGCATTTGAAAAGTACCGTCAGAATTTAGGATTAATTGATATGTACTGATTAGTTTTATATTAGTGCAAGTGGGAGTCTGTTGGGTTTTATGCCCTAAATAAAACTCCATTTCAATGTAATCCATTTTATTCAACATCAATAAAGAAACAGAAGTATTTTTCATTCATTTGTGTATGTTTTGGTTCATGTTATCAATTGCTTGTCTATTTGATTTATAAATTCATCTAAAACCCATTTCACATACTTGATCCTGTTTATTGTGTTGTCAACACATTGGAAAGTAAACTTGACTATGTCAATAAAGTTTCCTAGATTTATCAAACCCAAGGTTTTACTGATATGTTAATCTACAACAGAGTTTACTTGCATTTGGAGAAATGCTATGTTCTTTCCAGAGCATTGGTTAAAGTAAAGCTCAGGTTGGGTGCATGGAGTATGCATCGGAAGGGACCGATATTGAACTTTGACTTAGATTTATTAAACTTACCGTAATATCTATTCAAGTCAACATCGCCTAGTTGATCCTAGATCAAAGGATCTTAATCCTGTTATGATTAGGCTCAATCTCAAGAGGTTATTCGTGTTCTTTGATTTGTTAGTTATGCCTACTTTTGGGTCAGGGTGATACGTACATTTTGGGAACACAATAGTACAATTGAGTGGGAGCGCTAACATAAACATGGAATCTATAGCTTCTATCTGGCAAATAGTAAGTAAAGGATGATCTCCTTCGAGCTTGACCAAACGAAAATAAATGGTGGAGTACTCATTTCACATAAGCTGAAATATCATTTATACGGGGTTAAGTGTTTTAAGGATAAAATACATTGTAGGGTGTAACGGTAATCTAATCCCTTTACAGTGTAGATCATTCATATAGAGGATCATTGATCGAATTAGGATTATAACAATGGATAACTAATGATGTGTCTATATGGTGGAACATATAGAGCATTCTATATACTGAGAGTGAAATTCTAAGTTCTATGCGTGGATTCAACGAAGAATTAATAAGACAGTGAATTTAGGTTATAAATTCTTGATCTGCTTATTGGAAGCTCGGTTATATAGACCCATGGTCCCCCCACTAGTTGAGATAATATTGCTTGTAAGACTCATATAATTGGTTTTGATTAATCAATTATAATTCTCAAATTAGACTATGTCTATTTGTGAATTTTTCACTAAGTAAGGGCGAAATTGTAAAGAAAGAGTTTTTAGGGCATATTTGTTAATTATGATACTTTGTATGGTTCAATTAATAAATATGATAAATGACAATATTATTTAATAATTATTTATAGTTATTAAATAGTTAGAATTGACATTTAAATGGTTGAATTTGAAAATTGGCGTTTTTGAGAAAATGAGATGCAGAAATGATAAAATTGCAAAATTGCAAAAAGTGAGGCCCAAATCCACATTGCCTAGGCCGGCCACTTTTATAGGGTTTATCATCTGATATTTTCATTATTTTAATGCCAAATAATTCAAACCTAACCCTAGTGGAATGCTATAAATAGATAGTGAAGGCTTCAAGAAATTTACACTTAACTTTCACACTTTCCTTCAGAGAAAAACTTGAGCCTTCTCTTTCTAAACCCTAGCTACCACTTCATACTCTTCTTCTTCCTTGAATTTCGAAACCACTTAGTGTTAGAGTAGTGCCCACACACAGCAAGTGATACCTCAATCATAGTGAGGAAGATCGTGAAGAAAGACATTCAACAAGAAGGAGTTTCAACACTAAAGAAGGAGAGAAAGAGATCCAGGTTCAGATCTTGATAATACTCTGCGACAGAAAGGATACAATGGTTAGAGATCTGAACGGAAGGAGACATAATATTCTGCTGCACCCAATGTAAGGTTTCTCACACTTTATATGTGTTTATTTCATAATCGTTTTAGAAGTTCATATTTAGGGTGTTAATCAACATACTTGTGAGTAGATCTAGATCCTGGTAAAATAATTTCCAACAACTGGCCTCAGAGCCATGGTAATTGATTTGCTTGCAATAAATTTGGACTTAAAACAATTTGTTTGATGTTTTGGCTGGTATCATGTTGTTTTGAGTGTTGTTTGATGATTGATTGATGTTTGTAAATTTTCGTGAAACATAATTGAATATCTGTTTCTGGAATTATTTTTATTGGATAGTATGGAAAAAATTAAGCAATTTACTTTTTTACAGAACTCAATTTCGATTTAATTTGAATTAGTTATGATTTTTTGAAGTTTCGAAAAATATCAGGGGTCATGCATCTGCCCACGCGCGCGCACGAGGGCTTGTCTCTCGGACAACACGCGCACAGACAAGATTCTTGTCTGAAACCGAGCCTCGCGCACGCGGAGAGGCTGCATGCAGCCTCCTACGCTGAGGATTCTCGGTCATGCACCCTGATGCGCACTCGCGGACAGTATGCAATGCATACTGTCCGTACAGCTCACAATTTTTTCGTTTTTCTTCAATTTTTCATGCTATTTCATGGATTTAACTTCCGATTTTTTGTGTAGTTTTGTATTTTGATTTTTACTTTTCAATTTTTAAATCTAATATCAAAAATAAATTAATTTGAATTTTTTAAATTTAATTTTAGATATTAGTGTAATTTGAATTTGAAAAACAAGTAAAAATCTATCTTTTTGCTTGATTTTATATCATATTTTTAAATTTGATTATTTATCTTATCTTTTAAATTTAAAGGTCAGATATTAAATATTTTTTAAAATTAAATTTTTTTAAATTATTTGACCTTATTTAAATTTAAAATAAGATAACTAAAATCATGTAATTTTAAATAGAAGTAAGATATTTTGCTAATTTTTTAATTTTTGTTATTTTTATTTAAATTAAATTATAAAATCTGAAAAATATTTATTTTTTTTATTTTATATTTAATTTATAAAATAACTTTCAAAATTTAAAAGGTCGTTAGCAATTATTTTTGAAATGATATTTAGGTTAGTTGAAACCTAATTTTTCAAAATTTGTAGGTTTAATTTTAATTTTTTTTTATTATTATTTTATTTTTAAAAAAAAAACCGAAATATTTTTTTAATATTTAAATATTTTCGAAAATAATTATTTAAAATTAAATAAATCCTACATCCAACTATCCAATTTATCTTGTTGCAGGAGTATGTATTTTAGCTTGTATGTAAGTTTTATAAAACATATTATTGATTGTTTGCAAATAGCCATGGTTAACTTGTTGACAGATCCAATGATTTAATTTTAACCCATGGTTCAATTAGTCAAGTAAATAATTTGTAACAAGTAAATTTTACAATCTTCTTTCATCTGTGTATGACCTAGCAACATGATAGGATCCATCCAAATATGTGCTTGTGTGAGCCTATCCATCCACTTAGTGTTAGAGTAGTGCCCACACACAGCAAGTGATACCTCAATCATAGTGAGGAAGATCGTGAAGAAAGACATTCAACAAGAAGGAGTTTCAGCACTAAAGAAGGAGAGAAAGAGATCCAGGTTCAGATCTTGATAATACTCTGCGACAGAAAGGATACAAGGGTTAAAATCTGAACGGAAGGAGACATAATATTCTGCTGCACCCAATGTAAGGTTTCTCATACTTTATATGTGTTTATTTCATAATCGTTTTAGAAGTTCATATTTAGGGTGTTAATCAACATACTTGTGAGTAGATCTAAGATCCTGGTAAAATAATTTCCAACAGTAAAAACATTGCTGACATTCCATCACTCCCGAGGCTCTTATCTGGATTAATTGTCTTAAGAGCGTTGTAGACTTCACTACTTGTGAATGGCTGAATAAGAGACTCATTCATATTAGATGTAATAGTTGTTGGAATTGTTGCAAGAATGTGACTCAAAGCTTCCAAGTTAACTGTTGCTGCAGAAAAAAGCTCACCAAAATAAGATGTAATGATATCTGTCATACCAGGTTTTGAACTTACAACATTACCATTATTATCAACCAAAGATTTAATGGTGTTATGTTGTTTATGGGAAGAGGCATAGGCATGGAAAAATTTAGTATTTTGGTCCCCGTTTTGTAGCCAGTCAACTCGCGAACGTTGATGCCAATACATCTCTTCTTGAGCTAGCAAGTCATCCAAGACATTTTCTTGAAGCTTCAGATCATCCATCACAGCAGGGGTTCGGTTAGTCGTATTGTTCAAGTCTGAAACTTGTTTCTGCACTTTAGAAATCTTCTTTTTAAAGTTGCCAAACTTTTGTCGATGCCACAGCTGGAGCGAATCAGCATAGTTTTTAATGTTTTCTGTGAATATTATAACAACATTTTTGTCATTAGCATGCTGCCAGTGTTGCTGAATGATGTTTGTAGCTTCCTCCTCTTGTAACCACAACTTCTCAAACCTGAATCTTGTTTGCCTTTGGTGTTGCTGGTGTGTTGTAGAGTGCTGCAACACTTGTACCGAGATTACTCTATGGTCAGAACCATAGTAATCAAGGTGTTGAGTAAGGACTTGTTGAAAAGTATCACACCATGTTCTGTTGACAAAACACCAGTCGAGTCTCTCCTTGATTGTATCAACTATAAGTCTTCCTTTGATCCATGTGAATGGATCACCTTCAAAGGGCTGCTCATTTAGTTGACAACGATCAAGAACATGTCTAAATTTGTCCATTTGTGCCTTGCTACGAAGAGCCTCTCCAGACTTATTTTGATTGGACAATATTTCATTAAAGTCTCCAATTACCAGCCATGGTAGCAATGGAGCAACATCCTTTAATCTTTGCACCATAAAAAGCAGTAAAGTGCCAAGACGGACCATTTCCACAAGCCATGTAGCAGTCACATATATTTGTATTATAATTTAATAAAGTTACATTTACATCATCTTTCCAAAGCAACATTAGACCTCCACTAAGACCAACACGAGGGACTTCAAGTCCGTTATTAAAATGTAAAACATTACGAAAAACGGGAAATAGAATTAGGACCTAACTTAATTTCCATTAGAAATAAGACAAACGGGGATTGCTCTTTTACAAGCAATTTGAGATGACGGAAAGCACTCGGGTTCCCCAAACCACGAGAGTTCCAACTTAAGATTTTCATGGCTGCTTGTGGAGCTGAGATTCAGACTCCGCGTTGGTGTCATTGACACCAGTAGAATCCATTTCATCAATGGAAACATCAAAGTGTGATTCATTTTCCTCTGACAACGGAGAAATGAAAAGTGGTTGGTTACCCCTGCATCGCTTTAGTGTTTACCTCAGACTTATACCCTCAGATGCTCTTTTGATAAATCGATTTGGTGATAAATTTTCCTTTCCCACTTGTTTTTCTGCACTAGAACTGACAGTTGGCGTCAGATTGGTGTAAAGCTTGGTTGGCACTGGAGTGTTTATTTGGTTTAAAGTTGAGGCCTGATGTGAAGGGCTTAGCGGGGGATATGTTGCAAAGACATTTGGCAGCATATCCATTACTGCCAAAGGAATAAAGACCCCAGAAAGATCATCCACACTATCAGTAGTAATTGGCTTCGAAGTAGTCTGGGACATTGCTGCAGAAAAATGTAGCATGTTGCTAGTTTGATGTTTAGTGGTTGGGATTGTTTTTGGGTTAAGTATTGCTGGTGTGAAGTTGATTATGGGTGGGAAAACTGTGTTAGCAGGCGTATTAACAGCACCAGTAGGCAGAGTATTAACCATTCCAGAATGGAAAATTGTGTTATGTTGTGTGGATGGTACAGAGTTGATATGAACTCCAGTAGAAATGGCAGAGGAAACGACATTTGATTGTGAAAATTCACCCATGAGTAAGTGTCCTGGCTAAGGAGAATTTCGATTTGTTAAATGTGGAATGGCCGAGATCAAAGAGGTTTTTGCCAATCGAGTGAGTAATGGCCAAGCATTCCCCTTAGAAAAATCAGTCCTATAGCGATCATAACTTGAAATTGGGAGTGGTGAACCTTTCAATGTTGGCCGATACTCTAAATCTGGTTCTTCACCATTGTCCAACTTTTCGAGGTAGATCAAACACTTATCAAAAGGATGTCCCAATCGTCCACATTCCATACAGTATTCAGGCAAACGTTCATACCTGAATTCAACCCAAAATTCCTCTTTTGCTTGCTGTAAAGTGATCATTCTTCCCCTTAAAAGTGGTTTCCTGATGTCAATTTTCACTCTTACGCGCAGAAATGGCCCCCATCCTTCATTGAGTGAGTCCTCAAATACATCCACATATTCACCAATGATGTTACCAAGGGCAATTGCAAGCCCTTTAGTCTTGCTAAGGAATGGTAGTCGAAAAATCTGAACCCAAAATGGTGTGTAGATGAGTGATTTTGGTTGAACACTTTGTCCTGGAGTAGGAGAATGTAACACATTGTGGTGGTTTTGAAAGTGAAATGGTTCAGGAAGTAAAACCCTTGCTTTGTCTCCTGCACAACTAAAACTTAGAGAAAACATTTTAGAAGATTCCGTAATTGTTACTGGGAATCTGCCATTTCAGTGTTGCGCCATCTGGTTTTTAAAGGTTGAAAGCCAGACTTTTTGTTCGTAAGCACTTTAGCAAATAGCACATAGTTAGAGGCGACTTGTTGCTCAAGAATTGCCATATCAGTAAGATCAAATACAAACTCTTCATCCTCTGTTAGTTTCAAGGGTTGTTTCATCTTTTCCTTGTAGGGATCCATGGACAAATCAAGAATAAGCAATTGAGATCGAACACAGTGTGAAGGATGAGTAGTTAATGGTGTGGTCATGTTGGAGAGAAGGGAGAAAACCAAAGAAAAACCATAGAAAAAACTGTCAAAAAACCGTTAAACTCAATAAACTGCCGCAGAGCACTTAGGAGGGCAGACGCTCAAAGAAAATACAATAAAGTCCATTTTTAAAAAAATAATAACTAATAAAATCAACCAAAACCCATTTGTATTATATCTATTCTATATAAAGTGTGCCTATATAACATAATTCTTGGTTTATGAGAAATTCATAGGTGACTTTTTATTTATATTAAAAATAAAATGGTTTATATTCATGGGTGACTTTTTATTTATATTTAAAATAAAATGGTTTATGAGAAATTCATGGGTGACTTTTTATTTATATTAAAAATAAAATGGTTTATTATTAAAAATAAATGGTTTATGAGAAATTCATGGGTCACTTTTTATTTATATATAATAACATAAATCCTATTAAATCCAAAAAAAATACTATTGGGTTTTTGCTGTTGTACATCTACGATTGGGTTACGTAATAAATCCTATATGCATTAGTTTCCAGGAGCAAAATTTTTTAAAGTTACGTAATAATTTACATATATGCTGCAAACACAATATACAAAAAAATAAAGAAGAATATAGAAGAAAGAACAGACCATTATTCACATCTAGAAAGGCAGTAGAGATAACAATAGAAGCTTTTCATTTTTTTTTTCTTTTTTTTATCAATTTTTTTTCTTCTTTTTGAATAAAGATAAATATGAAATTTTAATCGTATAGAGTTTTATTTTAATAAAATATAGTATTTTAAAATAATTTAAATTCAAATAATTTAATAGTATTTTGTTATAGAATACTATCAGTTTTTGTTAAACATGGTTTTCAATTTTTGTCGACACTACTAATATATTCAATTTATCAACGAAAAAATAGACAATCCACATATATGCGGACCCAGCTAGAATGAAAAGTGCAAAATACAAAAATTACACTATTGTCTCTATCGAAGCACATGAAGATTGAAATCCACCAATGACTATCATTAGTTTTCTTTTCTACAATTTTTTAGACAAATGCTATCTTCAATTATCAACAATTTAGAGATTGATTTTTAATTTTCTTTTTATCTTACACCCATTTAAGTAAACGTTTCTTTAAGTATTGGAACAACACCTTTTAATTTATTTTTGGATTAACTTATGAACATATTTAAATCATCAAGCTTTCTTAAACACTAATATATTACATTCGGTATTCACTTTTAATTGACAACATTATAAACTATAATATTTAAATACACATAATAATAATCGCACCTAATAATTAATAATATATTTTTTTTAATTTTTAATTGTATCACTTTCAAATAACACAGAAAAAAAACTAGCATAAAATTTAGTATACGTGTCTCGCACGTAATTTAGTATAGGTGCCCTGCTTGGGTCTGTAGCAGTTTGTGCTTTTAACGGTTTTTTTAGATTTTTAACTACCATTTCAAACCTTTTTTCCTGTGTTTCCTGGCAGTTTTTTCATCAGCACCGCCCTTTACCCTCCTTCTTCCTCTCTTTACACCGGCCACCATAGCCATGTCCTCCGATATTGACCCTCTCTTACGCTCCATGGATTCAACTCTGAAACTAACAGATGAAGAACGATCAGTCTTCCTCCTACATGAGGATGTGATTCCGTCCTCCACTGCCATCCCTACCCCTACACTCCTTGCTAGAGTTATTACCCAAAACTATGTCCATAAACCAACTTTTATCAACCAAATGTCCGACCATTGGAGGGGCCGTTTTCCAGTCACAATCACTGAGTACAGAGATGATTATTTCAAGATTATTTTCGGCTGTGATGGTGATCAATTCAGGGTCTTGAACAAAGAACCATGGCACTTCCAAAATCACCTTGTGGTTTTCTGCACACCAGATGCTCTGCAAAATGCCTCAGTCAATACTTTCAATTCTAGTTGTTTTTGGGTTCAAGTGTATCGTCTACCGTTTCTCAGTAAGTCTAAAACTCTTGCAAAGGCTTTGGGAAATCTCATTGGTGATTATATTGATGTTCATGAGGAATCCCTTGATGAGGGATGGGGTCCTTTCCTACGTATCCGAGTTCGGATATTGGTTAACAAACCACTTCCACGAGGTCGAATGATTAGTTTGCCCCGAATTAAGGATGATTTTTGGATTGACTTTCGATATGAGCGTCTACCGGAATTTTGCTTTGAATGTGGAGTTATTGGTCATCCTTTTGAAAAATGTGTTGCTTTCATGGAAAGAATGGATAATGGGAATGATGATGATTTGGAGTACGGACCGTGGATGAAGGGCGCTAGACTTCCAACAACGGGTTATGATAAATATCGCACTGATTTTTCGAAAGCCAATGCTTGGCCTTTTGTTACCCGACTTGCACGCAAAGCTCTTGTTTCATCCATTCCTCACTTGGTTTCAAAATCGCAGCCCCAACCGTCTACTCTCTACCAAGGTGAATCTGCTACTGCTGATCCAAACCCAAGAGTTTTAGCCAACAATATTGTGTCTTCCCCTATGCCACTGCTTGCCTCTCACACGCCTGTCACTGCTGGTTTCCCCTTTGGTATCCCTGCCAGTTCTGCTTCCAACTCTCCCACCCCGACTGTTACTCAAACTGTGTCCTCACCCACGGTACAAGCTTTTACACATCCATCCCCAAATGCTCTCTGCAACATGCACTCTCCTCCACTAATTTCCAACAGCAGCCTTTTATCATCTCACCCTCCTCTTTCGGTTATAACTAGCCTCCCTATGAGTCAGCCTATGCATCCGAACCATGACTTTAAAGGTAAACATAAATTATTACCTGATGATCATAAGAAATCACACAATGTGCCCAAGTCCTCTGCTACTAAAACTCCTTTTTCGGCTAGTTTACCTGTCACAGACCTTTCTCACATTTATGTGCCCGATGTCCACTCTTCCACATTTGCTACCTATCCACCCGTCCTCACCCCTATCACCATGAACTCTCACCCCCACTCAACCTCTCTCACCTTGCCTATGAAACACGATACCACTCACTTTTCCACAAATACTACTTCTGCAAAAGAAAACCAGCCGCCACATTCCACCTTTAAAAGGGCCAATGACTCTTTGTCTATGCGGAAATTACTCAAGCGATGTCGTAATACTGAAGGTTCATCTTCTTCTCCTTTGTCACGAGATGATGATATTGAGACTCTAGTTTCTGATTTTGAAGATTCTAGCTTCTCCACCGACTCCATTGCGGAGGTTGCGAGGCAACCCCGCAACTCATCATGAAAATCATTAGCTGGAATGCACGGGGTTTGGGGAACCCGAGTGCATTGCGACACCTGAGATTGCTTGTTCAACAGCAATCACCCCATGTTTTGTTTCTTATGGAGACAAAACTTGTTCAGAATTCTATTACTCGACTCCGACAATTACTACGTTATTCTAATGGTCTTGAAGTCTCTCGGGTTGGACTTAGTGGTGGTATAATGCTCTTATGGACTGATGATATTGATGTTACTTTGCTTAACATGGGGCCTACTTTTTTTGATTGTTATATGAAGTTTAATGGCAGCCCAAGCTTCCACTTTACTGGTTTTTATGGGGCTCCCGAGGCTGCTAATAAATCAGATTCTTGGACCTTATTTCAGCAGTTTGGTGATGTTGCTCCACTTCTTCCTTGGCTAGCTATTGGCGATTTCAATGAGATTTTATCCAACAATGATAAATCTGGTGGTGGGTTGAGACGTGAGTCCCAAATGGAAGCTTTTAGGACTACCTTGGATAAATGTTTCTTGCATGAAGTTTCTTTTATTGGTGATCCTTTTACTTGGATAAAAGGCCGTACTGCTGTCAATCCTCTTAAGGAGCGTCTTGATTGGTGTTTTATCAACAACCTTTGGACAACTCATTTTCAAGCACCAACATTGAAACACCTGGACTTTTTTCATTCTGACCATCGCGCCATAGCTGCTGATTTTTCCTGCATCACGCAGGCTGATATCCCAAAGAGAAGCAAAAGTCGATTCCGTTTTGAGAAGTTGTGGCTTGCTGACCCTGAGAGTGCTGAAATCATTTCCAATAGTTGGATTTATGACCGTGCTACTGACCCCATTGCTGCTGTGATTCACAATTTAAACACATGTGCAACAAGCTTGCAAAGTTGGCATATAGGCAAATATGGAAAGATGAAAAAAAGCATTAATATTTTGCAATCACAAGTTGCTGATTTAAATAATTCCTCTACCCGTACCAGCGACCACCTCCATGAATTGCAAAGTGTTGAATCTGTCCTTGAAGATTTACTTGAGCAAGAAGAAGTTTATTGGCAACAACGATCACGGGTTGATTGGCTTTCTAGCGGAGACCGTAATACTAAGTTTTTTCACGCTAAAGCATCCTCACGGAAGTCAAACAACAATATCAAGTTCCTTCTAAATTCTTCGGGACAAAAAGTTCAATCCAAGGCTGCTATAGCAACTGTTGTTCAGGAATACTTTGCTGATATTTTCTCAGCTTCTCAAATTGATGATGCAGCTCTTCATGCCACTCTCTCTTGCATTCTTACTTTGGTTAGTACTGAGTTGAATGAATTACTTACTAAACCTTTCACTAAGGATGAAGTTTTTTCGGCTTTGAACTCTATGGGGCCTGATAAAAGTCCGGGGATTGATGGCATGTCTGCCATGTTTTATCAAAAGAATTGGGTTGTAGTTGGTGACCTTACTACAAAAGCGGTACTCAGCATTCTTAATGATCATGCCGATCCTACAGATTTAAACAAGACAATTATCACTCTGATTCCCAAAGTTAAAAAGCCTCAGCGTATGCAAGAATTTCGTCCGATTAGCCTATGCAATGTCATCTCTAAATTGGTCACAAAGGTGCTAGTCTCACGGTTCAAGCCTTCTCTTCCTCTGGTAATTTCTGAATCCCAAAGTGCTTTTTTGCCTAATCGATTGATCACGGATAATGTCTTGGTTGCTTTTGAGTTGGTCCATGCTATTAAACATAGAACGGCTGGTCGTAATGGTATTGCCTCTTTCAAACTTGATATGAGCAAGGCGTTTGATAGGGTGGAGTGGAGGTTCATTGAAGAAGTTATGAGAAAGATGGGGTTCGCTGAAAGATGGATATCGCTAATTATGAGCTGCCTTACCACTAATAGCTTCTCTTTTCTTATTAATGGAGAAGTTATGGGTAATCTAACACCATCCCGAGGTCTTCGCCAAGGTTGTCCTCTATCCCCATATTTGTTTCTGATTTGTTCTGAAGGCTTCTCAAGATTACTACAGCATCACCAAGAAATTGGTAACTTAATGGGCTTCAAACTGACACGCCATGCTCCATCAATCACTCATTTGTTCTTTGCCGATGACAGCCTACTTTTCTGTCAAGCAACTGAGAGATCTTGTCTTGCTATTAAGAGTGTCTTGGAAACCTATCACAAAGCTTCTGGGCAGGAGCTCAATTTAAGCAAATCGGTCATGTCTTTTTCTCCGAATACCACTCTTGCTGCTCAAGTGTTTTTTCATCAGCAGCTTGCCATGCCTATTTGTGAATGTCATGAGAAGTATTTAGGTCTTCCATCTTACTCTGGATGCGATAAAAAAGAAATGTTTAGCCACATTAAAGAGAAGATATGGAAACTAATGAATACTTGGCATGAGAAAATTTTTTCAGCAGGGGGTAAAGAGGTACTCTTAAAAGCAGTTGTGCAATCCATACCAACATATGCCATGAGTTGTTTCAGATTACCAGTCTACTTTTGCAAGCAAGTGGAATCTATGATGGCAAATTTCTGGTGGGGCTTGACTGAAAATGGATCAAAAATCCATTGGCGCTCTTGGAACCTTCTTTGTAAATCAAAATTAGAGGGCGGCATGGGATTTCGTTCCTTCATTCACTTCAATCAGGCACTTCTTGCTAAGCAAGCATGGCGAATCTATGACAATCCGGATTCACTCCTCAGTCGTGTCCTTAAGAGCAGGTATTTTCCACATAACACCTTTTTGGAAGCTTCTTTGGGTCACTCTCCGTCTCTCACTTGGCAAGGAATCCATTGGGCTAGAGAGCTTCTTCTCAAGGGCTTACGCTGGAAAGTTGGTGATGGAAGACATATTCAGTCGGGTTATGATCCTTGGATTCCTGGGCACAATACTTTTTTGCCTTTTCTTTACAAGGGTCCATCCAATGGTGTTGTTGCTAACCTTATTTCTGATGAACGGCAGTGGAATGTTCCCCTCTTACATCAGTTTTTCTCTCCTGCGGATGTGGACAGAATTTTAACTATCCCCTTGAGCTACTTCAGCGGTCATGACACTCTAATTTGGCACCACCATAGCACCGGTTTGTACACGGTTAGTTCGGGCTATCATCTTGCTTCTGATCTTGATACCATGGATCAAAGTTCAAGTTCTTGTGTTCAATCTTCTTGGTGGAAATTCTTTTGGTCATTGCAACCCCCGCCGAAAGTTAAAATTTTTGCTTCGAAAGCTGTCCATGATGCTCTTCCTGTTGCAACTCTGCTGGTCAAAAGGAAAGTGATTACTGACTCTACTTGCTCGGTTTGTAAGCAAGCTTGGGAGTCGGTTGGACATGCACTTTTTCATTGTCGGTATGCTCGAGCTGTTTGGCGTAATTCTAGTCTGAGTTTTGATTGGCATCTGGCTGCTACAATGCAGAAAGGTGATTATATTTTTCACCTTTCATCAATTCTTTCAAAGGCTGAGATGGAGCAACTTTTCTGTACACTCTGGACGATTTGGAATGAGCGCAATCGTGTTGTTCATGGTCAACAAGCACGGCCTGCTGCTGGTTTGGCTTCCTATGCTGCAACTTACCTCTCCAATTATCGCAATGCACAACAGAGACATGGTACAGCTGCAACAACTGCTGCAACTGCACACCAGCAAGCACACCAGGCCACGGCTACAACAGTTTCACCTCCCAGTTCGAATCCTCGGCCTTCATTGCAGGTAGTCCCTGCAGCACAGCTTTGGCGACCACCAGACTTCAATTTTTTTAAGTTAAATGTTGATGCTGCCGTGGATTCCAGCAGAGGTGTAATCGGAGTGGGCGCTATTATTCGGGATTCAAAAGGTGTTGTTATTGCTGCTCTTTCAAAGCAGCTCATTGGCAATTTTCGCTCCCATGAAATGGAAGCTTCTGCTCTCTTTCATAGCTTAAATTGGGCAATTCAACAACAACTACCCATCTCGATTGCTGAATCTGATGCTTTAATGGTGGTTAATGGCCTTCGAGCTCCCTTCAATTCAATCTCTACTTTTAGTGATTTAATTTTAGATATTTCATGTCTTTTATCCTTTCTCCCTAATGTAACTATTTCACATGTCAAACGTTCGGCCAATATGGCTGCACACGGTTTGGCAAAATTTGCTTTAGGGGTGGATGAGGCTTGTTCTTGGTTTGAGGAAATCCCTCCTCCCATTTACTCTGTTATTGTAAATGAATACTCTTCTTAATTTATAATAACAAGTAATTTTACTCAAAAAAAAAAACAATAAAATTATAACAATAATTTAATGATGATTAAAAAAAAAAAAACTGAGTGATGATAAAAAAAAAAAAAACTGAATGAGAAATAAATACAACAATTAAACTGAAATAATTTACTTTAAAATTAAAATGTATATTCAAAACTGCCTAATTAATAGTAAGAGTGGAAGTATTTAAAAACAAAATAAAATTTGTATAATCAAAAGAAAAACATCAAAATAATGACATAGAAACTGAACGAAAGCTTTTTTTTTTTTTGAAGGAAACTGAACGAAAGCTTTTAAAAATTTTAAAAGGTTGAATTTTAAATAAAATTAATTATTAAGAAAGCAATTAAGAAAAAAACCAATTAAACATAATAAATGAAATAACTGAATCAATAATTAACTGCTGTTTGTTTTTTTTTTTTTTTTGAGATAATTAACTGCTGTTTGTTACTCATCTAACTATAAAAATTATAATAAAACTTTGAAAAACTAAGATGTGCGCATGAATAAAACCGGAATCACCATGGCCACAGACTGAAATAAGACTTTAATAGAACATGCAAGAAAAAAAAAAAAAACATGAAGAACTAATTGTCGCATGTAGTAAGTTGTTCATTTTAACGCCACATTAACGATATAAAATATTAGGATATATAAATGAAACCAAATTTAAAAACTTACAAGATCAATTATTACATGGTAAAACAAAAATTAACACATATGATGAAAACAAGAAATAGAAAAATACGTATCTGATTTCAACGTTTCTGCTTCAATCACCCTGAGTAGAAAATGTAGTCCCTATTATCATCTCCACTACACTGAAATTAATACAGCCACCATCATCGATTGCAGTTCTCGTTATTGCTGCTGCTATTCAAGTAGAACTCCAACTCCTCCGCCTATACTACGTGTCACGGGCTCACCTTTTCAGGCAGCGGAACACCCGTGCGGCACCTTGACTTCTCTAAGCCAAGGTCAGCCTTCCAACCATCCGAGTAACAATGGGCTCATTTTTCGTGCGACCGTGTGCCTCGTGCACACTTCCGTCTCTCGAACAACTCTCACCGAGTCATGCTCGCAAGCATCCATGAGTGCATTCATGCATCGAGGCTCTCTAGCCAAGATACCCACACTGTCTATAGGTTCCCACCATGGTAAGACAAATCCCAACACCGACGCTCACCTTGTCACTCGTGACCAAGATAGCATGGGTGGCAAGATGCCAACACCAAGTTAACGTGCCAACGCCTCTATCATGCCCCATTCGATACTGTCCGAATAGTCTCCCTCGTCGCCCAAGGACTCCCATACGTCCATGGACCAATCCTCAAGGCACCATGTCTCCACGCATGTTGACAGGCCCTCAAGACAAGCCACCAAACCAGTTGCATACA
The DNA here is from genome assembly GCF_029168945.1 of Cannabis sativa. Classification (NCBI taxonomy): domain Eukaryota; kingdom Viridiplantae; phylum Streptophyta; class Magnoliopsida; order Rosales; family Cannabaceae; genus Cannabis; species Cannabis sativa. The sequence continues at coordinate 9,974,761 of NC_083608.1, read as the reverse complement.
TTAGACCTCTGTCCCTTTCCAACATGGTGCATCCGTCCCATGCGTGTATGCAAACTAGTCCACGAATGACTACCCGTGTCATCTCGTGTTGAGACTCGTGGCCTAGGCGCACCACGACATCTCTTGGAGGATCTAGGCCACGTCTCGTGCAAGCGGCATACCGGCAAGCCAAGGGAAACGTACCATTGAACCTCTGGCAGCCTTCTTCGACGCACTACCGGGTCGGCCCGATAATGTCCATGAGTACTCCAACTCATGGAGACATATGAGTCCCCTCGTGGTCCTCATATGCCCGCCCTACTAGTCCCCACTGGCTAGTAGTAGCTCACTTAGCACCAAGGTGCAAGGGGTGGTGGAGAGCTGACACCAGGGTACCCCCTTAAAGAGCATTCTGAGCTTTTAGCCTTCTACCAGGAACATAGATGATTTTTGCTCTGTAGACATATGGGAAGCACCATATACCAAATCACATATTTTTGCCAAGACAATTGCACCATTCTATTTGTAGACCCAAATAAATGGTGAATACCAAGTCCCGTCCCATTCCGGACAATATTGAAGATATTTACGAAAATGCCACTGCATACAAACTACGCATCAGCATGCCACCTCCATGCACCACAACATGCGCCACCACATGGCCAACTTGTGGGCATCACTTAGCTGGTAACGTGCCATCATAGACTGCACGTAACATTCTCCCCCACTTCAACATGTCGATGCCCTCATCGACGGACCGCAGGCAAATCTCCCTGATCTCGACTCCTAAGCTTACCCCACGCTTCTCCCAACATGAACTCCTCTGAGTCCATCACGACGTCCCTCCAGTCAACCAAGTAGCCCTTGCAACACTGACCCCGAAGCTACCACATCCTCTGATTGCAGCTCACTCGCCAATCGTCCAATGCATACTCCTTTCGACAAGGACAAAGTATGGTGCACCCCTCGGGGTGAGGTTCGCAAACCAACCGTTCCCAACGGCACCTACAAAACACGCTTCCACTGAAGCCAAGTCCCTCTGGACAAGTCCCTTCGGAAACTACACACGCCAATGCTGGAAATTATTTTACCAGGATCTTAGATCCACGCACAAGTATGTTTATTAACACCCTAAATATGAACTTTCTAAAACGATAAATTAAACACATATAAAGTTTAAGAAACCTTACATTGGGTGCAGCGGAATATAATGACTCCTTCCGTTCAGATATCTAGCCCTTGATTCCTTTCTGTAGCAGAGCATTATCAATATCTGAACCTGGATCTCTTTCTCTGAATCTTTGATGCTGAAACCTCCTTCTTGCTGAAAGTCTTTCTTCACGATCTTCCTCACTATGATTGAGGTATCACTTGCTGTGTGTGGGCACTACTCATACACTAAGAATTTCGAAATTCAAGAGGGAAGAGAAAGAAGAAGTGGCAGCTAAAGATAGGGAGAGAGAAAGGCCCAGGTTTTTCTCTGTAGGAAAAATAGAAAATTTAAGTGTGTAATTTTCCTGAAGCCTTCACTATCTATTTATAGCATTCCACTAGGGTTAGGTTTGAATTATTTGGCATTAAAATAATGAAAATATCAGAGGGAAAACCCTACAAAAGTGGCCGGCCATGCAAGGTGGATTTGGGCCTCACTTTTTGCAACTTTGCAGTTTTATCTTTTCTGCATCTGATTTTCTCAAAAACGCCAATTTTTTAATTCAACCATTTAAATGCCAATTCTAACTATTTAATAACTATAAATAATTATTAAATAATATTGTCATTTATCATATTTATTAATTGAACCATACAAAGTATCATAATTAACAAATATGCCCCTATAAACTCTTTCTTTACAATTTCGCCCTTACTTAGTGAAAAATTCACAAATAGACATAGTCTAATTTGAAAATTATAATTGATTAATCAAAACCAATTATATGAGTCTTACAAGCAATATTATCTCAACTAGTGCGGGGACCATGGGTCTATATAACCGAGCTTCCAATAAGTAGATCAAGAATTTATTACTAAAATTCACTAACTTATTAATTCTTCGTTGAATCCACGCATAGAACTTAGAATTGCACTCTCAATATATAGAATGCTCTATATGTTACCACCATATAGACACATCATTAGTTATCCATTGTTATAATCCTAATGTGATCAATGATCCTCTATATGAATGATTTACACTGTAAAGGGATTAAATTACCGTTACACCCTACAATGTATTTATTCCTTAAAACACTTGACCCCGTATAAATGATATTTCAGCTTATGTGAAATGAGTACTCCACCATTTATGTTCGTTTGGTCAAGCTCGAAGGAGATCATCCTTTGCTTACTATTCGCCAGATAGAAGCTATAGATTCCATGTTTATGATAGCACTCCCACTCAATTGCACTACCGTGTTCCCAAAATGTACGTATCACCCTGACCTAAAAGTAGGCTTAACTAACAAATCAAAGAACACGTATAGCCTTTCAAGATTGAGCTTAATCATATCAGGATTAAGATCATTTGATCTAGGATCAACTAGGCGATATTGACTTGAATAGATATTACGGTAAGTTTAATAAATCTAAGTCAAAGTTCAATATCGGTCCCTTCCGATGCATACTCCATGCATCCAACCTGAGCTTTACTTTAACCAATGCTCTGGAAAGAACATAGCACTTCTCCAAATGCAAGTAAACTCTGTTGTAGATTATCATATCAGTAAAACCCTATGTCTGATAAATCTAGGAAACTTTATTCACATAGTCATGTTTACTTTCCAATGTGTTGACGACACAATAAACAGGATCAAGTATGTGAAAAGGGTTTCAGATGAATTTATACATTATGTACATATAATCATGAAATAAATCATGTGAACCATGCAACATTAAATGTTATTTCTGATCTATATTAATAAGTAAATCTGATTATATTGAAATGAGTTTTATTTAGGGCGTAAAACCCAACAGCCAACTCTATGGCGCACCATCCTCCTGATGGCAATCGAGCAAGACACTCTCATCGCAGGATAAAGTTTGGTGCGTCCCACCTGGACGAGGCTTGCAAGCCAACTGCACCCAATGCAGCACCAAGTGCACTCTTACACCCAATTTCTTCGCGAAGTTCACAACATTGGCCCTCCGGCCCAACCGCATACCCATGGCTTCATGCAAAAGGCCCCACTGACCCATTGCACACTCGCTCCTCTGAGCTCCTGCTTGTGTCGGCTCCCAAAATACTGTCACAAGTTTATCTCCCAAAATCAACCCTGCATCCTCTGATGACTCGCTAATTTTCGATAAACTTGATGACAGCCAGTCTTACTCTTAAGACTTGAAGTCATCCAAATCCGCTATCTCCCATCGGCATATATTCTCTAAACCATTCGGCTTACAGTGTCCCATACAACACCAGTGTCCCATAAACACAAAACATGCCCATAACATGCCGCAAACTAGCTCAGTCTTGATCTCAGTCTACGCCCTTGCATATTGTCTATCTGCAGCTTGCAGCAATCATGCAAGTCTTCACCCTGAACAACCAATCTGTTGTAGTGTTTCCCTCTGGATTCACACACCAAAACTGAACAAGTACTCTGATTCTTCAAACACATGAATTAGTGGGCTCCCCCACTTCAACTTGGGAAGAACTTCTCTCTAAGAGGAATACCTCTCAAGGTACAGCTCGCAAGCTAACCGCATACTCGCATACGGTTCCTCCACTCCACATTTCACTTTGATGAAGATGTTGAACTAATGCCTCGATCATTCTGACTCTTCGCCCCTCGACATTTCATTGTTGCCTTAGTACCCTAGTCCTGCTGACTTTTGCCTTAGGCCAACATTGCCATGGTGTTATCTTAGTACCTGAGTCCTGCAGACTTTCACTCTAGATAACTGGCTCTGCCTGTGTCCTGAGTCTTCTTGACTTTACATCCTGAACAACAATCAATCTCCATGATACTCATCTCGATGCTTGTAATGAATAACTAGTCTTGTTGAGTGAACCGTGAAGGTCTCTCACCCACTTCATCTGTTGGCGTCCTCGACAACATGCCCACACGCAAATGCCTGACCGCCCCAACTCTTCATGCACACCATGTCATCTAAAAGTGCATCCCGCAGGATGTGACTCTCGAGTCAACTATCTCATTAGCACCCCTGTCGATTTCCACATGCATGGATTAACTTCCCACTCAACCATCCAACTGATTCACACTTGCATCACGTCCTTCTGGCTCCCACGGTATACTAAGTTCCAATGATGTAGCCCTCTGGCCATCATGCAAACTCTAGTACCCTTGTCAGCCCTGCTGGCTTCCTTTATGCCTTTACTCCACAACTCCGCATCTCTATCGATGTCTTTGTGTGACTTACGCCCTATGGCGATTTAACAAGCCAACACATTCCACTCAACTACCTCGGTGCTTCCATATGGATCAAATAAAACTCGCATGCGAACACCTCCAAGTACAACCATCATCTGACGATTGCGGCCTCTGCCTGCCTTGGTCTCCATGTGCGTCCCTCTCGACACACAATGTAGCAACTGAAGCATTCCATGTCTGTCCCCATCTGAACCATCTCGGTTATCAACTCTCGACCTCTGTCGTGACTAACAAGAATCTGACGGTCCCTGCACTACTTCCACACTCCTGCCAGCAAGCTTCCTTTTCAACAAAAGCGCCTCCTGCGGCTTACAATGTCACTCAGGCAAACTTGGCCTAGTGTACCAAGCATACAACATGGACTATCCCCTCAACCTTGTCCTATGCCAACGAGTTTCAAACATTTTGTTGCCCCCCTCTACAGTTGCATGTGGTAGTTGTCTTTCTAGCATCCCTGAACTTGACTCGAAGCAACCATCCATGTCTCCTCTTTAGGATGTCCACTATTCCCATGAAGAGAAGCAACCAAGTCTTAACTCCATCTCAGCCTGCTGATCCTCTTTAAAAGACTAACTGGCTCAACGACGTCTTGTTCCAACATTCGGACCATCTCGATCCGTCCACACGCCTACATCCTCTCTAGGATAGGCCAACCAGGTTCACCTCCCACTGAGATGAACTTGGCTCTGATACCAACTGTCACGGGCTCACCTTTTCAGGCAGCGGAACACCCGTGCGGCACCTTGACTTCTCTAAGCCAAGGTCAGCCTTCCAACCATCCGAGTAACAATGGGATCATTTTTCGTGCGACCGTGTGCCTCGTGCACACTTCCGTCTCTCGAACAACTCTCACCGAGTCATGCTCGCAAGCATCCATGAGTGCATTCATGCATCGAGGCTCTCTAGCAAAGATACCCACACTGTCTATAGGTTCCCACCATGGTAAGACAAATCCCAACACCGATGCTCACCTTGTCACTCGTGACCAAGATAGCATGGGTGGCAAGATGCCAACACCAAGTTAACGTGCCAACGCCTCTATCATGCCCCATTCGATACTGTCCGAATAGTCTCCCTCGTTGCCCAAGGACTCCCATACGTCCATGGACCAATCCTCAAGGCACCATGTCTCCACGCATGTTGACAGGCCCTCGAGACAAGCCACCAAACCAGTTGCATACATTAGACCTCTGTCCCTTTCCAACATGGTGCATCCGTCCCATGCGTGTATGCAAACTAGTCCACAAATGACTACCCGTGTCATCTCGTGTTGAGACTCGTGGCCTAGGCGCACCACGACGTCTCTTGGAGGATCTAGGCCACGTCTCGTGCAAGCGGCATACCGGCAAGCCAAGGGAAACGTACCATTGAACCTCTGGCGGCCTTCTTCGACGCACTACCGGGTCGGCCCGATAATGTCCATGAGTACTCCAACTCATGGAGACATATGAGTCCCCTCGTGGTCCTCATATGCCCGCCCTACTAGTCCCCACTGGCTAGTAGTAGCTCACTTAGCACCAAGGTGCAAGGGGTGGTGGAGAGCTGACACCAGGGTACCCCCTTAAAGAGCTTTCTGAGCTTTTAGCCTTCTACGAGGAACATAGATGATTTTTGCTCTGTAGACATATGGGAAGCACCATATACCAAATCACCTATTTTCGCCAAGCCGATTGCACCATTCTATATGTAGACCCAAATAAATGGTGAATACCAAGTCCCGTCCCATTCCGGACAATATTGAAGATATTTACGAAAATACCACTGCATACAAACTACGCATTAGCATGCCACCTGCATGCACCACAACATGCGCCACCACATGGCCAACTTGTGGGCATCACTTAGCTTGTAACGTGCCATCATAGACTGCACGTAAAACTACGCAAGCTATAGCTAGATGTTCGCAACGACATCGAGTCTCGGGAAGGATGTTCTAAAACAAAGTACATAGAATCGACTTTTAATTGGTATGACCCTCCAATTTGCATCCAAATTTTTCTCTAAAATTTTGTCTTGGTGATGGGATACAAGAGTAAACAAACAGAAACAATAATTACATTCCCTTTAGATTTTTTCTTTGATGAATCTAATTTAAAGGCACTTGTTTATTTTTTGTCGTTACAGCATATAAATTTGATTAAGAAAAATCCCCCCGCGGTTTAGTTTCTAAAAAAGCACATTTGCCAATTTAACAGGACAATGATAAAAGTAATAATAATACTATTAAGGAAGTTAAACGTTTCAACTCTCCATGGTTATATGTCTGGTAATACATACTCATTTAATCATCGATCACTTTCGAAAAAACTACAAAATAATTCAATTGCACCAAAAAGCAAAGTACTACACAATCTATAAAACTCACATAAACATTTCATGATGAGTGGTTAGAAATCGATCTAAACAAACAAACAAAACTAGATAGCAAGTAAAGAATTTTGAAACAAATTTACAAACAGGAGAGGAGCCTACTCGAAAAGTACAATATTTTTCTTATTTTCTTATTATTGCACTTTGATCCAAACACCTTCACTAGGAACCCCAGAATGAACAACAAACAACATGTAATATCCAGGTGGGGCAACCGTGCTTGTTGATGGGCCTTGGGCCGAGACCTTGTAAGCGAAAATAGACAAGTGCTCTAACCGGCCCACCTCCAAAACCAACATCCTCTGATTCATACCAAACGAGTGCGTTGTAAACGACGGCGTTACGAGCCCAACAGAGATCCCCGGATTCGGACGGTAAAGGGGCAATACGAACGTCACTGAGAACATCTGGCCGTACGACAGGGTCTGCATACTCAATTCGACGGTCAGGATCGAAGGCCTCATGTTCGAGTACTGTGGTTCCAAATAGTAGGGATGGTAAGCTTCCAAGCTCAATTCCGTGTGGTACGGTCTAGCTGTGAAGTTGTACGTCCGGTGTGGGTTACTTCCGCCCACTAAGATTTGGCCATTGGGCAGTAAAAGAGCAGAAGAGTGGTACATCCTGGGTATGGTGGTCGGGTTCAAAACAACGAATCTTCTACCCGGTGGGTTACGGGTACGGTAAAGCACAGGGTTCAGAACCGGGTTTACGGCGTCGTTCCATCCCGCCGTACCATTGCCGGCGCCGTTGATGATGATGACGTCACCCGTAGGAAGGAGTATCATGTCCGGCATAACACGTGGCATGGGCATGTCCTCCATGACCCACTCTGGATTCGGGTCGGTCACTTTCAGCCTACCGCAACTTCTCGCTGCCTGCAAGAAGATCCGCTCTTTGTTGGACTTCACATACGCCCCCGGCGGCGATCCACCGCATACCATTACCTCCGCTTCCGGAAAATCCGCACTTGAACCCACCCGAGTCCGGGTTAGAATCAGAGGTAGGAGAACCGATGATCCGGTACTCGGGTAGCTTCGTTTGCAGCCTCCGGGTATAATGGGAAACTCTTTGACCACCAAGTTCCGGCGATAGTCGAATGAGATAGAGCGGTTGTTGGCGAAGATGAAGAGGTTCCCGTCGGGCAAAAGATGCAAGAACGGATAAAGATTATTCTCCTCATAAGGATCCATCGTTTCCCACAAGAACCTCAGGAAATACGACATGTCGTTTCGAGAGTTCTTGGGAAAGAACTCGTAACTAAACGATTGGCGACCGCCGACGACAATGGCTCGACCATCGGGCAAGACTTGGTTCGTAGCGTACCATCTTCGGTCCGTGAGGTTAAGGCTAACCAGCTCAGCCCAGTCGCAAACAACATTATCTTGACAAGGCGTGAAGATACGGATTTTTCTTATTCCGTCGCCGTAGCCGCCTGTCTGAATTAGGGTGCCGTCGGGGTTGACGAAGCCGGAGGAGCACCAGGTGTTGGTGTGGAGCGTGAGGGGACGGACGGTGTTTGAAATGATGTCATACGAGACGGAATGAGCGGTGCAGTCGATTTTGTCGTTTAAGGTGCGGCGGACGCATCTGCGGTTGGGGAGGGAAAGATTGGAAGGGCCGACTTCTAAGCCGTCGAAGATGATGACCTTGTCGTTTTTTAGAAGCTGCATGTGCATGGCAGAGATTCCGATGCTGGAATGAAGAAGAACCCAGTGACCTCCGGAGAGCTTCGACCACGAAACCTTAAAGAGACAAAGAAGTAGGGCTAGATGGAAGAAGAACGAAGGGTTCTTGAACGCCATGGAGGACGTACCTAGCTTAATTATCTTGGGAGCTTTCGTTAATGTAACGATATTGAACGCATGCAAGTCCTCTTATTTTTCTCTTTTTATTACACTCTACCTCTATCGGAGTTATTAACAGTGTTGAAAATGAACTCATCAAGTACTTATACGACATGAATTAACATGTTAGAATATTGTCGTTTGTTGATGACAATACGTTGTCGTTTATTTAATATACTAATACCTGTCAAAATTATAAAGATATCATTTAACATATGAATAAAAATGTAAATAAGAATAGAAATAGAAATTAAATAGAATTATTTAAAATGTATACAAAAACTTGACTAAAAATTATTAAATTTTTTCTTATTTTTTCAAAATTATAGAGAAGTCATTAGGGCCAGTTTGGCACAGCTTTTGGAAAAGTTAAAAGGTGTTTGGTAAAAAGTTAAAAAACAGCTTATTGAAGAATTTATGGAAAAGTTACACCTAAAAGCTAAAGCTCCTACAATCTAACTTTTAGAAAAAGCTGTTTTTATTAAAAGACTCTATAATAAATTATTTTTACTAAAAATTTATTTAATTATTTATTATATATTATAAAAAATAAAATTATTTTTAAATGAAAAAATAATTAAAAATAATTAATATTTAAATTTCTAATTTTTTATTTTATTTTAAAAAATAAGTTATATTTATATTTTTTGTATTAACAAACAATATCAATTTATGTTTCTTATAAACTACAATTTTATCTTTTACAAGTGATAAAAATATAATTTAAAAATATTAAAAATTATTTTTATCAAATGCATATAAATTTGTACTATAGAAAAAAATTAATTAAAAATATATAGAAAATAAAAATTTTATATAACATAGATTTTTTTTTATATATTTGTGATTATAATAAACTAGATTAAAATATTATCATTATTATAATAGAATCTTAACAAGTCTCAGCACTTTAAAAATTATAATTTACCAAACACTCAGTTCAGCTTTTTTCCACAGTTCTACTACAACTGCTTTTCCTCACAGCACAGCTACAGCTGCTTTTTCCCACAGCACAGCTATGCCAAACTTAAAATTATAGAGAAATCATCCATTAGAATAACTCTTTTTTTTTTTTTTTTGAAAAACGCGGGAATAACTTTCTAATATTTTTAAACAACTTATTATCACCTCTAACTAAATGGCACTTTAGTTTTATATTTTGTCTTTTTCTTTTTCCAAATACATTATTTTTTTAGAAAAACTATAGCAAATGACCCTAAATTATAAGACTATATTAGTAAATATCTATATTTCAGAACTTTTAGAGAAATGATCTTTTAGACTATTATTATTTATATTGTTTTTGGCTACATAAAAAAAATTAATAATTTTTTTTCATATTTTTTTTTAGAATTAGAAGCAAATACTTAAAGTTTATAGTATATCTATATTAGTTTTGTTAAAAAAAAATTATTTGAAAGTTATGTCAATTTTTTTAATTTTTTTACGAGTTATTGTTGGTTGTTGATATATAGATTTTATTGTATAGTATTATTCTAAGAAGATCTTTATTTTTTATTTTTCTATGTATAATAGTAATTGTTGCCCCTAATTTTGCCCAATATATGTGGACCAATCATACAGGGACACGTGGATCAAACAATTCACAATATTTGCTAAGTCTTTAGGCCATAAGATAACATCCCGGACGTAGGTCCCGGAGAAGGCACATGGAACTCAAGATGCTCCCGGAAGCTCACACAACGCTAAGGCATCTCCGCGAGGTGTCAGGTTTCTCCTGAGCAATCAAGTCGCATTAAATGCCGCATGGGAGGAAGCGTGTTGGGACTGCTACAAGCAATAAAGTCTGACGGCACAACCCCCAACCAGCAGCGCCACAGTAATGATCATTTAAGTCTAGCGACGGCTACACTGTGAAGAGTCACGTCAATCACAAGGCAATAAGGACATTCCACATAAAAACCCTACAACACCTAGGGATTTGACCATGCATTACCCATGGTATATTCATTGGGAATACCCAACTTTATGGATACTTACAGATACACTTGTAAGGACAATTCTAGGGATTACCCCACCAAAAACACTATAAATACCCCCTCAAAGCTCATTAAATGGGATCGAGAATCTTGGGCTGCATATGAGCAAGTAGAGTAAATACTCACCAAGAACATTCTCTGTATTTATAAGGGTGAAATTCTCCCAAGTATAATCTCTGTATTAAATACATCCATAAATAACAAAGACTCGTGGACTAAGGCTCATTAACGCCCCAACCACGTAAAAATCCTTCTCTCACTTTCTTACAGCTCAATAATTTTATAATATTTTATTAGTTGCCGAAAATCTCGGTCAACATTTTGGTGCTTTCATTGAGAGCTGAAGAAAGCTACTGTAAACAAACATTTGACTTCACAAACATGGTGGAGACAAGAAGTACTCGTCAGCCTCGTCCTCTGGAAGACGCTCAAGACCCGAATGAGGAAGATGTAGCCTCAAGAGCAGCAGAGGAGTCCGAGGAAGAAGAAATAGTCCCCGATGATGACTACGAGGGAAACCTCGACGAGTATGCCTATGACGAAGGTAGTTACTCAGAACTGGTGCTTCTCAGACAAAAAGCTATCGATCACGAAGCTGAGATCGAAGCTCAGAAAGCGCAAAACCAGAAAATGCAAGAAGTGATGCTGGCCATGCAAAAAGCCATGGAAGCAGCTGGCATTCACGTGCACCCCAAGGCAATGACCGCTGGACTCGACAAGGAGCCAGCGACGTCTTCGCCTAATTCCCAGCAGCAGAAATCTAGGGAGCCTAGCCCTATAAGATACCCTGCTGAAGGGAATCAAACAAAAAACCCTACTTCTACCCCAGGGCGAAAGAAAAAGGTGCAGGATCCGCGAAAGGTCCGCTCAGATTTCCCTAAAGGGAAAGGTCCGCAGAGGGGCAAGCCCCAAAAAGGGAGCCTTGGCCCTCAGGATCGAGGGGACCGAAAAAGCGTTTCCGTACACCAAGAACCCGGGGGTAGAGGGAGAAGAGGACAGAGGTGTCCTCCCGTTGATCTGAGAAATCAAATCAATGGGAACCAAGGTGATCTCCGAGATCACCTTGACCAAAAAAGATACGGACTCGCGGTCTCCACGGGTACGTTGAATGAAGGAATTATGGCGGAACGCGCCATACTTCGAAAAGACATTGCCCGAGTCTCCCGGAGACAGAAAGGAGATGACTCCGACTCGGACAGCGAGGATCGAGAGCCATGTGCTAAGCACATCTTAGAGGCGGAGCTCCCTAAGAACTTTAAGATGCCCGAAATGGCAGCTTATACCGGGAACTCCGATCCTAGCGACCACTTGTCACGGTTCAACCGTGTCATGACGGTCATGAGGGTCAGCAATGACGCCAAATGTCTGTGCTTCCCACTTACCCTAAGTGGGTCCGCGGAGGAATGGTTCAAAAAACTGGAACCAGGATCCGTGGGCTGTTGGAACAAACTACAGACCAACTTCCGGAGACAGTTTGTCGCCGCAAGAAAGGTCAATCTGGAGGTCAGTGCCTTGACTAATATCAAGCAACTGCCCACCGAGACCTTGAAGAATTACATAAAGAGGTTCCGAGAGGAAGCCTCGAAAACCAAGAAAGTTGACGACGGACAACAGCTTGCACTTCTCCAAGCAGGCATCCGTACTGGGACTCCTTTCTGGAATGAGCTGCAGCAAGAAGGAGCTGCTAGCCTCCAGGACTTCCAGAAGAGAGTCCAAAAATATATCAACCTCGAAGAAGCCCAAATCGTGGCTTATGGAGGCTACTATCCCACCGGAATAGCAGGGTACATGCCCGGAGTATCGCCCTCGGGTACTGCCCCGACCGCAACTCCACAAGCAAGTGGCATACAATTCTCTGCTACCCCCGGATATAGCCAGGGCCAAGCCTTGGCACCAGCATCATCCCATTTTGGCAACCCGTCCGGAGTGAATGGACAAGCTCCTTCGCACTCTGCTCCGGCTGCTAGCCTGACAGGCCCTTTTCAGGGTTCGAGGAGTAAAAGATCCTCCAAAGGCAGCACCCGGACGGGAGAGAAGCGCCAGAAAAAGGGGTACACCCCCCAGTATACTCAATACACGGAGCTGTCGGACTCCCAAGAGCGTGTGTACTTTGCTACTAGGCAAAATACACACTACCGGAGACCACAACCGTTGTACAAAGATAGCTCCCGGAGAGATCCGAGCAAGAGATGCGAGTACCACAACGACATTGGTCATAGCACCAATGAATGTAAGAATCTCAAAGACGAGATCGAAAATCTAATCCGATTAGGCCACCTCTACGAGTGGATCAAGAATAGGTTGCCCCACCTCAATCCGGGTCAGGCGACTGTGGGTATGCCTCAGGGAACACCGGGGGGTACAGCAGGAGTATTGGCTCCAGCTGCTCCCACGGGCGACGCCCAGCATATCCCCGGTCTGCCGCCCCGGCCTAATGGGAGGGTAGCCATGATCTCCGGAGGTCCCCATATCGGAGGGACTACTCGCAAGGAGCTTAAGCGATACGCCGGGGCCGCGAAACACAATGAGGTGTGGGAAGTTACTCAACTCCCAGCTCAAAGGCCCCGGTTGATGGACCAACCCATCACGTTCACGGAAGAAGACGCCAAGACGGTGCGCTTCCCTCATCATGACCCGTTGGTCATAGAGACCCCCATCGCGAATAAAGTGGTAGCCAGAGTCTTAATTGACAATGGAAGTTCCGTGAACTTACTCTTCAAAGAAGCCTTCACCGCGATAGGCTTGACAGACCGGGACCTCTCACCCAGTGGGTCCCAGCTCATAGGGTTTAATGGGACGACACTTATCCCAATGGGAAAAGTAAGGCTCCTAGTCACCTTGTGCCCGGACACCCCCCAGAGCACATTCAAATACTGCACCTTCGTAGTGGTGGATTGTCTGACAGCCTACAACGCGATCCTCGGCCGACCGGCCTTGGTGGACTTTGGCGCAGTCACATCGATTTGGCACATGTGCCTAAAGTTCCCTACTCGGGAGGCCGGAATCGGAACTGTGAGGGGAAACCAGGGGGAAGCAAGACAATGTTACAATGTCGCAACCCGCCTGCCCGTGCTAATGGTCCGGGAGTCAGCTGAGCCAGAAGTGGCTGAAGAGGATGAGTTGGACCCCGGGGTGGGGTCCGAAAGAATTGTGGAACCAATGGAGGACGTCGAAGAAGTATCAGTGTGCGACATCGACTCCACCAAAGTACTCCGGTTAGGAAAGAACCTAGATCCGGAGGAAAAAGAAAAAATAATAAAAACACTGAAGGGTGCCATCGACATCTTTGCATGGCACCAAGAAGACATGACTGGCATAAGCCCTCATATCATCACCCACGTACTCAACGTCAATCCGGACATGCCTCCCATCCAGCAAAAGCGACACCCGCTCGATTCGGTGAAAGCCGAAGCTCTAGAGAAAGAGGTGGACAAACTTTTGACTAACGACATGATCCGCGACGTATACTATCCAGAGTGACTGGCTAATCCGGTCCTGGTGCCCAAGCCGAACGGAACTTGGCGAGTCTGTATAGATTTCACCGACCTAAACAAAGCTTGTCCAAAGGACTGCTTCCCGCTGCCCAGGATCGACGAGATGGTAGATGCCACTTCCGGATTCAAACTGCTATCCTTCATGGACGCCTATGCTGGGTACAATCAAATAAAAATGCATTCGGCAGACCAGGAGTGCACTAGCTTCAGGACCGATAAGGGGGTATACTGTTACCTAGTCATGCCCTTCGGACTGAAAAACGCCGGAGCAACCTATCAAAGAATGGTTAACCGGATGTTTAAAGGCCTCCTGGGGCGAAACATGGAGGTTTACGTGGACGACATGCTCGTCAAATCCAAAGCATGCAACAGCCATGCAAGTGACTTAGAAGAATGCTTCGAAGTTGTCCAGAGATACGACATGAAGCTCAACCCAAAGAAATGCACCTTTGGGGTCAAGTCAGGAAAGTTCCTGGGCTTCATCGTCAGTCAAAGGGGGATTGAGGCAAATCCGAAAAAAATCCAGGCTCTCCTGAGCATGCCATCCCCCAAAAAACATAAAGATGTGCAGAGCCTGACCGGAAAGGTAGCTGCTTTAAGCCGCTTCATCTCACGGTCCACGGACAAGTGCATACCCTTCTTCAACGTGCTAAAGAAGTGTCAAAAGTTCGAATGGTCGGACGAGTGCGAGGAGGCATTCAAAAAGCTAAAAGAGCACATGGCCAAGCCTCCTATCCTGTCAAAAACCGTCCTCGGAGAAGACCTATTTCTTTATTTGGCCGTCTCCGAACACGCGGTCAGCGCTGCCTTGGTCTGGGAAGAAGAGAAAACTTAGCATCCCGTGTACTATGTCAGCAAGCGCATGATAGGGGCTGAAACAAGATACTCGGTCATTGAAAAACTGGTGTTTTGCCTCCTGATGGCGTCAAGGAAGTTGAGGCCATACTTCCAAGCCCATCCGATCAAAATTCTGACCAATCACCCGCTCCGACAGGTCCTCCAAAAACCTGAAGCATCCGGAAGACTCCTCAAGTGGGCAATGGAGCTAAGTCAATTCGACTTGCACTACATACCCCGAATTTCTATAAAAGGCCAAGCCTTGGCGGACTTCATTACTGAATGCAACGAAGCCGAGGCAACCGCGAATACGCCGGTACCGCCAATCCCCACATGGAGGGTATTTGTAGACGGAGCCTCCAATGAGAACGGTTCTAGAGCCGGAGTGGCTATGATATCACCAACCGGACTGCGACTCCAGGCATCCCTACGGTTTGACTTCGCAGCTTCAAACAATGAGGCCGAATATGAAGCCCTGATAGCAAGGCTGAAATTAGCAAAAGCTGTAGGAGCCAAAAGAGTGGAAGTCTATAGTGATTCCCAACTGGTCGTAAACCAGGTATCCGGAGAATACCAAACCCGCGGCGAGCGAATGGCCGCGTACGTAACAATAGTTCGAGAGCTGCTCCACGAGTTCACGGACTACAAAATAGAAAGAATCCCCCGAGAAAAGAACGCTCACGCGGACTGTCTTGCTAAGTTAGCCTCGGATAGCGAAATCAAAGAGCTGGGGGTAGTACCAGTGGAACGCTTGGCAGAGCCAAGCATCAAAATAAAAGAGATCACGCTAACGGTTGGGCAAGAACCCAGCTGGATGGTCCCCATCATAAAATACATAACAAAAGGTGAGTTGTCCCAAGAAAGGGCACTGTCTCGGAAGATTCAGTATCAGGCTCATCGTTATGTAATGATGGATCAAATTCTCTACCGAAGAGGACTCAGCATGCCTTATTTAAGGTGTGTATCGGACCTTGAAGCTAGACAATCATGCTAGAGGTCCACGAAGGGTTCTGTGGAGATCATACGGGAGGACCCAGTCTCTCAAAGAAAATATTGAGGCAAGGGTACTTCTGGCCAACAATGAAAAAATATTGTATAGACTATGTCCAAAAGTGTGACTCGTGCCAAAGGTACGCGAACATACCGAGAGCTCCTCCAAATGAAATCACCCTGATGACTAGTCCCTGGCCCTTCGCGGTTTGGGGAATAGATCTTATTGGGTCCCTGCCAACAGGAAAAGGGGGAGTAAAGTATGCAATAGTAGCAGTAGACTACTTCACCAAATGGACGGAGGCTGAGCCTATGAAGACAATAACTGTTAAAAAAGCACTGGACTTTGTTATTAAAAATATAGTGTGTCGATATGGCTTGCCTCACAAAATAGTCTCTGACAATGGAAAGCAATTCGATTGTGAGGAATTTACTGACTTCTGCAACCAACACGGAGTAGTGAAAAGCTTCTCCGCGGTGGCCAGACCTCAAACAAACGGTCAGGCGGAAGAAGTCAATAAAATCCTAAAGGTCACCTTGAAGAAAAAGCTGTTGGCCTGCAAAAACAATTGGCCTGAAGAATTGCCAAGGGTGTTATGGGCCTACCGGACGACCCCCAGAACCACGACCGGTCACTCGCCTTTTTCAATGGCGTACGGTTGTGAAGCGATGGTCCCGGTAGAAACGTTATTCCCATCCCACAGGAGGACGACTTACGATCCAGCCACGAATCAAGCGTTGCTTCAAGAGGCTTTGGATCAAGTCGAAGAACTCCGGGATGAGTCTCAAATACGGATGGCAGCTTATCAGAAGAAGGTGACCAAGTATTTTAACTCTAAGGTTAAAAATAGAAAATTTGCTATTGGGGATATGGTCCTAAGAAGAGTCTTCCCAGCCACCCAGGAACCCAGAGTAGGGGTACTTGGGTCAAATTGGGAAGGACCATATGAAATCGAGGACGAAATCGGCTCCAGCACTTACAAGCTAAAAAGAATGGATGGAACCATTGTGCCAAGAGCCTGGAACGCCGATCACCTCAGAAAATATTACCAATAGCAAAGATATAACTTAGACTTTGTTCAAAGAGTTTGTACCGTCCAAATGTATACCTCCTCCACATGTTGAATAAAACTGAGTGCCTTAAAAAAAAAAAGTTTCTATGCCACTCAGGGGGGTACTAGGGTATACTGCACGGACAGATAGAAAACAAACTAAGTAAAATATCCTGACCCAAAGAGCAGGTCAAAAAGTATGCACAAAAAAAAGCATAAGTATAAAAATCCTGATCCAAAGGACAGGTCAAAAAAGAGAAATATGTGGCAAAAGAGATCACATATAAATATCCTAGCCCACAGGGCAGGTCAAATATATACAAGTGGCCCGGGGACAGGCCTTAAAAAATTGTCTCCCCTTCAAATAAAAAACAGCTACCTAAATATATTGTCCCAAGTTAGCAGCAACTATATATAAAAAGAAAAAATAATAATAATAAGAGAAGTGGGTGGAATCCTGGTTGTACTGGGTTAATCTCAAGCAGCTCAGTCAATACGCGGAGGAAGGCGAGGTCCGATACGCGCCTCTACCATGGCATCAAGTTTCTTCTTCTTCTCCCGAAATTTGCCAATCATTTCCTCAGGTTTGGGGTAGAAAGTAAGCTTGATATTTTGGTCGTTGGTAAACCAAGCCATGAAGACTCCATCATCGAAGCGCTTAGGGCACCTGCCGCAGGAAACGGGAGAGAGAAGCTCGGCTCTTTTTGCCTTCTTGGAGGCTTGTTCCTTGAAGTCCCTGAGCTCCTTTAGCTCCGCGGCTAGAGCGGCCCTGGACTCTAAGTTTGCTTGGTGAGTTTCCTCTAAGGATCTCACCTTGGCAACCATCTCGTCCAAGGCTTCCCTGGCCTCCCGGAGCTCCCACTTGGCCTTTGCAGCGGCCTCACTTTCCGCCCTCAGCTCCTCTTGATGCTGGGCCTCCAGCCTGTCCCTCTGCTGGGCCTCATCCCGGATCATGGCCCCCGCCTGGGCTTCCCTCCGCTTGGCCTCCTCCTCATTGGCCTTGGCAGCAGCCTCCCGGCGCTCAGCAGCCTCCTGGTAAAGCTGCCTCTCCACAGTAAGATCCTGAAGGACCTTCCTGACGTCGTTCATGTCCCCAAAATCAGACAGAACGAAGCCATGGTTAATTATGTTCTTGGAGAGGCGGCCAGCCTCAGCAGCAAGCTGAACAACAATACAAGTGTAAGAAAGAATCCCCAAAAAAGAAAAATAAAGAGAAAAGAAAAATTACAAAGCACTTACCACAGTGAGGGAGTGGCTGAGGTCCTGGACCTGGAAGATAGAGTTCAGGGAGGCGCAAGTGGCGAACCGCTTAGGCGCGCACCGGGTAAGCTGAGAAGCAAACTCGCCAGTCATCTCCGCGGCGAAGGGAGCCAAGGTGGGCCCAAGGAAGCGACGGAACCAGTCCGACAGGGGGTCCAAGTTTAGGTCCCACGGATCCTGGTACTCCGGGTTGTTGATGGTTTCTTGCACCTCAACCCGCAGAACCCTCCTAAGGGCTTCCACCTCGGCAAACCCCCGGGAGTATTCGTCCATGGCATAGTTATGCTTGGCTATCCGGAGCTCTTGCCTCGCCTCGTCTCCAGGAATCGGAGTCAGCACAATGTTGGGAGGAGCAGGATGCTCTTCCATGGGAGAGACCCCACCATCAAGACCGTGGGCCGGAGTGTCAGCTCTCCGAGGCCGCTTGGGCTCTTCCTGGGCAATCATTTTGCCCTTACGCTTGCAAATCAGAGTAATTTCTTGCTCTTCTTCACCTTCTTCAACTTCCTCAGGAAGAGCCCGGAGCCCTCCTGCACCTTCTTTAACTTCCTCAGAAAAGCCCCATTGCTTTTCTTGACTTTCTCCCGGCAGCACCTCCTCGTCATCCACTAAATCAATAGTGTCGGAGGGAGCGCTGGAAGAAATCTTTAGAGCAGGGGCCATTGGGGAAGAAGTAAAGGCAGGAGGAGCCTCAGGAGTATGAACCCCAGCAAGTTGATCCAAGATGGCGTCCATGGAGATACCTGCTACAACAAAAATAAGCAAGTGTTAGAACATCCGTGGGAAACCACCGACGCAAGATATGGCAAATAAGCTAGTCCTACCCGGACTTCCTAATTCGGCCCTAGCAAAGTTCCGAACTTTTATGCTGGCAGCATCATCTCCGAGATAGCTGTCCGAAGGCCGGAACCAGCTGGATGTAATGTAAGCTGAAGGACCTAAGGGAACGGGCTCCGGAGGACCAGAACCCATCCGGGACCGACCTAGGAAATCTCCTAAGTTTGAAAAATAAAATTCCTTCAAACGATCCCCCCACCGGGTCGAGGGCATCCTAAACCTATACAGACGCTCGTCGAACCCTACGGGCCTACGACTGGCATATTCGCCAACAGAAGGAACATAATGAATTACCAAAGGAGACTTACCGCCGGCGCCGGAAGTGCTGGCACCAGGAGCCCCAGTGTTTGGCTCTGGAACCGAAGGCTGTGGCCTGGGAGCCCTTCTCTCCGATGAATCCCCAATGTGAAGGGGCTTCCCGGAACGATGATCTCCAATCTCTTCTTGAAGGATCTTGTCAAAAAATTTAGCCTCGGACTTCCCGACAATCGCCTGACTTCTTCTCTCCACCGGGCTCCCCACACGGAGCGCCCTCCCGAAGGCCGCCTGGGCCTTAGAGTACGCCTTCTCCTGGGCCTTCCGGTAGAGATACTCCTGGTATTTCTTCTCTGCCGTGGTGATGATCTCATCCCGGAAGGTCTTCTCCGCGACCGGCGCCCTCACATTGGGACAGATGACCCGGGAGAGGTTAGAGTCCTCCACGGATTGATGCGGAAGGATAAGTTTGGCCTTCCTGCAGTTCTCCGTAGTGACCAGACCCCCGACGTCAAGATCGGCCCGGTCGTAAGAGGCAAAGGCCTGGGCTCTCCGAAGAAAGGCCTGGGTAGGGGCAGTCCGTTCATATGGAGGGATCCTCACCCACTCAGTGAGGAGCTCCGGATGGTCCATTGCCCTAAATCCGGAGGAAAAGAAAAAGCGATGGCGATACTCCTTAACGTGAGTCTGCCTATTATACGGGACCACCCCTTCGTTAGCAGGGTGGGCCCGGAACCCATAAAAACCGTCCTTAAGTTTGTCCCCCTTCTTGGGGACGGAAACAAGTTCATAAAAATACAAAATTTCTGCCGGGCGGGGAGATCCCCATCCTCGGGCGGCATAAAAAATAAATAAGCCTGAAAGCAGGCGGTAAGCTTGGGGAATGAGTGTGTATGGCACAAGGCCGACAAAAACTAGAAAATTAACAAAGTAATCCTGAAGAGGAAGCATGGCACCGGCCATCAGGTGCGTTTGGCTCCAAGCCCCGAAGCCGCCGTAATTGTGGTTGGGCGTCTCCGCGTCGCGAGGTGGCCGATGGTAGGTTCCTGAGGTGGAAGGCTTGATGCCGGCAACCTCCACAATGTTCTCCAATTGATGGGGGCAGGTCAGGGTGGAGTAAAGCTCAGCCGCTTCCCATCCGGTCGCCCGGGACTTATACCCCTCCTGGGCAACAGGTCCCAGGGAGACCTCCTCAAGGGTAGCAATTCGCTTACCGCTTTTCTTTGAGGACTTTGAGCCGGAAGCAGACATTTTTCTATTCAGTAAAAAAGGGTAAAATTCCAGCAGTTAGGCCCCGTACCAAACCCTAAATCAAGAAAAAGGGAATGGGGGTCCCCTAACCGCTGGAAAGAGGCCCCCTCCGGACACGTATCACACAGGAAACCCTAGAAGGATTCCCTGGACAAGTGTCGGGTGCAGTAAATTCACAGAAGACGGCTTTACGCGATAAAGAAAACAGAAAGAAAAGATTCTGTTCTATGCCCTAAGCAGCCATTAAACGAAGAACGTATGGCCTTCTACAAAGAAAATACACAACAACAATAGAGGCATGACAATGGCAATCCTACCACTAGAGCAGTAAATCCAAACAGACTACATGAAGAACTTAAACACTTGCATGCCCAGAAATCTCAAATGCAAACCCAGAAAAGAACAAACAGAACAAGTAATAATATGCCATTCATTAACAGAGCAAAGGATGCAAAAAACTTACGATGAAAGTTAAACTGGGGGTCCTGATACAAGTCGAGTGAAGACGAGAAGGACTGGTAGCAACGAGCAAAGAAGAACTGGGAAAATCGCAAAGTGTTTGAAGGCTTCGTTCTAGGTCTGACAATTTTCTCTCTAGGAAATTCGAGCAAAGTTGGCAAGAAATGGGAAGTAACCGAAATGAAGAGAAGATGGTGGCTTTTATAGGCAAAAAAGCATGAGGAACAGGCGTCATCACCTTGTTGGGTTTTATGCCCTAAATAAAACTCATTTCAATATAATCAAATTTACTTATTAATATAGATCAGAAACAACATTTAATGTTGCATGGTTCACATGATTTATTTCTTGATTATATGTACATAATGTATAAATTCATCTTAAACCCTTTTCACATACTTGATCCTGTTTATTGTGCCGTCAACACATTGGAAAGTAAACATGACTATGTGAATAAAGTTTCCTAGATTTATCAGACACAGGGTTTTACTGATATGATAATCTACAACAAGAGTTTACTTGTATTTGGAGAAATACTATGTTCTTTCCAGAACATTGGTTAAAGTAAAGCTCAGGTTGGATGCATGGAGTATGCATCGGAAGGGACCGATATTGAACTTTGACTTAGATTTATTAAACTTACCGTAATATCTATTCAAGTCAATATCGCCTAGTTGATCCTAGATCAAATGATCTTAATCCTGATATGATTAGGCTCAATCTTGAAAGGCTATTCGTGTTCTTTGATTTGTTAGTTAAGCCTACTTTTAGGTCAGGGTGATACGTACATTTTGGGAACACGGTAGTGCAATTGAGTGGGAGCGCTGTCATAAACATGGAATCTATAGCTTCTATCTGGCGAATAGTAAGCAAAGGATGATCTCCTTCGAGCTTGACCAAACGAACATAAATGGTGGAGTACTCATTTCACATAAGCTGAAATATCATTTATACGGGGTCAAGTGTTTTAAGGAATAAATACATTGTAGGGTGTAACGGTAATTTAATCCCTTTACAGTGTAGATCATTCATATAGAGGATCATTGATCAAATTAGGATTATAACAATGGATAACTAATTATGTGTCTATATGGTGGAACATATAGAGCATTCTATATACTGAGAGTGCAATTCTAAGTTCTATGCGTGGATTCAACGAAGAATTAATAAGTTAGTGAATTTTAGTACTAAATTCTTGATCTACTTATTGGAAGCTCGGTTATATAGACCCATGGTCCCCCCACTAGTTGAGATAATATTGCTTGTAAGACTCATGTAATTGGTTTTGATTAATCAATTATAATTCTCAAATTAGACTATGTCTATTTGTGAATTTTTCACTAAGTAAGGGCGAAATTGTAAAGAAAGAGTTTATAGGGGCATATTTGTTAATTATGATACTTTGTATGGTTCAATTAATAAATATGATAAATGACAATATTATTTAATAATTATTTATAGTTATTAAATAGTTAGAATTGGCATTTAAATGGTTGAATTAGGAAATTGGTATTTTTGAGAAAATCAGATACAAAAGGTGTTAAAATTGCAAAATTGCAAAAAGCAAGGCCCAATCCACTAAGTGTAGGGCCAGCCACTTTTGTAGGAAATTTAAACAGATTTTTTCATTATTTTAATGCCAAATAATTCAAACCTAACCTTAGTGGAATGCTATAAATAGATAGTGAAGGCTTCAGGAAATTTACACTTAAATTTCTACACTTCTTCTGATTCAGAAAAACTGAGCCTTCTCTCTCCCTATCTTTAGCTGACCACTCTCTCTCTTCTTCCTTAGAATTTCGAAATCCTTAGTGATTAGAGTAGTGCCCACACACATCAAGCAATACCTCAATCATAGTGAGGAAGATCGTGAAGAAAGACATTCAGCAAAAGGAGTTTCAGCATCAAAGATTCAGAGAAAGAGATCCAGGTTCAGATATTGATAATGCTCTGCTACAGAAAGGAATCAAGGGCTAGATATCTGAACGGAAGGAGTCATTATATTCCGCTGCACCCAATGTAAGGTTTCTTAAACTTTATATGTGTTTAATTTATCGTTTTAGAAAGTTCATATTTAGGATGTTAATAAACATACTTGTGAGTAGATCTAAGATCCTGGTAAAATAATTTCCAACAACTGGCCTCAGAGCCATGGAAAATTATATTTTTGTTGTAAATTAATTTTATTAATTAATTTTGGGCCAACATTAAATTAGAATAATTTTTCTAGGATTTATTTTTTATTTTAATATGCATTTTTCGAAAATTGTATTCTTATATACTTTAATTTTTCGAAATGCAATATATATTTATAGAAAATTAAATTTGAGTTGTAAATTAATTTAAATTAATTTTGTAACAACTTAAATATTTTTTTCTAAATATTTATTGGAAATTATTACTAAGATGGAAATAATTCATGTTATTTTCATATCCATCTAAGTAAAATTTATAAATATTAAATTAAAATTTATATTTAGAATTTTTCATTCTAAATTGGAAATTTTAAATAAATAAATATATATTTAAAATAAATAGAATAAATAAAGAGAATAAAAGAAAATACAACTCTTTTTAAATAATGAGCTTTATTATCAAAAGATATTCGATCTCCATTGTGGGTTTTACACCGCGTTTGTTTTAGTGAGTAATCCTCCCTAATGGAGGAACGTTCATTAGCAATTTCGCACCGTTTAACCTCGCATGATAAGTAGTTTGTAAGTGTTTTGTATGGTATGGATCACCCTAATGGTGGCGACCATACTTGACTTGCAAATTATGAAACAATGGTGGAAGCTCATAAGATAGAATTGCCTTGACTCTCGCCTAAACGGGACAACGCTGAATTCCAATCTTGATCGAATAAAAGGTTGCTAGAATGGTTATCATTTTAGATGAGCTGACAACTCTATTCAATGGATGATGCTTTGACTCTCGCCTAAACGGGACACTGTATCAGTTTGTTGAAAAACCTTGGAAATTATTTAGGATTGTATGTTTTAGTATTTTCACTTGTCATTCCTACTTGCTATATGCTTATAATTTCTGAATTGTGTATGAATTTATATTGAACCATGTTATTTTCTGTTATTAAGTTGTAGTTTAATTTCGAATCTTCATTGTTGGTCTAACATGTTTGTTTTTCTAATGAGATAAATCCCTAATGGATTTTCACCATTAGACATACATAATAGTGTAAGATCTCGAAAGATAAATATTGTATATGCAACATCTAGCTGTTCATCAATTGATGACACCTTAGACTAGTATTTTTACAATATGAAACAAGAAGATTACATAAATAAGATTACTTTGTCTTTCGCTAATCGAAGCATCGTTGGATTCTTATTTATAAACGAAATTATCCTAATTCCTCTTAGCTTATTCATTTCGAATTAGCTCCATAATATATCATTGGATGAATGGTCTATAAATCATTTCATGTCATTATATTTTCTCTTAAGAAATTAAATGACGCTTATGATTATAATCCCGAAATTCTATTCCCAATTGATATAAATCCTCAATCTTAGAAATCTCCTACTTGTATGGGCAAATCTGACTTAGAGTTTAAATAGTAGTGGTGGTCCAAGAAAGAATTACTCATTATATTTGGTTGAATTTAAGTCTTTGACTTTAATTTTAGAATCCAAACAGAAATTTTCTTATATTTCTAATTCCAGAATACAATACAGTTACACTTTCTCAAGTGTTTAATATCCATATTTATTAATGGATTCAAACTGTATGGAATATGAGTTAGGTATTCTGTGACCAGGATCCACTTGCAGTATTCTAAGAACTCTTTGATGTAACTAAACCTATGTCATCATAGACACTACCACATTTTTTTTTAATCTATGGCATTTGTATCTTGTTCATAGTGGATTTGACAAGATCAATCTCTGCAAAGAGTTAATATGCCTATATCCACTGAAAGTAGTTCATCTCATTCGCAGATGGATGTACATTCAGGGGTGGATATGAGTTTTTCGTTGTATTCTTAAAACGATAACTCTAGATTATACCTTATAGCAAGAAATTTGAAATGTTTGAAAAATTTCATTAATTTCTAGCAATGGTTAAAACCATTAAGGTAAGTGGTTAAAGATCTTGCGAACTGATAGGGGTGGAGAAATAGTTAGTTGATATGCAGTTCAAAGATCATTAATTTGATTTTTGAATTATATCCAAACTTACCTCCCCAGAAATTTCGAGTTGCATGTTGATGATTAGTTACTAGTCGTTGCCTAAATCCTTCTATGGTAATACAATTTCAGAATGATGTAATGGTTGTATACTTAATGTAAATCATTACTAGATTCATGGATGACCTAATCAAAATCTTAAGAAAAGCTAGAACTGTTAACCATGGTTTGTTAGCTATTCTAAGTGATTAGGGGTGGACCATCCCATTGTCAATAGATAAGAAAGTGTTTGTTCAAACAAATACTACTTTTCTAAGAAAATGACTAAGTCTGAAAAACAGTAGCAAATAAAGGAGATATTTAATTCTTGATTCCAAAAGTGTTCTATCATCTTATATAATATATGATGATCCCACTGCCTCTGTTGTCTTGTCACAACCAAAGAGGTTAATACCATTTAGTTTTCTTCGACATAATTCACGGTACCTTGTTGCAGTGGGAGAGTTTCTAGGAATTCACCTTCTTATGACTTGGGAGACACTAGTGATTAAAATCCATTGTGAGTTTAAACAAGTAATGGATTGTCAAGATAAGAAACTAAGAAGAAAAGCCAATAGAACTATGGTTTAATCCATTCACATGGAATAACCTAAATTTTTCTATTACAAGGACATAAAAGGAAATTTCGTTTATAAGTCTATTCAATGGACTTAACAAAACTTCCTGTTCCTAGTATTATAGGTTTGAGTTTATCTAAACCTATGGCTTGTGGTATACCTGGTAATTACTTACTCTAATGCAAGCAACTTACTTTAGTAAGATGCTGAAGCATTTTCTTTCTAATGGCAATCTATAGAAGCTTCACAACTTCTTAGGCATAGATTTTATTTATCTAAGGAAAAGTCTCAACTATTCCAGAAAAGATAAAGCCATGAAAGAATTTCTTATATCAACAGTGAGAGGTCTTAGATATGCTTTTGTATGCCTTAGACCAGACATCTGCTGTTGAGTGGGAGTAATGAGTAGGTATCAGATTAATCCAGGAGAAGAACACTGGAAGACAATCAAGTAAATCTTAAGATAAAGAAGAGGAACTATATGTTAGTCTATAAGGGTGTGTTTAAAACTCTTAGACTACACCATATCAGATTTCGAAATTCGCCTCTGTGCTTGTAAATCTTTCTGATAAGATGGTGGTTACTCTTGGGGTGGAATAGTGATTTCGGAGAAGTGTAAAAACCTATCTGAAGTCTCTAGGTCTACCAGAGAGAGACTGAATGTTAAAGCTGCAGGAAAGGTACTTATTCAGTCTAAGGAAAGTTCTATACATCTTTGGCACCATTCCAAATTGCCTTAAACTACTAGTGTTAATTTCCTGATTAACCAAAAGTAGTTGCCAAAGGTATAGAATCCAGTATCCCAAGAGAGTAGACATATAGAGAGGAATTTCACATTATCAATGATTTTGTGATTAAGGAAGAGTAATGGTGGAGAAAAGGTTGTGTTTAATTCAACCTTTCAGATCCTATTACGAGGAGTTTACTACTACTACACTTGATTTGTATATCAAGGTGTTGAGATTATTTGAAACGCACTTTTTGTTTTATATTAGTGCAAGTGGGAGTTTGTTGGGTTTTATGCCCTAAATAAAACTCATTTCAATATAATCAAATTTACTTATTAATATAGATCAGAAACAACATTTAATGTTGCATGGTTCACATGATTTATTTCTTGATTATATGTACATAATGTATAAATTCATCTTAAACCCTTTTCACATACTTGATCCTGTTTATTGTGCCGTCAACACATTGGAAAGTAAACATGACTATGTGAATAAAGTTTCCTAGATTTATCAGACACAGGGTTTTACTGATATGATAATCTACAACAAGAGTTTACTTGTATTTGGAGAAATACTATGTTCTTTCCAGAACATTGGTTAAAGTAAAGCTCAGGTTGGATGCATGGAGTATGCATCGGAATGGACCGATATTGAACTTTGACTTAGATTTATTAAACTTACCGTAATATCTATTCAAGTCAATATCGCCTAGTTGATCCTAGATCAAATGATCTTAATCCTGATATGATTAGGCTCAATCTTGAAAGGCTATTCGTGTTCTTTGATTTGTTAGTTAAGCCTACTTTTAGGTCAGGGTGATACGTACATTTTGGGAACACGGTAGTGCAATTGAGTGGGAGCGCTATCATAAACATGGAATCTATAGCTTCTATACGGCGAATAGTAAGCAAAGGATGATCTCCTTCGAGCTTGACCAAACGAACATAAATGGTGGAGTACTCATTTCACATGTTGAAATATCATTTATACGGGGTCAAGTGTTTTAAGGAATAAATACATTGTAGGGTGTAACGGTAATTTAATCCCTTTACAGTGTAGATCATTCATATAGAGGATCATTGATCAAATTAGGATTATAACAATGGATAACTAATTATGTGTCTATATGGTGGAACATATAGAGCATTCTATATACTGAGAGTGCAATTCTAAGTTCTATGCGTGGATTCAACGAAGAATTAATAAGTTAGTGAATTTTAGTACTAAATTCTTGATCTACTTATTGGAAGCTCGGTTATATAGACCCATGGTCCCCCCACTAGTTGAGATAATATTGCTTGTAAGACTCATGTAATTGGTTTTGATTAATCAATTATAATTCTCAAATTAGACTATGTCTATTTGTGAATTTTTCACTAAGTAAGGGCGAAATTGTAAAGAAAGAGTTTATAGGGGCATATTTGTTAATTATGATACTTTGTATGGTTCAATTAATAAATATGATAAATGAAAATATTATTTAATAATTATTTATAGTTATTAAATAGTTAGAATTGGCATTTAAATGGTTGAATTAGGAAATTGGTATTTTTGAGAAAATCAGATACAAAAGGTGTTAAAATTGCAAAATTGCAAAAAGCAAGGCCCAATCCACTAAGTGTAGGGCCAGCCACTTTTGTAGGAAATTTAAACAGATTTTTTCATTATTTTAATGCCAAATAATTCAAACCTAACCCTAGTGGAATGCTATAAATAGATAGTGAAGGCTTCAGGAAATTTACACTTAAATTTCTACACTTCTTCTGATTCAGAAAAACTGAGCCTTCTCTCTCCCTATCTTTAGCTGACCACTCTCTCTCTTCTTCCTTAGAATTTCGAAATCCTTAGTGATTAGAGTAGTGCCCACACACATCAAGCAATACCTCAATCATAGTGAGGAAGATCGTGAAGAAAGACATTCAGCAAAAGGAGTTTCAGCATCAAAGATTCAGAGAAAGAGATCCAGGTTCAGATATTGATAATGCTCTGCTACAGAAAGGAATCAAGGGCTAGATATCTGAACGGAAGGAGTCATTATATTCCGCTGCACCCAATGTAAGGTTTCTTAAACTTTATATGTGTTTAATTTATCGTTTTAGAAAGTTCATATTTAGGATGTTAATAAACATACTTGTGAGTAGATCTAAGATCCTGGTAAAATAATTTTCAACACACCTACCAATCGAACGGTGAGGGAAGCGCACGATTCAAATACCCAAAGATCAACGGACCAGATTGATTTACAATAAAGGCGGTGGAAACGCTTGAGTATCCGTCTGACACCATTAATGCGCCGTATCAATCAATGGGCGTGAAACGAATCGACCTCTGCAAAAAGTGAATCGCTGCATTAAATGCCATCATTAAATACACCCTCACGCGCTCAAAGCTCGTGCCAGGAAACCGAGGAGTCAACCGGAGGCACTTGAGCAAGCCTTGTTTCATTTTCCAAATAAACAAGACTTGGGGGGTAAATGTTGCCCCTAATTTTGCCCAATATATGTGGACCAATCAGACAGGGACACGTAGATCAAGCAATTCACAATATTTGCTAAGTCTTTAGGCCATAAGATAACATCCCGGAGGTAGGTCCCGGAGAAGGCACATGGAACTCAAGATGCTCCCGGAAGCTCACACAACTCTAAGGCATCTCCGCGAGGTGTCAGGTTTCTCCTGAGCAATCAAGTCGCATTAAATGCCGCATGGGAGGAAGCGTGTTGGGACTGCTACACGCAATAAAGTCTGACGGCACAACCCCCAACCAGCAGCGCCACAGTAATGATCATTTAAGTCTAGCGACGGCTACACTGTGAAGAGTCACGTCAATCACAAGGCAATAAGGACATTCCACATAAAAACCCTACAGCACCTAGGGATTTGACCATGCATTACCCATGGTATATTCATTGGGAATACCCAACTTTATGGATACTTACAGATACACTTGTAAGGACAATTCTAGGGATTACCCCACCAAAAACACTATAAATACCCCCTCAAAGCTCATTAAATGGGATCAAGAATCTTGGGCTGCATATGAGCAAGTAGAGTAAATACTCACCAAGAACATTCTCTGTATTTATAAGGGTGAAATTCTCCCAAGTATAATCTCTGTATTAAATACATCCATAAATAACAAAGACTCGTGGACTAAGGCTCATTAACGCCCCAACCACGTAAAAATCATTCTCTCACTTTCTTACAGCTCAATAATTTTATAATATTTTATTAGTTGCCGAAAATCTCGGTCAACAGTAATATATAATTTTTTTAGCATAATACAAATATTTTAATGTATGTATATAATTTTATTGGCATGCTACATATATATAATTATTATTTTTATATATTTTAATTGTATGATATATTATTTATTTTAAATTATATTTAATTAGTTTATACTTTATTATATAAAATGGTGGTATATAATTTGATTGTTATGGTATATATATTTTAATTGTGATATATATTTTGATTAGTATAGTATATATATTAGTAATATATTATTATTATTATTAGTAGTAGTAGTAGTAGTATATATGTTGTGGTGAATGGTATATGTATTTTTTGTTATACGGTATGTTATACCCGAAATTCGGCTGCCACCTCAATGAATGACACGTGTCAAGATAAAGGGAATGTGAATCGATATCATTGCTTTTATGGAGTAACTCATTAATTACGTAAGTTTCAGTGTATATTTGTAACCCGCCGACTGTAAGGTCTTAGGTGAGGAATCAATGTACAAACTGACACTTAGTATATTAGCGAGAAACCTTATATCGCTAAATGCGAGTAGCGAGGCACCAAAGAAAGCAACCTGTATCAATCGTGGAGGTACTTAGTGCATAATGAACAAACTAAGTGTAAAAGTCAGATCGGCTCAAGAACAAGTAAGTGAGGTGACCATCTCGCTATGGGAAGACTAACCATAGCTTCATCCAGCTAACGATAACGAGGCTTACAACCCTGGGGAGTCAGAATGGTTCTTTGTAAATAAGAACCGCGATTGACACCAGACATACATTGTCGACCTTGGAAAGAAGAATGGCCCCAGCTCGCTATTGGGATCACTGTAACAAAGTTTCTGTCCAGACATCTCCAGATACAACAGCTAAAGATGTGTTCAATACACGATTATTTTGACCCTATAAAAGCAGAAAAATCACAGCTATACAATTTTCAAATCATAAACCGCATTTACACTACGTGATATGTAATCAAATCCTACGATTTTAGGGATAATTGTTGTAAACATATTTCGGTCAACTTTGTAATTAATTGTCCATTATGTAATTATAAATAGTGACAAACAAGAGAAAAAAAGGAACAAAAAAAACTCATACAAGAGAGTTCCTAAAAAAAATAATCAAAAATCTGAATAAGATTGACTCGTGGACTATGTAGAATTTTAACTACAAAACCACATAAAAAAAACTATGTGTTCATATCTTTATTTTTATTGCTTTTATTTTTTCTGTGTGAAATCAATATTGTGAGGCTCGAATCTAGTTAACGAAAATCTGCGTTAACAGTTTGGTGATTTCATTGAGAGCCTCTGTGAAAAAGCTCAGAAAAAAACCTCCTTTCTTTTGAAGAGAAACAACCTCCTTCATGGCTGAAAATCCAGAAAATGTTAACACCCCACATGAGGAAACTAATTATCGTTCTGGGAAAGAGCCCATGGGCTCCAGAAGATCTACCAACCCGCAGTCTAGAAGGACCACCCGTTCCAGGAAGGCTCAACCTGAGGGTGGCCCTAGTGCGCGGACCACAAGTTCTCGGAGAACTCGACCCAACGTTGGTCCTAGTACGCGGACAACACGCTCGAGGAGAACTCAGCGTGGGAATGGTTAGAACCCTAGGACGAGAGATGAAGAGCACAATCGTGGAGGTGCCCAATCTGTGGGAGAAGGAACTTATGAAACAGAAAATCGCCGCCTGAGGTGCCGTCTAGAAGAGGCGCAGCGGCGAAACGCAGAGTTAGAGCGTGATGCAGCCTCGGCCAGGGTGGCACAGGGGACGAATGCTCCAAATCAACCTGAACCTGGAGTGAGAACACCACAAGGTAGATCTCGTGGCTCACGAACCAGGACACAGGACAAGGCCCGGGAAGAACAACCCAGGGAAATGAGACACCCCCTGAAAATCAGAACGAACAGCCAAATGGGAGGCAACTGAAAACTGATGAACGAGAAATCCCTCATGAGAATGAGGAGGATCTTGGGACTCAATCGGGGGAACGGAGGTCACCTGCTAGAAATCACCAACATTCTTCCCAAACCCATAGAGTGAGGACTCGTACAGACCCTGATGGGGGAAATACAATAATCCGCTCTCGGGAGGAAAGAGCAGAGCGTGAATAAGCAAGTGTGACTTCGAGGCGGAACCCATAGTCAATTAACTCGAAGAGGAGAAAGTACTCAACGAGCTAATGATTTAGAAAGTATGGGAACCAGTAAATCCGCGAGCCACTCAAAGACAAAGTCTATGAGTAGGACGCGATCTGTGAGTAAGACAAGGTATACTAGCAATTACTCTCAACCGGATCTACGAGAGCACTTGAATCGGAAGAAACCTGACCTTCACCAACAGCTTGGTCCAAAGCAAGAGGATCCAATCCAATTTCAGATAAACGAGTGGGAGGAAAAGTTCAGGAGATATCAAGTGGGGAACTATCTGGATACGACTCTGACGAAGAGCATGATCCGTATCATCCACATAATGAGTACCCCTTTTCCTTCGGAATTCAAAAACCCGCATGTCTCGTAATATAACGGAACCACTGATTCGGTCTCGCATTTGAATAACTTTAACACAGCAATGCGAGCGAGTAATGTGACAAATAATTTACGCTGTATTTTGTTCCCCACCTCGCTTGTTGTAGCAGTGAGTAGCTGGTTTAACAAGTTTACTCATCATTCAATAACTTCTTGGGAGCAGCTGTCTAGGGATTTCAAGAAATAATTTCAGGCTGCTAGGGATAGACGACCCGAAGCGAGCTCGTTAACCAATATAAAGTAGCAGCCTGGCGAAACACTTAAGGCGTACTTAAGTCGTTTTAGCAAGGCTGCGGCTAGAGTTAGAAATTTGGATGACAGCACGCAACTTACAGCTCTTCAGGCGGGAATCTCTACCGATCCATTAACCATAAGGGGTGAGTTGTGGGATGACTTGCAAGGACGTTCAGTGAGAAGCATCACTGAGTTCAACGAAAGGTCTCAGGTGTTTGTCGAGAAGGAAGAAGACCGAAAGGAAATGAACTTGTTGAAAAACAAACTCGGGAAGCAAACCCAACAATCTTTCAACAAGCTTGGGAAGCAAACCCAACAACCTAGCAAGCTCGAGAAGAAAAATGTGAGATATCCTCACGTCGATCCATTCGTAATAACCATTTAGCTTGCCAATAAAAGGATTAAGAGGGTGTTAATAGACAATGGGAGCTCGGTAAATATCCTTTATAAGGAGACTCTAAAGCCAATGGGGCTCGAAAAAGTGAAATTAAGGCCTTGTATGGTGAACCTTTGCGGATTCACTGGAGACAGCTGTTGGAATATGTTTTACCAGGATCTAGATTTACTAACAAGTATGTTTCATTAACATCGTAATATGAATTTCTAAAACAATGAAATTAAACACATATAAAGTTTCAGAAAACCTTACATTGGGTGCAGCGGAATAATATGTCTCCTTCCACTCAGATCTCTAACCCTTGTATCCTGTATGTCGCAGAGTATCACTAAGATCTGAGACCGAATGTCCTTCTCTTCAATTTGGATTCTTCACAATCTTCCAAACTATGATTGAGATACCACTTGATGTGTGTGGGCACTCACTCTATCACTCAAGGGTTTGAAAATTTGAAGAAGAAAAGAGGGAGAAGAGGTTTCGGCTATAGAAGGATAGTTGATGGCTCAATTTTTCTGAAGGCAAAATTTTTCTGATTTTCAATCTCTTTTAAGTGTGAGCCATCACTATCTATTTATAGGTAACCACTAGGTTTAGGTTAAGAATTATTGGGCATTAAAATAATGAAAATATAAATTGGAAAGTCACCATTAAGTGGTTGGCCATGGATTAATTGGCCCCACTTTGGTATTTTACAATTTTGACAATTTTCATTTCTATTTTCTCAAAAACGCCAATTTTCAAATTCTAACTATTTAAATGCCAAAACTAATTATTTAATAACTAAACTAAATTATCAAATAATATTGCCATTTAATATATTTATTAATTAGACATAATAAAGTCTTCCAATTAATAAATAAAACCTAGAATCTCTTTTCTTCACAATTTAGCCCTTGCTTAGTGAAAATTCATAAACCAGACATAATCTAATTTTAGAATTATAATTGATTAATTAAAATCAATTATTTTAGTCTTACAAACAGTATGGTCTCAACTAGAATGGGGACCATGGGCCTATATTACTGAGCTTCCAATAAGCTGGACTATAATTTACCAGGTAAATTCCCTAACTTATTAATTCCTTGTTTCATCCACTCTTAGAACTTAGAATTGCACTCTGAGTCATATAGAACGCTATATATATTCACCATATAGATACGCTATCACATTTAACCATCGTTATAATCTCCATAATCAAAGATCCTTTATATAGATGATTTACACCTAGTAGGGATAAATTTACCGTTTCACCCCTCAATGTATTTTGATCCTTAAAACACTTAGCTACCTGTAAATGATATTTCAGTGAACTAAAATATAATCACTGAAACAAGAGCTCTTCCATTTACATCTATTTAGCTAAGCTCGAAGGAAATCATCATTTTACTTTTAAATACTTATAGAAGCTATAGATTTCATATCTATGTTTAGCGCTCCCACTCAATCATACTACCATGTTCCCAAAATGTACGTATCACCCTGACCAGAAAGTAGGTTTAACTAACAAATCAAAGAACATGAATAGCACTCCTGAGATTAAACCTAAGCATATCAGGATTAAGATCTTTTGATCTAAGATCAACTAGTGATATTGACTTGGAAAGATACAACGGTAAATATTATAATATCTTAACCAATATCAATATCGGGCCAGTCCAATGTATACTTCATACATTCGAAGCTAGTATACTTTGCCAATGTTCGGGAAAGAACATAACACTTATGCAAAGTGTAAGTACACTTCATCGTTGATTATCACATCAGTGTAAATCTAACGCACTGATGAAACAGGGACTTTGTCTTTCGTAGCATATAATCACAATCACATTCCATTGTGTTAACATCACTGTAATTGTAAATGATTATGTGTTCTGGACTTAACAGATTTTGTATATATATTAAGCCACAAACATGAAAACAACATGCAAACATAAATGACTTCTAATCTTTTATTGATAACAAATCAGATTAGATTGTAATGGGTTTTATTTAGGGCATAAAATCCCAACAAACTCCCACTTGTACTAACATAAAACAAGTTGTGCATTTCAATCAATCTATTGTCTTGATATTCAGATCAAGTGTAGTATATTTGACTCAACCCAAATCTCTGGAACCATGAGCATAAAACATTATGCAACATCCTTTACTATATGCATTACTCATTAAGGGATACTGAAATCCTCACTGCTCATTAAATTCATCTGAATAAACAGAAGACATATCTCTCATTCTTTTAAAGAATGAAATAGAGATAATACAGTGTAGAATTTTCTTCAGTTGAATAATTTTCTGGTAATATCGAATTTACAAAGTTATATATCTTCACTGATGGAGCTTGAATTATTATAGATGGGTTTTTACACTCTTCTAGAATAACTCCTCCACCCCCAGAGTAACTGTAACGCCCTAATGCTAAGGCACGCTACATTACTTTTTCAATTACAGTGCAATCTTTGCTAATAAAAGAATTTTCTTAAAAAACGTGTCAAATTAAAACTTGTAATTTGCTAATCGACAGACCACTATACCACATACACTACGTACCTCAATGTACAAGTGTTGGTAGGGTTTGTTCATACCCTGAGTACCCGTGAGTGATATACCACGCACTCCCAGTACCTCTCCGTACTTATGCTGGTATCACGGTACTCTCAGATAACATTCACTATACCAATGTACTCTATACTAAAACCGTATAAGTGTTGGTAGTGCAAATAACATTTTAAGCATGCATATACACATAACATATACATACACTCAGATATTCATATCACACATTATATACAGTTCTTACCTTCTTTCCGAACTCAAGTGTGCTGGCCGACCTGAACGGAAAGTCTCGTGCTAGATGGATGCCCTAATCACATTAATTATAACACAGATGAGTGACTCGCTAAATCACTTTCCGGGGACTTAAACTTGAAACTAAAAGTTTCCCTATCGATAAATAACATGGCAATACCCTAAATATCTCAAAAATGGGAAAAACTACAGTTCCAAAAACTCTCCCAACCGGCAGACCGGTTCCCAACCGGAAGTCCAGTTCTGGATCACCAGCCAGTCGACTGGTTGCTACAGGTCCCCCAGAACCGGAATTTCGGTTCTGTGCTGGGAACCCAAAAAATTCCCCCTATGACCTCAAAATCCAACCAAACTCTACCAAACTGTCCAGTATACCTGTACAATGTATTTACAACCTAATTCAACCAGAAAATCACAGAACAAACCATTAAAACTCAACTTGCCATTAATGATCAAAGCTTTGAGTTCAAAACTCAAACTTGCATAAAATCAACATCACATACTAAAACCAGCTGCTAGGACTCTTAATCAACTCAAATGAACCTTAAAAATCAAACTCTAAACATTCCAAACCCTAACAGCCACTAAATCACAACTTCATAACCTCAAACTCAAGAAAAAGCTTAAAAACATAAACTAATGGTCTAAGGTTTACCTTAACTTCAAGAATGATCAAATCCTTAGCTTCAATCCAACAAAACTCCAAGATTTGAGGGTGATTCCCTCTGATTTTGCCCCAACCGAAAGAGAAAGAGAGAGAGAGTTTCAAGAGGTGTATTTTTTTCTATTTTTTTTTCTTTTAATTTTGATTTTCCTCAAAGGGAAAAGGATTTCTAATTAATCCTTGCTGCCCTTTAACTTGCTAAGTGTCACAACCACAACCAGCCACCTAACTCTCCCCTTAATAAATGACTAAAATACCCTTAAGCCTATAACTTAAGCATTTAAAAACTAGGGATAAAATGGTCAATTTCCATAACCCCGTCTAATCCCGGTATTTTATTTTCTCCAATACATTTCCCATCAAGAAATAAGGTTCTAAACTTACCCATGTGATCAATCTAGCCATCCATCGCATTTTCTGCTGTCGCCGAGCAAAATTACAAAAATTACATATTTCACATATAAGATAAATAATACCCCTAGAGTTTAATAAAATCTCTGGAATTGAGAAATTATAACTCTAATATTTATTTCTAAATATTGGGATCCATAGATAATTAATTCATAAATAATTATAAAGTAACAGAAATTAGTGTTAATTGCCTTTACTAATCCAAATTACTAAAGTGGTCATTACAATTATCCCCCCGTTAAAAGGATTTCGTCCTCGAAATCTAACCTGAATAGCTCTAGATGTTGAGTCCTCATATCAGACTCCAATTCCTAGGTGGCTTCTTCCACCTTACTGTTCCTCCAGAGCACCTTAACTAGAGCAATAGTCTTGTTCCGAAGAACCTTTTCTTTTCTATCAAGAATCTGCATAGGTTGCTCTTCATAGGATAAGTCTGATTGCAGTTCAAGGGCTTCATAACTCAAGATATGAGTCGGGTCTGACACGTATTTCCTCAACATAGAAATATGAAATACGCCATGAACAGCCGACAATACTGGTGGTAAGGCTAGCCGATACGCTACCTGCCCGACCTTCTCAAGTATCTGAAATGGCCCAATGAACCTAGGGCTCAATTTACCCTTCTTGCCGAAGCGCCTAATACCCTTCATGGGTGAAACCCGCAGGAAAACATGTTGCCCTGCCTGAAATGTGACATCTCTGCGCTTCGGATCAGCATAACTTTTCTGCCTGCTTTGAGAAGCAAGCATCCGAGCCTTGATCTTATCAATAGCCTCATTGGTTTTCTGCACTAACTCTGGACCCAAGTACTTCCTTTCTCCAGTTTCGTCCCAATGAATAGGAGAACGACATTTTCTACCATATAACATCTCGTAGGGAGCCATCCCTATTGTACTTTAGTAGCTATTATTGTAGGAGAATTCAATCAAAGGCAAGTACTTACTCCATGAACCCTCAAAGTCAATGACACAGGCTCGCAGTAGGTCTTCCAGTATTTCAATCGTTCTTTCTGATTAACCATCATTCTGAGGGTGAAAGGCTGTACTAAACTTTAACTTGGTACCCATAGCCTTCTGAAGACTCACCCAAAACTTCGATGTAAACTTTGGATCCCTATCTGAAACAATATATTTAGGGGCTCCATGGAGACGAACTATCTCCTTTACATATAGTTCTGCATACTGATCCACTGAATATGTAACTTTCACTGGCAGAAAGTGAGCTGATTTTGTGAATCTGTCCACTATGACCCATACCGAATCATACATTCCCGTAGTTCTAGGCAGTCCAGTTACAAAATCCATTGCAATGTCCTCCCACTTCCACTCAGGAAGGACCAAAGGTTGCAAAAACCCTGTCGGCCTTTGATGTTCAGCCTTGATTTGCTGGCAGGTTAAGCATTTGGACACGTAGTCCACCACATCTCTTTTTATCACATACCACCAGAAGTAGGGTTTCAAATCCTGATACATTTTGGTGGTTCCCAGATGCAGTGAATAAGGTGTGGTATGAGCTTCATCAAGTATCGCCTTTTTAAGCTCATCAACATTAGGAACACAAACTTGAGCTTTATATAACAACATTCCACTGTTCGAGACTGAAAAGCTTTTAGGCCGACCAACCTTTACCTCGTCTCGAACCTTAACTAGCTCGGGATCTTCTAATTGTGCCTTTCTGGTTCTCTCTAAAAGATCAGATTGAAGTGTTAAGTTATGCAACTTTCCAACTACGAACTCAATCCCTGCTCTAACCATTTCAGAGGCTAATTGAGGGGCTATCAGAACCGTAGTACAAACCTGCCCGGGACCCTTTCTACTCAAAGCATCGGCTACAACATTGGCCTTCCCAGGATGATACAGAATCTCACAATCATAATCTTTAACCAATTCCAGCCACCTCCTCTGTCTCATGTTCAAATCCTTTTGGGTGAAAAAGTATTTGAGACTCTTATAGTCAGTATCAATCTCACATTTTTCACCGTAAGGATAATGTCGCCATATCTTCAGAGCAAAAACCACAGCAGTAAGTTCTAGGTCATGAGTTGGATAGCACTGCTCATAATCTTTCAGTTGACGAGAGGCATAGGCTATGACTCTATCAGCTTGCATCAGAACACATCCCAGACCCTGTCTGGATGCATCACAATAAACAACAAATTTCTAACCACCGGAGCTATTATTAAACGTTGTTTTAACTCCTGAAAGCTTGTTTCACACTTGTCTAACCACACAAATCTCTAATTTTTCTTGGTCAATTCGGTTAGGGGCATAGAGATTTTAGAAAATCCCTCGACGAAACGTCGATAATACCCTGCTAAACCGAGAAAACTTCGAACCTCCGTCACAGATTTTGGCTTCGGCCAATTCTTCACTGACTCAACCTTGTTTGGATCAACCATAATCCCATTCTTCCCAACGATATGTCCCAGAAAGGATACCTTAGACAACCAGAATTCACGCTTTTTGAACTTTGCATACAACTTGTGATCCCTAAGTTGCTGCAATACCATTCGAAGATGATGCTCGTGCTCCTCTTCTGACTGAGAGTATACAAGAATGTCATCGATAAACACTATGACGCAGTTATCGAGGAAATCCTTGAATACCCTATTCATGAGATCCATAAAGGCCGCAGGAGCATTAGTCAATCCGAATGACATTACTAGAAACTCATAGTGCCCATATTTGGTTCGAAAAGCAGTCTTTGGTATGTCCTCTTCCTTAATTCTGAGTTAATGATAACCAGATCGTAGATCAATCTTCAAAAACACTATCTTTCCTTGAAGCTGATCGAATAAATCGTCGATTCTGGGTAATGGATACTTGTTCATAATAGTCAACTTGTTTAGCTCTCGATAATCAATACACATTCTGAGAGAACCATCTTTCTTTTTTACAAACAGTACCGGAGCTCCCCAAGGCGATACACTGGGTCGGATAAACCCAATGTCAAGCATCCCCTGAAGCTGCAACTTAAGCTCTTTGAGTTCTGCTTGAGCCATTCTATATGGAGCTTTAGAAACAGGTTCGACTCCAGGTGCCACATCAATTACAAAATCAATTTCTCGTTGCGGCGAAAATCCCAGCAACTCCTCAAGAAACACATCGAGAAAGTCTCTTACCACCCTGACTGCCTCAGGCCCAAATGTTTCGAGTCTGCTGGAGTCAATCACCACTGCTATAAATCCTACACAGCCATTGTATAGTAGATCTGTAGCCCTCAGTACAGAAATAACTGGGATGCGAGACCCCTAAACTGACCCAACATAGACAAACGAACCTTCACCTTCTGGCTGAAAAGTCACCATTTTCCGCTTACAATCTATACTAGCCGAATACTTGGACAGAAAATCCATCCACAGTATAATGTTAAACTCAGTTAATTCTAGTTCTATAAGGTCAACACTCAACTCCCTTCCCTCAATCTTAACTGGCATAGACCTAATGTGCCTATTAGAGATAACCGATTCCCCGCTAGTCATTAGGGTTCCAAACCCTCTTTCTAAAATATCACAAGGCCTACCCAAAAGATCAATTATTCTTGTAACTACATATGAGCGTGTAGCCCCTGAATCAAATAATACTATAAACAAGGAGTTGTTGACGGGAAGCTGACCTGTCACAACAGAAGGACTGGCTGCAGCATAAGCTTGGGTAATAGCGAACACTCGAGCAGAAACCGATTTTACCTCAACTTTCGGCTCCTCTTTCTTTGCCTGGGGGCAATCTTTCTTGAAATGCCCCACCATCCGCACAGGAAGCATGTCTTCCGGTTACACTCTCCCGGATGATGTTTCTTGCAACGAGGACACTCAGGATAAGAGAAACCCTGGCGTCCACCTTTGCCTTGGTTCCCACGGAACAGCTTGCTTTGCCTTGAACCACCAGATGCTGAAGTAACTTTCCTTTTCTGATCAGTGGTGGAGTCACCACCATCCCTACCATAGACAGGAGTAGGAAAAGTGGGGGTTCCACCAACACTCGGAGTCACTCGGGGCTCCTGAAAGAATTTCACCGCACCCTCGGCTCTCAAAGCCTTTTCAACCATTTCAGCATATGAGGTTGCTTCAGTGGTAGTAATCACCAAATCATGCCTATTCTTTGCACTCAAACCGGCCAAATACTTTTCTTTCTTGCTAAAGTCAGTTGGCACGATTCCCACAGCGAGCTTGGCCAGACGGTCAAACTTAGTAGTATACTCCGTAACCGACATCCCCTCGGTTTGTACCAATTCAGTGAAGTCCTTCCGCTTAGCACTGCGGACAGCTTCATTATAGTATTTAGAGTTAAACAACTCCTTAAACTCCTCCCAGGTCATCAATGTGACGTCCCGTGTGAGGGTTATCAACTCCCACCACACGAGAGCGTCCTCCTGAAATTGGAAAGTGGCGCAGGTCACTCGATCATTACCAACCACTCCCATAAAGTTAAGGATACGCTCAATCAATGTGAGCCACTGCTTAGCCTTCATTACATCAGGACCTCCTAGAAACACTGGAGGTGCTTGCTTTCGAAATCTTTCATACAATGGCTCCATACGGTTGCCAACAACAGGTTGCTCTGCTGGCACCGCTGGAACTGCAACGGCCTGAGCAACTTGTTGAGGAGGCACATCAGGAGGACCCTACTGCCTCAACCTCTGAATCTCTTCATCCTATTGGCGGATCCGATTTTGTATTTCCACAAATCTTTGCTCCCAATCCAGAGGAGCTTGTGGTGGATTTACAGGGCGACCACCCTTAGCTCTGCCACGGCCACGGCCGAGACCACGAGGGTTTTGGGGATTCCCCTGACCGCATCTGGTCTCAACCATGCCACCCTGACTTCTAGTATTTTGCGGGGCATCCATTATATAGGACTTAGCCTACGAATCCATAAGCCAAGTAGGTTAGACAGCGATCAAAACTTAACATCGCTCTTAAGGATTTAAAGGCAACACACTTTAAAATAATTAATTAAAATCTATTATGCTTCCTGACATGCTTTCACAATTATTTAAAATACTAAACAAGTACGGGCTTACTGAACCGTGAACCAAGCTTTCTCTGATGAAGATTGTACATGTCTTAGCAAGCTTCGGTAGAGAAACCTGGCGGCCCTGATACAAAAATTGTAACGCCCTAATGCTAAGGCACGCTACAGTGCTTTTTCAATTACAGTGCAATCTTTGCTAATCAAAGAATTTTCTTAAAATTCGTGTCAAATTAAAACTTTTACATTAATTAGTAAACTTTATAATATATTAAAATATTTACAAGTGCCGGGATCCCTTTTTTAAACTTTTACCACTTAATATCCCAAAATACATAATAAACAGGTCGCTCAGCGACTACAAATTACGACTCCCAGATGTCTCGAGACAGAACACTCCAGGTCACGCCGCCTCGAGATGTACAATCCCATCCTAGCTCAGGTTCACTCCTGTTCAGTTTTTGCCTTTCCTTTACCTACACATGGAAGTAGAATTATGAGTCGACAGACTCAACAAGGAAAGCATATAACATATCATATAATTTCCGACTTTTACTTAGGCGCCCATACACCTATTTACAAGGCTTAATAGATGAGTACGAACGTTCCATACCAGGGTATAGCCACTATACCACATACACTACGTACCTCAATGTACGAGTGTTGGTGGGGTTTGTTCATACCCTAAGTACCCATGAGTGATATACCACGCACTCCCAGTACCTCTCCGTACTTATGCTGGTATCACGGTACTCTCAGATAACATTCACTATGCCGATGCACTCTATACTAAAACCGTATAAGTGTTGGTAGTGCAAATAACATTTTAAGCATGCATATACACATAACATATACATACACTCAGATATTCATATCACACATTATATACAGTTCTTTGTTGGGTTTTAAGCCCTAAATAAAACTCTATTTCAATGTAATCCAGATTATTCAATATCAATAAAGTAACAGAAGTATTTTTCATTCATTTGTGTATGTTTTGGTTCACTTAATCAATTTTTTGTATATTTGATTTATAAATTCATCCAAACCCCTTTCACATACTTGATCATGTTTATTGTGTTGTCAACACAGTGAAAAGTAAACATGACTATGTGAAAAAAGTATTCCTAGATTTATCAGAACACTGGGTTTTACTGATATGACAATCTACAACAGAGTTTACTTGCATTTGGAGAAATGTTATGTTCTTTCCAGAACATAGGTTAAAGTAAAGCTCAGGTTGGATGCATGGAGTATGCATTGGAATGGACTGATATTGAACTTTGAAATAGATTTGAAACTTACCGTAAATGTCTATTCAATTCAATATCATAAGTTGATCCTAGATCACATGATCGAAATCCTGATATGGTTAGGCTAAATCTCAAGAGTGTTATTCTTGTTCTTTGATTTGTTAGTTAAGCCTAATTTTTGGTCAGGGCAATACATACATTTTGGGAACACGGTAGTACGATTGAGTGAGAGCGCTAACATAAATATGGAATCTATAGCTTCTATCTGGCGAATAGTAAGCAAAGGGTGATTTCCTTCGAGCTTAACCAAACGAGATAAATGATTGAGTACTCATTTCACTTAGTTGAAATATCATTTATACAGGGTTAAGTGTTTTAAGGATAAAATACATTGTAGGGTGTTACTGTAATTCAGTCCCTTTACAGTGTAAATCATCCATATAGAGGATCATTGATCACATTAGGATTATAACAATGGATAACTAATGATGTGTCTATATGGTGGAACATATAGAGCATTCTATATACTGAGAGTGCAATTCTGAGTTCTATGTGTGGATTCAACGAAGAATTAATAAGTCAGTGAATTTAAGTGGTAAATTCTAGATCTGCTTATTGGAAGCTCGGATATATAGACCCATGGTCCCCCCACTAGTTGAGATAATATTACTTGTAAGACTCATTTAATTGATTTTAATTAATCAATTATAATTCTCAAGATAGACTGTGTCTATTTGAGAATTTATCAGTTATTAAGGGCAAAACAGTAAATAGAGATTTTGAAGGGCATATTTATTAATTAGGAAACTTTAATTAGTTTTATTATTAATAAAATAAATGACAATATATTATTTTATAATTAATTTTAATTATTAAATAATTAGATTTGACATTTATGTGGTTGAACAAAGGAATTGGCAGTTTTTGACAAAACAGGAAACTATCAGTGTAGGAAAAGGAAAGTTGGAAAAGTGGCAAGCCTTGTTTCCACAATGCCTAGGCCGGCCACTTAAGCTTCCTTTTCTCTTTGATTTTTTCAATTTTAAATGTCAATTAATTCAATCATAGCCCTGGGTGGTCTTCTACAAATAGAAGGCAAAGGCTTCAGTTTTCAACACAATTGTTTCACAACATTATTCTGACAGAATTTTCTCTCTGAAAATTCTCTCTGAGCCGCCACCCTCTCTCTCTCTATTCCTTCACTGTTTCGAAATCTATAAGTGTTAGAGTAGTGCCCACACACATCAAGTAATACCTCAATCATAGTAAGGAAGGCTGTGTAGAATTCAGAAACAACAAAGAAAGACTATCGGGCTCAGATCTTGATTATACTCTGATACAGAAAGGAATCAAGGGTTAGAGATCTGAGTGGGAGGAGACATATATTCCGCTGCACCCAATGTAAGATTTCTGATACTTTTATGTGTTTAATTTTCCATCGTTTTAGAAGTTCATATTTAGGTTGTTAAATCAACATACTTGTGAGTAGATCTAAGTTCCTGGTAAAATAACTTCCAACATAACGGTAATCTAAATCCCTTTACAGTGTAGATCATTCATATAGAGGATCATTGATCAAATTAGGATTATAACAATGGATAACTAATGATGTGTCTGTATGGTGGAACATATAGAGCATTCTATATA
The DNA here is from genome assembly GCF_029168945.1 of Cannabis sativa. NCBI lineage: Eukaryota > Viridiplantae > Streptophyta > Magnoliopsida > Rosales > Cannabaceae > Cannabis > Cannabis sativa. The sequence continues at coordinate 9,930,085 of NC_083608.1, read as the reverse complement.
CAGAGAGTGCAATTCTAAGTTCTATGCGTGGATTCAACGAAGAATTAATAAGTCAGTGAATTTAGATTATAAATTCTTGATCTGCTTATTGGAAGCTCAGTTATATAGACCCATGGTCCCCCCACTAGTTGAGATAATATTGCTTGTAAGACTCATATAATTGGTTTTGATTAATCAATTATAATTCTCAATTTAGAATATGTCTATTTGTGAATTTTTCACTAAGTAAGGGCGAAATTGTAAAGAAAGAGTTTTAGGGGCATATTTGTTAATTATAATACTTTGTATGGTTCAGATAATAAATATGATAAATGATGATAACTCTAAGATTTAGAGTTATTTTCATATCTTTAAGCTTGAATTTAATGTGAATTGTGGAGAAATTAATGTCTATACTATGTAATTGTGTTTAGTCTGTTGTGTCTTTGTAATAAATGGAAGTGTGTGTTTTAGTAAGTGTTAAATAGACTTATGTTATTGTTTTTATGTGTTTTAAGCAAAAAAATACAAAAATAGGTATTTGGAAATATTTGGGACAAGGAGAAAAAGGAGCAGAAAAATGCTTATTGCTGACTGGCATTGCTATAGCAATCATCGCGTAGCAATTTGTCAGCCCAGTAAGTTTATTTTGGCAGATAGTCCAGCTGGCTTTAATGAAGAAAGAAAGGAGCTGAGGTGGCGGAATTTGGCTATTGTCTCAACAAACATGTGGAAAATGAAGGACAAGTGGGTGATGACTTGGATTTCCAATTAGGGTAAACTTTGGTACCCTAATTGGGGAGCAAAAAGAAAGGAGGATGACATTAGAGATATGGTGGCTGCACTTTGAATGGAGGGTAGGAAATTTACAGCAGAAAAAAAAAAAAAAGAAATCAAGTATAGAGAAAGAGAGTACAAAGAAAGAAGAAGAAGATTGAGAAGAAGGAGAAGAAGGCAACCTACAAAGAGAGGATTTGAGCTTCAAACTCATTTCTATTTCTCTCCTCTTCATTTTGTATCATTTTTTTCTCTCTAGTTTTCTCTTAAACTCCATGAACATTTTATTTTCTGGTTTGTTGTTTTTAATTTCAGCTATGAACTAAACTCTTTGATATTTGGGTGGTTATGAAACCTTGTATGGACTACTGTTTTGATTTTGCAATGATGAAGTAATCTTCTCTTAGTTCAATTAGTTGTGATGAAATGTTGATTGAATGTTAATCTTTGGCCATTTTTAACATTTAGCAAGCTAGATCTTACTTGGAAAAGCAAGACCTAGTTGAACCCCTCTAATTGATGCATGATTTTTACCTTTTCTTTTAGGTATTAATTAGTAGTGAAATAGGAATATGTTGCTACCATGCATAACTAAAGATTTGATGCTTTATTGGGCTATTTGTGATCTAAACTGATGTAGGAATGTATTGTGAGATTATGAATGGTGTATTGCAAGTTTTGGAAAAAGCTTGCTGGTTTTTTTTTTTTTATTGAAATTTGTTAACTCTGCCAGGATTGCTGAGTCATTGCTGGGTCATTGTTGTATCAACTGGGACATACAAGTGGAAATTAATCACCCAAGTCTATTTTCCAAATCTGAAATTACCACCACTTTAATCACTTTTAGTTTCTTATTTTTAGTTTATTTAGTTTAAAAAATTAGTTCTCAAGTTTAGAATCAAGGTTATAAATTTTTCTCGTCAATTAATGTGTTACTTTGTTTTATTTTTATTTGAAATTCTTGGAATTGCTCTTAGTTGATTTTGCATTATTTAGTAAAAAGTCCCTGTGGAGACGAACTTTGATTACTTATCATTGTATTACTTGTTTGTGATTGTGTACACTTGCGCAATTATAAATCAATATAATTTTCACAACAAGTTTTTGGCGTCGTTGCCAGGGACTTTAAGTTCTAAATTTTGTTTTATCAACTAATTGACATTCTAAGAATTTTTGTGCTTTTAATCTTGCTGGTTTGTCTTTGAAATCTCAGGTATCTATAGTGTATGAACCAACAAGAGGACTTTGAACTTGCTCCTATTGATCCCGAGATTGAACGCACATTCCGAAGAAGAAGAAGGGTTCAAAAGGCTAAGGGCCGAGACATCATGGCTGAGAATTTTGATGATGATGGGATTGCTCAACAAATTGTTAATCCCATCATATTGGCAGATGATCGAGCAAGGACTATAAGGGAGTATGCAGCCCCCATGTTTAATGAGCTCAATCTAGGCATTGTGAGGCCTGAAATACAAGCACCGCAGTTTGAGCTCAAGCCAGTGATGTTCCAAATGTTCCAAACCGTGGGGCAATTCAGCGAGATGCCAACTGAGGATCCTGACCTCCATCTCCGTTCATTTTTGGAGGTGAGTGATTCTTTCAAGATCCAAGGAGTAAGTGAAGAAGTGTTAAGGTTGAAGCTATTCCCATTCTCACTACGAGACCGAGCTAGATCATGGCTCAACACTTTGCCTCCTGATTCTGTTGCCGATTGGAATGACCTTGCTGAGAAGTTTCTGAGGAAATACTTTCCTCCTACTAGAAATGCAAAATTCAGAAGTGAGATAATGTCTTTTCAACAACTTGAAGATGAATCCACAAGTGATGCGTGGGAGAGGTTTAAGGAACTTTTGCGAAAGTGTCCACATCATGGCATTCCACATTGTATACAGATGGAGACTTTTTATAATGGCTTGAATGCAGCTTCTCGAATGGTGTTAGATGCATCGGCCAATGGTGCTATTTTGTCGAAGTCTTACAACGAAGCATTTGAGATTTTGCAGACCATTGCAAGTAATAACTACCAATGGTCCAACACAAGAGCTCCAACAAGTAGAAAAGTGGCGGGGGTTCTTGAAGTGGATGCAATAATGGCTTTGACAGCTCAAATGGCTTCCATGACGAATGTTTTGAAGAATTTGAGCATGGGGAACTCTAAAAATATCCAACCAGCTGCTGCCATTCGAAGTGATGATGTCTCATGTGTGTTTTGTGGAGAAGGGCATGCGTTTGAGAAACCACTACTACAAACCAAGCTTTTAGAGGCACTTTTTTTCAGCAAATATTAAAGAACCGACGTCATAGGGTTGGAATTTTTTGGAAGGGATTTTGACACCACCTATGGCGTCGGTTTTTTGGAAATAATCGACGCCATAGGGTGTCCCCCCTATGGCGTCGGTTATTTCTAAAAAAACCGACGCCTAAAGGGTTTATAACCCTAGCCCAGCCCATCATCTTCCTCATTCGACCAGCCAACCCAGAAACCCCCAAACCAGAGAAACCCAAACCCTCTCCGCCAACCACCACGAAAAACCACCCCCATTTCACCATTTTTTCACCATTTTAGCTCATTTTTGTTTCTAAATCTTCTATTTTTCATACCTAAAACTATATACCTGAAAATATCACATTTTTCCTCATTTTTTAGGGTAAACCGAAGGTAGAGGTAGTGGTGGTGGTGGTTATACCTCCGTCCACCGTTTTTAGTGGAGAAGACATTGCATTTCAACGTCTATTAAGGTATAAATTTAATTTCTACTAATTTTAGTAATGTACATTGCTTTATTTTTTATTTTATAAATTTTTTTAGGGTTTTTCTATATTATTAAATATGTATTGTGTGTATATATTGTGAATGAGAAATGTATTGTGTGTGTATATATTGTGAATGAAAAATGTGATATAGGAGAGTATATATGTATGCATTTTGTGTTGTATTGAATATGTATTGTGTGTGTATATATTGTGAATGAGAAATGAGATAAATAGGGGAGTATTTTATATATTGTATATGTATATATTGAGTATTTTAAACTAATTAATAGTTTTGTTAAATATTGTGAATGAGAATGAGATAAGAGAGTATTAAAATAAAAGTTTAGAAATTGTTTTCTAAAAAATTAGTTTAGAAACAAAAGTTTAAAAATTAACTCTATTTTGTATCAATTTTTTTCTATTTTTAATTTTATTCATGTGTTTTTATTTTTTTTAGTAGCTAGTAGATAGTTAATTACAACTACTTAGCAAGTTACTAATTTTCATTCTATTCATGTATTTTTAACTAGTTGGTAATAAATTAACTAGTTAGTAACTAATTACTCATAAATTATATAACTAGTAAGTAGCTAAATAAAAAAATTTGTAATTTTGTAGTATTTCTTTATGTTGTAGGTTGTGAGGTCAATTTGCAAGGATCTGACTTATTTGGTATTGATCGGTTTCTAGTTAGCTCGAGGTATACACTCACTAAATGTTATTATAAATTAATTATGAATGCTTAGTACAGTTTGAATATCTTAAATATTCATCCGTAGTGAAGTAGGTTCTGTAATATATTGTAATGCGCCGGATCGATGGGTGAAATAATATGCATGTTAGATGAGTTTGAATATCTTCAATATTCATCCTTAGTGAAGTAGGTTCTGTGAATACATGTACTGCAGTCGAATGGGTGGTAAATTTTTATATTGCTAAATGTTGTTGTGATTATTTCATATTGTTTTGAATTGTGTTTTGTTGTTATTATAATAGGTTTGAATTTTTCGGAAACGTTCAATTATAGTCGTTATGCTGTCGAAATTTCAGTAAAATTAGGATAATATTTGATTTTAATTTCTCTTAAACTTGATTGTTAGGATTTTATCGGAAGTGACTTTATCGGAAGACAAGTACATAATTTTTGGTATAAGGTATGCTTTATTTAACCTACTTTTATAAGAATATTTTTCATATATATTTAGATAATCTTTAAATGCTTAGAGTAATTTTAGAATAGTATTGATGTAATACATAGGATATATATTGTTGAGTGCTAAGGATAGATATAGTAAGCTATAAAAAAAAAATACAAAAAAAGGTCTATATTGGGATTTGAACTTGTGACCAAAAGGATAAATTGATAAGTTTTTACCAATATACCAAAACACAATAAAATTAACAAATACATTATAAACATTGATTCTAATACTTAAAATAAGAATTCTATTAGTTTATGTTAAGTAAAATAGAAAAATAAAACACAAAAAATACCCAAGTTCAAAAAAAAAAAAATCGCCTCAAGCGGACAACCGGATCAAAAGTTATTAATGTTCAAAGTTTTCAAAAAATTTCATGCAAAGTTTAACCCTTTATCTACAAAAATACAATACACTAAAAAAATGATACTAATATATTAAAAAAAAAATTATAAAAATATACTAATATACTACAAAAATACAAACACATAATATAAAATATTAATAAAAAGATAGCTAATATACAAACACTTAGAGTAATGTAGATGTGTATATATTCAACTTTTCAATTTAATTTGTATTTATGGTTATTATATATAATTTATACTTAATTTAATTATATTAATAATAAAATAATATATATAAATTATGCTAAAATACATAATTGGAAGCTGAAAAAAAAAAACCATAGGAAGACCCTATGGCGTCGGTTATTTCATAATAACCGACGCCATAGGGGTCCTATGGCGTCGGTTATATGAAACAACTGATGCCATAGGACCCCTATGGCGTCGATTATTATGAAATAACCGACGCCATAGGGTCTTCCTATGGCGTCGGTTGTTTTTAACCCTTTAGCGTCACCCGAAACAGCGTTGGTAGCGAATTTCGCCAATACCGACGCTGAAAGCCCTTAACAACTGCCTCTAAAGCCCAATTTTGTGGTAGTGAACAATGGGGCATTCTCAAATTCTTACAATCAAGCATGGAAGAATCTTCCTAATTTGTCTTGGGGGGTCAAGGAGCAAGCTCAAGCACCGCACCAGCCCAAGGAAGACAAGCATATCCACCGGGTTTTTCACAACAACCGCGACATTCACAACATGCTCAAAATTCCCAACAGAGTTCTTTGGAGAGTCTAATGCGGGATTATATGGCCAAAAATGATGCGGTGATACAAAGTCAAGCTGCCTCTCTTCGAAACTTAGAGTTGCAACTTGGACATTTGGCCAATGAATTAAAAGCTAGGCCACAAGGTTCTTTGCCTAGTGACACGAAGAATCCAAGGAGGGATGGGAAGGAACAATGCAACGCCATTCAGCTAAGGAGTGGCAAGCATCTGAAAAATTCTGAGGAGGAAATAAAGGGTAGTGGGGAGCCCACTTCAATCCAAATCGACAAAAAATTGAGTAACAAAACTGCCCACGAATTTGCTGATACCAGTCCAGTTGATACAGCAAAGGGTCAGCAACCTGACAGTCAGCAATCCGCACCAGTATGCTCTAGTCCTAAACCACCCCTTCCATTTCCCCAGAGATTTCGAAAACAGCACCAAGATGGGCAATTTAGGAAGTTTTTGGATGTGTTGAAACAGCTCCATATCAATATTCCCTTGGTAGAAGCGCTAGAGCAAATGCCAAATTATGTCAAGTTCTTAAAAGATATTTTGACAAAGAAAAGGAGGCTTGGCGAGTTTGAAACGGTCGCTTTGACCGAGGATTGTAGCGCTATGTTGAAGAATAAAATTCCACCTAAATTGAAAGATTCGGGCAGCTTTACAATTCCAATTTCTATTGGGGGACGGGATGTTGGAAGAGCTCTTTGTGATTTAGGAGCTAGTATTAATCTCATGCCCATGTCTATTTTCAAGAAGTTGGGAATTGGAGAAGCAAGGCCAACCACCGTCACTTTGCAATTAGCGGATCGTTCCATGGCTCATCCGGATGGAAAAATTGAAGATGTTTTGGTACAAGTAGATAAGTTCATCTTTCCGGCGGACTTTATTATTCTTGACTATGAGGAAGATGGGGAAGTTCCAATCATTTTAGGGAGGCCATTTCTTGCCACGGGAAGGACTTTGATAGATGTTGAAAAAGGAGAACTCACCATGAGAGCTCAAGATGAGCAGGCCACATTCAAGGTTTTTCATCCCATACGTGCTCCGGATGCAATAGGAGAATGCTTAGCAATTGGAGATATGGATCCTAACATGGTTGAGGAGTCCAAATTCAAAGTTGGTAAGAAGGTGAGAAAGAAGATTCTCCTTAAAGAAATTGCTAAGGATCACGAGGCACAAGAAAGCAAAGACAAAGCATCATTTAACTCTAAACAACCACCGAAAAAGAAGAGAAAGAAAAAGAAGCTTGGTAGAAAATTTCAGTCTCAAATGTTTGAAGTTGGGCAACAAGTGATTTTTTCTAACTCTTTAACGAAGGCTACTCATGGACGACTAGATTCAAGGTGTGATGGATCTTTCTTGGTGGTAAGAGTATATCCCGATGGGGTGGTGGAACTTCGTGATGCACTTTCAAGAAGAAAATTCTTAGTGAAAGGCCAAGGAGTGAAGTTTGGAGGTGGAGAGGTCAACCGAGAAAAGACCTCTATCACCTTGAAGGATGCTTTATGTTTGTAATTTGGGGTGCCAAAATAAAAAGAAAAAAAAAGAAAGATTGAATTGAAAAAAAATGAAAAATGAAAAAAGAATGAAAAGAAAAAAAATTCTCAATGAAGGCACCCCTAAGAAAAAAAAAAGCAAGAAGAAAAGTTTAAAAAAAAAAAAAGAGAAAAATATATATATTATATAATTAGTAAATAATTGTCATGGTGAAATTGAGAAATTATTTTCTTTCAATGTGCAGGAAATCAAGTGAAGAAGGTTGTGGAAGTGAAGAAATTTCAAGTTGGGCAAAGAAACTAAGTTTGGGGTGGAAGAGATATGCCCAGTTGCTATAGCAAAGGCTTAGCAAGTCTATTTGGCAACAGTTAATAGCAAGGGTTTGATATTGGGGTTTTGAAAAAAAAGTACTTGGTCTGATAAAAAACATGTGAAAAAAAATGTTTTTAATGATGCAATCATTGGGGAAGTTGTCTTTATCAGACCAATCATTTGATCTTGGTACTTTGTATTTTTCTTTTTCTTTGAGCTGAAATTGGAGTTCAGTCTAAATCAAATTGGCCCCAAAACTTAGTAAGTCCCTGAATTAAGTCAAATGCTCTACCTCAAAGCTTGATTCAAACTGGGCCCCTCTTAGATTAGTCAGCCAGCCCAATACCTCACTCCTTAGCCCAATATTCAACCCTACTCACCATCTTCACTCCAATCACTATCCCAGCCGCCTCCATCACCCATAGTTCGGCCTCACCAGCCACATTCAGTTCAGCCCGTCACCAACACGAGAATTCACCTCCGATTCATCAACTCAGCCACCAAGTCGTACACCATAACCACAAACCCCCATTATCCTAACCTCCGCCTAACTCAACCCAGCCAATACCCGAAGTCACCCACGCCATCACCTGCTGACCACGAACCATCTCCGTTCAACCAGCACCAACCCATCACTTCCAGCTTCGTCGTGCCCTACCAACACCCGAAGTCGACCATTCCAGCGTGAATCACCAACATTCTTTCACACCACCATCTTCATCACTGCACCTTCCTCACGATTCAGCAATCAGCAGCACCAATGATTCATCCTCACCATCTCAGTTGCCCATAACCACGAACATCCATTCAGCAGCCACTCATCACAGTCAAGATCAGCGATCCAGTCGAGTAAAGCACCATCATCAACGGCTCATTCGAATCTCCCTGGTTTGTTGGTTAAATTTTCATATTATTTTGGATTACACTAATATTGCTATGGCTGCCAAGATGTTGATTGAAGTGAATGTGGAATTTAATTTAATTACAATGAAATTCTAGAATTATTAGAGAGACGTTGCAATGTTTGATGCAACAATTGAAGATTTAGTGTAATTTTGGAGTTTTCGTGACTAACTAATGGTGTAATTGTGTATGGGGATGCTTTAAAAATTGGATTTGGTGTCACTTGGGGAGTGGTAATTTTGGAAGAGAAGTGGTTGTGGATAGATTACTGCGGTGATGAAGCTTGGTGTAGTGTAAAATATATATATATTGGTGTGAGTTTGACAATATTGTTGTGATTTGAGAAGTGTAAGGTGGTGTGTGGATGGCTATAAAAAAAAGAGAGAAGAGCTGGGAGTTCTGCAGTGCCGTGGCTATTGTGATGATAGTTATTAGTATTGTGCTTTGGATATATGGGATTGTGAATATATACAGGGGGAATGTACCATGGTCAATTAAGGTTGTGATTGTTTGTGTGGATTTGGTGTAGTGTGAAAATTATTGGTGTGAATTTAAAATTCTTGGTGTGATTAGAAGTGTTGGTTTGGTGTGTGGATAGATTGTAATATATATATTGTGGGAATGTGCAATCCGAGTAGTTGGGTTGAGTGTGGGTGATTTTTGAAATTGGTGAAGTGTGCTGAAATATTTGGAGTAGTTTTAAAATTATTGTTGTGAACTTGGATAGACTGGAGTGGTGGGAAAAAAAAAAAAACAAGGTGTGGTGTTGGACAAGTTTTAAAAAGAGAAAAGAAGAGGGGAATTTCTTTGTGGCTATGTAGTCTTCAACCAAAGAAAAATGCCTAACATTCAAGAGGGTGACGCCACGATTTGAGCCCAAGTTCCCGCTATTTTCTCAGCAAGCTCTCGACCCGTGGACTGGGCCATCAACATCGAATCCGGAGGAGCCCCACGAGGACTCCGAGTAGAGGGAGTTTCCTATACCTAAACTATTTTATATATATATATTTTGTTATGTGTCGCTTTTAGTTTGTATTGTGCTAATTGTGTGTTGTCTTTTGTGCTTGGAACTTTTATTTTATGTCGCTTATGTGTTTGTTAGTTTGACATTGAGAGATTTATGAGTTGTGCTGTGGCCTAGTGTTCTGCTCGATGATGATACTTTCCGCTCATTCCATTATTGTTGTTGCCTAATTTTATTTGTTGCCTTGTCATGCTGAATTGTTGGATATTATGGATGTTTCTCTTTAGTCTCTCCTCACTAGTTTATACTTTTATTTTTCCACCATGCTTTGCATTTCTCATACGATTACTTCACATGTAATTTTCGCATCTAGAATTGGTTAGTGCATCTCCTTGAGGAAAAATCCTAGTTAGACTTGTCCCTTAAAAATGATTTAGGCCATCCTTGGACGTTTGAGCCTTTCTAACCTTCCCTATTAAATGAATTTTTCCCTAGTCACCCAAGTTTGAGCCGTTTAGCCTATTCTTGTTGCCCAACCCGATCATACATATCACGTCAATCCTAATTTGCATTTCTACATATGTCCTAACTTAATTGCTCACTTGTCAAGAGCCAAGTTTCACATTAAGTTTGGGGTGAGTGCGGTGAGTGTAATTTGTGGCAAGCTAATTCAAGATTATACTTTTAGTCACATTGGGGACAATGTTGGGTTGTAAGTTTGGGGTGGGTGAATTAGCTCACAAGGTATATTAGTATGCATTTTTAATTAACTTTCTCTTGCTATATATAAGTATAATATAGTAATAAATTCTTTTCTAACCTATAAAAAAAATCAGCAAAGAAAAGAAAAAATATATATATATATATACTTGCAACTAAGTTTGGGGTGTTCCACCCATTTTAGTTTAAAAAAAAAAAGAGAATAAACATAGCAAGAGAAGTCAATTTTAATATCAAGTACTTGTGAGTATTGAATGAGGGAAGTGGGTCAAAAGAAAAAAAATCATGGAAGAGGCTCGGTTTTTGACAAGTGAAGTGGTTCGGTGTTGAGCTAGCTTAAATACATCCTTTAACATACCCTAACCCAAGCCTAACATTACAAGTCTAGTAAAGTCCTACTGATCAAGTGGATAAGTTTAGACTACATTAGTGGAGAGGAGTGCACTAATCCAACTTATGGAGCTTAAATGAATGAAAAAGAAAAAAAAAGTTTAAGGTAGTTGTAGAAAGTTCAAAGTTTAGGTGGGATATACTTGTATGAATTGTTGATTAGGTGACTTTTGGGAAATATTAATGTTATCCAATGACAAAACTTTAAAGGGGCAGCATATAAAGTTACGGCAAGCAATTTCCTATTCCATTTAATTCCATTTTTTCTGAGAGCATCAATGTTCGCTAGGCCAACTTTAATTTCTATGAAATCTCTCATTTGTCTTGTATGTTGAGTCTTTGTGTAAAAATTTGTTGTTGTGTTTTATTTTGTTTATTTTGTGTTGTCATTGCTCGAGGACGAGCAAGATTCTAAGTTTGGGGTGTTGATAACTCTAAGATTTAGAGTTATTTTCATATCTTTAAGCTTGAATTTAAAGTGAATTGTGGAGAAATTAATGTCTATACTATGTAATTGTGTTTAGTCTGTTGTGTCTTTGTAATAAATGGAAGTGTGTGTGTTAGTAAGTGTTAAATAGACTTATGTTATTGTTTTTATGTGTTTTAAGCAAAAAAATACAAGAATAGGTATATGGAAATATTTGGGACAAGGAGAAAAAGGAGCAGAAAAATGCTTATTGCTGACTGGCATTGCTATAGCAATCATCGCGTAGCAATTTGTCAGCCCAGTAAGTTTATTTTGGCAGATAGTCCAGCTGGCTTTAATGAAGAAAGAAAGGAGCTGAGGTGGCAGAATTTGGCTATTGACTCAACAAACATGTGGAAAATGAAGGACAAGTGGGTGATGACTTGGATTTCCAATTAGGGTAAACTTTGGTACCCTAATTGGGGAGCAAAAAGAAAGGAGGAGGACATTAGAGATATGGTGGCTGCACTTTGAATGGACGGTACGAAATTTACAGCAGAAAAAAATGAAATCAAGTACAGAGAAAGAGAGTACAAAGAAAGAAGAAGAAGATTGAGAAGAAGGAGAAGAAGGCAACCTACAAAGAGAGGATTTGAGCTTCAAACTCATTTCTCTTGCTCTCCTCTTCATTTTGTATCATTTTCTTCTCTCTAGTTTTCTCTTAAACTCCATGAACATTTTATTTTCTGGTTTGTTGTTTTTAATTTCAGCTATGAACTAAACTCTTTGAGATTTGGGTGGTTATGAACCCTTGTATGGACTAGTGTTTTGATTTTGCAATGATGAAGTAATCTTGTCTTAGTTCAATTAGTTGTGATTAAATGTTGATTGAATGTTAATCTTTGGCCATTTTTAACATTTAGCAAGCTAGATCTTACTTGGAAAAGCAAGACCTAGTTGAACCCCTCTAATTGATGCATGATTTTTACCTTTTCTTTTAGGTATTAATTAGTAGTGAAATAGGAATATTTTGCTACCATGCATAACTAAAGATTTGATGCTTTATTGGGCTATTTGTGATCTAAACTGATGTAGGAATGCATTGTGAGATTATGAATGGTGTATTGCAAGTTTTGGAAAAAGCTTGCTGGTTTTTTTTTTTAAAATTTGTTAACTGCGGGATTCCGAGTCATTCTTTGGAGTCATTCTTTGTATCAACTGGGACATACAAGTGGAAATTAATCACCCAAGTCTATTTTCCAAATCTGAAATTACCACCACTTTAATCACTTTTAGTTTCTTATTTTTAGTTTATTTAGTTTAAAAAATTAGTTCTCAAGTTTAGAATCAAGGTTATAAATTTTTCTCGTGAATTAATGTGTTACTTTGTTTGGAATTGCTCTTAGTTGATTTTGCATTATTTAGTAAAAAGTCCCTGTGGAGACGAACTTTGATTACTTATCATTGTATTACTTGTTTGTGATTGTGTACACTTGGACAATTATAAATCAATATAATTTTCACAACAAATGACAATATTATTTAATAATTATTTATAGTTATTAAATAGTTAGAATTGACATTTAAATGGTTGAATTAGAAAATTAGCGTTTTTGAGAAAATGAGATGCAGAAATGATAAAACTGCAAAATTGCAAAAAGTGAGGCCCAAATCCATATTGCCTAGGCCGGCCACTTTTATAGGCTTTATCATCTGATATTTTCATTATTTTAATGTCAAATAATTCAAACCTAACCCTAGTGGAATGCTATAAATTGATAGTGAAGGCTTCAGGAAAATTACACTTTTACTTCTAATTTCCTTTAGAGAAAAACCTGAACCTTCACTTCTAAACCCTAGCCGCCACCTATACTCTTCTTCTTCCTCTTGAATTTCGAACCTCTTAGTGATTAGAGTAGTGCCCACACACAGCAAGTGATACCTCAATCATAGTGAGGAAGATCGTGAAGAAAGACATTCAACAAGAAGGAGTTTCAGCACTAAAGAAGGAGTGAAAGAGATCCAGGTTCAGATCTTGACAATACTCTGCGACAGAAAGGATACAAGGGTTAGAAATCTGAACGGAAGGAGTCATATTATTCCGCTGCACCCAATGTAAGGTTTCTAATACTTTATATGTGTTTATTTCATAATCGTTTTAGAAGTTCATATTTAGGGTGTTAATCAACATACTTGTGAGTAGATCTAAGATCCTGGTAAAATAATTTCCAACATAAACCTCTATAACTCTCAATATTATTTATATTAAAATTCTTAGTTGTTTATAAATCTTACATAAACATGGTCGTATTTATAGTTCATTTAGTAAAAAATAAAAATAAATTATACTCCAATAAAATGTGATGTAAATTTAGCGCATAGCAATATTGTGCTGAATTTAACACAAGATTTACATAATAAAATTATTATTATTTCACACTTTTAATGAAAATATTAAATTTTTTATTAAGTTTACAATGGTGCATTGAAGCACAACATTAAAAATTGATGCAAATATATCACTAAGTCTTTTTTTTGTGTCAAATATAGCACACTTTTTATGGAAAGAGTCTTAAAATCATAACAACCAAGATGTATTGTTTTTGTTTTTAAACAACCAAAATGTATTTTTAGATACTAATGAAACATATTATTTTTTTTGTGTGGAAAAGCCTCATAAAATTGTTAAAATTTGGGGATAAGGTGAATGAGGTTCAATCTCAAAATCAATTGGCAATGGGAGGAGTAGCCCATTCATCTTATATATCACAATTTATTTCCACACATTAGCAATGTGGGACTAACTCTTAATACACCCTCCTCACGTTTGGGGCTGGAAAGTGTGGGTATAACGAACGACCTTTAAGATACCACGAGACCGAACGTGACATTTGAAAGAATCCCACAAGGCCAAATATCGAGAAATTTGTGGGTGTACATGTCGGGAAATTTGTGGATTTTGAAATAGGTCAAAGACCCAACACTGGAAACTGATACATTGGCCGAAAGGTCCCAAATGGAAGTTAACGGTGTTGGAAATTATTTTACCAGGATCTTAGATCTACTCACAAGTATGTTGATTAACATCCTAAATATGAACTTTCTAAAACGATGAAATAAACACATATAAAGTTTAGGAAACCTTACATTGGGTGCAGCGGAATATAATGACTCCTTCCGTTCAGATATCTAGCCCTTGATTCCTTTCTGTAGCAGAGCATTATCAATATCTGAACCTGGATCTCTTTCTCTGAATCTTTGATGCTGAAACTCCTTCTTGCTGAAAGTCTTTCTTCACGATCTTCCTCACTATGATTGAGGTATCACTTGATGTGTGTGGGCACTACTCATACACTAAGAATTTCGAAATCTCAAGAGGAAGAGAGAGAGAGTGGGTTCGGCCAAAGATAGGGAGAGAGAAGGCTCAGTTTTTTCTGATTCAGAAGTGTCAGAAAAAGTGTAGAAATTTTAGTGTGAATTTCCTGAAGCCTTCACTATCTATTTATAGCATTCCACTAGGGTTAGGTTTGAATTATTTGGCATTAAAATAATGAAAATATCAGAGGGAAAAACCCTACAAAAGTGGTCGGCCCTACATACTGGATTTGGACCTCACTTTTTGCAATTTTGCAGTTTTATCTTTTCTACATCTGATTTTCTCAAAAACGCCAATTTTCTAATTCAACCATTTAAATGTCGATTCTAACTATTTAATAACTATAAATAATTATTAAATAATATTGTCATTTATCATATTTATTAACTGAACCATACAAAGTATCATAATTAACAAATATGCCCCTATAAACTCTTTCTTTACAATTTCGCCCTTACTTAGTGAAAAATTCACAAATAGACATAGTCTAATTTGAGAATTATAATTGATTAATCAAAACCAATTATATGAGTCTTACAAGCAATATTATTTCAACTAGTGCGGGGACCATGGGTCTATATAACCGAGCTTCCAATAAGTAGATCAGGAATTTAGCACTAAAATTCACTAACTTATTAATTCTTCGTTGAATCCACGCATAGAACTTAGAATTGCACTCTCAGTATATAGAATGCTCTATATGTTCCACCATATAGACACATCATTAGTTATCCATTGTTATAATCCTAATGTGATCAATGATCCTCTATATGAATGATCTACACTGTAAAGGGATTAAATTACCGTTACACGCTACAATGTATTTATTCCTTAAAACTTTTGACCCCGTATAAATGATATTTCAGCTTATGTGAAATGAGTACTCCACCATTTATGTTCGTTTGGTCAAGCTCGAAGGAGATCATCCTTTGCTTACTATTCGCCAGATAGAAGCTATAGATTCCATGTTTATGCTAGCGCTCCCACTCAATTGCACTACCGTGTTCCCAAAATGTACATATCACCCTGACCTAAAAGTAGGCTTAACTAACAAATCAAAGAACACGAATAGCCTTTCAAGATTGAGCCTAATCATAATAGGATTAAGAACATTTGATCTAGGATCAACTATGCGATATTGACTTGAATTGATATTACGGTAAGTTTAATAAGTCTAAGTCAAAGTTCAATATCGGTCCCTTCCGATGCATACTCCATGCATCCAACCTGAGCTTTACTTTAACCAATGCTCTGGAAAGAACATAGCATTTCTCCAAATGCAAGTAAACTCTGTTGTAGATTATCATATCAGTAAAACCCTATTTCTGATAAATCTAGGAAACTTTATTCACATAGTCATGTTTACTTTCCAATGTGTTGACGGCACAATAAACAGGATCAAGTATGTGAAAAGGGTTTCAGATGAATTTATACATTATGTACATATAATCATGAAATAAATCATGTGAACCATGCAACATTAAATGTTATTTCTGATCTATATTAATAAGTAAATCTGATTATATTGAAATGAGTTTTATTTAGGGCATAAAACCCAACAAACTCCCACTTGCACTAATATAAAACAAAAAGTGCGTTTCAAATAATCTCAACACCTCGATATACAAATCAAGTGTAGTAGTAGTAAACTCCTCGTAATAGGATCTGAAAGGTTGAATTAAACACAACCTTTTCTCCCCCATTACTCTTCCTTTAATCACAAAATCATTGATAATGTGAAATTCCTCTCTATATGTCTACTCTCTTGGGATACTGGATTCTATACCTTTGGCAACTACTTTTGGTTAATCAGCAAATTAACACTAGTAGTTTAAGGCAATTTGGAATGGTGCCAAAGATGTATAGAACTTTCCTTAGACTGAATAAGTACCTTTCCTGCAGCTTTAACATTCAGTCTCTCCCTGGTAGACCTAGAGACTTCAGATAGGTTTTTACACTTCTCCAAAATCACTATTCCACCCCCATAGTAACCACCATCTTATCAGAAAGATTTTCTAGCACAAAGGCAAATTTCAAAATCTGATGTGGTGTAGTCTAAGAGTTTTAAACACACTCTTATAGACTAACATATAGTTCCTCTTTTTAATCTTAGGATTTACTTGATTGTCTTCCAATGTTCTTCTCCTGGATTAATCTGATACCTACTCATTACTCCCACTCAACAGCAGGTGTCTGGTCTAAGGCATACAAAAGCATATCTAAGACCTCTCACTGTTGATTTAAGAAATTCTTTCATAGCTTTATCTTTTCTGGAATAGTTGAGACTTTTCCTTAGATAAAATCTATGCCTAAGAAGTTGTGAAGCTTCTATAGATTGCCATTAGAAAGAAAATGCTTCAGCATCTTACTAAAGTAAGTTGCTTGCATTAGAGTAAGTAATTACCAGGTATACCACAAGCCATAGGTTTAGATAAACTCAAACCTATAATACTAGGAACAGGAAGTTTTGTTAAGTCCATTGAATAGACTTATAAACGAAAATTTCCTTTTAAGTCCTTGTAATAGAAAAATTTAGGTTACTCCATGTGAATGGATTAAACCATAGTTCTATTGGCTTTCTTCTTAGTTTCTTATCTTGACAATCCATTACTTGTTTAAACTCACAATGGATTTTAATCACTAGTGTCTCCCAAGTCATAAGAAGGTGAGTTCCTAGAAACTCTCCCACTACGACAAGGTACCGTGAATTATGTCGAAGAAAACTAAATGGTATTAACCTCTTTGGTTGTGACAAGACAATAGAGGCAGTGGGATCATCATATGTTATATAAGATGATAGAACACTTTTGGAATCAAGAAAAATATCTCCTTTATTTGCTACTTGTTTTCAGACTTAGTCATTATCTTAGAAAAGTAGTATTTGTTTGAACAAACACTTTCTTATCTATTGACAATGGGATGGTCCACCCCTAATCACTTAGAACAGCTAACAAACCATGGTTAACAGTTCTAGCTTTTCTTAAGATTTTGATTAGGTCATCCATGAATCTAGTAATGATTTACATTAAGTATACAACCATTACATCATTCTGAAATTGTATTACCATAGAAGGAATTAGGCAACGACTAGTAACTAATCATCAATATGCAACTCGAAATTTCTGGGGAGGTAAGTTTGGATATAATTCAAAATCAATTTAATGATCTTTGAACTGCATATCTACTAACTATTTCTCCACCCCTATCAGTTCGCAAGATCTTTAACCACTTACCTTAATGGTTTTAACCATTGCTAGAAATTAATGAAATTTTTCAAACATTTCAAATTTCTTGCTAAAAGGTATAATCTAGAGTTATTGTTTTAAGAATACAACGAAAAACTCATATCCACCCCTGAATGTACATCCATCTGCGAATGAGATGAACTACTTTCAGTGGATATAGGCATATTAACTCTTTGCAGAGATTGATCTTGTCAAATCCACTATGAACAAGATACAAATGCATAGATTAAAAAAAATGTGGTAGTGTCTTTTGATGACTTAGGTTTATAAAAGAATTCTTAGAATAGTGCAAGTGGATCCTGGTCACAGAATACCTAACTCATATTCCATACAGTTTGAATCCATTAATGGAAGATGGATATTAAACACTTGAGAAAGTGTAACTGTATTGTATTCTGGAATTAGAAATATAAGAAAATTTCTATTTGGAATCTAAAATTAAAGTCAAAGACTTAAATTTATACCAAATATAATGAGTAATTCTATCTTGGACCACCACTACTAATATAACTCTAAGTCTGATTTGCCCATACAAGTAGGAGATTTCTAAGATTGAGGTTTTATATCAATTGGGAATAGAATTTCGGGATTATAATCATATGCGTCATGTAATCTCAAGAGAAAATATAGAATGACATGAAATGATATATAGACCATTCATCCAGTGATATGTTTTGAAGCTAATTCGAAATGAATAAGCTAAGAGGAATTAGGATAATTTCGTTGATTAAATAAGAATCCAACGATGCTTCGATTAGCAAAAGTCAAAGTAATCTTATTTATATAATCTTCTTGTTTCATATTGTAAAAATACTAGTCTAAGGTGTCATCTATTGATGAACAGCTAGATGTCGCATATACAATATTTATCTTTCTAGATCTAACACTATTATGTATGTCTAATGGTGAAAATCCACTAGGGATTTATCTCATTAGAAAAACAGACATGTTAGACCAACAATGAAGATTCGAAATTAAACTACAACTTAATAACAGAAATAACATGGTTCAATATAAATTCATACACAATTCAGAAATTATAAACATATAGCAAGTAGGAATGACTAGTGAAAATACTAAAACATACAATCCTAAATAATTTCCAAGGTTTTCAACAAACTGATACAGTGTCCCGGTAGGCGAGAGTCAAAGTATCATTTATTGAATAGAGTTGTCAGCTCATCTAAAATAGAAACCATTCTAGCAACCTTTTATTCGATCAAAATAAGAATCCAACGTTGTCCCGGTAGGCGAGAGTCAAGGTTATTCTCATTTTATGAGCTTCCACCATTGTTTCATGTTTTATGAGTTTATCTCTAAGTAGTCACCGTAGGGGAGAGTCTAAATAGAGACGAAAACTCACAACACACTTATCAAGTGAAATCTTACGGTGTTAAATGCGTTCAACGAATAACCATCCATAGGGGGACGAAGTCTAGCGTCTCGAGGTTATATTGAAAACATTTAACTTTTGTAAGACCAACAATGGAGATCGAATATCTTAATAATAAAGCTCATTATTTAAAGAGAGTTGTATTTTCTTTGATTCTCTTTATTTAATCTATTTATTTTAAATATATATTTATTAATTAAAATTTTCAATTTAGAATGAAAAATTCTAAATATAAATTTTAATTTAATATTTATAAATTTTACTTAGATGGATATGAAAAAAACATGAATTATTTCCATCTTAGTAATAATTTCCAATAAATATTTAGAAAAATATTCAATTTAAGTTGTTACAAAATTAATTTAAATTAATTTACAACTCAAATTTAATTTTCTATAAATATATATTGCATTTCGAAAAATTAAAGTATTCAAGGACACAATTTTTGAAAATGCATGTTAAAATAAAAAATTAATCCTGGAAAAATTATTCTAATTTAATGTTGGCCCAAAATTAATTAATAAAATTAATTTACAACAAAAAATATAATTTTCCTATTTAATTAAATATATAAGAAAAATTTCAAATATTTAAGTATGATGATGAAAATCAACTTAAATATTAATTTTCTATTTAATTAAATACACTAGAAAAATACTTCATGCAAAAATATCATCTATCTAGATTTTTCTTTGACTAATTAATTCAATTTCTAATAATATACTTTAATTCAATTTATTTTAAATTAATCAATAAAAAAAATATTGATTTAAGTTGGTCCAAAAATTAATTAAAATAAATAATTAATTTACAACTTAATCTATTTTTCAAGATAAAATTCGAAATTCCAGCATTTAAGAAATGCAATTTCGAAAATTGATTAATAAAATAAAGAAAAAATATATTTTACTTCATTTATTTTAATTAATCATTAAATGAAAAAATTATTGATTTAAGTTGGTCCAAAATTAAAATAAATAATTTACAACTTTAATCTATTTTTCAAATAAAATTCAAAATTCCAGCATATAAGAAATGCAATTTCGAAATAAAATAAAGAAAAATATATTTTGAAAATTATTTAAATTTAGTTGAAAAAATAAATTTCAACTAAAATAATTTTCTATTTAATTAAGTGTCATGAAAAATAAATATTTAAGTATCATGATGAAAATCAACTTAGATATTTAATTTTCAAATTAATTAAATGTATTAAATTCAAGAAATAAATAATTAAGTGTAGAGAATGCTTACTTATTAATCTCTAGTTTAATACTAGGAAAAAAATATACTTAAAATAAACTGTACCAAAATTTATTATTTAAATAATTAATTTCATAATTTATAATATTTTCCTATTTTAATATTAGAAATAATAAGTAGTCTAGAAATAACTATCTAGAAAATATCTTATTTGACTAAGTATCTTTTCCACAAAATTTGAAAAAATATCTAATTTAAGTTGTATTAGAAAAAAAAAATCTAGAACTTAAATATTTTTAAATTTAAATTTAATTAAATATCAAAAATTAAGTTGTAACCACTTAATTTAAAAAAAAATATTCCATTTTAAGTTAATATTCGAAAAGATATTAACTTAAAAAATATTTAAAATATTCCATTTTAAGTTAATATTCGAAAAGATATTAACTTAAAAAATATCTAAAGAATCTTAATAACCAATGCCTAAAATTCCTCAACTTAATTTTGAAATTTGAAATTCAAAAGATATTCAGATTTAAGTTGGTTAGTTGTAGATAACTAAATTTCAACTTAAATAGGAATATTTAATGAAAAATTTAAATTAAGCTCCAGAAAGAATCTAGATGGTTATAATTCTATATTTAATTAAATACAAGAAAATACATATAGTTTAGCTTAGAATAAAAAATTCTTTAAACTATAATTTTCTTAAATTAATTTCAAAATAAATGAAATTAATTATGTTGCTAATCAATTATATTAGGTTAAACTAGTTTAATTAACCTAGTACAGTTATTCAAATCAGGCAAATGGGCCTTCACAATTGGGGTGGTTCATGTGAGGGGGTGCTGGGTTCAGTATGTCGTACCCACTACTATGGCTCCCAACTCTCACACAAGGCCCAAAAGAGAGGAATTTAACCTTAATAAGAACAACTGTTATTAATTGAATAGGCCCAAAAACTAAATGGGCCTAAATAAATTCTATCAAGAACTATGATAATTTATTTTAGCAACAGCAACCTATATGCATCTATAATCAAATTAAACACATAGGCTCACACAGGCACACTTTGGATGGATCCTATCATGTTGCTAGGTCATACACAGATGAAAGAAGATTGTAAATATACCTGTTACAAATTATTATCTTGACCAAGGGAGCCATCAGATCATTAGATCTGGCAAAAGGTAACCATGGCTATTTGCAATCAAGTAATAATAGGTTTTGAAAACTTACACACAAGCTAAAACACATACTCATGCAACAAGGTTAGTTGGATAGTTGGATGTAGGATTTATTTAATTTTAAATTAAATAATTAATTTCGAAATTTTTAATTAAATAAATAAAATATTTATTTTCGAAAATTTAAAATAAAATTTGAAATATTCGAAAGTTTAAAAAAATTTAAAATTAAAATTAAAACCTACAATTTTGAAAAATTAGGTTTCAACCAACCTAAATATCATTTCAAAATTTGCTAACTACTTTTAAAATTTAAATGTTATTTTATAAATAAAAATTAAATAAAAAATTAAAAAAGATAAATGAATATCTTTTTCAGATTTTAAATGTAATAAAATAACAAAATTTAAAAGTTAGCAAAATATCTTATATCTATTTAAAATTACATGATTATAGTTATCTTATTTTAAATTTAAATAAGGTCAAATTATTTAAAAAAAGATTTAATTTAAAAATTTAAAATCTGACTTTAAATTTAAAAATAAGATAAGATATAATCAAATTTAAAAATAAGATAGATTATTAAGTAAAAAAGATAGATACTAACTATTTTTAAATTCAAATTACACTAATATCTTGAATTAAATTTAAAAAAATATTAAATTAATTCATAATGATAATTAGAATTGAATTAGGAATAGTAATAGTATAAATATAGAACTACACAAAAAATCAGAAATTAATTCCATGAAAAAGCATGAAAAAACGAAGAAAAACGAAAAAATTGTGAGCTGTACGGACAGTTTTCGCGATCGCAGGAAAATTTCAGCACAACTCCGATTTTTTTTTAATCTTCAAAAAATCATAACTAATTCAAATTAAATCGAAATTGAGTTCTGTAAAAAAGTAACTTGCTTAATTTTTTCCATACTATCCAATAAAAATAATTTTAGAAACAGATATTCAATTATTTTTAACGAAAATTTACAAACACCAATCAATCATTAAATAACACTCAATACAACATGATACCATCCAAAAACAAACAAACAATCGTTTTAAAGTCCAAATTTCTTGCAAGTAAATCAATTACCATGGCTCTGAGGCCAGTTGTTGGAAATTATTTTACCAGGATCTTAGATCTACTCACAAGTATGTTGATTAACATCCTAAATATGAACTTTCTAAAACGATGAAATAAACACATATAAAGTTTAGGAAACCTTACATTGGGTGCAGCGGAATATAATGACTCCTTCCGTTCAGATATCTAGCCCTTGATTCCTTTCTGTAGCAGAGAATTATCAATATCTGAACCTGGATCTCTTTCTCTGAATCTTTGATGCTGAAACTCCTTCTTGCTGAAAGTCTTTCTTCACGATCTTCCTCACTATGATTGAGGTATCACTTGATGTGTGTGGGCACTACTCATACACTAAGAATGTCGAAATCTCAAGAGGAAGAGAGAGAGAGTGGGTTCGGCCAAAGATAGGGAGAGAGAAGGCTCAGTTTTTTCTGATTCAGAAGTGTCAGAAAAAGTGTAGAAATTTTAGTGTGAATTTCCTGAAGCCTTCACTATCTATTTATAGCATTCCACTAGGGTTAGGTTTGAATTATTTGGCATTAAAATAATGAAAATATCAGAGGGAAAAACCCTACAAAAGTGGCCGGCCCTACATAGTGGATTTGAGCCTCACTTTTTGCAATTTTGCAGTTTTATCTTTTCTGCATCTGATTTTCTCAAAAACGTCAATTTTTTAATTCAACCATTTAAATGCCAATTCTAACTATTTAATAACTATAAATAATTATTAAATAATATTGTCATTTATCATATTTATTAATTGAACCATACAAAGTATCATAATTAACAAATATGCCCCTATAAACTCTTTCTTTACAATTTCACCCTTACTTAGTGAAAAATTCACAAATAGACATAGTCTAATTTGAGAATTATAATTGATTAATCAAAACTAATTATATGAGTCTTACAAGCAATATTATCTCAACTAGTGCGGGGACCATGGGTCTATATAACCGAGCTTCCAATAAGTAGATCAAGAATTTAGCACTAAAATTCACTAACTTATTAATTCTTCGTTGAATCCACGCATAGAACTTAGAATTGCACTCTCAGTATATAGAATGCTCTATATGTTCCACCATATAGACACATCATTAGTTATCCATTGTTATAATCCTAATGTGATCAATGATCCTCTATATGAATGATCTACACTGTAAAGGGATTAAATTACCGTTACACCCTACAATGTATTTATTCCTTAAAACAACGACCCCGTATAAATGATATTTCAGCTTATGTGAAATGAGTACTCCACCATTTATGTTCGTTTGGTCAAGCTCGAAGGAGATCATCCTTTGCTTACTATTCGCCAGATAGAAGCTATAGATTCCATGTTTATGCTAGCGCTTCCACTCAATTGCACTACTGTGTTCCCAAAATGTACGTATCACCCTGACCTAAAAGTAGGCTTAACTAACAAATCAAAGAACACGAATAGCCTTTCAAGATTGAGCCTAATCATAACAGGATTAAGAACATTTGATCTAGGATCAACTACGCGATATTGACTTGAATAGATATTACGGTAAGTTTAATAAATCTAAGTCAAAGTTCAATATCGGTCCCTTCCGATGCATACTCCATGCATCCAACCTGAGCTTTACTTTAACCAATGCTCTGGAAAGAACATAGCATTTCTCCAAATGCAAGTAAACTCTGTTGTAGATTATCATATCAGTAAAACCCTATGTCTGATAAATCTAGGAAACTTTATTCACATAGTCATGTTTACTTTCCAATGTGTTGACGGCACAATAAATAGGATCAAGTATGTGAAAAGGGTTTCAGATGAATTTATACATTATGTACATATAATCATGAAATAAATCATGTGAACCATGCAACATTAAATGTTATTTCTGATCTATATTAATAAGTAAATCTGATTATATTGAAATGAGTTTTATTTAGGGCATAAAACCCAACAAACGGGGAGACAGCGGAAGTATCTGTTTGGACCGTCGACACTTTGGTTCACAACGGATCACAAACGGCTTTTTGAAAAGGTGGCAATTTGGGCTCACAACGGATCACAAGTGGCTCTGATACCATATTAGAATGTGGGAATAAGGTGAATGAGGTTCCATCCCAAAACCAATTGGCAATGGGAGGAGTAGCCCATTCATCTTATATATCACAATTTATTTCCACATATTAGCAATGTAGGACTAACTCTTAATAAGAATACCAACCACTTAGGTAAAAAAAATTCTGTAGGCCGAGTGCATCAATTCATTGATTGTTGGCATCGGCCAAATAGAGTTTTGAATACAAGAATGATAATTTGACCACCAAAATATGCTACCCACGCTAGAAATATCATGTGGATTACCAAATTAACAGAACGAGAATAATAAATTATAAAAATATTCTAAAACTAAGAATAATCAACAAAAATATTATGTAAAATAAGCCCTAGTATCCAGAATGAATTTGTTATTCAGTTTAAGAATAATACTTTTACATTCCATCTCAAACACAATTTGATCCAAACCAAACAAGCAACGCATATCATTGAGCATTATTATGTGATAGAAGCTATCTATCTTTATGATACGACATGTTATAATTAATTATCGATTCTCAATAATATTTGTTAAATTAAATTAAATGAATGGCTAATTAGCAATTTTTTTCCCCGAACTTTGACATGTACTAAATCATGCCCCCTAAACTTTTTGGGCCGTTAAAAATTCTCCCTGAACTATTGAGATTGTTAGATTTAAGGACTTTTGTCTAATTTTAGTAAAAAAATTCTAACATGAATGAAAGTTCAGGGGACATTATTTAGTACATATCAAAGTTTGAGGGGCACAATTTGGTATATATCAAAGTTTGGGGAGCATAGTTTAGTACATAAACAATCACTGAAACAGTAAAATTAAATAAAATTAGACAATCCTTCAAAAAAAAAAAAAATTAGGCAAAAATCCTTAAATTTAACAATCTCAATAGTTTAGGGGTATGATTTGGTATATGTCAAAATTTGAAGAAAAAAATTACTAATTAGCTTAAATAAAAATATGACATTTTACAAGAGTACACCATAAATATCATTTAACATTTCTCCAATGAATCATAATTTGTCCAATTCTATTAGATGAGTAAGCCTTACTCTAATATATTACCCTATTCTTAATATATATATATATACAGTTTTTTTATTCCCTTAATAAAATAATAAGACGATGAACATTGACAATTATTCTCTGAACCACGAAGTCAGAAAACTTAAGATAACCTCAGATTCCTCCGAATTATTAATTACAATCATATTGATCATACTCATTTTAAGTAGATATCCAAAGCCAAACGTGAACCATAACAAAATGTGTTTTTCCTTTCTTTTGATTAAAAGTGAAGTATAATTATTAAGGGAACCTAAAAAAACTATTTGTAAAAGAAAATATTAATACTTGTTCTTGAATACTATATCTTATTCCCTTTCGAAAAAAAAAATACTATATCTTATTAGAAAAAAAAAAATATATCAATTAATTAATAATTAGATGAATGAATGTTTGAGGAAAATGATAAGGAAGGAAAAGATAATATGAATCTGAGGCGCGCGTTTTCTTCCGCCTACCGGACCAACACACGTCACCATTAAAGTGGGTCCCGCCCTTATTTCTCTCTCCTGCCCGAAGGGCCCTCAAATTTCCCACTTCTATTGCTGCCCGAGTTGCCCGCCTCCTCGGTCGGGCCTCAGTCCTCACCTCACAGACCCACTCAAAACCCCTTTTTAGCCTAAAAGCCTATATAACCCACCCACAACCCTTTCGGGCATCCCGGGCACCTCATTCCTTCCTGCCCGTTTTCTTCGGGCAGTTCGATTTGCTTTTCCGTAGTCTTCGATTCCATTGTTTTTTAAAAAATAAAAAATAAAAAACAAATAAAAAACAATGAGAGAAAACTGATGATTCGGATTTTTTTGGATATATAATTTTTTTCCCCTTCTCTCTCCAAATTATTATTATTATTATTTTCGAGAAATTATTGTTATTATAATTATTATTATTATCGTTTACCTATCTTTAAACTGGTCAGCTTGTGAAGAGTCCATTTCTGAGATTTTCTGTATCTCTGGACAGACATTTCTGGCTCCAACTGAAATTTTGGTGCATTTGTAAATCCACGCTTCTTCCTTTTTTGGGCTTTCAATTTTCAGATTGATTTTTCTAGGGGATAGGGGTTCAGGTGTGATCTACTTTGCGTGATCTAGTTCTCTGAACTGAGTTTTACTTTTTTGGGTTTCTACTTCTTTGAAGCTGATCTTTTTGAAAGAAAGTCTTTGAATTTCTGAGTCATATAGTTACTTTTGCATCTGGGGTGTTTATAGTTGCCTTGACTAGTTCAGGTGGGAAGTTGGTATCTGGGATTTTGTGAGACGTTTGATGGTCTCTGGGTTTAATTATTAGGGTTTTTCTGAGATGGGTATTGGTGCTGAGAATGGTAAGGTAGAGTCTTGGGATGTGTATAAATCAAAGGTGAGGAAGAAGAAAAAAGTTGATGATGCTGATGAAGAGGAGGAAACTGGGTGCTGGGTTAGGCTGAGGTTTATTGGTAGCTGCATTTCTTCAAGATCCAAAGTTGATAGCTCAATTAGTGGAACAAGCACTCACTATGGTAAATTTTTATTTGCTCTCTGTACAGATTTTTTTTTTCTTCTTTCTTATAAGGGGTTGCTGTGTTAAAGTTCTTTTCTTGTATAGTTAGTGCATGTTTCGAGACCTGTGATTATGGTTGAGAAGTAAATTTGGTTATGAATTTTTTTGTGTTTGTCTTGATAACTATGGTTGATTAAGGAAGCTCCACTTGTGATGAATTTATACGGAAGCTTCAGTTCCCTGCAAATTATATTTACGGAAAGCTTTAAGGGTCAGTTTTTATTGATCTTTTATAGCAGAAGGGAAGAAAATCATAAATTTAGACCCTCTAAGGTCTTGAGGAGATTAATCTGATTAAATTTGTTTTCTGAAAGTTGAACCATCAAAGCTGGATTCTTCCAAGCTCCAATGCACATTTCTCGTGGAATAATATTTTCAGTGTAGGGTGATCATGTGTGAATTAATAAAATTTCATTTTTAAATATAGAGTTACGGACAGTTTTTCACCTAATACGTCCTCGTATCATTTTGAACTTTTATTTTCCTGTTAATGTCTCATATATTTGAGATTTGACTTGTTAAGTGCAACCCATTTCTTCTGGAGCATGCTTACTATGTTTATAAACATCACTTGCAACAAAATATGAATACACAACTTCACGCATAATTGTTGACTGTGTAATCATGTATATAAGTTACCAATTTTATTGTTTTGAAAGAAAAAGAATGTATACACACCAGTTTGGGAGTTCAACTTAAAGTTTGATCTATTTGTTCTGTTGTATATTTGTGAGCAGTATTGGGAAACTAATTGAACTAGCTGACACGAAGTGGTGAATTTATAGACTTGATATTTAGGAACGTCAATTGAAATTTACTTCCTTGTTTTGGGCGTTCTTTATCTAAACTGATGGTTTTTAAACTGTTTACAAGTTGGTCGTTGGTGCTCATTTTTAGGCATATAACAGTGGATGTGTTAGGTCCATCTCAATCTTATAGAGGCTCTGAAATTGGGTGTTGGTTAAAAGTTTAATATAAATGTGGACTGTTCTATCTTTTGCATAACAAATGCCTATGGATATGTTTTTGTTTCAGCTATAGTAAAGAGTTCACTAATTTCCATTAGATGCCCATTGTACTATGGGATGTAGTTATTTTTTCTCCTTTACGTAATATTGCTGTATATGATTTCTCTTGTAGTTGTGATATACGCTTAGATGATGGCAAGTATCTCTTCAACTAATTAGTTCAGGGTCATAAGTATATTTATCTAGAATGATTTTGTCTACTCAGATATCCTTGTTTGGTTAAAGCTAAAGTGTACTTAGAGGCTCATACTGACACATTTATTTATAATCTTTGTTCTTTGTTTGAATTTTCAGAATCTAAATCAACAAATGAAACAAGCAGAGACCATCCCACAGCTGCAGTTGTCTCATCTACTACCACTAGTAATGCTGAGAGTAATTCTTCTACTTCAAAACTTGAAGAGGAACTTAAAGTTGCTTCTCGGCTGCGAAAATTTACATTTAATGATCTTAAGATGGCAACTCGAAACTTTAGACCTGAAAGTCTTCTTGGTGAAGGTGGTTTTGGTTGTGTGTTCAAAGGGTGGATTGAAGAAAATGGAACTGCTCCAGTAAAACCAGGAACAGGGCTTACTGTTGCTGTGAAAACTCTCAACCATGATGGACTTCAGGGACATAAAGAATGGCTGGTAATGATCTTTGCTTGTCTGTATCATTTCCTGTTAGGTTTTTTCAGCATTTAAATTATTATTTGTTATTGTTTTGTTTTCTATTTTTTAAAATTTCATTTGCTTTGGATTTTAATTTTTTTATTCGTTAAATGTGACAGGCTGAAGTGAATTTCCTTGGTGACCTTGTTCATCCTAACTTAGTTAAACTTATAGGATACTGTATTGAAGATGATCAAAGGCTGCTAGTCTATGAGTTTATGCCCCGTGGAAGCTTGGAGAACCACCTCTTTAGGAGTATGATTCTTCTTTAAAATTTGTTTCAAGTTTTTCAGGATTTTGTGACATATGATACTAAAAAGATTTCAATAGTTCCTTTCAAATCCTTGTTTGGTTGCCTTTTTGGACTATGGCAAGGTTTTGACAGAAGTAAATATCAACATATATTGTGGAATGAAAAAGAATTGTGTAGTGTTTCTGAGCTGGCATATTTGTAGAAAATTTACTATCACAAGCTTTTCTGACATGAAAACTGCCCTAAAATCTCAGAACTATTGTAGATTGTATTGCTTCCTAATCTTCTTTGCTCAAAATATGTTATGTGCAGGGTCTTTGCCTCTTCCATGGTCTATCAGGATGAAAATTGCTTTAGGTGCTGCGAAGGGTCTTGCCTTTCTTCACGAGGAAGCAGAAAGGCCTGTTATATATCGTGATTTTAAAACTTCAAATATCTTATTGGATGCA
Source organism: Cannabis sativa (assembly GCF_029168945.1). Taxonomy (NCBI): domain Eukaryota; kingdom Viridiplantae; phylum Streptophyta; class Magnoliopsida; order Rosales; family Cannabaceae; genus Cannabis; species Cannabis sativa. The sequence goes on along the minus strand of NC_083608.1, from coordinate 9,900,526 downwards.
GTAAGTTACATCTTCTCTGACTCTGATAAAACTAGGGATTCTCTATTGTATTGTTCATCTCTCTAACAAGTGATATTTCAGGATTACAATGCTAAACTTTCTGATTTTGGACTTGCCAAAGATGGTCCCGAAGGTGATAAAACCCATGTGTCAACCCGTGTGATGGGAACTTATGGTTATGCAGCTCCAGAATATGTAATGACCGGTAAGTGTAGAAAAAGTCATTCTGCCTTTTAAGGTCCAGTCCTGGATTGTGTTTCTATGTGAATAGATGAATGAGTAAAAGAACACTAGCATTCTTGCTAGGCTTTTCCTTTTTCTCTTCTTTTTAGTTTCTTACTTTTGTTGTGTAGCCATAAAATATGTTAAGGAATAACAAGTTATTTAGATTTTTTTAAATAAATTAGGTGTTCTTAATATTTCTTGCTACATGATTGGTTTGTGTTAGTTATAGGCCTTCTTGCTGCTCCATGTCTCTAGTTAAACTGGCCTAGAGTGTATGACTTAATGCTAATGTTCACTTTTGGAAGATGTTGTATAATTGTGTTCCTGAGCCTCGAATCATCAAGTTTAAGTGAATCTGAAAATTTGTACTGTCCTAACTTTGTCTTTATATTTAATCTAGCCATGATTTTGATGCATACTTTTATGCTCTAAAGTCTCTTTCACGCTAGTACTGCTCTATGGGTTTGACGAACTAGATGTATTGCAGGACATCTTACGTCACGGAGTGATGTCTATAGTTTTGGTGTGGTGTTACTTGAAATGTTGACTGGCAGAAGATCAATGGACAAAAACAGACCTAATGGTGAACATAATCTAGTGGAGTGGGCTCGGCCGCATCTAGGAGAGAGAAGAAAGTTCTACAAATTGATAGACCCTCGACTTGAAGGCCATTTTTCAATCAAGGGTGCTCAAAAAGCTGCACAATTAGCCTCGCATTGCCTTAGTCGAGATCCAAAATCCAGACCTTTAATGAGCGAAGTTGTGGAAGTCTTGAAACCACTACCAAATTTGAAGGACATGGCAAGCTCTTCATACTATTTTCAGACAATGAATGCAGACCGTGTTGCCTCCAGCCCAAACGCAAGAAATGGTGTCAGAACACAAGGAGGATTGATGTCAAGAAATGGGCATCAGCAAAGGAGTCTCTCCATTCCACATGGTTCCCATGCTTCTCCATTTCATCATCAGTATCCACATCAATCACCAAAACCTAATGGCAAGGCATAAGGTTGAGTTGGAAAAAACCGTCTCTCTGTTTCTCTTCACCATCCTCCTCAGCATTCGTTTCTTTTTCTCCCCCTTCCTCGGTATAGATGTATCTTTTGTTAAGAAGCATTTGTTCTTGAACAACTGAAAAAGCAACGGAGAAACAAGCTTTCTTTGGTGTTGTTGTGTTTAGAGTGGGGCCCCTAGAAAATGTAAAGGGAGGGAGTAGGAGTAGGAGAAGCTTCATGAGCAGAATTTCTTTCTCTTATGTCAATGTCATATTGTTTGGAAGCATTGAAAGATTGTTACCTTCTTTCACTATGTATTCTGTTCAATCTTATTCCCTTAATCAATACAACTCCTTGTTTCATAGTCAAACGCAACATAAGTAGGCCTTCATTCATTTGTAAAGTTATATATTTCTAACTGTTGTCTCAATCTTAATTGGTCGACCATGGACTATGGGGTTCTCTTCACTTAAGCTTCAGCTCATATGTCATTATACTAGTTTTCCACACCTTTAAATTACTACTTGTATTGTTCGAATTTTGAAATAGCAGATTAATTTTATTTTCGATAGAAAAATGACAGATTAACTTGAAATGATATCTTTTTTTTTTTTTTCTATCTTCTTCCAAAAAAGAAAGTGGTGGAAAAACCAAGAAACGCTCTCAGACCAATGCAAAGTGGTAGACCCAAAAAATGAAATTAAAATATGCGTAGTTGGCTTGTGGGAAAAGACAAAAAGATCATATGGAAACAAATAAACAAGACGTGACAATAGAAAGCGAAACGCTCAAGAGTCAAGAGACGAGAGAGAGAGAGAGACAATAGTAAAATAAAACGTGTGCACTGTCTGACGAGTTAGTATTACTATTTAATTATTCAAGTCTAGCAAAAAGTGCTCTGCAATAGAATTATAAATGTGTACAAATATATAATAAAAAACAGAGAGATAATAAAGGTGTTTGCTTGTTAGTGATGTTTTATTTATTTATATATTGGGTAAAGAAAGATAGTAGTACACTTGTACTCTTCACTTAGTTCTATCCTAGGGAAAATAACAGAGATCAATGTTGGTTGGATCACACTCACCTAGCAATATACTAAAACAAAAAAGCAGACTTCAATTCAATCTTAAAATAACTTGTTTAATTCAAAACTTCATCCACATCACTTATACAACTCAGCTTCTATTCTATGCAGTGTGAAACAGTATGCTCATCATCATCATCACACGCCCTCACCTGCCAAATGTCCTCTGCTCTCTGCTACTGCTTTAATCTTTTCCAAAAATGCAAACTCATTATTAATTAAACCATAAAGACCACTATCAACCTATCATTATCAACTCTACTACTCTACTACTCTACTACTTTGCTTTCACTCCTACCACATTCTTTCCTCCTTTTGTTCTTTGTGCTATTGTATAGTAGATTGTTTAGCCAACTTTTACTGATAGCCTCTCTTTGTTATGTGCTCTCAAAGATATTATTCCCCATTAAAAAGTAATCATATTATGAAAACATGTATCTTTCTATACCATAACAAGGTCAAAATGATATCACAGTCAAACTATGCTGGTCCAGTTGACCTCAAGATTAGACCAAAATATAGTTGAATTTTGGTTGAACATAGATCAAAACTTAAATTGGTTATTTATAATTTATTTTATTTGGAGCTTAATCTTATAGTAATTTGCAGAAACATGATAAGAGCATACCATCATAATTAATTAGCATAAATTTAATCATAAGTAATTACGCAACCATTCCATTCCAGAAAAACACCCACTTTATTCGATGGCGATTTGCGTTTCTGCCTAAATACTTACTCCAATTTTGTAGAGATTACGTATCTACATTCTTTCTACTTTCCAAGCCTTTTTATTTATTTGTCTATTTATTTTTTGGAACAAGGTGATGACTCGTTTGTGCTCGAGCATTGTTCATGCAACTTCTCTGGTAAGCTGCTCTTTGTATGTGCTCTCAAAGATCTTGTCAGCATTTCCAACCTCAAATCCATCTCGCCTATGGTACTCTTTGACCTGATCAGGTTGTAATGAAAAAAAGTGATTAATAAGGTTTGGAACAAAATTGACGGTGGTTAAACACGATCAAAACAGAAGTTTCCCATTGACAAGCTATGTACATTGAGTTCAGCAATAAACTATTAACCAGAACCATTATTTACTAATCCGAATTTACACTTCAACCAATTTTTCAAAATATATACGAGCAAAATTAACAGCAGTTACCTCCTCTTCAGGTAAATTATTATACTGAGGCAGTATCAAGCGCTCCGCAAATTCGATATAGGAGCATGGGACAGATTCAGTTGCGCCATCAGAGAATGTGAAAGAAGTTGAATCGGCAACAGTTGAACTTTGTAGCAGAAGACCATCAGGGCTAACTGTTAAATGAATTTTTTTCAATGTTCAGTGCCATGCTCATAATTAAGAATCCACCTACACCTATACCTTTAGAAGTTTTACAAAACAACCTTTCAGTACACCGCCTTCAGAATTCAGCTTGAACCCATTTTCTTTGATGAACTGATTAAGATTTTTTATGCTTCTCAAGTTAGATTTCAGTTGATGAGTTGAAATTGTGACATGGTTTAGTGCATAGCCATTAACAAGAGTCCATGCAGCATATTCACTTTCCCTGTCCCATAAAGCAAACACAAACTTTTTTTTATAATGGAGACAAAATTCCTACAATGTCTTGGATTGTTGGTCACAAATATAATACGTGGGCAACTGATAAGATCAATAAATTCTAATTGTATCCAAACTTCAAATAATATCAATATCACCTGACCAACTGTTGAAATTCTGAATTGAGTGGCTTCTCCCATGTTAAAGAGCCTAGTGCACTAGCAAGGGCAGCATGTCTATTTCCACTACCAGATACTTCAATGTACTTCCTGATTATTTCCTGAATATTCACAGTAATAGTTTCAAGCAAAAAAATAAAGTTTCAACCAGTAAACTTTACTACTTATCAAAAAAAAAAAAAACCAGTAAACTTTACAGTACAAATTGAAAGTTACACAACATTTTACAATTCTAACATGCTATTAGAACCAAAACTACACTCTAACGAGTATCCAATCCAAAATAAAAAAGTTGATCAAAAAGAAAAGTAGGGCCCAAAAAGAGCCACCAAAAATCTGAAAACCGATCCAAAAAAATAGAGCTAAAAAAGCCACTTGTGATTCAGAGATAATGAACCAAAAAGAGCAGCTTGTGATTAAGCTCTCCAAGATTAGTTAGTAAAAAATAGCCACTATCTTGAGGAGATGTTAGAGAGAGTCTTACATTGCTAATGTGTAGAAACTAAATAACATATATAAGATTCATGGTGTACTCCTCTCATTACCAATTGGTTTTGAGATAGAACCATGTGCATGTACCTTAACTACACACCTGACTCTGCCCTGATAATTAGTGCTGCCACCACCACTACTTAACAAGTAGGTAATGGGCACTAGACAAGCGTAATAGTTCTCTTTTTATAGTTATTCACAGGAACATTTTATGTAAATTCATTTGTAAAACACACCCTATAAAAAGAGAAAGAGTCTTCTTTGCAAGAAGGGGTTGGAACCCAGAGTTTCCATATAATACACAAGCATTTCTTATATCATTTTCTCTACTGTTTCAATTCTCTGTTTGCTTCACTCCTTAGTTCTTGCCACAGTTGGAAGTTACTTTGAGTTATTTGATAAACATGTAGTTGATGTGATTCTACTGTTAGCAGTAACAGATAATGTACCTGAGTTTGTGGACTCATTTGATCTACAAGAAGCTCTGATATAAAAATTCTTGGCAAAGGTCCACCAATGCAGCTACCACCCTCACCAATGACATTTTCCGGAGGAGAAAACCATAGTGCTCTCAATTTTTTGGCAGGAAACCTTAACTCATCCCTTGGGGTATAGCCAAAATCCAAGAAAAAGCTTGCCAAGGAGTCAATCCCATAACCATCCACCTAGTGTTCCAAATGACAAAAACTAAAACTTCAACTTTCATTATTCCTGACACTCTTCCCAACAATAGAAAAATAAATATAATCTAAGCACAAAGGCCTACAAAAACAAAATCACAAAAGAATTTTTCTTCACATTTTGTATCAGGAGAACAAATTATATATCACGGTATAATAGGAGGCAGACGAATGATGTAAGTGTTGAAGTATAACTACCCCAAAGGTCCTAAAAGCAAAGTGATCATAGCAAATTCGTTCTTCATCAGCAGAATGAACAAGTTCCAGGATGGCTTTTGCAGTGGGGTTCCTATTTAAGTAAACTGTCTCCATACTTGCCAAGACGCTTCTGAAAAATGATTCACTACCCTGCAACAGGGTAATTGAAAAAAAAAATGTCAATTATAATAATAAAAAATACAGCCAATTCAACTATAGATAGTTTAGACAGACACACGCAGCGAAAAAGAAACACACTTTCAATCACTCAATGTACATTATTATCAGAATTTCATAATCACTATGGAGTCAAAGTTTCAAAAACAAAATTGTGTAGGGAAATGGAACACTTTCTAGACCTAAAAGGTGTTCCAGTCAGCTACGTACGAGTAAAACCCAAAAGCTAACTACGCTAACTCTTTGAGATATATATAAAAAAAAATCTACGTTAACTCTAAACAAATCGACATCACACTACAAAATCAAGCAATTTGATTTTTTCAGCGAAACCTAAAAGTGGAATTTCATTATGGAACAGCCAATATATTTTGAAAAAAAAAAAAACCCAACCTGGAAAGAGGACTTGCCGGACACATTTTGGGGAGTAGAAGCGACGGGTGAGATGTTTCGTTTCTGGGTTGACATGCAATGGACGGTGAAGGATGATCTGGGGAAGGAAAGAAGTTGGGTTTGGCGAAGAGTTGATGATGAAGTGAGAAAGAGAAAAAGATTGTTTTTGTGGATGGTGGTGGGCATGGATGAGGTTGAACTTGAAAGCCTCATCTTCAACATCGTCAAGCTCATGCGTCTTAAGTTTGTTCTTTCTGCACCTATGTTAGCAGAAGTTGGTATTGTTTTGGATTTCGGTTTATTTGTTGCGTACTATGTAATGTTTTTGTTTTTGACTTTGACAAGGCAAGTTTTATTGGGTGCTTGCATGTTTACTAGATAGATATGTTAGGTGGCAAGTAAGCTCTATCTTAATTTTATTTTAATTTGTAGTATTTTTTAATATCATAATTTTAAAATTAATAAAATTCAATGTGGTGATAACTATTAAAATTTAAAAGCATAATTACTATTATACTTTGTAATAATAATTAAAAAAAATTATTATTCGTCCTAAATTTATCTTCGGAATTAATGAAAATGCTATCTAGTTTAACTATAAAACATTTAAATTTGATTTAAAATAATATTTAAAATTTAACTAATTCTAAATATCAAAATTTAAAAATAATTTTTAATAAAAAAATAAACAATATGAACAAATTTATTATTAATTGTAACACTTTAGGTGAATTAATTATATTTAGGTTTAATTAACATGATGGTGACCCAATAATTTGTTATTTTTTTATTTAAAAAAAAATCACTCAATAATTTCTCATAAACCAAGAATTCTGTTATATAGATACATTTTATATAGAATAGATACAATGCACCCTTTAGATGGGACTAATTTTTTATTCAATTTTTTTTTCATATTATTTAAAATATTTTATCAACAAATTTAAAATAATTTACAATATAAAAAATAATATTTAAATAATATAGTCCACATGCGTATAAAATAAAATAATCACGCGTATAATACATATTTTGAATTCTATTTTTGGCGTATTAAAATTTTTTAAATTTTTTAAAATTTTACAAGATGTCTTAAAAACTTATAACATACATGAGCATGAGAAAAAATTTGACTAAAAAATTATTTTAGATACCAAAATACATAAAGGTACATCAATACATTTTTTTAAGGAGAGCCTTGTAAAATTTTCCAGTTTTATTTACACTCGGTAAAGTTATACGTTTCACAATGCGTCTCCTTAAAAGGGATGTATTGATACACCCTCTACCTGTTTCGACATCTAGAAGAATATTTTAGTCAATTTTTTTCATATTCGTATAGGTTATAGTTATTTAAAATATCTGACAAAAATTTAAGAAATTTAGAATAATTTACAATATAGAAAGTAATGTTTAAACCGTCTATTTCACACGCGTATAAAATAAAATAGTCACGTGTGCAATACAATATTTAAATCATATTTTTGACGTGTTAAATTTTTTAAAATTTTTAAAATTTTACAGGATGTCTTTAATAACTATAAAGTATATGACCATGAAAAAAAATTAAGTAAAAAATTATTTCGGATAACAAAATAGATAGGGATGCATCAATCAATCATTTTTAAGAATGTGCATGTATACACTCCAATATTAAAAAAATTAAACTTAAAATAATTTTAAAAATCACTTTTAATATTTTTTTTCAAAATTTATGTTTTACATTATTTTCTCTTAATATAATGATTATTTTAATTTTATTTTCACATTTTTTAAATCATGAATAATTTTTTATATTTTTCAAATAAAATTTTATTTAATATTTTATTTTAAAATTTTCTTAATATTTAAAATATATTTTATTTTTAATCTATAAATATATTTTTAAAGAATACATGAGCATATTGGTAAATTTGATGCTAAAAGTGATGTTGGTGTTTTCATTGGATATTCCTTAAACAGTAGAGCTTATCGTGTTTACAACATGAGAACTCAAACTGTTTTGGAATCAACTAACGTGGTTGTTGATGATTTTAAAGATTTTTCACAATTTTCCACAGAAGCCGAGATAGACAGCTTAATGGATACTCCACTAGAAGTAGCAAAAGTAGATTCTAATGCAACAGAACTCGTTTCTAACGACGCAAATGACGAATCGGCCACTGCAATTGATACAGGAGAACCAGAACAACCTATCTCGAGTCATCCAAACATCATTACTGATACTATCCTGAAGGAACCAAGCACTAGAGTTAAACTGAACCATCCCAAAGATCTCATTCTTAGAAATCTTGAAGAAAGCATGGTAACGTGAAGAAGGTATGTTAATTTAATTAGCTTTCTTTGTTTTGTCTCACAATTTGAACCAAAAAATATGAAGGAAGTCATGACTTTTGAAGAATGGCTCAATGCAATGCAAGAGGAACTCAATCAATTTGTTCGCAATAAGGTTTGGATTTTGGTTCGAAGACCAAAATGTATCAATGTGATTGGAACAAAGTGGATTTTTAAGAATAAAAGTGATGAATTCGGTACAATTGTGAGGAACAAGGCTCGGTGGGTGGCACAAGGGTACACACAGGTAGAAGGTATTGATTTTGATAAAACTTTTGCTCTTGTAGTAAGATTAGAATCTATTCGTTTACTCTTGTGCATTGCTCGTATTCTTGATATTAAACTGTTCCAAATGGATGTGAAATCTGCCTTCTTGAATGGCATTTTGAGTGAGGAAGTTTATGTTGAGCAACCAAAAGGATTTGAAGATCCTCAGTTTCCAGACCATGTATACAAACTTGAAAAAGCTTTGTATGGTCTGAAACAAGCTCCTCGTGCCTGGTATGAAATGTTAACTCAATTTTTAATATCTCATGATTATGAAAGAGGTAGTGTGGATAAAACTCTTTTCATCAAGCATAGAAAATCTGATTTTATCATTGCTCAAATTTATGTTGATGTGTAGGTATTTATTGATCAAATAAAAAATGAGTTTGAAATGAGCATGGTTGGTGAGCTTACTTTCTTTTTTGGTCTTCAAGTCAGACAAATGGAAAGAGGTACATTTGTATCACAAAGTAAGTATGCCAAGAACCTTGTCAAAAAGTTTGGCCTTGAGTCGGCTAAACATGTAAGTACTCCTATGAGCACCACTTTGAAATTAACAAAAGATGAGAATAAAGGGAAGGTTGACACTACTCTTTATCGTAGTATGATTGGTAGTCTATTGTATTTGATTGCTAGTCGTCCTGATATTAGTTATAGCGTGGGAGTTTGTGCTAGATATCAAAGTAATTCTATGGAATCTCATGTATTTGCTGTAAAAAGGATTATTCGATATGTTAATAGTACTCTCAATTTCGGAATCTGGTATTCTAAAGATAATAATTCTAACTTAGCTTGTTTTAGTGATGCAGATTGGGCAGGCAATGCTGATGATCGAAAAAGTACAAGTGGAGGTTGTTTCTTTCTTAGAAACAATTTGGTTTCTTGGCACAGTAAGAAACAAACTTCTATTTCCTTGTCCACAGCCGAGGCTGAGTACATTGCTGCTGGTAGTTGTTGTACTCAATTGTTATGGTTGAAACAAATGTTCATTGACTATGGATTTGAATTGGGTGTTTTAACTATTTTTTGTGATAACTCTAGTGCCATAAATATTTCCCAAAATCTTGTTCAACATTCTAGAACAAAACACATTGATATAAGGCATCATTTTATCAGGGAACTTGTTGAAAATAAATCTTTGCAATTAGAATATGTTGATACTGAGAAACAATTAGCTGATATTTTCACCAAGGCCCTAGACTCAAGTCGCTTTGACTCCCTCAGAAAATCTTTGGGAGTTTGCATTGTCTAATCTCTCTTGTTCTTGTTTTTGTACAATATTGTTGAGTTATTCTTTGCTTGCATCTAATCTTCTTTCATTCTAATTTGACAAATCATGTATATGTTTTTGGATTATAATTAGTTAAGATCTCGTTCTTATCATATTTTTGAGGTTGAGTTAAAAGATTCATGTTACTTTTTATGTGTGATTGGGATTACATAATGTTCTTATACAGAGTTGAGCGTGTCTTATTTTAGTTACTTGTCAGGCCCCTTGCTGGAATAGAGCTACCCATATTGAGGTGTGAAAGCCATCTTTTGAGTAAGCTGGAACTTTGTAATTAAGAGTTATGAAGAGGATGCTCTACCATAGAAAAAGGCTACCTTCATTATGGTGTGATAGCATCCAGTTGCGGGATCAAATTGAAAAAAGCGAAAAAGAAAAATGTTGCCAAGGACAATGATCCTATTTTCACTGCACACACTAATGTCTGACAAGTGTGTACAAGTTTGTAAGTCTCCTCTACAAAAATGAATAAAAAATCCTGGTTCACATTTTTTGTAACATGCATATCCTTTTTCTCATCATCTATTAAGTATGGTTGGTTCTTGAGATACTAATTAGTTATTCTCTTAAAAAGTATTAACTTGTATTTTTGTCAGTTATTATGAAATTTGATTAGCTGCTTGCTCTAGAATACCTTACTTGTGCATATATTTTTTTTGTGTATTTAATTCAGTTTTTCAAAAATAAAAATAAAAAAATGAGAGGGAGGCATTGGTGACTTAGCTTGTGGGCTAAGAAAATTTTATGCTTTGTTTGGTAAGTATCAACATTTAATCTAAATTGATTTATTTTGATATGTTACCTTTTAAAGTTTGATATCATATTCATTGTTTTTTGTCTTTGATCTTGAAGGATTTTCTTAATTTGCCTATGTTTGGAAAGTATCTTAAGTATTCTAGTTTCCTTTTATTTATTTTTTTAAAAAAATAATTTTGGAAATAGAGTGGGGCAGTTTCTTTGTGTTCGTGGGCTGGTAGTTTTTTTTTTTCAAAAATTTTAAATTGATTTCCTCTTTTGCTTCTCTCTCACATGATTATATAAACCAACTTCTTTTGTCATTTATTCTCACAACCTACCCGATTCCTATTCTTTTGTTTTCTGCTTCTTTGTTTGTCTTTCTCTCTTTCAGATTCCCATGGCTAAGACAAAGACCCTAGGGCAACCAAAAGGGGTGGAAGAATCCGATCCTACCCCCTCGAATGCTCCTCCTGCTGCTCCAATCTTGCTCCCTGCTGCTGCAACTGCATCAAACCCAGGAGATTCATCGCTTCCTCAGCGTGATTCTCAGCCTGTGAAGCCCAAACTGAAACGAATTTCCAAACAAGTTGCTCGAAAATCTGTGCGCGACCCCACAGACCTTGCACTTCATCGTCTTCATTATCGAAGGGGTCTCCTCCTAGTGCAACTGCATCTCCTCCTGCTGCATCAGGGAAGGGTTTTGCTACATCAACACCAACAGGTCCCTCCTCTCGCACCAGTGCCCAGCAAGCGTCTCTCGAGAAGGTGTTAGGTTTTATGCCCTAAATAAAACTCCATTTCAATGTAATCTATTTTATTCAACATCAATAAAGAAACAAAAGTATTTTTCATTCATTTGTGTATGTTTTGGTTCACTTTATCAATTGCTTGTCTATTTGATTTATAAATTCATCTTAAACCCTTTTCACATACTTGATCATGTTTATTGTGCTGTCATCACATTGGAAAGTAAACATGACTATGTGAATAAAGTTTCCTAGATTTATCAGACACAGGGTTTTACTAATATGATAATCTACAACAAGAGTTTACGTGTATTTGGAGAAATACTATGTTCTTTCCAGAACATTGGTTAAAGTAAAGCTCAGGTTGGATGCATGGAGTATGCATCGGAAGGGACCGATATTGAACTTTGACTTAGATTTAATTAAACTTACCGTAAAATCTATTCAAGTCAATATCGCCAAGTTGATCCTAGATCAAATGATCTTAATCCTGTTATGATTAGGCTCAATCTTGAAAGGCTATTCGTGTTCTTTGATTTGTTAGTTAAGCCTACTTTTAGGTCAGGGTGATACGTACATTTTGGGAACACGGTAGTGCAATTGAGTGGGAGCGCTAGCATAAACATGGAATCTATAGCTTCTATCTGGCGAATAGTAAGCAAAGGATGATCTCCTTCGAGCTTGACCAAACGAAAATAAATGGTGGAGATCTCATTTCACATAAGCTGAAATATCATTTATACGGGGTCGAATGTTTTAAGGATAAAATACATAGTAGGGTGTTACGGTAATCTAATCCCTTTACAGTATAGATCATTCATATAGAGGATCATTGATCAAATTAGGATTATAACAATGGATAACTAATGATGTGTCTATATGGTGGAACATATAGAGCATTCTATATACTGAGAGTGCAATTCTAAGTTCTATGCGTGGATTCAACGAATAATTAATAAGTTAGTGAATTTTAGTGCTAAATTCTTGATCTACTTATTGGAAACTCGGTCATAAAGACCCATGGTCCCCGCACTAGTTGAGATAATATTGTTTGTAAGACTCATGTAATTGGTTTTGATTAATCAATTATAATTCACAAATTAGACTATGTCTATTTGTGAAATTTTCACTAAGTACGGGAGAAATTGTAAAGAAAGAGTTAATAGGGGCATATTTATTAATTATAATACTTTGTATGGTTCAATTAATAAATATGATAAATGACAATATTATTTAATAATTATTTATAGTTATTAAATAGTTAGAATTGGCATTTAAATGGTTGAATTAGGAAATTGGCATTTTTGAGAAAATCAGATACAAAAGGTGTTAAAATTGCAAAATTGCAAAAAGCAAGGCCCAATCCACTAAGCCATGGCCAGCCACCTTTGTAGGCTTTTTAAGTTGATATTTTCATTATTTTAATGCCAAATAATTCAAACCTAACCCTAGTGGAATGCTATAAATAGATAGTGAAGGCTTCAGGAAAATTACACTTTTTGAATCAGAAAAACCTGAGCCTCCTCTCTCTTCCCTAGCCACCACTCACTCTCTCTCTTCTTCCTTTGATTTTCGAACTTACCCTAGTGATTAGAGTAGTGCCCACACACAGCAAGCAATACCTCAATCATAGTGAGGAAGATCGTGAAGAAAGATCATCAGCAAAGGAGATTCAGCATCAAGGATTCAGACAAAGATATCCAAGTTCAGATCTTGATAATACTCTGCTACAGAAAGGATACAAGGGTTAGAGATCTGAACCGAAGGAGTCATTTAATTCCGCTGCACCCAATGTAAGGTTTCCAATACTTTATATGTGTTTAATTTATCGTTTTAGAAAGTTCTTATTTAGGATGTTAATAAACATACTTATGAGTAGATCTAAGATCCTGGTAAAATAATTCTAACAACTGGCCTCAGAGCCATGGTAATTGATTTACTTGCAAGAAATTTGGACTTTAAAACGATTGTTTGTTTGTTTTTGGATGGTATCATGTTGTATTGAGTGTTATTTGATGATTGATTGGTTAAAAGTAATTGAATATCTGTTTCTGGAATTATTTTTATTGGATAGTATGGAAAAAATTAAGCAAGTTACTTTTTTACAGAACTCAATTTCGATTTAGTTTGAATTAGTTATGATTTTTTGAAGATTCGAAAAAATCGGGGCTGTGCTAAAATTTTCCTGCGATCGCGAAAACTGTCCGTACAACTCACAATTTTTTCGTTTTTCTTCGTTTTTTCATGATTTTTCATGGAATTAACTTCCGATTTTTTGTGTAGTTCTGTATTTATACTATTACTATTCCTAATTCAATTCTAATTATCATTTTTAATTAATTTAATATTTTTTAAATTTAATTCAAGATATTAGTGTAATTTGAATTTGAAAATAGTTAGTATCTATCTTTTTGCTTAATAATCTATCTTATTTTAAAATTTGATTATATCTTATCTTATTTTTAAATTTAAGGTCAGATTTAAAGTATTTTAAATTAATTTTTTTAATAATTTGACCTTATTTAAATTTAAAATAAGATAACTATAATAATGTAATTTTTAAATGATATAAGATATTTTGCTAATTTTTTTAAAATTTTGTTATTTTATTTATTTAAATTACATTTAAAATTTGGAAAGGATTTTCATTTATCTTTTCTAATTTTTAATTTAATTTTTATTTATAAAATAACATTTAAATTTTAAAAGTAGTTAGCAAATTTTTGAAATGATATTTAGGTTGGTTGAAACCTAATTTTTCAAAATTGTAGGTTTAATTTTAAATTTAAATATTTAATTAAATTTCGAAATTTTTTATTTTTCAAATTTTTTAAAATTTTCGAAGTTTTTTTTATTTAATTATTTTTTTTTCGAAATTAATTATTTAATTTAAAAATTAAATAAATCCTACATCCAACTATCCAACTAACCTTGTTGCAGGAGTATGTGTTTTAGCTTGTGTGTAAGTTTTCAAAACCTATTATTACTTGATTGCAAATAGCCATGGTTACTTTTTACCAGATCTAATGATCTGATGGCTCCCTTGGTCAAGATAATAATTTGTAACAGGTATATTTACAATCTTCTTTCATCTGTGTATGACCTAGCAACATGATAGGACCCATCCAAAGTGTGCCTGTGTGAGCCTATGTGTTTAATTTTATTATAGATGCATATAGGTTGTTGTTGCTAAAATAAATTATCATAGTTCTTAATAGAATTTATTTAGGCCCATTTAGTTTTTGGGCCTATTCAATTAATAACAGTTGTTCTTATTAAGATTAAATTCCTCTCTTTTGGGCCTTGTGTGAGAGTTGAGAGCCATAGAAGTGGGTACGACATACTGAACCCAGCACCCCCTCACATGAACCACCCCAATTGTGAAGGCCCATTTGCCTGATTTGAATGACTGTACTAGGTTAATTACACTAGTTTAACCTAATTAAAATTGATTAGCAACATAATTAATTTCATTTATTTTGAAATTAATTTAGAAAATCATAGTTTAAAGAATTTTATATTCTAAGCTAAACTATATGTATTTTCTTGTATTTAATTAAATATAGAATTATAACCATCTAGATTCTTTTTTAAGCTTAAAATTTTTTCATTAAATATTCTTATTTAAGTTGATATTTAGTTATTTACAACTAACCAACTTAAATCTGAATATCTTTTGGATTTAAAATTTCAAAATTAAGTTGAGGAATTTTAGGCATTGGTTATTAAGATTCTTTAGATATTTTTTAAGTTAATATCTTTTCGAATATTAACTTAAAATGGAATATTTTAGATATTTTTTAGGTTAATATCTTTTCGAATATTAACTTAAAATGAAATATCTTCAAATTAAGTGGTTATAACTTAATTTTAATTTAATTAAATCTGATTTGAAAGATATTTAAGTTGATTTTTTAGATTCTTCTAAAACAACTTAAACAAGTTATTTTCAAATTTGTTCCATTTATTATTCGAATTTATTTTTTGAAATTAATTAATAATTGAAAATTAATTAAAGTTGATTTTTTTATTTAAACCAACTTTGATTTGTAATTTTTCATTATTATATTATGGAACTTGTTCGATATTTATTTGAATTTATTTTTCAAATTTAATAATAATTGAAAATTAATTAAAGTTAATTTTTTATTTAAACCAACATTAGTTTATAATTTTTCATTATTATAATATCGAATTGAAATGATTATACAAAATACATATAATATTTTAAATAATGAGCTTTTAATCAAGAGACATTCGATCTCCATTGTGGGTTTTACACCGCATTTGTTTTAGTGAGTAATCCTCCCTAATGGAGGAACGTTCATTAGAAATTTCGCACCGTTTAACCTCGCATGATAAGTAGTTTGTAAGTGTTTTGTATGGTATGGATCACCCTAATGGTGGCGACCATACTTGACTTGCAAGTTATGAAACAATGGTGGAAGCTCATAAGATAGACTTGCCTTGACTCTCGCCTAAACGGGACAACGCTGAATTCCAATTTTGATCGAATAAAAGGTTGCTAGAATGGTTATCATTTTAGATGAACTGACAACTCTATTCAATGGATGATGCTTTGACTCTCGCCTAAACGGGACACTGTATCAGTTTGTTGAAATACCTTGGAAAATAAACTATGTTAGATTTAGTATTTCTATAACATATGTCATTACTTGTTATTTTCTGAACTGTGTATGAATTTATGAGCCAAAACCTTACTTCTGTTTTATTGATGTGTTGTTGTGTCATTATGAATAACCCTCACCCCGATCCTCTCCTAGTTACTATCTTAGCAAAAGAACTCTATAGTGTGAAAATGCATCCTGGTAGTTGCATTAACTCGCACCTGTTGATGATGAATCTGAAGTTCCAAAAGGCAAATCTACTAGGAATTGATTTATCAAGAGAACAATGGGTCCAACTCATCCTTAATAGTCTTCCTCCGGAGTATAATGAATTTGTTATCTCTTACATGATCAACAATTCTAACTCCTCCGACATGGACAAGCTCGAAGCAGAATGAGCCCATGAACGGAACTTGATTGCAATGGGTCCCCCTGGGTTTGCAATCAATAATCGAAGGAAAAGGACTAGGTATGAAGGATCTAGCAAAACTTCTTCTTCAAGTACAATTATTAGACATAATCTTCTATGTTCGAATTGTAATGAAAAGGGACATCATGAAGAACGATGTCCCAGGCTTCCAAACAATTCAAATGAAGGTAATGCTTTTGTCTTTGAATCATGTGTTTTAGAGTACAACAAATCCATCTGGATTGTTGATTCTGGGTCTACTAACCATGTATATTCTTCACTGCAGTTGCTTGAAACTTGGGAAAATCTGCTTCCAGGAGAGTTAAAGCTTAAAGTTGGCAATGGCAAATTAGTATCGGTCAAAGCTAGAGGAAAAGCCCGCATCAAGTTTCAACAAAGATTTTTAATTTTAGAAAATGTTTTATTTATTCCAAACTTTAGTAGAAACTTGATTAGTGTCTCATGTTTGCAAACACAATCTTATATATTGAATTTTTCGAGTACAAATTGTTCAATTTCTCGTAATGGATTTCAAATATGTGTTGCTATAATGGAACAAGGGCTTTATGTTTTAAGACCGAGTACTCAAATCTCACTAAATAGTGAACTTTTCAGTGTAGCTAGACCTAGAAACCTAAAAAGAAAAGAGATTGATAATGATGATCAAACTTATCTATGGCATTTACGTTTAGGTCATATAGGCTTTGATTGACTCAATAGGCTCACCAAAGACGGTCCATTGAAAAATGTCGTCTTAGGTGAACTGCCAGTATGCGAGTCTTGCCTAGAAGGAAAAATGACTAAACGTTCTTTCTCTGCAAAGGGAGAGCGTGCCAAAATCCCTCTAGGGTTAGTGCATTCTGATGTCTGCGGACCTTTGAATGTCAAAGCCCGAGGTGGTTATGAGTATTTTGTCACTTTCATTGACGATTTCTCTAGATATAGTTTTCTTTACCTAATGCAAAAGAAATCTGAAACGTTTGAAAAGTTTCAAGAGTTTCATGCTTTGGCCCAAAACCAATTAGGTAAATCATTAAAGATCTTCCAAACTGATAGGGGTGGAGAATATATGGATATGCAGTTCAAAGATCATTTAATTGAACTTGGAATTGAATCCCAATACACTCGCTACCACTCCACAACAAAATGGAGTTGTAGAAAGAAGAAATCGCACTCTTTTGGAAATGGTTAGGTCTATGCTGAGTTATTCAACTCTGTCTACGTCCTTCTGGGGATATGCTATACAGATGGCAAATGACATTCTAAATGTTGTTCCATCTAAAGCAGTCCCTAAGACACCCGTCGAACTTTGGAATGGTCGAACACCTAGTTTACGCCATTATAGAATTTGGGGGTGCCCTGCTCATGTCTTAAGAAAGAAAGAAGGCAAAATTGAATCACGTACCGAAGTATGCATGTTTGTCGGAAATTCTGAAGAGACTAGGGGTGGACTATTTTATAGTCACAAGGATAACAAAGTGTTTGTTTTTACAAATGCTACTTTCCTTGAAGAGAACTATATTAAAGACTACAAACCGAAAAGTAAAGTTGTTCTAGAGGAATTGCTATCAGATATAAGGCCTTCCAATGTTCCGTCCTCTTCCACTCGTGAAGAAGACAATCCCACTCCCTCAGTTGAACAAACTGAGAAATCTACTACTAAAGTTTCTGTTCAGAAGACAACCGTACCTCGTCGTAGTGGGAGGGTTTCAACAAAACCTGCTCGTTATGGCTTGGATGGTGAAATCAATATGGTCGTAGGTGACGGTATTGAAGACGATCCATTAACCTATAAACAGGCAATGGCTAGTCCGCAACGGAAACGATGGTCAGCCGGCATGGATTCAGAAATGGATTCCATGAAAAAGAACAAAGTCTGGGAATATGTAGACGCACCTGACGACTATCATCCGATAGGATGCAAATGGGTTTACAAGAAGAAAAGAGGAGCTGGAGGCGAAGTTGAAACTTTTAAAGTTAGACTTGTAGCCAAGGGTTATACCCAAAGAGAAGGTGTGGACTATGAGGAAACTTTTAGTCCTGTTGCCATGCTCAAATCCATCTGAATTCTTCTCTCCATAGCTGCTGCTTTCGATTATGAAATCTGGCAAATGGATGTCAAGACTGCCTTCCTTAATGGGGTACTTGAAGAAACCATCTATATGGAGCAACCAGAAGGTTATGTTCTTCACAGGCGGGTGAAAAGAAAGTTTGCAAATTAAATAGGTCTATCTATGGACTTAAGCAAGCTTCTCGCTCATGGAACAAAAGGTTTGATGAAATCATCAAGACCTACGACTTTCTTCAGAATGAAGATGAACCTTGTGTTTACCAACTCAAGGAAGACCAAGTAGTAGTATTCCTGGTCCTTTATGTTGATGACATTTTGATCATTGGAAACAATGTCAAGAAAATGACTCACATCAAGGAATGGCTCAACACTCAATTCGATATGAAAGATTTGGGTGAAGCAGCCTATGTTCTTGGTATTCAGATTATCAGAAACCGGAAGAACAGATCTCTTGCTCTCTCTTAAACAACCTACATAGACAAAGTCTTAGAAAGATTCTCCATGAACAACACCAATGGGGCAAACATGCCTTCTAGATATGGTATTCGTCTATCTAAGGAACAGTCTCCGACTGATCCTCAAGAGATAGAGGACATGGCAAAAATTCCCTATGCCTCTGCAGTTGGAAGTCTAATGTATGCAATGTTATGCACTAGACCTGACATCTGTTATGCTGTTGGAATCGTGAGCAGGTATCAGTCTAATCTAGGATAATAACATTGGAATGCAGTTAAGTATATTTTGAAATACTAAAAGAGTACAAGGAATCTTATGTTAGTCTACAAGGGTGGTGCTTTAAATCCCATAGGCTACACTGATTCAGATTTCCAGGCAAGTCTTGAAGACAGGAAATCTACATCTGGGATGGTGTTTACTCTTGGGGGTGGAGCAGTGGTTTGGAGAAGTGCTAAACAAACCGCGATATCGGACTCAACTATGGAAGCTGAATACATAGCAGCAGCCAAAGCTGCTAAAGAACTTGTCTGGCTAAGAAAGTTCTTCACCAGCATAGGTGTTGTTTCTGGAATGGAAAAGCCTTTGGTACTACTCTGTGATAACAATGGAGCAATAACAAACAGTAAAGAACGTCGAAGCCACAAGAGAAGCAAACACATTGAAAGGAAGTATCACATTATCAGAGAATACGTGGCAAGAGGGGATGTACTAGTTGAGAAAGTTGACACAGAGGACAACCTAGCTGATCCATTTACCAAAGTCCTGGCCGCGACAGCCTTTGAAAAGAACCGTCAGAATTTAGGATTAATTGATATGTACTAATTAGTTTTATATTAGTGCAAGTGGGAGTTTGTTAGGTTTTATGCCCTAAATAAAACTCCATTTTAATGTAATCTATTTTATTCAACATCAATAAAGAAACAGAAGTATTTTTCATTCATTTGTGTATGTTTTGGTTCAATTTATCAATTGCTTGTCTATTTGATTTATAAATTCATCTTAAACCCTTTTCACATACTTGATCATGTTTATTGTGATGTCATCACATTGGAAAGTAAACACGACTATGTGAATAAAGTTTCCTAGATTTATCAGACACAGGGTTTTACTAATATGATAATCTACAACAAGAGTTTACGTGTATTTGGAGAAATACTATGTTCTTTCCAGAACATTGGTTAAAGTAAAGCTCAGGTTGGATGCATAGAGTATGCATCGGAAGGGACCGATATTGAACTTTGACTTAGATTTAATTAAACTTACCGTAAAATCTATTCAAGTCAATATCGCCAAGTTGATCCTAGATCAAATGATCTTAATCCTGCTATGATTAGGCTCAATCTTGAAAGGCTATTCGTGTTCTTTGATTTGTTAGTTAAGCCTACTTTTAGGTCAGGGTGATACGTACATTTTGGGAACACGGTAGTGCAATTGAGTGGGAGCGCTAACATAAACATGGAATCTATAGCTTCTATCTGGCGAATAGTAAGCAAAGGATGATCTCCTTCGAGCTTGACCAAACAAAAATAAATGGTGGAGATCTCATTTCACATAAGCTGAAATATCATTTATACGGGGTCGAGTGTTTTAAGGATAAAATACATAGTAGGGTGTTACGGTAATCTAATCCCTTTACAGTATAGATCATTCATATAGAGGATCATTGATCAAATTAGGATTATAACAATGGATAACTAATGATGTGTCTATATGGTGGAACATATAGAGCATTCTATATACTGAGAGTGCAATTCTAAGTTCTATGCGTGGATTCAACGAATAATTAATAAGTTAGTGAATTTTAGTGCTAAATTCTTGATCTACTTATTGGAAGCTCGGTCATATAGACCCATGGTCCCCGCACTAGTTGAGATAATATTGTTTGTAAGACTCATGTAATTGGTTTTGATTAATCAATTATAATTCACAAATTAGACTATGTCTATTTGTGAAATTTTCACTAAGTACGGGAGAAATTGTAAAGAAAGAGTTAATAGGGGCATATTTGTTAATTATGATACTTTGTATGGTTCAATTAATAAATATGATAAATGACAATATTATTTAATAATTATTTATAGTTATTAAATAGTTAGAATTGGCATTTAAATGGTTGAATTAAGAAATTGGCATTTTTGAGAAAATCAGATACAAAAGGTGTTAAAATTGCAAAATTGCAAAAAGCATGGCCCAATCCACTAAGCCATGGCCGGCCACCTTTGTAGGCTTTTTAAGTTGATATTTTCATTATTTTAATGCCAAATAATTCAAACCTAACCCTAGTGGAATGCTATAAATAGATAGTGAAGGCTTCAGGAAAATTACACTTTTTGAATCAGAAAAACCTGAGCCTCCTCTCTCTTCCCTAGCCGCCACTCACTCTCTCTCTTCTTCCTTTGATTTTCGAACTTACCCTAGTGATTAGAGTAGTGCCCACACACAGCAAGCAATACCTCAATCATAGTGAGGAAGATCGTGAAGAAAGATCATCAGCAAAGGAGATTCAGCATCAAGGATTCAGACAAAGAGATCCAAGTTCAGATCTTGATAATACTCTGCTACAGAAAGGATACAAGGGTTAGAGATCTGAACGGAAGGAGTCATTTAATTCTGCTGCACCCAATGTAAGGTTTCTAATACTTTATATGTGTTTAATTTATCGTTTTAGAAAGTTCTTATTTAGGATGTTAATAAACATACTTGTGAGTAGATCTAAGATCCTGGTAAAATAATTCCAACAGAAGGAACTTTGGACTATACGAAGCCATGACAGACCAGCTCCTCTTGCCAATAAGAAGCTGAAATTGAATCCTCCCTCGGCTTCTTCAAGTTCTGAAGAGGAAGAACCAATGGAGGTCCCATTTGATGATTCTGAGACCAAATCCATGTCTATCCCTTCTGAAAAAGAGCTTCCAGAAGACTTTGGAGTCTCCTCTGACAATGAGGAAACTGATCTTGAACCTGAGCCTCCATAGACCAAATCTGCTCCTACACCTCCTCATGCATCTTCAGCAGCCAAAGCCTCTACTAGTGCCAAAGGCAAGTAGCCTATACAGAGTTCATCTCTTGGAAATATCTCTCATTCTCAAGCTGTCAATTCCAGATTTTATTATCGTGATAATCAACGTTACTGGAATCTTTATGCTACCCGAATGTTTGAAAGTGAGAGGAATTATGATTTACATGCTCATAGGGTGTATGGTATTGTTAAGTTTGTTCAATACCATCAATGGAAAAATACTCTCACTGGTTTTGAAGGGTATATTGAAAGTATTGTCAAAGAAATTTATGCCAATTTGACTAATGATTTGCTTGATGAGAACTCTGAAATTTTTTGGTAAAGTCTATGTTCGGGGGCATTGGTTTTATTTTACTATCAAGGACATTGTTGTGGCTTTGCAATTACCCGAAGGTGTGTCCAATGCTATCATGTCTATGGATTGCCATTTGATGCTCACTGAACTCACTGGTGCACGGGTCGAATGGAAATCTGGGCAGAGTCTTCAAATTAGACATTTCACTTATGCTCATGCATCACTCATGAGGTTTGCAAAACCGTGGTATCTCAAGATTTGGCATCCTTTCTCTTTCATATCACCTCGGGGGCATCCATTGATCTGACTTCTTCAATCTTGGACCAAATGCTTCATTTTGAAGAGGTAAAAAACGTACTCATAAGCTTGTGTTTCCTAACTTAATCTATAAAATTTTGTCCTCTTAGAAAGATGTGGCCTACTCTCATGAAATACTTGAGCCTCCCCTTATGGGAACCATCTTTCAACCCTCAGAGTATTTTGAAGGAGCTTTTCCGAAGCGTCCTAAAGCTAGTGATGTTGCTGTTGCCGGAAGTTCAAGTTCTGCTCCTGCAGATGTTCAGGAGGTCAAGCATGAGGTCTAACAGGTGAACAATTGTCTTGCTGCCATGGAGGAGGTTCAGCAAGAGATGTTCAAGCAGTTGTCCTCATTGATCAAGCTCTATGGGGCATAAGTTTTTCTTTCTTTTTCTTGTTTTTGTTGGACATATTTTCATGATTTTTGTCTTTGGCCCTTAGATAAACAAAAAAGGGAAGTAATAGGTTGTTTTTAATTTCTTGTCTCAACTCTGGACCCTTTTTACAGGGGGAGTTGTGTTTGGTACTTGTGGTTAACATTGGATTTAAAGTTATCTTGTTATTTTGTTATTTCAATTTTTGATTGTGTTTCTCAGGGGGAGTTGTTGTTTGTTCTTGCTAACTTTGTTTTGCAGGTACTTCTTTGTTAAAAATTATTTTGTTCATCTAAAGTGTCAAAGGGGGAGATTGTAAAGTCCTTTTTTTGGCAAGTTAGATGCAAAAATATTTTTTATTTATGGTGAGATTTCTTTGTGTTTCCAATCCAATTTTCTCACCTTTATTATTCGATTTTATTGCTCTTTTCTATGTTAGGAAAGATTGCTTTTTCAGCTGGACTTTTCTTGTATGGTAACTTCTTGTAAGAGAAGCAATTCTCTTATGGAAAGTTAGTTTTTAAAGGAAACTTTGATTATTGCTGTATTATTTATTAAATTCGATTATGGCTTGATACAATAAGATTATACAGTCTATTTATGACAGGAATCAAGACCCAATACAAGATCGAATTCGTTTATGGCAAATTTCCTTTTTCTGGTATGATTTGCTGCGTTAGAATCCGTTTTTGATGTTGTAAATCAAGTTTATCTAAGGAAAGTTTTTGTACAGCTGTAGATTAAACCTTGTGGATGTCTCTAGGGTTTCTATGTTCTATAAATAGAACCTAGAGAGCAGCCATTCGAATCAACTCTTCTAGTTGTTTTTTTTTTTTTTTTTTTTTTTTTTTTGCATTTTTCATATTTGTGAGAAGAGAGTTCTTTTTGTGAGAACCTAGTAGTTCATCTAGGTTCTAGTGTATTTCATATCTATTCTTACTTTGTCTTAGAGTTTGTTAGAATGACTTGACTGAACAAGAGAGTGGTCTTTGGGAGAAGACTTTTTCAAGCCTTACTTTGGGGAGAAGTAAGCACGCACACTTCAAAGACGAAGGGAGTTCGCTGTTTGGAGGTGCTTCAGAAGTCAGATTCATAAAGTGCATTACAAAGGATTGCAGCAATAATTTAGAGGGGTCTAAACTTGTTTAAGTCAATTGTCTTTGTAATTGTTAATACTTTATTAATTGATTTCAATCTCTGGGTGTGGCCCCGTGCAAATCTCTGTTCTACAATTATTTTTATATTCTGTCTGTTCTGTTTTGTCGCTGCAAAACTTGTCTCTACAGTAACAGAATTACATTCTGCTTCTGCAGACGTATACAATTTTATATTTTTGTATATATTATTGACATTTGCAAAAACTCAGTTTTTCACAAGAGAAAGTCAAGAGAGTAATTTTTACAATGCAAGTGGGTTTAGTTGGTTTCCTTGAAACAAAGGTACAGTCTTACAATTTGGGGTTGTATATGTAAATATGTTTTCGGGATGGTATTTCTGGACGAATAATGCTTGGCATAAAGGGGGAAGAATAATAGTGAGTTGGAATCTAGGGATGTTTGCAGTGAATATTTTACAATACACTAGTCAATTAATGCATCTGAATGTCATAGCAATAGCGGGAAGAGAAGAGTTTATGGTAACTTTCGTATATGCTCTAAATGATGAAATAGGAAGAAGGCAATTATGGGAGGATTTGATTAGTATTTCCAAGAATACAAGTTTTCCATGGATTATTTTGGGAGATTTCAATGAAATATTGAGTGTGGAAGAAAGGATCGGGGGAAACAAAAAACAACATCCCTCTACTTTGTTTCGAGAATGTGTGGAGAAATGTTTCATGGAGGATATCAAATTCTTGGGTAGTTTTTTTTACTTGGAGCAACAAACAAGAATTTATTCTAAGAAAGATAGAATTCTAGCTAATCAAAAATGGCTAGACAAGTATCCTAATACAGAAGTACACTGTATGGAGGAATGAATATTTGACCATTGTCTGCGAATCCTTACGTTAAATCCAGAATTAAGCAAAGGCAAGAAACCATTCAAGTATTTCATAATATAGCTGGGGGGACCTGAGTTCCAGAACTGGTTAAAAGAAATATGGTAGAAGAGAATAGACGACACTCCTATGTTTTAGATAGTCCAGAAAATGAAGCTCTTGAAGGCTGAACTAAGAAAAATCAATAGAAGCAAGTATGGGGATATTCAAGCCGAAGATGCCCGGGTGTACAATAATCTGGTGCAATTTCAGCAGGAATTGCAGTAGAATCCTAGAAGTAAAGAGTTAGTGGAGAATGAAAAAGTTTCCCAAAAGAACTATGCTGAGACTCATGCTAATTACATCTCGTTTCTACAACAAAAAGCCAAGTTGAATTGGCTTAAGGAAGGAGATGATAACTCAAGTTTTTTCCATGCAAGTATAAGAGCTAAAAACAAATTGAATTTATTCGATTAAAGACCAACACAAGCCCGATCAGGTAATCGAAGCTTTCTTAGACTTTTATCAATCTTTACTTGGCCAGAAAATGAATGATATGAAGAAGGTAAAGAGAAAGATAGTGCAACTTGGTCCTCTTATTTCAAAAGATCAAGCTAGTTTTTTGCAGGCTGATTTCACTAAAGAAGAAGTAAAAGCAGTTGTGTTTGAGATACCTGGTAACAAGTCTCCGGGACCGGATGGTTATGGAAGCTTTTTCTTCCAAGACAACTGGGATATTGTGGGAGATAGTGTTTGTGAAGCAGTGCTGTCTTTTTTGCACATAGGAAACTTACTCAAAGAAATTAACTCAACAACATTGACTCTCATTCCCAAGAGCAAGTGCCCAGATTCAGTGGTGGACTTTAGACCGATAGCGTGTTGTAAAACTATCTATAAAGTTGCAACCAAACTTATTTGCACTAAGCTGAGGAAGATTCTTCCGCACATCAGATCTTAGAATCAAAGTGGGTTTTTTCAAGGAAGGTACATTGCCTATAATATAATGGTGTGCCAAGACTTGGTTCGCCATTATGGAATGAATAACTTGAAGCCAAAATGTATGATCAAGTTGGACTTGATGAAAGCATATGATACAATAGAATGGGCTTTTATTGGGGAAATGCTCGTTGAACTAAAGTTCCTGCCAAAATTTATAAACTTGGTAATGAACTGTGTGAGAACTCCAAAGTATAGCTTGATGTTTAATGGGACAATGCATGGATTATTTGAAGCGAAAAGAGGGTTGCGACAAGGAGACCCAATGTCGCCTTTGATTTTTGTGTTGGGAATGAAATATTTGTCAAAGCTATTGATGAAAGTGGGTACAAAAGAAGACTTCAAGTTTCATGAAAGATGTGGGAAGCCAAGGGTAAACCACTTATGTTTTGCTGATGATGTTATTCTTTTTTGTCATGGTGATTATGTGTCGATTTATAGAATGCTGCAAGGCCTAAAACTGTTCTCTAATACTTCAGGTTTACAACCGAGTGATACCAAGTCATCAATTTATTGTTGCCAAATGAATGAACATGAAGTTAATAGAGTGGCTGCAGTTTCTGGTTTCAGCAAGAGTAGTTTGCCTTTCAAGTATTTGGGGATTCCAGTATGTGCAAGGCAAATTCCAGCTTCAGAATGTGAGATTATTATTGAAAAGATGGTGCAGAGCATAAGAGTTTGGAGCTCTCAAAATCTATCATATACAGGCCGAGCAGTGCTAGTTACCTCAGTGCTTATGTCCATCCATTCGTACTAGGCCCAATTGATGATTATTCCTAAGAAAGTCCTTCAGAGAGTCAATACAATATGTAGGAGCTTCCTTTGAAAAGGTTTAGCCGAGGCAAATGGTCTAGGACTAGTGGCATGGGATGAAATCTGCAGACCAAAAAAAGCAGGGGGTTTGGGTTTCAGGAGAGTTCAAGAGTGGAATGAAGCTGCAATAGGGAAATATGTCTGGGCAGTTGAAACAAAACAAGATTCCTTATGGATCAAATGGGTACATGTAGTGTACTTGGAACAAAAGAAGTGGAAGGAATACGGAGCACCTACAACAAGTAGCTGGTATTGGAAATAGGTTGTGAAAGTGAAAGAGAAACTCAAGGCAATCCCCACTATTGATTACTCTAAGTAGAGCAATTGGATTAAAAGAAGTTTGCAAGGTTTTATGCCCATCTACTTAGATACAACTATGGCAAGGAGGAGTTTGGAACAGGCTTTCAATTCTGAAACACAGGTATATTTTGTGGCTTACTGTCATTGATAGATTGAGGCTAAAAGAAAGACTATTTATGTTAAGGATGGTTGATAACTCTAAGATTTAGAGTTATTTTTATATCTTTAAGCTTGAATTTTAAAGTGAATTGTGGAGCAATTAATGTCTATATTGTGTAATTGTGTTTAGTTTGTTGTGTCTTTGTAATAAATGGAAGTGTGTGTGTTAGTAAGTGTTAGATGGACTTATGTTGTTGTTGTTGTTTTTATGTGTTTTAAGCAGAAGAAAATACAAGAATAGGTATTTGGAAATGTTTGGGACAAGGAAGAAAAAGGAGCAGAAAATGCTTATTGTTGACTGACATTGCTATAGCAATCATCGCGTAGCAATTTGTCAGCCCAGTAAGTTTATTTTGGCAGATAGTCCAGCTGGCTTTAATGAAAAGAAAAACGAGCTGAGGTGGCAGAATTTGGCTATTGACTCAACAAACATGTGGAAAATGAAGGACAAGTGGGTGATGACTTGGATTTCCAATTAGGGTAAACTTTGGTACCCTAATTGGGGGGCAAAAAGAAAGAGGAAGGACATAGAATATGAGGGTGGCTGCACTTTGAATGTGGAGTACGAAAATTACAGCAGAAAATATCTAAGTACAGAGAAAAAAAGAGTACAAAGAAAGAAGAAGAAGATTGAGAAGAAGGAGAAGAAGGCAACCTACAAAGAGAGAACTTGAGCTTCAAACTCATTTCCCTTGCTCTCCTCTTCATTTTGTATCATTTCCTTCTCTCTAGTTTTCTTTTTAACTCCATGAACAATTTATTTTCTGGTTTGTTGTTTTTAATTTCAGCTATGAACTAAACTCTTTGAGATTTGGGTGATTATGAACCCTTGTATGGACTAGTGTTTTGATTTTGCAATGATGAAGTAATCTTGTCTTAGTTCAATTAGTTGTAACGAAATGTTGATTGAATGTTAATTTGTGGCCATTTTTAACATTTACCAAGCTAGATCTTACTTGGAAAAGCAAGACCTAGTTGAACCCCTCTAATTGATGCTTGATTTTTACCTTTTATTTTAGGTATTAATTAGTAGTGAAATAGGAATATTTTGCTACCATGCATAACTAAAGATTTGATGCTTTATTAGGCTATTTGTGATCTAAACTGATGTAGGAATGCATTGTGAGATTGTGAATGGTTTATTGCAAGTTTTGGAAAAAGCTTGCTGGTTTTTTTTGAAATCTGTTAACTCTGCCAGGATTGCTGAGTTATTGCTGGGTCATTGCTGTATCAACTGGGACATACAAGTGGAAATTAATCACCCAAGTCTATTTTCCAAATCTGAAATTACCACCACTTTAAACACTTTTAGCTTCTTATTTTTACTTTATTTAGTTTAAAAAATTAGTTCTCAAGTTTAGAATCAAGACTATAAATTTTCCTTGTGAATTGATGTGTGATTTTATTTTATTTTTATTTGAAATTCTTGGAATTGCTTTTAGTTGATTTAACATTATTTAGTGAAAAGTCCCTGTGGAGACGAACTTTGATTACTTATCATTGTATTACTTGTTTATGATTGTGTACACTTGCGCAATTATAAAGCAATAGAATTTTCACAAGAAGTTTTTGGCGCCGTTGCCGGGGACTTTAAGTTCTAAATTTTGTTTTATCAACTAATTGACATTCTAAGAATTTTTGTGCTTTTAATCTTGCTGGTTTGTCTTTGAAATCTCAGGTATCTATAGTGTATGAACCAACAAGAGGACTTTGAACTTGCTCCTATTGATCCCGAGATTGAACGCACATTCCGAAGAAGAAGAAGGGTTCAAAAGGCTAAGGGCCGAGACATCATGGCTGAGAATTTTGATGATGATGGGGTTGCTCAACAAATTGTTAATCCCATCATATTGGCAGATGATCGAGCAAGGGCTATAAGGGAGTATGCAGCCCCCATGTTTAATGAGCTCAATCCAGGCATTGTGAGGCCTGAAATACAAGCACCGCAGTTTGAGCTCAAGCCAGTGATGTTTCAAATGCTCCAAACCGTGGGGCAATTCAGCGGGATGCCAACTGAGGATCCTCACCTCCATCTCCGTTCATTTTTGGAGGTGAGTGATTCTTTCAAGATCCAAGGAGTGAGTGAAGAGGTGTTAAGGTTGAAGCTATTCCCATTCTCACTACGAGACCGAGCTAGATCATGGCTCAACACTTTGCCTCCTGAGTCTGTGACCAATTGGAATGACCTTGCTGAGAAGCTTCTGAGGAAATACTTTCCTCCTACTAGAAATGCAAAATTCAGAAGTGAGATCATGTCTTTTCAGCAACTTGAAGATGAGTCCACAAGTGATGCGTGGGAGAGGTTTAAGGAACTTTTGCGAAAGTGTCCACATCATGGCATTCCACATTGTATTCAGATGGAGACTTTTTATAATGGCTTGAATGCAGCTTCTCGAATGGTGTTAGATGCATCGGCCAATGGTGCTATTTTGTCGAAGTCTTACAATGAAGCATTTGAGATTTTGGAGACCATTGCAAGTAACAACTACCAATGGTCCAACACAAGAGTTCTAACAAGTAGAAAAGTGGCGGGAGTCCTTGAGGTAGATGCAATAACGGCTTTGACAGCTCAAATGGCTTCCATGACGAATGTTTTGAAGAATTTGAGTATTGGGAACGCTAAAAATATTCAACCAGCTGCTGCCATTCAAAGTGATGATGTCTCATGTGTGTTTTGTGGAGAAGGGCATGCGTTTGAGAAGTGTCTATCTAATTCGGAGTCCGTTTGTTACATGGGAAATCAGAATTTTAACAGAAACAATGGGGCATTCTCAAACTCTTACAATCAATCTTGGAAGAATCATCCTACTTTGTCTTGGGGAGGTCAAGGAGCAAGCTCAAGCACCACACCAGCCCAAGGAAGACAAGCATATCCACCGGGTTTTTCACAACAACCGCGACATCCACAACATGCTCAAAATTCCCAACCAAGTTCTTTGGAGAGTCTAATGCGGGATTATATGGCCAAAAATGATGCGGTGATACAAAGTCAAGCTGCCTCTCTTCGAAACTTAGAGTTGCAACTTGGACATTTGGCCAATGAATTAAAAGCTAGGCCGCAAGGTTCTTTGCCTAGTGACACGGAAAATCCAAGGAGGGATGGGAAGGAACAATGCAAATCCATTCACTTGAGGAGTGGCAAGCATCTAAAAAATTTCGAGGAGGAAATAAAGGGTAGTGGGGAGCCCACTTCAATCCAAAACGACGAAAAATTGAGTAAAAAACTCGCCAGAAATTGCCGATACTGCACCGCTTGATACAGCATCGGGTCAGCAATCTGACAGTCAGCAATCCGCACCAGTATGTACTAAACCACCCATTCCATTTCCTCAAAGATTTCGGAAACAGCAGCAAGATGGGCAATTCAAGAAGTTTTTAGATGTGTTGAAGCAGCTCCATATCAATATTCCCTTGGTGGAAGCATTGGAGCAAATGCCGAACTATGTCAAGTTCTTAAAAGACATTTTGACGAAGAAAAGGAGGTTGGGGGAGTTTGAAACTGTAGCTCTTACCGAAGGATGCAGCGCCATGTTGAAAAGTAAGATTCCACCGAAGTTGAAGGATCCGGGTAGTTTTACAATCCCTTGTTCTATTGGGGGGCGGGATGTTGGAAGAGCTTTATGTGATTTGGGTGCAAGCATCAACCTCATGCCTATGTCGATCTTTAAGAAGTTGGTTATTGGTGAAGCATGTCCTACAACTGTTACATTGCAACTTGCTGACAGGTCCATGGCCCATCCGGAAGGAAAAATAGAAGATGTTCTAGTACAGGTTGACAAGTTCATTTTTCCAGCTGATTTCATCATCCTAGACTATGAAGCTGATAGAGATGTGCCTATTATCTTGGGTCGACCATTCCTTGCTACCGAGAGAACTCTGATTGATGTGCAAAATGGGGAGCTCACAATGAGGGTGAATGACCAAAAAGTCACCTTTAATGTGTTCAATGCTAAAGATTTCCGGATGAGATAGAAGAGTGCTCCCGCATAAGTGTAATTGACTCGATAGTGGCTGAAAAATTTCACAAGGAAGCTTGGAAGGATGAGAAATTTATAAGTTCTTTTGATGAGCTTGAAGACTTGAGTGAAGATGAAGACAACCAAGTTGCTTGGGTGGAGCCATTGCAACCTATGCCTAAATTCAAGAAGCCCTTTGAATCTTTGGAGTTGAAGGAAAGTAATTTTAAGCCTCCAAAACCCTCCATCCAAGAACCACCAAAGTTGGAGTTGAAATCCTTGCCAAGCCATCTGAAGTATGCCTATTTGGGGGAGAATGACACGCTACCAGTTATTATAGCATGAAACTTGGTAGTTGATGATGAAGGTGCCTTGCTAGAGGTGTTAAAAAAGCATAAGAAAGCAATCGGGTGGACTATGGCGGACATAAGGGGTATTAGTCCAACGATTTGCACGCACAAGATACTTTTAGAAGCTGGCTGTAGCAATTCTGTTGAGCATCAGCGAAGATTGAATCCCGTCATGAAAGAAGTGGTACGAAAAGAAGTGATCAAGTGGCTAGATTATGGTATTGTGTACCCAATTTCGGATAGCTCATGGGTTAGTCCTGTTCAATGTGTGCCCAAGAAAGGAGGAGTCACGATGGTGGCTAATGCAAACAATGAGTTGATTCCTACTCGAACCGTGACCGGTTGGAGGGTGTGTATGGACTACCGGAAGCTAAACAATGCTACTCGGAAGGATCATTTCCCGCTGCCATTTATTGACCAAATGTTGGATCGTTTGGCGGGAAAAGAGTTTTATTGTTTTCTTGACGGATATTCGGGTTACAATCAGATTTCTATAGCACCAGAAGATCAAGAGAAAACCACCTTCACTTGTCCATATGGTACCTTTGCCTTTAGGAGGATGCCATTTGGATTGTGCAATGCTCCCGCGACTTTCCAAAGGTGTATGATGGCTATTTTCTCGGATATGGCTGAGAGTATTTTGGAGATATTCATGGATGACTTCTCTATCTACGGGGATTCATTTGGGGTTTGTTTGGAGAATTTGGAAAGAGTGTTAGCAAGATGTGAAGAAACCAACTTGGTGCTTAATTGGGAGAAATGTCACTTCATGGTTCAAGAGGGTATTGTGTTGGGTCACAAAGTGTCTAGCAAGGGGATAGAAGTTGACAAGGCAAAGCTAGAAGTGATTGAGAAGTTACCAGCCCCTACCACGGTGAAAGGCATAAGAAGCTTCCTTGGACACGCGGGTTTCTATAGGCGCTTCATTAAAGACTTTTCTAAGGTGTCCAAACCCTTGTGTAACTTGCTGGAACAAAATAGACCATTTGAGTTTACCGCTGAATGTAATGAAGCATTTTTGAAGTTGAAGACAGCTCTTGTTACGGCCCCCGTGATTGTAGCACCCGATTGGTCATTGCCCTTTGAACTCATGTGTGATGCAAGTGATTTTGCCGTTGGGGCTGTTCTTGGGCAGCGGAAGAATAAGATCTTTCATTCCATTTATTACGCAAGCAAAACTCTTGTTGATGCCCAGATTAACTACACAACTACTGAGAAAGAGTTGCTAGCGGTGGTTTTTGCCTTTGAGAAATTCAGATCGTATCTTGTGGGAACCAAGGTTGTTGTGTATACTGACCACTCGGCAATCAAGTATTTGATAACCAAGAAAGATTCTAAACCGAGGCTTATTCGTTGGGTTTTGTTGCTACAAGAGTTTGACTTGGAAATTCGAGACAGAAAAGGGACAGAAAACAAAGTAGCGGATCATCTCTCTAGGTTGGAAACTAACAATCACAGCAGCCACTTAGAGGGAGAATTACAAATTCAAGACTCATTCCCAGATGAGCAACTGCTAGTGGTAGAGCAAACACGGGTACCATGGTATGCAGACATTGTCAATTACTTAGTTGGAGGTGCCTATCCACCTGATTTTACCAAGCAGCAGCTCAAAAAGTTCCTTCATGATAGCAAGTTTTATTTTTGGGATGAGCCATACTTGTACAAGCAGTGCCCAGATCGTATTATGCGGAGATGTGTGCCAATGGGTGAAGTTAGAAGCATCTTGGAGCATTGTCATTCAGCTCCTTATGGTGGCCATTTTGGTGGACAACGCACGGCGGCCAAGGTTTTTCAATCCGGGTATTATTGGCCCTCTATTTTTAAAGATGCTCATGCTTTTGTTCAACAATGTGATCGCTGCCAGCGAGTGGGAAATATCTCCGCCAGGAATGAGATGCCTCTTAATTGTATTTTGGAGGTGGAGTTGTTTGACGTTTGGGGTATCGACTTTATGGGACCTTTCCCACAATCCTTTGGGAATCTCTACATTCTAGTGGCGGTGGATTATGTGTCAAAGTGGGTGGAGGCAATTGCTAGTCCCAAGAATGATGCTCGAGTGGTTATGAAATTCCTTCATAAACATGTCTTTACAAGGTTTGGGACTCCTAGAGCTTTGATAAGTGATGAGGGAACACACTTTGTGAACAAAGTGTTGGCTGCCCTCTTGGCAAAATATAGTGTAAAACACAAAATTGCTACTGCCTATCACCCACAGACTAACGGGCAAGCTGAAATATCTAATCGGGAAATTAAAGGCATATTGGAGAAGGTTGTAAATCCCAACAGAAAAGATTGGTCCCAACGCCTCGATGATGCACTTTGGGCGTATAGGACAGCATATAAAACTCCTCTAGGCATGTCTCCATATCGCCTAGTTTATGGGAAAGCATGCCATCTTCCCGTGGAGTTAGAACACAAGGCGTTTTGGGCACTAAAAAATCTCAATATGGATATTTCAGCAGCTGGAGAAGCAAGAAAGTTACAGCTGAACGAGTTGGATGAATTGCGTTTGTTTTCATATGAGAATGCTAAATTGTATAAGGAAAAGACAAAGAGATGGCATGATGATAGAATCAAGGAAAGAGTTTTTGCAAAAGGACAAGAAGTGTTACTCTTTAATTCAAGGCTCAAACTCTTTCCTGGAAAATTAAAGTCCCGTTGGTCTGGCCCGTTTACTGTGCAAGAAGTGACTCCTTTTGGTGCGATTACAGTGAAAGATCAATAATCCGGGAGGGAATTTAAAGTGAACGGGCAGCGGCTGAAACACTATTGGAGAGGCGAGGTCAACCGAGAGAAGACATCGATTTCTTTGAAAGATGCTTGATCATTGTAATTTGGGGTGCCTAAAAAAAAGAAAAAAAAAAGAGAAAAAAAAGATTGAATTGAAAAAAAAAATTGAAAAAGAATGAAAAGAAAAAAAAAATTCTCAGTGAAAGGCACCCCTTGAGAAAAAAAAAAAGCAAAAGAAAAAAAACAGAAATTATATATATATATACATTATAATTAGCTCTAAATAATTGTCATGGTGAAATTGAGATTGTGTTCTTTTCTTTGTGCAGAGAATCAAGTGAAGGAGATGTGGAAGTAAAGAAATTTTCAATTGGGCAAAAGCATTAAGTTTGGGGTGGCAGGTTGCTGTTCAGTTGCTATAGCAAAGGCTTAGCAAGAGGTGTTTTGGTAATAGGCTGATCGAATGAACTGGGGTTTGAAAAAAAAAATAAAGTGAATGGTCTGATCAAGAGAAACATGTGACAAAAATTGTTTTAATGGAGCAATCATTGGGCACCACTCTTTTTACTCAGTCCAATCATTTGGAGTGATGTACTTTTGTACTCAAAAATGCCACATAAAGTATACATGTATTATTTTGTGGGGCTTTAAGTTGTTGACTTCAGTCAACTGGGCCCCTCTACTAATCAGAGCCCACTTCTCTCAGCCCAATATCCAACCCTACCAATTCATCATCTTCATCCATCACCAACACACACAGCCGCACTTCCCTTCACCAACGTGAGCCAGCAACGAACCACTGTACCAAGTCGAGAGTCCAGTCGATCATCACTCAACTCAGGCCATCTCCTTCCCTGTACAAACCGTAGCCACAGAGATCGCAACTAGCGACCAAGACTCAACCTCCGTTCAAACCTCCCAGCCATTTCCTCCATTCAACCCGAGCCACCTCCAAGCTCGCACCTTCGCACCACCAATTCACCTGAACCCGTAGCCACAGAAATTGCACCAGCAGCTCGCCATTCGCACCACCTCCGTTTGACTTTCACCACCTCACTCATCAACCACGAACCAAGCACCAAGCCGAGCCATTGCATAGAGTCTCAGTCGACCCACCACCGTCGCACCTTCAGTCAACCTAGAAACCCCCTTTCACTCGCACCACCCACGACTTCACCAGAACACACCTCCGAGCATCACAGTCCCTGCACATCCACGAATCCAGCAGCTCGCACGAATGAGCTCACACTCAACGGATCCACCTGACTTCGAAGCAACCCAGCCGAGCCATTTCAGTCGGCACTTACATCAACCCGAGTCAAGAAACCGGTTCAAGCTAAGTTTTGATTGGGTAAATTAATTTGAAAGTTATTTTGGGTTGTAGTGCATAATTGGTAGCTGTAGTGGACTGCGAATATTTTGTGAATTGCATAATTGGAAGTTATTTTGTGATTTAAGTGTGGTAGCAGTGTGATAATTTTGGATTGGGTGGTTTGAATGGAAATTTGGTGGAATTGTTGAAGAATATTGGGCTGAGAAAAATTGGTGAATTTGAGAAAAACTGTGATTGTGAACAGATTGATGCATGGAAGAGGGTTTATTTGGTATAAAGGAGTTAATTTGGATACATTGATAGTTTGAAATTGGGGTTGTAATTTGGAAATTTTTAGTGTGGTTTTGAATGCTTCACTGTTCTCTGCCGTGTTTGTATGATGGTGATTCTTAGTGAAATGGTGTTGAATTGGCAGTGGTAGTGTTAGAAATATTGCAAGTTTGAACAGATTAGTGGTGTTGGATAAATTGGACATTGAATGAGTTACACAGGGGACGTTATCATGGCCAAGTACTACATGGAGTGTGTGTAATGTGTCAATATCTGACTTAGTGTGGTATGGTCAGAGAGGGGTGATTTTTGAACAAGATTGGGTTGGGGACAGTGAAGTGCATTGTAAGAGTTATTATTGTGTTGAGGGGCAGCAGTGAGTAAGGAAGCAAAGAAGAAATTCATTGTGTTGGGGTAGTGTGCAAGTGAAAAGAAAAGAAAATGCCCAAAGTTAAGAAGACCGCCAACAAGAATAAAAAGAAATCACTGCATGAAATTCCCAAGTTCCATTGCCAGGCAGCTGAGACAAAGTATCACGAGAAGGTGGACAATCGGGAGTTTTATATGGAGCGTGGATTAGTAGCCGATATTGAGGATATTGATGAGTTGCCCGAATGGGTCAGTGCAACGGTTCATAAGCGAGATTGGGGACTTTTTGTCCAGCAAAGAGAGCCGGCGGTCATGGAAGTTGTCAAGGAATTTTACGCCAACTTCCTATCCCAAGAATGGCCCACTGTAGTGGTGGTGCGTGAAGTCCCAGTCTCATTTTCAGCTGCAGCAATCAACAACCTGTTTGGGTTAAATTCTGTCGAGTGCCAATACTCCGCGCAAAAAGGGCAGGTGAGCGACGAGACTGTGGGTGACATGATGTCGGTGCTTGCTAAACCAGGGTCCGAATGGGGTTTCGATAATTATGGCAATCTTCGATTTCGGCGCACTGACTTGGAGCACGAGTTGAAATGTTGGTATACATTCGTGCAAACTGCCCTCTGCCCCACCTCACATGATTCGACCGTCAGCAGAGACCGCGCCTGGATGCTATATTGCCTTAGAATGGGTTGGGATGTTGACGTAGGGGCTGTCCTTGCCCAAGAGATTGCTGATTGTGCACACAGGGGGAAGGGGAAGTTATTCCTCCCTGCTACTATCACTGCTCTTTGCCGCGAGGCAGGTGTACCCATATGGAAGGAAGAAGGCGCCCTGAATCCTCGGGGGCCTATCAATTTTGGTCCACCTCGAGCTCCAAAAACAACGCCTACCCCAGCGACGTCCCCAGCCACGGAGCCTCCCGTAGATCGCTTTGCTCGCTTTGAGCAAGTGCAACAACAAATGTGTGGCCGATTGCACGCGATGTGGGATTATGAGCAGAAGCGCGACGCCGTCATGGAGCGTGCATTCAAGAGGACTACGCCCCGTTTCGATCCCAAGTTCCCGGACTTCCCTCAGCACGTTCTAGACCCGTGGGGAGGGCCATCAGCTTCGAACACAGAGGAGCCCCACGAGGACTCCGAGTAGAGGGAGTTTTCTCATACCTCAGCTATTTTTTTTATATTTTTCTGTTTTGTGTTGTTTGTTTTTCGATTGTATTGTGCTAGTTGTGTGTTGTCTTTTGTGCTTGGCACTTTTATTTTATGTTGTTTATGTGGTTGTTAGTTTGGCATTGAGAGTTTTTTTTTTTTGAGTTTTTCTGTGGCCTAGTGTTCTGCTCGATGATGATACTTTCCGCCCATTCCATTATTGTTGCTGCCTAATTTTACTTGTTGCCTTATCATGCTGCATTGTTGGATATTATGGATGTTTCTCTTTAGTCTCTCCTCACTAGTTTATACTTGTATTTATTCCACCATGCTTTGCCTTTCTCATACGATTATTTCACATGTAATTTTAGCATCTAGAATTGGTTAGTGCATCTCCTTGAAGCGAAATCCTAGTTAGACTTGTCCCTTAGAAATGATTTAGGCCTTCCTTGGACGTTTGAGCCTTTCTAACCCTCCCTATCAATCAATTTTTCCCTAGTCACCCAAGTTTGAGCCGTTAGCCTCGTTTTGTTGTGCAACCCAATCTCACATATCACATCCATCCTAAATTGCATTTCCACATATGTCCTCACTTAATTGCTCACTTGTCAAGAGCCAAGTTTCACATTAAGTTTGGGGTGAGTGCGGTGAGTGGAATTTGTGGCAAGCTAATTCAAAATTATACTTTTAGCCACATTGGGGACAATGTTGGGTTGTAAGTTTGGGGTGGGGGAATTAGCTCACAAGGTATATTAGTATGCATTTTTAATAACTTTCTCTTGCTATATATAAGTATAATATAGTACTAAATTCCTTTCTAACATATAAAAAAAAAAAAAAAATCAGCAAAGAAAAAAAAAAAAGAAGAGAATAAACATAGCAAGAGAAGTTAATTTTGATATCAAGTACTTGTGAGTATTGAATTAGGGAAGTGAGTCAAGAAAAAATCATAAGGAAGAGGCTCGGTTTTTGACAAGTGAAGTGGTTAGGTGTTGAGCTAGCTAAAATACATCCTTTAACATACCCTAACCCAAGCCTAACATTACAAGCCTAATAAAGTCCTATTGATCAAGGGGATAAGTTTAGACTACATTAGTGGAGAGGAGTGCACTAATCCAACTTATGGAGCTTAAATGAATGAAAAAAAAAAAAATTTAAGGTAGTTGTAGGAAAGTTCAAAGTGTTGGTGGGATATACTTGTATAAATTGTTGATTAGGTGACTTTTGGGAAATATTAATGTTATCCAATGACAAAAAACTTTAAAAGGGCAGCATATAAAGTTACGGCAAGCAATTTCCTATTCCATTTAATTCCATTTTTTTCTGAGAGCATCAATGTTCGCTAGGCCAACTTTAATTTCTATGAAATCTCTCATTTGTCTTGTATGTTGAGTTTTTGTGTAAAAAAATTTTGTTGTATTTTATTTTGTTTATTTTGTGTTGTCATTGCTCGAGGACGAGCAAGATTCTAAGTTTGGGGTGTTGATAACTCTAAGCCAATGGTCCAGGATGAAAATTGTGTCATGTGTGGCTCTCACAGAGAAAGTAAAGATCATGTGTTTTTTGTTTGCCATGTGAGTGATGGATGTTTAAAAGAAATCAAGCAGTGGCTGGAATGGGGAGTGAAAAATACAACGGTGGATGGGCTAATGAAATTGCTGGCCAACGAAGAAAGAAAATTCCAACGACAAGTATATGCGGATGCACTTGCTGTAATAGTATACCAAATTTGGCTATGTAGAAATGAGGCTCTTTGGAACCAAAAATTGTACACAATAGAAGCAATGATCAAAAAGATTAAAAAGGATATAAAATATAGGATTAAAGGAATATTGCTTAAAAAAGTTTCAAAGATAGACATGGATTGGTTTGAGAATTGGTAAATATACAGGCCTAATCTTAGGTATTGCGAATTGTAATTTGTTGCTAGTGGAATATATATACTTACTTTAACTCACCAAAAAAAATATATAATATTAATTGGATAAATATTGTGTTTAGTATAATTTTATATATAAAAAAATATAATATTATTTTAATAATTTTTAAAAATATTTACTATTAGAATATTTTAAAATAAAAACTATCAAAAATAACATTGAAAAAAAATAAAATAAAATAACATTCTTAAAAAATGTTACCAATAGAGATGCTCTAAAAGGCTAATCACTATAAGAGATAAAATGTTGTTATTATTAATGCATTTTAAATCGCTAATTAATTATAAAATGATACATGTGTGAGATGCCTAAGACCATCTCTTTTGGTGGTGCTTAGAAATTGCTTGATGATGTGGCAGGATCCTTGAAAGATACTAGCCATTGGAGTGTTTGGGTGCCACATTAGAGCATCTTAAATGGGAGCAACTCTTATAGTTGTAAAGTGCACAGATCACTTAAAATATATTTTTTTTAATTTTTTTTCTTATCCACATAGCATCTCCAATGGTAGCATCCATTAAGAGCAGCTCCAATGCTGCCTTTATTCTAGTTGCCCATCTATTTTTGTCAGAGGTATAGCTACTAGGAAGAGTAGCTAATGCATTGGAGCAAAAATAGTTGACTACTCTAACGGCTAGATAGGGGCAACGCACCAGTAATTATGGGGTTAATATTTTATATATTTTTTTTTAAAAAAAAAATTAAAGTAAATATTGAAGATAAATATAGTGTGTGGGACCATAGGAGTAACTTTTAGAGTTGTTAAGTGTTGGAGTAATTTTTCGTAGTAAGTGACCAAAAATGATATGGATGAGAGAGAAAATAAAATATTATATTTTGAAATGATGTGGAATTTTGTGGCAACTTTTAGAATTGTTTGCATTGGAGATGCTCTAAGGATGCTAAAAATTTACACATCATCTAAAAATATAATATTTTATTTTATCTCTCTTCCACATTATTTTTGGCACTCTTACTTCTAAAAACACTCCAATGTATAACACTCTTTAAAAATACTATAATTATGATCTCACACATTATTATTTGATATATATCCTAATTTTTAGCTACAATAACTTTTTAGTTTCAATTTTTTATTAAAAAATAATGAATAGTATCAATGCTACAACATAGCATCTTTGCAAATTTCTAAAATGGCATTTTCTTCTCTCCAATGGTATAACATCTCAATATTTTGCCACATAATATGTCCACCTCACCAAACATCCTCTAAAGGTTTACCATTGGAGATGCTCTAAGATTTGACAACTTTTCATATAAAAATTACTCTAATAATTGACAACTCCAAAAGTTACCCATCATGATCCCACGTGCTGCTAAGTAAATAATTAAATTTTATTAAATACTATAAAATAATACATATAGTAATTTTTTTTTTTGAAAAAAAAAGAAAGAAAAAGAAAACGATAATGTCACATGAGAGTGTTGTCAAATATAGATAATGGT
This sequence comes from Cannabis sativa, assembly GCF_029168945.1. Taxonomy (NCBI): domain Eukaryota; kingdom Viridiplantae; phylum Streptophyta; class Magnoliopsida; order Rosales; family Cannabaceae; genus Cannabis; species Cannabis sativa. Next base: position 9,859,805 of record NC_083608.1, on the reverse strand, counting down.
ACTGATAAAATTATATTAAAAATGATGACCACATTGTATATGTGACCACATTGAAGATACTCTTAGAAAATAATATTGATGCTAAAATTTGATATTGATGTCATATTTCTTTTTCCAATAAAAGTAAAATGAATAATATTAATTAATAATGTATGAGATTATGAATCAAGATCTTCGGTTAAAAAGTGGTGTCCCATATTGTGTTAAACTAATCAAAATTTGACCCGTCAACTAATTTTTTATTTATGAAAAAACTAAACCTCTAAATGAGTCAACAAAAGTAGTTAACATATTTAATATAAATTAGATTAGTTGATGTGTCAAATTTTGATTAGTTTAATAAAGTGTGAGATACTAATTTTTAATAAGGGATCTTGATTTTGAGATTATAGTAGTAAATTTAAGAAATACTTATTATTAGAGTAATTTTTTTTAAAAAAAAAGGAAAGCTAATTATAACCTCCTATTACAACCTCTTAGTCAGTCTCTACGTCCAGAATCAATGCCAAAATATTTTTTTTTTAATTTTTTTTCATAGCGGTATTCGTTACAATATCATCCCTGTAAATTTTTGAAAAATTCCGAATAGTTTACAATACCGAAAATAAAGTTCCTGATATTCCCGTTTATCACGCGCATTCAAAAAATTTCAAACGTATTTTCGGCACTGTAAACTATTCAAAATTTTTTAAGAAATTACAGGGATGATGTTGTAAGCATTACGAATACCCCATGAAAAAAAATATACCAACATGTATTTTCGAATATAGAGGTTGACTAAGAGGTTGTAACAGGAAGTTGACGGTAGTACTCATCTTTTAAAAATTAGAGTGATAAAATAATGTATAGAAAAAATTATAAAATATTATTTTTTAGATGAGCTAAAAATTTTGACACTTGTAAAATTATTCATTGGACATGTTGTACTCTTTTTTTGGTTCATTCACATGTTTCTTGTTCCCAATCCCCATAAATTTAGTCATACATTCATTTGATTTGGTGTCATTTCAATTCATGCAAATGTATTAGGAAAAGGTTCAATGGTTATCCTTCTTTTAAAATCAAACGATTATAGTTTTAGCTCCATCAGTTTTGAATATTGGATAATTACTGGTATGAAGATCATGATAATGATGATAATAATTTTTTTTTTTTTTTTTTTTTTTTTTTTTTTTTTTTATGGAAGATGATAATGATTTTTCTTTTAATGGAAGATGATAATGATTTTGGGTCAACTAAAACACGATACTAATACTAGATATTGGATAATGATTAGCTAGAGTGTCCAAAAAGGACTCTACCAAAAGTCTACTATTTTTAGATTACGTGTTATTGTATTAGGCTTTAATTTATTAATATTAACTTTTAATTTATTAATTTATCTAATAGATCGTATTGACTTAGTTTTATCAATTAATTAAGAAATATACGGCATGCGGTTGAATTTTATAAATGATAACTAAGTCATAAAATTATATCAAAATTTAAATTTTAATTATATTTTTTTTAATAATATAAGTAACTATTTTTTTTTACTCTTAATAGAAAAAAAAATTATAGAGTCTTCATTTTTAATTATTTTAAACTTAATAAATTCTTACAAAAAAAACTTAATTAAAGATCATTTTTAGTTAATTAACTTATTGGAGATATACTGCATTGGCGTGCAGTTATTTAAAATTTTATATCTATATATATATATATACTAGCAAAAAGTTACGTGCGAGGCACGTATACTAAATTTTATGCTAATTTTTTTCTACGTTATTAAAAAGTGATACAATTAAAAATTAAAAAAAAAATTATTAGTTATTAGGTTCAACATCATTACCTTGTGTTTATTTTTAAGGAAAAAAATATATTTATGAAATAATAATTTGTTGCAATGCGTGTACAGGAAAAAATTCGGAAAATATAGCATTTATTAGTAGAGTATTGACAATTTCAACAGTAAATTAACTGATTGTATACTTTTTTGTCTGCTAACATTAAGCTTTTGATATTTCAGTGGTGAACTCTTATTTGTCCGCTTTTCAAATTTTTCTAACACTCTCATTTTATTCTTCCAACTTTCTGTAGTTGGAGTGATATCCTTAATTGTTGTATATAGTGTAGTCATTTATTCACATGTTTTCAAATAAAATAATAGATATACGAAATAAAAAATATAATTAAGCTCATATTAAAATCAATCTCACCTTTCAATATAGTGAAAGGTTTTTAAATTGATTCATTCTCACTTAATAATTGTGACAGACCTAACGAATAATAATATTATGTTACCTAATAACAAAATAGGAATCCAGCAAACAACATTATCAAAATTTATTCAAAGTATAATTATATAAATCTATTACTCATCGAAGTCTATTAGATACTCTAAAATGCTCACAATATGAAATTCCACATCAAAAATCTAAAAAATGATCAACTATATAGCAAGAATGATAATACAATAACCAAAATTGCATAGTCATATACAGTCTTAAAACTTAAAAGAGTGGCATTATTCATTCAAGTTTCAACTAAGTGTTTTTGAGTTTGAGTTATAATATATTGTGTCCTGTGTTTATGTCCAAATATTGTGTGTGTCTGGTTAATCTAGTGAAGAAGATTGAAGTTTTGATTCTCAATAAATAGAATGAATATAAGTGTATACTTTGTAGTATTGTGTCATTTTTAAGTTAATGTGTCAACTTGAAAATAATTCATTTAATAAACGGAATAGAGGAGTCATTTAAAAATATTTTTTTACCTTAATAAGTAGAGCTATAGAAAACAAACTCGGTAACTTTTTGAGTGTTAAAAAATTGTAAATGGTTATAAATTTAGAGTAAGTAACTTTTTACACTAATATATTGCATTTAGTATTTGCTTTTAATTTGCAACACCATTATTTAAATTAATTAAATATACATAAAAATAATTTTAAATAATAACTAACAATTGATTTTTAAATAATTTTATTAGATATAACTAACAATTGTTCAAAATAATTTTAAATAACTATTGATTTTTAATATTATTTTATTAGATATATATATATATGGGTTTTTATTTATTTTTTTTTTTTTTGAAATGGATGATAATCTGTTTTGAACAAGATTAAGATGTAAATGTTGATGGTGCGATTACGATCTTTGCGTCTGAAGGATCGATGGTTTGGGGCTAGGTGTAGCTCGGGATGGTGTGTGTACATTAATTCACATATTATTGTTAAAATGATTTTATATTGAATGGAATTTTAATTAAGTAACAAAAACCCAATCGTATTTTTTGGATTTAATGGGATTTATTTTTGGGTAAATACCATTTTAGACCTTCTGTTTTGCAAAAGTTACCAATTGGACCTTGTGTTTTGTTAAATGACAAAATGGACCCTGTATTTTTTAAAATAGTACAAATAGGACCCTGAATTCATTTTTTGTCAAAATAAAAGTTTAATTATAATCCGATCTAAAAGTGCTATGACAAAACTGTTTACATTTTTTGTATCTGTTCGTATTAAGCATTGTCTTCAAGTTGGTTGTATTAAAAAAAAAAGTTGGCAAAATTAAGCTCAGGGTCCTATTTTTACTAGTTTAGAAAATACAGGGTCCATTTTGTCATTTAACAAAATACAGGGTCCAATCTGTAACTTTTGCAAAACACAGGGTCCAAAATAGTATTTACCCTTTATTTTATTATATATAAATAAAAAGTGACCATGAATTTCTCATAAACCATTTATTTTTATTAATAAACTATTTTATTTTTAATATAAATAAAAAGTCACCCATAAATTTCTCATAAACCAAGAATTATGATATATAGGCACACTTTATATAGAATAGATATGAATTCATTAATCAAAAATAATTATTCAATATATGAACAATAATTTGTCACGCTATATGTTTCCAAATAAAGAAATCCACCTCCTCATAGTCAAAAATAAATAATACATGTAATACAGATCTTTGTAATAGAGTACCTAAAAGAAACAAAACTTCAGTTACCATAATCGGAAAATGTTTAAGTGAACTAAATAATGACTAAGAAGATCTAAATTACAAAATGAAAATAACATGTCTATATGAGTATGATTTTTTTGCTATATGAGCATGCTTGATCTAAGAGAAAATAGATAAAGCTATAAACATATAAATATACTTAATATTAATTTTGACAAAGAAACAATTCAATTATAAACAATTCTAAATGTCAACTTGACAATTTCAACACACTAATTACTCATTAAATAACCATAATGTATGTATCATGATAATTTTATTTTATTTGATATCAAATGATAGAGATTATTGAGGTTTTCAGCCATGGAAAACACACTATGATCAAAAAGTAATGCTCATTAATTGTATATTTCAAAGAAACCCAAATTTCTATCAATGTCCCTAATAAGATATAAACAATAAAGTTGTAAATTAAAAAAAAAAAGTAGCAAAATTTCAGTTAATATAAGAAATAGAACAAATTGAAGATTTATACAATACTGAAATTTGAACTCTTAGAGGCCATTAGCGAAGGGGCGAAACTCGTTAGATCCCCTAGTAGAACACTACCTTAATGGTCTGAACACAAAAATTGTAGAAATCAAAATATGAATAAATTAGCATCATCAACAAAAGAAAAATTAAAGGGAAAAGACTTAATAATTACGTGACAAATAATTATTAATTGAATTAAAAAGTTAAGATTATAAGATTAATTCAAATTATTGTTCATATATTCATTAATCCTTAATCAATATATGAACAATAATTTGAATTAATCTTATCCTTAATCAATATATGAACAATAATTTGAATTAATCTTATAATCTTAACTTTAATCAAATAGAGTTTATAAAAGAGGCATAAATAATCAAATAGGGTTAGAAATACGATAATTAAAGAAAATCTAGAATTCTATTTTTTTTTATTTAATGAAATTTATTTTATTTTTATTTTATTATATATAAATAAAAAGTGACCCATGAATTTCTCATAAACTATTTTATTTTTAATAATAAACTATTTTATTTTAATATAAATAAAAAGTCACCCATAAATTTCTCAAAAACCAAGAATTCGGTTATATAGGCACACTTTATATAGAATAGATATATATATAATATAAAATAAAGTTTCATAAAAAAATATGTAGAAATTTTTGGATTTCAGTCTCGTCTACAATTTTAGTTTGAACCCCATCTCTTAATGCTCTAATGAAATTTAACTCATTCCTTATACCTCTCCAAAGATTATAAATTTAACTTAATTAAAAATATTTAATACATACATACATTTTATACCACATCATATTTTATTATATATTATATAATTTATAAATTTAAATTATGTAAAAATACTGTTGACCGAGATTTTCGGCAACCAATAAAATAATAATAATTTAGAGAGCTGTAAGAAATTAAGAGGGAGATTTTTTACGTGGTTGGGGCGTTAATGAGCCTTAGTCCACGAGTCTGTGTATTTATGATAGTATTTAATACAGAGAATGTTCTTGGTGAGTTTTTACTATTCTAGTTCTTATGATACCCAGAATTCTAGACCCCTCTTTAATGAGCTTTGGGGGGTATTTATAGTGTTTCTGTGGGGTGATCCCTAGAATTAAGGTAAATGCATTTCTGTAACTATCAGTAAAGTCACACATTACCAATGAATTTATCATAGGTAATGCATGATCTAATCCCTAGGTTTTGTAGGGATTTTATGAGGGTAGTCCTTAATCCCTTTTGACTGATGTGATTCCTCACAGAGTAGCCGTCACTAGACTTTATTGGTCATAGCCTAGTGGGTACAGATTGGGGGTTGTGCCGTCAGACTTTACTGCGTATGGCAGTTTCAATACGCCTCCTCCCATGCGGCATTAAATGTGAGATGACTGTTCAGATGAAACCTGACACCTCCCAGAGATGTTATGTTGCCATCTTGCTCTCCGGGAGCATACGAGACTGACATGCCTTCTCCGGGAGGCACGTCTAATGGTAATCATTTGCTTTAAGAAGACTTAGCTGTTTTATTCGAAGGCTAAACCCTTTCCATCCACGTGTCATTGTCCGGTTGGTCCACGTATATTGGGCAAAATCAGGGGCAACAAATACATACTACAATTTTTTTTACATAAAATGTAATTAATAATAATAAATAGAAAATTAATGTTTAGTTCATAAATAATTATAATAATACAATAAATGTATAAAATTAAAATAAAAAATAAGAAAAATCATAGATAAGTTTAGAAAGATTTTTGCATTGATTTCCTTTAGTATATGAAATCAAACTAAATAAATATATTATGGTTCAATCAAATTTAAAAGTATATCGAATATGAATTCATAAACTAATTAAATTTAAAAAAAAAATCACAAAATATTCAAAACTTAATAAATTTTAGAGAGGAAATATTCAAATCACGATATTTTGAATTTTCAAATTTGAATTTTTATACAATTATTATGGCAATATAAAAATTATTATTATTGCTTCAAAAAATTTATTATGATTATAAAATAAATAAAAAAAAATAGAATGCAATGGAGTGAATTATTTTATTAGCTATATCTGTTATCCTATTTTTTGCACTATGACGTGGCATCACATGCTGGTGACACGTGGACCTGATTCCCCATATCTGCCCGAGAGAGATGCACCGAGCAGGGCATAGCATACACCTGCACGGACAGTGTCTTTTCAGTCGAGCAGTGGATAAGCCAAGCATCGAATCAACACTTAGCAATTCTAGAATTTGCATCGTGAAGCACAAAGAGAAGTCCCTATAAATCTGTGATCGTATCACATAGATATGGCAAGCTATCTAAATCCCACAATCTATGTATTCTAAATATGTAATATATGTTCTTACCAATTATAGCTATTGTAAGTGTTGACCTCGCTTTTAGCCAACGATAGTGAGTCTAATTTCGTAAGCGAGAAGTAGTTTATAACGACTGAAATATAATAAAGCAATTTAAAGACACAAGAATTTTATAGAGGTTCAGCCTCGAGCAGTTCAGTAATAGCCTAATCCTCGTTAATTGTATTGACTTAAGAACAAGGAGAAAGGTTCCTTTTCTTATAGCTCTGACAATACTATCTCTGAATATTAATTCTTAGATGAAATATCTCAACCAAAAATGTTTTCGACCCTTTGCCTAGTGAATATGCATCACTATTTGGAGAGGAAGTATTTCCCTTCTCGTTTCAATCGATATAAGCAAAAAGATTGCAGAGTAAATACAGAATACACTGATCGTGGGATTTGGACAGCTTGCCATATCTCTGCAATCTGATCCCAAAGTTATAGGGATTTCCTTGATGACTAACGATGCGAAAGCTGAATTCGCTAAGTATTTGTCGTTCTGCACGGGTTGCTTACTGCTTCGTCTTGAGCAAGCATATGAGGTATCATTTTCGGCTTGTATCTTGCGAGCAGAAATTGGAATAACATTTGTCACCATCATGTGATGCCACTTCAGAGTGCAGAAATTGGAATAACATTTGTCCCCAAGTCTGTACAGGACTTCCAAAGTTGCGTGTAGACTTGATCCGAGCTGTCTTTGCGTTTGAATGGGTGACACGTGTCAGGCGCGTCTGTTTGCGACTCGATGTGAGGCTGACTAGGCGTTCCTTCGGTTTTTGGCCAATAAATGCTCTGACGCAATTAATGCTTCGAAATCCAATTTTCTCTCACCACGTTTGACCGCTGCACTTGATTGCTTTTGATTTCCCATATTCGCTTTTGGGGGAACCGAGGCATCTAAGGTTCTTTTTGAAATGATTACTCCTTTTCGTTGTTTGCCTATAAATACCAGTGAGCATTTGTTCACAAACTCATTTTCACTAACCTTCTTTGCTAAGTAAGTTCAGAGCGAAAAGAGAGATTTTTAGCTTCAAGTTTGCTGAAGTGTTTCCACAAAAACTGCTCGTTTAGCTTGGCATAACTTGAAGCCAGACGTTCGATCCTTGAGTAAGTTCTCGATTTCCTTTATGTTTACTTTCCACATTTATTTTCTGAATGCAACTTTGGCATCGCTGTAGAAGATATGTAAGAAACCATAAGTTTAGAAACTCAGCGATCTTCCTTTGTAATGATTCATGCGATTTCATCGTTCATAATGCTTGTTTCTTGAACTGCACAATGCCTGTCATTCATCATGCTTATTCTAAGCTTCATGAATATTTTTGCCCTAACTCACGAAAATTTCAAACTTCTGAGTTTTGACTTTTCGTCTAATATTCTTATTCTTTAATTCGTTGAGTACTCCTGGTCGGCATATTTGCCTGTTTTAATGTTCGATATCCCGACCAAACACTCATCTTGTGTATTGTCTTTTGTAGATGAACCCAGGTGAGTTTTGGGGAAGCGAATACCAAATCGACCAGGATCTGCTTCAACTCTTGCACGAAGATCATCCTCGTCTTCGTTCTAGTTCACCCTCTTCGAGCGACGGAAATTTTAGCCTAATTCCCGTCCAGCCATAGGATCATGGCTTGTACAAAAAAGACAATACGTAGAATTGATGCATCTGACCCTCAAGTGGCCCGGCATGCCACCTTACCAAGTGCCTAACAAGATCCGTGTTGGAAATATTTTACTAGGATCTAGATTTACTACCATGTATGTTTCATTAACATCCTAATATGAATTCTAAAACAATGAAATAAACACATATAAAGTTCAGGAAACCTTACATTGGGTGCAGCGGAATATAATGACTCCTTCCGTTCAGATCTCTAGCCCTTGATTTCTTTCTGTAGCAGTGCATTATCAAGATCTGAACCTGGATCTCTTTCTCTCCTTCCTTGACGTTGATTCTCCTTCTTGTTGATTGGATTCTTCACAATCTTCCACACTATGATTGAGATACCACTTGATGTGTGTGGAGACTCACTCATTCACTCAAGGTTAGAAAATTGAAGAAGAAAAGAAGAGGGAAAGTGGCGGCTAGAAATTTATTCCGAAGGAATGAGATGCATCATCTTTTTCCTGAAGCCATCACTACCTCTTTATCGGTAACCACCTAGGTTTAGGTTAGAATTATTTGGCATTAAAATAATAGAAAAATAAATGGTAAAATCCACTAAGTGTGGCCGGCCATGGATTGTGGATTGGGCCCACTTTGCAATTTTCCTATTTTATCATTTTTCCATCTCATTTTCTCAAAAACGCCAATTTTCCAATTTAACCACTTAAATGCCAATTCCAATTATTTAATAACTAAAAATTAATTATTAAATAATATTATCATTTAATATATATTTATTAATTAGACATATAAAGTCTCTTAATTAACAAATAAAACCTAGAATCTGTTTTCTTCACAATTTTGCCCTTACTTAGTGAAAATTCATAAACTAGACATAGTCTAATTTTAGAATTATAAATGATTAATTAAAATCTATTAATTGAGTCTTACAAGCAGTTTGGTCTCAACTAGTATGGGGACCATGGGCCTATATAACTGAGCTTCCAATAAGCCGAACCGAATTTACCAAGTAAATTCCCTAACTTATTAATTCCTTATTGAATCCACTCTTAAAACTTGGAATTGTTGGGTTTTATGCCCTAAATAAAACTCATTTCAATATAATCATATTTACTTATTAATATAGATCAGAAATAACATTTAATGTTGCATGGTTCACATGATTTATTTCATGATTATATGTACATAATTTATAAATTCATCTGAAACCCTTTTCACATACTTGATCCTGTTTATTGTGTCGTCAACACATTGGATTATTAAGCAAGTTACTTTTTTACATAACTCAATTTCGATTTAATTTGAATTAGTTATGATTTTTTGAAGTTTCGAAAAAATTGGGGTTGAGCTGAATCCCACCTGCGCGCGCGGAGAGGCTGCTAGCAGCCCCCTGCGCCTAGGTTTCACGCCAAAGCCAGCCCATGCGCGCCCATGGACAGTATGCCAAGCATACTGTCCGTACAGCTCGCAATTTTTTCGTTTTTCTTCGTTTTTTATGCTTTTCCATGAAATTAACTTCCAATTTTTTGTGTAGTTCTGTATTTATACATTTACTATTCCTAATTCAATTCTAATTATCATAATTAAATTTTTAAATATTTTTTAAATTTAATTCATGATATTAGTGTAATTTAAATTTGAAAATAGTAAATATCTATCTTTTTTGCTTAATTATCTATCTTATTTTTAAATTTGATTATATCTTATCTTATTTTTAAATTTAAGGTCAAATTTTAAAACTTTAAATTAATTTTTTTTTAAATAATTTGACCTTATTTAAATTTAAAATAAGATAACTATAATCATGTAATTTTAAATAGATGTAAGATATTTTGCTAACTTTTAAATTTTGTTATTTTATTTATTTAAATTACATTTAAAATCTGAAAAAGATATTCATTTATCTTTTTTAATTTTTTATTTAATTTTTATTTATAAAATAACATTTAATTTTTAAAAGTAGTTAGAAAATTTTGAAATGATATTTAGGTTGGTTGAAACCTAATTTTTCAAAATTGTGGGTTTAATTTTAAATTTTCGAAATTTTTTTTATTTTATTTAAATTTTCGAAAATAATTTTTTATTTATTTAACTAATTATATTTCGAAATTAATTATTTAAAATTAAATAAATCCTACATCCAACTATCCAGCTAACCTTGTTGCAGGAGTATGTGTTTTAGCTTTTTTGTAAGTTTTCAAAACCTATTATTGCTTGATTGCAAATACTATGGTTAACTTTTTGCCATATCTAATGATCTGATAGCTCCCTAGGTCAAGTAAATAATTTGTAACAGGTATATTTACAATCTTCTTTCATCTGTGTATGACCTAGCAACATGATAGGACCCATCCAAAGTGTGCCTGTGTGAGCCTATGTGTTTAATTTCATTATAGATGCATATAGGTTGTTGTTGCTAAATAAAATGCCATAGTTCTTGATAGATTTTATTTAGGCCCATTTAGTTTTTGGGCCTATTCAATTAATAACAGTTGTTCATTTTAAGGTTAAATTCCTCTCTTTTGGGCCTTGTGTGAGAGTTGGGAGCCATAGAAGTGGGTACGACATACTGAACCCAGCACCCCCTCACATGAACCACCCCAATTGTGAAGGCCCATTTGCCTGATTTGAATAACTGTACTAGGTTAATTAAACTAGTTTAACCTAATAAAATTGATTAGCAACATAATTAATTTCATTTATTTTGAAATTAATTTAAGAAAATTATAGTTTAAAGAATTTTTTATTCTAAGCTAAACTATATGTATTTTCTTGTATTTAATTAAATATAGAATTATAACCATCTAGATTCTTTCTGAAGCTTAATTAAAATTTTTCATTTAATGTTCCTATTTAAGTTGACATTTAGTTATCTATAACTAACCAGCTTAAATCTGAATATCTTTTGGATTTAAAATTTCAAAATTAAGTTGAGGAATTTTAGGCATTGGTTATTAAGATTCTTTAGATATTTTTTAAGTTAATATCTTTTCGAATATTAACTTAAAATGGAATATTTTTAAATTAAGTGGTTACAACTTAATTTTTGATATTTAATTAATAAATTTGAAAATATTTAAGTTCTAGATTTTTTCTAATACAACTTAAATTAGATATTTTTTTTTTCAAATTTTGTGGAAAAGATACTTAGTCAAATAAGATATTTTCTAGATAGTTATTTCTAGACTACTTATTATTTCTAATATCAAATAGGAAAATATTATACATTGTGAAATTAATTATTTATATAATTAATTTTGGTACAATTTATTTTAAGTATATTTTTCCTAGTATTAAACTAGAGATTAATAATTAAGCCTTCTCTACACTTAATTATTTATTTCTTGAATTTAATACATTTAATTAACTTGAAAATTAAATATCTAAGTTGATTTTCATCATCATACTTAAATATTTATTTTTTTCATGACACTTAATTAAATAGAAAATTATTTTTAGTTGGAATTTATTTTTTCAATTAAATTTAAATAATTTTCAATATATATTTTTTTCTTTATTTTATTAATCAAATTTCAAAATTGCATTTCTTAAATGCTGAAATTTCGAATTTTATTTGAAAGTAGATTAAAGTTGCAAATTATTTATTTTAATTTTGGACCAACTTAAATCAATGATTTTTTCATTAATTGATTAATTTAAAATAAATGAATTAAAATATATTATTAGAAATTGAATTAATTAGTCAAAGGAAAATCTAGATAGGTGATATTTTTGCTTGAAGTATTTTTCTAGTGTATTTAATTAAATAGAAAATTAATATTTAAGTTCATTTTCATCATCATACTTAAATATTTGAAATTTTTCTTATATATTTAATTAAATAGGAAAATTATATTTTTTGTTGTAAATTAATTTTATTAATTAATTTTGGGCCAACATTAAATTAGATTAATTTTTCCAGGATTTATTTTTTATTTTAACATGCATTTTCCAAAATTGTATTCTTAAATACTTTAATTTTTCAAAATGCAATATATATTTATAGAAAATTAAATTTGAGTTGTAAATTAATTTTGTAACAACTTAAATTGAATATTTTTCTAAATATTTATTGGAAATTATTACTAAGATGGAAATAATTCATGTTATTTTCATATCCATCTAAGTAAAATTTATAAATATTAAATTAAAATTTATATTTAGAATTTTTCATTCTAAATTGGAAATTTTAATTAAATAAATATATATTTAAAATAAATAGATTAAATAAAGAGAATCAAAGAAAATACAACTCTCTTTAAATAATGAGCTTTATTATTAAGATATTCGATCTCCATTGTTGGTTTTACATTGCGTTTGTTTTAGTGAGTAATCCTCCCTAATGGAGGAACGTTCATTAGCAATTTCGCACCGTTCAATCTCGAAAGATAAGTAGTTTGTAAGTGTATTATATGGTATGGATCACCCTAATGGTGGCGACCATATTTGACTTGCAAATTGCGAAACAATGGTGGAAGCTCATAAGATAGAATTGCCTTGACTCTCGCCTAAACTGGACAACGTTGAATTCTAATCTTGATCGAATAAAAGGTTGCTAGAATGTTTAACATTTTAGATGAGCTAACAACTCTATTCAATGGATGGTAGCTTTGACTCTCGCCTAAACGGGACACTGATATCAGTTTGTTGAAAACCTTGGAAATTATTTAGGATTCTATGTTTTAGTATTTTCACTAGTCATTCCTACTTGCTATATGTTTATAATTTCTGAATTGTGTATGAATTTATATTGAACCATGTTATTTTCTGTTATTAAGTTGTAGTTTAATTTCGAATCTTCATTGTTGGTCTAACTTGGCTTGTTTATCTAATGAGATAAATCCCCAGTGGATTTTCACCATTAGACATACATAATAGTGTTAGATCTCGAAAAATAAATATTGTATATGCAACATCTAGCTGTTCATCAATTGATGACACCTTGGACTAGTATTTTTACGATATGAAACAAGAAGATTGTATAAATAAGATTACTTTGACTTTCGCTAATCGAAGCATCGTTGGATTCTTATTTAATAAACGAAATTATCCTAATTCCTCTTAGCTTATTCATTTCGAATTAGCTCAATAATATATCATTGGATGAATGGTCTATAAATCATTTCATGTCATTCTATATTTTCTCTTTAGAAATTAAATGACGCATATGATTATAATCCCGAAATTCTATTCCCAATTGATATAAATCCTCAATCTTAGAAATCTCCTACTTGTGTGGGCAAATCAGACTTAGAGTTAAATTAGTAGTGGTGGTCCAAGATAGAATTACTCATTATATCTGGTATAAATTTAAGTCTTTGACTTTAATTTTAGATTCCAAACAGAAATTTTCTTATATTTCTAATTCCAGGATACAATACAGGTACACTACCACATTGTTTTTTATCTATGGCATTTGTATCTTGTTCATAGTGGATTTGAGAAGATCAATCTCTGCAAAGAGTTAATATGCCTATATCCACTGAAAGTAGTTCATCTCATTCGCAGATGGATGTACATTCAGGGGTGGATATGCGTTTTTCGTTGTATTCTTAAAACGATCACTCTAGATTATACCTTATGCAAAGAAATTTGAAATGTTTGAAAATTTTCATTAATTTCTAGCAATGGTGAAAAACCATTAAGGTAAGTGGTTAAAGATCTTGCGAACTGATAGGGGTGGAGAAATAGTTAGTAGATATGCAGTTCAAAGATCATTAAATTAATTTTTGAATTATATCCAAACTTACCTCCCCAGAAATTTCGAGTTGCATATTGATGATTAGTTACTAGTCGTTGCCTAAATCCTTCTATGGTAATACAATTTCAGAATGATGTAATGGTTGTATACTTAATGTAAATCATTACTAGATTCATGGATGAGCTAATCAAAATCTTAAGAAAAGCTAGAACTGTTAACCATGGTTTGTTAGCTATTCTAAGTGATTAGGGGTAGACCATCCCATAGTCAATAGATAAGAAAGTGTTTGTTTAAACAAATACTACTTTTCTAAGAAAATGACTAAGTCTGAAAATAAAGTAGCAAATAAAGGAGATATTTAATTCTTGATTCCGAAAGTGTTCTATCATCTTATTTGACATATGATGATCCCACTGCCTTTGTTGTCTTGTCACAACCAAAGAGGTTAATACCATTTAGTTTTCTTAGACATAATTCACGGTACCTTGTCGTCGTGGGAGAGTTTCTAGGAACTCACCTTCTTATGACTTGGGAGACACTAGTGATTAAAATCCATTGTGAGTTTAAACAAGTAATGGATTGTCAAGATAAGAAACTAAGAAGAAAGCCAAAAGAACTATGGTTTAATCCAGTCACATGGAATAACCTAAAGTTTTCTATTACAAGGACATAAAAGGAAATTTTCGTTTATAAGTCCATTCAATGGACTTAACAAAACTTCTTGTTCCTAGTATTATAGGTTTGAGTTTATCTAAACTTATGGCTTGTGGTATACCTGGTAATTACTTACTCTAATGCAAGCAGCTTACTTTAGTAAGATGCTGAAGCATTTTCTTTCTAATGGAAATCTATAGAAGCTTCACAACTTCTTAGGCATAAATTTTATTTATCTAAGGAAAAGTCTCAACTATTCCAGAAAAGATAAAGCCATGAAAGAATTTCTTATATCAACAGTGAGAGGTCTTAGATATGCTTTTGTATGCCTTAGACCAGACACCTGCTGTTGAGTGGGAGTAATGAGTAGGTATCAGATTAATCCAGGAGAAGAAAATTAGAAGACAATCAAGTAAATCTTAAGATTAAGAAGAGGAACTATATGTTAGTCTATAAGGGTGTGTTTAAAACTCTTAGACTACACCATATCAGATTTTGAAATTTGCCTTTGTGCTAGAAAATCTTTCTGATAAGATGGTGGTTACTCTGGGGGTGGAATAGTGATTTTGGAGAAGTGTAAAAACCTATCTGAAGTCTCTAGGTCTACCAGGAAGGGACTGAATGTTAAAGTTGCAGGAAAGTTACTTATTCAGTCTAAGGAAAGTTCTATACATCTTTGCCTTAACTACTAGTGTTAATTTCCTGATTAACCAAAAGTAGTTGCCAAAGGTATAGAATCCAGTATCCCAAGAGAGTAGACATATAGAGAGGAATTTCACATTATCAATAATTTTGTGATTAAGGAAAAGTAATGGTGGAGAAAAGGTTGTGGTTAATTCAACCTTTCAAATCCTATTACGAGGAGTTTACTACTACTACACTTGATTTGTATATCGAGGTGTTGAGATTATTTGAAACGCACTTTTTGTTTTATATTAGTGCAAGTGGGAGTTTGTTGGGTTTTATGCCCTAAATAAAACTCATTTCAATATAATCAGATTTACTTATTAATATAGATCAGAAATAACATTTAATGTTGCATGGTTCACATGATTTATTTCATGATTATATGTACATAATGTATAAATTCATCTGAAACCCTTTTCACATACTTGATCCTGTTTATTGTGTCGTCAACACATTGGAAAGTAAACATGACTATGTGAATAAAGTTTCCTAGATTTATCAGACATAGGGTTTTACTGATATGATAATCTACAACAGAGTTTACTTGCATTTGGAGAAGTGCTATGTTCTTTCCAGAGCATTGGTTAAAGTAAAGCTCAGGTTGGATGCATGGAGTATGCATCGGAAGGGACCGATATTGAACTTTGACTTAGATTTATTAAACTTACCGTAATATCTATTCAAGTCAATATCGCCTAGTTGATCCTAGATCAAATGTTCTTAATCCTGTTATGATTAGGCTCAATCTTGAAAGGCTATTCTTGTTCTTTAATTTGTTAGTTAAGCCTACTTTTAGGTCAGGGTGATACGTACATTTTGGGAACACGATAGTGCAATTGAGTGGGAGCGCTAGCATAAACATGGAATCTATAGCTTCTATCTGGCAAATAGTAAGCAAAGGATGATCTCCTTCGAGCTTGACCAAACGAACATAAATGGTGGAGTACTCATTTCACATAAGCTGAAATATCATTTATACGGGGTCAAGTGTTTTAAGGATAAAATACATTGTAGGGTGTAACGGTAATCTAATCCCTTTACAGTGTAGATCATTCATATAGAGGATCATTGATCACATTAGGATTATAACAATGGATAACTAATGATACGTCTATATGGTGGAACATATAGAGCATTCTATATACTGAGAGTGCAATTCTAAGTTCTATGCGTGGATTCAACGAAGAATTAATAAGTTAGTGAATTTTAGTAATAAATTCTTGATCTGCTTATTGGAAGCTCGGTTATATAGACCCATGGTCCCCACACTAGTTGAGATAATATTGCTTGTAAGACTCATGTAATTGGTTTTGATTAATCAATTAGAAATCTTAAATTAGACTATGTCTATTTGTGAATTTTTCACTAAGTAAGGGCGAAATTGTAAAGAAAGAGTTTTAGGGGCATATTTGTTAATTATGATACTTTGTATGGTTCAATTAATAAATATGATAAATGACAATATTATTTAATAATTATTTATAGTTATTAAATAGTTAGAATTGGCATTTAAATGGTTGAATTTGAAAATTGGCATTTTTGAGAAAATCAGATGCAGAAAAGATAAAACTGCAAAATTGCAAAAAGTGAGGCCCAAATCCACATGTATAGGGCCGGCCACTTTTGTAGGGAATTTAAACTGATATTTTCATTATTTTAATGCCAAATAATTCAAACCTAACCCTAGTGGAATGCTATAAATAGATAGTGAAGGCTTCAGGAAATTTACACTAAATTTTCTACTTTTTCATTCAGAAAAAACTGAGCCTCTCTCTCTCCCTATCTTTGGCCGAACCCACTCTCTCTCTCTTCTTCCTTAAATTTCGAAATTCTTAGTGTGAGAATAGTGCCCACACACAGCAAGTGATACCTCAATCATAGTGAGGAAGATCGTGAAGAAAGACTTTCAGCAAGAAGGAGTTTCAGCACCAAAGAATCAGAGAAAGAGATCCAGGTTCAGATATTGATAATGCTCTGCTACAGAAAGGAATCAAGGGCTAGACATCTGAACGAAAGGAGTCATTATATTCCGCTGCACTCAATGTAAGGTTTCCTAAACTTTATATGTGTTTATTTCATCGTTTTAGAAAGTTCATATTTAGGGTGTTAATCAACATACTTGTGAGTAGATCTAAGATCCTGGTAAAATAATTTCCAACAGGAATTGCACTCTGAGTTATATAGAACGCTCTATATGTTCCACGATATAGATACACTATTAATTATCCATTGTTATAATCCTAATTTGATCAATGATCCTCTAATAGATGATCTACATAATATAGGGATTAAATTACCGTTACACCCTTCAATGTATTTTATCCTTAAAACACTCGTATAAATGATATTTCAACGAAGTGAAATGAGTACTCAACTATTTATCTCTGTTTAGCCAAGCTCGAAGGATATCATCGTTTCACTTCCAAATACCTATAGAAGTTATAGATTCCATATCTATGTTAGCGCTCCCACTCAATTATACTATCATGTTCCCAAAATGTGCGTATCACCCTGACCCAAAAGTAGACTTAACTAAAAAATCAAAGAACATGTATAATACTCTTAAGATCGAACCTAATCATATTAGGATTAAGATCATTTGATCTAGGATCAACTAGGTGATATTGAATTGAATAGATATTACAGTAAATTTTAACATATCTAATCAAAGTTCAATACCGGTCCCTTCCGATGTATACTCCATACATCCGATACTGGTAAACTTTGCCAATGCCCTGGAAAGGACATAACACTTATCCAAGGTGTAAGAATACCTATCGCTGATTATCATGCCAGTCTAAATCCAGTGAACTGACAAATCATGAAATAAAATTTCGAACATATAATCAAGATTATATTCCACTGTGCTGACAATACTATAATCATTAACAAATACATATGTTATTTATACATTAAATATAATCATGAAATAAATCATGTGAACCATGCAACATAAAATGTTATTTCTGATCTTTATTAATTTGTAAATCTGACTATATTGAAATGGATTTTATTTAGGGCACAAAACCCAACAAACTCCCACTTGCACTAATATAAAACAAGAAGTGCATTTCAAATAATCTCAACACCTTGATATACAAATCAAGTGTAGTATGTAGTATACTCTTCGTAACAGGATCTGACAGGTTGTATTAAACTCAACCTTTCCTCCACCATTACATTTTCTTAATCACAAAAAACTTGATATTGTGAAATTCCTCTCTATATGTCTACTCTCTTGGGATATTGGATCCTATACTTTTAGCAACTACTTTTTGTGTTAGTCAGGAAGCAACACTAGTAGTTAAGATATGTTGGAACAGTGCCAAAAATGTATAGAACTTTCCTTAGACTGAATAAGTACCTTTCCTGCAACTTTAACATTCAGTCTCTCTCTGGTGGACTTAGAGACTTCAGATAGGTTTTTACACTTCTCCAAAATTACTACTCCACCCCCAGAGTAATCACCATCTCATCAGCAGACCTTCTAGCACTAAGGCAAGTCTAGAAATTTGATTTGGTGTAGTCTAAGAGCATTAAATACACCCTTTATCGACTAACATATAGTTCCTCTTCTTGATCTTAAGATTTACTTGATTGTCTTCCAATGTTCCTTTCCTTGATTAATCTGATACCTACTCATTACTCCCACTCAACAGCAGGTTTCTGGTCTAAGGCATACTAAAGCATATCTGAGATCTCTCACTGTTGATTCAAGGAATTCTTTTATGGCTTTATCTTTTTTAGAATAGTTGAGACTTTTCCTTAGATATATAAAATCTATGTCTAGAAGTTGAGAAGCTTCTATAGATTGCCATTAGAAAAGAAAATGCTTGAGCATCTTACTAAAGTAAGTTGCTTCCACTAGAGTAAGTAAATTACCAGGTATACCACAAGCCATAGGTTTAGATAAACTCAAACCTATAATAATAGGAACAAGAAGTTTTATTAAGTCCATTGAATAGACTTATTAACGAAAATTTCCTTTCTTGTCATTGTAATAGAAAACTTTTGGTTACTCCATATGAATGGATTAAACCATAGTTCTCTTGGCTTTATTTCTTAGTTTCTTATTTTGACAATCCATTACTTGTTTAAACTCACAATGAATTTTAATCACTAGTGACTTCCAAGTCATAATAGGGTGAGTTCCTTGAAACTCTCCCACTACGACAAGGTACCGTGAATTATGTCTAAGACAACTAAATGGTATTGACCTCTTCGGTAGTGTTAAGACAACAAAGGCAGTGGGACCATCTTATAAAGAATAAGATGATAGAACACTTATGGAACCAAGAAAATTATCTCCTTTATTTGCTACTTTGTTTTCGGACTTAGTCATTTTCTTAGAAAAGTTTTATTTGTTTAAACAAACACTTTCTTATCTAATGACTATGGGATGGTCCACCCCTAATCACTTAGAATAGCTAACAAACATGCAAACCTTGGTTAACAGTTCTAGCTTTTCTTAAGATTTCGATTAGGTCATCCATGAATCTAGTAATGGTTTACACTAAGTACAAAACCATTCCATCATTCTGAAATTTTCCTTTCACTAGGGTATTACCTTAGAAGGACTTAGGCAACGACTAGTAACTAATCATCAATATGAAAATTGAATTTCTTGGGAGGTAAATTTGGATATAATTCAAAAATCAACTTAATGATCTTTGAACTGCATATCTACTAACTATTTCTCCACCCCTATCAGTTCGCAAGATCTTTAACCACTTACCTAAATGATTTTTCACAATTGCTAGAAATTTGAAATTTTTCTAACATTTCAAATTTCTTGTGCTTAAGGTAAAATCTAGAGTAATCGTCTTAAATATATAATGAAAAACTCATATCCACCCCTGAATGTACATCCATCTGTGAATGAGATGATTATACTTTCAGTGGATATAGGCATCTTGACTCTTTGCAGAGAATGATCTTGTCAAAACAACTATGAACAAGATGGAAATGCCATAGATTTATAAAATATGGTTGTAGTCTTTTGATGACTTAGGTTTAGTTACATTAAAGAGTTCTTAGAATAGTGCAAGTGGATTCTGGTCACAGAATACTAAACTCATATTCCATACTTTATACAGTTTGAATCCATTGGTAGAAAATGGTTATTAATCACTTGTGAAAGTGCAACTGTATTGTATTCTGGAAATAGAAATATAAAATCTCTATTTGGAATCTAAAATTTTATGTCAAAGACTTAAATTTATACCAAATATAATGAGTAATTCTTTCTTGGACCACCATTACTAATTTAACTCTAAGTCTGATTTGCCCATACAAGTAGGAGGTTTCTAAGATTGAGGATTTATTTCATTTCGGGATAGAATGTCGAGAATATAATCATAAGCGCCATTCAATTTCTTAAGAGAAAGTAGAATTGACATTTAATGATTTATAATCCATTCATCCAGTGAGATCCAGTGTGAGTATGACCAGCATGGGAGGACTGAAAAAATACCAACATAAAAAATCCATAAAATGTAGTAAAAAAATATGAAAACACTAGTAAAAAAAATTTTAAAAAAAAAATCAATCAAGGAAAAAAAAACAACACCTCAATAAGAATGTCCAACTTCTTGTTCATCTCAGCAAAAGATTTCATAAGAATCCCTTGCTGGCTAACAACAACAGAGATATTTTTTTTAATTCCTCAAATTCAAGTCGGGAGACATTCTCATGAGCAGATGATGAAGAAGCACCCATGTAACGTCCCGTCCAACAGGGACGCCACGTGTGTGTGTTTTAATAAAATTCGTAATTTATATAGAATATAGTTATACTAAAAGTGTGGTTAATTAAATTTTGATAATTAAAAATTAGACATATAAACTATATGATAAAAGATAAGTGGTATTAACCACGGGATCCCCCTGTTTTCAAAATATTCACAAACTAGTTTAATAGTATTTTTACAACATAAACTTTGTATTCCCAAAATACATTCAAAATAGAGCATCCTGCTTACTTGGCCATGCCACTGCGGCTGATATGTACATTGCTGCTACGACCTCGCACTCATGGCAGCTCAACTTTAGCCTTCCCTTTACCTGCACCATAAAGCACCTGTGAGTCGCAGAGACTCAGCAAGAAAAGTGAACAAAACAACAATCGGTAATAATCATCAATTCAATCTCATATCAGCACGCTTACACAGTTACACAATATCATAAACACACAATCCTGGTACCTTATAAAGTACCCATTTACCACTCGTCAACCACGAGCTGTATATGTCACTATTGTTGCCCGATGAAGCAAACGATAAGTAACAAACCTAACCGCGGTTTCAAGAGTAATTACTCGTGACAGTATTAACCGTTTCCCACCATAGGTCATAACCTAGGCTCAACAATTGTTTAATCAAAGTCTTGATAATAATCAAGGCCACTACGATTCAACCATTAATATTTAGCCACATACGGTGCTTACCACTTTTCTTACCTTAGTTCAAAACTCAAGTGTACGGGCCGACCTGAGTGGAAAACAAGCTAGGCGATCCCGGTCCTATGTCACGACAATTGAAACTCAATGAATACCTTAAACCAAAATTCTGAAATAAAAACCCTAACTCAATACCAATCATAACTTAACTCCCAACAACTTCTAAATAGGTCAAACATCCCATAAACAACCTAAAACAGATGATACACAACTTCTCGGGCCAAAAACTGAACTCGAAGAAAACCCAAAAATTTCCCTTGCAAGCAACCGGTCGACCGGTTCTGGCAGACCAATTTTCCATGGGTTCTCTCCTCCAAAATCAACCCAAAACTCCACCAAACCTAACCAAACTTTCCAGAACATATAATATAGCAAACATGACATAACCAAACAACTAATTCATTACAATATATCAATTTGCTCAAAATCACACTTCAAAGTGAAGAAAAATACAATTATATTCTCATGTAGCTTAATCAATTCAACCAGCCCCTACACCTAACTAATACAAGCTCAAACAACCTCAACAACTACCCTAAAATCATATTCCATCACCAAACATCTTGCAGCCCCCCTGAAAATTCAAAACCTCAACCAAAACGAACTTAAAACCAAAAGAATTTCAGGAAAACATACAACAAAGACTTACCTCAAGCTTCTATGATGTTCTAAGAAGTGATTCAGCAAGAAAAAGGATGAATTTCAACAAGGTTTCTTCCAAACTTGACTGGCTCCAAGTTGCACGAGAGAGACAGGGAGAAGAGAGAGTTGGTTTCTTGCCTTGGAAGTTAATTCCTTAAAATAGGGTTCCTTTCTTTTTTTTATATATATATAATAGGCAGCCCTAAAAAAGTCAAAAGGCAAAACTCATATTTACCAAAAGACTAATCTACCCCTCCAAAATTTTTAAAAAAACCTAGGGGCATTTTGGTAATTTCACTAATCCATCAACCCGACATTCTAAAAATTCTAACCTAATCCAGAATATTCTCAAAATAATTCTTCCATCAATGTCATGACATTTCTAACCAAAATCACCGGGCCCAATATTTTATTTAAAAAAATAATGGTATCCTCGATACCCACATGTCTCAATATAATCTCCGTAATTAATAAATTATGCTTTATATGTCATTACATAAACTCTCGGTAGTTACCCTAAGTAAGATCATAATATTACTTCGTTACCAAAATAATCACATATTTAACAAAATATGTCTATTCAAATATTATTTGTTTTTTGGGATATTACAACCCATCAAGTCAGGTTCACCAATAGACTTGGATAAACTTTTAACTTTGAATTTAACAACGTCCGGAGTAGTGTCACTGGAGAAGAATTCATCAAGCTTCAAGCTCACTCTCTCAACAGATGTTGGAGAGATATTTCGTAATTTTAACTACAACAACAACAACCAAAAAAATTATGCACATAAATTTGAAAAAATAAAATAACAAAAAAAAAATGGAAACATGAATTATAACAAAGATGTACCAAAACAACAGTAAAACAACAATAGAAATAGTGTAAAAAAACAACACAAGTACCTCTTTCAAAGACCGATTGAACACGAGGCTCTTCATGACATCCATTTTTATCTGACCATCCTTATCCTTTGGTTGTTTAGGCCAATTTAGAAGCCTTGGAATGCCAACATTTGAGTACAAAGAAAGTTTCTCAATAACGTAAGGACAACACTCGAAAAACCAGAATTGTATCGCCAATAAAAAACCCAATACCTATAATACCCACCATCCTCATCACTACGAACAATCTTCCTAAGACCAGAGTAATTCTTACCCTTCAAAGATTGAATAGTCATATCAAAACAGTGCTTATGCCAACCAAATTCATTGAACCGACCACTATCAACAACATATATTTCCTCTATCGAAACAACTTTACCCGGAGGACCACCCAACAAATAACACTGCACAAAATATAACACAGCCAACTTGACTGCAAGATCGTCATTACTCTTGAGATTGTCAGCAATAAAGGCAGTTTAAATAGCATCCTTGGTAATTTTTTTGTAACCCTTTAAGCACTGTTTAACTAATGTATTACCATCTTGCTTGAACTGATAAAAAGCAGAATCAATTTGACAATCTAACCCAATAACTAACGAAAACTCCTTAATACTAAACCTAAGATATTTTCCTTGGACACATACCGAAAACTCCAATTCATTAGGCTGTTGAACCTCCCCCAACAGCAAACCATGAAGAAGTTGATAATGGATAATGTACTCTGGAATTCAGAGAAAATATCCAAACACAGTTTTTGAAAAAAGTTCTAGTTGGGTTTTAGTTAGAACTTTTTTTATATCTTCAATTACAGAGTAATAACCAGATGTCACTACTCTAGAATGGTAGTATTAAGATCGGGTGTACTTGGATTCCCAATCCTAAAAAAAACAAAAAAAAAATACTACTAAAACAAACATAAAATAATACGAAAAATAATAAATAAAAACAAAAAACAAGGTAAAAAAAATAGAACAGAATGAATTAAATCACACACCTCTACAATCCTATTGCCAATAATTTCCTCAACAAGACCTGTTGATGGAAAAATCTTACAGGGGATTTACCCTTTCCCTAAAATTAAACGAAACAAAACCAAAAAACAACAATAAATAACAAGAAATAAACATAAAATCATAAAAAACAAGAAATGAAAAAATTAACATGAACAATGAAAACCCCAACTAATATACAGATATATGAACAAATAAACTAAAACTGCAAAAAACCCAAAAACAACACTAGATCAATACGAAAATACCTTCACAGACATAGGAGACTTTACAAACTCAGTTTCCAACTCAAAATCGGAGTCTGAGTTCTCCACAAAAGTTCGAGGACATTTCCCTCGAGGGTTCTTCGAAGTTCCAGTAGCTTGTTTTCTTTTAGGAGCAATAGGAGAAGTAGGGCTAGGTGGGTTATCTTTGAGATTTTTCTTACCCATTTTTTGTTTGGGTTTCATTTTCTGGGGTTGTTTTTGGGGATTTTTAGCTTTAGCAGATGATGGGGATGACCGTGTAAGAACCATTTAGATGTAGGATGAAAGTATTTATAGAAAAAAAAACAGTAAAATGGGGGGGGGGGGGATGAGAGGGAAGCTTGAGAAAAATGGGGTGTTAACTGAAAATTTTTGAAATGAAAATAACCACCCACGATTTGGTAACCGTCTAAGGAACTAAAAGAAGAAGAAGATGAACAGTGGAAGTTGGGGAGTGGTATAAAATAAAAGATTTAACACATTTTTTGTATTTGAAAATAATAAATAAAAAATAAAAAATAAAACAAAAAAGAGGACAAAATGTCACAAAAAGGTGACATTTTTTTTTTTGACATGAAAATGCAAATTATATTAAATTAATCATTCATAATACAATAAGCATTTAGCGGGGGAGGAACTTCCTCCAACCAAGAACAAACAGTGTCCACTGAAAGAGCATACTTCGCTAACAAATGAGCAGTCGTATTAGCAGATCTATACACATGAGAAATCTGCACTCCAGGGAAATTGGACACAAGATGTGAAATGTCTAATAAGAGACAATTGAAATCAGAAACTGAGGCAGTAGATGACTTTAACCCATTAACCACGAGTAGGGAGTCTGTCTCAATTATGTGAACATTTAGATGATTATCTACCAGCCATTGCAAAGCGTGCATAAGAGCCAAAGCCTCCATTATTTTAGGCCTAAACGTACCGGGGATAGACTTTGAAAAAGCTGCTAAGATATCACCATTTCAGTCTCTCAAAATTGCTCCGCAACCAGTAATGTTAGAGACCCGATTTACTGCTGCATCAGTATTTAGTTTGAGTCTTCCCGAGGGTGGATTCATCCAATCTGAAACAGAGGTGGTAGCAGCCATGGAAGAGGAATTCGAGTTAGGAGAGGCCTTCGACCGTGACTGTTGAGCAGCTTGAAACTCTTTCAAGAAAGACAAAGCAAAGTATAAAACCATTTCATGAGGCTTAGTTTTATTACCATGCTTTTC
Organism: Cannabis sativa; assembly: GCF_029168945.1. Lineage (NCBI taxonomy): Eukaryota > Viridiplantae > Streptophyta > Magnoliopsida > Rosales > Cannabaceae > Cannabis > Cannabis sativa. The sequence goes on along the minus strand of NC_083608.1, from coordinate 9,833,805 downwards.
ATTGTTCCTTTCATTCTAGATATGCCACAATATAGTGATGAATTGCTCAATTTTTGTATCAGACCATATAGTAGAAATATGGAGCAAGCACTCTTTTAATGTCATGCCACTTGTGAGGATACTGCCAAGAGGAAAATTTGAGTCTTTCCATATGTGCTTAGGTCTGTGGCAGTAGAATAAAGCATGCATTATTGTTTCACTTTCACTTTTGCATAACAGACAGCAAGGAGACTCCGCAATGTGTCTGTGAAACAAAATAGCAGTAGCAGGGAGACAATCGTGAATGGCTCGCCAAAGGAAAATTCGAACCTTCGAAGGTATGGTTAACTTCCAGAACTTTGTCCACCATTGCTAAGATTGCATACCCGAGATGCTAGGTTGTTGTTCCTCAAGATTGGTAGCCAAAAAGTACCCTAATTTAACTTTGTAGTAGTCGTTACTTTCATGGTGCCAGATGAGCTTGTCACAGGAAGAGGAAATAGTCAATGGAATACTAAGTATCCTCTAAATGTCCGATGGAATGAAATATGAGTTCAGCAGATCAATATTCCAAATCCTCTCTGGTATGATCAGAGAAGACACCTTTAAATGCAAGTCAATGTTGGTTACTACTAGAGGTTGAAAATTAGTAACACTAGGTAACCAGGGATCATATCTACAAGTTGTGCTTTGACCATCTCCAACTTTCCATCTTAATCCTTTTAAGAGCAATTCTTTTCCCCAAGAAATCCCTTGCCAAGTAAGTGAAGGATAAGAGCCATGACCAGCATCCAAAAAGGATGATTGACTATGATACATTGCTTTGAGAATTTGGCTGAGTAGGCAAGTCGGATTGGAAAAGATGCACCATGTCTGTTTAGCTAAGAGAGCCTGATTAAAGTGTATGAAACTCTTAAAACCCAAGCCACCTTCAACTTTTGGTTTGCAAAGAACTGACCAAGTCTTCCAATTAATTCCCAAAACAGATGAGTTTGAAACCCACCAAAATTTATTCATCATCACCTCAATTTGATTAATAAGTGATTTCGATAGACGAAAACAACTCATAGCATACGTCGGAATAGATTCGGCCACAGCTTTAAGGAGAACTTCCTTACCACTAATTGAAAAACGTTGTTCTTGCCATGTCGATAAGTTCTTCCACAGCTTTTCTTTTATCTCCCAAATAAGACTTTTTTGTCTCTTCCAGAATAGGATGGCAAACCCAAGTAACGCTCATGACACGGTTGAATGGGCATTAGAAGGATCTGATGCAAATTTGTTTGGATTGAATGGAGTGTGTTTGGAGAAAAAGATAAGACAGACTTATCAACATTCAGCTTTTGACCTGAAGCACGATAGTATAGATCAATAGAAGTTTTGATGGCTATTGCAGAGCGCGAATTAGCACAACATAAGACCAAGCTATCATCAGCAAAAAATAAGTGGGACACACTTGGAGCACCACGAGATACTTTCAAACCTTGTAGATTGCCATTAGCCTCTTCATGTTGGAAAAGTCTCGATAAACCTTCAACACATATGATAAATAGATAAGGGGATAGGGGATCCCCTTGTCTAATCCCTCGGCTTGGATGAACACTACCTTGGACCGAACCATTAATAAGAAAAGAGTATGAGACACTCTGAATACATCTCTGTATAAGATTGACCACAGATGGATGGAAACCAAGAGCTAACATCATATGTTGAAGGAAATGCCATTCGACCCGGTCGAAAGCTTTGCTCATATCTAATTTGATGGCAGCATAGCCCTCCTTTCCCCTTTTCAAGTGTTTAAGAGAATGAAGAAGTTCAAAGGCAACAAGTACATTATCTGTGATGAGACGAGATTGAATAAATGCACTTTGAGATTCAGAAATTGCTTCACTAATAAACGGGTTCAACCTCAGCACAATTGACTTTGAAACCAATTTATAAAGAACATTGCAAAGACTTATGGGATGCAGTTGAGTCATGGAAGTCGGCTTCTTCACTTTTGGAATCAAAGTAATGACTGTTTGATTAAAACTAGAAGGATCTCCCCCCTTATTCAAAATTCTGAGAACTGTTTGAGTAACAAGATCACCAACGATTTCCCAATAATTGATGTAGAACATGACGGACATACCATCAATACCGGGGCTACCATCCAATTTCATGGAGGAGAGTGCTTCGTAGACTTCAGTAGAAGTGTAAGGTCAGGTTAGAGCTTGGTTGATTTCAGTTGTAATAACACAAGGAACAGTTGAAATCACATGTTGAATAGCAGCAGCATCATAGCCTTCAGTAGTGAAGATATCATGAAAATAATCTTGCACAATGTTTGCAATGGCATTAGGTGATGTGTGCTCAACGCCATGCACATCAATCAACATTCGAATGGAGTTATTGGACAGCCTACTTGAAGCTTTTTTATGGAAAAATTTGTTGTTTGAGTCACCCGACCGCAGCCAAGAGACTCTTGATCTTTGCTTCCAATATTCCTCTTCTTGAGAAAGTAATTCATCCAGGATAGTCTCACTCATTTTGAGCTCTTCAAAATGTTCAACACTTGTGTCATGTGTATTGTTAAGAGCCGCAACTTTACCTTGGCAGATTCTGATTTTTTTTTTTGGTAAATCACCAAATTTTGAACGATGCTAAAGCTGAAGATTAGTGGCACAACTGGAAAGGTTCTGCAGAAGTTGATCAGTAGGATTAAGAGATGAACTCTTCCAATTCTGTGAGATGATATCATGACATTGGTCCTCTTGCAACCAAAGTTTTTCAAATCTGAACCTTGACTTAAATCTCTGTACAGGCTGGTCATTAGCAGAGGTGACAGAGAGAAGCAAAGCTCTATGATCAGATCTAAGAAAATCCAAGTGAGTAACAGATGGAGTAATGAAGGAATCAGCCCAATAATGATTAGTAAAACCATAATCAAGTCTTTCTTTAACATTGGAAGCTTGAGAGTGTTTATTATTAGGAATGTCAATGGGGCGGGTCGGATCTGATCCGATTCTGATCCGACTTGATCCAGATTATGTACGGATCTGCCCCGCCCCGCCCCGCTGGATCAGATACTCGGATCGGATCTGATCCGACCCAATTTTTTTTTAAAAAAAAAAAAAATTATTTTATATCTAAATTTATAATTTTTTTTTCTAAAATTTATTTGTTTAAGAACTAATAATACATCATTTTTTTTCTTATATATTTTTATTTTATTTGTCAAAATCAATAAAAAAAATATATCAAATTCATAAAAATATAATTTTACTATTGAAAAATTAAAAAATTTACCAAATTTTAGAAATTCCACTAATATAATCATCAATAATAATGTAGTATGATGATTACATGAAATAAATCTCCTCTAAAAAATACATGAAATTAACTATAAACTTTTTATATGTTGTTCTTCTAGTCTTAAAGATTTACTGTGTACGGCTCCTGCAAAAAAATAAATATGTTAAAAATAAAAGTATAATTTAATTTATAAATTTTAAAAATGAAAACAATTACCATATTCGGATCTACATCATTATCTTGATCATTTACGGTAATTAGTTTAGTTTTTGTGCCTGTAAAAAAAATTATTAAAATAATATAATAAAACAACTCTTAATTAATGTATAAACTTATATAATAAGAAATAAATAATTATACCTTGTTTGTCAATTGCCAACCAACTTTGAGTACAGACCAATGCCTCCAAAGTAGTAGGATGAAGCTTGCTCGATATGGACTCACGTGTCTACCACCAGTACTGAATGAGGACTCTGAAGCAACAGTGCTAACTGGCACAGCAAATATGTCTCTGGCAATCATGTTCAACACAGGATATTTAGATCCTGTTATCTTCCAATAGTTGCATATATCAAAGAATTCATCAGTCCTGGGTAACACTTGGTCATCTAAATAGAGATCCAACTCTGACTTTTCATTCATTGCACCAGATGAAGCTCTAACATATAAGTCATAGTTAGATAAATGATCTTGTGTTGAAGAAGATGATGACCCTTCCACAAGTGAATTGTTTTCACTTAAAGTAGGATATTTAGATTTGTACTCATTGAATAGATCAACACAAAGCCTACGCACCTTTCTAATTTCAACCTCCCATTTATCATCTCCATAGAGTTGAGGAAAATAAAATTGGAGCAACAAAAACTTGTATCTAGGATCCAAAACCACTGCAATAGTCATAATCCCATGAATCTGTTCCCAATACTTTTGAAACTTAAACATCATTTGAGTTGACATATCCTTAATAAATAACTCATTTGATGACATTCCTTCTTCAATTTTCCTCTTAATTTTACACATCTCCGGGAAGAATAGATTGGCAGTAGGGTACTTGGTACCAGAAAATAACTCTGTCACCTCATGAAAAACTTCTAGCCTTTCACATAACTTTTGAGCTCTAATCCAATCATCTTCTGATGGCAAACATTTATACTTTGGATCACAAAGCTTTGCTCGCTCAAATACTGATTTGTACAATAAAGCTGTCTTTATCATTAAGTATGTTGAATTCCATCTTGTAACACAATCAAGAGACAACTTTTTAGTACATGTGACTCCAAGGTGACGAGCATTCTCCTCAAATTTCTCATACAGTTTTGGTGTGCCTGACCAATAAGCGACACTATCTCGAATCTTATCAACGCTATCACCGATAACAGACAAACCACCTCTAACAATTAAATTCAAAACATGCGCACAACAACGCATGTGAAGCAGCTCTCCATTCAAAATAAAGCAACTAGGATCAAATTTTTGCTTCAAAAGTGGAATCATTGCATCATTAGTGGATGCATTATCAAGTGTCACCGTACTAACCTTATCTTCAATGCTCCATTCAGACATTGAAGAACTTAGTGCCTCTGTAAGTGCTGAAGCGTCATGTGGGCATGGTACATACTTAAAGCTTATAATCCGACTATGCAAGGTCCAAGCATTGTCTATAAAATGAGCTGTAACTGTAACGCCCTAAATAATTAGGCACGCTACCCAAAACTATTATGAAACCCTAATCCCCTAACCAGGATTACTAATTAAAAATAGCGCAGAATTTAAACTTTTATATTAAACAGACTGAAAATAAACTTGTAATATATTTAAACTTTTCAAACATAGTTGGGATCCCAAAAATATTTACAAAATTATTACAAGTTCTTTCTTACTAGACGGCCTAAGCGGCAAAACAGAATACAAAAGTCAACACTGTTAGACCCATAACCCGCTTGGTCTGGAGTGGCGTGAACATGTACATTCTTCGTCCTGCTCCTGAAAACTCATGGCAGATTAGCTAATGCCTTACCCTTTCCTGCACAGTAGAGCACCCGTGAGCCAAGCCCAGCAAGACAGTATAAATCACAATAAATATAATATGCTCATTTACATATGTCTGTATAGCACAGACCTAATCACTATATCAACATGCCCATTTATGTATACGTGGCGTAGACCTATGTGTTACGCTCACACATCTAATTAAATCTACGTGACGTAGAACCACGTGTTGCTCTCACACGTCTAAATACATTAAGGCCTTAGAAGTGGTTCATCTCGGTTATGTGTACCGAGTCCAACCTAATTATGCCTTGAGCGCATAATCCTTAAATTTCATTTCAATTAACATGGCATGACATTTATACACATATTTCACTAGGGTAATAACCCTAGGCTAACAAACCGTTCCTATTAGGGTAATAACCCTAATCCCGGTTACCATAACTCACATATATCATATTCAACATAAGCGCCACTGCGCATACTCTACGTGCAAACCACTCGTCTTACCCGTTGTCCAAATATAGAAGGAGATTCCAAATCCCCGGGTGCTCCTGATCAGGTGCCGGTAATCCTAGTCACACAAATCCGGGATAATTCATACTTAGGGTTAACCCCTGACTTTTAACTCAATAAAATTCAAGCATGGCATTTACAATACAGATAATCACATAGAGCTCGAAAAGAGCTTTCCAACGGTATAAAGAACGTCCCAAACGGAGTCCCGAGTCAAAAGTTATGGCCAAAACAAAATCAGGAAAAAGATGGCTCATCGCTGTGTTTTATGGCCGTGGGCGACCATAGATCCGGCCGCGTGCCACCGGGTTCGAAAACCCGTAAAACCAGATTTTAAGGTCTAAACATGCCCACTTTACCATATAATCGAACCTCAACCAAAACAGGGAGTAAAACACAATTTCATGCTTAAATTCATCACAGATTATGCATCCCAAACATAAGATTAACAACCCTCAAGTCAAGTTCAACGCTTGAGCAAAATTCAACCTAGAATTCAAGTCCATAACCTTGAACATCAAAACCCCAAAAAATCAGACCTGCAAACTCAACCAATAACTCACATTCCATGCTCAATAAACCTACATCACAACTAAATTATGCTTTACACACTCTATTCACCAAGATCAACATCAAAATCAAGAACATGCAATTCACAACATCACAACCATTTTCATGCTCTTCTAACAACACAAATCAGCAAACTTTAATTAGAAATAAAGCTGAGAAAACTACCTTAAACTCAATCCAAAAGCAAGCTCAAAATTCCACAATTGCAAAGCTTTGATTCCACACCAACTTCAAGCAATTCTCCAAACAAATTTTGAAAAATCAAGAGGTTTTGGAAGAGAGAAAGAGGGTCGGATGAGAGAGAGAATAACACCAGAAAATTCATCTTATTTTCCTTAAAATCATTCTTTTATTAAACATAAATTAAGGGTCTAAAAGACCATTTTGCCCCTAGGGCCAAATAACATTCACTTAGGCATGCAAGGGCAAAAAAATAACATTTACACACCAATTCAAACCCAATTAAATTTCAGATTTCTCATTATCAAATAAAATGCCAATTAATTCAATCTAATTTTCATTTCGGGCCCGAACCCGGTTTGGCCCAAAATACCCGGTTGTGACTATACCGCGCCAACTCCGTCGTAACACACCCGAAAAGACAACACGTGCATACTATATAATAATATAGTTCTATTAAGCACATAATTAAATTAATTTCATCAATTTACCCTTCTCGGGTCATAATTACCAAAATGCCCCTGGCTCACCAACGGGGTCTTAACATGTTAAAATTTCATATAATTTCACATATATTGAACTATATAATAATATAATTCCTCAATTAACTCATAATTATCTAGTTAGGTTTTGCTAATCCTTTTCTTAATCCCGGTATTACAATTACCCTCCTTATAGAAATTTCGTCCCGAAATTTACTCGAACAACTCCGGATATTTCGCCGCATATCCGTCTCGAGCTCCCGTGTTGCCTCTTCTACTTTACCGTTCCTCCACAAGCACTTTCACCAAGGCACGCCTTGCTTCGAAGACTTTCTCTCTTCTATCAAGTATCTCGCACCGGTTGTTCCTCGTATGACAAATTCCGATCGAAGTTCTAACGCTTCATAACTCGTGACATGGGACGAGTCCGAGACATACTTCGAAGCATTGAAACATGGAACACATTATGTACAACACACACTGGGGGCATAGCCAACTCCGTACGCTACTTGCCCTATCCTCTCAAGGATTTCGAAAGGTCCAATGAACCTCGCTAAGCTTTCCTTTCTTCCCAAAGCGCTTTACGCCTTTCATCTGAGATATTCTGGAGAAATACCATGTCCCCGACCCGAAAATCAATGTCTCGACGCTTTGGATCGCATAACTCTTTGCCTACTTCCGAGCCGCGAGCATTCGCGCTCTAATTTTGTTAACTCGCCTCACTTGTTTTCCGAACAGCATTCGGACCCAAGAACTTTCTTTCACCTACTTCATCCCAGTGAATAGGTGATCTACATTTTCTTCCATATAAAAGTTCATAGGGAGCCATCCCCGATTGTTGCCTGATAGCTGTTATTATAAGAAAACTCGATCAGGGGAAGGTACTTTACCCATGATCCTTCAAAGTCAAGCACACATGCCCGTAGCATGTCCTCTAAAATCTGAATGGTCCTCTCGGATTGCCCATCCGTCCGAGGATGAAAAGCCGTGCCGAACTTTAACTCGAGTTCCCATAGCTCGATGCGTACTTTCCCGTAATCTTGATGTAAACTTCGGATCTCTATCCGACACAATGGACTTTGGGGACACCATGCGTACGAACAATTTCTCTAACATATAACTCAGCATACTAATCAATGGAGAAATTCGTCCGAACAGGTAAAAAGTGAGCAGACTTTGTAAACCTGTCTACTATGACCCACACAGAGTCAAACTGTCCCGTGGTTCTAGGCATACCTACCACGAAGTCCATAGCTATATCTTCCCATTTCCATTCCGTATTTTCAGCGCCGCGCAACCCCGCAGTCGCTCGGTGTTCAGCCTTTTACTTCGCCGACACGTAAGGCATTTTAAAGATACCGCCGATGTCATTCTTCATGCTTGGCCACCAAAACATGGCTTTCGTGTCTTGGTACATCTTTGTCGACCCCGGGATGAACTGAATAAGGAGTCGTGTGAGACTCATCCATGATTTCTTTCTTGATGTTCTCATCCATAGGCACACAAACTCGATTCCCAAATCTCAACATTCCCGTTTCATCTACTGAAAAATCACTAGCCTTCCCAACCGAAACCCTAGCTCCTAAGTTTTTATCAATTCCGAATCTTGCTTTTGCGCTTCTTTAATTCTCTCAAGAAGAGTGGATTGCAGGGTAATATTAGCCAATTGCCCCACAACCACCAATTTGAGCTCGAGTCATTTCATTTGCTACCGTTGAGGGATTTGCTTCATAGAATTCAATTGACTCTGACCTTTTCTACTCAGGGCATCAGCAACCACGTTGGCTTTACCAGGGTGATAAAGGATCTCACAATCATAATCCTTCACCAATTCTAGCCAACGCCCGCCTCATATTCAAATCTTTCTCGGGTGAAGAAATATTTCGTACTTTTTATGATCGTTGTATATCTCACATTTCTCGCCATAAAGGTAATGCCGCCAAATCTTTAGCGAAAATACCACCGCCGCGAGTTCTAAATCGTGAGTAGGGTACCTCTACTCGTACTCCTTTAATCGCCGAGAAGCATACGCTATTACCCTCCCAAATTTCGCATAAGCACACGCCCGAGACCCCGTCTCGAGGCATCACAATATACTACAAACTTTTCCTTAATCGAAGGAAGAGTTAGTAATGAGCGTAATCAAGCGTTGCTTTAACTCCGTGAAACTTTTCTCACACCGATCAGTCCAAACAAATTTCGATTCTTCCGGCCGCCTCCGTTAAGGGCACAAAGAATCTTTGAAAAACTCTCAACGAACCGACTCGTAATAACCAGCCAAACCTTAAAACTTCTAACCTCTCGTAGCCGATTTTGGTACCGGCCAATCCCGAACAAACCTTCAATTTTGGTCTGGATCCACCATAATCCCATCTTTATCCACTATGTGCCCCGAGAATGAGACACGGATAAATCCGTAATTCACACTTTTGAACTTAGCATAAAGCTTGTGATCCCGTAACCTTTGCAAAAACCGCTCCGAGATGCAACTCATGCTCTTCTTCTCTCGCAGTACACCAAAATGTCGTCAATAAATACAATCACGAACCTATCCAGATAATCCTTGAACACCTCGCTCATCAAATCCATGAATGTCGTGGGCATTAGTGAGTCCAAAAGACATCACAAGAAATTCATAGTGTCCATACCGAGTACCTGAACGCAGTTTTCGGGATATCTTCCTCTCGAATTCTCACTCGATGATAGCCCGAGCGAAGATCGATCTTGAAAAACCGTCTTCCCCTTCGCCTGATCAAACAGATCATCAATTCGAGGTAAAGGATACTTGTTCTTAATGGTAAGCTTGTTCAACTCCCGTAGTCAATACACATTCGCAGTGGTTCCGTCTTCTTCTTCACAAACAAAACCGAGCACCCCAAGGTGAGTAACTCGGTCCGATGAATCCCGCATTTAGTAACTCTTGCAATTGTATCTTCAATTCCTTCAACTCAGCCGGAGCCATTCGAGACGGACTTAGACACTCGGATCCACTTCCGAGCGCTCAATAACAAATTCAATCTCCCGTGACAGTGGCAATCCCGCAAATCTTCTCGGAAAGACATCAAGGAACTCACATACCAATTTCGTACTTCTCAGTGCCCTCGATGTTACAGTTGGCTAGTGTCCACCGCAGTGACTATGAACCCTAGACAACCTCTACCCATCGTGTCTTTAGCTTTCAACAACGATATTCTCGTATGCGCGCCCCCGAACTTTACCCACGAACACCGCCGGGTTAGCACTCTCGGCTCAAACACCACCATCTTCCATTTACAATCAATCATTGCTCCATATTTAGACAAAAATCCATTCCCGTGATTATGTCAAAATCGTATAATTGTAGCTTCAATTAGATTGGCGTCAATTCACAACCGTCAATCCAAAAAGACAAGGACCGAATCCACCTTGTGGATACTATCGTCTCGAGGGTAACAGGGTTCCAAACCCCGAAGCATAAATATCACATGGCTTATGTAAACTTTCTATCACCCTACTCGATACATATGAATGAGTAGCTCCCGAATCAAATAACACAAGATAAGCACAACCATTAATAGATAATCGACTCGTCACAACCGACTGACTAGCATCGCATCCGCCCGAGTTATAGTGAAAAGTCGCCCGGTTCCGAGCAACATTCTTCTTAGGCTCTTCTTTCCCCGGCTTGGGGACAATCTCTCGATAAAGTGGCCCACCATGCCACACTCGGAAACATGCCTTGGCTCCTGCACTCACCAGATGATGCTTCTTGCATTTAGGACATTCGGATATGATCGAAATGAGGACCCGCGACCCCGACCCGCCACCTCCGTTTCCCCGAAATTTTCTATTTCCCCCCGACGCTCCGTAAGCCTCGGCCTTCCGCTTATGCTCGTGGTTGCTACCGTCGATCCCCTTACCGACGTTACCACCGCAGAGGGTTCGATGCCATGGCGCATCCTTGCAACCTCGCTCCTTCATTACCCGCCGCCTTCTTCAAAGAATTAAGGCCAAGTCTACCACTCTCTATAGCGCAGTGTCATGGGATGTGGTAATTTTCAAGTCTCGACTCGATTGTAGCATTCTCCCTCGAACATACTTCGCTTTCCGGTGAAATCCGTAGGCACCGTATCACCGCAAATTTAGATAACCGATCGAATTCCGTAGCATACTCACTACGTACATTTTCCCCCGAGTCAACTTCACAAAATCTTCTTGGTGTGAAGTCCTTACACCATACATTATAAAACTTTTCCTCAAAAAGTTTCTTAAATTCATCCCATGTCATCACACCGACATCCCGGTTTGATTCACTATGTCCCACCGTACGCGGCATGATCTTGAAACATAAAGGCCGCACAATTTACTCTCTCGCTCCCGTCACCCCCATATTATCGAGGATACGGCAATGCTGCTCATCCACCGACGGCCTTAATAATATCAATACCTCCCTAAAACCGGAGGTTGTACCACAAACCGCTCGAACACGTAGTCCCGTGCGACATAACATACCCTTGGTTACCCACCACTGGCACAGGAGCTGGTGGTAACCCTTGATTAGCTGGGACAGCTTGTTGCCTCAAACGTTGCAACTCTTCTTCTTGACGAAGTATGACACTCCGCATTTCATGAAACATCTGCTGCCAATCAGCAGGAGGATTAAGCATTAATGCCCTCCGCATTATCCCCCTGATTTTGCGAGGTGGAGGCGGTGCCGGTGGATCGGTTCGGCAGCCCCCGGGCTCTACTTGCTCGCCCCGTGGTCCGGATGATTGCGGAGGGTCCATTACTAAGACCCCTTCGAAATCAACAACCCTGCCGAGTTAAGCACTGATACCACACTTACGCACTTAATGCCTTAAACCCTAACTCATCTATTTACCTCATACATATTTACATAAACAAATAACATTTATAGCACGGCATCACATAACACATACATACTCTAGATGCTTGCATACTGCCTAAAATGGAAAGCGGTAAACAGATGATCACACATACAAATAAGTATTTACTCTCAATACTTACTGCACCCTGAGTCGAGCTTATCTCTGACGACGAATGTACATGTTCGGCCGGTCTACAGGAAGTTTAAAAACCTTGGCGCTCTGATACCAAATTGTAACGCCCTAAATAATTAGGCACGCTACCCAAAACTATTATGAAACCCTAATCCCCTAACCGGGATTACTAATTAAAAATAGCGCAGAATTTAAACTTTTATATTAAACAGACTGAAAATAAACTTGTAATATATTTAAACTTTTCAAACATAGTTGGGATCCCAAAAATATTTACAAAATTATTACAAGTTCTTTCTTACTAGCCGCCAAGCGCAAAACAATATCACAAAAGTCAACACCGTTAGACCCATAACCCGCTTGGTCCGAAGTGGCGTGAACATGTACATTCTTCGTCCCGCTCCCGAAAACTCATGGCGCATCGCCCAATGCCTTACCCTTTCCCGCACAAGAGAAAGCACCCATGAGCCAAGCCTGAAAGACAAAAGATAAATCACAATAAATATAATATGCTCATTTACATATGTCTGTATAGCACAGACCTAATCACTATATCAACATGCCCATTTATGTCTACGTGGCGTAGACCTATGTGCTACGCTCACACATCTAATTAAATCTACGTGACGTAGAACCACGTGTTGCTCTCACACGTCTAAATACATTAAGGCCTTAGAAGTGGTTCATCTTGCTATGTGTACCGAGTCCAACCTAATTATGCCTTGAGCGCATAATCCTTAAATTTCATTTCAATTAACATGGCATGACATTTATACACATATTTCACTAGGGTAATAACCCTAGGCTAACAAACCGTTCCTATTAGGGTAATAACCCTAATCCCTATACCATAACTCACATATATCATATTCAACATAAGTGCCACTGCGCATACTCTACGTGCAAACCACTGTCTTACCCGTTGTCCAAGCTATAGAAGGAGATTCCAAATCCCCGGTGCTCCCCGATCAGGTGCCGGTAATCCTAGTCACACAAATCCGGGATAATTCATACTTAGGGTTAACCCCTGACTTTTAACTCAATAAAATTCAATCATGGCATTTACAATACAGATAATCACATAGAGCTCGAAAAGAGCTTTCCAACGGTATAAAGAACGTCCCAAACGGAGTCCCGAGTCAAAAGTTATGGCCAAAACAAAATCACGAAAAAGATGGCTCATCGCTGTGTTTTATGGCCGCGGCGACCATAGATCCGGCCGCGGGCCACCGGGTTCGAAAAACCCGTAAAAACCAGATTTTAAGGTCTAAACATGCCCACTTTACCATATAATCGAACCTCAACCAAAACAGGGAGTAAAACACAATTTCATGCTTAAATTCATCACAGATTATGCATCCCAAACATAAGATTAACAACCCTCAAGTCAAGCTCAACACTTGAGCAAAATTCAACCTAGAATTCAAGTCCATAACCTTGAACATCAAAATCCCAAAACACAAACTCAAGAACAACACTAAAATCAGAGCTGCAAACTCAACCAATAACTCACATTCCATGCTCAATAAACCAACATCACAACTAAATTATGCTTTACACACTCTATTCACCAAGATCAACATCAAAATCAAGAACATGCAATTCACAACATCACAACCATTTTCATTCTCTTCTAACAACAAAAATCAGCAAACTTTAATTAGAAATAAAGCTGAGAAAACTACCTTAAACTCAATCCAAAAGCAAGCTTAAAATTCCACAATTGCAAAGCTTTGATTCCACACCAACTTCAAGCAATTCTCCAAACAAATTTTGAAAAATCAAGAGGTTTTGGAAGAGAGAAAGAGGGTCGGATGAGAGAGAGAATAACACCAGAAAATTCATCTTATTTTCCTTAAAATCATTCTTTTATTAAACATAAATTAAGGGTCTAAAAGACCATTTTGCCCCTAGGGCCAAATAACATTCACTTAGGCATGCAAGGGCAAAAAAATAACATTTACACACCAATTCAAACCCAATTAAATTTCAGATTTCTCATTATCAAATAAAATGCCAATTAATTCAATCTAATTTTCATTTCGGGCCCGAACCTGCCCGAAATACCCTATTGTGACTATACCGCGCCAACTCCGTCGTAACACACCTGAAAAGACAACACAGGCATACTATATAATAATATAGTTCTATTAAGCACATAATTAAATTAATTTCATCAATTTACCCTTCTCGGGTCATAATTACCAAAATGCCCCTGGCTCACCAACGGGGTCTTAACATGTTAAAATTTCATATAATTTCACATATATTGAACTATATAATAATATAATTCCTCAATTAACTCATAATTATCTAGTTAGGGTTTTGCTAATCCTTTTCTTAATCCCGGGTATTATAGTAACAGCCATATATCCTCTCTTTTGATGATTGGCAGTCCACATATCGGTGGTTAAAGCTATTCTAATTTTATTTTTCTTCAAAATTTCTCCACATTTTTCCTTCTCAAGCTTATGTATCTTCATAATGTCAGACCTTATTGTATCCTTGACATCAATTGAAACATAGGAGAAATTGTGTTTGCAAAATCTATAAATCCACTGTGTTCAACCATCGATAAAGGGTACTCATGTAGAATAATCATATGAGCTAACTTTTTTCTTCCTAGTTCTTGATCAAGATTGTAAGTGACTACAGGACTTGCAATGGCATTTGCACGTTGTTCTTTCAACACTGGACATCGATCTACATGAAGATTTAAATGCTTAGTCCCCTTATTTTTTCCTGCCGCCATGTGCCTCCCGCAGTGATTGCACACTGCTTTCAATACATTGTCAATCGTTTGCAAAGTAAAGTAATCCCATGCAGGAGATCTTCTCTTTTTCTTATTTGTTGTCTCTCCACTCTGAGTTTCATCTATTCTATCACTAGACTCTACTTCTTCTGATGTAACAAATTCAGCACCCCCAAAACTAAAATTCATTTGGCCAGACATATAACCTACATTTAACATCATACTCAATTATATAAAAACTAATGCAGACAAAATATATTTATAAAAAATTGGACAGCATTTCCCCTATTTTATCAACCATAACCATTTGTTAATTTCAACTATAATCAATAAAACAATACACAAGTTCTCATCCTTATATCACCGCAGCACACAAATTTTCTCAGAACTTACTTCACTATGGATGAATATATAAGATATTCAAACTCTTCTATAAGAAAGGTTATAGTGTATTCCTTTAATAATTCTAAGAAAACTTACAAATTGTTGCTTATCTCTAAGTCCAAGATTATCAAGCAGATCTTGTACCTCAACTTCCCTATCAGTCTGCACAAAGTGGAAAAACCTAAATATCAATTCTGTAGTTACTGCCTCAAAAGGATTTACACCATTTTTTTAAGCAATAATTTCATTGATAAGAAAAGAGTACAAATTATATAAACTCTATTTACTTCTAATTCAAACTTGAAAATACAATTACAAACACAAAAAGCAAACACTGGGGAATCGAACTTGGAACCTGTCTTTGTGAGAGGAGAGGTGTACTACACTAGTCTATCCCTATAACTAATGTAATTGACTTTAAACATATAGAAGTACCCTTTATCTCAAGTATCATATTAAAACTTGTGGTACCCAAAACAACCATCAGCACAAACGCACTTTTGAGGACATTTCATTAAGAAAAGCATACGACAAATTCACAAAACCAAGAAAGATCAAGACCAACAATCAGCCTAAAAAATAAAATAAAAACCATAGCTTTAGTTGTGGAATCTGGAATAATGAATTAGTATGTTTGATTGTGTTCTTGACATTTGGTTTCTGAATTTCCGAGTTGGTTGATTGTGCTCTAGAGCCATTTTAACAACAGAAACTTTAAATAATCATTGTTCAAAACAGAGCTACCTAATATCAACTAACAAACCTTTCCCTTCCATTTTCTATTCTTACATTCAAATAATACACAGAGTTCTATCTTCATTTGTGTGTGTGTGTGGTCTTACTTAACAACAACAATAAAAGCTACGGAAACTCACCCTATCAGTCGTACCAGCAGACGCACCCGAGGCCCGTACTTTAACTTCAACAGTCCAGCCAGGCGGCAGCCAATACAACTCCGCTTCAAGCGGCTTTCATTAATGAATGAATCAATCAAATTCGAAAATCTATGAGAAAAGCCCAAAAGAGTTATGATCCAGTGGATGTAAAAAGATGGCGTGAAAAGTTGGAAAGGAAAGTGTGTTGGGTTTTATGCCCTAAATAAAACTCATTTCAATATAATCAGATTTACTTATTAATATAGATCAAAAATAACATTTAATGTTGCATGGTTCACATGATTTATTTCATGATTATATGTACATAATGTATAAATTCATCTGAAACCCTTTTCACATACTTGATCATGTTTATTGTGCCGTCAACACATTGGAAACTATGTGAATAAAGTTTCCTAGATTTATCAGACATAGGGTTTTACTGATATGATAATCTACAATAGAGTTTACTTGCATTTGGAGAAGTGCTATGTTCTTTCCAGAGCATTGGTTAAAGTAAAGCTCAGGTTGGATGCATGGAGTATGCATCGGAAGGGACCGATATTGAACTTTGACTTAGATTTATTAAACTTACCGTAATATCTATTCAAGTCAATATCGCCTAGTTGATCCTAGATCAAATGATCTTAATCCTGATATGATTAGGCTCAATCTTGAAAGGCTATTCGTGTTCTTTGATTTGTTAGTTAAGCCTACTTTTAGGTCAGGGTGATACGTACATTTTGGGAACACGGTAGTGCAATTGAGTGGGAGCGCTATCATAAACATGGAATCTATAGCTTCTATCTAGCGAATAGTAAGCAAAGGATGATCTCCTTCGAGCTTGAACAAACGAACATAAATGGTAGAGTACTCATTTCACATAAGCTGAAATATCATTTATACGGGGTCAAGTGTTTTTAAGGATAAAATACATTGTAGGGTGTTACGGTAATCTAATCCCTTTACATTGTAGATCATTCATATAGAGGATCATTGATCACATTAGGATTATAACAATGGATAACTAATGATGTTTCTATATGGTGGAACATATAGGGCATTCTATATACTGAGAGTGAAATTCTAAGTTCTATGCGTGGATTCAACGAAGAATTAATAAGTTAGTGAATTTTAGTGCTAAATTCTTGATCTACTTATTGGAAGCTCGGTTATATAGACCCATGGTCCCCCCACTAGTTGAGATAATATTACTTGTAAGACTCATGTAATTGGTTTTGATTAATCAATTATAATTCTAAAATTAGACTATGTCTTTTTGTGAAATTTTCACTAAATAAGGGCGAAATTGTAAAGAAAGAGTTTTAGGGGCATATTTGTTAATTATGATACTTTGTATGGTTCAATTAATAAATATGATAAATGACAATATTATTTAATAATTATTTATAGTTATTAAATAGTTAGAATTGACATTTAAATGGTTGAATTAGAAAATTGGCGTTTTGAGAAAATCAGATGCAGAAAAGATAAAACTGCAAAATTACAAAAAGTGAGGCCCAAATCCACTAAGCATGGCCAGCCACTTTTGTAGGCAATTTAAACTGATATTTTCATTATTTTAATGCCAAATAATTCAAACCTAACCCTAGTGGAATGCTATAAATAGATAGTGAAGGCTTCAGGAAAATTACACTTAAATTTTCTATTTTTCCTTCAGAGAAAAACCTGAGCCTTTCTCTCTCCCTATCTTTAGCTGCCACTTCTTCTTTCTCTTCCCTCTTGAATTTCGAAATCCTTAGTGTATGAGTAGTGCCCACACACAGCAAGTGATACCTCAATCATAGTGAGGAAGATCGTGAAGAAAGACTTTCAGCAAGAAGGAGGTTTCAACATAAAAGATTCAGAGAAAGAGATCCAGGTTCAGATATTGATAATGCTCTGCTACAGAAAGGAATCAAGGGCTAGATATCTAAACGGAAGGAGTCATTATATTCCGCTGCACCCAATGTAAGGTTTCCTAAACTTTATATGTGTTTATTTTATCGTTTTAGAAAGTTCATATTTAGGGTGTTAATAAACATACTTGTGAGTAGATCTAAGATCCTCGTAAAATAAATTCCAATAACTGGCCTCAGAGCCATGGTAATTGATTTACTTGCAAGAAATTTGGACTTTAAAACGATTGGTTGTTTGTTTTTGGATGGTATCATGTTGTATTGAGTGTTATTTGATGATTCATTGATGTTTGTAAATTTTCGTGAAAAATAATTGCGATTTTGTTTCTGGCATTATTTTTATTGGATAGTATGGAAAAAATCAAGCAAGTTAGCCTTTTACAGAACTCAATTTCGATTTTATTTGAATTAGTTATGAATTTTTGAAGATTTGAAAAAATCGGAGCTGTGCTGAAATTTTCCTGCGATCGCGAAAACTGTCCGTACAGCTCACAATTTTTTCGTTTTTCTTCGATTTTTCATGCTTTTTTCATGGAATTAACTTTCGATTTTTTGTGTAGTTTTATATTTATACTATTACTATTCCTAATTCAATTCTAATTATCATTTTGAATTAATTTAATATTTTTTAAATTTAATTCAAGATATTAGTGTAATTTGAATTTGAATAGAATTAGTATCTATCTTCTTGCTTAAAAATCTATCTTATTTTTAAATTTGATTATATCTTATCTTATTTTTAAATTTAAGGTCAGATTTAAATTAAATCTTTTTTAGATATTTTGACCTTATTTAAATTTAAAATAAGATAATTATAATCATGTAATTTTAAATAGATGTAAGATATTTTGCTAACTTTTAAATTTTGTTATTTTATTTATTTAAATTAAATTTAAAATCTGAAAAAGATATTTAACTTATCTTTTCTAATTTTTATTTAATTTTTATTTATAAAATAACATTTAAATTTTAAAATTAGTTAGCAAATTTTGAAATGATATTTAGGTTGGTTGAAACCTAATTTTTCAAAATTGTAGGTTTAATTTTAAATTTAAATTTTTTTTAAAATTTCGAATGATTAAAATTTTTTTAAAAAATTTTCGAAAAATTATTTTTATTTAATTAATTATTTCGAAATTAATTATTTAATTTAAAATTAAATAAATCCTACATCCAACTATCCAGCTAACCTTGTTGCAGGAGTATGTGTTTTAGCTTGTTTGTAAGTTTTCAAAACCTATTATTACTTGATTGCAAATAGCCATGGTTACTTTTTGCCAGATCTAATGATCTGATGGCTCCCTTGGTCAAGATAATAATTTGTAACAGGTATATTTACAATCTTCTTTCATCTGTGTATGACCTAGCAACATGATAGGACCCATCCAAAGTGTGCCTATGTGAGCCTATGTGTTTAATTTCATTATAGATGCATATAGGTTGTTGTTGCTAAAATAAATTATCATAGTTCTTGATAGAATTTATTTAGGCCCATTTAGTTTTTGGGCCTATTCAATTAATAACAGTTGTTCTTACTAAGGTTAAATTCCTCTCTTTTGGGCCTTGTATGAGAGTTGGGAGCCTTAGAAGTGGGTACGACATACTGAACCCAGCACCCCCTCACATGAACCACCCCAATTGTGAAGGCACATTTGCCTGATTCGAATAACTGTACTAGGTTAATTAAACTAGTTTAACCTAATAAAATTGATTAGCAACATAATTAATTTCATTTATTTTGAAATTAATTAAAGAAAAATATAGTTTAAAGAATTTTTATTCTAAGCTAAACTATATGTACTTTCTTGTATTTAATTAAATATAGAATTATAGCCATCTAGATTCTTTCTGGAGCTTAATTTAAATTTTTCATTAAATATTCCTATTTAAGTTGATATTTAGTTATCTACAACTAACCAACTTAAATCTGAATATCTTTTGGATTTAAAATTTTAAAATTAAGTTGAGGAATTTTAGGCATTGGTTATTAAGATTCTTTAGATATTTGTTAAGTTAATATCTTTTCGAATATTAACTTAAAATAGAATATTTTTAAATTAAGTGGTTACAACTTAATTTTTGATATAATTAAATTTAAATTTGAAAATATTTAAGTTCTAGATTTTTTCTAATACAACTTAAATTAGATATTTTTTCAGATTTTGTGGAAAAGATACTTAGTCAAATAAGATATTTTCTAGATAATTATTTCTAGACTACTTATTATTTCTAATATTAAATAGGAAAATATTATAAATTGTGAAATTAATTATTTAAATAATTAATTTTGGTACAATTTATTTTAAGTATATTTTTTCCTAGTATTAAACTAGAGATTAATAATTAAGCCTTCTCTACACTTAATTATTTATTTCTTGAATTTAATACATTTAATTAATTTGAAAATTAAATATCTAAGTTGATTTTTATCATCATACTTAAATATTTCTTTTTCATGACATTTAATTAAATAGAAAATTATTTTTAGTTGAAATTTATTTTTCAACTAAATTTAAATAATTTTCAAAATATATTTTTTCTTTATTTTATTAATCAAATTTCGAAATTGCATTTCTTAAATGCTGGAATTTCAAATTTTATTTGAAAAATAGATTAAGTTGTAAATTAATTATTTATCTTAATTAATTCTTGGATCAACTTAAATCAATGACTTTTTCATTTATTGATTAATTTAAAATAAATTGAATTAAAGTATATTATTAGAAATTAAATTAATTAGTCAAAGGAAAATCTAGATAGGTGATATTTTTGCTTGAAGTATTTTTCTAGTGTATTTAATTAAATAGAAAATTAATATTTAAGTTGATTTTCATCATCATACTTAAATATTTGAAATTTTTCTTATATATTTAATTAAATAGGAAAATTATATTTTTTGTTGTAAATTAATTTTATTAATTAATTTTGGGCCAACATTAAATTAGAATAATTTTTTCAGGATTTATTTTTTATTTGAATATGCATTTTTTCGAAAATTGTATTCTTATATACTTTAATTTTTCGAAATGCAATATATATTTATAGAAAATTAAATTTGAGTTGTAAATTAATTTAAATTAATTTTGTAACAACTTAAATTGAATATTTTTCTAAATATTTATTGGAAATTATTACTAAGATGGAAATAATTCATGTTATTTTCATATCCATCTAAGTAAAATTTATAAATATTAAATTAAAATTTATATTTAGAATTTTTCATTCTAAATTGGAAATTTTAAATAAATATATATTTAAAATAAATAGATTAAATAAAGAGAATCAAAGAAAATACAACTCTTTTTAAATAATGAGCTTTATTATTAAGACATTCGATCTCCATTGTGGGTTTTACACCGCGTTTGTTTTAGTGAGTAATCCTCCCTAATGGAGGAACGTTCATTAGCAATTTCGCACCATTTAATCTCGAATGATAAGTAGTTTGTAAGTGTTTTGTATGGTATGGATCACCCTAATGGTGGCGACCATACTTGACTTGCAAATTATGAAACAATGGTGGAAGCTCATAAGATAGAATTGCCTTGACTCTCGCCTTAACGGGACAACGCTGAATTCTAATCTTGATTGAATAAAAGGTTGCTAGAATGTTTAACATTTTAGACGAGCTGACAACTCTATTCAATGAATGGTAGCTTTGACTCTCGCCTAAACGGGACACTGATATCAGTTTGTTGAAAACCTTTGAAATTATTTAGGATTGTAAGTTTTAGTATTTTCACTAGTCATTCCTACTTGCTATATGTTTATAATTTCTGAATTGTGTATGAATTTATATTGAACTATGTTATTTTCTGTTATTAAGTTGTAGTTTAATTTCGAATCTTCATTGTTGGTCTAACTTGGCTTGTTTATCTAATGAGATAAATCCCTAGTGGATTTTCACCATTAGACATACATAATAGTGTTAGATCTCGAAAGATAAATATTGTATATGCGACATCTAGCTGTTCATCAATTGATGACACCTTAGACTAGTATTTTTACGATATGAAACAAGAAGATTGTATAAATAAGATTACTTTGACATTCGCTAATCGAAGCATCATTGGATTCTTATTTATAAACAAAATTATCCTAATTCCTCTTAGCTTATTCATTGCGAATTAGCTCAATAACATATCATTGGATGAATGGTCTATAAATCATTTCATGTCATTTTATATGACGCATATGATTATAATCCCGAAATTCTATTCCCAATTGATATAAATCCTCAATCTTAGAAATCTCCTATTTGTATGGGAAAATCAGACTTAGAATTAAATAGTAGTGGTGGTCCAAGATAGAATTACTCATTATATTTGGTATAAATTTTAAGTCTTTGACTTTAATTTTAGATTCCAAATAGAAATTTTCTTATATTTCTAATTCCAGATACAATACAGTTACACTTTCTCAAGTGTTTAATATCCATCTTTTATTAATGGATTCAAACTGTATGGAATATGAGTTAGGTATTCTGTGACCAGGATCCACGTGGTATTCAAACCTAAGTCATCAAAAGACACTACCATTTTTTTTAATCTATGGCATTTGTATCTTGTTCATAGTGGATTTGACAAGATCAATCTCTGCAAAGAGTTAATATGCCTATATCCACTGAAAGTAGTTCATCTAATTCGCAGATGGATGTACATTCAGGGGTGGACATGAGTTTTTCATTGTATTCTTAAAACGATAACTCTAGATTATACCTTTTAGCAAGAAATTTGAAATGTTTGAAAAATTTCATTAATTTCTAGCAATGGTTAAAACCATTAAGGTAAGTGGTTAAAGATCTTGCGAACTGATAGGGGTGGAGAAATAGTTAGTAAATATGCAGTTCAAAGATCATTAAATTGATTTTTGAATTATATCCAAACTTACCTCCCCAGAAATTTCGAGTTGCATATTGATGATTAGTTACTAGTCGTTGCCTAATTCCTTCTATGGTAATACAATTTCAGAATGATGTAATGGTTGTATAGTTAATGTAAATCATTACTAGATTCATGGATGACCTAATCAAAATCTTAAGAAAAGCTAGAACTGTTAACCATGGTTTGTTAGCTATTCTAAGTGATTAGGGGTGGACTATCCCATTGTCAATAGATAAGAAAGTGTTTGATCAAACAAATACTACTTTTCTAAGAAAATGACTAAGTCTGAAAAACAAGTAGCAAATAAAGGAGTATTTAATTCTTGATTCCAAAAGTGTTCTATCATCTTATTTGATATATGATGATCCCACTGCCTTTGTTGTCTTGTCACAACCGAAGAGGTCAATACCATTTAGTTTTCTTAGACATAATTCACGGTACCTTGTCGTAGTGGGAGAGTTTCTAGGAACTCACCTTCTTATGACTTGGGAGACACTAGTGATTAAAATCCATTGTGAGTTTAAACAAGTAATGGATTGTCAAGATAAGAAACTAAGAAGAAAGCCAATAGAACTATGGTTTAATCCATTCACATGGAGTAACCTAAAGTTTTCTATTACAAGGACATAAAAGGAAATTTTTGTTTATAAGTCCATTCAATAGACTTAACAAAACTTCCTGTTCCTAGTATTATAGGTTTGAGCTTATCTAAACCTATGGCTTGTGGTATACCTGGGAATTACTTACTCTAATGCAAGCAACTTACTTTAGTAGGATGCTGAAGCATTTTTCTTTCTAATGGCAATCTATAGAAGCTTCACCACTTCTTAGACATAGATTTTATTTATCTAAGGAAAAGTCTTAACTATTCCAGAAAAGATAAAGCCATGAAAGAATTTCTTATATCAACAGTGAGAGGTCTTAGATATGCTTTTGTGTGCCTTAGACCAGACACCTGCTGTTGAGTGGGAGTAATGAGTAGGTATCAGATTAATCCAGGAGAAGAACATTGGAAGACAATCAAGTAAATCCTAAGATTAAGAAGAGGAACTATATGTTAGTCTATAAGGGTGTGTTTAAAACTCTTAGACTACACCATATCAGATTTCGAAATTTGCCTTTGTGCTAGTAAATCTTTCTGAAAAGATGGTGGTTACTCTGGGGGTGGAATAGTGATTTTGGAGAAGTGTAAAAACCTATCTGAAGTCTCTAGGTCTACCAGAGAGAGACTGAATGTTAAAGTTGCAAGAAAGGTACTTATTCAGTCTAAGGAAAGTTCTATACATCTTTGGCACCATTCCAAATTGCCTTAAACTACTAGTGTTAATTTCCTGATTAACCAAAAGTAGTTGCCAAAGCTATAGAATCCAGTATCCCAAGAGAGTAAACATATAGAGAGGAATTTCACATTATCAATGATTTTGTGATTAAGGAAGAGTAATGGTGGAGAAAAGGTTGTGGTTAATTCAACCTTTCAGATCCTATTACGAAGAGTTTACTACTACTACACTTGATTTGTATATCAAGGTGTTGAGATTATTTGAAACGAACTTTTTGTTTTATATTAGTGCAAGTGGGAGTTTGTTGGGTTTTATGCCGTAAATAAAACTCATTTCAATATAATCAGATTTACTTATTAATATAGATCAGAAATAACATTTAATGTTGCATGGTTCACATGATTTATTTCATGATTATATGTACATAATGTATAAATTCATCTGAAACCCTTTTCACATACTTGATCATGTTTATTGTGTCGTCAACACATTGGAAAGTAAACATGACTATGTGAATAAAGTTTCCTAGATTTATCAGACATAGGGTTTTACTGATATGATAATCTACAATAGAGTTTACTTGCATTTGGAGAAGTGTTATGTTCTTTCTAGAGCATTGGTTAAAGTAAAGCTCAGGTTGGATGCATGGAGTATGCATCGGAAGGGACCGATATTGAACTTTGACTTAGATTTATTAAACTTACCGTAATATCTATTCAAGTCAATATCGCCTAGTTGATCCTAGATCAAATGATCTTAATCCTGATATGATTAGGCTCAATCTTGAAAGGCTATTCGTGTTCTTTGATTTGTTAGTTAAGCCTACTTTTAGGTCAGGGTGATACGTACATTTTGGGAACACGGTAGTGCAATTGAGTGGGAGCGCTATCATAAACATGGAATCTATAGCTTCTATCTGGCGAATAGTAAGCAAAGGATGATCTCCTTCGAGCTTGAACAAACGAACATAAATGGTAGAGTACTCATTTCACATAAGCTGAAATATCATTTATACGGGGTCAAGTGTTTTAAGGATAAAATACATTGTAGGGTGTTACGGTAATCTAATCCCTTTACAGTGTAGATCATTCATATAGAGGATCATTGATCACATTAGGATTATAACAATGGATAACTAATGATGTGTCTATATGGTGGAACATATAGAGCATTCTATATACTGAGAGTGCAATTCTAAGTTCTATGCGTGGATTCAACGAAGAATTAATAAGTTAGTGAATTTTAGTGCTAAATTCTTGATCTACTTATTGGAAGCTCGGTTATATAGACCCATGGTCCCCGCACTAGTTGAGATAATATTGCTTGTAAGACTCATGTAATTGGTTTTGATTAATCAATTATAATTCTCAAATTAGACTATGTCTTTTTGTGAAATTTTCACTAAATAAGGGCGAAATTGTAAAGAAAGAGTTTTAGGGGCATATTTGTTAATTATGATACTTTGTATGGTTCAATTAATAAATATGATAAATGACAATATTATTTAATAATTATTTATAGTTATTAAATAGTTAGAATTGACATTTAAATGGTTGAATTAGAAAATTGGCGTTTTTGAGAAAATCAGATGCAGAAAAGATAAAACTGCAAAATTGTAAAAAGTGAGGCCCAAATCCACTAAGCATGGCCAGCCACTTTTGTAGGCAATTTAAACTGATATTTTCATTATTTTAATGCCAAATAATTCAAACCTAACCCTAGTGGAATGCTATAAATAGATAGTGAAGGCTTCAGGAAAATTACACTTAAATTTTCTATTTTTCCTTCAGAGAAAAACCTGAGCCTTTCTCTCTCCATATCTTTAGCTGCCACTTCTTCTTTCTCCTCCCTCTTGAATTTCGAAATCCTTAGTGTATGAGTAGTGCCCACACACAGCAAGTGATACCTCAATCATAGTGAGGAAGATCGTGAAGAAAGACTTTCAGCAAGAAGGAGGTTTCAACATCAAAGATTCAGAGAAAGAGATTCAGGTTCAGATATTGATAATGCTCGCTACGTAAAAGGAATCAAGGGCTAGATATCTGAACGGAAGGAGTCATTATATTCCGCTGCACCCAATGTAAGGTTTCCTAAACTTTATATGTGTTTATTTTATCGTTTTAGAAAGTTCATATTTAGGGTGTTAATAAACATACTTGTGAGTAGATCTAAGATCCTGGTAAAATAAATTCCAACAAAGTGGTGGCAAATAGTGAGTACCGAGGGAAATTTAGGGGTTTTTCTGTGAAAGAACTGTGTAATGTTTAGCTTTAGTAGTGAAAACCCAGGAATTGTTAAGAAGGAACAGCCGCCCCAGGATTTCGCCACATATAGAAAGGGGACGGAGAAGAAGAAGCTGAGACTGAACACAAAAAATTGAGATGCAAACCCTAAAATCAGACGGGAGAGACCTGGGTTTTAGAGGAATCTTCTATTGAGGGCAAGGTTCATGTAGGCTGTTTGGAATTTGGATTTTCTCGGGAAAATGAGGAGAAGAAAATGAGATTTGATGAAATTGGGATTTAATTTAGGGTAGATTCAAATTTCTTTTTTTTAAAAAAAAAATATATATATTAAAAAGTAAATTTTTTTTTTAAAAAAAATATATATTTAAAACGGACCGGATTAGATCCGATCCGTAAAAAATTTAAGCGGGGCGGGTCGGATCTGATCCAAGATCCAATAACTATCCGAATGTTTCGGATCAATAATGATCCGTCGGATCGGATCACTGATCCCATCCGAATGAATGGATCTTTTTGTCATGCCTATTTATTATGCCAAGTGTATCTATCTCGCTCAAAATGAAGCTCATGCAAACCACAATAATCAACAGCATTTCTGAATGCATCAATCTGATTTTCACAGCGCAACGGTTCGCCAAGTTTATCATTTTGTGAAAGAACTTCATTAAAATCTCCCATGAAAAGCCAAGGAAAAGAAGGAGCTGAATCTTTTAATTTTAAGCAAATCCCAAGTGAACTGCCTATGAGAAAAAGAAGGAGCCCCATAAAAACCAGAAAAGTGCCAAGAAGGACCATGCACAAAACCCATATATCAGTCAACAAAGTTTATACCATAATTAAAAATTGATACATTAACATTAGTTTTCTAAAGAAATAAAAGACCCCCACTAAGACCAACTCTAGGAACTTCAATACCATTAGGAAACTTTAGTACATTACGAAACTTAGTAATAGACCCTAATCTAAGCTTAGACTGTTGGAAGTTATTTTACCAAGAACTTAGATCTACTCACAAGTATGTTGATTTAACAACCTAAATATGAACTTCTAAAACGACATGAAATTAAACACATAAGAGTATCAGAAATCTTACAGTGATTGCAGCGGAATATATGTCTCCTCCCACTCAGATCTCTAACCCTTGATTCCTTTCTGTAGCAGAGTATAATCAAGATCTGAGCCCGAAAGTCCTTCTTTGTTGTCTCTGAAATCTACACAGCCTTCCTCACTATGATTGAGGTATTACTTGATGTGTGTGGGCACTACTCTAGCACTCATATATTTCGAAACAGTGAAGGAAGAGAGAGAGAGAGAGGGTGGCGGCTCAGAGAGAATTTTTTGAGAGAAAATTCTTTCAGAATAATGCTGTGAAAAGCTTTTCAGTTGTACAGATGCGTGTAACTCTGAAGCCTTTGCCTTCTATTTATAGAAGACCACCAAGGGCTATGATTGACATTTTGAATTGAAAAAATCAAAGGGAAAAGGAAGCTAAGTGGGCCAGCCTAGGCAATGTGGAAACAAGGCTTGCCACTTTTCCAACTTTCCTTTTCCTACACTGATAGTTTCCTGTTTTGTGAAAAACTGCCAATTCCATTGTTCAATCATATTAATGACAAATCTAATTATTTAATAATTAAAAAAATAATTATCAAATAATATATTATCATTTATTTTATTAATAATGAAACTAATTAAAGTTTCCTAATTAATAAATATGCCCTTCAAAATCTCTATTTACTGTTTTGCCCTTAATAAGTGCTAAATTCTCAAACTGACAAGTCCATCTTGAGAATTTTTAATTGATTAATTAAAATTAATTAAATGAGTCTTATAAGTAATATTATCTCAACTAGTGAGGGGACCATGGGTCTATATATCCGAGCTTCCAATAAGCAGATCTAGAATTTACCACTTAAATTCACTGACTTATTAATTCTTCGTTGAATCCACACATAGAACTCAGAATTGCACTCTCAGTATATAGAATGCTCTATATGTTCCACCATATAGACACATTATTAGTTATCCATTGTTATAATCCTAATGTGATCAATGATCCTCTATATGGATGATCTACACTGTAAAGGAACTTAAATTACCGTAACACCCTACAATGTATTTTATCCTTAAAACACTTAACCCTGTATAAATGATATTTTAACTAAGTGAAATGAGTACTCAATCATTTATCTCGTTTGGTTAAGCTCGAAGGAAATCACCCTTTGCTTACTATTCGCCAGATAGAAGCTATAGATTCCATATTTATGTTAGCGCTCCCACTCAATCGGACTACCGTGTTCCCAAAATGTATGTATTGCCCAGACTAAAGATTTAGGCTTAACTAACAAATCAAAGAACACGAATAACACTCTTGAAATTAAGCCTAACCATATCAGGATTTAGATCATGTGATCTAGGATCAACTTATGATATTGACTTGAATAGATGTTTACGGTAAGTTTCTAAATCTAATTCAAAGTTCAATATCGGTCCATTCCAATGCATACTCCATGCATCCAACCTGAGCTTTACTTTAACCTATGTTCTGGAAAGAACATAACATTTCTCCAAATGTAAGTAAACTCTGTTGTAGATTGTCATATCAGTGAAACCCAGTGTTCTGATAAATCTAGGAATACTTTATTCACATAGTCATGTTTATTTTCCACTGTGTTGACAACACAATAAACATGTTCAAGTATGTGAAAGGGGTTTGGATGAATTTATAAATCAAATAGACAAGCAATTGATTAAGTGAACCAAAACATACACAAGTGAATGAAAAATTACTTCTGTTACTTTATTGATATTGAATAATCTGGATTACATTGAAACAGAGTTTTATTTAGGGCATAAAACCCAACATAGACTCCATAATAAAAACAACATCAGGACAATGATGAGAGATGAGCAAACGAAGTTGACGGAATGCTCTCAGATTGCTCAAGCCCCGAGCATTCCAACAAACAATTTTCAAGGCGATTGGCGATGCTGAGATTCAGCCTTCGCCAAAGGACCATCACTGCCAGCATCCATCAATGAGTTACTTGATAATTCAAAAGATGAATCTGGTTTAGGTGCGAGGAAGCGTTAGTGCAGTCTGTTAAAGGTGGAGCTTTGGTGCGGCATCTCTTCAAAACATTCCTGACATTACCCCCAGTAGTTGTAAGTTGTCTTTTATTGAAGATTGAGGAAAGTCAGCTGTCAACAGGTGAATTGGACTAGGGCAGGACAGTAGAAGATGCGGCAGCAACATTGATGTGAGGAGTAGGGGATAGAAAATTGTTAATGTAATTTATCTATTTATATATATATGTAATCCATACATTACGTTTTGTCGATGGTTTATCCTGGTGATATATACCAGGTTTAACCCAGTTATGTCTTATACACATAACTCTTAACATAAATGCATGCCCACAATTTATACTATAACATATAGAATCTTAGGGTAATAACCCTATCTTTCATACCAAATAATCACTCATATAACATATTACAGTATGCTCAAAATAACATCTATTGAGGGTAATAATCCTAACTCATGTCTTCATTGGATTAACAATAATACCATACATCATCGCTTTCTTACCTTCATAATATTCTAGGGTAATAATCCTAGACCATATTTAATTAAACTCAAGGTACTATTTTACCGAATCTAGCTTATTTATGCTTTAACCGCACAATTCATAATCTCAAATATACATACATATATCATGGCATATCAATAATTAACAATTCACTAGGGTAATAACCCTAGGCCAATAAACCGCTCACTTTAGAGTAATAACTCTAATCCCGGTTTCTAGTTACTCATATATATCATATTCCATATAAGCGCCATCGCGCATAACTCTACGTGCTAACTACTGTCTTACCTGATGTCCCACAAAATATGAAGATTCCAAATCCCCGGGTGCTCCTGACCAAGTCCCGGTAATCCTAGTCACAAACTCGGGATACATAAGTATAGGGTTAATCCCTAAATCCATTTTCACAAATTAGAAAACTGGCATTTAAATTATAGGTATTCACATAGAGCTCGGAACGAGCTTTCCAACGATATAAAGAACGTCTCAAACGAAATCCCGAGACAAAAGTTATGGCCAAAACAAAAATCCGAAAAAAATACAATAAGCTGCCAAAAACTGGCCGCGGCTACTGGGTTTTAAAACCCAAGAAACACAGTTTCCAGCCACGAAAAATGCATCTAAAAACACCAATTTTCATGCTAAACCATCCCACAATCATAATAAACTTTCACCTATCATAAATCAAATAATTAGAGAAGAATTACACCTAATTCACTCTCCAACAACACCAAAATATGCATCAAGATCTTCAATTTCAGCAAGGTTTAACTAGAGCAAAAATCCCAATTCAAGAGCTTCCAAACCATAAAAATCAGCATTTTTACACAAATTTATTCTCAATATAACTCAAGCAAATGCCTTTAAAATCATTAGGAACAATTCCATATCTTTGCAACACATACATGCCAAAAACAATAAGATTATCCCCTTAATCCAACAAACATGCAAAGATGAACATATTCACACATAAAGCATGTTTTTCAATCTTATTTCAGCAGCTGAAATTAAATTAAACCAATTAAAATGGCTACCTCAACACAAGCACAAAGATTACCTAACTAAGCTTTGATCCAAGCAACAACTCACACATTCAATCAAAGAAAGAAATAGCTTAAGAGGGAAAAGGGGTTTAGCCATGAGAGGAGAAAACCCAGAAATATTTCAGCAACATATTCAACAAATAAAGGGATTAAGAACTACCTCAAGCTCAAACCAAGCTAAGCACAATATCCACCAAGAATCTAAGCTTTCAAGACAAATTTTCTAACACTTAACAAATTGAAAATATGGAGAAAAGAGGGAGAGGAGGTTCAGCTGCTAGGGCTGGAAAATGCAGAAAATAAAACCCTCTTTAACTTAAAATTTCCCTTTTAATGAATCATAAGTCAAAATACACAATTACCACATTGCCCTTAGGGCTAAATTCCCATTTTCAAGCATATAAGGGCAAAAATATAATTCTCACATTTCATACATAAATAATAAATTTCAGATTTCTCATATAAAAATAAAATGCCAATCAAACATCCCAAAATTGTATTTCGGCCCGAAATACCCGGTTGTGACTATACCGTGCCAACTTGTCAGAACTCACCTGAAAAAGAATAAAAAATGCGTACTATATAATAATATAGTCCATAAGCACATAATTAAATTAAATTCATAGTTTTACCCTTCTCGGATCAAAATTACTAAAATGCCCTTGGCTCACCAACGGGGTCTTAACATGTCATAAATCATAATAATTCACATATAATAATTTATATAATAAAATAATTCTATAATTAGACACAGCTAACTAGTTAGGGTTTGCTTATCCATTCTCTTAATCTTAGGATATTACAATTATCCCATCCTTATAGAAATTTCGTCCCGAAATTTACCTGAACAACTCCAGATATTTTTGCTACATATCCGTCTCGAGTTCCCAAGTTACCTTTACCACTTTACTGTTCTTCCATAATACATTTACTAGTGCAATTGTCTTGTATCTCAAGACTTTCTCCCTTCTCTCAAGTACTTGCACTGGTTGTTTCTCGTACGATAAAGCTGGTTGAAGTACCAATGCTTCATAACTCAGTATATGGGACGAATCTGAGACATACTTCCGAAGCATTGAAACATGGAACACATCATGTATAGCTGCTAGCGCTGGGGGCATAGCCAACCTGTACGCTACTTGCCCTATCCTTTCAAGGATTTCAAAAGGTCCAATAAACGTCGGGCTAAGCTTTCCTTTCTTACTAAAGCGCTTTATGCCTTTCATAGGCAAAACTCAGAGAAATACCATGTCTCCGACCTGAAAATTGATATACTGTCGCTTTGGATTAGCATAACTCTTCTGTCTGCTCTAAGCTGTGAGTATTTGCACTCGGATTTTATCAA
The DNA here is from genome assembly GCF_029168945.1 of Cannabis sativa. Taxonomy (NCBI): domain Eukaryota; kingdom Viridiplantae; phylum Streptophyta; class Magnoliopsida; order Rosales; family Cannabaceae; genus Cannabis; species Cannabis sativa. The sequence goes on along the minus strand of NC_083608.1, from coordinate 9,801,478 downwards.
CTGCCTCACTTGTTCTCTGAACAGTCTCGGGACCCAAGAACTTCCTTTCACCCACTTCATCCCAATGAATAGGTGATTTGCACTTTTTTCCATACAAAAGTTCATAAGGGTCCATCCCAATCATTTTCTTGATAGCTGTTATTATAAGAGAACTCGATCAGGGGAAGGTACTTTACGCATGATCCTTCAAAGTCAAGCACACATGCCCGAAGCATGTCTTCTAAAATCTGAATAGTTCTCTCAGTTTGTCCATCCATCTGAGGATGATATGCTATGTTGAACTTCAACTGAGTACCCATAGCTCGATGTAGACTCTCCCAGAATCTTGATGTGAATTTGAGATCTCTATCCGAAATAATCGACTTTAGGACACCATGGAGACGAACAATTTCTCTAACATAAAGCTCAGCATAATTGATCAATGGAGAAGTTTGTGCGGACAGGTAAGAAGTACGCTAACTTGTAAACCTGTCAACTATGACCCACACAGAGTCATATTGTAACGTCCCCGCTTCAAGCCTCCATTGGGCCCTTACACCCACGGAATGAATGGCTCTTATACATGGGTACGTCACTCAGGCTGCTTCCTGGATTGATGACTGACCCTACAGACCAACACGAGTGTTTCCAGCGTGCTTTGTCCTCACTCACACGCATCCTGGGAAAACTTCCCAGGATGCGTGTGAGTGAGGACAAAGCACGCTGGAAACACTCGTGTTACAGTCAGTAGTCCCGTGATCCGTAAAGGGGAAACACCGGGTAAGCTGTGCAATCCCACACCGCCTGGGGAAGGTCAAGTGGGATGATTCTGAGACTGTGTAGGTATGGGACTACACAGTTGAAGAGGGCTTAAATGGATTGATTGGTACTACCTATATCAACAAGGTGCATCTTGTTTTTCGGTAGCCCATCACGAAAGAACTCCACAGTTAAGCGTGCTTGGCTTGGGAGCAATTTCAAGGATGGGTGACCTCCTGGGAAGTTTTCCCAGGATGCGTGCAAGTGAGGACAAAGCACGCTGAAAACACTCGTGTTGGTCTGTAGGGTCAGTCATCAATCCGGGAAGCAGTCAGAGTGACGTACTCGTGTATAAGAGCCATTTATTCCGTGGGTGTAAGGACCCAATGGAGGCTTGAAGCGGGGACGTTACACATATTGTCCTCTGATCCTAGGCAATCCAACCACGAAGTCCATGGCAATATCCTCCCATTTCCACTCTGATATATTCAGTGGCTGCAGCAACCCTACTGGCCTCTGATGTTCAGCTTTTACTTGCTGACAAGTTAAACACTTAGCAACATACTCAGCAATATCATTCTTCATGCCTGGCCACCAGAATATGGCCTTGAGGTCTTGATACTTCTTCATTGACCCTGGATGTACTGAGTAAGGAGTTGTATGAGAATCATTCATAATCTCTCCTTTAATACCATCATCCATAGGCACACAAACAATATTCATAAATGGTAACATTCCCGTTTCATCCACTTTAAAGTCATTAGTCTTCCCAGCCGAAATCCTATCTCGAGATTTCACTAACTCTGGATCTTGCACTGTGCTTCTTTGATTTGCTCCAAAAGAGTAGATTTCAGGGTAATATTAGTCAACTGCCCCACAACCAGCTCAATTTTAGCTCGGGTCATTTTATTTGCTAACTGTTGCGAGATCTGCTTCATTGTATTTATCTAACTTTGGTCTTTTTCTACTCAAGGAATCGGGAACAATGTTGGCCTTACCAGGGTGATAAAGGATCTCACAATCATAATCTTTCACCAACTCCAGCTAGCGTCTCTGTGTCACGGTCAGGTCTCTCTAGGTAAAGAAGTATTTCAGACTTTTATGATCAGTGTATATCTCACACTTCTTGCCATATATGTAATGCCGCCAAATCTTTAGCGCAAATACTACTGTTGCGAGTTCTAAGTCGTGAGTAGGGTACCTCTGCTTGTACTTCTTTAACTGCCAAGAAGCATAGGTTATTACCTTTCCAGCTTGCATAAGAGCACAGCCGAGATCCTGTCTCGGAGCATCACAATAAACAACAAACTTTTCCTTATCTGAAGGAAGAGTTAACACTGAAGCGGTAATCAAGCGCTGCTTTTACTTCAGAAAACTTTTCTCACACCGATCAGTCCAAACAAACTTCAAGTTCTTTCGAGTCAGCTCCGTTAAGGGTACAACAATCTTTGAAGAACCCTCAACGAATAAAACCTAGCTAAACCCAGAAAGCTTCTAACTTCAGTAGTAGATTTTGGTGTTGGATAATCTCGAACAACTTCAAGCTTGTCCGGATCCACCATGATCCCATCTTTATCTACTATGTCCCCTAAGAAAGAGACACAAGATAACCAGAATTCACACTTTTGAATTTAGCATACAACTTGTGGTCTCGTAATCGTAGTAATACTTATCTGAGATGCAACTCAAGTTCCTCTTCTGATTCAGAATAAACCAGGATGTCATCAATAAACACGATTACACATCTGTTTAGGTAATCCTGGGACATCCAATTCATACAATCCATATCAAATATGGATCGCAACCTTGGCCCGACGTTCACCCTGATGGTGTTTCTTGCATTTCGAACATTCTAGATATGACTTAAAAGAGGATCTGTGACCTTGACGGTCACCTCTGATTGCCCAAAACTTTCTAATACTCCTTGATGTTCCAGAAGCTTCTGCCTTCCGTTTGTGATCAGGGTTACCACCGTCGGTCCCCTTACTGACATTACCATTAGCAGAAGGATTCGATTCCGTGACGGCATCCTTTGTAGTCTGCTCCATTATTACATGTTGCTCAGCCTCCTCAGCAATTAAGGCTAGCTCTACCACTTTCTTGTACAAAGTGTCATGAGTAGTGGTAATGTTCAAGTCCCGACTGATGGTGGCGTTCAGTCCTCTCACATACTTCTATATGGCCTGGTGAAATCTGTAGGCACTAGATCACGGCCACATTTGGACAGCCGATCAAACTCCAGAGTGTATTCGACCACAAACATTTTCCCCTGAGTTAGCTTCACAAAATCTTCCATATGTGAAGTCCTCACTGCAATATTATATAATTTTTCTTCAAACAGACTCTTAAACTCATCCCAAGTCATTACACTGACATCTTGAGTCTGTCCCACAATATCCCACCAACCGCGGGCATGATCTTATAACATGAAAGCTGCACAATTAACTCTCTCTGTTCCCGTCACCCCTATATTATCAAGGATGCGGGTGATTGTACTCATCCATTGCTCAGCTTTGATTATGTCAGTACCTCCCAGAAAAGTTAGAGGTTGCAGCTTCACAAACCGTTCAAATACGGAGTCTCGATGTGGCATCATGAACCCCGGGTTACCCACCACTGGCATAAGTGCTGGTGGTAACGCTTGTTCAACAGGGGCAGCCAGTGCCGGTTGCCTCAATTAACACAACTCTTCCTCTTGACGAAGTATGACACTTCGCATTTCTTAAAATATCTGCTGCCATTCAGCAGGCAGATTAGCATTGCCAACCCCCGCATTCAGCGGAGGCGCAGGCGGTGCCGGTGGATTGGTTTGGTCTACAACAGGCTCTACTAGCTCGCCCTGTGGTCTAGATGATTATGGAGGGTCCATTTTACAAACAGGCCAGTAATCAACAACCCTTGGCGAGTCAGGCACGAATACCACACTTACGCACTTATTGCCTTTAAACCCTAACTTAACTATTCATTCCATTTAAATAAACACTTATCATATAACATTTTAAAAAAATGGCATCAGATATCACATAAATACTCTAAATGCTCACATACTTCCGAAAATGGAAAGCGGTAAATAAATGATCATACAAGCAGTAAAGCATTTACTCTCAACACTTACTACACCATGAGTCGAGCTTGTCTCTGACGATGATTGTACATGTTCGGCCGGTCTAAAGGAAGTTTAAAAACCTTGGCGCTCTGATACCAAATTGTAATGCCCTAACAATTAGGCACGTTACCCAAGGTGATTAAGAAACCATAATCCCCTAAACGGGATTACTAGAAAGATAAACACGGGTAATTTAAACTTTAATCGAAAACAGATTGAAAATAAAACTTGTAATAAACTTAACTTTATAATCAAAAGTTACATGTTTCGGGATCCCAAAAAAATATTTTACAAAATATTACAAGTCTTTTCGCTAGCCGACCTAGGCGGTAAAATCAGAGTTTCAAAAGTACATCACTGGTAGACCCCAACCCGCTTGGTCTAGTGTGGCCCGAACATGTACATACATCGCTTAGCTCTCGCACTCATGGCTGATCTAAGACAGATTTACCCTTTCCTGCACAGTAGAGCACCCGTGAGCCAAGCCCAGGAAGACAGTATATTTATCAATAATCATAAATAACACATCACATGGATAGTAATGCCATTTCACATTTGTCTGTATGACACAGACCTGCGTGTTACACTTACACGCCTACTTATGTCTACGTGGCATAGACCTACGTGTTACGCTCACACGTCTATTTGTGTCTATGTGGCACAGACCTACGTGTTACGCTCACACGTCTATTTATGTCTATGTAGCATAGACCTATGTGTTACGCTCACATGTCTATTTACAATAAGGCCTTAGTAGAGTTTATCTCAGTTATAGTTACCGAGTCTAATTCGGTTATGCCTTGCTCGCATAACCCTATTTATATATATATGCAATCCATACATTACGTTCTGTCGATGGTTTATCCTGGTGATATATACCAGGTTTAACCCAGTTATGTCTTATACACGTAACTCTTAACATAAATGCATGCCCACAATTTATACTATAACATATAGAATCTTAGGGTAATAACCCTATCTTTCATACCAAATAATCACTCATATAACATATTACAGTATGCTCAAAATAACATCTATTGAGGGTAATAATCCTAACTCATGTCTTCATTGGATTAACAATAATACCATACATCATCGCTTTCTTACCTTCATAATATTCTAGGATAATAATCCTAGACCACATTTAATTAAACTCAAGGTACTAGTTTACCGAATCTAGCTTATTTATGCTTTAACCGCACAATTCATAATCTCAAATATACATACATATATCATGGCATATCAATAATTAACAATTCACTAGGGTAATAACCCTAGGCCAATAAACCGCTCACTTTAGAGTAATAACTCTAATCCCGGTTTCTAGTTACTCATATATATCATATTCCATATAAGCGCCATCGCGCATAACTCTACGTGCTAACTACTGTCTTACCTGATGTCCCACAAAATATGAAGATTCCAAATCCCCGAGTGCTCCTGACCAAGTACCGGTAATCCTAGTCACAAACCCAGGATACATAAGTATATGGTTAATCCCTAAATCCATTTTCACAAATTAGAAAACTGGCATTTAAATTACAAGTATTCACATGGAGCTCGGAACGAGCTTTCCAACAATACAAAGAACTTCCCAAACGGAATCCCAAGTCAAAAGTTATGGCCAAAACAAAAATCCGAAAAAAAAATACAATAAGCTGCCAAAAACTGGTCGCGGCTACTGGGTTTTAAAACCCAGGAAACCCAATTTCCAGCCACGAAAAATGCATCTAAAAATACCAATTTTCATGCTAAACCATCCCACAATCATAATAAACTTTCACCTATCATAAATCAAAAAATTAGAGAAGAATTACACCTAATTCACTCTCCAACAACACCAAAATATGCATCAAGATCTTCAATTTCAGCAAGGTTTAACTAGAGCGAAAATCCCAATTCAAGAGCTTCCAAACCATAAAAATCAGCATTTTTACACAAATTTATTCTCAATATAACTCAAGCAAATGCCTTTAAAATCATTAGGAACAATTCCATATCTTTGTAACACATACATGCCAAAAACAATAAGATTATCCCATTAATCCAACAAACATGCAAAGATGAACATATTCACACATAAAGCATGTTTTTCAATCTTATTTCAGCAGCTGAAATTAAATTAAACCAATTAAAATGGCTACCTCAACACAAGCACAAAGATTACCAAACTAAGCTTTGATCCAAGCAACAACTCACACATTCAATCAAAGAAAGAAATAGCTTAAGAAGGAAAAAGGGTTTAGCCATGAGAGGAGAAAACCCAGAAATATTTTAGCAACATATTCAACAAATAAAGGGATTAAGAGCTACCTCAAGCTCAAACCAAGCTAAGCACAACATCCACCAAGAATCTAAGCTTTCAAGACAAATTTTCTAACACTTAACAAATTGAAAATATGGAGAAAAGAGGGAGGGGAGGTTCAGCTGCTAGGGCTGGAAAATGCAGAAAATAAAACCCTCTTTTCCTTAAATTTCCCTTTTAATGAATCATAAGCCAAAATACACAATTACCACATTGCCCTTAGGGCTAAATTCTCATTTTCAAGCATATAAGGGCAAAAATATAATTCTCACATTTCATACATAAATAATAAATTTCAGATTTCTCATATAAAAATAAAATGCCAATCAAACATCCCAAAATTGTATTTCGGCCCCGAAACCCGGTTCGGCCCGAAATACCCGGTTGTGACTATACCGCGCCAACTTGTCAGAACTCGCCTGAAAAAGAATAAAAAAATGCATACTATATAATAATATAGTCCATAAGCACATAATTAAATTAAATTCATAGTTTTACCCTTCTCGGGTCAAAATTACTAAAATGCCCCTAGCTCACCAACGGGGTCTTAACATGTCATAAATCATAATAATTCACATATAATAATTCATATAATAATATAATTCTATAATTATACACAGTTAACTAGTTAGGGTTTGCTTATCCATTCTCTTAATCTTAGGATATTACAGTTAATGTGCATGTAGGCAGGGGGAGTATCCATAAGAATAGCCACAGATTTTTTTGCAATTGGCAAAGAGGTTGGTGGATAATGAGCAATAGGGATGGTGGTAGTGGCGACTTTAGTAGGATTAGAATGTGAAATAGCATTGTGTTTGTGAGTTGAGGGAGGAGTAGCAGGGGACTGGTTGGACAGAGAATTAACATCCGGAGAATGTGATTGAACAGGAGGCATGTCACGGGAGAGTTCATGGTATCCATTGGTAATATGTTTATCAATGTTCTTATCCTTAGAACCAGACGAAGAAGCAAAATCCGAAGCCAAAAAACCAACAGACTTCTTTTTTGGGAACGGTTTAATTGCAGATGATGTAGATCGTGATTAGCAATGTTAATGTTATCAATAGACTCTATTATTCCTTTGCCTTTTTCAGCATTGGTGACATGAGTAGGAATTGCAGGTAACTGTCTGGAATGAGAGAGGATTGGGTTTGTAGTATTACGAGACAAACGCGTAATGAAAGTCCACGGACCTTCCTTAGAAAAATCCTGTCGGTATCTATCATAACTTGTCTTTGGAAGAGCAGATCCTTCCATCCAAGGGCCATATGGGAGATCTGGGTGCAGTCCTTCATCCAATTTTTCTAAAAAAAATGGGACATTTATCAAAAACGTGCCCAATTATACCACATTCATAACAGAATTCTGGCAATCTTTCATAACGGAAGTCTAGCCACAGTTCATCATCCATCCAAGGAAAGGACACAAGTTGACCACGGAGCAAAGGCTTAGAAACATCTATGCCAACTCGCATTCTTAGAAAAGGCCCCCAACCTTCATTAAGCGAGTCATCATGAACTTCCAAGAAAGTTCCAATCATATTACCAAGAATTTTCGCCAAAGCTTCGGATTTACTAAGGAATGGCATACGATAAACTTGTATCCAAAATGGAGTGATGGTATAAGTGTCCATTGAAGCATTTTGAAGAACACTTGGAGGGCATAAGATCAAGTGCTAATTATGGAAGTGCCAAGGTTCCTTAAAAAGGACTCGTCGTAAATCGCCTTCACAGCCAAATGAAATTTTGTAAGAGTTAGTGTTGGAGTCATAATTCGAGATAGATACTTCGAATCGACCAACCCATTGTGTTGAGATGAAGTTCTTGAACTGCTTAGGATTGTACCCTCTCTTAGAAAAAACTCGACAGAGAAGACGATTGACTACTGGCCTTGGGGGAGGAATGCTAATATTGGACAGGTTGATGACTTCACTTTCTCTTTCAGACAGAGCATTAGACATGTTAGGAACGAAATTATCCATGGATAGTAAGATGGAACACAACGAAAAGAAGCAGAGGAGGAGTTACAGGAGAAAAGACTAGAGGAAATTTCAAAGGTAGAAGATGGGTGGGAACAGTTTAGTAGAAGTTAGTGATGAAGATAGGTGATGGAACAGTTAAAAAGAAAAAAAACGGAAAAAACTGCCATAGAGCGACATAAAGGGCAGACAACGCTCAATCCATATTGAGCGACATATACCATCAAATCCAAACTTTTTAAATAAATTTACTTTTAATAAAAATGTGGCACAATCCCATGAAGAAACGTGTAAGCCACAAACCCATAATACAAACTTTGAACCAAGGGAGTATACTGCCGAATAAAAAAAATAGTAAAAAAGTTAATATCCGCGTGTCACAGTATAGTTATAAGAAAATAGAAAAATTTAGTAATCTATGTAAATTTGTCAAAATATATAGGATAAACCGTCCAAAACAACCAGACCAATGTAAAGCGTGATGGCCGCTTATATAACGTTATTTCTTATGATTATCCGAAGGAAACTGACATGAAATTACATATACACGGCTGTGGCTCTCTCTTACACTCTCAGTTTTGAGTTTCAACTCACAACTTACAAGCTCTTCACAGGTCGGACACGAATTACATTTCTAAACGGTTCTTGCTCATTGCAATTCTTCACCTTCTTCTCTAAATTTTCTGTAATTTTTTAGCAATTTCAAATTATTAATGGAAGAATTACGGTACTTGTAGACAGATTTTGAGATTTTAGATGATCTCTCAAAGTAAGTTCCTGTTTTTAGGGTTTTAAATTCTTTGGTAAATTTCTAATTGGTTTTGGGAGACAATTAATCATCAAGATTCAAATTAGTTCTTTGATTGAATTGTTGTCCTAAAACTTCTGTGATCAATTTTTTTAATTCCATTTTTTTGCTAATTGATACTGTAAACTAGCTTTTTGTCTTGATATGAAGCCATAAACAACCTGTATTTAATTATTTATTGGTCTTATATCTGTCACCATCGTTGATTATCAATTATTTAATAGTTATATTTTGTTTCTTATGCTTAGGAAGAAAGAAATATGCGAAACTTCTGATCTTGGAAGTGGTATATATAACAGTTATAATATAAATAAAATAAATATTAGGTTGAGTGTAGTAGCAACCGAATCAATAAATTTTCAGTGTATTATGATAGTCTATCAACATTGTTCCATTGTTTATTGAGAGAGAAAGGTTTGTTGCTTAATTAGCTTTTCTTTGACTTTTATTTGCCGATCTTGATCTCTGCCGTGCCGTTTATTTCTTCTTCTTCTTCTTCTTCTTTTTTTTTTTTTTTTTTTTTCATATTCCTTATTATTTTATTTTCTTAATCTTGATAATTTTTTCGAAGAAATTGAGGTTGCCAATAAACTAATATTTAGACAGAAAAAAAGTAAAAAGGATCCTATTTTATAAATTATACATCAGGGCTTGATTTTTCATTTTTATTTTTCAATTGGACGTGGAATTCTAAAACTTATTTATGGCTACTGTTTTTTTATATTTAGTTTCAACTTGGCATTAGTATTGGCTAAATTTGACTTTGGTTAACATAGGTTTATCTGGTGAGGCGTGGTAATGTAGTGGCATGTTGGTTGTTGAAAAGTTTTGGTTTGATAGCATAGCAGGCCTTTAATAAGTACTGCTTGTAGCTCTAAAGTATGTCTTCAGAATCGTCTATTACTTCTAGTAATAAACTGTTACTGATATTTATAGTTGTTTATAACATTTTAGGTGAAAGAGAAAATGGGACAAGCCTTAGGCTGTGTTCAAGTGGATCAGTCTAACGTTGCTATTAAGGAAACATTTGGGAAGTTTGATGATATACTTGAACCAGGATGTCATTGTGTGCCCTGGTTTTTCGGAAGCAACCTGGCTGGGCAGCTCTCGCTTCGTGTTCAGCAGCTAGATGTCCGTTGTGAAACAAAGACAAAGGTTGTGTGGCATATAATTCTTCATGCCTTATATGTTTAATTATTACTAATTAGCTTTATAGTGCTTAAATAAGAATTTCGCAGCAACACCATATTTATGAAAGCAAACAGAGTAGGGTGCGATCTTGGAAGCTTCTTTATTGTTGAATACTAACATTTAACAATTTTAGCAGCATCAAAACAATTGGATAGACTAACAAGGATGTATATTGCAATTTCTATGTTTTAGTTACAAATATTTTGCTCATGTTGATCCATTGTATTCTTCAGGATAATGTCTTTGTCACTGTTGTAGCTTCTATTCAATACCGTGCTATAGCAGAGAAGGCTTCTGATGCATTCTATAAGCTCAGCAATACCAGAGCACAGATCCAATCTTATGTTTTTGATGGTAAAGAGTACAAACTGAAGATTACCAAATTTTCCTTCTCAAACTTGTCTACTTTCCATTTCCTTCATAGATATTTAACTCATATTTGCACGCATCCTCTGAAAGAAAATTAAATGATATGCAGTTGACATAGGGCCTTTTTGTTTGATGGCTTGTTCTACTATTTTAAACTCTGTATTTTTCATTGTTCGAAGTTTAAACCTGCTACTTGGACTTGGGTAAACTGATTTGAGGTGACAGTATTATGATTCTCTTTGATTCAGTTATCAGGGCAAGTGTTCCAAAGCTAGATCTGGATTCAACATTTGAGCAAAAGAATGATATAGCAAAAGCTGTTGAAGAGGAACTTGAAAAGGTAAAAACTAACATCTTTGTTCTGTGTAAGTTATAACTTGGTCCCACTGCATACCCCAAATTTCATGTGATTGGTTCTCGATATTGTAGGCCATGTCCCATTATGGATTTGAGATAGTCCAGACGCTTATTGTTGATATTGAACCGGATGAGCGTGTGAAGAGAGCAATGAATGAGATTAATGCAGGTTTAAAACTCTCTTTTCTGATATAATGATTAGGTTGGCAAAGCAGTAGCCATATTCCATACATTTCAATTTATATTATGTTTCTTTTTGCTTTTTCCTATACAATGCCACCTGGAAGTGGAAGCTTATTACACAGGAATCATATTATAGTTGACTTTGCGTTAATCATATCTGCAAAAGTTTTTGACTGAGTCTCTTAATCAATAGCTGCTAGAATGAGGGTAGCTGCTAATGAAAAAGCTGAAGCAGAGAAGATTCTGCAGATTAAGCGAGCAGAGGGGGATGCAGAGTCCAAATATCTGGCAGGGCTTGGCATAGCTCGGCAGCGCCAAGCAATTGTTGATGGGTTGAGAGACAGTGTGCTGGCCTTCTCTTCTAATGTACCTGGGACATCATCAAAGGATGTCATGGACATGGTTCTAGTGACTCAGTACTTCGACACAATGAAAGAGATTGGTGCATCGTCAAAGACCAATTCAGTTTTCATTCCTCATGGACCGGGTGTTGTGAGAGACGTTGCCTCACAGATAAGGGACGGCTTTATTCAGGCAAATGTCAATTAGGATTGTAGTAAGTAATGTAGATACATATGAATAGTTTGTTTTTTGTACGGACATACATTTTAAGATTGTTCTTAGCGTGTCTGACTTTCCTTTTTCATTTCGTTGAGCAAATAAATAAACCCACCGTCGTTGATTGTAATTGCAACATATTTCAATGTAAAGCGTATTGATTGTTTGTCCATAAAACATTAACCTATCGTGTTGTTCACATGTTAAACCTATACTTATTTCACATAACATATTTTTATACCATGATCCATCTGATTAGTAAGTATCATTTAGGTTAAACCTAAATTCGACCCATAACCTGAAGTGCCACTCCTACAATTTACTCTTTAAATCCACAAGGCATCAAAACGTTTTGCACCACGTAGATGATTAGTTTCTTCTAGAATACTTGGCTAAAACCGTATGTAACCAAAGACGATATCAAGTTAATAATGGTGAAACCAAAAACTACCCAGCAAAAGAATTTAGGTCATCATAGAGTAAGATGTAGCAACAATCTTAACCAGACTATTTGCTTTGTTTCCCGCCAATTGTGACAACAATGTAAATAAAATTTTAAAAAATGGGAAATTGACATTGGTTTGTGCCAATTATTTTATACAACCCATAACCACCACATATAACGAAACCAATAAGCATAACACCACACCCAAAGTTCATCGGAAATGTTCCAGTCCCTTCCTCTTATTCCTGTCCATGAAGCTCAAAGAAAAAACCAACCTTTCGAATGGAATTAGTCTCAAGGCTTGAGTACCAAAGCTAGACCAACCTTTGCACTCTTTTCAATTGCCCTGGTATCCACTTCTCCTGAGATGGTGAAGAGAGACTTTGGGCGCCACTCATGTTGAATAAGAGCACTTGCCTTCCCATAATTGTTCACTCTAGCTTTCAAATTGGTCAAGGGATCAAGTGCGTGTTGTGTGCCAATAGTGAGAGTGTTTTCATTGCTTGAAAAGCTATGGGAAAACTCTGCACCAACGTTAGTGTTGGTAAGGGGGCTTACAGTATGGTAGTACGATGCAGTAAGGGTGTCACCTTTATCATTTCTGCAAATATCGCACAACTAGGAATAAATATTTGCCTGAAAAGATTAAGCAAGTAATAAATAAGAAAAACAACTCACAATATCAGGGAAGCAATGAGATCATTGTGAATGAAATTCAATCCTGTATTAAATTTGGTGAAGTTCCCAGATGCTGTATCAAAGGACAAATCTGTTCCAACTGCCAAAGAATTGTTTCCAATCACACCAGAAAAGTTGACACTAGGATTTGCGGTCAATCCAATGCTAGTGCTGATCCCAGCATACTCGTGCTGATATTGGAGCTCAACCTATCACACCAAAATCGCGATATATGGTTTATGAATACCAAAAAGATCTGCCGATTAATACAGACATGTTCACATCAACTTCAAAACAATAAAGTTACTCCTTACCTTCCCAGATCTCTGATCGGGAGCAATAAAGCTAAAGATTGTCTTAAGTCCAGGTGCTGGTTCATCAACGGTGATGGTGGTGATAAGCTATAGATTCATGTCCCAACATTTTTCAAAAGATCAGCAACTTAAAATCTTATAATTTATCAGCATAATGATGACTTTTACTCAAGAATTAGATTAAAAGTATAACCAAAAAAAATTGTAGTTTATCTAAACTTACATTAGAGTTAGTGTCAACTTTTATGTCAGTCGTGATATTCTTGTTCTTCAACTGAGTGCTCAAATCTGCCAAAAATAGCTCGCCTTTCTTAACTCCAGTTGAAGTAATTGCCTGAGACGAGTATGAATTTTGCATATTAGAGACCATCATAACTATCCAAAACCAATACTATTAACGGACTATGGAAGAGTAATGCTAGTACAATAGCATATAAAAAGCAAAAAAAAACCAAATGATTCCAGAAGACGTAAAAATAAGGCAGGAAGATAAGAAAAAAGACATTGCATAACTATTGTTTATAGTATTTGGTACATGCATATTATAGTAAAAAAAAACACTACAAATGAAATCCGTATTGAAGTGGTTTAACTAACCATGGTTAATTTCAAAGAAATATAATTTTTTTACAAAGAAAGTCAAAAATGGATCAATTGTTCAGCTTGTTTAGTTTTTTTCAGCAAACTTAATAGCTCAAAAACATGGTTTCACAAACATATACGTTGCTTATTCAATTACACTAAAAATTCCATTCACTACAAGTGATAAATCCATTAAGCTTTCTTCTTGAGCTTCCCAGAAGATGTAAGCAAAATCCTATCGCAATACCGTATTACCTTAAAGTTCACTATCAACAATAAAAGAGTGCATAAACATATTTTACATGAAAACGAAGTCAACTCTAGATAATTAGTCATCCATCAGAATTCAATTGTTTTTCCTCCGAATTCAAAACCTCCATTTAAATATATCTATACATAACATCAAAATTAAAAGAAAAAAAAATACGGATATGCAATAATAATCACTTTAAAAGAAAGCTTACAACTCCGTTAGAAGTATAGGTAGTGACAGTAAACTTATGATCAGCCTGATAATCTCTGTACAGAAGATCTGCAAAACGTAATTGATTTCACAAAAATGTAATTAGACCTTGAATATATCTATATACATATAAATATAACATAAATCAGAAAGACTGACCTCTGGCTTTCTTGCCAATATCGGTATAGAGACCTGGTCCTTTCACCATTTTTTTCCCCGAGAAAATTCGAAGGGCGATAAAGGGGGAAAGGAGATAGTTTGGAATCGGAACCAGTTGTATTGTACTGTTTGAAATTAGGGGCAGAAAATGAGAGAAATGGAGTATAGAAGACGAAACCCTAGGTTCGGTCTACGGTGCATTGTTTGATTTGGACCGTTGGATCATGTATTGGGTAAGATTCGCATCGCTGGCCGTCAATCTGGTTGTGATAGGGGTTTTGGGCCTTGTTGAGTTTTATGACCTCGAGAATCGGGACAAATTGGGTTCGGCATATTCGCCTCATGGTCTTTTTCTGCTACGTGTTTGCTATGGAAAACTTAAAAAATAATTTACATAAAATATTATTTTTTTAAAAAAAAAATCATATTTAATAGTTGAAATTACGTAAATTATGGGAAAATTTTAAACATTTACAATTTTATGCCATATTCTTTTAACTCATGTGGGGTATGGACTTTTAAAAATATTTTTCATTTTTGTGATTTTATTTCTGCCACATTTTTGTAATTTATTTTTGTATTCTCATATTGAGTACTATGAAGTCATTCCATCTACGAACTTAGATTTCATTTTCGAACACAAATATTGCCTTAAACAGTTTGTCCGATCGCCGATCAACGCCCACCGTCCTCCGATCGTTGTCCTCAGCTCCGGCAGCCAGAAATTCAGTGTGCCAGACTTAAGCAAAACTCCTTCCCGACCAAAGTTCCTCTTTCTGGCACATTTTTTGACGCCTGTTTCTACTCCGACCAGTCTAAACCCAGAACTTCGACATCAAACCGAGTCGTTGTTTCACTGCCTATTTTCGTGGTGTTCGACTTCCCTGCTCCGACTGGGTTTCAGATTTGGTTTCAGATCTTGTTGGAACTTTGTGAAATGTTGAAAAATGATGTGTGTGAGTAGGAGTCCCACATGGGATAGAAACACTTCATTTGAAGTGTATAACTAGTGCAAGTTTGAGATATGGGTTTGGGCCCCAACCAAGGGGTACCCAGTTTTATGCGCATGGGTGAGGACTCACACACCGGACCACCACACACACGCGCACGCCGCCGCCGTCCGACCGTGCCGAGCTGGCGGGTGTGGTGTCACCTTATTTTTTGGAGAAAATTTATTTCTTAAATTATTATTTATTTAATTAATTAAAACAGTTTTCTTTTTTAAATAAAAACATGTTTGATTAATTAGTAAACATGGGTGAGGACTCACACACCGGACCACCACACACACGCGCACGCCGCCGCCGTCCGACCGTGCCGAGCTGGCGGGTGTGGTGTCACCTTATTTTTTGGAGAAAATTTATTTCTTAAATTATTATTTATTTAATTAATTAAAACAGTTTTCTTTTTTAAATAAAAACATGTTTGATTAATTAGTAAACAGAGATGCTTCCTGAGTTATAGCATCTTCCTGATTTTTTGCATCGTTCACACGATCCCATGTTCTAACGTTCCCATCCAGTAACGTATTTCTTCTCGTTACTACTATCAGCGCATTGCCTATATAATGCGACTGAACAGTGGGAGAAAAACACAACTTTTCGTTCTGGAAAATTATGCGATATATACACACTACTATATTACATATTTATATTTTCGCTTCGAGCAGTAGTCGGTTTTGGGTGTTTAATTTCGACGGTTCTCTATCGTGCAATAGAGTTTCGATACAGTGTGTTCAACTGGGCTGTTTTATCCTGGGGACGACGAGGCTGATAGTCTGCTTGCACAAATCTGGGTAGTGCCGCAAACGTCTTAAAGAGAGCGACCTAGTCCGCGACTCAACCCAGATTCTATTTCGGTAACTTCGTTCCTTTTATTTTCTGCAGCAACTAGTTTCTAACAATTATAAGATGTTTAGTTTCTGCCATGACTGCCGATGAGAATTTTGGTGTTATTGATATAAACAAACCTTTTCGTTTTGAGGGAAATCATTTTAAAAGATGGAAACAGAAAATGTTATTTTTCCTCACTACGAAAAAGGTTGCTTATGTTCTGACGACTGATAAACTTGTTGTTTCTGATACTGCAAAGGATGATGAAAAGCAGAAGCAAACTGCTGATTTAACAAGCTGGGTCGAGAATGATTTTCTGTGCAAAAATTATATTCTCAATGGTTTATCTGACAATTTATATGATTACTATAATTCTGACAAAACTGCCAAGGAAATCTGGGACGCACTTCAAAAGAAATATGACACTGAGGAGGCTGGAACTAAGAAGTATGCTGTCAGCCGCTACCTCAAATTCCAGATGACTGACGATAAGTCAGTGGAGGCTCAGTCTCATGAACTTCAGAAAATTGCTCACGAAATAATTTTTGAAGGTATGTCTTTAGATGAACAATTCCAAATTGCTGTTATTATTGACAAATTGCCTCCTGGTTGGAACGATTTTAAAAGTATTCTCAGGCACAAAATAAAAGAATTTTCTTTGGAAAGTCTGATCACTCGCCTTCGCATTGAGGAGGAGGCTCGTAAACAGGACCAGAAAGAAGAAGTGCTTGTTGTGTCAAACAACAACACTACGAAATCCAGTGTGATTCTGAAACCTACTAGGAAAAATTTCAAGAATCAGAATCGCAAACATGCTCCAAATCGTAACAATAATTCTCGGAATAATAATAAGAATTGGTTTCCAAGGAACCAAAACAAACAGCAGTAACCCCCTAATAAGAATGACCCGACACTGTTTTTGTGCTTTCTCTGTAACAAACCGGGTCATATGGCACGCAAGTGTCGGAACAGGTCTAGTTCTGCTCCGCAGGCTAACCTGACTGAAGAGTTGCCTTATACAGCTATGATTTCAGAGATCAACCTGATTGGTGGATCAAAAGGGTGGTGGGTAGACACTGGTGCTTCTCGCCATGTCTGCTTTGATTGTGCGATGTTCAAAACATACACAGCTGCAATCGAGGATAAGAAAGTGTTGTTAGGCGACTCTCACACTACTATTGTTGCTGGTACTGGCGATGTGGAATTAAATTTTACCTCTGAAAAAACTATGATTCTCAAAGAAGTCATGCATACTCCAAAGATGAGAAAGAATCTGGTCACGGGCTATCTCCTCAACAAAGCGGGGTTCACATAGACTATAGGGGCTGATTTATTTACTTTAACTAAGAATGGGATTTTTGTGGGGAAAGGGTATGCTACTGAAGGCATGTTTAAATTGAATGTTGAAGTTAATAAAGTGAATGTTTCTGTTTACTTGTTGTGCTCTTTTAATACTTGGCATGCTAGACTCTGTCACGTTAACAAACGAATAATTAAAAATATGAGTAGTTTAGGTTTAATCCCTAAATTATCCTTGAATGATTTTGAAAAATGTGACTTTTGTAGTCAGGCTAAGATCACAAAAACACCACATAAATCTGTAACTAGAGAAAGTGAGCCTCTAGATTTAATTCATTCAGATATTTGTGAATTAGATGGTGTTTTAACTAGAAATGGAAAACGATACTTTATCACTTTTATTGATGGTTGTTTTGATTTTACCTATGTGTATTTAATGAAAAATAAAAGTGAAGCTCTTGATATGTTTAAGTTATTTGTGGCTGAAATTGAGAATCAACTTAATAGAAAAATTAAGAAACTACGTAGTGATGATAGAGGCACTGAATATGATTCTACTGCTTTTGTTGATTTTTATAACTCACATGGAATTATACATGATAAAACTGCACCGTATTCACCTGAAATGAATGGTAAAGCTGAAAGAAAGAATAGAACCTTTACATTCTGGTGCTGCTTCTCATTGGTGGGGAGAAATTCTCTTAACTGTCTGCTATGTGCTTAATAGAGTACCTAAATCTAAAAGCAAGATTTCTCCCTATGAGATTTTAAAAAATAGACAACCAAATACAGTAGAACATTTATTTAAGAATACTCTATTCAAGAATAACCTCTAATTTGTTATAAAAAAAAAAAAAAAAATCAAGTCCCGATTTGGGCCAGTTATAAATAAGAATAACCTCTAAACAAATCATTCATATAATTATACCTTTAGTTACAGAAATCTAAATAAAAATAAACAACTAATTTTAAATAAAACTAATATTTACGTGCCTCGACATGTAACTTTTACTTAGTATATATATAAAGCAACGAATTTTATTAATTTAACAATATGAAATAACTAGTAAATAGCCCGCGCTTCGCGACGGGTAGTTAAAATTTTTTAAATGATATATATGAAATAAATTTTATATTTTATGAAATGATAACTAAATAATAAAAATTGAATCAAATTTTGTTAATTTTTATATAATTTTTCATCAATATTAAAAACAAAATGTATTTAAAAAATTACATAAAAAATATTAAAATTTACAATTTGATATAATTTTACAATAGGTGTGATATTTAATAATGATTAGAATTATATATCAAATTTTAAATTTTGATATTTTTTATGTAATTTTTCGTTTCATAATAAGGGTAACTGTTGCTCCAGAATTTGCCCAAAATACGTGGACCAGTCGAGAAGGGACACGTGGATCAGATAACTTGGAAAGATTTGCTAAGTCTTTTTATGCCACTAGGAAGCGCTATTAGCATGGGTCCCGGAGGAGACACCCGGAGTACAAGGTACTCCAGGAAGCTAGTATAGCATGAAGGCTCTCCGGGATGTGTCAGGTCTTTCCCGAGAAATCAAGTCGCATTTAATGCTGCATGGGAGGAAGCGTGTTGGGACTGTAACACGCAATAAAGTCTGACGGGACAACCCCCCGAACAAAGCCGCTACAGTAATGATCATTTAAGTCTAGCGACGGCTACTCTGCGAAGAGTCACATCAATCACAAGACAAAAAGGACATTCTCCATAAAAACCCTACAGCACCTAGGGATTTGACCATGCATCACCCATGGTATATTCATCGGAAATGCCCAACTTTATGGATACTTACAGATACATGTGTAAGAACAATTCTAGGGATTACCCCACCAAAACACTATAAATACCCCCTCAAAGCTCATTTAATGGGGTCGAGAATCTTGGTTGCAAAAGAGCAAGAAGAGAAAAAACTCACCAAGAACATTCTCTGTATTAAAGAGAAAAACATTCTCTCAAGTGTAGAATCTGTATTAAATACATCCATTAATAGCAGTGGCTCGTGGACTAAGGCTCATTAACGCCCCAACCACGTAAAAAATCTCCATCTCACTTTCTTACAGCTCCTTACTATAATTATATTTTAATAGTTGCCGAAAACCTCGGTCAACATTTTGGTGCTTTCATTGAGAGCTGAGGAAAGCTGCTTCACAACAAGCATTTAACTTCACGACAATGGTGGAGACAAGAGCTACACGTCATCTCGCCTTGAAGACGCTGAAAACCCCAATGCGGAAGATGTAGCCTCAAGGGCAGCAGAGGAGTCCGAGGAAGAAGAAGAAATAGTTCCCGATGAGAACTACGAGGCCCACCTCGACGAGTATGCCTATGACGGAGGAAGCTACTTTAACCGGTGCTCCTTAGACAAAAAGCTATCGATCATGAAGTCGAGATCGAAGCTCGAAAGCGCAAAATCAAAAATGTGAAGTGATGCTAGCCATGCAGAAAGCCATGGAGGCACTGGTATTCACGTGCATCCCAAGGCGATGGCCGCCGGACTCGGCGGGGAGCCGCAACGTTCGTCTAATTCCCAAGAAGAAAGGCTCAGGGAACCTAGCCCTATAAGGCACCCCGCCGAGGAAAACCAAACAAAAAACCCTACTCGCCCCCGGTCGAAAGAAAAGGCGAGATCCGCGAAAGGTCCGCTTCGATTTCCCTAAAGGGAAAGGTCCGCAGGGGCAAGCCCCAAAGAGGGAGTCTGGCCCTCAGGGATCGAGGGACCGAAAAGCGTTTCCGTGCACCAGAACCGGGGGTAGAGGAAAAGAGGACAGAGATGTCCACCCATTGATCCGAGAAATCAAATCAATGGGAATCAAGGTGACCTCCGGATCACCTCGACCAAAAAAGATACAGTGCCCGTAGTCTCCTCGAGTACGTAAACGAAGGGATTATGGCGAGCTTGCCATACTTCGAAAAGATATTGTTCGAGTCTCCCGAGGCAGGAAGGAGACGACTCCGACTCCTGACAGCTGAGGACGGAGCCTTGTGCCAAACATATCCCGGGAGGCGGAGCTCCCCCTAAAAACTACAAGATGCCCGAAATGGCAAGATACATCGGGAACTCCGACCTGATCACTTGTCACGATTCAACCGGTCATGACACCATGCGGGTCAGCAATGACGCCAAATGCTTATGCTTCCCCTCACTCGAGCGGGTTACAGAGAATGGTTCAAGAAATTGGAACCAGGATCTAGCGGGGTTGTTGGAACAAACTCCAAACCAACTTCCGGAGGCAATTTGTCGCCGCCAGAAGGTCAACTTGGAGGTTAGTGCCTTGACCAACATCAAGCAATCGCCCACCGAGACCTTGAAGAATTACATCAAGAGGTTCCGAGAGGAAGCCTCAAAGACTAAGAAGGTCGACGACGGACATCACTTGCGCTTCCGCGGTGAAATCCGCACCGGGACTCCCTTCCGGAACGAATTACAAGAAGAAGGCGCCGTTAGCCTGTGACTTCCAAGCGAGTCCAAAAATATATTAACCTCGAAGAAGCCCGCATCGTGGCTTACGGGGGCTATTATCCCACCGGATAGCGGATACATGCCAGAGTGTCGCCTCGGTACCGTCCCGACCGCGACTCCTCCGGTAAGTGGCATACGCTCACTTCCGGACACAGTGGCCGGCTTGGCGTCCCGCATCTTCCCATTACGCAACCCGTCCGGGTGAATGGACGGCTCCTTCACAAGCCGCCCCGGCGCTACAGCCACTGTGCCCTACCTGTGGATCGAGGAGCAAAAGGTCCTCCAAGGGCGCACCCGAACGGGAGAGAAGCGCCAAAAGAAGGGGTACACACCCCAATACACCCAAGCACACGAGAGCTCACTTCGACTCTCGTGAACGTGTATATTTTGCCACAAGGTAATACGCACTACGGGAGACCATGCCATCAGACAGAGACTCCTGAGAGATCCGAGTAAAAGGTGCGAGTACTACAACGACATTGGTCATAGCACCAATGAGTGTAAAAATCTCAAAAGACGAGATTGAGAATTTGATCCGTTTGGGCCACCTCTATGAGTGGATCAAAAATAGGTTGCCTCACCTTGATCCGGCAGGTGGTGGGGTATGCCTCCGGAACACCAGGGGGTACAGCGGGAGTATTGCCTCCTACCTGCCCCGCAGTGACGCCCAAGATATACCCGGACTACCGCCCCGCCTAATGGACGGTAGCCATGATCTCCTGAGGTCCCCATATCGTGAGGAAACACTCGCAAGGAGCGAAAGAGATATGCCGAGGCCGCAAGACACAAGGAGGTATGGGAGGTCACTCAACTCCCGCTCAAAGGCCTTGCCTAATGGACCAACCCATAACGTTCACGAAGAAGACGCCAAGGCGTGCGTTTCCTCACCACGACCCGCGGTCATAGACCCCCATCGCAAATAAGGTGGTGGCTGTGGTCCCGATCGACAATGGGAGTTCCGTGAACCGCTCTTCAAAGAAGCCTTCACCGCGATAGGGGTTGGACCGACCGGACCTCTCGCCTAGTGGATCGCAACTCACGGTGGTTTAACGGACGACGCTAATCCCGATGGGAAAAGTCGGCTCGGTTACTCGTGTCCCGATACCCCCCAAAGCACATTCAAGTATTGCACCTTCGTGGTGGTAGATCGTCCAATGCCCTACAACGCAATCTTAGCCGACCGACCCTCGTCGACTTTGGTGCAATTACTTCAATCCGACATCTATGCTCGAAATTCCCTACCCAGAAGCCGGAGTCGGAATTCAAGAGGGGAAATCAAGGAGAGGCCGTGCAATGTTACAATGTTGCCACCCACTTGCCGCACTCATGGTCCGGGGCCCCCCGAGATAGAGAAGGTACGAAGAGGACGAGTTGGATCCTCGCATAGGTCCGAAAGGGTCGTAGAACCAATGGAGGACGTCGAAGAAATACCAAGTGTGCGACGACGACTCCACTGAAAGCAATTCTGGACAGGAGAAGCCCGGATCCGAGGAAAAGATAAAATAATAAAACACCGAAGGGCGCCATCGACATTTTCGCATGGCGCCAAGAAGACATGACCGCATCGCCCCTCATGTCATCACCCATGTACTCAATGTCAACCCGACATGCCCTCGTACGCAAAAGAGACGCCCGCTCGACCCGTGAAAGCCGAGGCCTTAGAGAAAGAGGTGGACAAACTTTTGTCCAATGGCATGATCCGCGACGTATACTATCCGAATGGTCGGCCAATCCGGTCACTCGGTGCCCAAGCCGAACGGACTTGGCGGGTTTGTATAGATTTCACAGATCTAAACAAAGCTCGCCCAAAGGATCGGCTTTCCGCCGCCCAGGATCGATCGATGGTAGACGCCACGTCCGGATTTAAGTCGTTGTCTTTCATGGATGCCTATGCCGGGGTACAACCAAATAAAAATGCATACGCAGACTGTCAGAGTGCACTAGCTTCAGGACCGATGTGGGGTATCGTTACCTAGTCATGCCTTTCTGATCGAAAAACGCCGAGCAACCTATCAAAGAATGGTTAACTGGATGTTTAAAAGCCTCCGGGACGAAACATGGAGGTATATGTAGACGACATGCTCGTCAAATCCAAAGCATGCAATGCCATGCAAGCGACTTAGAGGAATGTTTCGAAGTCGTCCGAGATACGGCATGAAGCTCAATCCGAAAAAATGCACCTTCTGGGGTCAAGTCGGGAAAATTCCCGGGCTTCATAGTCACCAAAGGGGATCGAGGCGAACCCGAGAAAATCCAAGCTCTCCCGGACATGCCATCCCCCAAGAAACATAAGGACGTGCAAAAGTTCGACCGGAAGGTAGCCGCACCGAGCCGCTTTATCTCACGATCCACGGACAAGTGCATACCGTTCTTCAACATATCGAAGAAATGCCAAAAGTTCGAATGGACGGATGAATGCGAGGAGGCATTCAAAAGGTTAAAAGACCACATGGCCAAACCTCCCATCCCGTCAAAACCCGTTCGGAGAAGACTTGTTCCTTTACTTGGCGTCGTCTCCGAGCATGCGGTCGGCACCGGTCCGGAGGAAGAAAAATTCAGCACCCCGTGTACTATGTTAGTAAGCGCATGGTAGGGGGCCGAGACAAGGTACCCGGTGCTATTGAAAAATTAGTATTCTCGCCTCCCGATGGCATCGAGGAAGCCGAGACCATACTTCCAAGCCCATCCGATCGAATCTTGACCAATCATCCAATTCGACAAGTTCTCCGAAGCTTCTCCGAAGCATCCGAAGGCTCCTCAAGTGGGCGATGGAGCCGAGTCGGCCGACTTACATTACGTGCCCCGATTTCCATAAAAGGCCAAGCCTTCGCGACTTCATCACCGAATGTAATGAAGCTCGAGGCGATGCCTAATACACCCGAGCCACCAATCCCCACTTGGAGAGTATTTGTGGATCGAGCTTCTAATGAGAACGGCTCGTGCGCCGGAGTGGCTATGATATCACCTCATCGGATTGCGGCCCAGTGGCAAAGACTCGATTCAACTTCACAAATTTCGAATAATGAAGCCGAATACGTAGGCCCCGATAAATAGTGGCTAAAATTGGCTAAAGCCGTAGGAGCCAAGAGGGTGGAAGTCTACAAAGTGATTCTCACCGGTCGTAAACCAAGTTTCCTGGAGAATACCAAACTCGCGGCGAAAGGATGGTCACAGACGTAACAATAGTCCGAGAACTACTCCACGAGTTCACTGACTATAAAATAGAAAGAATCCCCCGAGAAAAGAACGCTCACGCTGACCGTCCGGCTAAGTTAGCTTCGGACGCCGAAATCGAAGAGCCGGGGGGTAGTACTGGGAACACTTGCGCAGCCAAGCATCAAAATAAAAGAGACCACACAAACGGTCCAAGGCAAGAACCCACCCGGATGGTCCCCATCATAAAGTACATAACCACATGTGAGCTTGCCCCAAGAGAGGGCACCTCGTCTCGAAAGATTCGCATCGTGCTCATCGTTATGTAATGATGGATCAAATTCTCTACCGGAGAGGACTCGCATGCCTTATTTAAGGTGTGTATCGGACCCCGAAGCTAGACAAATCATGCCGAGGTCCATGAAGGGTTCCTTGGAGATCATACGGAGGACCCCCTCTCAAAGAAAATATTGAGGCAAGGGTACTTCGGCCAACAATGAAAAAGATTGTATAGACTATGTCCAAAAGTGTGACTCGTGCCAAAGGTACGCGAACATACCGAGAGCTCCTCCAAATGAGATCACTTTGATGACCAGCCTCGGCCCTTCGCTATTCGAGGAATAGATCTCATCGGTCTCTACTACGGAAAAGGAGGGGTAAAGTATGCACAAGTGATAGACTACTTCACCAAGTGGACGAGGCCGAGCCTATGAAGACAATAACCGGCGAAGAAGGCATTGGACTTTGTTATTAAAAACATAGTGTGTCGATACGGCTTGCCTCATAAAATAGTCTCGTACAATGGAAAGCAATTTGATTGCGAGGAATTTATCGACTTCGCAACCGACACGCGAGTGGTAAAGAGCTTCTCGCGTAGCCCTACCAAACAAACGGCCAAAGTGAAGCAAATAATAAAATCCTAAAGGTCACCTTGAAAAAGAAGTCGCCGTCCGTAAAAATAATCGGCCCGAAGAATTGCCAAGGGTATTGTGGGCCTACCGGACGACTCCTAGAACCACAACCGGTCACTCGCCGTTCTCAATGGCGTACGGTTGCCAGAAGCAATGGTCCCGTGGAAACGTTATTCCCATCCCACGGTGAGGACGACTTATGATCCGCCACCAATCGTGCCCCGCTCCAAGAGGCTCTGATCAAGTCGAAGAACTCCGGATGAGTCTCAAATACAGATGGTCGCTTATCAAAAGAAGGTGACCAAGTATTTTAACTCCAAGGTTAAAAACGAAAATTCGCTATTGGGGATATGGTCCTAAGAAGGGTTTTTCCACCACCCAAGAACCCGTAGTGGGGTACTTGGACCAAATTGGGAAGGACCATATGTAATCGAGGACGAACCTGCCGGCACTTACAACCGAAAAGAATGGACGAACTACTGTCCCAAGAGCCCGGAATGCCGATCACCTCGTAAAGTATTACTAAGCGAATTTAACTTAGATTTTGTTCAAAGGGTTTGTACCGTCCAAATGTATGCCTCCTCTATATTAATAAACCGAGTGCCTTAAAAACAAAGTTTCTATGCCACTCGGGGTACTAGGGTATACCGCACGGACAAACAAAAACAAACTAAGTAAATATCCCGACCCAAAGGGCAGTCAAACTAAGTAAAATATCCCGACCCAAAGGGTGTCAATCTAAGTAAAATATCCCCGACCCAAAATGTGTCAATCTAAGTAAAATATCCCGACCCAAAGGGCAGTCAAAAAGTATGCGCAAAAATAAAGAGCATAAGTATAAAAACCCCGAGCCAAAGGACAAAGTTAAAATATATAAGTGTGACAAATAAAGATCGCATATATAAAAATATCCTAGCCCAAAGGGCGGTGTCATATACATGTAAATGGCCCGGGGGACAGGCCTCTGAAATATAACTGCTCTCCCCTTCAAATAAAAGCCGCCGCCTATATGTAAAGTGTTCTAAGGCAGCAAGGAAGAATATGTACAAACAAACAAAAAAAAGTTATAAGAAGAACGGTAGAATCTCGGGTCAATAATACTAAGAAATTTACCACCGGAGGAAGACGAGGTCCAATCCGTGCTCTCAAGCGCAAGAGATCAAGCTTCTTCTTCTTTCCTAATCCGGCAATCATATCCTCGGGTTTGGGATAAAAAGTAAGCTTGATACTCGATCATTGGCCCAAGCCATATAGACACCATCATCAAAGCGCTTCGGCACCGGCGCAGAAACAAGGAGAAAGGAGCTCGCCCCTCTTGGCCTTCCCTGCAGACCGTTCTTTATAATCCCTAAGCTCCTTCAACTCCCAGCTGAGAGCACCTTGGATTCGATATCCGACCGGTGAGTCTCCTCTAGAGACCTCACCTTGGCGCCATTTCATCCAAAGCCTCCCCGGCCTCCCGAGATCCCGCCCGGCCTTCTCGATGCTCCTCGTTTGAGCCCTTAGTTCCTCCCGATGAAGGGCCTCCATCCCTGTCTCCGCCGGGCCTCGTCCCGATCATGGCCTCCGCCCGGGCCTCCTCCGTTTGGCCTCCTCTTCCTTGGCCTTGGCTGCCCCCGGCGCTCGGCGCAGCCTCCTGCAGATCCGCCTCTCCGCCGTGAGGTCTTGAGGACCTTCCCGACGTCGTTCATGTCCCCAAAGCTCTGGACAGAGCGAAGCCATGGTTTATGATGTTCCCCGGAGAGGCGACTGCCCTCAAGCAAAGCCAATCATAACGAAGTATGAGGAAAAATTTCTCAAAGGAAGAAAACAAAATACAAACAACAAAAAGGAAACGCAAAAAAAAAATTGCAAAGTACTTACCACTGTGAGAGAATGGTGAGGTCCCGGACTGGAAGATGGAGTTCGTGGAAGCACAAGTGGCAAACCGGCAGCGCACAGGTGTTTAGCCGAGAAGCGAACTCACCTGGCCATCTCCGCGCAAAGTGGGGCCAAGGCAGCCCAGGAGGGGACCCGAACCCGTTAAGGGGTCCAGATTGAGGTTCCACGGATCATGAGTCGGGTGGTCGATGCTTGCCTCAACCTCACTCGCGAATCCTCCTAAGAGCCTCCACTTCAAAGATACCCCCGGGAGTACTCGTCCATAGCATAGTTGTGTTTGGCTATGCGAAGCTCCCGCTCACCTCATCCCCCGAATCGGTAAGATCAATGTGGGGAGGAGCAGGGGATTTTCCTCCATCGGGGAGACCCCTGCCGTCTAGGCCATGGGCAGAGTGCTCGCCTCCGAGGCCTCTTGGCTCGTCCCGGGCAATCATCTTGCCCTTACGCTTGCGAATCGAGCCACTTCGGCTCCTCCTCGTCCTCCTCCGCTACTCCGAGGGGCTCGAGGCTCTCCAAGATTCTCAACGCCTTCCTCCGAGAAGTCCCACGCCCAGCCGCCTTCTCCTAAGCACCTCCTCGTCATCCACTAAGTCAATGGTTTCGGGGGAGCACCAAGGGGACCTTCAAGGAAGGGGCCGGGGGGAGAGGGGTGAAAGCCGAGGAGCCACGCGGAGTATGAACCCCGCAAGCCGTTCCTCCAGGATGGCATCCATGGAGGTACTGTTCCAAAAATAAGCAAGTGTTGGGAAGTTCGTGAGGAACCGCTTATAAAAGATGCAAGAAATAAGCTACTCCTACCCGAACTTCCTAATTCGCCCTAGCAAAGTCCCGAACTTTAATGCCGGGCAGCGTCATCTCCAAGATAACCGTCCGAGGGCCGAAACCACTGACGCTATGTAAGCCGATGGACCTGCGGAATAGTGTTCGGGAGGGCGGAGCCCATCCGGACCGACCTAGGTAATCTCCTAAGTTCGTAAAAATAAAATTCCTTCAAATGATCCCCCACCGGTCGACGCATCTTAAACCTACGGAGACGCTCGTCGAACCCTATGGGCCTATGACCGGTATATTCATCAACTAAGGAACATAGCGAATTATCAAGGGAGACTTACCGCCGCACGAAGTGCTAGCACCGGAGCACCCGAGTTTGGTTCGGGGGCTGAAGGCCGAGGCCGGAAGTCTCGATTCTCGAAGAACCTTCAAGACGAAGCGGCCTCCCTGGCCAAGGACCCCCAATCTCTTCTTGAAGTATCTTGTCAAAAAATTTTGCCTCGACTTCCCGCCAATGGCTTGGCTCCTTCGCACCACCGACTCCCCACGCGAAGCCCTCTCCCGCAGGCAGCTCGGGCCTTAGAGTACGCCTTCTCCCGGGCTCCGAGAGATAATCTTGGTACTTCTTCTCCGCCGTAGCAATGAGCTCATCCCGAAGGCCTTCTCCGCAACCGGCGCCTCACATCGGGGCGGATGACCCGTGAGAGGTCGGAGTCATCCACGATTGGATGAGAAAGGATAAGTTTGGCCTTCCTACAATTCTCCGTGGTGACCGTACCCCGACATCAAGATCGGCGTGGTCGTAGGAGGCGAAGGCTTGGGCCCTTCGAAGGAAAGCCCGAGTGGGAAGCGTCCGCCGGTAAGGTGGGATCCGCACCCACTCCGTGAGAAGCTCCGGTGGTCCACGACCCCGAACCCGACGAGAAGAAAAAGCGGTGGCGTACTCCAACATGAGTCCGCACTATTATACGGAACCACCCCCTCGTTAGCGGTGGTGGATCCGAACCCATAAAAACCATCCTTAAGTTTGTCCCCTTTCGGGGACGGATACAAGTTCATAAAAAAATATAAAATTTCCGCCGGCCGGAGACCTCAGCCGCGGGCGTGTAAAAAATGAATAAGCCCGAGAGCAAAGGGCGTAAGCTTGAGGAATAAGTTGGTATGGCGCAAGGCCGACAAATACAAGAAAATTCACAAAGTAATCTTGGAGCGGGAGCATGGCACCGGTCATCAAATGAGTCTGACTCCAAGCCCCGAAGCCGTCATAGTTGTGATTAGGCGTCTCCGAGTCACGAGGAGGCCGGTGGAAGGTCCCCGAGGTGGAGGGTTTGATCCCAGCCACATTAATAATGTTCTCCAACTGGTGAGGACAAGTCAGGGTCGATCGAAGCTCAGCCGCTTCCCAACTGGGCCAGACGGACTTGTACCCTCCCGGGCAACGGTCCCGCAGAAACTTCCTCCAACAAGTGGCCATACTTTTCCCTTTCTTCTTTGAAGATTTCGAGCCGTGGCGTACATTTTATGTTCCGAGAAAAACAAAGGGAAAAAAGAAAAACCCAGCAGTTAGGTCCCATACCAAACCCTAAATCAAGAAAAAGGGAGTGGGGGTCCCCTAACCGCTGGAAAGAGGCCCCCTCCGGACACGTGTCACCTGGGAAACTTTGGAGAGAATCCCTCAACAAGTGTCGGGTGCAATGAAATCGCAGAAAGTGGTTTCGCAAAAAGAAAAAAAAAAAGAGAAAAGCCATCTTATGCCCTAAGCAATTGTTAAGCGAAGAACACATGGCCCTCTTCAAACAAGACTGTATAACTACAACAGGGGGCATGATAAATGGCGATTCCACAACTAATGCAGTGAACATAAAACAGAATTCGAAGAACTTAAACACTCACACACCCAGAAGCCTCTAAGTGCGAACCCAGAAAACGAACGAAGTAAATATAAGCATGTTATTATCTAAGGATGCAAGAATCTTACAGTCGATCGTTGAACTGGAGGTACTGAAGGTGGTTGAGTGAGAGTTGAGAAGCACTGGCAAAATCAAACGCTGGAAAATTGAATGAAGTGTCTGAGTGTTAAGATAGTTCGTGCTACTTCGAGAAATTTTCTCTCTAGGAAATTCGAGCAGAAATGGCAAGGAATGGAAAGTAACCGAAATGAAGGAAAGGTGGTGGCTTTTATAGGCAAAAGTGCATGAGGAACAGGCGTCTTCACCTACCAATCGCACGGTGGGGGAAACGCACGATTCGAATTCCCAAAGATCAACGACCGCATCAATCTACCATTAAGGCGGTGGAAACGTTTGAGTATCCGTCTGACACCATCAATGCGCCGCATCAATCATGGGGCGTGAAACGAATCGACCTCTGCAAAAGCGAATCGCTGCATTTAATGCCATTATCAGACGCACCTCCACGCGCCCCCAGGTCGTATCAGAAGACCGAGGAGGCGGCTGGAAACATTCCTGCAAAAAGCAAGTCGCCGCATTAAATGACATCATTTAATTTGCCCCCACGCGCTCAAGGCTCGAGCTAGGGAAACGAGGGGTCAACCGGAGACACTTGAACAAGCCTTGGTTTATTTTTACTAAGTAAACAAGGCTTGGGGGGTAAATGTTGCTCCAGAATTTGCCCAAAATACGTGGACCAGTCGAGAAGGGACACGTGGATCAGATAACTTGGAAAGATTTGCTAAGTCTTTTTATGCCACTAGGAAGCGCTATTAGCATGGGTCCCGGAGGACACCGTGAGTACAAGGTACTCCGGAAGCTAGTATAGCATGAAGGCTCTCCGGATGTGTCGTGTCTTTCCCGAGAAATCAAGTCGCATTTAATGCCGTCGCATGAGAGGAAGCGTGTCGGGACCGTAACACGCAATAAAGTCCGACTGACAACTCCGAACAAAGAATGGCTACGAATGATCATTTAAGTCTAGCGACGCGCTTACTCGCGAAGAGTCACATCAATCACAAGACAAAAGGACATTCTCCATAAAAACCCTACAAGACCTAGGGATTTGACCATGCATCACCCATGGTATATTCACCTCGAAATGCCCAACTTTATGGATACTTACAGATACATGTAAGAACAATTCTAGGGATTACCCCACCAAAACACTATAAATACCCCCTCAAAGCTCATTTAATGGGGTCGAGAATCTTGGTTGCAAAAGAGCAAGAAGAGAAAAAACTCACCAAGAACATTCTCTGTATTTAAGAGAAAAACATTCTCTCAAGTGTAGAATCTGTATTAAATACATCCATTAATAGCAGTGGCTCGTGGACTAAGGCTCATTAACGCCCCAACCACGTAAATAATCTCCATCTCACTTTCTTACAGCTCCTTACTATAATTATATTTTAATAGTTGCCGAAAACCTCGGTCAACAGTAACTATTATACAATTTTTTATGTAAAAAAAACAAACAAAGAGATATCTTCAAACACTATAATTAAAAAAAAAAAGATAATTAAAGAATCCCCGAGATAAAAAAAAAATTAATAAATTTATAGAAAACTCATCATATGAAAACTGTTGTCACCACAGTATCTCATTTGTAGTAGTCGCCACTACATTCAAAGTAGATGTTATCACCGTATCTCACTTGTAGTAGTTTCTATATTCAAAAAATAATTAGAATAAAATTTAGTAAAATTTAAAAACTTGATAAATAGATTTGATTTTTTTAAAAGCATTTTTAGATTGCCACGTCACCTTATTAATAATAGTATTAAAAATTAAAAAAGAAATATGAGATTAATTAACTAATTACACTAATTTAGAAAAGAAATATGAGATTAATTACTAGACATATATTATAATAATTTAAATTGATATACAATTTAATTATACTGAATGGGCTTAAGAGTTTTTGTGAGTAGAGATAAATCAGGGTCTCTCATTCACAATGCTATTCGAGACTTCGAGTATATTTTGATGATACTTCCTTTCTCATCCTCCATCTCCATCTCGTCTATTTTGTTGCACTCTCTTCTCTCATCTTTTTTTTACCTGCATTAGATATTTTAATTATTCATTGTAACTATTTTTTTATTATTATTAATAATTAATTTTATATAAATATATATATACATGTATATCTATCTCGTAGTGGAGAAGAAATAGTAAATGATTAATAAAAAAAATCTCAATATTTGATAAAGAAAAAATGAAAATTCCAAAATTCATATGACAAAAACGGTTAAATTATTAGCATAAAAAAATAAATTGTAAGATTAAAAATAAAATGAAACAAAATTTATGAAGAAACAAATAGGATAAACTCAAAAAACCTTGCGATGAGTATATTCAGTGGTTTGGTGATTGGTGATTTAGGCAAACAATAAAAAGAGTATCGTACTGATCTTCAAAGAACTTGGGATCTCCAAAAAAAACTATTTGTAGTAATAAAACAGAATGCATTCACCAGATGATTCAAACATTATTATATAAAAAGAATTTAAAATATACATATATAGAATGAATATACTATCATGCATATGTTTAATCAAGTCATGACACATTAAAATCTTCTATAATAATAAAAATTAAATGAAAGAAAGTTGTGTGTTATGTGTATTCTTTTTTTTAAAAAAAAAATACTATAAATTGATCATAGAAATATAAGTATAATCGCATAGTGAATAAATGTATAAGATACATACACATATGGGAAAAAAATGTTAAAAATTAAGTACTCATAAAAATAACTAAACAAAAATTGCAAACTATTGATGCACTAAAAAGAAAACAAAAAAAAAAAAAAGAATAAATAAAACTTTTACCTATAGATGTTGATTGATATGGTATGACATAAGAATGAAAAAATGAGGAAAAAAGAAAAAGAAAACCTACACTATGAAATTAAAGTGATGTTTATGTATCTTTATATATTAAAAGTGTCTATTTAACGGCATTTCTTGGTTTAACAGAATATACTTAAAAATAAAAAGAATATTCTGTTAAATTTAACGATTAGGTTTGATCTCCCGTTAACAAATAAACTCAATAATTAAACCCAAAAAATTAAACAATCTTTTAAATATTAATAATCTCTTTTTAAATTAAAAAAATCATCTTAGCCACATATCTCTCTAACAAACCTATCTTGTGAGAATATTAATAATTTTTTTATTTATTTTTTTAAAAAAGAAAAATATAGATAAAATGTCTAGAAAAGATAATATAAATGTGAGACTGTATATGAGTTGTCCCTTCTGTAATTACCTAAAAAAAATAAAATGTATAGATAAATATATATATGTGAGACTGTATATGTAAGAGAATTTAATTCAAAAAAAAATAATATAAATAATTACAGAAGGGGCAACTCATTGCTATCGGGGAAGAAGAAGATTGATTGTGTTGGCTTAAAGATTTTTAGGCATGGGCTTAAAAAAATAAAAAGAAGATGAAATGGGCTGTAATTAGTATTTACCTTATATGTTTGTGCTTATTTTTAGTTTTATTTTTAATTTTACCACCAAAAGGAGAAAGTTGAAAAATATTAGAATATGAAAATATTATTGGTGTTTATTAGTAATTTGCAAAGAATGTAAAAGTCTATAAATATATAGTTGTGTAGCTATTATTAGATATGAAATGAGATAATAGAACTTTTTTCAATTAGAAGATTAATGTACATTTTACTATTAATAACATACATTATTATAACACAACTATGTTTTACTTACTAAATATACTGACACATATTTTATTTTTATAAAACAAATCGTTCAAATAATTATACTATTTTAATTATTAATTCAAATAAAAAACTAAAATATTAAATAAAATTAACACTACGTGGCTTGACACGTAACAATCACCTAGTATATTTATAGGGTATATATTTATAGGTTAGGTATTAGATAAATATTTTAATTTTAAAAAATTAAAAAATAAAACAGATACGTATGAGATTTTTTTTTTAAAAAAATAATAATATATAATACAAATCAAAAGCTAAAAAAATGTGATATTTTAAAAAACTATAAAAAAAAAAAAAGTAAATACGATTTTGGAATTATTTTTTATGAAGTTAATAAAAAAAATGAGAGAATTAAGGAAAGCATCTATATAGATTTTTCTTAATTAATTAATAATTAGTATTTATTAATTGAATAAAAAATTAACAAAAAGAGAGAATTAAGGAGAGAAGAGATAGTGAGATTAAAGTGATTTTAGGGTGCTACATCACCGCTTCATACTTCTCCTTTATATATATAGACTAGCAAAAAACTACGTGCGAGACACGTATATTAAATTTTATGCTAGGTTTTTTTTATGTTATTTGAAAGTGAGATTATTATTGAATACTGAATGCAATATATTAGTGTTTAAGAAAGCTTAATGATTTAAATATGTTCTTAAGTTAATCTAAAAATAAACTAAAAATTGATGTTCCAATACTTAAAGAAACATTACTTAAATGGGGGTAAGATAAAAAGAAAATTAAAAATCAATCTCTAAATTGTTGATAATTGAAGATAGCATTAGTCTAAAAATTGTAGATAAGAAAACTAATGATAGTCATTGGTGGATTTCAATCTTCATTTTCTTTGATAGAGACAATAGTGTAATTTTTGTATTTTGCACTTTTCATTCTAGCCGGGTCCGCATATATCTGGATTATCCATTTTTTCTTTGATAAATTGATTATGGTAGTGTCGACAAAGCGGCGGTGTTCCTGCAAACAATGATGTATTTTCATTTAAGATGATTAGACATGGTGTGCATAATTTATTTAATTAAAAAATCAACTTATGAAAGGCATGTAAAACTATTTAATTTTTTAAAAACTACACATCTGCAGTATAGTTCATTAGTTGGGCAGCATTACACGAAAATATTTTTTCGACAATATTTGCGAACATGACAGCAGATAGGCTCTTTATATTGTCATCAAGTTCAACATATGCTATAGCACTGTAAAATGCATTATAAGATTGTTAGTATATTTTTTTTATTTTAACTTAATTCCAATAACATCATATATTTTTTGTAATATACCGTGGTGTAGGAAATCCTTCTTGGTCGCATGTTAGCTTGTCACATATGATTTTTTCATCGCGATTGTATAAATCTATTTTTTTATGACATGCGTCACATGACATGTAATAAAAATTCTGGAGAGTGTCAGTTATTTTTATTGCTGCCTCAATCCAAAAATATTTTTTTTCTACATCCAATCAAATGGTGTTAATAATAGTAAGATATTGAAACAAAAGTTTCATAAAGTAAATATTATAGTAGTTTTTACCTCATTCAGTTGTAGATTTTTCGTCAACTCTGAAATTTGGATGTTAGTCACTATTTCGTGTAATCCAACAAAAGATTTTGGAGAAGATTCATATGTCAAGCAATTTTCTATTGCGTTTTTAATTTCTGTTTCGTTGCTCTCCGCCCTTAAAATAGAGTAAGTATTATTATAAATATAGTATACAAAAATTTAAATTTTTTTGTAAAATGTGTAGCTATAATAGTATGTGTATTTGATTTTATGAGTATTACCATTCCTTTAGTGCTTCTGCTTCGGGGAGTTGAGGATTGATTTTGAAGGTACTCGTGTCGCGTGACGATAGAGACAGCCCTAAATCAAAATGTATGTGTTAATTGAATTTTTGAATTTTCGCTTTTAAATATCAGTAGTTTAATTAATGCAATAACCTCTCTTGGTTTGAACAATTAGTTTTAATCTCAATATTATGGGTCTGTCTTCGATTACTTCTGCTATTTGTAAGCATTCATCGTGAACTTTATGCTCCCACATCGTCAAACATACTGGTTTGAAGCTACAACTTTGTAAAGAAATAAAAAAATGGATTAACAAAAATTTTGTTAAATAGTATTTAATATATCACAATAAAAATGAACACAAGGGTGTATTTATAGTGGTAGATTAAATGTATAGTTTACCTTTCTTCAATTAAATATATATCTTGAATTGTATGTAGTCCATAAGGAGTGTTGACTTCTTTTGGTGGGTTCATTTTGAGAGCAATTGCCAAAATATCTAATAAATTAAAATATTAAATAGTTAGTCAATGAGGAATATATATATATAGGAAAATCAAATTGTAAAAAGCTATTAGTTTGCTGAATTCTTTAGGTGTATGCAGATCGCTAAACGGAATGAAATCATAGTTTGGTGCTGATATCTGGTTGTCTTCTGTTTGGATTTCTTCGATTTCTGTTCTTGAGTTCAATGTCCAAGAATATTTGTAGTCTCGCTTTTTATCGAAAGGTGGGGCTGTTTTTTTTACATAAGCATTGCTGATGTAGTAAGTGTGGAACACTTTCAAAGTGTTTTCTCTAGCATCAATTTCAGTGCCGAATATTACTGCTTCAACATCATTACCCTGTGTTCATTTTTAAGGAAAAAAACATATTTATGAAATAATAATCTATTGGAGCGTGTTTATAGTCAGAATTCGGAAAATATAGCATTTATTAGTAGAGTATTTACAATTTCAACGGTAAATAAACTAATTGTATACCTTTTTATCTGCTAACATAAGCTTTTGATATTTGAGTGGTGAACTCTTTTGTGTCCGCTTTCCAGATTTTTCTAACACTCTCAATTTAATCTTCTAACTTTCTGTAGTTGGGGTGATATCCTTAATTGTTGTATATATTGTAGCCATTTATTCAACTGTTTTCAAATAAATCAATAGATAGACAAAATAAAAAATATAGTAATGACTACGTAATCAATAAGAAGAGTCATAAAATATAATCAATATCTTATTAATTATAATATTAGTGAAGAGTAGTAGATGAGATTGAAGATGGTAGCCACAAAGCATGGAAACTCCGTGAGCTAGCCTTCACTTATCTTTGGGTTAGACAATATATGCATCAATTACAAACACACAACCAACCTAATATTTAAATAAATTAATCTACACAAAAGAAGGTAACTTTGGCAACATATTATTTTGATTAATTTACTCAAAATATTAGTTATAAACCAACACTAAAATTTGAATTTAATTGTTTGAACTAAAATATACATTTATCAATTTATACTGTAACATATATATATTACACACATATTATATATAAATATATATAATCTTTAATAAAATATATATGTATGTATACAGCAAGTCATATATCATATTAATAATAAATCACTTTACAACATCACATATATATGCCAAAAAACTCGTACAGCAAGTAAGTAATAAAGAAAAGGAAAAATAAATAAATAAATAAACTGCAACTTACGAATCAATTCAATATATATGTATACCTAAGAGGATTGAAGCCAATAAAAAAATTCAATCAATTAATACGATTGAAAAAAAACTGATTGATGCATTATATGCCATCCGTATATGAACCAAAAACGAAAATTAATGGCAAAAGCCATTAAACATATATTAACGAACGTCCCAAAAAAAAAAAAGAACCATATTATTATATATCCATATTACGTGCGAAGATTAGAAAGCAACAGAACAATAAAGTTTTTCAATAAAGTTGAATTTTACATGGAAACTACTAAAAACATCAATAGCTATGCTTAAAAATTCGCATGTGTGTGATACAAGAGCAATTGTGAGATTAAGTTAGGCATTGAAGTTCCCAAGTGATACATACTTCTTTCCAAGTTCAGAATCCTTGCTAGCATCACCCAGTACTTGCTGAACTTCCTTCACTCGTAGACGAAGCTCTCTAGCAAATATTAATACCTGATGTTTTTCCTTCCATCTTGAGAAAAAACTGATTGCGATATATATATAATTATTTAAGTGTACAGCTTAAAGTAAATATCATGATATATGATATATTTTAAAATTTTGAAAAAATATCAGTTGAATATTTCAAACTTTTAAATTGGATTTTTTTATAAAGTTTAAAATTAATTGACAATGAGGTCGTGCACTGAAGACTAATAAATAGAATATATATATATAAGTGTATAATAACTGTTGACTAATGAATATCAACAGTTATATTCATTCTAATAACTCTATGCCTTTACTTGGGCTTTTATATAATACAAAAATCTTCACAACAGTTTTTTATGTTGACTGTTTGACTGCCCAGAAAATACAGCTAATTAACTATTTTATTTATAAAAAAGATATTCTTTTTTGTCTTTTTTATCTAAAAAATTAGAATTTTTCACCCAAAACTTTATATACTATCAAATTGTATTCTTTATACTATAATACTCTTCGAAATAGGATTTATCATATTCTATTCATTTACTATTTATCATATTATACATTATATTCTATTTTTAATATAAAACAAGTAATAATAGTTAATAAATAAATGTAAAAATTAAAAGATAAAAATATTAATTATTTTTTGTTATCAAAATAAATAAATGAAAAATAAAAATGTGTGTGAGTTACAGTTAGCCGAGTGCGATTAACCCTAACTTTATCCATTTATAATAATATCTTTTTTTATATACTTATTTAAGTTAATTTTTGCTACTCAGCTAAAGAGCTCAGCTCTGCTGATATTCTAATCAAAAACTGTTGTGAAAATTTTTGTATTATATTAAAAAGCTGTTGTGAAGATTTTTGTATTATATATCACTTCAAAAAAGGTGATACACTTAAAAATGTTCATTTCATCTTGGTTCAAAAAGCCCAAGTAAAGGCATAGATAAAAAATAAGTACGGGGTTATTGCTTCAAATTAGTTTGAACTTGATAATTCTAATAACTCTGTGTAGACTATGTTTTTGGTGCAGTCCTTATCATGCTGGCCTGTGGTCACAGGTCGTATTAATACACGCACTGTAGACGATGTTTTTGCCCTTGACAATGCCACATATAACTGACCGTGTGAAAAAATAGGTTGTGGCAAATAAACTCCAACATAATCTAACGTTTGGCCTTGCGATTTGTTTATTGTCATAGCAAAACTTAATCTTATGGGGAATTGTGTTCGTTTAAATGGAAAGCCGCTATTTTCATCCACATTGGGTAAGAATGGTATTCTTGGTATAAAGACTCTTTTTCCTCTATGGTGTCCTACAGCAATTTCAGCATCTATCACATTTAGTTCAAATGCTCGACAAATCAAACGGGTTCCATTGCAAAGTCCATCTGAAGGATTAATGTTTCTAAGA
The DNA here is from genome assembly GCF_029168945.1 of Cannabis sativa. Lineage (NCBI taxonomy): Eukaryota > Viridiplantae > Streptophyta > Magnoliopsida > Rosales > Cannabaceae > Cannabis > Cannabis sativa. The sequence goes on along the minus strand of NC_083608.1, from coordinate 9,762,796 downwards.
AACATTATTGGACAATTCCTCTTTAGTTGCAATTCATGTGGAGGAAGGTCGTTTGGTGTAAGAGTGTTTAAGAAATCTTCCATAACTGATTGCTCGGTGCTATCTATAGCCTCATCTCGACTGTAGTAGTGATGTGCTTCTCCCGGGAAACGTGCAATTAACATGAAATTAATTTCATCGACAAAAGAGTTCTTTGGTGTTAATATAGCTCGATTCATCATGGTAGACACATTTTTTGGGTAGTGATGGATGTTGTGGAAGACATTTTCTATTAGGATGTATAAAGATGTGTTGTCGTCGTGATAAGGAATGAGCATATTACTTGGGATTTGTAAGGTGTCATTGACGGTGATCGGTGGCATTCCATTGCCGACCGACAATATGTAATCAGAGAATATTGGGTCCAGTATTGCTCTCATATTTTCAATTAGGTGGAACTTGGTGAAGGTGGGCCACAAGTATGAGTGAACCAAGCTAGAATTTACCTGCTCCTGTCTTGTTCCTTTTCGGACAACAGGTAATACCTGTCTAAAATCTCCTCCAAAAATAATTACCTTTCCACCAAAAGGTGTGTCCGAATCATTTATGTCTCGTAGCATTTTATCCAATGCTTCTATGTGTTGTTTTCTTGTCATTGGAGCCTCATCCCATATTATTAATTTCGATGCTCGTAGAAGGTTTGCAAGAGAACTTTGTTTGCTAACGGAACATGAGGTTGTTTCGTTGGCATCAAGTGGAAGCTTAAAACGTGAATGTGCTGTACGACCCCCTGGGAGAATGGAAGGGGCAACACCCGATGAAGCAGTTGCAAGTGCCACAAGGTTTCTCGATCTTACTGTTGCTAATAGAGCTTCGTATAAGAATGTTTTTCCTGTCCCTCCTGGCCCTTCTACGAAGAACGCTTGTGCTTTGTTTGATGAAATATGTTCCATCACTGCATTATACACTTGTCGTTGCTCTGCATTTAGGGAGTGGGAAGCTGTTATATCTTCTTCGGGTATTTCAACTCCCAATTCATCGTTGATTTCTCTAGATTGAAATTCTTCATCGTCATCGAACGAGATGTCCTCGTCAAGAAGTTGGTAGGAATTGATGTCTTTTCCCATGGATTCTATTGTAGAAGAGATGGACTTTAGAACTTCATTTCTCACAATAGATAGAGAATCTTCTTCAGATTTCAAATCGGCAGACATTTCTTCCTCGTAACGTTCCCATAGGTCTCTAGGGTTCGTTGGATTGCAATAAACTAATATCGTTGCGAATAGTCGTCTCAGACTCGAAGGCGCTTGGTATAGAGATGCTTCATGTAAACAATCTTCCAAGCAGTTGTCTCTTTGTAACAGCCCAAGCATCGTCGCTGCCTCACGATATGTTGGGGCCAGAACTCCGTTCACTGTCCTTAGATCTTCGAATGACAACGACCTATTAGACATTTATATGTATAATATAAAATATATGTATGTGTATATAACATGCGGAATAAATAAACATATACACTATATGAATATAAGGATCGAAATACCTCCAACCATTGATTCTTTGAGCATTAATCTCACATAAGCTTGATCTGCAAAAGAAACCGATTGATGTGGGTAATCGGGCTTCCTCGCTCTCTCAACTCTCTTTAGATGGATTTTGCTGTTATGAACAGAATGAGTCAGGAGCTTGGGGACCGAGACCCTATATTTATAGGTGAGATACTCCATCAGTATCTGTGCCACATTAATTGTCAGAATATTTTGACAATTAATTTAGAAAATCAAATCAGGTAATGAATATTTAAATCTGACCATATATAGAATATTACGTAAATGATTTTGTCCAGATTCAATGAATATAAAATATTCATTTATCACAAAATCAATTATTTATTTTATTTCCTTAAATAGAAATTTATCTCCTTAAATAGAAATATATTTCCCAAGATAGAAATATTCTTATATTCTCCCACTTGGTCAGTATTTAAACTAAAACATTCAAATCCAAACGTTCCTCATTATATAATAAACATACGAATCATAGCGACATGTCCGCATTATAAGTCGAGTATTATCTTCCAAGTATTACGATATATTTATTATATAACAATGTACTTTATGTGGCAATGTACTTAAGCGAATAAACCCTAACCCTTATGTTTATTCAGGTCCTCTTACAATAATTTTCTCAGATGAAATTAAGGTGCACATAAATATGAGAAAATATCAAAATTAGAGTTTCATTGAATAATTTTTGGTTGTACAAATAAAAACTGCATCTAGGTTAATTGAATCCCATATTTACTTTAAGATCCTTGAATTTGTGTTGCGGCATGCCTTTAGTCAAGGATATATGCGATCACCCAATTCAGTTTGCGTGATTAATGACCACTTATCACGCCTTTTTTATGGCTAAATACTTAATGTCGATATGCTAGCTTCGACCAGTACTCTTATTATTAGCCATAAATATTGTAGCTGAATTTATCGCAAAATTTTCTTAATGGCCTAATGAAACTGTAATTCTGAACTCTAGGCCTACTATGAAACTCTATAATACATCATACGAGATGTATCCTCAAAACAATAAATGAATGTGACTTCTATAGTGGAAATAACAATCAAGATTCTCCACAATATAACTTACTGGTAATCTTAAGGATGTAATAAAATATTGATTTACGTGAATCAATAGAACCAGTGAAGTATAATAGAATCTAATTGGTTAACTATATTTTGAGATGGTCAATTCATCTTAAAATATGTATGAATATAATTTTTAGTATCTTAAAGACACCTCATCACTTTGTATGAAGAATAAAGTGGTCTTAACTTTAGTTATTCTGATACTACTTAACGATCCTGAAACAAATGTAATGCAAAGTCTTATTTAGACTCTTAGGCATACATTAGGCTTCTAAAATAGAAGCAAATGAATGTTATTAATTTATTCTCACTCCAGATCATTTTTCAGATGCTGGTTCGAGTTAAATTTATCACACTTAAAGATAAAAGTTATATTAGATGAATAATACATAATTTTATTTAATCAGAGATGTTGTGGCTACTCTCTAATTAATTAAAATTATATATATTATTTATATTCCTTATCTCAAAATAATAATTTGAGATATGAATTCTTTCAACTTATATAAAAAACTTTTATCATCATTTGTAAGTAACATATTGTCTACGTATAAAATAAATATTACTCCCACTAACCTTCTGGTATATAATTATTTTCATAATTCTCTTTTCAAACCTAAAGGAAAAGATGATATAATACCAATTTGTGAGATGTTTGTTTTAATCTATAGGTAGACACTTTAAGCTTGCAAATGTTCACCACTTATTAGAAGAAAATCTTTATGGCAGTCTGTATACCTTCTCCTCTAGTTCACTGTTTGGAATTGATCAATGAATTAAAACAAGCAACAAATGCCAAGGTCTATAATAGAATCTTTTATAAAAACAAGTGAGAATGTAAATCTCCTTTATTATTGATTCTTATTTCAAAATGAACTTCTTAGCAATGAATATTCTTTTATATCTTTATGTTTCTCAATGTTGCCTAATGAATATTATTGGTGAAAAAACTTATGCTTAATTAATGTTCTCCACCCCATTAGACAACTTTACTAAAGATAAACTTTATTGCTCTTTAAGATATTCATTTCTTTATTCATGGCATGTTGTACTACAACTTCAATTCTTTATCATTCTATAATTTAATTTGTGTCTCAAATTAATATTGTAGATGAACTCTTATTGTACAAAATGTAATCACTAGAAAACATTAATCTTATTGTTCTAATAAGTCATCTTAAGGATGGACCAACAAACTCTTAAAAGAGCAAATGGTTCAATATGCATGTTATTTTAGAAATTATAAGCAATTACTAAATAACATAACTTATTAGAATTTTATCAATGACTTGTAGACTATTAATGATTAGTTATGAATTCTCAATAACCATTAACCTTAAGGGTTGTTGTACTAAATCATAATTAATCTAATACTTGAGGTGAAAGTTTGAGAAAATATGAATGCTCTTTCTCAGAAACTAGGTTCCTAGATTGATCACTCCCACTGATCAAGTCAATTCTTAATTCCACAATTCTAGTATTGTGAGATGGATAATAAAATATGTAACCCTTAGACCTTATAGCTTTTATGATGAAATGCTTATTTATGGTATTTGGGCCCAGATCTTTTCTTTGACAATCGTACTCTAACTGTATATGGGTATTTATAAAATGTGTACATGTCATCAAGTCGGTTTTCAACCTTATCACAACTCAAAATATGTTTGAGAAACAACTTTGGTTAGAACACGATTCGATATGTACACCCCATTGAAGAGTATCAATAGAGAAAGATTTAGGAAAGTTCGGAGTTTGCTATGTAGGCTCCACCCCATGTCCAAAAAATGCTTAGTTTCTTAAATCTGTCACACTCTATGATTTAGGTGTACCAGGCATATGTATCGGGCAATGAACCCATGCTTTTAAAGAAACTTTGCAAATAAATTGGGAGTTTATCTATACTCACGAATTTTAATGTAGTATTCTCCATTTTATATTTGATCTCACTATCTTAATATGCAAAATGCACTATTTCTCTACTTAAGATTTAAATGTCTTTGAAACATATAAATCTATACTTTTGTAGAAATATAATTTATGTGAGTAATCATTAAAAAAGAGATGCAAAATTTGAGTCCATGTCTTCAAAATTAATTGACTTGTATGATTTCTAATATGTTAGAACTCTAATATGCACCGATTTTGACTTGTTGGAATACATATTCTTAATGAAATTCACACAAGTTCTAAATAAAGTTAGTAAAATCAAGTGTAATGAATATCCCCACCATTTACTAACATTTATTCTATTTATGGAGATATGTTCCATAATCTTTGGTGCTATAATGTAGAAGAATTCTTATTAATAACACACTTCTTATTGTCAGATTGAACTTGCATATCTTTATGAGTGACATCATTTTATAGTAAAGACCTTTAAATGTGTCTAAATCAAGTTTCAAAAGAAGCTTGGAACATAAAGGTCTTTGCTAATTTTAAAACAAAGTCACTACTATATTGCTTGTTCCTTAAACTTCTAAATGTGAGAAGTCATCATGTCTGTGGATAAGATTTGCTCACAGTTACTGACTTTCTTAGGTTTATTTGTAAACCTTGCAAGAAATTATGAATGTGGAATAACAATCTAAAATAATCCACTATGTGTTAATAATCACATTAACTATATTAGAATGAATTCATACACAATAAATTGAGAATTTATTGGTGATAATAAAGTGTAATTTATTTTTCTTAATTATACAGTTGTTGCGATATTTAGCACACGCAAGTGTACGTATCGTTTCAAGTAGTAGACTCACTAGGAGTGAGGTCGATCCCACAGGGAGTGGAGTTAAGTACGTTAAAATCAAACTTTTACTTCTATTTGATTAAATAAAAGATAGGAAAAATAATGAAGTATAAGAAAAAGAGTTGGAAGCAACGATTCGAGAAAATTAATAGTTAATAAACTAGGGTGTCGATTTCAATTGTTTTTATTGAATATGGTCTAATATGATTATTTTCCTAATAATTAATTCATATGCAATAGCAGGTTTACTAAGGTAATTTATAGTCTTCTCAGATATATAAACCTCAATTACATGCAAACTTTCTACTCTCGTGATAAATTTAACATGCAACAGGCATTAAACACAGAAACCCTATAAGCTATCTAAACCATATAGGTACTCTCGTCCTATATCGAAATTCAGTTCTATTCTACTATAGCATATTTGACACTCACTTCTCAGATCTCGCATCAAAATCATAAACAGTTAATTGGTGGCCAGACAATTAAAAGTAATTAAGCACAAATAAAATAGAATACATAGAAATTAGGGGGAAAATTAATCATATTAAAACCATAAACAATATCAAACAATATCCATCTAACCCTAATTAAAGTGTTTAGTTACTCATGTTCAATGAAGCACAAATACACATATTAACTGATAGAAAAGAGATGAAAAATAAAGAAGAAAAGAATGCTGAAAAACCTTGAGCAGTATGTCTTCAGTATTGCAGCTGATCTCTCTACTCTGTATCTGAACTCTCACTTTTTTTCTCTCTGAAATTGCTTCACTGAAATCCACTCTCTTCTGCTCTTTATATAGGCATTCAGAGCCTAAAAAGATGGAAAAACGCACATGTTAAATGCCTATTCGAACTAGGAAACCCCCAACACCCACGTGAGAGAAAAATACGATTTTTGTGCTGTTTAGGGAGGCGGGCCGCGGCATGCTAAAGCCATGCCGCGGCCCGTGTTGGAAGTGATTTTTCTGCTGCATCGACTGATAGTATTTTGGACATAACTCTCTCAATATTGCTCGGAATTGGACGATTCAAGATGTTCCGGAAAGATAAAAGAGAGATCTAGAACTTTTATGTTTTGACTTTTTCCAAAATCTAATCAGAAAACAGTCGAATTCAAGCTTGAAGTTTCAGCTTTATTTTCTTGCACAGTTTTCTCTATTTTAAATATCATGATATTTTTATCTTTTTCCCATCTTTTTCTCTGATATTTTTTCTAATCTTCTTCTATTTTAAATCTGCAAAAATAAAAGATAACAAGGGTAAAAATGCTCCAAACACGATTAAAACTCAATTAAAAATATACTAAACTTAATCTAAAATTAATACTAAAAATAACCTAACAACAGTAAAAATTGTACATTTTAGAGGAAATTATCAGAATAAATTTTGGAAATTTCTACTCGTATAGAAGAAATTTATGAATAGTGATGTAATAAAATTACATTTATAGTTTTGAGGTTTAAATGAATCATGTTTTTACCAATGAATAAACATGCTTAAATATGAAATCTTATTAAATAAAAATTGCCTGTGGGCTAAATTTTTAATTTAATAAGATTAGATTTAGATGTAGATTATGATAGATTTACACAATTTATGAAAAAACTTAAAGTTTAATATTTCTATCTCAATGAAAGGTATGAAACACTTAATTATTTATAAATGTTTCAATATTTTATACTTTTTGATAAAATTATTAAATTAAATCTACATAATTCCCTGTGGGATAAATTAAGAGAATTTAATTTAACATATTAATCATGTAAATATAATAAAATCCCTATAGGGTAAGATTATTATGTTCACATAATTCATGTCCATTATGTGATCTTAATCCACTTAATATATATAATTTTATATAATTAAGGATGTTGTGGCTACTCCCTAATTATTTAAAATTATGTGGTTCACTAGACAGCAAAGTATAAACTGAAGATTAAAATTTTACTAAATCTAAAATTGCCTGTGGACTAAATTTTAAATTTAATAAAATTAGATGAATTTTATGATAGATTTAATTAAACAACTAGTTTTGGAAAATGAAGGTTTATTATCTATCTTTAATTAAATTTGTGATAACACTATTAAATTAAATCCCCATAACTCCCTGTGGGGTAAATTAAGAGAATTTAATTTAACATATTATCCTAATTAATTATACAAATATAATAAAATCCCTGTGGGGTAAAATTATTATACCTATATAATTAATTACAAGTTATGTCCATTAAGGTGAATTTTAATTAATATATAATTTTATACAAATAAGGATGCTGTGGCTACTCCCTAATTATATAAAATTATATTTTCACTTTGACATTAGGTATTGGGCTCTACCTAAAAGTAATTTCGTTATTAACATAATAGACGATCACTGAGATTAGTGCTCCTAGTGTGGTCGTCCGAAGATCATTAAAAACCGTTCTAGATATGAGCATTTGTCCCAAGTTCATGTTTTCTTATGTCAAACCACAAAATTACTTACATTTTATTCATATTTTATTCATTTTAGGAAGTTTTATGAATATTTTATGAAAAATTTTATGAAGTTTTATGAAACTTAATGTGCTATATAAAATATTCAACCTATCTTTATGTTTGAATATTTCTAAATATATCTAGCACTATAAAAGGAATTTATGTATAGCATTTAAATCATACAAATCAAAATTAATTGTATTAAAAATAAGTTTGCCAAATAAATACAAATTAATACAATTATTGTATGATAATAAATTAAATGCTTAATTCCATAATATATAATTAATTATGAATTTATGACCATATAATATCTTAAATATTTATACTAATAATTAATTTGTATAAATAAGGTAAATATACAAATTAGTACAATTAATTATATGGAATGAATTAAATGCAAAATTAAAGACTATACTTAATGGCAGATTTTTCAAATTTTATTAATTTAAACAAAATTACATAAATTTGGTAATAAATAACTAAATGCACAATTATTACATGCCTAAATAAATCATGTAATTAATTACCAATTTAAAACAAATTTCTATTTTCAATTTATACTAAATAACTTATTAATTCTAAATATATGTATTAAATTAAAAATGGAAATTGAATGAATGTAATTTATTGACTAAATTAACACAAAATAGGAAAATAATTAATATTCCAAATAAATAAAAATTTATAAAAATTTGGAATTTTCCCTTTCTATTTATTTATTTATTTGAAAAAAAACTGCCCCGACCCAAACCCGAACAGGAAAACAAATTCCGACGATAAAAATTCATGGAATCACTCCCATTTGAATCTCCATGCATAAATAAAGAGATTCATGTCGGTTTTAGGCAATTAAAACACGTAAAAATTAGACTTTAATTTTAATAAAAAATTTCTAGTCCGTATGAGTTCTTAAAAAATAAATTTTCAAATTTCAATGATTTTTCACATGTTTAGATCGATCTATAATACTATATGAATATAGTGATGTATATAGAATTCGAAATAAACACCGAAAAAAGAAAAATGAAATAAAACAACCAACGGACCAAAAACTCCAATTTTTTATGTTTATATATACACGTATATAATGTATATACCGCATAAAAACATCATAAACATATCACATACAATTTTTATGCAATAAAATCATATATCGTATAATATATATAAACATATATAAAAAAAAATATATATACGTATATATATACAACAATACTTACGTATAATATATAAAAAAAAAATTAAAATATGAATATATATATATATGTGTTGACCGAGGTTTTCGGCAACTAATAAAATATTATAAAGTTACTGAGCTGTAAGAAATTGAGAGAAGGATTTTTACGTGGTTGGGGCGTTAATGAGCCTTAGTCCACGAGTCTTTGTTATTTATGGATGTATTTAATACAGAGAATGTATTTGGTGAGCGTTTCACTCTTATAAATACAGAGAATGTTCTTGGTGAGTATTTACTCTTCTTGCTCTTATGCAACCCAAGATTCTCGACCCCATTTAATGAGCTTTGATGGGGTATTTATAGTATTTTTGGTGGGGTGATCCCCAGAGTTATCCTTACAAGTGTATCTGTAAGTATCCATAAAGTTGGGCATTCCCAATGAATATACCATGGGTAATGCATGGTCAAATCCCTAGGTGCTGTAGGGTTTTTATGTGGAATGTCCTTATTGCCTTTTGACTGACGTGACTCTTCACAGTGTAGCCGTCGCTAGACTTAAATGATCATTACTGTGCAGCTGTTGGTTGGAGGTTGTGCCGTCAGACTTTATTGCGTGTAGCAGTCCCAACACGCTTCCTCCCATGCGGCATTTAATGCGACTTGATTGCTCAGGAGAAACCTGACACCTCGCGGAGATGCCTTAGCGTTATTCGAGCTTCCGGGAGCATATGGAGTTCCATGTGCCTTCTCCGGGGGCTACGTCCCGGACGCTACCTTATGGCATAAAGACTTAGCAAATATTGTAAATTGCTTGATCCACGTGTCCTTATCTAGTTGGTCCACGTATATTGGGCAAAATCAGGGGCAACATTTACCCCAAGCCTTGTTTATTTGAAAAATAAAACAAGGCTTGTTCAAGTGCCTCCGGTTGACTCCTCGGTTTCTTGGCACGAGCTTTGAGCGCGTGATGGTGTATTTAATGATGGCTTTTAATGCAGCGATTCACTTTTTGCAGGGGTCAATTCGTTTCGCGCCCATTGATTGATACGGCGCATTAATGGTGTCAGACGGATACTCAAACGTTTCCACTGCCTTTATTGCAAATCGATCTGGTCCGTTGATCTTTGAGCATTCGAATCGTGCGCTTCCCCCACCGTTTGATTGGTAGGTGATGACGCCTGTTCCTCATGCAGCTTTGCCTATAAAAGCCACCACCTTTTCTTCATTTCGGTTACTTCCCATTTCTTGCCAACTTTGCTCAAATTTCCCAGAGAGAAAATTCTCAGACCCAAAACAACGCCTTTAAACACTTTGCAATTTTCTCCAGTTCCTCTTCGTTCGTTACTATCAGTCCTTCTTGCCTCTATTCGATTCACAGCAGGACCCCCAGTTTCAACACTTCATCGTAAGTTCTTTGCACCCTTTGCTTTATTATTGAATGGCATGCTGTTACTTATCTGTTTGTTCTTTTCTGGGTTTGCATTCGAAGTTTCTGGGCATGCAAGTGTTTAAATCCTTCATATAATCGGTTTGAGTTTACTGCTCTAGTGATAGGATTGCTGTTGTCACGCCTCTGTTGTTATTTTTTGTAGAAGACCATACGTTCTTCGTATAATGGTTGCTTAGGGCATAGGACAGACTTTTTTCTTTTTGTTTTCTTTAGCGTGTAAGGCCGTCTTCTGTGAATTTATTGCACCCGACTCTTGTCCAGGGAATCCTCCTAGGGTTTCCTGTATGACAGGTGTCCGGAGGGGGCCTCTTTCCAGCGGTTAGGGGACCCCCATTCCCTTTTTCTTGATTTAGGGTTTGGTATGGGGCCTAACTGCTGGAATCTTACTCTTTTTACAGAATCGAAAAATGTCTGCTTCTGGCTCAAAATCATCGAAGAAAAGCGGTAAGCGCCTGGCTACCCTCGAGGAGGTCTCCCTGGGTCCTGTTGCCCAGGAGGGGTACAAGTCTCGGGCGACCGGATGGGAGGCGGCCGAGCTTCACTCCACTCTGACATGTCCCCATCAGTTGGAGAACATTGTGGAGGTAGCTGGAATCAAGCCTTCCACATCAGGAACCTACCATCGGCCACCTCGCGACGCGGAGACGCCCAATCACAAATACGGCGGCTTCGGGGCCTGGAGCCAGACGCATCTGATGGCTGGGGCCATGCTTCCTCTTCAAGATTATTTTGTTAATTTTTTAGTTTTTGTCGGCCTTGCGCCATACCAACTTATTCCCCAAGCATACCACCTGCTTTCAGGCTTATTTATTTTTTATTCTGCCCGGGGATGGGGATCTCCCCGCCCGGCGAAAATATTGTATTTTTACGAACTTGTTTCCGTCCCCAAGAAGGGGGACAAACTTAAGGATGGTTTTTACGGGTTCCGGGCCCACCCTGCTAACGAAGGGGTGGTCCCGTATAATAGGCAAACTCACGTTAAGGAGTATCGCCATCGTTTTTTCTTCTCCTCCGGGTTCCGGGCAGTGGACCATCCGGAGCTCCTTACTGAGTGGGTCAGGATTCCTCCCTATGAACGGACTGCACCTACTCAGGTCTTTCTTCGGAGAGCCCAGGCCTTTGCCTCTTACGACCGGCTGATCTTGACATCGGGGGCCTGGTCACTACGGAGAACTGCAGGAAGGCAAAGCTCATCCTTCCGCACCAATCCGTGGAGGACTCTAACCTTTCCCGGGTTATCTGTCCCAACGTGAGGGCACCGGTCGCGAAGAAGACCTTCCGGGACGAGATCATTGCCACTGCAGAGGAGAAGTACCAGGAGTATCTCTACCGGAAGGCTCAGGAGAAGGCATACTCTAACGCCCAGGCGGCTTCCGGGAGGTCACTTCGCGTGGGGAGCCCGGTGGAGAGAAGGAGTCAGGCGATCGCCGGGAAGCCCCTTCATATTAGGGACTCAGCGGAGGGAAGGGCTCCCAGGCCACAGCCTTCAGCTCAGGAGCCGAACACTGGGGCCCCTGGTGCCAATACTTTCGGCGTCGGCGGTAAGTCTCCTTTGGTAGTTCATTATGTCCCTTCTGTTGGCGAATATGCCAGTCTTAGGCCCGTAGGGTTCGACGAGCGTCTTTATAGGTTTAGGATGCCCTCGACCCAGTGGGGAGACCATTTGAAGGAGTTTTATTTTTCAAACTTAGGAGATTTCCTAGGTCGGTCCTGGATGGGTTCTGGTCCTCCGGTTCCTTTAGGCCCTTCAGCTTACATTACATCCAGCTGGTTCCGGCCTTCGGACAGCTATCTCGGAGATGATGCTGCCAGCATCAAAATTCGGAACTTTGCTAGGGCCGAATTAGAGAGTCAGGGTAGGACTAGCTTGCTTGTCATATCTTGTGTTGGTGGTTTCCCACGGATGTTCTAACACTAGCTTTCTTTTGTTGTAGCAGGTGCTTCTATGGACGCCATTATGGCCGAACTTGCCGGGGTTCACACTCCTGAGGCTCCTCCTCCCTTTACTTCTTCCCCGATGGCCCCCGCTTTAAAGATTTCTTCCAGTGCCCCTCCAGACACTATTGATTTAGTGGATGAGGAGGAGGTGCTACCGGGAGAAGGTCAAGAAAAGCAATGGGGCTTTTCTGAGGAAGTTGAAGAAGGTGCAGGAGGGCTCTGGGCTCTTCCTGAGGAAGCTGAAGAAGGTGAAGAAGAGCAAGAAATTGCTCTGATTCGCAAACGTAAAGGCAAAATGATTGCCCAGGAGGAGTCCAAGCGGCCTCGGAGAGCTGATACTCCGGCCCACGGTCTTGATGGTGGGGTCTCTCCCCTGGAGGAACAAACTGCCCCTCCCAATATTTTGCTGACTCCGGTTCCTGGAGATGAGGCGAGACAGGAGCTCCGGATAGCTAAACACAACTACGCCATGGACGAATACTCCCGGGGGTATGCTGAGGTGGAAGCCCTTAGGAGGGTTCTGCGGGTTGAGATGCAAAACACCATCAATAACCCGGAGTACCAGAATCCGTGGGACCTAAATTTGGACCCCCTGTCGGACTGGTTTGGTCGCTTCCTTGGGCCCACCTTAGCTCCCTTTGCTGCGAAGATGACTGGCGAGTTCGCGTCTCAGCTTACCCGGTGCGCACCTAAGCGGTCCGCTGCTTGTGCATCCTTGAACTCCATCTTCCAAGTCCAGGATCTCAGCCACTCCCTCACTGTGGTAAGTGTTTTGTAATTTGCTTTTCCCCTTATTGTTTTCTTTTTTGGAGATTCTTTCTTATACTTGTATTGTTTTTTAGCTTGCTGCTGAAGCTGGCCGTCTCTCCAAGAACATAATCAACCATGGCTTCGTCTTGTCTGATTTTGGGGACATGGACGAAGTCAGGAAGATTCTTCAGGATCTTACTGCTGAGAGGCGGCTTTACCAAGAGGTTGCTGAGCGCCGGGAGGCCGCTGCCAAAGCTAATGAGGAAGAGGCTAAGCGGAGGGAAGCCCAGGCAGAGGCGATGATCCGGGAGGAGGCCTTGCGGAGAGACAGGCTGGAGGCCAGGCACCAAGAGGAGCTGAGGGCAGAAGGCGAGGCCACTGCGAAGGCCAGGCGGGAGCTTTGGGAGGCTAGGGAAGCCTTGGACGAGATGGCAGCCAAGGTGAGATCCTTAGAGGAAACTCACCTAGAAAACTTAGAATCTAGGGCCACTCTGGCTGCGGAGCTGAAGGAGCTCAGGGACTTCAAGGAACAAGCCTCAAAGAAGGAAAAAAGGGCTGAGCTTCTTTCTCCCGTTTCCTGCAGTCAGTGCACTAAGCGCTTTGACGATGGCGTCTTCATGGCTTGGTCTACCAATGACCAGAATATCAAGCTTACCTTCTACCCGAAACCTGAGGAGATGATCGCCAAATTTCGGGAGAAGAAGAAAAAGCTTGATGCCATGGTGGAGGCACGCATCGGACCTCGTCTCCCTCCGCGCATTGATTAGGCCGCTCGAGATTAACCCAGTACAACCAGGATTTCACCCACTTCTCTTTTTTTTTATATGTATATTTGTTTATATACAGCTATTTTGAGACAATATTTATATAGCTGTTTTTATTTAGAGGGGAGACAATTTCTAAGGCCTGTCCCCGGGCCATTTGTATATATTTTGACCTGCCCTTTAGGGCTAGGATATTTATACGTGATCTTTTTTGATGCACATATTTCTCTTTTTGACCTGTCCTTTGGATCAGGATTTTTATACTTATGCTTTTTATTTTTTTATTTTTGTGCATACTCTTTTTGACCTGCCCTTTGGGTCAGGATATTTTACTTAGTTTGTTTTCTGTCTGTCCGTGCGGTATACACTAGTACCCCCCTGAGTGGCATAGAAACTTTGTTTTTAAGGCACTCAGTTTTATTCAACATGTGGAGGATGTATACATTTAGACGGTACAAACTCTTTAAATAAAGTCTAAGTTACATTCTTGGCTATTGGTAATATTTTCTGAGGTGATCGGCATTCCAGGCTCTTGGCACAATGGTTCCATCCATTCTTTTTAGCTTGTAAGTGCTTGAGCCGATTTCGTCCTCGATTTCATATGGTCCTTCCCAATTTGGCCCAAGTACCCCCACTCCGGGTTCCTGGGTGGCTGGGAAGACTCTTCTTAGGACCATATCCCCAATAGCAAATTTTCTGTTTTTAACTTTAGAGTTAAAATACTTGGTCACCTTCTTTTGATAAGCTGCCATCCGTATTTGAGACTCGTCCCGGAGTTCTTCAACTTGATCCAAGGCTTCTTGAAGCAAAGCCTGATTCGTGGCTGGATCGTAAGTCGTTCTCCTGTGGGACGGGAATAACATTTCTACCGGGACCATCGCTTCACAACCGTACGCCATTGAAAAAGGCGAATGACTGGTCGTGGTTCTGGGGGTCGTCCGGTAGGCCCATAACACTCTAGGAAACTCTTCAGGCCAGTTGTTTTTGCAGGCCACCAGCTTTTTCTTCAAGGTGACCTTTAGGATTTTGTTGACTGCTTCCGCTTGACCGTTTGTTTGAGGTCTGGCCACCGCGAAGAGGCTTTTCACTACTCCGTGTTGGTTGCAGAAGTCAGTAAATTCCTCGCAATCGAATTGCTTTCCATTGTCAGAGACTATTTTGTGAGGCAAGCCATATCGACACACTATGTTTTTGATAACCAAGTCCAGTGCTTTTTTAGCAGTTATGGTCTTCATGGGCTCAGCCTCCGTCCATTTGGTGAAGTAGTCTACTGCTACTATTGCATACTTTACTCCTCCTTTTCCTGTTGGCAGGGACCCAATAAGATCTATTCCCCATACCGCAAAGGGCCAGGGACTAGTCATCAGGGTGATTTCATTTGGAGGAGCTCTCGGTATGTGCGCGAACCTTTGACACGAATCACACTTTTGGATGTAGTCTATGCAATCTTTTTTCATTGTTGGCCAGAAGTACCCCTGTCTCAATATTTTCTTTGAGAGACTGGGTCCTCCCATATGATCTCCACAGAACCCTTCGTGGACCTCTAGCATGATTTGTCTAGCTTCAAGGTCCGATACACACCTTAAATAAGGCATGCTGAGTCCTCTTCGGTAGAGAATTTGATCCATCATTACATAACAATGAGCCTGATACTGAATCTTCCGAGACAGTGCCCTTTCGTGGGGCAACTCACCTTTTGTTATGTATTTTATGATGGGGACCATCCAGCTGGGTTCTTGCCCAACCGTTATCGTGGTCTCTTTTATTTTGATGCTTGGCTCTGCCAAGCGTTCCACTGGTACTACCCCAACTCTTCGATTTCGCTATCTGAGGCTAACTTAGCCAGACAGTCCGCGTGAGCGTTCTTTTCCCGGGGGATTCTTTCTATTTTGTAGTCCGTGAACTCGTGGAGTAGTTCCCGGACTATTGTTACGTACGCGGCCATTCGCTCGCCGCGTGTTTGGTATTCTCCGGATATCTGGTTTACGACCAGTTAGGAATCACTATAGACTTCCACTCTTTTGGCTCCTACGACTTTTGCTAATTTCAGTCCTGCTATTAGGGCTTCATATTCGGCCTCATTGTTTGAAGCTGCGAAGTCGAACCGTAGGGCCGCCTGGAGTCGCAGTCCGGTTGGTGATATCATCGCCACTCCGGCTCTAGAACCATTTTCATTGGAGGCTCCGTCTACAAATACTCTCCATGTGGGGATTGGCGGTACCGGCATATTCGCGGTAGCCTCGGCTTCGTTGCATTCAGTAATGAAGTCTGCCAAGGCTTGGCCTTTTATAGAAATTCGGGGTATGTAGTGCAAGTCAAATTGACTTAGCTCCATTGCCCACTTGAGGAGCCTTCCGGATGCTTCAGGTTTTTGGAGGACTTGCCGGAGCGGGTGGTTGGTCAGTATCTTGATCGGATGTGCTTGGAAGTATGGCCTCAATTTCCTTGACGCCATCAAGAGGCAAAAAACCAGCTTTTCAATGACTGGGTATCTTGCTTCGGCTCCTATCATGCGCTTACTGACATAGTACACAGGATGCTGAGTTTTCTCTTCTTCCCGGACTAGGGCAGCACTGATCGCGTGTTTGGAGACAGCCAAATATAGAAATAGGTCTTCTCCGAGAACGGGTTTTGATAGGATAGGAGGCTTGTCCATGTGTTCTTTTAGTTTTTTGAATGCCTCCTCGCACTCGTCCGACCATTCAAACTTTTGGCACTTCTTCAATATGTTGAAGAAGGGTATGCACTTGTCCGTGGACCGTGAGATGAAGCGGCTTAAGGCCGCTACCTTTCCAGTCAGGCTCTGCACATCTTTATGCTTTTTGGGGGATGGCATGCTCAGGAGAGCCTGGATTTTTTCCGGATTTGCCTCAATCCCTCTTTGACTGACGATGAAGCCCAGAAACTTTCCTGACTTGACCCCAAAGGTGCATTTCTTTGGGTTGAGCTTCATGCCGTATCTCCGGACCACTTCGAAGCATTCCTCTAAGTCGCTTGCATGGCTGTTGCATGCTTTGGATTTGACGAGCATGTCATCTACATAAACCTCCATATTTCGCCCCAGAAGGCCTTTGAACATCCAGTTGACCATTCTCTGTTAGGTTGCTCTGGCGTTTTTTCAGTCCGAAGGGCATGACTAAGTAACAGTATACCCCCTTATCGTTCCTGAAGCTAGTGCACTCCTGGTCTGCCGTATGCATCTTTATTTGATTGTACCCAGCATAGGCGTCCATGAAGGATAGCAGTTTGAACCCAGAAGTGGCGTCTACCATCTGGTCGATCCTGGGCAGCGGGAAGCAGTCCTTCGGACAAGCTTTGTTTAGATCAGTGAAATCTATACAAACTCGCCAAGTTCCGTTTGGCTTGGGCACCAGGACCGGATTGGCTAGCCACTCCGGGTAGTATACGTCGCGGATCATGCCGTTAGTCAAAAGTTTGTCCACCTCTTTCTCCAGAGCCTCGGCTTTCACCGAGTCGAGCGGGTGTCGCTTTTGCTGGACGGGGGGCATGTCCGGATTGACGTTGAGTACGTGGGTGACGACATGAGGGCTTATGCCAGTCATGTCTTCTTGGTGCCATGCAAAGATGTCGATGGCGCCCTTCAGTGTTTTTATTATTTTTTCTTTTTCCTCCGGATCTAGGTTCTTCCCCAGCCGGAGTACTTTGGTGGAGTCGAGGTCGCACACTGATAATTCCTCGACATCCTCCATCGGTTCCACAATTCTTTCGCACCCCACACGGGGGTCTAACTCATCTTCTTCAGCCACTTCTGGCTCAACTGACTCCCGGACCATTAGTACGGGCAGGTGGGTTGCGACATTGTAACATTGTCTTGCTTCCCCCTGGTTTCCCCTCACCGTTCTGATCCCGGCTTCCCGGGTAGGGAACTTCAGGCACAGGTGCCGAATCGATGTCACTGCGCCAAAGTCTACCAAGGCCGGTCGACCGAGGATCGCGTTGTAAGCTGTCGGACAATCCACCACTACGAAAGTGCAGTATTTGAATGTGCTCTGGGGGGTGTCCGGGCACAAGGTGACTGGGAGCCTTACTTTTCCCATTGGGATAAGTGTCGTCCCGTTAAACCCTGTGAGCTGGGACTCACTGGGCGAGAGGTCTCGGTCCGTCAAGCCTATTGCGGTGAAGGCTTCCTTGAAGAGTAGGTTCACGGAACTTCCATTGTCAATTAAGACTCTGGCCACCACTTTATTCGCGATGGGGGTCTCTATGACCAATGGGTCGTGATGAGGGAAGTGCACTGTCTTGGCGTCTTCTTCCGTGAACGTGATGGGTTGGTCCATCAGCCGGGACCTTTGAGCTGGGAGTTGAGTAACCTCCCAAACCTCATTGTGTTTCACGGCCCCTGCGTATCGTTTAAGCTCCTTGCGAGTAGTTCCTCCGATATGGGGACCTCCGGAGATCATGGCTACCCTCCCATTAGGCCTGGGCGGCAGACCGGGGATGTGCTGGGCGTCGCCCGTGGGAGCAGCTGGAGCTAATGCCCCTGCTGTACCCCCCGGTGTTCCCTGAGGCATACCCACAGTCGCCTGGCCCGGATTAAGGTGGGGCAACCTGTTTTTGATCCACTCGTAGAGGTGGCCTAACCGGATTAGGTTTTCAATCTCGTCCTTGAGATTTTTGCATTCATTGGTGCTATGACCGATGTCGTTGTGGTACTCGCATCTTTTACTCGGATCTCTCCGGGAGCTATCCTTGTACAATGGTTGTGGCCTCCGGTAGTGTGTATTTTGCCTAGTAGCAAAGTACACACGCTCTTGGGAGTCCGACAGCTCCGTGTATTGAGTGTACTGGGGGGTGTACCCCCTTTTCTGGCGCTTCTCCCCCGTCCGGGTGCTACCCTTGGAGGACCTTTTACTCCTCGAGCCCTGGGAAGGGCCTGCCAGGCTAGCAGCCGGAGCAGAGTGCGAAGGAGTTTGTCCATTTATTCCGGACGGGTTGCCGAAATGGGATGATGCTGGTGCCAAGGCCTGGCCCTGACTATATCCGGGGGTAGCAGAGAATTGTATGCCACTTGCTTGTGGAGTTGCGGTCGGGGTAATACCCGAGGGCGATACTCCGGACGTATATCCTGCTATCCCGGTGGGATAGTATCCTCCGTAAGCCACGATTTGGGCTTCTTCGAGGTTGATATATTTTTGGACTCTCTTCTGGAAGTCCTGAAGGCTAGCGGCTCCTTCTTGCTGTAGTTCATTCCAGAAAGGAGTCCCAGTGCGGATGCCTGCTTGGAGTAGCGCAAGCTGTTGTCCGTCGTCAACTTTCTTAGTTTTCGAGGCTTCCTCTCGGAACCTCTTTATATAATTCTTCAAGGTCTCGGTGGGCAGTTGCTTGATATTAGTCAAGGCACTGACCTCCAGGTTGACCTTTCTTGCGGCGACAAACTGTCTCCGGAAGTTGGTCTGTAGCTTGTTCCAACAGCCCACGGATCCCGATTCCAATTTTTTGAACCATTCCTCCGCGGACCCACTTAGAGTAAGCGAGAAGCACAGACATTTGGCGTCATTGCTGACCCTCATGACCGTCATGACACGGTTGAACCGTGACAAGTGGTCGCTAGGATCGGAGTTCCCGGTATAAGCTGCCATTTCGGGCATCTTGAAGTTCTTAGGGAGCTCCGCCTCTAAGATGTGCTTAGCACATGGCTCCCAATCCTCGCTGTCTAAGTAGGAGTCGTCTCCTTTCTGTCTCCGGGAGACTCAGGCAATGTCTTTTCGAAGTATGGCGACTTTCGCCATAATTCCTTCATTTAACGTACCCGTGGAGACCGTGGGTCCGTATCTTTTTTGGTCAAGGTGATCTCGGAGATCACCTTGGTTCCCATTGATTTGATTTCTCAGATCAACGGGAGGACACCTCTGTCCTCTTCTCCCTCTACCCCCGGGCTCTTGGTGCACGGAAACGCTTTTTCGGTCCTCTCGATCCTGAGGGCCAAAGCTCCCTTTTTGGGGCTTGCCCCTCTGCGGACCTTTCCCTTTAGGGAAATCTGAGCGGACCTTTCGCGGATCCTGCGCCTTTTTCTTTCGCCCTGGGGTAGAGGTAGGGTTTTTTGTGTGGTTCCCTTCAGCAGGGTACCTTATAGGGCTAGGCTCCCTAGATTTCTGCTGTTGGGAACTAGGCGAGGACGTCGCTGGTTCCTTGCCAAGTCCAGCGGTCATTGCCTTGGGGTGCACGTGAATGCCAGCCGCCTCCATGGCTTTTTGCATGGCCAGCATCACCTCTTGCATTTTCTGGTTTTGCGCTTTCTGAGCTTCGAGCTCGGCTTCGTGATCGATAGCTTTTTGTCTGAGAAGCACCAATTCCGAGTAACTACCTTCGTCGTAGGCATACTCATCGAGGTTTCCCTCGTAGTCATCATCTGGAATTCCTTCTTTGTTACTGAGCTGTAAGAAATTGAGAGAAGGATTTTTACGTGGTTGGGGAGTTAATGAGCCTTAGTCCACGAGTCTTTGTTATTTATGGATGTATTTAATACAGAGAATGTATTTGGTGAGCGTTTCACTCTTATAAATACAGAGAATGTTCTTGGTGAGTATTTACTCTTCTTGCTCTTATGCAACCCAAGATTCTCGACCCCATTTAATGAGCTTTGAGGGGGTATTTATAGTGTTTTTGGTGGGGTGATCCCCAGAGTTATCCTTACAAGTGTATCTGTAAGTATCCATAAAGTTGGGCATTCCCAATGAATATACCATGGGTAATGCATGCTCAAATCCCTAGGTGCTGTAGGGTTTTTATGTGGAATGTCCTTATTGCCTTCTGACTGATGTGACTCTTTACAGTGTAGCCGTCGCTAGACTTAAATGATCATTACTGTGCAGCTGTTGGTTGGAGGTTGTGCCGTCAGACTTTATTGCGTGTAGCAGTCCCAACACGCTTCCTCCCATGCGGCATTTAATGTGACTTGATTGATCAGGAGAAACCTGACACCTCGCGGAGATGCCTTAGCGTTATTCGAGCTTCCGGGAGCATATAGAGTTGCATGTGCCTTCTCCGGGGGCTACGTCCCGGACGCTACCTTATGGCATAAAGACTTAGCAAATATTGTAAATTGCTTGATCCACGTGTCCTTATCTGGTTGGTCCACGTATATTGGGCAAAATCAGGGGCAACAATATGTATATACATAGATTGAATTAAAATATATATATGATCAGAATTATATGAATATGAATATATATATAATATATATAAATTAAGAACCGATCGTATACGTATATATATTATATATATGAAGATGAATATGAATATGAATATGAATATAAATATATATGTATACATATGAAGATGAATATGAATATGAATGTATATATATATGTACATATAAAAAATTGAGTATGAATATATATATAATCGGGATTATATAATATGAAAGTATATATATAAAAAAATATGTATAATTTATATTATAAATGAAGAACCCCGTAAATGTATATATATATATATGAAACTCAAAATAAATCAAGGCAGAGATATATAATCCGCTCTGATACCAACTGTTAGACGTTTATATGTATAATATAAAATATATGTATGTGTATATAACATGCGGAATAAATAAACATATACACTATATGAATATAAGGATCGAAATACCTCCAGCCATTGATTCTTTGAGCATTAATCCCACATAAGCTTGATCTGCAAAAGAAACCGATTGATGTGGGTAATCGGGCTTCCTTGCTCTCTCAACTCTCTTTAGATGGATTTTGCTGTTATGAACAGAATGAGTCAGGAGCTTGGGGACCGAGACCCTATATTTATAGGTGAGATACTCCATTAGTATCTGTGCCACATTAATTGTCAGAATATTTTGACAATTAATTAGGAAATCAAATCAGGTAATGAATATTTAAATCTGACCATATATAGAATATTACGTAAATGATTTTGTCCAGATTCAATGAATATAAAATATTCATTTATCACAAAATCAATTATTTATTTTATTTCCTTAAATAGAAATTTATTTCCTTAAATAGAAATATATTTCCCAATATAGAAATATTCTTATACGGCCCTCTTACATGGTTCAACAATATGCGTAGATAATATCTCTCACCCTCAAATGGATTTGCTGTTACAATACGTCCTATGACTGTTTTTTTTTCGAGTAGGCCATATGTAACGCCCTAAATAATTAGGCAAGCTACCCAAAAATACTTATGAAACCCTAATCCCCTAAACGAGATTACTAATCAAAATAGCGCAGAATTTAAACTTTTATATTAAACAGAAAGAAAATAAATTTGTAATATATTTAAAACTTCTAAAATAGTTGGGATCCCAAAAATATTTACAAACGCTATTACAAGTCATTTATTTCTAGCCGACCTAAACGGCAAAATAGAATTCAAAAGTTCATCACTGATAGACCCTTAACCCGCTTGGTCTGATATGGCTTGAACATGTACATTCTTCATCTTGCTCCTCAAACTCATGGTTGATTGTTGCGAAAATTATTAATTACTACGCAAGTGCACGCAATCAAGTAGTATACTCACGCAAGTGAGGTCGAACCACAGGAAATTAGACTAATTACTACTAAATTATACTTATGATTCTATCTGGTAAAAGAATACTTTTTATGAATTAAATAAAACAATTCAAAAAATTAAAAATAACAAAGGAAGATTAATCAAGATAAGAAAATAGGGAGACGAATCCTGTTGTTAAGTTACCAGTGTTCATGTCTAATTGCTATCCTTCTCTTGAAGTGAATGACAGATTATGAATTAACCTAACTCTTTTCAGATCTTTTAGGTTCAAAATCACATGCTCTTTAATTAATCTCTTAATTAAACTAACATGAAATCAGCATTAACCAATAATCTATTGGTCACAAAGGCTATGTAAATACTCTCGTTTCACATCAAAACCTAGACTATCCAATTTTAGCATTCTCAATTCTCACTTTTCAGATTTCGAATTGAGATCATAAAACATGTAAAAGGTGATCAATCTTGCACATGGAAATTAAACACAAATATGAATAGTGTTCACAATCAAGATGGAGGAATGGCAATTATTCATTAACTAGGAAAAACTTAAAACAACATTCATCATACTCCCTAAATATAATTAACATTGAAACAGAAAATAGCATAGAAAAATTAAAGAGAAGAGAAAGAACTAGTTAAAGCAATTTATCCGAGTCGTCACAAGCCGCTCTTCTAGCCTCCTCCTTTGTTTCTAGGGCTCCAATTCTGAATAATCCCTAATTTTCACGAACTCTCACTATTTAAACCAAGTCTCAACTTAAAAATTCGTGAAATTACGAAACTGCCCGAAAATCCCGTCACTGGGGTCCCCGTCACGACTGGCAAAGCTCCCGTCGCGACGGGATTAAACTTTGAAACTTCAAGATCCTCTCTGCCAGTTCCCGTCGCGACTGGCATGTTCCCCGTCGCGACGGGAGTAAACTTTGACTCCTTGAAAATCTCTCTGCCAGTTCCCGTCGCGACTGGCAAATTCCCCGTCGCGACTGGAACTGGCAGCGACACCAATCTTGGATTTTCTTCTCGATTCTTTCACAACTTTTCCTCAATTCTTGAACATACTTTCTTTAAATGCCCAAGGACCTGAAACCAAAGAATCAAGCGTAATATAGCCCTAAAACTAGAAACAAAGAGTGAAAACTAACCAAAAATATGACCCGAAACTTAGACTAATTTTAGCCTAACATTGATCAGCCACTGGCTTACCCATTCCTGTACAGTAGAGCACCCGTGAGCCAAGCCCAGCAAGACAGTATAAAACATATCAATAATATGCTCATCATACAATATAAACAACAATGCTATTCAAATTTGTCTGTGTGACACAGACCTGCATGTTAAGCTCACATGCCTATTTATGTCTACGTGGCGTAGACCTACGTGTTGCGCTCACACGTCTATTTATGTCTACGTGGCGTAGACCCACATGTTGCTCTCACACGTCTATTTACAATAAGGCCTTAGACCAGTTCATCTCGGTTCTTGTTATCGAGTCCAACCTGGTTATGCCTTGAGCGCATAACCCTTAGTCTCAACATATATATTTATCATATAATTATTGGTGCCACTGCACTATTTGTCTATTTGTTATAGACCTGCGTGTTACGTTCACACGCCTATATATGTCTATGTAGCATAGACCTACGTGTTACTCCCACACGTCTATATATGTCTATGTAGCATAGACCTACGTGTTACTCTCACACGTCTATTTACAATAAGGCCTTAGTAAGGTTTATCTCGATTATAATTACCGAGTCTAACCTGGTTATGCCTTGCTCACATAACCCTATTCATATATATTTACGTAATCCATACATTACGTTCTTTCAGTGGTTTATCCTAGTAATATACTAGGTCTAACCAAGTTATGTCTTATGCACATAACTCTTGAAATATATGTATGTATTCAATAGATAACAAAACATATAGAATCTTAGGGTAATAACCCTAAATTACCTACCAAATAGTCTCTCATATAACATATCATTGCATGCTCAAAATAACACTTATAGAGATTAATAACCCTAATTCATGCTTTCACTTGATTAGCAATATTATTGTACATCATGACTTTCTTATCTTCACATAACTTCTTGGGTAATAACCCTAGACCGCATTACTATCAAACTCAAGGTACTAATTTACCGAGTCTAACTTAATTATGCCTTGTGCGCATAATTCTTTATTATAATATATTTAGCATGGAATAGCATTTACACATTAATAATTACTAGGGTAATAACCCTAGGCCCTTAAACCGCTCACTTTAGGGTAATAACCCTAATCTCGGTTTCTAATTATCACCAATATAATATTCAATATAAGCACCACCGTGCATATCTCTACGTGCAACTACTGTCTTACCTGCTGTCCCGCAAAGGCAGAGATTCCGAATCCCCGGGTGCTCCTGACCAGGTGCCGGTAATCCTAGTCACACAATCCGGAATTTTCACAAATAGGGTTAACCCCTGATTTCATATTCATAAAATAAATTCATGGCATTTCAAATACAGATAATCACATAGAGCTCGAAAAGAGCTTTCCAACGGTATAAAGAACGTCCCAAACGGAGTCCCGAGTCAAAAGTTATGGCCGAAAAAAAATTCAGCATTTCCCGATGAACTCCAACCGGAATTCCGGATGAACCAACCGGAATTCCGGTTGTCTGGGCAGAGAACACAAAATTTCTCAATCTTTAAACCCCCAAAACTCACTCAAATCATCCCCAAACATTCCCAAACTTTCCAGAGCATCAATATATGTCATAATAAACATATTCCACAACTTAAACCCAACAATTGCACTAAAAATCAAAAAGTGTCATTAAAGCACCAAGCTTGAGTTCCATGAACTCAAGCTTGCTTTTCACAACCAAAATCACAATTAATCCACTTACAGCAGCTAGCAAATATTATAGGATCTAAAACACATATTTATGCATTAAAATCCAACAATAAATCCCATAATTTTAGATTGCACAATAATTAAAATCATGCCTTAAACTCCAAAACTTCAAGCTCTAAACTTGAGCTTCAAACCAACATCTTTCCAATATTTTCCAGCAACAATCATCATCAAATACTTTGAATTTAAAATAAAAAAGAAACCCTAGAACTCCATCTAGAGCTCAAACAACCAACACACAAAGAATTCAAGCAAAACTCACTTAAATTAACAAAAGAACATCATCTCATGAAACATGTAATTATCATCTTCATTACCATCATAGTCATGCATTTTCAACACTAAAATTCAGCAAGAAAAAAACAAATTTAAGATCATGGAAAGCTACCTTAATCTCTTGCTCAAACAAGCTCCAAGCTTCCAATACAACTCAAGCTTCCAAACCAAGCTAAAAATCAAGCTTTCTTCTCAAAAATCAAGTTTGAAGAAGAAGAGGGTTAGAGAGGATGAGAGGGTTCGGTTGAGAGGGGAAAGCCACCAGAAATTAACATTTCATTTCCTCAAAAATCACATTTTCCAAACATAGTAATTAGGGGTCAAATGACCAAAATGCCCTTAGGGTTTAAATACCCACATACACCCTCACAAGGGTAAAATAGTCATTCAATACTCAATTAATTTCAAATAAATTTCAGATTATCATTCATCAAATAAAATGCCAAATAATCAATCCAATTTACATTTCGGGCCCGAACCCAGTTTGGCTCGAAATTCTCGGTTGTGACTATACCGCGCTAACCTGTCAGAACACACCTGAAAAGACAACGCAGGCATACTATATAATAATATAGTTCTATTAAGCACGTAATTAAATTAATTTCATCATTTTACCCTTCTCGGGTCATAATTACCAAAATGCCCCTGGCTCACCAATGGGGTCTTTAATATATTAAAATTCATATAAATCACTTATATTGAACTATATAATAATATAATTCCTCCATTATGCATAATTATCTAGTTAGGGTTTTGCTAATCCATTTCTTAATTCCGAGTATTACAATTACCCCCTCCTTATAGAAATTTCGTCCCGAAATTTACCTGAACAACTCTGGATATTTCTGCTTCATATCCGTCTCGAGTTCCCAGGTTGCCTCTTCTACCTTACTGTTCTTCCACAGTACTTTCACCAGTGCCACTGTCTTGCTTCTCAAGACTTTCTCTCTTCTATCCGGCTGAAGTTCCAATGCTTCATAACTCAGTACATGGGACGAGTCTGAGACATATTTCCAAAGCATTGAAACATGAAACACATTATGTACAGCTGCCAGCGCTGGGGGCATAGCCAACTGTTGGGTTTTATGCCCTAAATAAAACTCATTTCAATATAATCAGATTTACTTATTAATATAGATCAGAAATAACATTTAATGTTGCATGGTTCACATGATTTATTTCATGATTATATGTACATAATGTATAAATTCATCTGAAACCCTTTTCACATACTTGATCCTGTTTATTGTGCCGTCAACACATTGGAAAGTAAACATGACTATGTGAATAAAGTTTCCTAGATTTATCGACAATGTGGTTTTAATCGATATGATAATCTACAACAAGAGTTTACTTGTATTTGGAGAAATACGATGTTCTTTCCAGAACATTGGTTAAAGTAAAGCCTAAAGTTGGATGCATGGAGTATGCATCGGAAGGGACCGATATTGAACTTTGACTTAGATTTATTAAACTTACCGTAATATCTATTCAAGTCAATATCGCCTAGTTGATCCTAGATCAAATGATCTTAATCCTGATATGATTAGGCTCAATCTTGAAAGGCTATTCGTGTTCTTTGATTTGTTAGTTAAGCCTACTTTAGGTCGTGGTGATACGTACATTTTGGGAACACGGTAGTGCAATTGAGTGGGAGCGCTATCATAAACATGGAATCTATAGCTTCTATCTGGCGAATAGTAAGCAAAGGATGATCTCCTTCGAGCTTGACCAAACGAACATAAATGGTGGAGTACTCATTTCACATTAGCTGAAATATCATTTATACGGGGTCAAGTGTTTTAAGGAATAAATATATTGTAGGGTGTAACGGTAATTTAATCCCTTTACAGTGTAGATCATTCATATAGAGGATCATTGATCACATTAGGATTATAACAATGGATAACTAATGATGTGTCTATATGGTGGAACATATAGAGCATTCTATATAACCGAGAGTGCAATTCTAAGTTCTATGCGTGATTCAACGAAGAATTAATAAGTTAGTGAATTTTAGTTGTTAAATTCTCGATCTACTTATTGGAAGCTTTCGCTTATATGTAGACCCATGGTCCCCCCACTAGTTGAGATAATGTTGCTTGTAAGACTCATGTAATTGGTTTTGATTAATCAATTATAATTCACAAATTAGACTATGTCTATTTGTGAAATTTTCACTAAGTAAGGGCGAAATTGTAAAGAAAGAGTTAACAGTGCATATTTGTTAATTATGATACTTTGTATGGTGCAATTAATAAATATGATAAATGACAATATTATTTAATAATTATTTATAGTTATTAAATAGTTAGAATTGGCATTTAAATGATTGAATTAGGAAATTGATATTTTTGAGAAAATCGTATACAAAAAGTGGTAAAATTGCAAAATTGCAAAAATCAAGGCCCTACTCACCTAGCCTAGGCCGGCCACTTATGTCATCTTTTTTAAATGATTTTTTCATTATTTTAATGCCATATAATTCAAATCAAACCCTAGTGGAATGCTATAAATAGATAGTGAAGGCTTCGTGAAAATTACACACTTTTCTTCCGACTTTTTCTATTCGGTGAAAAATCGAGCCTTCTCTCTCCCTATCTTTACCGACCACTCTCTCTCTTCTTCTTGATAATTTCGAAATCCTTAGTGTATGAGTAGTGCCCACACACATCAAGTGATACCTCAATCATAGTGAGGAAGATCGTGAAGAAAGATCATCAAGAAAGGAGATTCAAGATCAAAGATTCGTAGAAAGAGATCCAGGTTCGTATATTGATAATGCTGCCACGTAAAGGAATCAAGGGCTAGATATCTCGAACGAAGGAGTCATTATATTCCGCCGCACCCAATGTAAGGTTTCTTAAACTTTATATGTGTTTATTTCATCGTTTTAGAAAGTTCTTATTTAGGATGTTAATAAACATACTCGTGAGCAGATCTAAGATCCCGGTAAAATAATTTCCAACAACTCGGCCTCGAGCCATGGTAATTGATTTACTTACTTGTAATTTGGACTTTTAAAACGATTGTTTGTATGTTCTTTGGATGGTATCATGTTGTATTGAGTGTTATTCGATGATTGATTGATGATTGTGAAATTTTCGTGAAAAATAATTGTTATTTCGGTTCTGGCATTATTTTTATTGGATAGTATGGAAAAAATTAAGCAAGTTAGCCTTTTACAGAACTCAATTTGGATTTTATTTGAATTAGTTATGATTTTTTTGAAGATTTGACAAAATCGTACGCCGATAGCTTTCGCGATCGCAACTGTCCGTACAGTTTCGAATTTTTTCAATTTTCTTCAATTTTTCATACTTTTTCATGGAATTAACTTCCAATTTTTTGTATGGTTTTGTATATATACTATTACTATTCCTAATTCAATTCTAATTATCATTTTGAATTAATTTAAATTTTTTTTAATTTAATTCAAGATATTAGTGTAATTTGAATTTGAATAGAATTAGTATTTATCTTTTTGCTTAAAAATCTATCTTATTTTTAAATTTGATTATATTTTTTTTTAAATTTAAGGTCAGATATTTTAAGATATTTATAATATCTTTTAAAGATATTTACAATATCTTTTAAGATATTTTAAAAATATCTTATCTTTTAAGATTTTTTAATTAAATCTTTTTAGATATTTTGACCATATTTAAATTTAAAATAAGATATTTATAATCATGTAATTTTAAATAGATATAAGATATTTTGCTAATTTTTTAAATTTTGTTATTTTATTTATTTAAATTACATTTAAAAATTTGAAAAAGATATTTATTTATCTTTTCTAATTTTTTATTTAATTTTTATTTATAAAATAACATTTAAAATTTAAAAGTAGTTAGCAAATTTTTGAAATGATATTTAGGTTGGTTGAAACCTAATTTTTCAAAAATTGTAGGTTTAATTTTAAAATTTTTTTTTAAATTTCGAATTTTTTTTAATTTTTTAAAAATTTTCGAAATTTTTTATTTTTTATTTTTTTTATTTAATTAATTATTTTCGAAATTAAATATTTATTTAAAATTAAATAAATCCTACATCCAACTATCTAGTTAACCTTGTTGCAGGAGTATGTGTTTTAGCTTATGTGTAAGTTTTTAAAACCTATTATTACTTGATTGCAAATAGCCATGGTTACTTTTCGCGCATCTAATGATCTCATGGCTCCCTGTCAAGATAATAATTTGTAGGTGTATATTTACAATCTTCTTTCATCCGTGTATGACCTAAGCAACATGATAGACCCATCCAAAGTGTGCCCGTGTGAGCCTATGTGTTTAATTTTATTATAGATGCATATAGGTTAATGTTGCTAAATAAAATGTCATAAATCATCGATAGATTTTATTTAGGCCCATTTAGTTTTCGCTTATTCAATTAATAACGCTTATTCTTATTAAGGTTAAATTCCTTCTTGGGCCTTGTGTGAGAGTTGGGAGCCATAGAAGTGGGTACGACATACCGAACTCCAAGACTCCTCACACAAACCACCCCAATTGTGAAGGCCCATTTGCCTCGATTTGAATGATCGTATTTAGGTTAATTAAACTAGTTTAACCTAATAAAATTGATTAGCAACATAATTAATTTCATTTATTTTGAAATTAATTTAAGAAAAATATAGTTTAAGGAATTTTATATTCTAAGCTAAACTATATGTATTTTCGTGTATTTAATTAAATATAGAATTATAACCATCTAGATTCTTTCTGGAACTTAATTTAAATTTTTCATTAAATATTCCTATTTAAGTTGATATTTAGTTATCTTCAACTAACCAACTTAAATTTGAATATCTTTTGAATTTCAAATTTCAAAATTAAGTTGAGGAATTTTAGGCATTGGTTATTAAGATTCTTTAGATATTTTTTAAGTTAATATCTTTTCGAATATTAACTTAAAATGGAATATTTTCAAATTAAGTGGTTACAACTTAATTTTTGATATTTAATTAAATTTAAATTTGAAAAATATTTAGGTTCTAGATTTTTTCTAATACAACTTAAATTAGATATTTTTTCAAATTTTGTGGAAAAGATACTTAGTTAAATAAGATATTTTCTAGATAGTTATTTCTAGACTACTTATTATTTCTAATATTAAATAGGAAAATATTATACATTGTGAAATTAATTATTTATATAATTAATTTTGGTACAATTTATTTTAAGTATATTTTTCCTAGTATTAAACTAGAGATTAATAATTAAGCCTTCTCTACACTTAATTATTTATTTCTTGAATTTAATACATTTAATTAATTTGAAAATAAAATATCTAAGTTGATTTTTATCATCATACTTAAATATTTCTTTTTCATGACATTTAATTAAATAGAAAATTATTTTTAGTTGAAATTTTAATTTTTCAACTAAATTTAAATAATTTTCAAAATATATTTTTTCTTTATTTTATTAATCAATTTTCGAAATTGCATTTCTTAAATGCTGGAATTTCGAATTTTATTTGAAAAATAGATTAAGTTGTAAATTAATTATTTATTTTAATTAATTCTTGGATCAACTTAAATCAATGATTTTTTCATTTATTGATTAATTTAAAATAAATTGAATTAAAGTATATTATTAGAAATTGAATTAATTAGTCAAAAGAAAATCTAGATAGATGATATTTTTGCTTGAAGTATTTTTCTAGTGTATTTAATTAAATAGAAAATTAATATTTAAGTTGATTTTCATCATCATACTTAAATATTTGAAATTTTTCTTATATATTTAATTAAATAGGAAAATTATATTTTTTGTTGTAAATTAATTTTATTAATTAATTTTGGGCCAACATTAAATTAGAATAATTTTTCCAGGATTTATTTTTTATTTTAATATGCATTTTTCGAAAATTGTATTCTTATATACTTTAATTTTTCGAAATGCAATATATATTTATAGAAAACTATATTTGAGTTGTAAATTAATTTAAATTAATTTTGTAACAACTTAAATTGAATATTTTTCTAAATATTTATTGGAAATTATTACTAAGATGGAAATAATTCATGTTATTTTCATATCCATCTAAGTAAAATTTATAAATATTAAATTAAAATTTATATTTGGAATTTTTCATTCTAAATTGGAAATTTTAATTAAATAAATATATATTTAAAATAAATAGAATAAATAAAGAGAATCAAAGAAAATACAACTCACTTTAAATAATGAGCTTGATTATTATTAAGATATTCGATCTCCATTGTTGGTCTTACAAAAGTTAAATGTTTTCAATATAACCTCGAGACGCTAGACTTCGTCCCCCTATGGATGGTTATTCGTTGAACGCATTTAACACCGTAAGATTTCATTTGATAAATGTTTTGTAAGTTTTCGTCTCTATTAGACTCTCCCCTACGGTGACTACTTAGAGATAAACTTATGAAACATGAAACAATGGTGGAAGCTCATAAAATGAGAATAACCTTGACTCTCGCCTACCGGGACAACGTTGGATTCTTATTTTGATCGAATAAAAGGTTGCTAGAATGGTTTTTATTTTAGATGAGCTGACAACTCTATTCAATAAATGATGCTTTGACTCTCGCCTACCGATTAATCGTATCGCCTTTATTGAAAACCTTGGAAATTATTTAGGATTGTATGTTTTAGTATTTTCACTAGTCATTCCTACTTGCTATATGTTTATAATTTATGAATTGTGTATGAATTTATATTGAACCATGTTAATTTTCTGTTATTAAGTTGTAGTTTAATTTCGAATCTTCATTGTTGGTCCAACATGTTTGTTTATCTAATGAGGTAAATCCCTAGTGGATTTTCACCATTAGACATACATAATAGTGTAAGATCTCAAAAGATAAATATTGTATATGCGACATCTAGCTGTTCATCAATTGATGACACCTTAGACTAGTATTTTTACGATATGAAACAAGAAGATTATATAAATAAGATTACTTTGACTTTCGCTAATCGAAGCATCGTTGGATTCTTATTTTAAACGAAATTATCCTAATTCCTCTTAGCTTATTCATTTCGAATTAGCTTTCAAAACATATCATTGGATGAATGGTCTATAAATCATTTCATGTCATTTTATATGACGCATATGATTATAATCCCGAAATTCTATTCCCAATTGATATAAATCCTCAATCTTAGAAATCTCCTACTTGTAATGGGCAAATCGACTTAAGAGTTTGTATTAGTAAAGGTCGGTCCAAGATAGAATTACTCATTATATTTGGTATAAATTTAAGTCTTTGACTTTAATTTTAGATTCCAAATAGAAATTTTCTTAAATTTCTAATTTTAATACAATACAGCTTACACTTTCTCAAGTGTTTAATATCCATCTTTTATTAATGGATTAAAACTCGTATGGAATGTGAGTTAGGTATTCTGTGACTGGATCCACTTGAAGTATTCTAAGAACTCTGATGTAACTAAACCTATATCATCCAAAGACACTACCACATTTTTTTTAAGCTATGGCATTTGTATCTGTTCATAGTGGTTTTGACAAGATCCTCTCAAAGAGTTAATATGCCTATATCCACCGAAAATAGTTCATCTCATTCGTATGGATGTACATTCAGGGGTGGATATGAGTTTTTCGTTGTATTCTTAAAACGATAACTCTAGATTATACCTTATGCAAAGAAATTTGAAATGTTTGAAAAATTTCATCAATTTCTAGCAATGGTTAAACACCATTAAGGTATGTGGTTAAAGATCTTGCGAACGATAGGGGTGGAGAAATAGTTAGTAGATATGGGGCCTCAAAGATCATTACATTGATTTTTGAATTATATCCAAACTTACCTCCCGTAAATTTCGATTTGCATATTGATGATTAGTTACTAGTCGTTGCCTAAGTCCTTCTATGGTAATACAATTTCGTAATGATGTAATGGTTGTATACTTAATGTAAATCATTACTAGATTCATGGATGACCTAATCAAAATCTTAAGAAAGGCTAGAACGTTAACCATGGTTTGTTAGCTTTTCTAAGTGATTAGGTGGACCATCCCATTGTCAAGAGATAAGAAAGTGTTTGTTCAAACAAATACTACTTTTCTAAGAAAATGACTAAGTCCGAAAAACAAGTAGCAAATAAAGGAGATATTTATTCTTGATTCCAAAAGTGTTCTATCATCTTATATAACATATGATGATCCCACCGCCTCGTTGTCTTGTCACAACCGAAGAGATCAATACCATTTAGTTTTCTTCGACATAATTCACAAGACCTTGTCGTAAGGGGAGAGTTTCTAGAACTCACCTTCTTATGACTTGGGAGACACAAGTGATTAAAATCCATTGTGAGTTTAAACAAGTAATGGATTGTCAAGATAAGAAACTAAGAAGAAAGCCAATAGAACTATGGTTTGATCCATTCACATGGAATGACCTAAAGTTTTCTATTACAAGGACATAAAAGGAAATTTTCGTTAATAAGTCTATTCTATGGACTTAACAAAACTTCCTGTTCCTAGTATTATAGGTTTGAGATTATCTAAACCTATGGCTCGTGGTATACCCGGTAATTACTTACTCTAATGCAAGCAACTTACTTTAGTAAGATGTCAAGCATTTTCTTTCTAATGGCAATCTATAGAAGCTTCACAACTTCTTAGGTATAGATTTTATTTATCTAAGGAAAAGTCTTAACTATTCCGTAAAAGATAAAGCCATGAAAGAATTTCTTACATCAACAAAGTGAGAGGTCTTAGATATGCTTTTGTATGCCTTAGACCGACACTGGCCGTTGAGTGGGAGTAATGAGTAGGTATCGATTAATCCAAGAGTAAGAACATTGGAAGACAATCAAGTAAATTTTAAGATTAAGAAGAGGAACTATATGTTAGTCTATAAGGGTGTGTTTAAAACTCTTAGACTACACCATATCAGATTTCGAAATTTGCCTATGTGCTAGTAAATATTTCTGATAAGATGGTGATTACTCTGGGGGTGGAATAGTGATTTTGGAGAAGTGTAAAAACCTATCTGAAGTCTCTAGGTCTACCAGAGAGATACTGAATGTTAAAGCTGCAGGAAAGGTACTTATTCAGTCTAAGGAAAGTTCTATACATCTTTGGCACCATTCCAAATTGCCTTAAACTACTAGTGTTAATTTCCTGATTAACCAAAAGTAGTTGCCAAAGGTATAGAATCCAATATCCCAAGAGAGTAGACATATAGAGAGGAATTTCACATTATCAATGATTTTGTGATTAAAGGAAGAGTAATGGTGGAGAAAAAGGTTGTGGTTAATTCAACCTTTCGCATCCTATTACGAGGAGTTTACTACTACTACACTTGATTTGTATATCAAGGTGTTGAGATTATTTGAAACGCACTTTTTGTTTTATATTAGTGCAAGTGGGAGTTTGTTGGGTTTTATGCCCTAAATAAAACTCATTTCAATATAATCAGATTTACTTATTAATATAGATCAGAAATAACATTTAATGTTGCATGGTTCACATGATTTATTTCATGATTATATGTACATAATGTATAAATTCATCTGAAACCCTTTTCACATACTTGATCCTGTTTATTGTGTCGTCAACACATTGGAAAGTAAACATGACTATGTGAATAAAGTTTCCTAGATTTATCGACACAGTGGTTTTTACCGATATGATAATCTACAACAAGAGTTTACTTGTATTTGAGAAATACTATGTTCTTTCCAACATTGGTTAAAGTAAAGCCAGTTGGATGCATGGAGTATGCATCTAAGGGACCGATATTGAACTTTGACTTAGATTTATTAAACTTACCGTAATATCTATTCAAGTCAATATCGCCTAGTTGATCCTAGATCAAATGATCTTAATCCTGATATGATTAGGCTCAATCTTGAAAGGCTATTCGTGTTCTTTGATTTGTTAGTTAAGCCTACTTTTAGGTCCGGGTGATACGTACATTTTGGGAACACGGTAGTGCAATTGAGTGGGAGCGCTATCATAAACATGGAATCTATAGCTTCTATCTGGCGAATAGTAAGCAAAGGATGATCTCCTTCGAGCTTGACCAAACGAACATAAATGGTGGAGTACTCATTTCACATTAGCTGAAATATCATTTATAGGTGGCAAGTGTTTTAAGGAATAAATATATTGTAGGTGTAAAAAATAACGTAATTTAATCCCTTTACAAAGGTAGATCATTCATATAGAGGATCATTGATCACATTAGGATTATAATAATGGATAACTAATGATGTGTCTATATGGTGGAACATATAGAGCATTCTATATAACTGAGAGTGCAATTCTAAGTTCTATGCGTGGATTCAACGAAGAATTAATAAGTTAGTGAATTTTAGTGTTAAATTCTTGATCTACTTATTGGAAGCTCGGTTATATAGACCCATGGTCCCCCCACTAGTTGAGATAATGTTGCTTGTAAGACTCATGTAATTGGTTTTGATTAATCAATTATAATTCACAAATTAGACTATGTCTATTTGTGAAATTTTCACTAAGTAAGGGCGAAATTGTAAAGAAAGAGTTAACAGGGGCATATTTGTTAATTATGATACTTTGTATGGTGCAATTAATAAATATGATAAATGACAATATTATTTAATAATTATTTATAGTTATTAAATAGTTAGAATTGGCATTTAAATGATTGAATTAGGAAATTGATATTTTTGAGAAAATCAGATACAAAAAGTGGTAAAATTGCAAAATTGCAAAAATCAAGGCCCAGTCCACCTAGCCTAGGGCCGGCCACTTATGTCATCTTTTTTAAATGATTTTTTCATTATTTTAATGCCATATAATTCAAATCAAACCCTAGTGGAATGCTATAAATAGATAGTGAAGGCTTCAGGAAAATT
This sequence comes from Cannabis sativa, assembly GCF_029168945.1. Taxonomy (NCBI): domain Eukaryota; kingdom Viridiplantae; phylum Streptophyta; class Magnoliopsida; order Rosales; family Cannabaceae; genus Cannabis; species Cannabis sativa. The sequence goes on along the minus strand of NC_083608.1, from coordinate 9,726,316 downwards.
ACACACTTTTCTTCTGACTTTTTCTATTCAGAAAAAATTGAGCCTTCTCTCTCCCTATCTTTAGCTGACCACTCTCTCTCTTCTTCCTTGATAATTTCGAAATCCTTAGTGTATGAGTAGTGCCCACACACATCAAGTGATACCTCAATCATAGTGAGGAAGATCGTGAAGAAAGATCATCAGCAAAGGAGATTCAGCATCAAAGATTCAGAGAAAGAGATCCAGGTTCGTATATTGATAATGCTCGCTACGTAAAGGAATCAAGGGCTAGATATCGAACCAAGGAGTCATTATATTCCGCTGCACCCAATGTAAGGTTTCTTAAACTTTATATGTGTTTATTTCATCGTTTTAGAAAGTTCTTATTTAGGATGTTAATAAACATACTTGTGAGTAGATCTAAGATCCTGGTAAAATAATTTCCAACACCAACCTGTACGCTACTTGCCCTATCCTCTCAAGGATTTCAAAAGGTCCAATGAACCTCAGGCTAAGCTTTCCTTTCTTCCCAAAGCGTTTTATGCCTTTCATCGGAGATATTCGGAGAAATACCATGTCCCCAACCTGAAAATCAATATCTTCGCGCTTTGGATCGGCATAACTCTTTTGCCTACTCTGAGCCGCGAGCATTCGTGCTCTAATCTTATCAACTGCCTCACTTGTTTTTTTTTAACAGCTTCGGGACCCAAGAACTTTCTTTCACCCACTTCATCCCAGTGAATGGGCGATCTACACTTTGTTCCATATAAAAGTTCATAAGGAGTCATCCCGATTGTTTCCTGATAGCTGTTATTAAAGAAAACTCGATCATGGGAAGGTACTTTACCCATGATCCCTCAAAGTCAAGCACACATGCCCGTAGCATGTCCTCTAAAATCTGAATGGTCCTCTCGGATTGCCCATCCGTCTGAGGATGAAAAGTTGTGCTAAACTTTAACTGAGTTCCCATAGCTCGATGTAGACTTTTCCAGATTCTTGATGTAAACTTCGGATCTCTATCCGACAAAATGGACTTTGGGACACCATGCAGACGAACAATTTCTCTAACATACCACTCAGCATACTGGTCAATGGAGAAATTCGTCCGAACAGGTAAAAAGTGAGCAGACTTTGTAAACCTGTCCACTATGACCCACACAGAGTCAAATTGTCCCGTGGTTCTAGGCATACCTACCACGAAGTCCATGACAATGTCTTCCCATTTCCACTCTGGTATTTTCAGTGGTTACAACAACCCTGCAGGTCGCTGGTGCTCAGCTTTCACTTGCTGACACGTAAGGCACTTTGCAACATACTCAGCGATGTCGTTTTTCATGCCTGGCCACTAGAACATGGCTTTCAGGTCTTGATAAATCTTTGTCGATCCTGGATGAATTGAATAAGGAGTCGTGTGAGACTCATCCATGATCTCTATCTTGATGTTCTCATCCATGGGCACACACACTAAATTCCCAAATCTCAACATTCCCGTTTCATCTATTGAGAAGTCACTAGCCTTCCCAGCCGAAACCCTAGCTCGAGTTTTTACTAATTCTGAATCTTGCACTTGTGCTTCTTTGATTCGCTCCAAAAGAGTAGATTGCAGGGTAATATTAGCTAATTACCCTACAACCAACTCAATCTTAGCTCGAGTCATCTCATTTGCTAGCTGCTGGGAGATTCGCTTCACCGTATTTAACTGACTCTGACCCTTTCTACTTAAGGCATCAGCAACCACGTTGGCCTTACCAGGGTGATAAAGGATATCACAATCATAATCCTTCACCAACTCTAGCCAACGCCTCTGTCTCATATTCAGGTCTTTCTGGGTAAAGAAGTATTTCAGACTTTTATGATCAGTGTATATCTCACATTTCTCGCCATAAAGGTAATGGCGCCAAATCTTTAGCGCAAATACCACTGCTGCGAGTTCTAGATCGTGAGTAGGGTACCTCTGCTCGTACTCCTTTAACTGCTGAGAAGCATAAGCTATTACCCTCCCAGCCTGCATAAGCACACAGCCGAGACCCTGTCTCGAGGCATCACAATATACCACAAACTTTTCCTTATCTGAAGGAAGAGTTAGTACAGGAGCGGTAATCAAGCGTTGCTTTAACTCCAGAAAACTTTTCTCACACCGATCAGTCCAAACAAACTTCTGGTTCTTTCGGGTCAGCTCCGTTAAGGGTACAACAATCTTTGAAAATCCCTCAGCGAACCGACGATAATAACCAGCCAAACCCAAAAAACTTTTGACCTCTGTAGCTGACTTCGGTACTGACCAATCCCGAACAGCTTCAATTATTGTCGGATCCACTATGATCCCATCTTTATCCACTATGTGCCCCAGAAATGAGACACGGGATAACCAAAACTCACACTTCTTGAATTTAGCATACAACTTATTGTCCCGTAATCATTGTGAAATTGATCTGAGATGCAACTCATGTTCTTTATCTGTTTCAGATTACACCAAGATGTCATCGATAAACACGACCACACATCTAATCAGGTAATCTTGGAACGTCCGATTCATATAATCTATATCAAGTATACTACGTAGCTTTGGCCCATCTTTCACCCTGATGGTGATTCTTACATTTCAGACATTCAAGATATGACTTGAAAGAGGATTCGTGACCTTGATGGTCACCTCAATTTCCCCGATACTTTCTATTACTCCCTGATACTTCGAAAGCCTCATCCTTCCGTTTGTAATCAGGGTTGCCACTGTCGGTCCCCTTACTGACGTTACCACTAGCAGGCGGATTCGATGTCATGACGACATCCTTTGCGGTCTGCTCATTTATTACAGATTATTCAGCCTCCTCAACAATTAAGGCTAGCTCTATCACTTTCTTGTACAAAGTGTCATATGAAGTGGTAACCTTCAAGTCCCGACTGATTGTGGCATTCAGTCCTCTCTTCATCCACTGCTTGGCCTTAATTATGTCAATACCTCCTAGAAAAGTCAGAGGTTGCAGCTTCATGAACCGCTCAAACACCGAGTCTCAATGCGGCATAACAAACCCCTGGTTACCCACCACTCGCACAGGTGCTGGTGGTAACACTTGATCAACAGGGGCAGCCGGTTACCTTAGTCGTCGCAACTCTTCTTCTTGACAAAGTATGACACTTCGCATTTCTTGAAACATCTGCTGCCATTCAGCAGGAGGATTAGCATTGCCAACCTCCGCATTATTTCCCCAGATTCCGCGGAGGTGGGGGCAGTGCGGTGAATTGGTTTGGTCTACACCAAGCTCTACTAACTCGCCCTGTGGTCTAGATGATTAAAGAGGGTCCACTACTAGTACCCGTGTAATCAACAACCCCAACAAATTAAGCACCAATACCACACTTACGCACTTAATGCCTTAAACCCTAACTCATCTATTTACCTCATACATATTTACATAAACAATTAGCATTTATAGCATGGCATCACATAACACATACATACTCTAGATGCTTGCATACTGCCTAAAATGGAAAGCAGTAAATAGACGATCACACATACAGTCAAGTATTTACTCTCAATACTTACTGCACCATGAGTCGAGCTTATCTCTGACGACGAATGTACATGTTCGGCCGGTCTACAGGAAGTTTAAAAACCTTGGCGCTCTGATACCAAATTGTAACGCCCTAAATAATTAGGCACGCTACCCAAAAATACTTATGAAACCCTAATCCCCTAAACGAGATTACTAATCAAAATAGCGCAAAATTTAAACTTTTATATTAAATAGAAAGAAAATAAACTTGTAATATATTTAAAACTTGTAAAATAGTTGGGATCCCAAAAATATTTACAAACGCTATTACAAGTCATTTATTTCTAGCCGACCTAAACGGCAAAATAGAATTCAAAAGTTCATCACTGATAGACCCTTAACCCGCTTGGTCTGATATGGCTTGAACATGTACATTCTTCATCTTGCTCCTCAAACTCATGGTTGATCAGCCACTGACTTACCCTTTCCTGCACAGTAGAGCACCCGTGAGCCAAGCCCAAGAAGACAAGATAAAACATATCAATAATATGCTCATCATACAATATAAACAACAATGCTATTCAAATTTGTACGTGTGACACGTACACGCATGTTACGCTCACATGCCTATTTATGTCTACGTGGCGTAGACCTACGTGTTGCGCTCACACGTCTATTTATGTCTACGTGGCGTAGACCCACGTGTTGCTCTCACACGTCTATTTACAATAAGGCCTTAGATCAGTTCATCTCGGTTCTTGTTACCGAATCACACCTGGTTATGCCTTGAGCGCATAAACCTTAGTCTCAACATAATATTTATCATATAATTATTGGTGCCACTGCACTATTTGTCTATTTGCTATAGACCTGCGTGTTACGTTCACACGCCTATATATGTTTATGTAGCATAGACGTACGTGTTGCTCCCACACGTCTATATATGTCTATGTAGCATAGACCTACGTGTTACGCTCACACGTCTATTTACAATAAGGCCTTAGTAAGGTTTATCTCGATTATAATTACCGAGTCTAACCTGGTTATGCCTTGCTCACATAACCCTATTCATATATATTTACGTAATCCATACATTACGTTCTTTCAGTGGTTTATCCTAGTAATATACTAGGTCTAACCAAGTTATGTCTTATGCACATAACTCTTGAAATATATGTATGTATTCAATAGATAACAAAACATATAGAATCTTAGGGTAATAACCCTAAATTACTTACCAAATAGTCTCTCATATAACATATCATTGCATGCTCAAAATAACACTTATAGAGATTAATAACCCTAATTCATGCTTTCACTTGATTAGCAATATTATTGTACATCATGACTTTCTTATCTTCACATAACTTCTTGGGTAATAACCCTAGACCGCATTACTATCAAACTCAAGGTACTAATTTACCGAGTCTAACTTAATTATGCCTTGTGCGCATAATTCTTTATTACAATAAATTTAGCATGGCATAGCATTTACAGATTAATAATTACTAGGGTAATACCCCTAGGCCATTAAACCGCTCACTTTAGGGTAATAACCCTAATCTCGGTTTCTAATTATCACCAATATAATATTCAATATAAGCACCACCGTGCATATCTCTACGTGCAACTACTGTCTTACCTGTTGTCCCGCAAAGGCAGAGATTCTGAATCCCCGGTGCTCCCGACTGTGTGCCGTAATCCTAGTCACACAATCTGGGATTTTCACAAATAGGGTTAACGCCTGATTTCATATTCATAAAATAAATTCATGGCATTTCAAATACAGATAATCACATAGAGCTCGAAAATATCTTTCCAACGGTATAAAGAACGTCCCAAACGGAGTCCCGAGTCAAAAGTTATGGCCGAAACAAAATTCAGCATTTCCCGATGAACTCCAACCGGAATTCCGAATGAACTAACCGGAATTCCGGTTGTCTGGGCAGAGAACACGAAATTTCTCAATCTTTAAACCCCCAAAACTCACTCAAATCATCCCCAAACATTCCCAAACTTTCCAGAGCATCAATATATGTCATAATAAACATATTCCACAACTCAAACCCAACAATTGCACTAAAAATCAAAAAGTGCCATTAAAGCACCAAGCTTGAGTTCCATGAACTCAAGCTTGCTTTTCACAACCAAAATCACAATTAATCCACTTACAGCAGCTAGCAAATATTATAGGATCTAAAACACATATTTATGCATTAAAATCCAACAATAAACCCCATAATTTCAGATTGCACAATAATTAAAATCATGCCTTAAACTCCAAAACTTCAAGCTCTAAACTTGAGCTTCAAACCAACATCATTCCAATATTTTCCAGCAACAATCATCATCAAATACTTTGAATTTAAAATAAAGAAGAAACCCTAGAACTCCATCTAGAGCTCAAACAACCAACACACAAAGAATTCAAGCAAAACTCACTTAAATTAACAAAAGAACATCATCTCATGCAACATGTAATTATCATCTTCATTACCATCATAGTCAGGCATTTTCAACACTAAAATTCAGCAAGAAAAAAACAAATTTAAGATCATGGAAAGCTACCTTAATCTCTTGCTCAAACAAGCTCCAAGCTTCCAACACAACTCAAGCTTCCAAACCAAGCTAAAAATTAAGCTTTCTTCTCAAAAATCAAGTTTGAAGAAGAAGAGGGTTAGAGAGGATGAGAGGGTTCGGTTGAGAGGGGAAAGCCACCAGAAATTAACATTTCATTTCCTCAAAAATCACATTTTCCAAACATAGTAATTATGGGTCAAATGACCAAAATGCCCTTAGGGCTTAAATACCTACATACACCCTCACAAGGGTAAAATAGTCATTCAATACTCAATTAATTTCAAATAAATTTCAGATTATCATTCATCAAATAAAATGCCAAATAATCAATCCAATTTACATTTCGGGCCCGAACCCAGTTTGGCCTGAAATTCCCGGTTGTGACTATACCGTGCTAACCTGTCAGAACACACCTGAAAAGACAACGCAGGCATACTATATAATAATATAGTTCTATTAAGCACGTAATTAAATTAATTTCATCATTTTACCCTTCTCGGGTCATAATTACCAAAATGCCCCTGGCTCACCAATGGGGTCTTTAATATATTAAAATTCACATAAATCACATATATTGAACTATATAATAATATAATTCCTCCATTATACATAATTATCTAGTTAGGGTTTTGCTAATCCATTTCTTAATTCTGAGTATTACACCATATCTTGTGTTGTTGGTTCCAAACATAGCTTTCGGGGATTTGTTTGTATAGTAATGCGTTTGCATTTTGATCAGTTCAATTCAATACAAAAAATTCTGTTAGCATTGATTTTTTAAAATGTTCTGAAGTGGCAATGTTTGATAGGTCTAGATCTGCTCTGAAAGTTACTGGGTGTTGATGCTCGAGGTGCAGATGCAAACTATAAACTGACGGGTACATCTCATTAACAATAAACCCATATATTCTCCACATAGCTTCAGGTGCTGCAATCCATCGGGCCATTTGGAACTGGCGAATTTCATCAACTTCGTCATTTCTTGGTTCCGATACTAAGTTGAAAGCAACACGATCATGACCCTTATAAATGTACTTGTAGAGATACTTGACAACCTTTATTGTAGAGCAAATTTCAACATTAATGTGACAGTCAAAGGTTGCAAGCAAATACGGGTTGTATGGGACGACCCAACGATTGTCTAAGTGTGTGCCTCTCACCTTCACATGCGTTCCATTGTTTCGGCATCTATATATTGGGAAGCAATCATTTCCAACAGACGTAAAAGGTGCATAATTTTTTGGATAATTACTTTTGCAACGTGGAGGATTGCCCTTCATGCAAACATTTGATCGATTCAAATCTCCACATGGTCCATGCATCATGTGTTTCACAACAGCGTTATGCAGAGGTGCATGTTTGTATTTTTATCAGGAATCTCCGCTGATACTATCTCATCAAAAGATTCGGGTGCATTTAATCTCCAATCGCTTTGTAGGATAATTAAAAAATGGGCGTGTGGTAGGCCCCTTTTTTGGTGCTCAATAACATAGACGTATGCGGCAACCTTGCCGAATATTTCACGTTTAAATAATTTTTCTTTTAATTCTTCCAGTTTGGCATGGAATACTCGAGCAACTAAATCGGGTCTATTTTGAGCTTCTTCATGTTGGCTTAGTTCATTGGTAATTTCTTTCCAGTTTGGGTTGCAAGTCATCGTTAAAAAAATGTCCGGTTTTCCATATCGCTGAACCAAAGCCATAGCTTCCATGTATCTCTTTCTCATGTCTCGTGGACCTCCAATAAAAGAAGAGGGCAATATTATCCTTTTGCCAACATTAGAAGCATCTCTTTCTCCAAGCGTTACTGTGTCAACTATACCTTTATACAACTCAGACCGAATATGTTGTTGCTCATTTCTGTAATAGTCTAATCTTGATGTCTCAATCTTGACATACATATCTACGGCATATTGTTGTAGCAGTCGTCCTGAGAGTAGCAAAATTGATCTTGCATCTTCTCTTATTTGTAACTTGAAGCAATAATATTCGCGACACGAAACTACTGCTTCCTTTTTTTGTCGGTTTGATACTACAGGAGTTGAGTGAGAAGGAAGTGTTACTAAATATGGTGTGCACAGTGAATAAAACATTGATGAGATTTAAAATTTTACAATCTAACCTCGTTCTTCAGCGGCAAGTAATTCTTCTGCAGTGGTTGACTGTTGAGGATCTATTGTTGGGCTACGAACATTGGATCTGGTTGTGTGTCCTCCAATTCGTTTTATGTGTTGATGCCAACCACAATCTCCGTGAGGAAATAAAATTGGATATTGTAATGGATCGTAACAGCCGTAGTAATATTGAACTTTATGTTTTCCACCATCATAATTATACACAAAAATGTCACGCCCTCCTTGTTGATACCCTTCTTCATCTTCCACCCAAATTGCTGCAACTTGTGAGGATGTAGGAGCATTGAATACACGTTGATCTAGCCCAGCATCTTCTCTTACTTGAATTATTTGTGTTTCCAAATCTGGCAAATCTCCAAGTGAACGAAAGAATATAGAATACGGATTGATTCGAAGGATATTCATAAGTTGAGTTGTAACAGATGGATCCAATCTGCATTTTGAATCATTAAGTCGGTGCTCCAATTCATTCTCGGTGTCATAAAAATATAGTTGCAGATTAGAGGGACGTCCATCAGATGGTAGTAAATTATTGATTGTGTGATAGATTTGCCCTTGGCTTCTGAAAGTATATATTCCTTTATTCCTTCGACACATTGATTTGTCGTAAGTAACTCCCATTGATGTAAAAGCAAATTTATTGTTGTAAGTTCGAATGTATGTTCGAAAATGTGTAGATTCTTCGCTACTGGAAGTAAACAATTCATAAAGTTCATTCGGCACATCGTTTGTTGCGAGATAAATTTTTCCATCGGCACAACAAAAGCTTGTTGTTTCATGAATGAAACGCTTTGCTTTACAATGTTTGCATCGAGGGACAGATGGTAGAGAAAATGCTTCAGATGGCACCTCTTTTAGCAATTGACGAAATCGAGGTGAGGAATGAAGATGTAGACCTTTTTTATTGTAAAATAATAATTAGGTATCAAATTTCAACTCACATAACATATTGATTTTAATTATAAATTTAAAGTGTCCCTTACCGCTACGAGGTCTTGTTACTCTTTTATTGTAAGTTGATCCCCCAGCAAATTCATTTGGGTTCTGATTATATATATTAATATTTATCAAAAACAACATCCAAAATAATCATAGGGAGTTTCATCACGTGAATGAAGTAGCTGAGTTTTGAAAAAAAAAATACGGGACAAATGCAAACTTGATTGAAATTGACATTGCTCGAAGATGATGAATTTACAAATAAATTAGTTTCACAATCGACATTGGTAGAAACATTATCTCCACAAGAAGATTCATCTTCATTTATGGTAGTGTGAGTGGAGTCATTTCGCAGTCTTTTTGTTTGTTGTTGACTTGACGTTGCCGTATGCTTGGCAATATATGTGTAAAGATCAGTATGACTGGGATTACTACTTACACTAATGTTATTGATCTTAAATGCTTTTTGTCTAGCATATCTCTCTCTTTGTTTTTTACATATTGCTTTCTTTTTTTCGATTGGTAAATCTTTATATAGAATTCGCTTTGAAGGTTCTCTGTCACAATCTTGTAAAATTAAATTATGAACATTAATTTCATATGTATTAGTTTCTCTTAAACAAAATACATGTTTAAGTTTTAGGTATTTTGTGTATGACATCTTACCATGTGTCATTATGCTAATGCAGAAAATGTTGTAAGAATCCAATCTACACAAGTAAGAAAAGATGGTGTAATAAAGTAATTGCAGACATTAAATTTAAATAATTATAATTCATAAAATCCATACTTACATGAAACGGTTAGATCAAAAAATAAAAACTCTATATAATTAAATATAGTATAGAGTTTTATTTTTGACAATATTCATTATTTTTGAATATAACATTTGGACAATATTCATTATTCACAATAAATTGTTACAACTACTTTCTTTTTATATTTTCTTTTAATTTACAATCAATCAAAGTTATTACTGTTTTAGAAATTTAATAGAAACAATAGAAACGAAAACGAAATATGAGAGATGCATGATGAAGATATATTCTTCTTAAAAGAAACAAATGAAGAAGCGATGAATATTAACATTAAAATTTCATATTTATCTTTATTCAAAAAAAAATATGATATTAAAGTGATGAATATTAACATTACTTGGGAGAATAAGCAGAGAGAAAAATCTGGAGAAGAAAAGAAGCTGTGTAATGGCCAACAAAAAAAATTAGAGGGTATATGATTCTGTTATATATATTGGAATGAAAAAAGACAGAGAAGAGATGAAATATAAATAGGTTTTGGGTTAATGACATATATTATTATTCTCAGCTAGCTATGATATAAATTAGAATAAGAATGTCCAAATTATAATAGGAAAAGGAATACATAGATATTTAATTTTTAAATTCTTTATGGCGAATTAAATAATAAATAAAAAAAAAGATAAAAAATAAAACAAAAGCTAAATAACAAAAAAAAAAATAATAATAAATAAAAAAAAGATAAAAAATAAAATAGGAGCTCGTATCATTTTAATATGCCCTGCTATTCATAAATACACTCTCAAACAAATAAATTAAATTTATACAAAAACAGAGTTAAATACTGGTGGCTCCCACTTAATTTTAGTATTTTATAATACATATATTGGAAGTAATTTATCTTTTATAGATTAAGTAATAAATAATAGACTATCTAAAGTATAAACAATGTGACAGTCAGTAGTCTCGTGATCCGTAAGGGGAAACACCGGGTAAGCTGTGCAATCCCACACCGCCTGGGGAAGGTCAAGTGGGATGATTCTGAGACTGTGTAGGTATGGGACTACACAGTTAAAGAGAGCTTAAATGGATTGATTGGTACTACCTATATCAACAAGGTACATCTTGTTTTTCGGTAGCCCATCTCGAAAGAACTCCACAGTTAAGCGTGCTTGGCCTGGAGCAATTTCAAGGATGGGTGACCTCTTGGGAAGTTTTCCCAAGAAGCGTGTGAGTGAGGACAAAGCATGCTGGAAACACTCGTATTGGTCTGTAGGGTCAGTCATCAATCCAAGAAGCATCCAGAGTGGCGTACCCGTGTATAAGAGCCATTAGTCCGTGGGTGTAAGGGCCCAATGGAGGCTTGAAGCGGGGACGTTACAAATGGTATCAGAGCCTTGACCTAGCCGGAAGTGTGGTCGACGAGGGCGTCGGACCCCGTAAGGGGGGGTGATTGTGACAGTCAGTAGTCCTGTGATCCGTAAGGGGAAATACTGGGTAAGCTGTGCAATCCCACACCGCTTGGGGAAGGTCAAGTGGGATGATTCTGAGACTGTGTAGGTATGGGACTACACAGTTGAAGAAGGCTTAAATGGATTGATTGGTACTACCTATATCAACAAGGTGCATCTTGTTTTTCGGTAGCCCATCTCGAAAGAACTCCACAGTTAAGCGTGCTTGGCCTGGAGCAATTTCAAGGATGGGTGACCTCCTGGGAAGTTTTCCCAGGATGCGTGTGAGTGAGGACAAAGCACGCTGAAAACACTCGTGTTGGTCTGTAGGGTCAGTCATCAATCCAGGAAGCATCCAGAGTGGCGTACCCGTGTATAAGAGCCATTAGTCCGTGGGTGTAAGGGCCCAATGGAGGCTTGAAATGGGGACGTTACAAATGGTATCAGAGCCTTGACCCAGCCGAAAGTGTGGTCGACGAGGGCGTCGGACCCCGTAAGGGGGGGGGGTGATTGTGACAGTCAGTAGTCCTGTGATCCGTAAGGGGAAATACCGGGTAAGCTGTGCAATCCCACACCGCCTGGGGAAGGTCAAGTGGGATAATTCTGAGACTGTGTAGGTATGGGACTACACAGTTGAAGAAGGCTTAAATGGATTGATTGGTACTACCTATATCAACAAGGTGCATCTTGTTTTTCGGTAGCCCATCACGAAAGAACTCCACAGTTAAGCGAGCTTGACTTGGGAGTAATTTCAGGATGGGTGACCTCCTGGGAAGTTTTCCCAAGAAGCGTGCGAGTGAGGACAAAGCATGCTGGAAACACTCGTGTTGGTCTGTAGGGTCAGTCATCAATCCAAGAAGCATCCAGAGTGGCGTACCCGTGTATAAGAGCCATTAGTCCGTGGGTGTAAGGGCCCAATGGAGGCTTGAAGCGGGGACGTTACAAACAATATGTACAAAACACACACTGAAATTAAAGCAATCACTTACAAAGACAAAATATTTTAATTTCGTATCCCAATCCAAAGAGGACTCCTCAGACAGGACTGGATCTACTCATTCACATTAAGTGTATGATTTTGTTAAAACTTAAAAGTAAAGGGAACTTTGTGGTTTTGTAAACATAATCAAATAAAAAAATTTACCAAATATGAAGCGATGGAGACTATGCGGGAGAAACTCATAGATAAGGAACCTTTCTTTTCCTTTCAAGTAGAAACTAATGAGCGTAACAACATTCCGTTGTTGAAGCTTAGCACAAATTCTTAACTCATTCATAAAATCCCCTGTCATGTATATTGCTCAATCAAAGAAAACAAAAATTGAGATTTACTTCAAGCTTCAAAGTCACTCATTTACATGTTCAAAAAGACTATGAAACCAACTCAAATCATGATTCTTACAACTTTGTTAACCTGTACAAAAGACTCTATTATAAACCTATATAATAATAAATCTGATAGACTCCACTATAATATCATTTCAGCTGCATTAAGCAAATATGTGTGGTAAATACATGTGCAAAATTCAGAGCAAATTAAGTGGTTATTAGAAGTAACGTTTGGGATATAAGAGTTGGGATCCCAGATTTGGCAGCAACATTTGGGGCCCAAGGGAAGAAACATACCAAAGGAAAGAGTAGCAAGAGATATTAGAAGAGAACAGAAAAAATTACATAACCCAAAATCCAACCAAAATTTCCATATCTAATCGATAATTTTCTGTCTACGCTTTTATTTACAAATTTTACATGTCTTGTCTCTCACATGACAGAACAAGCATTTGGGTTCTCGTCACTGAACATTTGGTGGGCGTGGACATTTTCTCTTCCTCTCTTCCTCTCGTGGACATTTGAGGGGCGTAAGATCACAATAATTCATGGTCAATAGGCAAATTCTACACACCCACGAGTAACATTTAGCTAGCTTTTGCACAGAAGATTAATGATTTAATGGGAAACTTTTAAACAATGACTAATAACATTAATACCTTGACCATTCCAGTTCCATTATCGCAGACAAGTGGCTGAATATCCTCTGCATCTGCCATCTTCACTTACCTATTTGTTCACCAAACTATGCTATAAGAACATCTTTCATAAAATAATAAATAAATGCAGTAGATGGTCAAATTTTGTAAGCTATTCTATCGAACTCAATAAAAATCTCAAGAAGAGGCAACTGTCATAATTAAAAAAAAACATGTAACTTTTTATTCAGACACTAAATAATAATCCCAAAATAAATAAAAAAAAAAAAACATTCACAAATATAAACTCCAAAAATATATATGTTATAATTTTGAGCCAGAAATAATACATATTAGTAATTGAAAACATTCTTGGGACTGACTACAAAATTCAGACTTTAACAGAAAAAAGACATACTGATTAGTTATAAGAATAAGTGCATTGAATTTCTTCAATAAAAGAAAATAACTCAGTTTGTTACAACAAATAATCGGTCTTACCTCGAGATACGGTTGGCTTGTTACGAGCAGTGAGTGCAAAAGGCTTAACATCAACTACATCATCATCAAAATACTCAACATCAGATTCATCCTTGAAGCCCTGGAAATTGGCCTCGAAATCATCATCAAGATCAACGATTTCCGATCTCAGATGAGATTTCTTCGAGAAACGTTTGCCGGAGTTGGATTTCTTGAGATCCGGCAGAGATAGTTGGAGGTGAGAGGAGTGGACCGCGGCGGCGCATTGGTTGAGATGAAGTCGGAGATAATAGCTCCACCACACATGGTTCTCGATCCACAGCACACAAAGCCTAGATTGAAATGGTTATGGAAATTTTAGAGTAAGAGATTGTAAAAGAAGAAAACTTTTTGTGGGTTTTTGATATTGAAGAAGAAAACTTTTTGTGGGTTTGTGCCTAAAAGGCTCTGCTTTTCTTTCTCGATTGTTTTAGAATATTTAATTGAGGGCAGAGGTGATTCAATTGTTTTAGGATATTTAATTGAGGTGATTGTTAATATCAGTTCAAATATTAGTAGGATTTGTTTTATTATTATTTTATTATAGATAAATAATATTTTATTATTTTATTAAATAAAAATTAAAAGTTACCCATAAAATTCTCAAAAACCAAGAATTTCAGTTATATAGGTATACTTTATATAGAATAGATATATAGATATATAGATATATAGATAGATATATAGATATATAGATATTTATAAATTTATTTTTTATAATATTAGAAAAAAAAATCACACAAAAAATTGTATATATAGATTTGTTATTTTATTTTTAATCTATTTATCCCTCATTTATATAAATCTTAACCTTATAATATGTAACTAAAACTCTTTTTTATTTACCAATACTATGGATCTCTATCGATCTCCATTATTGCTCTTTCTATTTGTCAATATTATCATTATAGCCATATATGCATAATATATTATTTTTCTTTTGTATTACTCTATTTTTTTTTTCATGCATACTATATTGTTTTTCTTTTGTATTACTCCATTGTTTTTTTATTTCTTTTTCTTTTTTCTTCTCCTTTAGTTATAACTGCATTGTAGTTATGGGCAAACATAGTTTTAATCTAAATGAATTGCTTTGCTCGTAAGAGAAAGCATTTTTTTTTTCTAATTTATGTATTCTTTCTTATTGATATTAATTAATGCTGATATTTAAAATTATTAATATCGATGTTGTGGTTACATGTTCGAAATATACCACTTAACAAAGAAACATGCTAACAATGAGAAAAATATTTTATTAGATACACATTCTAATTCCCTAATTAATAATTTATGAGACTAATCTCATAGAGTATTTATTTATCATAATGAGTCTGATTGTACTTATTACATTATATTATATAGCTTAGTTTCTATTTAGTTTCCTTTCAGGTAGTGGAAAGACTTTCATTATGAAATCAGTGCCTCTGAAGGCATCACACACAATACAACAATTATATATGGTGTTTTTTTTTATCTCCTCAGTGAAGAGAAGTAAGTCTTTCTGTCCTTGCTTTTTTTAAGAATGTAAGTATAGATTTTTTACTAATATAATACTACTATCTTATTCATGCAAAAGTTAAATAATCATATATTAATAAATTCTTAATTTATAGCTTTTCTTTTCTGCTCTCAGTATGATTTTTAATTATTATTTTTTTTAACATTTTGAATGCACCTAATAAAATGATGAATGAAGAAAAAATTAATTAAAAGTGTATGTTGAGATATTATATATATATTTTTTTTGAGAAGTTTCTCAATATATATATTTCTTTTATTTTAATAATATGTAGAATATATATATTTTAATTTAAAAATATCTAACAACTAAAGTTTTAAAATTAAAAAAAAAAAATGTTATATATATTTGGCTAATTAGTAATTTTTTCCCTTGAATTTTGACATGTAGTAAATCGTGCCCCCTAAACTTTTTTGGCTGTTAAAAATTCTCCCCGAATTATTGAGATTGTTAAATTTAAGTACTTTTATCTAATTTCATTCAATTTTACTGTTTCAGTGATTGTTTATGTACTAAACCATGCTCCCCAGACTTTGATATCTACCAAATCATGCCCCTCAAACTTTGATATGTACTAAATCATGCCCCTTGAACTTTCATCCATGTTAGAATTTTTTTACTAAAATTAGACAAAAGTTCTTAAATTTAACAATTTCAATTGCTCAGGGAGAATTTTTAACGGCCAAAAAAGTTTAGGGGGCACGATTTAGTACATGTCAAAGTTCAGGGGAGAAAAATTACTAATTAGCCTATATATTTTTATGACACGCGCTCTAAAATGACTTTATTTAAAATTTGGTAATAATTATTTGCTATATTTCTTTTATTTGGTGATGACATCTACTTTGAATATATTGACGACTACAAATAAGATATGATGATGACAACAATTTTGAAATAGTAGTTAGAGTTTTTTTTTTTTTTTTTTTTTTTTTAGATTTATATTCAATCATCTTTTTTTATATCTCTATTTTTTTCGTGAGGATTTATCTATTTTTAATATTTTATTCACTATAACATTTGTATAAAAGTGAATAGTTAACCAATTATTTTATTAATTTATTTTATATAGAGTAAACTTATTAAAAATGATAGTGACGATTTACTTTGATTAGATACTTTTACAGTTTTATTTATGTATAAAAGTGAGTAGCTAACTCAATATTTAATTTATTTTGTATACAAGAGCAAACTTATTGGGAATGGTAGTGACGATTATAAGTGAGATACGACGATGATAATGACTTTGATTGTAGTGGTAGTTATGTCAAATTTGGTGATAACAACAGTTTTAAAATCATGAGTTTTTTATAAAATTATTAATTGTTATATTATATATACTTTTTGAATTTCAATTTAATGTATTCAATAATATAGCAATAATAATTTGATTAATTAAAAATTATAATTTACTAGGTTTAAAATAATTTGTAAGATATTAATTTTCTTTTGTATTATTAAGATTGAAAAAATAATAAATTAGTTACTTATATCATTAAAATATATATAAAAAATATCAAAATTTGAAATTTGATATATTTTTATGACTCAATCATCATTAAACAATATATAACCGCACGCAAAGCGCGAGTTGTTTACTAGTTAAAAAAAATTTAAAAGAAAATTTTTGTACGTATAAAATACATTGAGTGCTTAGTGAATTATGAGCGAATTAAAGGACTCAATCTGACAAATTCAATCAAATGACTCAATTTTCTTTTTATACTTAATTACTAGATGAAGCTTCCATTTACACAACTCATTGTTCTAAAAAAAATTACGCAATTCAGTGTAGTGATCATACATTTAAGATAGTTCTATATATAAATTTACTCAAAGAACATATTTAACTATAACCATGTGTTGTGTGGTATAGTGGTAGCCTACTCCCTTGTTTGGGTCAAGAGTTCGACTCTTACCTGACCCCTCAATTACGAGAGATTATACTTGGCCTTTGAAGGCTAACTTTGCTATGTGATGGGCTATATTTGGGATAGGAATCCTCATGAGATGTAAGTATTGATGACCCAAGTAACGCAGGATGATATATAAGACTCCTATAGCTAGCACGTGGTCTCTGGAGTTACCTTAAGGCCAAAGGAATGGAGACGAAATCTACACCACACGATTTCTTTTTTCTAGCAAAAAAAAAAACATAATTTTATCTATACTCAATTTTATCACATTTTTAAATTTATGTTTTAATCGTGTCATCTAATTTAATTTTGTTTAGATAATGAAAAAGTAGGTCATAACATAATCTTTTATGATCAAGGTTTGTCAGGTTTATGCCAAAATACATTAAAATGCCGAAGTAATGAATTTATAATAGAAAATTCACATATAAAAAGTAAATAATTAACTCTGATTTGTTTATGCAGTGAAAATCTTCTTTAAATGTAACGAGAACTAGTGAGATATTGATGACAACACACAATTTTAAAATTATATGAGATTTTAGATTTTTAATTTTGTAAGAGGGATCGGATGTTCAATTTTTAAGTTTTTTTTACTATAACACTAATAATGATATAAGTGGGGACCCTCTTTGATCATATGCCACGTCAGAAAATATCTCTACTCTTATTGGATATTTATGAGTAAAAGCTTTAATAATATTATATATATATTTTAAAAAAATAAAGTGAAGAGTATAATAGAATATATGATGTTCAAATTTTTGTGAAGAAAAAAGGAACAAAACAAAATAGATATATATATATAAAAGCATTGGAATGAAACAAAATCAAACACACTCCCATTAGTTTCGTCGTCTTCTTTCTTCTCCTGTTAATGCTGGGAGCTCTGTATTGGCCCAACCCAAGCCATGTCGACCATTACTATAGAGCCTCTCTTCCACCACTCTCGTATACGAAACGCCACCTGCTTTTCCGGATCAAATCGATTCCACTCCTCCTCTTCTTTCTATGCCCACCCCAACAACCTCTTCTCCTCCTCCCATGCCCAACCACGCTTCTTCTGCAACTTCAAGCCTCCGCGACCTCTTCTTCTTAGAGCTAGTTCCACCGATACAGCTCTTCTTGACACCTCTACATCCTCTGATGTATCGTTTAAGAAGACTTTCCCTTTGAAGCAAACTATATTGGTTAGATTTTTTTTTTTTTGAAAATACTATATTGGCGTTAGTCTCTGTTGATTTAGTTTGGTTTATTCTAAAAGTATTTCTCTGAAAATTTATTTACGAGAAAATTTGAAGCTTGAAGCAATCTTTTACTATTTTTTTTTATTGAGTAATTTATATTTTTAATGGAAAAATAGAAAAAAATAATGTTTGTAAATTGCATGGCTTAGATGGTTCTTGAGATTTTATATGAAAGTAATTGTTGATCGGTTTGATTTGGAATTGGTAGGAAGAGGGAAAGATCTTCATCAGATTAGATCGTGGGAAGAATGAACAGCATTGGCAGCTTACTGTTGGTTGTGATATTCCTGGGAATTGGATTCTTCACTGGGGTGTTTCTTATATCGACGACGTGGGGAAGTGAGTTTTCATTTAATATTGGAATATGATTTTTTATTATTATTATTATTATTATTATTATTATTATTATTATTATTATTATTATTATTATTATTATTATTATTATTATTATTAATGGATGCATATCCATTTATCCATATCAACTTGCCTTGGTGAACTATGATAAGATTGAAATATATTGTTCCATTTAGTTTGATGTTTTTGTTAGATTTTCTCTACTAGCTATAAAATTATCACATCATGTTGTTTTTTTTTTTTTTGGCAATGTGCAGTGACTGGGATCAACCTCCCGAAGGAATGATACCGTCTGGATCAGTTCGCATCAAGGTACTTAGTTTGCCTTTTCCAAAATAACAGGATGGATTGGATTTCCAGCTTGCTTAAATTTGATAAATACAATTACTGTTTGTTTTCAGGATTATGCAATAGAGACACAGCTTAAAAAATCATCTTCATCTTCGGCAGGTGATACATTTCAAGAAGTCAAGATTGATTTTGATCCCAAGAGTGCTATAGCAGCAATAAATTTTGTCCTAAAGGTTTTAAAGTTGAATAGTTTACAGTTGACATTGTCTTTTCTTTATGTAAAAAATGCTAAAGTATATAAAAAAATAATATCTTATTGAGTTTAATAAGATATTTTTCTCCAGAGTTTTCTATCTGGATTCCGTTTTCTTATTAGTTTCTTCCTCTTTTTTGGTGGTTGGGGTCCGTTGGTGAAGCAGGATGAAGAAACAGGGTCATGGTATCAGCACAAAGGGAGAGATTTTAAAGTTCCTCTTGTGGACTACCTGCAGGAGGATGGCAATATGGTTGGACGGAAAAAGGGAAACAGTATGTGGCCAGGTTGTTATCCTCACTACATCACCTTTCTTGATTTTGTATGCTTGATTTAATACATTGAATGATATATAATTTCATACTATATCTGCCTGGTGTCTTCTCTTCTATCATTTTCCAATCTTAAAGTGAAACGGGATTTACTGGTTGTCTGATAATTCTAGGAGCTTTGGGACAGCTATCAAACATATTCATTACAAAAGAACAATTGGATTCTAAAGATGAAGACAGTAGCATGGACTCCATTGAGCCTATTAAAGAAAAAAAGATCCTAGAAGGATTCTATGAAGAAATTCCCATTGCTAAGAAGGTGGATGTTCATAATTCAATTACTGTTTCAGTTAGGAAGTGCCCTGATACAGAAAAAATCCTGCTATCCATGGAAACCGATATACTTGGGAATGTTGTTGTTCACTGGGGAGTTTGTACGGATGATGCCAAAAACTGGGAACTTCCATCTTCACCATATCCACCTGATACTGTCATTTTTAAGGACAAGGCTTTAAGGACATTGTTACAGGTAGAAATGCTTTTCACTGATCTAGTGATTTGCCCATTCTGTAAACCATCTTAAATGACATTGAAATACTGTTGGTTTTCCCTTCCTTTCAAATTTTTATTCTCTTACATTACTTATAAGTTTTAACCAGGAACCACCATCAATTTTCATTTTCACATTTTTTATTAACATTTTCTGTAATTACTAAAAGATGAAATGAACTGGGTATTCAAGTAGTGAGAGGTGATCTCTGAATGTCATGGCTATTTACCCTTTCATTTTTCAATTCTGATTGCATGCAATTCCTTGTTTATTCTCTTAAACTTCTGTTACTTTCAGCTTTCCTTCAATTTTTGTCTGTTTTATTTTGAAGAATCTACTTGTCTCTCTTTTTTTCCCTCGAAAGAAACTGTGTGAGGATCTCTCTCTCTCTCTCTCTGAAGATAATAGTATTAAGCAGGAAAACTAGATTATTTGCTTGATCTTACTTCAACTTATGTGGATTTTTGTGTGCAGCCAAAAGAAGGTGGAAATGGCTCCCAAGGATTATTTACTTTGGAAGAAGGTCCTCAAGGATTTCTTTTTGTTCTTAAGCAAAGTGAAAAGACATGGTTGAAATATATGGGAAATGATTTCTACGTTCCCCTTTCAAGCTCAAGTATCTCTTCTGTTCTTCCCACTTCGGGTCTGTCTGCAGGGCAAGAGACACCTGGAAAATCTGTAGAGGAAAGTGAAGGTTCTCTTTCTGCCTATACCAAGGGAATAATCAGTGAAATACGAAGCTTGGTAAGTATTTCCTCTGAGAAGAGTTTGAAGACAAAGACCAAAGAAGCACAAGAAAGTATTCTTCAAGAAATTGAAAAGTTGGCTGCTGAAGCATATAGTATGTTTAGAAGTTCGGTTGCAGCTCCTCCAGAGGAAGCTGTTTCAGAAACCGAGGAATTAGAACTTCCTGTCAAGATACAATCAGGGACAGGCACAGGTTATGAAATAGTATGCCAAGGATTTAATTGGGAATCCAATAAATCTGGAAAATGGTACATGGAACTCAAAGAAAAGGCTGAAGAATTATCTTCGCTTGGTTTTACTGTGATTTGGTTGCCTCCTCCTACCGAATCTGTATCACCTGAAGGGTACATGCCAAAAGATTTATACAATCTAAATTCCAGGTAAGGTATCATAAAGTAGCTTTTATTATATGTGCTGCTCAGTATTCCTTCTTTCTTACCTAAGAAATTAGGCCAGCTCCTCCACCCCAATGGAAAAACTTTTCTCTCTCTAGTATGACCAGTTTTGCAACCTTCTAAACTCAAATTAGCTTAGAGCTGTCTGTTTCCTTGTGGGACATTTGACTCAAATAACTTGTTGTAACATTTTTTTTTGGTGAATAGGTAATTTTCCTTCTGTAGGTGTAAATTGTTAGAGTTTATATTGTTTTTCAATGCATTTTATTTCTTGAATTGATTTGGTTTCTGGGATGTTTATTTATATGGTGGATTCTCTGAATGTTCTCTTTTCCCTTCTATCATATAAAACAAAAGATATGGAACCATAGATGAGCTGAAGGAGATTGTGAATAAATTCCATCAAGTTGGTATCAAAGTTCTTGGAGATGCTGTCTTAAATCATCGTTGTGCACACTATAAGAATCAAAATGGTGTTTGGAACATTTTTGGTGGTCGTTTAAATTGGGATGACCGTGCAGTTGTTGCTGATGACCCACATTTTCAGGTATAATATTTCCTTTGTTTCAAACTGAGATATTTGTTGGAATTAGTGATCTTTTTTGATTTCTTTCTTTTATTTATTTTGTTCGCAAAAGATTGGAATAAACTGTCCTTCCACCATTGCAAGTCTCGTTTTTGCTTCCCTCATTTCCTAATGTGACATGATTTTTCTTCCTCTCTTATTCAGGGTAGGGGCAACAAGAGTAGTGGAGATAATTTTCATGCTGCTCCAAATATTGACCATTCACAAGATTTTGTGAGGAAAGATATCAAGGAGTGGTTGTGCTGGCTAAGGTAGTGCATAGATAAGTTCTCCCATTCCCTAAATTCTTATGGTCACATTTTGTTTTTGTACATGAAAACACAAATATGTATGAAATTGGGTTTCAGATAGTAATCGTGGATGTCTTATTGCAATAAATTTTCATCTTTATGTGACCTACAGGAAAGAAATTGGCTATGACGGATGGAGACTTGATTTTGTTAGAGGATTCTGGGGTGGTTATGTCAAGGACTATTTGGATGCTAGTGAGCCGTACTTTGCTGTAGGTGAGTACTGGGATTCACTTAGTTACACATATGGAGAGATGGATCACAACCAAGATGCACATAGGCAGAGAATTATTGACTGGATTAATGCTACAAGTGGAACTGCTGGTGCATTCGATGTCACAACAAAAGGAATTCTTCATGCGGTGAGCATTTCATCTAGTAGAGAAAAAAATGAAATGGTTTTATTCTCTGCGTAAAATATGTGGAGTGGCAATTAGAGACGTACTCATAGTAGTAATCCTTTTGCTATTTCCATCACAGGTGTACAGCCACTGTTTAATTATAAGAATATATGAATTTTGATAAAATATATTTATTTTCCCATATAGGCACTGGATAGATGTGAGTATTGGCGATTATCAGATCAGAAGGGGAAGCCTCCGGGGGTTGTTGGATGGTGGCCTTCTCGTGCCGTCACATTCATAGAGAATCATGACACTGGTTCTACTCAGGTTGGATTTCCTCTATTCATTCTGTCAGTCATTTTTCTTTAAGAGGAAGGTCTAAACTGATTGTAATATTTCTATTTGAACAAAATCATCTGAGCATTGAACCTAACAAACACCTGCTGTTGAACTTTTGTAAATAAGCATTGTGCTCGTAGTCCTGAAATGCAGTGCTTCTTTAGTTTCAGATATTTATGTTTGAATGTTCTTTCTTTGTGAAGGGTCATTGGAGGTTTCCTGGCGGAAAAGAAATGCAAGGATATGCATACATTCTGACCCATCCAGGCACTCCATCAGTGTTTTATGACCACATTTTCTCCCACTGCCAATCTGAAATTGGAGGTCTAATCTCCATTAGAAATCGGAACAAAATCAACTGCCGCAGTACAGTAAGTATCAAACTATGAAACTCATTTTCTCAAGTTATGACTTATAAAGCAATGGCTATCAAAACACTATTAATTTTCTGATGCTTTTGTGATCAGATTAAAATTACGAAAGCAGAAAGAGATGTTTATGCAGCCATCATTGATGAAAAAGTTGCAATGAAGATTGGACCAGGTCATTACGAACCCCACAGTGAATCTCAAAAGTGGTCTCTGGCTATGGAGGGAAGAGACTATAAGGTCTGGGAAGCATCCGGCTAAATTTTGGAGGTGGGGTGTTTTGTATTATTCAATTATGGAAGTTTCAGTTATCAAAAAAAAAAAAAAAACAATTATGTGAAGTTTGATTAAATGAGGCGTCCGGATAGGAGTTTTTCCTAAATTATATCTAAACAGTAAACTACTGCCTTGTGAATTGTGATGGTGGTGCTGCCATGTTTTTCCTGACGTGGAAGAAGCTCAAGAAACTCGTTCTTCTGTCTGGGAACCAAGTACAACACTTGCTGTGTCAGTCAGGTAATGTAATGGGTGTGATCAGTAATGTATAAATATAAATAATAATGTTATCAGTAGGTCTTATTTCGCTTTATTAACCATTGTTGTAACAATGTATTGTAAACAAGTCATTGGTAATTAAAGAGCTACCATGTATCATTGCTATTATGCATTATTAAGGCTGTACATTTCATCCAATTCGCATTATTTTGTTACATTCAATCTGCATGAAGTGTTCATTTTATATTTTAGATACAATCCAATCTGCATATAAACTCAAATTTAATTCAATCCAATCGGCAAAAGTATGGATTAAATTAATTATTTTGAATTAGTTATTTTTTAATATTAAATTATTTAATATTTATTAAAAATATATATATTTTTTACATAACTAACAATAAATAAAATAAATTATTATTATTTTATGTCTCCAACAAAAAATTTAAATAAATAAAACAAAAAATAAAAGTAAAGTATAGAAAAGAATTATACGCATAAAGAAATGTTAAATTTTATTTTAGATTATATTTTTCTTGTAAATAATAATGGAATATATATTTGACATCCTAAATACCATATTTCATGAAAGTAAATCATTACCATGCTCTGAGGCCAGTTGTGGGAATATTTTACCTGGATCTAGATTTACTAACAAGTATGTTGATTAATATCCTAAATACGAATTCTTTAAAATAATGAAAATAAACACATAAAGGTTTAAGAAAACTTTACATTGATTGCAGCGGAATATGACTCCATCCGTTCAAGATTTCTAGCCCTTGATTCCTTTCTGTAGCAGAGCATTATCAAGATTTGCACCTGGATTTCCTTCTCTCCTTCGGGTTTGGTTACCACCGTCTTACTCACTATGATTGAGTACTTGACTTGCTATGTGTGGGCACATCACTCTTTCACTCAAGATTCGAATATGGAAGAACAATTAAGGAGGCTGAAATCACTAAGGAAGGAACTCTCTCATTTAGGTTGGTTGAAAAGTGAGGTTGACATTAATTGGATGAGTGAGAGTATCATGTTCCTTTTATAGTGTTCCAACTAGGGCTTAGGGCTGAATTATATGGATTAAAAAAGAATAAAATATTGGGCAAGAATCTACTTATGGCCGTACAAAATAATGGACCAGTTTCTTGTAACGCCCTAATGCTAAGGCACGCTACAATAATTTTTTAATTGTAGGGCAATCTTTGCTAATCAAAGAACTTTCTTAAAAATTGTGTCAAATTAAAACTTTTATTTTAATTATGAAACTTTATAAACTTTATATAATTATTTACAAAATCCGGGATCCCGTTTCTAAACTTTTTATACAATTTTCCAAAATACATATGTCAGTTCGCATAACGACTACAAAATAGAAACCCCAGATGCCCCGAGACCGAACACTCCAGGTCACGCAGCCATGACATGTACAACCCCATTCCAGCTCAGGCTCACTCCTGCCCAGCTTTTGCCTTTCCTTTACCTACACATGAAAAGAGAACTGTGAGTCAACAGACTCAGTAAGAAAAAACATATAACATATCATATAATACCGACTTGTATCTAAGCGCCCATACACCTATTTACAAGGCTTAACAGATTAGTGAGAACGTTCCATATTAGGGTACAACCATTGTACCACATACACTACGTACCTCATTGCACAAGTGTTGGTAGGGTTTGTTTCGTACCTTGAGTACCACTGAGTGATATACCATACACACCCTGTACTTTTCCGTACTTGTGCTGGTAACATCGTAATGTACTCCTTAACAATATACACTATACCAATGCACTATATACCATATCCGTACAAGTGTTGGTAGTGTAACAAACTTATAAGCATGCATATACACTTAACATATATATACATTCGCATATTCATATTACATATTATAGACAGTTCTTACCTCCTTTTCCAGATTCAAGTGAGTTGGCCGACCTGAACAGAAAATCTCGTGCTGGATGGATGCCCTAATCACATAACATAACAAGGTAAATCACAAGTTAAAACCCTAATTCGGGAAACCCGAACCTACAACTCAAGGTTCTGCTATTACTAATAGGGACTACAATATCCTAGGAAACAGGGAAACACCCAACTAAGGCACTGAAATGGGCAAGAATTGAGAAAACGAGTTCTTCGGGGAATCTGTCAAAACCGATTAACCGGTTTTACAGGACCTGGCAAACTGGTTAACCGGTTTGCACCACGTTTCCCTAAAGAACTCCCAACTTGCTCAAAATTCATCCAAATGCCACCAAACCTTCCAGAGTACCTAAAACAACCATACACAATATTTTCCAACCAACAAAAACCAGAAAAACACACTGATACAAAATATGCCATTGATGACTCAAGTTTGAGTTTTCAAACTCAAACTTGATCATCCACCACCACAAACAACAAAACCAGCAACAAGAACTTAAAATCAACTCAAAATAAGCTTAGAATTCGAACCATACACAATTCAAACACTAACAGCCCCTATAACTCAAAATCACATATCCAAACTAACATCAAAGCTTGAAAAACTAAGAGCAAATGATCTAGGGGTTACCTCAACTTTGAATCCCACTTGAATCCTTGCTGAAAACACAAAAATCAACAACTAATCTCGTTGGTTCTTGCTGGTTCGAAGAGAGAGAAGGGAAAGAGAGTAGTGTTTTCTCTAATTATTGGTTTTTCTTCTTTAATTCTTTACTTTCTAAAAATGCTTAACACTAAACATTATTCAGCATAATAAAAGGCAGCTGTCAAGTTAAGAATGAGCTACCTAATCCCATAGCCAAATGACTAAAATACCCTTGGTGCTTAAGTTTTAAGCTATTTCAAGCCTAGGGGTAAAATGGTTAAAAACCATAACCCCACTCAAACTCGGTATTCTATTTTTCTCCAATGTACATCCCACTAAGAAATAAGGCTGTAGACCTACCCATGTGATTAAACTAGCCATCTATCGCATTTTCTGTTGTCGCCGAGCAAAAATTGTAAAAATTGTATAATTTAAATATAATACAAATAATACACCTAGGGTTTAATAACATCTCCGAAATTGAAAAATTATAACACTAATGCCCATTTCTAACAATGGGACCCACACATAATTAAATCCACAAATAGTTTAAAAATACGAATAATTAATGCTATAATTGCCTTTACTAATCCATATAATCAAACGCGGTCATTACACTCTAGCTAGATTTTTGTCACTTTATTTCAACCAATTATTCTTCTTTTCAATAATACCATATTTTCCAATTCAACCCTATAAATGCCAAAACTATTTATTTAATAATTAATTATCAAATAAAATTCTCATTTTATGTAATTTATTAATCAGACCATACAAAGTCTCTTAATTAACAAATTGACCCCCAAATTTCTTTTCTTCACAATTAAGCCATTGCTTAGTGAAAATTCTTAAATAAGACATAGTCTAATTTTAGAATGATAATTGATTAATTAAAATTAATTAACTGAGTTTGGAAGCAGTATTATCTCAACTAGTGAGGGGAGCATGGGCATATATAACCGAACTTTCAATAAGTAGATCTAGAATTCACCAAGTAAATTCTCTAACTTATTAATTCCTCCTTGCGCCACTATAGATTTGGAATTGAATAACACTCTCAGTTATATAGAACGCTCTATATGTACCACGATATAAATACGTTATGATTATCCATTGTTACAATCCTAATAGTCAAGGATCCTCTATATATGATCTACACTGAATAGGGACTAATTTACCGTTCTACCCTTCAATGTATTTTATCCTTAAAAAACTTAGCAACCTATAAATGATACTTCAGTAAACTAATATAATTACTGAAATGAGGCCTCAATCATTTATCTTTATTAAGCCAAGCTTGAAGGAAATCATCGTTTCACTTCTAAATACCTATAGAAGCTATAGATTCTATATCTATGATCAGCACTCCCACTCAATTGAACTACCATGTCCTTAATCTGTATGTCACGAGAAGATCCAATTGGTCGACTTTAACGAATAAATTAAAGAACATAAATAATACAACTAAGATTGAACCTAACCATATCATGATTATGATCCATAGACCTAAGATCAATCATTGATATTGACTTAAAAAGATATAACGGTAAGTTTATGATATCTTATCTAAGATCAATATCGGTCCCTTCCACTGTATACTCCATACATCCGATACTGGTAAACTTTGCCAATGCCCTAGAAAGGACATAACACTTATCTAAGGTGTAAGTATACATTATCACTGATTATCATGCCAGTCTAAATCCAGTGAATTGATAAATCATGGGAATTAAACTTTTGAACATATAATCTTGATTATATTCCACTGTGCTGACGCCACTATATTCATGAACAAATATATACATATTTATATATGTTCTAGACTTAATAGAATTTATACATTAAACATAATCATGAAATAAATCATGTGAACCATGCAACATAAAAGCGATTTCTGATCTTTTATTAATTAGTAAATCTGATTATATTGAAATAGATTTTATTTAGGACACAAAACCCAACAAGGAGGAAATTCATAATACATAGCGAGGCATCTACCTCGCAATACGTAGAGAGGTGTTGACAAGGAAAATTGGTTGTTAGAACACTTAGCATATAATATACATTATACTAGCCAAGTGTAACAGCTTGAAGTACATAAATAACAGATAGCGAGGCATCTATCTTGCTATAAAAAGGCATACTCCTAGTAAATTCCAACTCGTTGCCAGGGTTATTGTTATTATTGAGAACCCCCAAGACATGATTGTCCAGTCTACAAGGCCTTATGGTCAAAAAGCAGTTCTTAAGTTTGCTCAGTACACTGGTGCTCATCCCATTGTTAGAAGACTTATGAATAAACCAAGTTATTCATGTACCAATCGAGACGCCTCAGCGAGATACGTTTTGCAGCGTGTCTTAATCCACGTCAGCGTTGACCCTTTAAAAGCGATTTAAATCACAGCTGCAGGATTTTCTAATAATAACTGTATTTATTTATGGAGCGTAATTAAGGCCCACAATTTTGGGGAAATATTGTTGTGGGATTCGAATTTAAATGTAACTAACTGCAAACCTATGTTATTATAAATCACTACAACTAATAGTATTATTAGGGGCGGAGAGGTATGCTGGTAAAAGTGATAAAATCTGGTAAAAGTTATTACCGGCGGGGCCCGCCGATAATACCCCGCCGGCAATAATGGGTCGCTATTTGTGGTCAGTAGCAGCGGACTGACATCCCGCCCCTAATAATATTATTATCGACAGATTATTAGGGGCGGGATCTTCTGGTAATTAATTCGTCAGATTACTTATCTGACACATTAGTACCGGCAGATTCTGCCCCTATTAATTTGCTAGTATTAAGTTTAATATAAAAAAAAAAAATTATTATCATTTTGTTAATTTGTTTAAAAATGAATTAATTTATAAAATTCTTTTATAATTAGAAAAACGATATCAGAATTTCTAATATAATTAACTCAACATAAAATTAATATCCATTAAAAATAATACACATACATCAATACAACTGTACACCTTAAAAAATTATCTTAATTAAATTAAATAACATAAATTAATTATCATTGCTTAGAATATTCATTTATAAAGTTTTCATCATTTAAACCAAGTCTTGAAGCTTCAAGATTGTCACGAGACTGTAGATCCAGTTGGGAAGAGTAATAAGGTTATCGAAATTCTTGTGAAGATAAGATCTCCACAAATTGACGAGTCTATGAGCGAACTAGATAAGTATGTTGCAATTGTTGATTGTGTGAACTAAAAACCTGACCACATATACACAAGTTGTGTAGGAAGTTATTTTACCAAGAACTTAGATCTACTCACAAGTATGTTGATTTAACAACCTAAATATGAACTTCTAAAACGATAGAAAATTAAACACATAAAAGTATCAGAAATCTTACATTGAGTGCAGCAGAATATATGTCTCCTCCCACTCAGATCTCTAACCCTTGATTCCTTTCTGTCGCAGAGTATAATCAAGATCTGAGCCCGATAGTCCTTCTTTGTTGTTTCTGAATTCTACACAGCCTTCCTCACTATGATTGAGGTGTTGGAAATTATTTTACCAGGATCTTAGATCTACTCACAAGTATGTTTATTAACATCCTAAATATGAACTTTCTAAAACGATAAATTAAACACATATAAAGTTTAAGAAACCTTACATTGGGTGCAGCGGAACATAATGACTCCTTCCGTTCAGATATCTAGCCCTTGATTCCTTTCTGTAGCAGAGCATTATCAATATCTGAACCTGGATCTCTTTCTCTGAATCTTTGATGCTGAAACTCCTTCTTGCTGAAAGTCTTTCTTCACGATCTTCCTCACTATGATTGAGGTATCACTTGCTGTGTGTGGGCACTACTCATACACTAAGGATTTTCGAAATCTCAATGAGGAAGAGAGAGAGAGTGGGTTCGACCAAAGATAGGGAGAGAGAAGGCTCAGTTTTTTCTGAATTAGAAGTGTCAGAAAAAAAAAAAAGTGTAGAAATTTTTTAGTGTAAATTTCCTGAAGCCTTCACTATCTATTTATAGCATTCCACTAGGGTTAGGTTTGAATTATTTGGCATTAAAATAATGAAAATATCAGAGGGAAAACCCTACAAAAGTGGCCGGCCATGCAAGGTGGATTTGGGCCTCACTTTTTGCAATTTTACAGTTTTATCTTTTCTGCATCTGATTTTCTCAAAAACGCCAATTTTCTAATTCAACCATTTAAATGCCAATTCTAACTATTTAATAACTATAAATAATTATTAAATAATATTGTCATTTATCATATTTATTAATTGAACCATACAAAGTATCATAATTAACAAATATGCCCCTATAAACTCTTTCTTTACAATTTCGCCCTTACTTAGTGAAAAATTCACAAATAGACATAGTCTAATTTGAGAATTATAATTGATTAATCAAAACCAATTACATGAGTCTTACAAGCAATATTATCTCAACTAGTGAGGGGACCATGGGTCTATATAACCGAGCTTCCAATAAGTAGATCAAGAATTTAGCACTAAAATTCACTAACTTATTAATTCTTCGTTGAATCCACGCATAGAACTTAGAATTACACTCTCAGTATATAGAATGCTCTATATGTTCCACCATATAGACACATCATTAGTTATCCATTGTTATAATCCTAATGTGATCAATGATCCTCTATATGAATGATCTACACTGTAAAAGGGATTAAATTACCGTTACACCCTACAATGTATTTATTCCTTAAAACACTTGACCCCGTATAAATGTTATTTCAGCTTATGTGAAATGAGTACTCCACCATTTATGTTCGTTTGGTCAAGCTCGAAGGAGATCATCCTTTGCTTACTATTCGCCAGATAAAAGCTATAGATTCCATGTTTATGATAGCGCTCCCACTCAATTGCACTACCGTGTTCCCAAAATGTACGTATCACCCTGACCTAAAAGTAGGCTTAACTAACAAATCAAAGAACACGAATAACCTTTCAAGATTGAGCCTAATCATAACAGGATTAAGAACATTTGATCTAGGATCAACTAGGTGATATTGACTTGAATAGATATTACGGTAAGTTTAATAAATCTAAGTCAAAGTTCAATATCGGTCCCTTCCGATGCATACTCCATGCATCCAACCTGAGCTTTACTTTAACCAATGCTCTGGAAAGAACATAGCACTTCTCCAAATGCAAGTAAACTCTGTTGTAGATTATCATATCAGTAAAACCCTATGTCTGATAAATCTAGGAAACTTTATTCACATAGTCATGTTTACTTTCCAATGTGTTGACGGCACAATAAACAGGATCAAGTATGTGAAAAGGGTTTCAGATGAATTTATACATTATGTACATATAATCATGAAATAAATCATGTGAACCATGCAACATTAAATGTTATTTCTGATCTATATTAATAAGTAAATCTGATTATATTGAAATGAGTTTTATTTAGGGCATAAAACCCAACAAACTCCCACTTGCACTAATATAAAACAAAAAGTGCGTTTCAAATAATCTCAACACCTTGATATACAAATCAAGTGTAGTAGTAGTAAACTCCTCGTAATAGGATCTGAAAGGTTGAATTAAACACAACCTTTTCTCCACCATTACTCTTCCTTTAATCACAAAATTGGTAATGTGAGATTCCTCTCTATATGTCTACTCTCTTGGGATACTGGATTCTATACTTTTGGCAACTACTTTTGGTTAATCAGGAAATTAACACTAGTAGTTTAAGGCAATTTGGAATGATGCCAAAAATGTATAGAACTTTCCTTAGACTGAATAAGTACCTTTCCTGCAGCTTTAACATTCAATCCCTTTCTGGTAGACCTAGAGACTTCAGATAGGTTTTTACACTTCTCCAAAATCACTATTCCACCCCCAGAGTAACCACCATCTTATCAGAAAGATTTACTAGCACAAAGGAAAATTTCAAAATCTAATATGGTGTAGTCTAAGAGTTTTAAACACACCCTTATAGACTAACATATAGTTCCTCTTCTTAATCTTAGGATTTACTTGATTATCTTCCAATGTTCTTCTCCTGGATTAATCTGATACCTACTCATTACTCCCACTCAACTGCAGGTGTCTGGTCTAAGGCATACAAAAGCATATCTAAGACCTCTCACTGTCGATATAAGAAATTCTTTCATGGCTTTATCTTTTCTGGAATAGTTAAGACTTTTCCTTAGATAAATAAAATCTATGTCTAAGAAGTTGTGAAGCTTCTATAGATTGCCATTAGAAAGAAAATGCTTCAGCATTTTACTAAAGTAAGTTGCTTGCATTAGAGTAAGTAATTACCAGGTATGCCACAAGCCATAGGTTTAGATAAACTCAAACCTATAATACTAGGAACATGAAGTTTGTTAAGTCCATTGAATAGACTTATAAACGAAAATTTCCTTTTATGTCCTTGTAATAGAAAACTTTAGGTTACTCCATGTGAATGGATTAAACCATAGTTCTATTGACTTTCTTCTTAGTTTCTTATCTTGACAATCCATTACTTGTTTAAACTCACAATGGATTTTAATCACTAGTGTCTCCCAAGTCATAAGAAGGTGAGTTCCTAGAAACTCTCCCACTACGACAAGGTACCGTGAATTATGTCGAAGAAAACTAAATGGTATTAACCTCTTTGGTTGTGACAAGACAACAGAGACAGTGGGATTATCATATGTAAGATGATAGAACACTTTTGGAATCAAGAATTAAATATCTCCTTTATTTGCTACTTGATTTTCAGACTTAGTCATTTTCTTAGAAAAGTAGTATTTGTTTGAACAAACACTTTCTTATCTATTGACAATGGGATGGTCCACCCCTAATCACTTAGAACAACTAACAAACCATGGTTAACAGTTCTAGCTTTTCTTAAGATTTTGATTAGGTCATCCATGAATCTAGTAATGATTTACATTAAGTATACAACCATTACATCATTCTGAAATTGTATTACCATAGAAGGAATTAGGCAACGACTAGTAACTAATCATCAACATGCAACTCGAAATTTCTGGGGAGGTAAGTTTGGATATAATTCAAAAATCAGTTTAATGATCTTTGAACTGCATATCTACTAACTATTTCTCCACTTCTATCAGTTCGCAAGATCTTTAACCACTTACCTTAATGGTTTTAACCATTGCTAGAAATTAATGAAATTTTTCAAACATTTCAAATTTCTTGCTAAAAGGTATAATCTAGAGTGATCGTTTTAAGAATACAACGAAAAACTCATATCCACCCCTGAATGCACATCCATCTGCGAATGAGATGAACTACTTTCAGTGCATATAGGCATATTAACTCTTTGCAGAGATTGATCTTGTCAAATCCACTATGAACAAGATACAAATGCCATAGATTAAAAAAAATGTGGTAGTGTCTATTGATGACATAGGTTTAGTTACATCAAAGAGTTCTTAGAATACTGCAAGTGGATCCTGGTCACAGAATACCTAACTCATATTCCATACAGTTTTAATCCATTAATAAAAGATGGATATTAAACACGTGAGAAAGTGTAACTGTATTGTATTCTGGAATTAGAAATATAAGAAAATTTCTGTTTGGATTCTAAAATTAAAGTCGAAGACTTAAATTCAACCAAATATAATGAGTAATTCTTTCTTGGACCACCACTACTATTTAAACTCTAAGTCAGATTTGCCCATACAAGTAGGAGATTTCTAAGATTGAGGATTTATATCAATTGGGAATAGAATTTCGGGATTATAATCATATGCGTCATTTAATTTCTTAAGAGAAAATATAGAATGACATGAAATGATTTATAGACCATTCACCCAATGATATGTTTTTAAAGCTAATTCGAAATGAATAAGCTAAGAGGAATTAGGATAATTTCGTTTAAAATAAGAATCCAACAATGCTTCGATTAGCGAAAGTCAAAGTAATCTTATTTATACAATCTTCTTGTTTCATATCGTAAAAATACTAGTCTAAGGTGTCATCAATTGATGAACAGCTAGATGTCGCATATACAATACTTATCTTTCGAGATCTAACACTATTATGTATGTCTAATGGTGAAAATCCACTAGGGATTTATCTCATTAGATAAACAAGCCAAGTTAGACCAACAATGAAGATTCGAAATTAAACTACAACTTAATAACAGAAAATAACATGGTTTAATATAAATTCATACACAATTCAGAAATTATAAGCATATAGCAAGTAGGAATGACAAGTGAAAATACTAAAACTTACAATCCTAAATAATTTCCAAGGTTTTCAACAAACTGATATCAGTGTCCCGTTTAGGCGAGAGTCAAAGCTACCATTCATTGAATAGAGTTGTCAGCTCGTCTAAAATGTTAAACATTCTAGCAACCTTTTATTCGATCAAGATTGGAATTCAGCATTGTCCCGTTTAGGCGAGAGTCAAGGCAATTCTATCTTATGAGCTTCTACCATTGTTTCGCAATTTGCAAGTCAAGTATGGTCGTCACCATTAGGGTGATCCATACCATACAAAACACTTACAAACTACTTATCATGCGAGATTAAACGGTGCGAAATTGCTAATGAACGTTCCTCCATTAGGGAGGATTACTGACTAAAACAAACGCGGTGTAAAACCCACAATGGAGATCGAATATCTTAATAATAAAACTCATTATTCAAAGAGAATTGTATTTTCTTTGATTCTCTTTATTTATTCTATTTATTTTAAATATATATTTATTTAATTAAAATTTCCAATTTAGAATGAAAAATTCTAAATATAAATTTTAATTTAGTATTTATAAATTTTACTTAGATGGATATGAAAATAACATGAATTATTTCCATCTTAGTAATAATTTCCAATAAATATTTAGAAAAATGTTCAATTTAAGTTGTTACAAAATTAATTTAAATTAATTTACAACTCAAATTTTATAATCTATAAATATATATTGCATTTCGAAAAATTAAAGTATTTAAGAATACAATTTTTCGAAAAATGCATGTTAAAATAAAAAATAAATCCTGGAGAAATTATTCTAATTTAATGTTGGCCCAAAATTAATTAATAAAATTAATTTACAACAAAAAATATAATTTTCCTATTTAATTAAATATATAAGAAAAATTTCAAATATTTAAGTATGATGATGAAAATCAACTTAAATATTAATTTTCTATTTAATTAAATACACTAGAAAAATACTTCAAGCAAATATATCATCTATCTAGATTTTCCTTTGACTAATTAATTCAATTTCTAATAATATACTTTAATTCAATTTATTTTAAATTAATCAATAAATGAAAAAAATCATTGATTTAAGTTGATCCAAGAATTAATTAAAATAAATAATTAATTTACAACTTAATCTATTTTTCAAATAAAATTCAAAATTCCAGCATTTAAGAAATGCAATTTTGAAATTTGATTAATAAAATAAAGAAAAAATATATTTTCAAAATTATTTAAATTTTTTTGAAAAATTAAATTTTAACTAAAAATAATTTTCTATTGAATTAAGTGTCATGAAAAAGAAATATTTAAGTATGCTGATGAAAATCAACTTAGATATTTAATTTTCAAATTAATTAAATGTATTAAATTCAAGAAATAAATAATTAAGTGTAGAGAAGGCTTAATTATTAATCTCTAGTTTAATACTAGGAAAAATATACTTAAAATAAATTGTACCAAAATTAATTAATAAATAATTAATTTCACAATGTATAATATTTCCTATTTAATATTAGAAATAATAAGTAGTCTAGAAATAACTATCTAGAAAATATCTTATTTGACTAAGTATCTTTTCCACAAAATTTGAAAAAATATCTAATTTAAGTTGTATTAGAAAAAATCTAGAACTTAAATATTTTCAAATTTAAATTTAATTAAATATCAAAAATTAAGTTGTAACCACTTAATTTAAAATATTCCATTTTAAGTTAATATTTGAAAAGATATTAACTTAAAAAATATCTAAAATATTCCATTTTAAGTTAATATTCGAAAAGATATTAACTTAAAAAATATCTAAAGAATCTTAATAACCAATGCCTAAAATTCCTCAACTTAATTTTGAAATTTGAAATTCAAAAGATATTCAGATTTAAGTTGGTTAGTTGTAGATAACTAAATTTCAACTTAAATAGGAATATTTAATGAAAAATTTAAATTAAGCTCCAGAAAGAATCTAGATGGTTATAATTTTGTATTTAATTAAATACAAGAAAATACATATAGTTTAGCTTAGAATAAAGAATTCTTTAAACTATAATTTTCTTAAATTAATTTCAAAATAAATGAAATTAATTATGTTGCTAATCAATTTTATTAGGTTAAACTAGTGTAATTAACCTAGTACAGTTGTTCAAATCAGGCAAATGGGCCTTCACAATTGGGGTGGTTCATGTGAGGGGGTGCTGGGTTCAGTATGTCGTACCCACTTCTATGACTCCCAACTCTCACACAAGGCCCAAAAGAGAGGAATTTAACCTTAATAAGAACAACTGTTATTAATTGAATAGGCCCAAAAACTAAATGGACCTAAATAAATTCTATCAAAAACTATGATAATTTATTTTAGCAACAACAACCTATATGCATCTATAATAAAATTAAACACACAGGCTCACACAGGCACACTTTGGATGGGTCCTATCATGTTGCTAGGTCATACAAAGATGAAAGAAGATTATAAATATACCTGTTACAAATTATTATCTTGACCAAGGGAGCCATCAGATCATTAGATCTGGCAAAAAGTAACCATGGCTATTTGCAATCAAGTAATAATAGGTTTTGAAAACTTACACACAAGCTAAAACACATACTCCTGCAACAAAGTTAGTTGGATAGTTGGATGTAGGATTTATTTAATTTTAAATTAAATAATTAATTTCGAAAATAATTAATTAAAAAAAATAAATTTTCGAAATTTTTTTAAAAAAAAAATTTGAAAAATTAAAAAAATTTTCGAAATTTAATTAAATATTTAAATTTAAAATTAAACCTACAATTTTGAAAAATTAGGTTTCAACCAACCTAAATATCATTTCAAAAAAAAAAAAAAATTGCTAACAACTTTTAAATTTTAAATGTCATTTTATAAATAAAAATTAAATAAAAAATTAGAAAAGATAAATGAATATCTTTTTCAAATTTTAAATGTAATTTAAATAAATAAAATAACAAAATTTAAAAAATTAGAAAAATATCTTATATCATTTAAAAATTACATGATTATAATTATCTTATTTTAAATTTAAAATAAAATAAGATATAATCAAATTTTAAAATAAGATAGATTTTTAAGCAAGAAGATAGATACTAATTCTATTCAAATTCAAATTACACTAATATCTTGAATTAAATTTAAAAAATATTAAATTAATTCAAAATGATAATTAGAATTGAATTAGGAATAGTAATAGTATATATATAGAACTACACAAAAAATCGGAAGTTAATTCCATGAAAAAGCATGAAAAATCGAAGAAAAACGAAAAAATTGTGAGCTGATCGCAGGAAAATTTCAGTAGAGCTCCGATTTTTTCAAATCTTCAAAAATTCATAACTAATTCAAATAAAATCGAAATTGAGTTCTGTAAAAGGCTAACTTGCTTAATTTTTTCCATACTATCCAATAAAAATAATTCCAGAAATAGATATTTAATTATTTTTCACGAAAATTTACAAACACCAATCAATCATCAAATAACACTCAATACAACATGATACCATCCAAAAACAAAACAAACAATCGTTTTAAAGTCCAAATTTCTTGCAAGTAAATCAATTACCATGGCTCTGAGGCCAGTTGTTGGAAATTATTTTACCAGGATCTTAGATCTACTCACAAGTATGTTGATTAACACCCTAAATATGAACTTTCTAAAACGATGAAATAAACACATATAAAGTTTAAGAAACCTTACATTGGGTGCAGCGGAATATTGAGGTATCACTTGCTGTGTGTGGGCACTACTCATACACTAAAGATTTTCGAAATCTCAATGAGGAAGAGAGAGAGAGTGGGTTCGGCCAAAGATAGGGAGAGAGAAGGCTCAGTTTTTTCTGAATTAGAAGTGTCAGAAAAAAAAAAAAAGTGTAGAAATTTTTTAGTGTAAATTTCCTGATGCCTTCACTATCTATTTATAGCATTCCACTAGGGTTAGGTTTGAATTATTTGGCATTAAAATAATGAAAATATCAGAGGAAAAACCCTACAAAAGTGGCCGGCCATGCAAGGTGGATTTGGGCCTCACTTTTTGCAATTTTGCAGTTTTATCTTTTCTGCATCTGATTTTCTCAAAAACGCCAATTTTCTAATTCAACCATTTAAATACCAATTCTAACTATTTAATAACTATAAATAATTATTAAATAATATTGTCATTTATCATATTTATTAATTGAACCATACAAAGTATCATAATTAACAAATATGCCCCTATAACTCTTTCTTTACAATTTCGCCCTTACTTAGTGAAAAATTCACAAATAGACATAGTCTAATTTGAGAATTATAATTGATTAATCAAAACCAATTACATGAGTCTTACAAGCAATATTATCTCAACTAGTGGGGGGACCATGGGTCTATATAACCGAGCTTCCAATAAGTAGATCAAGAATTTAGCACTAAAATTCACTAACTTATTAATTCTTCGTTGAATCCACGCATAGAACTTAGAATTACACTCTCAGTATATAGAATGCTCTATATGTTCCACCATATAGACACATCATTAGTTATCCATTGTTATAATCCTAATGTGATCAATGATCCTCTATATGAATGATCTACACTGTAAAAGGGATTAAATTACCGTTACACCCTACAATGTATTTATTCCTTAAAACACTTGACCCCGTATAAATGATATTTCAGCTTATGTGAAATGAGTACTCCACCATTTATGTTCGTTTGGTCAAGCTCGAAGGAGATCATCCTTTGCTTACTATTCGCCAGATAGAAGCTATAGATTCCATGTTTATGATAGCGCTCCCACTCAATTGCACTACCGTGTTCCCAAAATGTACGTATCACCCTGACCTAAAAGTAGGCTTAACTAACAAATCAAAGAACACGAATAGCCTTTCAAGATTGAGCCTAATCATAACAGGATTAAGAACATTTGATCTAGGATCAACTAGGTGATATTGACTTGAATAGATATTACGGTAAGTTTAATAAATCTAAGTTAAAGTTCAATATCGATCCCTTCCGATGCATACTCCATGCATCCAACCTGAGCTTTACTTTAACCAATGCTCTGGAAAGAACATAGCACTTCTCCAAATGCAAGTAAACTCTGTTGTAGATTATCATATCAGTAAAACCCTATGTCTGATAAATCTAGGAAACTTTATTCACATAGTCATGTTTACTTTCCAATGTGTTGACGGCACAATAAACAGGATCAAGTATGTGAAAAGGGTTTCAGATGAATTTATACATTATGTACATATAATCATGAAATAAATCATGTGAACCATGCAACATTAAATGTTATTTCTGATCTATATTAATAAGTAAATCTGATTATATTGAAATGAGTTTTATTTAGGGCATAAAACCCAACAGACCACCCAGGGCTATGGTTGAATTAATTGACATTTAAAATTGAAAAATCAATGAGAAAAGGGAAGCTTAAGTGTCCGGCCTAGGCATTGTGGAAACAAGGCTTGCCACTTTTCCAACTTTCCTTTTCCTACATTGATAGTTTCCTGTTTTGTCAAAAACTGCCAATTCCATTGTTCAACCACATAAATGTCAAATCTAATTATTTAATAATTAAAATTAATTATCAAATAATTTATTGTCATTTATTTTATTAATAATAAAACTAATTAAAGTTTCCTAATTAATAAATATGCCCTTCAAAATCTCTATTTACTGTTTTGCCCTTAATAAGTGATAAATTCTCAAATAGACACAGTCTATCTTGAGAATTATAATTGATTAATTAAAATTAATTAAATGAGTCTTACAAGTAATATTATCTCAACTAGTGGGGGGACCATGAGTCTATATATCCGAGCTTCCAATAAGCAGATCTAGAATTTACTACTTAAATTCACTGACTTATTAATTCTTCGTTGAATCCACACATAGAACTTAGAATTGCACTCTCAGTACATAGAATGCTCTATATGTTCCACCATATAGACACATCATTAGTTATCCATTGTTATAATCCTAATGTGATCAATGATCCTCTATATGGATGATTTACACTGTAAAGGGACTTAATTACCGTAACACCCTACAATGTATTTTATCCTTAAAACACTTAACCCTGTATAAATGATATTTCAACTAAGTGAAATGAGTACTCCATCATTTATCTCGTTTGGTTAAGCTCGAAGGAAATCACCATTTGCTTACTATTCGCCAGATAGAAGCTATAGATTCCATATTTATGTTAGCGCTCCCACTCAATCGCATTAGCGTGTTCCCAAAATGTACGTATCACCCTGACCCAAAAGTAGGCTTAACTAACAAATCAAAGAACACGAATAACACTCTTGAGATTGAGCCTAACCATATCAGGATTTCGATCATGTGATCTAGGATCAACTTAGTGATATTGAATTGAATAGATATTTACGGTAAGTTTTATAAGTCTATTTCAAAGTTCAATATCGGTCCATTCCAATGCATACTCCATGCATCCAACCTGAGCTTTACTTTAACCAATGTTCTTGAAAGAACATAGCATTTCTCCAAATGCAAGTAAACTTTGTTGTAGATTATCATATCAGTAAAACCCAGTGTTCTGATAAATCTAGGAATCCTTTATTCACATAGTCATGTTTACTTTCCACTGTGTTGACAACACAATAAACATGATCAAGTATGTGAAAGGGGTTTGGATGAATTTATAAATCAAATAGACAAATAATTGATTAAGTGAACCAAAACATACACAAATGAATGAAAAATACTTTACTTTATTGATATTGAATAATCTGGATTACATTGAAATAGAGTTTTATTTAGGGCATAAAACCCAACAAACTCCCACTTGCACTAATATAAAACAAATCAGTACATTTCAATTAACCCTAAATTCTGACGGTGCTTTTCGAATGCAGTCACTGCCAAGACTTTGGTGAATGGATCAGCTAAGTTGTCCTGCGTGTCCACTTTCTCCACCAGTACATCCCCTCTTGCCACATATTCTCTGATAATATGATATTTTCTTTCTATATGCTTACTTCTCTTGTGGCTCCGAGGTTCCTTACTGTTGGCTATAGCTCCACTGTTATCACAAAGAAGGACTATAGGCTTTTCCATTCCAGGAACCACACCAAGACTAGTGAAGAACTTCCTAAGCCAGACAACCTCTTTAGCTGCTTCAGCCGCAGCTATGTATTCTGCCTCCATGGTAGAATCCAAAATCGCAGTTTGTTTAGCACTTCTCCAAACCACTGCTCCACCCCCAAGAGTAAACACCATCCCAAATGTAGATTTCCTGTCTTCAAGACATCCCTGGAAATTTGAGTCTGTATAGCCTAAGGGATTCAGAGCACCACCCTTGTAGACTAATACATAATCTCTTGTACTCTTTAAGTATTTCAAAATATACTTAACAACATTCCAATGTTCCCTTCCTGGATTTGACTGATACCTGCTCGCGATTCCAACTGCATAGCAGATGTCAAGTCTAGTGCATAGCATAGCATACATTAGACTTCCAACTGCAGAAGCATAAGGAACTTTTGCCATGTCTTCTATCACTTGAGGATTAGTAGGACACTGTTCCTTAGATAGACGAATTCCATATCTACTAGGCATATTTGCCCCATTGGCATTAGTCATGGAGAATCTCTCTAGAACTTTGTCAGTGTAAGTTGTTTAAGAGAGAGCTAGGGATCTGTTCTTCCGGTTTCTGATAATCTGAATACCGAGAACATAGGCTGCCTCACCCAAGTCTTTCATGTCGAATTGAGTGTCAAGCCATTCCTTGATGTGAGTCATTTTCTTGACATTGTTGCCAATGATCAAATTGTCATCAACATAAAGGACCAATAATACTACTATTTGGTCTTCCTTGAGTTGGTAAACACAAGGTTCATCTTCATTCTGATGAAAGCCGTAGGTTTTAATGATCTCATCAAACCTTTTATTCCACGAGCGAGAAGCTTGCTTAAGTCCATATATGGACCTATTTAATTTGCAAACTTTATTCTCCTGCCCAGGAAGAACATAACCTTCTGGTTGCTCCATATAGATGGTTTCTTCAAGAAGCCCATTAAGAAAAGCTGTCTTGACATCCATTTGCCAAATTTCATAATCTAGAGCGGCAGCAATGGAGAGAAGAATTCGGATGGATTTGAGCATGGCAACCGGACTAAAAGTTTCCTCATAGTCCACACCTTCTCTTTGGGTATAACCCTTGGCGACCAGTCTAGCTTTGAAAGTTTTGACTTCGCCTCCGGCGCCTCTTTTCTTCTTGTAGACCCATTTACATCCAATTGGACAATAATCATCAGGTGGATCTACATATTCCCAGACTTTGTTCTTTTTCATGGAATCCATTTCTGAATCCATGCCGGCTGACCATCGCTTCCGTTGCGGACTTGCCATTGCCTGTTTATAGGTTAATGGGTCGTCATCAATACCGTCACCAACGACCATATTGATTTCACCAT
This sequence comes from Cannabis sativa, assembly GCF_029168945.1. Classification (NCBI taxonomy): domain Eukaryota; kingdom Viridiplantae; phylum Streptophyta; class Magnoliopsida; order Rosales; family Cannabaceae; genus Cannabis; species Cannabis sativa. The sequence goes on along the minus strand of NC_083608.1, from coordinate 9,683,331 downwards.
CCAATCCATAACGAGATGGTTTTGTAGAAACCCTCCCACTACGACGAGGAGCGGTGACCTTCTGAACAGGAGCTTTGGTAGTAGTTTTCTCAGTTGCTACAACTGAGGGAGTGGGATATTCCTCTTCTTGAGTAGAAGAGGATGGAACATTTGAAGGAACAGTATCTGTAAGCATTTCCTCTAATACAATTTCGCTTTTTGGTTTGTTGTCTTTCATATAGTTATCTTCAAGGAAAGTAGCATTTGTAGAAACAAACACTTTGTTATCCTTGTGACTATACAATAGTCCACCCCTAGTCTCTTTAGAATTTCCGACAAACATGCAAACTTCAGTTTGCGATTCCAGTTTGCCTTCTTTCTTTCTCAAGACGTGAGCAGGGAATCCTATAATGGCGTAAACTAGGTGTACGACCATTCCATAGTTCGACGGGTGTCTTAGGGACTGCTTTAGATGGTACAACATTTAGAATGTCGTTTGCCATTTGAATAGCATATCTCCAAAAGGACGTAGACAGAGTTGAATAACTCAGCATAGACCAAACCATTTCCAAGAGAGTGCGATTTCTTCTTTCTGCAACTCCATTTTGCTGTGGAGTGCTTGGGGCAGTATATTGGGATTCAATTCCAAGTTCAGTTAAATGATCTTTGAACTGCATGTCCATATATTCTCCACCCCTATCAGTTCGCAAGATCTTTAATGTTTTACCTAATTGGTTTTGAGCCAAAGCATGAAATTCCTAAAACTTTTCAAACATTTCAGATTTCTTTTGCATTAGGTAAAGAAAACTGTATCTAGAGAAATCGTCAATGAAAGTGACGAAATACTCATAACCACCTCGGGCTTTTACGTTCAGAGGTCCGCAAACATCTGAATGCACTAACCCTAGGGGTTGTTTGGCACGCTCTCCCTTTGTAGAGAAAGAACGTTTGGTCATTTTTCCTTCTAGGAAAGACTCGCATACTGGCAGTTCTCTTAAGACGACATTTTTCAATGGACCGTCTTTGGTTAGCCTATTGAGTCTATCAAAGCCTATATGACCTAAACATAAATGCCATAGATAAGTTTGATCATCATTATCAATCTCTTTTCTCTTAAGGGATCTAGGTTTAGCTACATTGAAAAGTTCAGTATTTAGTGAGATTTGAGTATCAGGTGTTAAAACATAAAGTCATTGTTCCATGTTAGCAACACATATATGAAATCAATTACGAGAAATTGAACAATTTAAACTCGAAAAATTCAATATATAAAATTGTGTCTGTAAACATGAAACACTAATCAAGTTTCTACTAAAATTGGGAATATATAAAACATTCTCTAAAAGTAAAAACTTCTTTGAATGAAACTTGATTCAGGCTGTTCCTCTTGCTTTAACTAATACCAACTCTCCATTTCCAACTTTAAGATTTAACTCATCTGGGTGAAGATTCTCCCAAGTTTCAAGCAGTTGCAATGAAGAACAGACATGGTTAGTAGATCCAGAATCGACAATCCAGGTGGATTTGTCATTCTCTAAAACACATGATTCAAAGACAAAAGCATCACCTTCGTTTGAATTGTCTAGAAGCCTGGGACATTGTTCTTCTTTATGTCCCTTTCCATTACAATTCGCACATAGAACATGATGTCTGATAATTGTACTTGAAGAAGCAGCTTTGTTAGAGCCCTCATGCTTAATCTTCTTCCTCTGATTAAAGTTTGCAATACCAGGAGGTCCCATTGCAATCAGATTCTGCTCATGGGCCCTCAACTCAGTCTCAAGTTTGTCCATGTCGGAGGAGTGAGGATTGTTCAATAAGTAATATAGAACAAAACTATCATACTCCTGAGGAAGACTGTTAAGTATGAGTCGTACCCATTGTTCCTTTGATAAATCAATTCCTAGTAGATTTGTCTTTTGGAATTTCAGATTCATCAACAATAGGTGCGAGTTAATGCAACTACCAGGATGCATTTTCACACTATTGAGTTCTTTTGCAAAGATACTAACTAGGAGTGGATCGGGATGAGGGTTATTCATATTGGCACTACAATATATCAATAAACAGAAGTAAGTTTTGGCTCTATAAATTCATACACAAGTTCAGAAAACAAATAATCACATATGTTATAAAAATACTAAATCTAACATAGTTTATTTTCCAAGGTTTCCAACGAACTGATACAGTGTCCCGTTTAGGCGAGAGTCAAAGCATCATCCATTGAATAGAGTTGTCAATTCATCTAAAATGTCAAACATTCTAGCAACCTTTTATTCGATCAAGATTAGAATTCAGCGTTGTCCCGTTTAGGCGAGAGTCAAGGCAATTCTATCTTATGAGCTTCTACCATTGTTTCATACTCTTGTAAGTCTTATACAGTCGCCACCATTAGGGTGGTCATAAACCATATAAAAAACTTATAAGAATACTTATCTTTCGAGATTAAACGGCGCTAACTTGCTAATGAACGTTCCTCCATTAGGGAGGATTACTCACTAAAACAATAGCTATGTAAAACCAACAATGGAGATCGAATTTCTCTTGATTAAAGCTCATTATTTAAAAAAATATGTATTTTCTTTAATCATTTATATTCCATATCTCAATAATGAAATATTACAAATTAAAGTAAAAACTTTAATTAAATTTTAAAAATAGAATAATTTTGAAAAATATCTTATTTAAGTTGTTTAGAAAAATCTAAATATCCAACTTAAATATTCTTCAATCAATGACTTAATTAAATATTACCAATTAAGTAGTAACCACTTAATTTAGAAGATATTCCATTTTAAGTTCCCATATTTATAAAATATCAACTTAAAAAATATCTAAAGAATCTTAATAACCAATTCCTAAAATTCCTCAACTTAATTTATAATAGGAAATTCAAAAAATATTCAAATCTAAGTTGATTTGATAGATTTAACTAAATCTCAACTTAAATAGGAGTATTTAGTGAAATTATAAAATTAAGATTCAGAAAGAATTTACATGGTTATAATTCCATATTTAATTAAACACAAGAAAAATACATATAGTTTTCCAGAATATAATTATTCAAACTATGTTTTTCTTAAATTAATTTCAAGGAAGAATGAAATTAATTATGTTGCTAATCAATTTTATTAGGTCAAACTAATATAATTAACCTAGCACAGTTATCCAAATCAGGCAAATGGGCCTTCACAATTGGGGTTGTTCATGTGAGGGGGAGCTGGGTCCAGTATGTCGTACCCACTTCTAAGGCTCCCAACTCTCACACAAGGCCCAAAAGAGAGGAATTTAACCTTAAAATGAACAACTGTTATTAATTGAATAGGCTCACTACTAAATGAGCCTAAATAAAATCTATCAGGTATGATATTTTATTTAGCAACAACAACCTATATGTATCTATAACAGAAATTAAACATATAGGCTCACACAAGCACACACATTTGGATGGATCCTATCATGTTACTAGGACATACACAGATGAAAGAAGATTGTAAAAATTACCTGTTACAAATTATTTACTTGACCTATTGACAATTGAACCATGGGTTAAAATCAGATCATTGGATCTGTCAACAAGTTAACCATGGCAATTTAGATCAAGCAATAATAGGTTTTAGAAAACTTACAAACAATCTAAAACACATACTCCTGCAACAAGTTAGATTTGGATAGTTGGATGTAGGATTTATTTAATTTTTAAACATATATTTCGAAAAAAAAAAAATTAAAAAATTAAACCTACCATTTTGAAAAATTAGGTTTTGGGTAACCTAAATGTCATTTCAAAATAAATTGCTAACTTTCCTTTTAAATTTCATGTTATTTAATAAATTAAATAATAAAATAAAAAATGGTAAATACATACCCTTTTCTTATTTTACAATTTAATTTAAGTAAGAATAACAAAATTTAAAAGTTAACAAAAATACCTTATTTCCTCTTTTAAAATATCATGATTATTTTGATCTTATTCTAATTAAGGTCAAGTTACCAAAAAAAATTAATATCTGACCTTAAAAAAAAAAATCAAATTTTAAAGGAAATAAGAAAAGAGGTAAGCAAAAATTGATTTTTCCTATTTTCAAAAATCAAATTACACTAATATCTAAAATTAATTTATTTCTGATAATTAGATTTGAAATTTGAAAAACAAAAATCAATATACAAAACTACACAAAAAATCGGAATTTAATTCCATGAAATAGCATGAAAAATCGAAAAAATTGAAAAATTGGATGAACTGTACGGATGGCATGCCAGGCATGCCCATCCGCGCGCGTTTCAGGGGGAATGGGCGAGCTCACACGGCGCAGGGAGGCTGCATGCAGCCATTCCGCGCGCGTGTGATGAGATTCACCATCCCGATTTTTCTAATTTTCAAAAATTCATAACTAATTCAAATTAAATCGAAATCGAGTTCTGTAAAAAAAATAAATTGCTTAGAATTTTCCAAACTATCAAAAAAAAAAAAATAATTACAGAAACAGAAAAGTAACTATTTTTTCCAGAATTCACAAACAACAATCAAACATCAATATGACACACAAAGCAACATGATACCATCCAAAACACAAACAAATCGTTTTAAGTCCAAATTTCTTGCAAGAAAATCAATTACCATTGCTCTGGTGCCAGTTGTAGGAAGTTATTTTACCAGGAACTTAGATCTACTCACAAGTATGTTGATTTAACAACCTAAATATGAACTTCTAAAACGATGGAAAATTAAACACATAAAAGTATCAGAAATCTTACATTGAGTGCAGCGGAATATATGTCTCCTCCCACTCACATCTCTAACCCTTGATTCCTTTCTGTCGCAGAGTATAATCAAGATCTGAGCCCGATAGTCCTTCTTTGTTGTTTCTGAATTCTACGCAGCCTTCCTCACTATGATTGAGGTATTACTTGATGTGTGTGGGCACTACTCTAACACTTATAGATTTCGAAACAGTGAAGGAATAGAGAGAGAGAGAGGGTGGCGGCTCAGAGAGAGTTTTGAGTGAGAAAATTCTGTCTGAATAATGTGTATTCAAAACTGAAGCCTTTGTCTTCTATTTATAGAAGACCACCCATGGCTATGGTTGAATTAATTGACATTTAAAATTGAAAAATCAATGAGAAAAGGGAAGCTTAAGTGTCCGGCCTAGGCATTGTAGAAAAAAGGCTTGCCACTTTTCCAACTTTCCTTTTCCTACATTGATAGTTTCCTGGTTTGTCAAAAACTACCAATTCCATTGTTCAACCACATAAATGTCAAATCTAATTATTTAATAATTAAAATTAATTATCAAATAATTTATTGTCATTTATTTTATTAATAATAAAACTAATTAAAGTTTCCTAATTAATAAATATGCCCTTCAAAATCTCTATTTACTATTTTGCCCTTAATAAGTGATAAATTCTCAAATAGACACAGTCTATCTTGAGAATTATAATTGATTAATTAAAATCAATTAAATGAGTCTTACAAGTAATATTATCTCAACTAGTGGGGCGACCATGGGTCTATATATCCGAGCTTCCAATAAGCAGATCTAGAATTTACTACTTAAATTCACTGACTTATTAATTCTTCGTTGAATCCACACATAGAACTTAGAATTGCACTCTCAGTATATAGAATGATCTATATGTTCCACCATATAGACACATCATTAGTTATCCATTGTTATAATCCTAATGTGATCAATGATCCTCTATATGGATGATTTACACTGTAAAGGGACTTAATTACCGTAACACCCTACAATGTATTTTATCCTTAAACCACTTAACCCTGTATAAATGATATTTTAACTAAGTGAAATGAGTACTCCATCATTTATCTCGTTTGGTTAAGCTCGAAGGAAATCACCGTTTGCTTACTATTCGCCAGATAGAAGCTATAAATTCCATATTTATGTTAGCGCTCCCACTCAATCGCACTACCGTGTTCCCAAAATGTACGTATCACCCTGACCCAAAAGTAGGCTTAACTAACAAATCAAAGAACACGAATAACACTCTTGAGATTGAGCCTAACCATATCAGGATTTCGATCATGTGATCTAGGATCAACTTAGTGATATTGAATTGAATAGATATTTACGGTAAGTTTTATAAATCTATTTCAAAGTTCAATATCGGTCCATTCCAATGCATACTCCATGCATCCAACCTGAGCTTTACTTTAACCAATGTTCTGGAAAGAACATAGCATTTCTCCAAATGCAAGTAAACTTTGTTGTAGATTATCATATCAGTAAAACCCAGTGTTCTGATAAATCTAGGAATCCTTTATTCACATAGTCATGTTTACTTTCCACTGTGTTGATAACACAATAAACATGATCAAGTATGTGAAAAGGGTTTGGATGAATTTATAAATCAAATAGACAAATAATTGATTAAGTGAACCAAAACATACACAAATGAATGAAAAATACTTCTGTTACTTTATTGATATTGAATAATATGGATTACATTGAAATAGAATTTTATTTAGGGCATAAAACCTAACAAGTTGCTGTAAAGTTAAATATTAATAGTAATTATTATTTTAACTTTTAAACATATTTTTAATTACATAACCATTAAAAAAATTTTATTTAATATTTTATTAACTGTATTTAAAAAAAATTAAATAACAATTAACAAGTTCATAAAAAAAAATATAAACCAATTAATTAATATCAGAAAAACTATAAAACACAAATAACGTTAACTAAAAAAAAAAAAATAATACACATGATTTTATTAATAAAAATTTATAATTGTATTAAACATAAGACAATATATATATAGATTTACAATAATATAGATAAATAAATATATACATGTAAAAAAATTATACTATAGAAAAGATAAATTATTACAGTGGGAATTTTGTTGTGATATTTTTTTTGGAAAGTGAAATTTGTTGTAATATGATCATTATATATATTACACTAAAATAATACACAAAATAAATTTATTTACATATATATACTTTAAATTTATTTTGTACACAACCAAAAAATACACTCATTATCACTACAAGAATTTTTGTCAAAACTTTAGTTTATGTAGGTTAAATTAGGGAAATTTATATGTTATACTAACTTTTGCCATTTTTTTACAAAAGTACTGTCAGACGGTATTTTTTTACTTTTTTACTGTATTTTTTTTATAAGTTTCATACTGCAGTATATTGTATTAAATTTTCACTGGTGTTCTACTGGTGTTTTACTGGTGTTCTACGTTTGTTTTAAGTTGTTCTGCTTTGTGTTTTACTGGTGTTTTATAAAAACAAAGTATTTTTGTAAAGATTTCCGTGTGACAGTATTTTTGTAAAGATTTCCGTGTGAAAGTATTTTTGTAAAAATTAACCCAAATTCCAGTATTTTTGTAAGTTTCCCTTAAATTATAAATCATGGACTGAAGCAAAAATTATAGATTTTATATATTTTTTTGAGAATAAAAATATATATCTTAAATTTGGGAAAGTAGAGAAGAAAAAAAAATAGTTTGGCCCATAAAGTTAAATGTTGTAATAAAAGTTTGTGGACCAACCCATTTAATTTAGAATTTTTTCATTCACTCACATATTAATAAACCTTTCACTGCAATCAGTCGCCAACTTATTCACTCATATAATTTTTTTTTTTTCATTTCTCTTAGTTGCAAAAACAACAACATATCAGAAAAAAAGAAACTGACCCATCACTAAACCTTTGGCATGCGAAAATAGCTCAAAAAATTAATGGTGGTCTGACGTCCAAAGCTGGCAAAAAATAGTTGGGTAAACGAAATATATATAATTAAAATAAAACTAATTATAGAATGAAAAAAACAAAACAAATCTTACCTGGTGGTGCTTGCTCGGTGCAGAAGTGGAGCAAGATCAATAGAAGAGAAGAGGCGGAGAAGAAGAGAAGAGATGAAGAGACGAAATGAGAAGAGACTGTAGGGTATTCTGAGGTTTTTATTTTATATATAGAACTTTATTACCGACGGGATCCCACCGTTATTAATGGGAAACGCCGGTAATAAATATAAAAGTAATAAAATAATTAATTACCATCGGACTCGTGCTGCTAATAGTCTGCCGAGAATATGGTTTCAAACTAAAAGAGCGATAAATTTTCCGCTCATTCCTATTTTCTTATTAGCGGCGCTCCACCGATAATAACCAAAAGTCTGCCGGTAATACTAAAAAAAATTAATTTTATTATTTTCTTTGATTATTACCAGCAGGAAGCATATTCTGCCGGTAATACTCTCATTATTAGTGGCGCAAATGCTCCGCCGGTAAACTAACCACCCCTAATTCTTATTTTTCTTGTAGTGAATAGGGGCAGATTATATAGAAAAAGGGGCAGAAAATCCTTGAGAAAAAAAAAAGAATACACTGATTGTAAAGAACCATAGTTATGTATCAGAAAAGTCTGAATAAGATTGACTCGTGGACTATGCAGAGTTAACTACAAAACCACGTAAAAACCTGGTGTTGTTTTTGCTCCTTTTATTTTCTCTAAACTTATTACGAAAATAGGCTCATATTTGCTAACGAACATCTGCGTTAACAGAAGGCATGTAGCATTTCTTCTAGAAAGTCCCATTCAATCGTATCATGAGCTTTTTGTGGATCAAGTTTGATCACACAGTTAGCTTTTGTCGATTTCCTTCCATAATGCCTCACTAGATCCTGGCAAACCTTGATATTATGAGCAATTGACACTACTACAAACTGCACTTTTGGTGTCAGTTTTAAACTGACACTTATAATTTTAGTGTCGGTTCATAGAACTGACACCTATTCCACAGTCACAAAAAGTTAGATTTTAAGTGTCTGTTATAAACTGAGACAAATGAGTTTTGGTGTCATTTTTAATCCGACACTTAAAGTATACATAAATATTTTTTCCTTTAATGACGGTTTAAAACCGAGACTAAATGAGTATTTTAGAATAAAAAAATAATTGTTAAAAATAAGATTTAGTAATTCCAAAATTACTAAACCTATCAAACTCATTAACATACAAATTTTAGCATTATAACAACTGTAAAATGAACAATTCCCATTTTCAAAAATCTGTTAAAACACACAAAAATATACAATTTTCATAATAATTTATCAATTTCACAGTACAAAATGAAAAATACATAAATTAAACTCAATGGACAAACAAATCTCAAAAATATAGGTGCTAAATACAAACAATTATCAAACAAAATCAACCAAAATTGAACTTAAAATTACACCGAAATATATACAAAAAAATCTTGGATCCGCCTGGACCATCGGTACGGCCTCTCTCTTCTTCCTTTAACCTGCACAACCACGGAGCTACAGTAGCCAAACTCATTTTCTCGACGAGTTGAAACCCAACAAAAAGAAGACAAAGAGAGACTTTGAGGCCGAGATCGATGGAGGGGACGAAGGCTTGAGGCCGCCGGATCTGCCGTGGCCTTGAAGATTGAGAGTGAAGAGAGCAGAGATTGAGAGGCTCGTCGATGCTCACCAGGAGCTATTCTCGGCCACACCGCGTGAGGAATGAGAGAGAGAAGCGAGGAAGGGAGAGGACTCATGGGGTTCTTGGGCATGGGTTTTCTGGGGATACCGCACGAAGAAGAGAGAAGCAAGGAAGGGAGAGGTCTCAGGGGGTTCTTGGCCTCTGGTGCCATACAAAGTGGAGTGAAGAAGAGAGAGATCTGGTGAGAGAGGGAAAAATAGGGTTTGCTTAGATTAGGGTTTTCAAAAAATAGGGTTTCACACTTTCTATTTATACCCAATTTATTTTAAAAGAAATAAAAATAATAAAAAATCTGATATCTATTTGTATAAGTAAATTTTGAATCCCGTTGGTTTCATTAAGAGGTTAAAAAAAGTTATTTATTTGTTTATTTTTTTATTTTGAAACTTTTTTTACTTTTACTTTTTTTTTTTTTTTTAAATAAAGTGTTTATTTGTGTGAGTTTATAACTGAGACTAAAAGATCTTTTAGTGTCGGTTCATAACTGATACCAATACACAATCTGTATATATATATTTTCTTAAAAAAAATTTTTGGTCTCGGTTATACTTTTAGTGTCGGTCTATTAAACAACAGTAAAAGGCATTATAGGTGTCAGTGTTATAAACTGAGACCAAAGAGTTGGGATAGTCTTTAGTGTCAGTTTTTTTTTAAAAAAACGTCCATATTGAACTGACACAAAAAGTCTAGTTTGTAGTAGTGTGATCTCCCTTTAACAAACCCTCCTTGATTCTGAGCAATGATCACTACTACAAAATGGGCTATTCCCAACGGTTTATAACTGTCTTTTATACTATTTCCCAACGGTTCCTAAAACCGTTGGCTATGTGGGTGTCATAAAAATGCGGAACTTTAAATGACGGTTTATAACTGTGGCAAAAAGTTACTTTAAATGACGGTTAAAAAATGTTGAGAAAAATCACTTTAAATGACGGTTGATAACTGTTGGGAAAGACTTCCAACGGGTAGTAACTGATGGAAAACATCTCTTTAAATGACAGTTTATAACTGTGGCGAAAAGCCACTTTAAATGACATTTTATAACTGTTGGGAAAGACTTTAGTCAGACTATAAGTAACAAAATCCACTATTTAAAATGACAGTTATAAACTGACGGAAAATATGAAGTAAAGTAGAAATTACAAATATTAATGCGATTCTTCTCTTATATTTTTATTATTTAGATTTCCAATATATAATGATGAAAAAACATAATAACAATAATACTACTTTTATAAAAAAAAAAAAATCATACATTTGTCAAGTTAGAGTATATATCATAAACTAAAAATTGAATTTCCAAGCATTTGTAAAATAGTTTACTAAATCCTCATTTCATTTCTCCCTACAAATACTCTTTTAAATGTGATCAATGAAATGTGTAAAACATTCAACTTGTACACACTATAAAATTACTACTAATTGTTGTAACACTCTTCAAAAAGTATTAAAACTTCATTAAAACCATAAGATGCCATCAAAGTTTAGTAATGCAATACAAAAGAAAGAAATCCAATTAAGTTTTTACATTTTGCAATCTTTTGTAGAATATCTTCATAACATTTAAATAAGTCTCTAGGTAGTCACTAGGACTTTAATCAAATAGCTGAAGATCACTTCCTAAAAACCAAAAAATCAAGAAAATAGTAACTAAGATCGATGTCAAACCTATCAATAGTCTTCTTGGATCACATGGGGATCGTCCATGAGCGATCATTGGTCATCATACTCTGCGTTATTAGTCATTTTCCTGCTGCCATCATCTACATGACATACTTTGCCCATTCGTCACATATTTCATTGATTTCTTTGTTAGTGTAAGATGATGATATGTTCTTTTTAAACTGCAACAAACGAGACAGATTATTAATTTAATAGGTCATAATAAAAGGATTACAATGGGAGAAGATTATATTTACGAAACCCATTGCAGCACACCAAACATGCAATAGATTGTTTATAATCTCAATAAAAGCATAAAATACATGAACACCCAGAGAAACATTTCAGAATGCATAAACTCAAGAGCAACTTATATGAATGTCTTAATATAAGTTTCTACTTACCCCAAAAGGCTGGGTACAGAAACTAGAGAATTATGTCTATAAATTATAGTTGACTCTCAAAATCAAAAGATCTTTTCAATTCATTTGCTACTTGTAAAAGACAATTATTTCCAATGAAAGTACATGAAAATATATGCACAATTAATTAATGGCACATATCCAAACACAACAAAACCAAAGCTTCTTTTTTTTCTTTTCTTTTTTTTTTTTATATATTTGATTTATATGATATCATGATGATGATGATGATATTAATGATAATAATGATAATGATGAGCACTAGTTGTTATCCCCTAACAAATAAGTAGTATATATAGTAGTACTGCTGCTGATAAAGTGTGAAAATTTTTTGTATGATTGATTGATTAATTCATGACATAAAATGAGTCAAATTTTCCAATTTTTATTCTTTCTTTTCCAAATTGATATGTTATACACAATATATATACACGTACGTACGTAATTTCCTTAAAGCTTTACATATCTCTCTCGTGTCCAAATCGCTAATATAATTCTCTAATTCTTTGAAAGTAACTAGCTAGTAAGTGGAAACTTATATTAATACATTAAATATCTCTCCATAGAAATTGAAAATAATATATTCAAGAATTATGTCAAAAATATCACACAAGGATTTACATAAATGATCCAATATACAGAGATGCAATAGCTATATTATACTATCTTAAAACTGAGTAAAGCAGAGAAAATTGAAAACAAAAAAGGAAGACTGAAATTCACAGTAAACAACATATATGCAAGCGAAGCCAACAACTAATTATTCAATTAAACTAACAAAATATATAGAAGCGCGAAAGTCATGAAAGTTTGGGAAAAGGATTGATTTATTTAGCAAAAACAAAACTGACAATTGTATACACGTTTGTAGCTTTTGTAGAAGAGTGGCATGTATACATTATCTAAATAATCCAACTGTCAACCATGCAATGCAATGCAATCTAATTAAGAAAATAGTAAAAAACATCAGACAATAAAGTAACATGTGCCATATTAAGCCAGACATAATCAGTGAAAACGATACTTATGGCTACAAAACTATTGACCACAATTACCTCTTTACATATATATAAATTGTATACATCATTTTAACAGTTCACATATAAATTGGGGAAAAAACATTGGCAAGGAACTCAATAGACGGTATCTCTAAAAAATAGGGAGTTATTTATCATTCAGATTTCTTATAAAATAGAGGTTCCAGGCTTCCAGCAAAGTTGCTTCCTCTCTCATTCTCTCTGACTAAAAAATCTAAAATGCATATGCTCATGAGTTCTTTGAGAAACTCCGTTCTATTTTCCTCACATTCTTCAAAAATCTAATCATGCTTCCAACTAAAATCAATAATGGTAAACAATTAAACCATCATAGACAAAATGCAAGGAAAGGGGACATAAGAAAGGAAGCAAAGTTTTTCCACAATAAAACTATCATCATATCAAAGGCATTATGTGAAAATATGACTTCAAAATTCTAGGTCCTCACAATTTTTTCATTAATTTCAATATGTATAAAGATTGAATTAGAATTTTTAAATCCTTGACATAACCCTTTGGGTCAGAGGAAGAAGAGCATAAAAAGATACATTCTACTTATCATACTCCTAATTTCTATGATCGATTTGTACTTTCTTTTTCTCTTTAAGTAGTTTGTATAAATTGGCCTAACATATTAATGTCTTCAAAAACATTTCCTTCAATCATTTATCAAAAGATCATTAGTTACAGAACATGTTCGGTACTAGCTAGAAGTTTACAAAAATTATTCATATCAGTATGTTAACTTATAAATTGATAATAACAGAAACCAATATATATTGATACAAAAGAGTATGTTCGGTACCATTTTGAAGCAATATTGTCGCAGATAAGAACTCAAAAAGGAGCTGAGAAGAAAGGAGCTTCGACTTGGGCTATCCCATGGGCTTCGACTTGGGGAATCGTCTGAGAAGAAAGGAGCTGCGCCAGAATCTGAGAAGAAAGGGGCTGCCGTCGTGAATCGTCGGACAGATGAAATTTAGGGTTATTGTCGAGAGAGAGAGATGAGATTTAGGGCTATTGTCTGAAATGGTCCAATATTCGAACCAACCCCAAAGTTTCAGCCCAGTTTTGTTATTTTTTTCTTTTGAATAAATTATTAATTAAATATAAAATGCATCTTTTTCCAACAGTTAATAAGTGTTGGTATACTAATTACTTTCCACAGTTATAAACCGTTGGGTATACTTACTATTCCCAACAGTTAAAAACTGTCGTAATAAATTATTTTTTTTTTTAAAAAAAAATCCATTTAGTATTGCCAACGGTTATTCACCGTTGGCAATAACTATCCCAACAGTTTATTTGCTACAGTGCTAAACCGATGGAAAAAACTTCCACTTACCTTTTCCAACGGTTCCTACAATTGACTCTCTTCAAAACCGTTGGGAATACCCTATTTTGTAGTAGTGGATATCTGGCAAGATATGCTTGAGTCTTGAACATATTAGTTTGGTTGCTGCTTTGTATAGGACATTGCAGCAAGCAATTAGCCTATATTCAGTCACTGCATTAGGACATTTAACTTTAGGTACTAGAGTTAGCACCGTTGAGTTTATCTCCTTTAGCATCTGCCCAGAATTCAAGAAAGACATGATTGCTGCAGCTTTATCATCTCCAACTATTTTCCAATTATCTTGGAAGAAAAAAATTCTAAATCCATCCAGCCCAGGAGCCTTAATACCTGGTATATATGTCAAATATTGCTCTTTTGACCTCTTCTCTAGTGTAGGGAGATATTAAAAAATCTGCTTGCTGTTTAGATACAAGAAGACCCTGCAACATGATCTCAATTTGCACCAATTTCCTATTTTGCAAACTAGTGCCAAGCAGATTTTGCTAATAATTGAGAAAAGCAGCAGTTACCTCGGTTGGATCATCCACTCTTGCTCCCGCTAGCTACATCAACTATATTGGTTACTTTTGAGGGTCAACATATAATTATATCATTTTTGTGATCTAGTATACATCCTTTAAAAAACTATATAGTGGTTTTGTAGTGGTTCTTGATCAATTAATTAATAATTAGATATATCGTGTCTCAAAAACAATAAGTATAGTACTACGGATCCGTCCCTAATTTCTGTCTCATCTCCTGTCCCACTAATTATATTTTGCCATGTCAATTAAAATTCCATCCGTATATTTAACAGAGACTTACTTCAGTTAGCTCCGTTTCTTTGTTTTTTTATTATTATATATATATATTTATATATATCTTTTTAATTAACTATCATTTCACATCTCTTTCTAATAGCTCACTAGGCATCGCAACTGCCATTACTACTAGCATTTTATAAAAGAAATTAGTTATCAATCAATGAAACATATCTCCTCTATTACATGATAATTAGAATTATGACGTTTAACATAATTTATCTACTAAAAATTTAACTAAACCAACCAAATTAAAAAGAGTGAATTTGTAGAAAATCAATTCATTCTAGAAAAAAAAAAACCCCAAACTCTTCTAAACAATTTGAGAACAACTATACATGCAAATGGTAGTTGAGATTTGTTACAAAAAAAAAAAAAAAAAAAAAAAAAAGGAAAAAAGAAAAAAAAAACAGAGACAAACTAATGCAAACCCAAAAAACTACAAAATTTAAATTGCACACCAGACTTTTTTTTAGAGGTGTTGTATACATTGAAAATGATTGTTTGATGCAATACACAGTTTTGATTTATCAAAAAAAAAAAATTAAACACCTTCAATAAAGCAAGATATTGAACAAGAAAAAGAAATAAAGATTAAAACAAATGAGAATATCGTAGATTAGATAAAAAAAAGAAAGAGATGATGAGAGAAAGGATAGAGAGAATGATGATATTATTTTAATTAAAAAAATTAAATAAATAAAAATCAACAAACGGAGCTACTTGATACAAAATCTGTTAAATATATTGGTAAAACTTTAGTTAAGTGGCAAAATGTAATTGGTTGGGACAGAAAATGAGATAGGAATCCGGACAGAAGATTTGAATCCATAGTACTACGAAGTGATGTAATGAATTAATATGGTAATAATTAAATATATATTGTAGAGTGCTATTTCAAAGCATATATATACATAATATCTAAACATAGACTAGTTTGTTTTTGAAAGCAAATTATAACCGTACGTTGTGTGTCTAAAAGTGGCTGACCACTTTCTCTGCCTCACACATCTCCAGCCCAACGATTTGTACGTATTGGCCATGCATGATACGTTGATGGAGTTTAATTTGTCCTGAAATTATTATATAAACAAAGCCTTGTCCTTACCATTGAAGACCTCCCCAGTAATAAACATTGATCCATATATATATATGCATGCAGTTTCTGCCATATATAAGTGATCCTAATCAGGTTATTTTTATAATAACCTGTTGGATCGAACTGGGGTTTGCTAGGTCTCGCTCGCGGATTATTCAAAATCCATATCTACAGCGATCTAATTAATAGTCTTCTTCAACCTCATTCACCAGATCGAGGGGGGCCATTAATTTCTATATAAATATATTTATATTAAAACAACAACAACAACATGGTTAACACAACTAAATTCTATGTGTTGTTCTTTTTCTTAACTTTTGCTACAATATTGGTTCAATCAAAAATCCCCGAGTACGACGATTATTGGAAAAATAGAGCTGAGGAATCCCAGAAATACGCCATTGAAGCTTACACTTCAAATCCAGAGGAAGTAACTGAACAATTGAACTCCCATGTCGAGCAGTGAGTTCCCCCACCGCGCCCTTTATACACACATATATATATATATATATTTATATATAGATATTTTTTTTTAACTCATGATCCCATCATGCATGCATATTGTTATGTTGGTGTTAATTATTCATATACAAAGATAAACGTGCTGTTTACGGTAAAAGCCATGGGTCCATGCTATCCATCCAAACTAATTAATTGGCCATAAGTAATAAAATAGTCTATATATAATATTATAAACATCAATGTAAAGTCTCTAATTAATAATATCAAATGGATTGGGCCTTAATTAATTAGCATATATTCTGTTTTGTTTTATATATATGTACGCAATGCAGGGCTCTAACGAAGTCGTCGAACAGCAGCAGAAGAAGAGAATTGAGAGGCAGAAGGAACAGGAAGACAGGTCCATGCAGAGCCACAAACCCAATAGACAGATGTTGGAGATGTGACCCCAACTGGGCGAGTAACCGTAAGAAGTTAGCCGACTGTGTCCTTGGCTTTGGCCGCAACACAGTGGGTGGTAAGAACGGTTCCTACTACATAGTCACGGACCCTTCAGACAACAACCTCGTTGACCCCTTACCCGGCACACTCCGCCATGCAGTCACTCGGAAAAAACCCCTTTGGATCATCTTCGCTCGTAGCATGATTATCAGGCTCAACGAAGAGCTCATCATCACTAGTGATAAGACCATCGACGCTCGAGGAGCCAATGTTCGCATTGCCTTCGGTGCTGGCATTACTATCCAGTTCGTCAAGAACGTTATCATCCATAATCTTCACATACACGATATCGTTTCAAGTGGTGGTGGAAACATCAGGGACTCTTCGGACCACGTTGGTTTTAGGACAAAGAGTGATGGTGATGGTATCTCCATATTTGGCTCTACAAATATTTGGATTGATCACGTCTCTATGTCTAACTGTCAAGATGGCCTCATCGATGCCATCATGGGTTCCACTGCCATTACCATCTCCAACTGCCACTTCACCCATCACAACGAGGTTATATATATCTACTAAATTAAATTATATATATGTATATATGTGAAACTCAATATGATATTAATATTAAATTGTTGGTACTAATTAATAATTATAAGTTTTGGTCATGTTGATTTGATTTGATTGATTATTATATATAGGTGATGTTGTTCGGTGCGAGTGATAGTTACTCGGCTGACCAGATGATGCAAGTGACAGTTGCTTTCAATCATTTTGGACAAGGATTGGTGCAAAGAATGCCAAGGTGCAGATGGGGATTCTTCCATGTGGTCAACAATGACTACACTCACTGGCTCATGTACGCCATTGGAGGTAGCCAACACCCTACTATCATCAGCCAGGGAAATAGGTTCATTGCTCCTCCTAATTTGAATGCAAAAGAGGTATTTGATGATTAATATTTCTAAACAATCATGACATATTTTAAAGGTTTGGGAACATTTTTTGATGTTAATTTGGTGATATATATTAATTATTAGGTGACGAAGAGGGAGTACGCAGAAGGGAGTGAATGGAAGCAATGGCAATGGAAATCTCAGGGAGACCTAATGATGAATGGGGCATTCTTTGTTGAGTCAGGAAGTCGTTTCAATAAAAAACAGTTCTCAAGGCATGATATGATTAAGTACAAGCCTGGCACCTTTGTCACGAGACTCACTCGCAATGCTGGCACACTCATCTGTCGCTACGGCAAACCATGCTAACATGCATGCATGCATGCATATCATCAAACCAATTCAAATATATAATATATCCCAATTCTTTGTTTTTAATACGTATCAAACAAAGAAAAGGTGTTTTAGCAATGCTGAAGCTATTGATCTTAAATTGTGGCTGTATACATTGTACGCATTTTATTTTTCGTGGTTTTTTTTAGTGCTTTTTATTTTTGCTTTTTTAAATTTTGTTTTGGGTTTCTTTGGCTTGTTTATTTGGGGAGGGAAAGGAATACAAAGGATATATAACTTTGGTCTGTCGAATATCATGAGAAAAGAATATGATGGATTGGAAAGGAAAGGAAACAAGAAGTTAGATAAAAATCTCAGACTGTACCTGTGACTTGTTTCATTAAAATGCGTTTCTTCAATCTCCATGTGTGTATGTGTGTGTTTATAATTAAAATGATATAATATTGTGTGTTTGTGTCCAGTACTTTATTATATATCTTTATATATTAAAAGTGCCTATCTAACGGCATTTCTTGGTTTAACAGAATATACTTAAAAATAAAAGAATATTCTGTTAAATTTAACGAGTAGGTTTGATCTCCCGTTAACAAATAAACCCAATAATTAAACTCAAAAAATTAAACAATCTTTTAAATATTAATAATCTCTTTTTAAATTAAAAAAATCATCTTAACCATATATCTCTCTAACAACCCTACATTCCTAATTTTTGATATTTTTTTATTAAGCTGCAGCAATTTTTGATATTTTCCCTCTCTCTGCGTCTCACTCTCACCCTCCACGATTCCCTCTCTCTTCTCGGCTCCTATTGCCGGCGTCGATCTCCACCACACTTCTCTCTCCGTTTCACTCATCTCTCTCCCCTTCTCGGCACTCGGCTCATTCTTAGGCCCATTCTCTTCCTCCTCCTCATTTTTTCTCATCAGCCATCAAAAAAAAAAAAAAAAGAAAGAAAAAGGAAGCTCACCACCAAATCAACAACCACTACCGGACCTTCCTCCGTCGGCAATCTCTCAGCCTCCGACCAAGCACTAACCCTCGACGACAGCCCTGGAGGTCCCATAAATAGGAGGTATGATTTATTTATTTCTTTCTTTTTTTCTTATTTAATTTGATTTTCTGTTTTTTTATTTTAAACATATTTGAGTTTTTTAAAGTAAAAAACTGAGCTTAGGTTGTATTTTTTTTTTCACAGAAGATTATTGTTAAAAGCTTTAAGTGTATTAAGGTATTTTTGTTATTTTTGATCTTTTTTATTTGTAGAATAATTATTTTGTGTTATGTATATATGTTAACGAAAAATAAGAATGTGTTGTGAATGAGTAGTAAAGCTCCCACACTTATATTTGATTTTTATTTTTTTACGTTTTGTAATGTAGTTTTTTTTTTATTTACTTATTTTATTCAGATCTCATGATAGTTAATTTTCTTTAATCTCATTAGTTCTCATACTTTTGTCTACACCCATAAAAATTATTTATTATGACATTGATTATTGAGAATGATGAAATTTTTTAACTTTACTAATTATGCATATATTCTATTCTTAGTGTACGATTATAATATTTATTATTTTTGAATGCATTGTTTCAGGTTATATTGATGCATGGACATTTTAAGCTTGAAATGACTTGGAGAGAGCTCTCATGATTTAGTGAGATTTGTTGATTTGCCTATACATAAATTATGTTGCAAAACAAAATTAATAGATTGGAAAACATCTTTGAAGAAATAAATTTTGGTTGTGTAGACATATATTTAGTTTTACTCTATTTTTATTATTAATTAATGTCATTAATGACAATTCATATTAATTAATAATTAGTTGTAATAATTAATATTTATACTGTTGTATCAATATTTTAAAGTTATATTATATCTAATTATCATTTATAAAAAAAAAAATCTATATTAATATTTATGATATTATAAATATTTTATTTTTTTTAAATCTTTATAACATTAGGGGCGACATTGCTTCCCCTAAAAGTCAAAATCTAAAACTAACAAGTACTTTTAGGGGCGACTTTTTGTCGCCCTTAAAAGTAAAAGTCAGATTCTGACGGTGACTTTTAGGGGCGACTTTTGTCGCCCCTAAAACTATTATTAGGGGCGACTACTTTTGTCGCCCCTAATAATACTTCTAGGCGCGATATATTAGAGGCGACTTTTTAGGGGCGACTTGTCGTCCCTAATAGCTATTAAGCGCGATTTTCTGTACAATTAGGGGCGACAATAGTCGCCCCTAATGCCCTATTTTGCTGTAAGGGAGCATTGAAGTTAGCTTTTGCAGGGGCTCTGTCTTCTATGTTCTCCAGATGAACTTGGCTTCCCTGCAAAACCAATTAAATAAATAAAATAAAATAATAATAAAAAAAAACATTTAACTTTTCACATAATTAGTTTAATATATAATATATTCAGTTTTCCTACACATCTAACCCTGAGACTCATTTAATGTACCACAGAATACATTCCGTGAAATTACATCTCGTGTCCCTACAAATTATAATATATATATATATGAGGATTTTTTTTTATTTTTACAATTCAAAATAGTTTTTTTTTTATTATTATTTTTACGGAATTTTACATAAAAATCTCAAAGCAACTAACGGAACAATTTAAATCATAACTAAAAATATCCACATAACAACTCACATAAAATCCACTAAAATCGTAATTAACCATACGTGCATATGCACGTAATTTTTCCCTAGTATATATATATATACTAGTATTATTTTCAACTAGTTAAATATTGCCACAAAGAAAAGAGAAGTAACCGGTTATTTGCATTCCTCGGAAACCCCCGCCACAAAAGGATAGATGTGACTGACGTTACTAAGTAATGGCAAAATGCGTTAACTTCAACAACTACTTTGCAATTTGCACTAATAGGGATTAGTGTAATTAAATATTTACTCTCATAAGAAAATTTCTTATAATTTTTATGTAATATTGTTAACTAATAATGAGGCGCCACTCATAAAAGATTTTGAAAATTACTAGTACCTAATAGCAATGCTCTAACTTTAATAATATTTCAAATTAAATCTCTAATACTTGACTCTCATATAACTTAAAAAAATAATTTTTAAGTAATATTACTAATTAATGTTGAGACGCTACCTATATAATTTTTAGAGCATTGCTATTAAGTACCAGTGGTGCCTAGCACCTTCTCGACATGTTATGTTGCGATTGGCTAGCGATACTGTTGTGATTGGCCACTAATAGAGGAATAGACAACATTGGCTAATACATTCCAACTGCCCCTAACGGCTTTACTTAACTATCAGTTATGACAGTTAGGATTGGGTCTTAAACAAAGGCTATAAATAGCCAATTGTTATAGCATTCAGGTAGCAATTAAGAGGGAGTTTTGAGTGCTAGTTCAGATTGTAACAGAGAGAGAGTCTTGGTGAGATGAGTTGTTTTGTAATTGAAGCTTTGCTTCATGAGTGAATGTGTCAAGAACACTTTGTAAACAACTTTGTAATCCTCTCTTCTAACATCAATAAAGACTGAAGCCATTGGGGCTGTTCTGGCCGAGGAGTATTCATCATCACTTGTTTGAACCTCGTGACACTAAGAAGAGATCTGTTTGATAGTTTCAAGAAATTAGATGGTGGATCAGTTCTATTGGGTGATGACAAGGCCTGCAAAGTTGCAGGAATAGGAACAGTGAGACTAAAGCTACATGATGATCAGATCAAAAGCATACAGGAAGTCAGGTATGTTCCAAATTTAAAGAGAAATTTACTTTCCATTGGTGAATTGATTGAGAAGGGTCATACCATAAAGATTGATAGTTCTTTCAAAAGTCATGAAAGGCTCTTTAATTGTCATGAAAGGGGAACTTAGGAATGGGATTTATTACCTTAAAGGAAAGACTATCACTGGTGAAAATGGTATGGTAGTCAAAGGACCTGACATGGAGAGTACTAGGCTATGGCATCTTAGATTAGGTCATCTAAGTGAAAGAGGCATGAGTGAACTTGAAAATAAAGGCATTCTCAAGGGCAAACTAGGAGAGAATCTAGAGTTCTGTGATGACTGTGTTTATGGTAAATGTTGCAAGCTAAAATTCTCACCAGGAAAACATACAACAAAGGGAAAATTAGATTACATACATTCTGATCTTTGGGGGGCCTCCAGAATAAAAACTCTAGGGGGTGAAAGCTACTTCATGAGTATAGTTGATGACTATACTAGGAAGGTCTGGGTTTTCTTGCTCAAAACTAAGAATGAGGCTTTTAGAACTTTTGTTACTTGGAAAAGACTCATTGAAAACCAGACAGGGAAGAGAATAAAGAAGCTTAGGACAGATAATGGATTAGAGTTCTGCTCAGATGCGTTCACTAGGTTCTGTCAACTTGAAGGAATTGACAGACACAAGACAGTTGTGAAGAATCCACAACAGAATGGACTTGCTGTTGGAAATTATTTTACCAGGATCTTAGATCTACTCACAAGTATGTTTATTAACATCCTAAATATGAACTTTCTAAAACGATGAAATAAACACATATAAAGTTTAAGAAACCTTACATTGGGTGCAGCGGAATAATATGACTCCTTCCGTTCAGATATCTAGCCCTTGATTCCTTTCTGTAGCAGAGCATTATCAATATCTGAACCTGGATTTCTTTCTCTGAATCTTTGATGCTGAAACTCCTTTGCTGATGATCTTTCTTCACGATCTTCCTCACTATGATTGAGGTATCACTTGATGTGTGTGGGCACTACTCATACACTAAGGATTTCGAAATTATCAAGGAAGAAGAGAGAGAGTGGTCAGCTAAAGATAGGGAGAGAGAAGGCTTAGTTTTTTCTGAATAGAAAAAGTCAGAAGAAAAGTGTAATTTTTCTGAAGCCTTCACTATCTATTTATAGCATTCCACTAGGGTTAGATTTGAATTATATGGCATTAAAATAATGAAAAAATCAATTTAAAACACAACAATAGGTGGCCGGCCATACACTAATGGATTGGCCCTTGGGCTTTGCAATTTTGCAATTTTAACACCTTTTGTATCTGATTTTCTCAAAAATGCCAATTTCCTAATTCAATCATTTAAATGCCAATTCTAACTATTTAATAACTATAAATAATTATTAAATAATATTGTCATTTATCATATTTATTAATTGAACCATACAAAGTATCATAATTAACAAATATGCCCCTATAAACTCTTTCTTTACAATTTCGCCCTTACTTAGTGAAAAATTCACAAATAGACATAGTCTAATTTGAGAATTATAATTGATTAATCAAAACCAATTACATGAGTCTTACAAGCAATATTATCTCAACTAGTGGGGGGACCATGGGTCTATATAACCGAGCTTCCAATAAGTAGATCAAGAATTTAGCACTAAAATTCACTAACTTATTAATTCTTCGTTGAATCCACGCATAGAACTTAGAATTGCACTCTCAGTATATAGAATGCTCTATATGTTCCACCATATAGACACATCATTAGTTATCCATTGTTATAATCCTAATTTGATCAATGATCCTCTATATGAATGATCTACACAGTAAATGGATTAAATTACTGTAACACCCTACTATGTATTTTATCCTTAAAACACTTGACCCCGTATAAATGATATTTCAACTTATGTGAAATGAGATCTCCACCATTTATTTTCGTTTGGTCAAGCTCGAAGGAGATCATCCTTTGCTTACTATTCGCCAAATAGAAGCTATAGATTCCATGTTTATGCTAGCGCTCCCACTCAATTGCACTACCGTGTTCCCAAAATGTACGTATCACCCTGACCTAAAAGTAGGCTTAACTAACAAATCAAAGAACACGAATAGCCTTTCAAGATTGAGCCTAATCATAACAGGATTAAGAATATTTGATCTAGGATCAACTAGGCGATATTGACTTGAATAGATTTTACGGTAAGTTTAATTAAATCTAAGTCAAAGTTCAATATCGGTCCCTTCCGATGCATACTCCATGCATCCAACCTGAGCTTTACTTTAACCAATGTTCTGGAAAGAACATAGTATTTCTCCAAATACAAGTAAACTCTTGTTGTAGATTATCATATCAGTAAAACCTTGTGTCTGATAAATCTAGGAAACTTTATTCACATAGTCATGTTTACTTTCCAATGTGTTGACGGCACAATAAACAGGATCAAGTATGTGAAAAGGGTTTCAGATGAATTTATACATTATGTACATATAATCATGAAATAAATCATGTGAACCATGCAACATTAAATGTTATTTCTGATCTATATTAATAAGTAAATCTGATTATATTGAAATGAGTTTTATTTAGGGCATAAAACCCAACAAACTCCCACTTGCACTAATATAAAACAAAAAGTGTGTTTCAAATAATCTCAACACCTTGATATACAAATCAAGTGTAGTAGTAGTAAACTCCTCGTAATAGGATCTGAAAGGTTGAATTAACCACAACCTTTTCTCCACTATTACTCTTCCTTTAATCACAAAATCATTGATAATGTGAAATTCCTCTCTATATGTCTACTCTCTTGGGATACTGGATTCTATACCTTTGGCAACTACTTTTGGTTAATCAGGAAATTAACACTAGTAGTTTAAGGCAATTTGGAATGGTGCCAAAGATGTATAGAACTTTCCTTAGACTGAATAAGTACCTTTCCTGCAGCTTTAACATTCAGTCCCTCTCTGGTAGACCTAGAGACTTCAGATAGGTTTTTACACTTCTCTAAAATCACTATTCCACCCCCAGAGTAACCACCATCTTATCAGAAATATTTACTAGCACATAGGCCAATTTCGAAATCTGATATGGTGTAGTCTAAGAGTTATAAACACACCCTTATAGACTAACATATAGTTCCTCTTCTTAATCTTAGGATTTACTTGATTGTCTTCCAATGTTCTTCTCCTGGATTAATCTGATACCTACTTATTACTCCCACTCAACAGCAGGTGTCTGGTCTAAGGCATACAAAAGCATATCTAAGACCTCTCACTGTTGATATAGAAATTCTTTCATGGCTTTATCTTTTCTGGAATAGTTAAGACTTTTCCTTAGATAAATAAAATCTATACCTAAGAAGTTGTGAAGCTTCTATAGATTGCCATTAGAAAGAAAATGCTTCAGCATCTTACTAAAGTAAGTTGCTTGCATTAGAGTAAGTAATTACCAGGTATACCATAAGCCATAGGTTTAGATAAACTCAAACCTATAATACTAGGAACAGGAAGTTTGTTAAGTCCATTGAATGGACTTATAAACGAAATTTCCTTTTATGTCCTTGTAATAGAAAACTTTAGGTTATTCCATGTGAATGGATTAAACCATAGTTCTATTGGCTTTCTTCTTATTTTCTTATCTTGACAATCCATTACTTGTTTAAACTCACAATGGATTTTAATCACTAGTATCTCCCAAGTCATAAGAAGGTGAGTTCCTAGAAACTATCCCACTACGACAAGGTACCGTGAATTATGTCGAAGAAAAACTAAATGGTATTGATCTCTTCGATTGTGACAAGACAACAGAGGTAGTGGGATCATCATATGTTATATAAGATGATAGAACACTTTTGGAATCAAGAATTAAATATCTCCTTTATTTGCTACTTGTTTTTCAGACTTAGTCATTTTCTTAGAAAAGTAGTATTTGTTTGAACAAACACTTTCTTATCTATTGACAATGGGATGGTCCACCCCTAATCACTTAGAATAGCTAACAAACCATGGTTAACAGTTCTAGCTTTTCTTAAGATTTTGATTAGGTCATCCATGAATCTAGTAATGATTTACATTAAGTATACAACCATTACATCATTCTGAAATTGTATTACCATAGAAGGATTTAGGCAACGACTAGTAACTAATCATCAACATGCAACTCGAAATTTCTGGGGAGGTAAGTTTGGATATAATTCAAAAATCAATTTAATGATCTTTGAACTGCATATCTACTAACTATTTCTCCACCCCTATCAGTTCGCAAGATCTTTAACCACTTACCTTAATGGTTTTAACCATTGCTAGAAATTAATGAAAATTTTCAAACATTTCAAATTTCTTTGCTAAAAGGTATAATCTAGAGTGATCGTTTTAAGAATACAACGAAAAACTCATATCCACCCCTGAATGTACATCCATCTGCGAATGAGATGAACTACTTTCAGTGGATATAGGCATATTAACTCTTTGCAGAGATTGATCTTGTCAAATCCACTATGAACAAGATACAAATGCCATAGATTAAGAAAAATGTGATTGGGTCGTTTTGATGACTTAGATATAGTTACATCAAAGAGTTCTTAGAATACTGCAAGTGGATCCTGGTCACAGAATACCTAACTCATATTCCATACAGTTTTAATCCATTAATAAAAGATGGATATTAAACACTTGAGAAAGTGTAACTGTATTGTATTCTGGAATTAGAAATTTAAGAAAATTTCTATTTGGAATCTAAAATTAAAGTCAAAGACTTAAATTTATACCAAATATAATGAGTAATTCTATCTTGGACCAGCACTACTAATACAAACTCTAAGTCAGATTTGCCCATACAAGTAGGAGATTTCTAAGATTGAGGATTTATATCAATTGGGAATAGAATTTCGGGATTATAATCATATGCGTCATTTAATTTCTTAAGAGAATATATAATGACATGAAATGATTTATAGACCATTCATCCAATGATATATTATGGAGCTAATTCGAAATGAATAAGCGAAGAGGAATTAGGATAATTTCGATTAAAATAAGAATCCAACGATGCTTCGATTAGCGAAAGTCAAAGTAATCTTATTTATATAATCTTCTTGTTTCATATTGTAAAAATACTAGTCTAAGGTGTCATCAATTGATGAACAGTTAGATGTCGCATATACAATACTTATCTTTCGAGATCTTACACTATTATGTATGTCTAATGGTGAAAATCCACTAGGGATTTATCTCATTAGATAAACAAACATGTTAGACCAACAATGAAGATTCGAAATTAAACTACAACTTAATAACAGAAAATAACATGGTTCAATATAAATTCATACACAATTTAGAAATTATAAACATATAGCAAGTAGGAATGACTAGTGAAAATACTAAAACATACAATCCTAAATAATTTCCAAGGTTTTCAACAAACTGATACAGTGTCCCGGTAGGCGAGAGTCAAAGCATCATTTATTTAATAGAGTTGTCAGCTCATCTAAAATAGAAACCATTCTAGCAACCTTTTATTCGATCAAAATAAGAATCCAACGTTGTCCCGGTAGGCGAGAGTCAAGGTTATTCTCATTTCATGAGCCTCTACCATTGTTTCATGTTTCATAAGTTTATCTCTAAGTAGTCACCGTAGGGGAGAGTCTAATAGAGACGAAAACTTACAAAACACTTATCAAATGAAATCTTACGGTGTTAAATGCGTTCAACGAATAACCATCCACAGGGGGACGAAGTCTAGCGTCTCGAGGTTATATTGAAAACATTTAACTTTTGTAAGACCAACAATGGAGATCGAATATCTTAATAATAATCAAGCTCATTATTTAAAGTGAGTTGTATTTTCTTTGATTCTCTTTATTTAATTTATTTATTTTAAATATATATTTATTTAAAATTTCCAATTTAGAATGAAAAATTCTAAATATAAATTTTAATTTAATATTTATAAATTTTACTTAGATGAATTATTTCCATCTTAGTAATAATTTCCAATAAATATTTAGAAAAATATTCAATTTAAGTTGTTACAAAATTAATATAAATTAATTTACAACTCAAATTTAATTTTCTATAAATATATATTGCATTTCGAAAAATTAAAGTATTTAAGAATAGAATTTTCGAAAATGCATGTTAAAATAAAAAATTAATCCTGGAAAAATTATTCTAATTTAATGTTGGCCCAAAATTAATTAATAAAATTAATTTACAACAAAAAAAATATAATTTTCCTATTTAATTAAATATATAAGAAAAATTTCAAATATTTAAGTATGATGATGAAAATCAACTTAAATATTAATTTTCTATTTAATTAAATACACTAGAAAAATACTTCAAGCAAAAATATCACCTATCTAGATTTTCCTTTGACTAATTAATTCAATTTCTAATAATATACTTTAATTCAATTTATTTTAAATTAATCAATAAATGAAAAAATCATTGATTTAAGTTGATCCAAGAATTAATTAAAATAATTAATTTACAACTTAATCTATTTTTCAAGATAAAATTCGAAATTCTAGCATTTAAGAAATGCAATTTCGAAAATTGATTAATAAAATAAAGAAAAAATATATTTTGAAAATTATTTAAATTTAGTTGAAAAATTAAATTTCAACTAAAAATAATTTTCTATTTAATTAAATGTCATGAAAAAGAAATATTTGAGTATGATGATAAAAATCAACTTAGATATTTAATTTTCAAATTAATTAAATGTATTAAATTCAAGAAATAAATAATTAAGTGTAGGGAAGGCTTAATTATTAATCTCTAGTTTAATACTAGGAAAAATATACTTAAAATAAATTGTACCAAAATTAATTAATAAATAATTAATTTCACAATGTATAATATTTTCCTATTTAATATTAGAAATAATAAGTAGTCTAGAAATAACTATCTAGAAAATATCTTATTTGCCTAAGTATCTTTTCCACAAAATTTGAAAAAATATCTAATTTAAGTTGTACTAGAAAAATCTAGAACTTAAATATTTTCAAATTTAAATTTAATTAAATATCAAAAATTAAGTTGTAACCACTTAATTTGAAAATATTCCATTTTAAGTTAATATTCGAAAAGATATTAACTTAAAAAATATCTAAAGAATCTTAATAACCAATGCCTAAAATTCCTCAACTTAATTTTGAAATTTTGAATTCAAAAGATATTCATATTTAAGTTGGTTAGTTGAAGATAACTAAATATCAACTTAAATATGAATATTTAATGAAAAATTTAAATTAAGTTCCAGAAAGAATCTAGATGGTTATAATTCTATATTTAATTAAATACAAGAAAATACACATAGTTTAGCTTAGAATAAAAATTCTTTAAACTATGTTTTTCTTAAATTAATTTCAAAATAAATGAAATTAATTATGTTGCTAATCAATTTTAATTAGGTTAAACTAGTGTAATTAACCTAGTACAGTCATTCAAATCAGGCAAATGGGCCTTCACAATTGGGGTGGTTTGTGTGAGGGGGTGCTGGGTTCAGTATGTCGTACCCACTTCTATGGCTCCCAACTCTCACACAAGGCCCAAAAGAGAGGAATTTAACCTTAATAAGAACAACTGTTATTAATTGATTAGGCCCAAAAACTAAATGGGCCTAAATAAATTCTATCAAAAACTATGATAATTTATTTTAGCAACATTAACCTATATGCATCTATAATAAAATTAAACACATAGGCTCACACAGGCACACTTTGGATGGGTCCTATCATGTTGCTAGGTCATACACAGATGAAAGAAGATTGTAAATTATACCTGTTACAAATTATTATCTTGACCAAGGGAGCCATCAGATCATTAGATCTGGCAAAAAGTAACCATGGCTATTTGCAATCAAGTAATAATAGGTTTTGAAAACTTACAAACAAGCTAAAACACATACTCTTGCAACAGGGTTAGCTGGATAGTTGGATGTAGGATTTATTTAATTTTAAATTAAATAATTAATTTCGAAATATTATTAAAAAAGATTTTCGAAAAAAATAAAATAAAATTTAAAAAAATTTCGAAAATTAATTAAATATTTAAATTTAAAATTAAACCTACAATTTTGAAAAATTAGGTTTCAACCAACCTAAATATCATTTCAAAAGTTTGCTAACTACTTTTAAATTTTAAATATTATTTTATAAATAAAAATTAAATAAAAAATTAGAAAAGATAAATAAATATCTTTTTCAAATTTTAAATGTAATTTAAATAAATAAAATAACAAAATTTAAAAAATTAGCAAAATATCTTATATCTATTTAAAATTACATGATTATAAATATCTTATTTTAAATTTAAATATGGTCAAAATATCTAAAAAGATTTAAATAAAAAATCTTAAAAGATAAGATATTTTTTTTAAAATATCTTAAAAGATATTATAACTATCTTTAAAAGATATTATAAATATCTTAAAAGATAAGATATTTTTAAATATCTTAAAAGATATTATAAATATCTTAAAAGATATTATAAATATCTTAAAATATCTGACCTTAAATTTAAAAAAAATATAATCAAATTTAAAAATAAGATAGATTTTTAAGCAAAAAGATAAATACTAATTCTATTCAAATTCAAATTACACTAATATCTTGAATTAAATTAAAAAAAATTTAAATTAATTCAAAATGATAATTAGAATTGAATTAGGAATAGTAATAGTATATATACAAAACCATACAAAAAATTGGAAGCTAATTCCATGAAAAAGTATGAAAAATTGAAGAAAAAAGGAAAAATTCAAAACTGTACGTACAGTTCTGCGATCGCAGGAAACTATCAGCACAGCCTCGATTTTGTCAAATCTTCAAAAAATCATAACTAATTCAAATAAAATCCAAATTGAGTTCTGTAAAAGGCTAACTTGCTTAATTGTTTTCATACTATCCAATAAAAATAATTCCAGAAACGAAATCACAATTATTTTTCACGAAAATTTCACAAACATCAATCAATCATCAAATAACACTCAATACAACATGATACCATCCAAAGAACATACAAACAATCGTTTTAAAGTCCAAATTTCTTGCAAGTAAATCAATTACCATGGCTCTGATACCAGTTGTTGGAAATTATTTTACCAGGATCTTAGATCTACTCACAAGTATGTTTATTAACATCCTAAATATGAACTTTCTAAAACGATGAAATAAACACATATAAAGTTTAAGAAACCTTACATTGGGTGCAGCGGAATAATATGACTCCTTCCGTTCAGATATCTAGCCCTTGATTCCTTTCTGTAGCAGAGCATTATCAATATCTGAACCTGGATATCTTTCTCTGAATCTTTGATGCTGAAACTCCTTTGCTGATGATCTTTCTTCACGATCTTCCTCACTATGATTGAGGTATCACTTGATGTGTGTGGGCACTACTCATACACTAAGGATTTCGAAATTATCAAGGAAGAAGAGAGAGAGTGGTCAGCTAAAGATAGGGAGAGAGAAGGCTCAGTTTTTTCTGAATAGAAAAAGTCAGAAGAAAAGTGTAATTTTTCTGAAGCCTTCACTATCTATTTATAGCATTCCATTAGGGTTAGATTTGAATTATATGGCCTTAAAATAATGAAAAAATCAATTTAAAACACAACAATAGGTGGCCGGCCATACACTAATGGATTGGGCCTTGGGCTTTGAAATTTGCAATTTTAACACCTTTTGTATCTGATTTTCTCAAAAATGCCAATTTCATAATTCAATCATTTAAATGCCAATTCTAACTATTTAATAACTATAAATAATTATTAAATAATATTGTCATTTATCATATTTATTAATTGAACCATACAAAGTATCATAATTAACAAATATGCCCCTATAAACTCTTTCTTTACAATTTCGCCCTTACTTAGTGAAAAATTCACAAATAGACATAGTCTAATTTGAGAATTATAATTGATTAATCAAAACCAATTACATGAGTCTTACAAGCAATATTATCTCAACTAGTGGGGGGACCATGGGTCTATATAACCGAGCTTCCAATAAGTAGATCAAGAATTTAGCACTAAAATTCACTAACTTATTAATTCTTCGTTGAATCCACGCATAGAACTTAGAATTGCACTCTCAGTATATAGAATGCTCTATATGTTCCACCATATAGACACATCATTAGTTATCCATTGTTATAATCCTAATTTGATCAATGATCCTCTATATGAATGATCTACACAGTAAAGGGATTAAATTACCGTAACACCCTACTATGTATTTTATCCTTAAAACACTTGACCCCGTATAAATGATATTTCAACTTATGTGAAATGAGATCTCCACCATTTATTTTTGTTTGGTCAAGCTCGAAAGAGATCATCCTTTGCTTACTATTCGCCAAATAGAAGCTATAGATTCCATGTTTATGCTAGCGCTCCCACTCAATTGCACTACCGTGTTCCCAAAATGTACGTATCACCCTGACCTAAAAGTAGGCTTAACTAACAAATCAAAGAACACGAATAGCCTTTCAAGATTGAGCCTAATCATAACAGGATTAAGAACATTTGATCTAGGATCAACTAGGCGATATTGACTTGAATAGATTTTACGGTAAGTTTAATTAAATCTAAGTCAAAGTTCAATATCGGTCCCTTCCGATGCATACTCCATGCATCCAACCTGAGCTTTACTTTAACCAATGTTCTGGAAAGAACATAGTATTTCTCCAAATACAAGTAAACTCTTGTTGTAGATTATCATATCAGTAAAACCCTGTGTCTGATAAATCTAGGAAACTTTATTCACATAGTCATGTTTACTTTCCAATGTGTTGACGGCACAATAAACAGGATCAAGTATGTGAAAAGGGTTTCAGATGAATTTATACATTATGTACATATAATCATGAAATAAATCATGTGAACCATGCAACATTAAATGTTATTTCTGATCTATATTAATAAGTAAATCTGATTATATTGAAATGAGTTTTATTTAGGGCATAAAACCCAACACTTGCAGAGAGGATGAATAGAACTCTATTGGAAAGAGTAAGATGCATGCTCAAGGGTGCTGGACTTGACAAGAAGTTATGGGGTGAAGCATTGAAGACTGCATGCTACTTGATAAACAGGCGTCCTTCAACAGCTCTAAAGTTCAAAACACCTCAAGAATACTAGACTAAACATGTCCCTACAGTTGAACACCTCAAGGTGTTTGGTTTCACAACTATTGCTCACACTAGACAAGACAAACTAGAGCCAAGCTGAAGGAACATCCAATATTAGGAACTGTGCCATGATAGTTATGCTCGTCGGAGCTTGGATAACAGTGAGGGGTAGACGGATTTGTCCTAGAGGTGAAACTCCTTGACCGGAGAAACCATAGACAGGCTAGAGGCATGGAGTTAGTGTTGGGTTTTATGCCCTAAATAAAACTCATTTCATATAATCAAATTTACTTATTAATAAAGATCAGAAATAACATTTTCTGTTGCATGGTTTACATGATTTATTTCATGATTATATGTATATAATGTATGAGTTCTTTTTAAGTCCAGAACATATGAGTTGGTTAAAGATTATAGTGTTGTCAGCACAGTGGAATATAATCTTAATCATATGTTCAAAAGTTTATTCCCTGATTTGTCAGAACACTGGATTTAGACTGACATGGTATAATCAGCAATAGGTATTCTTACACCTTGGAAAAGTGTTATGTCCTTTCCAGGACATTGGCAAAGTTTACCAGTATCGGATGTATGGAGTATACATCGGAAGGGACCGATATTGAACTTTGATTAGATATGTTAAAATTTACCGTAATATCTATTCAATTCAATATCACCTGTTGATCCTAGATCAAATGATCTCAATCCTGATATGGTTAGGCTCAATCTCAAGAGTGTTATTCGTGTTCTTTGATTTGTTAAGTTAAGCCTACTTTTGGGTCATGGTGATACTTACGTTTTGGGAACACGGTAATACAATTGAGTGGGAGCGCTAACATAAATATGGAATCTATAGCTTCTATTTGGCAAATAGAAAGTAAAGGATGATTTCCTTCGAGCTTAACCAAACGAAGATAAATGGTGGAGATCTCATTTCACTTAGCTGAAATATCATTTATACAGGGTTAAGTGTTTTAAGGATAAAATACATTGAAGGTGTAGCGGTAACAGTAGTGCCTTTTCAATGTAGATCATCTATATAGAGGATCATTGATCACATTAGGGTTATAACAATGGATAACTAATGACATGTCTATATCGTGGAACATATAGAGCGTTCTATATGACTGAGAGTGCAATTCCAAGTCCTAAGTGTGGATTCAATGAGGAATTAATAAGTTAGGGAATTTACTTGGTAAATTCAGTTCGACTTATTGGAAGCTCGGTTATATAGACCCATGGTCCCCATACTAGTTGAGACCATACTGCTTGTAAGACTCAGTTAATTGATTTTAATTAATCAATTATAATTCTAAAAGTTAGACTATGTCTACTTTATGAATTCTCACAGTTTAAGGATGAAATCATAAAGAAAAGAGTTTCTAGGTTTAATTATTAATTGAGAGACTTTGCATGTCTAATTAATAATTATTTTAAATGACAATATTATTTAATAATCTATTTTAGTTATTAAATAATTAGTTTTGAAATTTAAATGATTGGAATTGGAAAAATGGCATTTTTGGAGAAATAGAAATAAAATTGAGGAAACTGCAAAATCCAAGTGAGGCCCATTTCACCCTATGGCCGGCCACATGGTTTGAGTTTCCCAATTATTATTTTCAATTTTTAATTGCCATGTAATTTCTAATCAAAGCCTAGCAATAATAGGAAAGTGGTGGATCACACTAAATAAGGCAGGTAATCAATTACACAGTAAAAGAGGAAACTGCTTATTTGGAAAGTTGTGCTCTCCCTTTTCCCTATATAAAGCAACCCTTGTTCTCTTCTCTTGCATGTCTTTGTATGCTTCATAAGCCACGCAATTGAGAGAGAAAAATAGAGAGAAATTTTGAAATTCTTGTGAGATGAGTAGTGCCCACACACATCAAGTGGTACCTCAATCATAGTATGTAAGACTATGGAAATTCTGCATCAAAGAAGGAGAAAATAAGATCCAGGTTTAGATCTTGGTGATGCTCTGCTACAGAAAGGAATCAAGGGCTAGAGATCTGAATGGAAGGAGTCATATTATTCCGCTGCACCCACTGTAAGGTTTTCTAACTTTATATGTGTTTATTTTCATTGTTTTAGAATTCATATTAGGTTGTTAATCCAACATACATGATAGTAAATAGATCCTGGTAAAATAATTTCCAACAACTGGCACCAGAGCCATGGTAATGATTTACTTTCATGTAATATGAATTAAAACGATGATTGCATGTTTCTGTGTTGATTTGGATGGTTTCATGTTGGTTTATGTGCTTATGTGATGAATGTTAATGTTGTACGAAATTTATCCATGAAATATATTTTTTTTTAATTTTTGAAAATATTTTATTTGGATTCCTTGTGAAAAATTAAGCAATTTTGTTTTTTACGGAACTCGATTCCGATAAAAATTGAGAAAGATATGAATTTTGGAAGATTGGAAATCATGGTTGCTGCATGCAGCCTATCCTGGCAGTTCCCCACAAATTGCGATTTTTGGGGTTTTTCCCCAAAAATCCAATTTTTTCATGGGATTGTTTCCCAAAATTTATTTTTCCAATTTTAAATATTTCTAAATTGAAATGTTTTCAATTTTAAATATTTTCAATTTGGAATTTTTCCAATTTTTAAAATATTTCTATTTTGGAATATTTCCAATTTTAAATGTTTCCTATTATGGTTAGATTTAAAAATTTGTTAACTTCTTTAATATTTATTTATTATTTAATTATAAGATTAGATATTTTGATATTTAAGATATTTTAAATTAAAAGATAACTTTGTCTTTTTATTTGAAATATTATATTAAAATTATCTTATATGATAAATTAAATAATTAATAAATTTGAAATTAACATAGATATTTTTATAGATATACTTACCATAATATTTTCAAATTCAAAATTTGTTATTTTGTTAAATATTTAATTATTTATAAATTATAAGTTTAAAATGATATTTTTCTATATATATCATTTTTTTTCTTATTGGAAATTTATAAATCATATCTTAAATATTTAAATAACATAAATATTTTTGTAGAGATTTGAATATTTCTTAATTTGATATATTTTGACATATAATTATTATTCATTTATTATTTTCCTAAAATAATAATTATCTAACCAAATCTATTTTAAAATTGGTTTATTTTATTAAATTATAAGATCTGAAAATGATATTGAAGATTCTTTCCTTTCAAATCATTGATCTTATTAGATATTTAATTTAATTTGATTCAAATAAACCTAGATATTTTAAAATTAGTTTCCTTTATTTGGTTAGTTTAAGAATAATAATTTAATTATATTAATATCTTAATTCACATCTGTTACATGGACAATGTTTGTTTATTTATATTGTTTATTCAAAAAAAAATTTAACAAACCTGTTATTTATCTGATCTAAATTGCTATGATTAACTTGTTGACAGATCCTATGACCTGATTTTAATCATAGTCCAATTGTCAATAGATCTTATAAATAATTTGTAACAGGTAAATTTTGTACTTCTTTCATCTGTGTAAACCTAGTAACATGATAGGGCCCATCCAAATCATTTGACCTGTGTGAGCCTATATGTTTGCTTTTGGGCTTAGATGCATATAGGAAGCCCATTTAAGTTTATACTAAGTAAATGGACTAGGTTGCTAAAATAAATTTTGACATAAGGAAATTTATTTAGGCCCAATTAGATTTGGGCTTATTCAATGAATAACAATTGTTCATTTTAAGGTTAAATTCCTCTCTTTTGGGCCTTGTGTGAGAGTTGGGGGCCAATAGAAGTGGGTACGACATACTGAACCCAGCTCCCCCTCACATGAACTACCCCAATTGTGAAGGCCCATTTGCCTTATTTAAATAATTGTATTAGGTTAATTATATTAGCCTGACCTAATTAAAATTGAATTAGCAACATAATTAACTTTTAAAATATATGAAATTTATTTTTCATGTAATATTTTAAAGTTAATTTTAGAAAAACACTTAGTCAATGATATATTCTAGATAGTTATTTCTAGTACTAGTTATTATTTCTAATATTAAATAGGAAAATATCATAGATTGTGAAATTAATTGTTTCCTAATTAATTTTGGTACAATCTAAGTTTAGTATATTTTCCTAGTATTAAACTAGAATTAATAATTAAGTTTCCTCTTTACTTAATTATTTATTTCTTGAATTTAATACATTTAATTAAATTGAAAATTTAATATTTAAGTTGATTTTTTAATCATGATACTTAAATAATGTTATTTTCATGTTATTTAATTGAAGTTGAAAATTATCTTAAGTTTGGAATTTTGATTCAGAATAACTTAAAGCTGAATAATTTTCAAAATATATTTTATTTTTATTTTATTAATCATTTCTCAAAATTTCGAAATTGCATCACCTTGATGCAGAAATTTCGAATTTTATTTGAAAAATAGATTAAAGTTGAAAATTATTTATTTAATTTTGGACCAACTTAAATCAATAATTTTTTCATTTAATGATTAGTTAAAATAAATGAACTAAAATATATTATAATTAGAAATTGGATTAATTGGTCTATGAAAGTCTAGATAGATATTATCTGTTTTGCTTGAAGTATTTTTCTAGTGTATTTAATTAAATAGAAAATTAATATTTAAGTTGATTTTTTAATCATGATACTTAAATATTTGAAATTTTTCTTAGATATTTAATTAAATGGGAAAATTATATTTTTTGTTGAAAATTAATTTTTTAATTAATTTTGGGACAACATAAAATTAGAGTAATTTTTCAGGATTTATTTTTATTTTATTTTAAAGCATTTTTCGAAATGCAATATATATTTATAGAAAATTAAATTTGAGTTGTAAATTAATTTAAATTAATTTTGAAACAAGTTAAATTGAATAATTTTCTAAATATTTATGGAAATTATTACTAAGATGGAAATAATTCGCATTATTTTCATATCCATCTAAGTATAATTTATAAATATTACATTAAAATTTATATTTAGAATTTTTCATTCTAAATTGGAAATTTTAATTAAATAAATATATATTTAAAATAAATGGATTAAAATAAATATTAGAAGAAAATACAACCCTTCATTAAATAATGAGCTTTATTATTACAAGGATATTCGATCTCCATTGTTGGTTTTACATAGCTATTGTTTTAGTGAGTAATCCTCCCTAATGGAGGAACGTTCATTAGCAAGTTAGCACCGTTTAATCTCGAAAGATAAGTAATCTTGTAAGTTTTTTATATAGTTTATGCTCACCCTAATGGTGGCGACTGTATAAGACTTGCAAGAATATGAAACAATGGTGGAAGCTCATAAGATAGAATAGCCTTGACTCTCGCCTAAACGGGACAACACGGATTTCAATCTTGATCGAATAAAAGGTTGCTAGAATGTTGATCATTTTAGATGAGCTGACAACTCTATTCAATGGATGGTAGCTTTGACTCTCGCCTAAACGGGACACTGATATCATTTTGTTGAAAACCTTGGAAATTATTTAGGATTGTATGTTTTAGTATTTTCACTTGTCATTCCTACTTGCTATGTGCTTCATAATTTCTGAATTGTGTATGAATTTGTATTGCACCATGTTATTTTCTGTTATTAAATTGTAGTTTAATTTCGAATCTTCATTGTTGGTCTAACTTGGTTTGTTTTTCTAATGAGATAAATCCCTAATGGATTTTAACCTTTAGACTAACATAGTAGTGTTAGATCTCGAAAGATAAATATTGTATATGCAACTGTTGGAAATTATTTTACCAGGATCTTAGATCTACTCACAAGTATGTTTATTAACACCCTAAATATGAACTTTCTAAAACGATGAAATAAACACATATAAAGTTTAGGAAATCTTACATTGGGTGCAGCGGAATATAATGACTCCTTCTGTTCAGATATCTAGCCCTTGATTCCTTTCTGTAGCAGAGCATTATCAATATCTGAACCTGGATCTCTTTCTCTGAATCTTTGATGCTGAAACCTCCTTCTTGCTGAAAGTCTTTCTTCACGATCTTCCTCACTATGATTGAGGTATCACTTGCTGTGTGTGGGCACTACTCATACACTAAGGATTTCGAAATTCAAGAGGAAGAGAGAGAGAGTGGGTTCGGCCAAAGATAGGGAGAGAGAAGGCTCAGGTTTTTCTGATTCAGAAAGTGTCAGAAAAAAGTGTGAAATTTAAGTGTAAATTTCCTGAAGCCTTCACTATCTATTTATAGCATTCCACTAGGGTTAGGTTTGAATTATTTGGCATTAAAATAATGAAAATATCAGAGGAAAAAACCCTACAAAAGTGGTCGGCCCTACATAGTGGATTTGGGCCTCACTTTTTGCAATTTTGTAGTTTTATCTTTTCTCCATCTGATTTTCTCAAAAAGGCCAATTTTCAAATTCAACCATTTAAATGCCAATTCTAACTATTTAATAACTATAAATAATTATTAAATAATATTGTCATTTATCATATTTATTAATTGAACCACACAAATTATCATAATTAACAAATATGCCCCTATAAACTCTTTCTTTACAATTTCGCCCTTACTTAGTGAAAAATTCACAAATAGACATAGTCCAATTTGAGAATTATAATTGATTAATCAAAACCAATTACATGAGTCTTACAAGCAATATTATCTCAACTAGTGCGGGGACCATGGGTCTATATAACCGAGCTTCCAATAAGTAGATCAAGAATTTAGCACTAAAATTCACTAACTTATTAATTCTTCGTTGAATCCACGCATAGAACTTAGAATTGCACTCTCAGTTATATAGAATGCTCTATATGTTCCACCATATAGACGCATCATTAGTTATCCATTGTTATAATCCTAATGTGATCAATGATCCTCTATATGAATGATCTACACTGTAAAGGGATTAGATTACCGTTACACCCTACAATGTATTTATTCCTTAAAACACTTGACCCCGTATAAATGATATTTCAGCTTATGTGAAATGAGTACTCCACCATTTATGTTCGTTTGGTCAAGCTCGAAGGAGATCATCCTTTGCTTACTATTCACCAGATAGAAGCTATAGATTCCATGTTTATGATAGCACTCCCACTCAATTGCACTACCATGTTCCCAAAATGTACGTATTACCCTGACCTAAAAGTAGGCTTAACTAACAAATCAAAGAACACGAATAGCCTTTCAAGATTGACCCTAATCATATCAGGATTAAGAACATTTGATCTAGGATCAACTAGGCGATATTGACTTGAATAGATATTACGGTAAGTTTAATAAATCTAAGTCAAAGTTCAAGATCGGTCCCTTCCGATGCATACTCCATGCATCCAACCTGAGCTTTACTTTAACCAATGCTTTGGAAAGAACATAGCACTTCTCCAAATGCAAGTAAACTCTGTTGTAGATTATCATATCAGTAAAACCCTATGTCTAATAAATCTAGGAAACTTTATTCACATAGTCATGTTTACTTTCCAATGTGTTGACGGCACAATAAACAGGATCAAGTATGTGAAAAGGGTTTCAGATGAATTTATACATTATGTACATATAATCATGAAATAAATCATGTGAACCATGCAACA
Source organism: Cannabis sativa (assembly GCF_029168945.1). Classification (NCBI taxonomy): domain Eukaryota; kingdom Viridiplantae; phylum Streptophyta; class Magnoliopsida; order Rosales; family Cannabaceae; genus Cannabis; species Cannabis sativa. The sequence goes on along the minus strand of NC_083608.1, from coordinate 9,642,881 downwards.
TTAAATGTTATTTCTGATCTATATTAATAAGTAAATCTGATTATATTGAAATGAGTTTTATTTAGGGCATAAAACCCAACAAACTCCCACTTGCACTAATATAAAACAAAAGGTGCGTTTCAAATAATCTCAACACCTTGATATACAAATCAAGTGTAGTAGTAGTAAACTCCTCGTAATAGGATCTGAAAGGTTGAATTAAACACAACCTTTTCTCCACCATTACTCTTCCTTTAATCACAAAATCATTGATAATGTGAAATTCCTCTCTATATGTCTACTCTCTTGGGATACTGGATTCTATATCTTTGGCAACTACTTTAGGTTAATCAGGAAATTAACACTAGTAGTTTAAGGCAATTTGGAATGGTGCCAAAGATGTATAGAACTTTCCTTAGACTGAATAAGTACCTTTCCTGCAGCTTTAACATTCAGTCCCTCTCTGGTAGACCTAGAGACTTCAGATAGGTTTTTACACTTCTCCAAAATCACTATTCCACCCCCAGAGTAATCACCATCTTATCAGAAAGATTTACTAGCACAAAGGCAAATTTCAAAATCTGATATGGTGTAGTCTAAGAGTTATAAACACACCCTTATAGACTAACATATAGTTCCTCTTCTTAATCTTAGGATTTACTTGATTGTCTTCCAATGTTCTTCTCCTAGATTAATCTGATACCTACTCATTACTCCCACTCAACAGCAGGTGTCTGGTCTAAGGCATACAAAAGCATATCTAAGACCTCTCACTGTTGATTTAAGAAATTCTTTCATGGCTTTATCTTTTCTGGAATAGTTGAGACTTTTCCTTAGATAAAATAAAATCTATGTCTAAGAAGTTGTGAAGCTTCTATAGATTGCCATTAGAAAGAAAATGCTTCAGCATCTTACTAAAGTAAGTTGCTTGCATTGGAGTAAGTAATTACCAGGTATACCACAAGCCATAGGTTTAGATAAACTCAAACCTATAATACTAAGAACAGGAAGTTTTGTTAAGTTCATAGAATAGACTTATAAACGAAAATTTCCTTTTATGTCCTTGTAATAGAAAACTTTAGGTTATTCCATGTGAATGGATTAAACCATATTTCTATTGGCTTTCTTTTTAGTTTCTTATCTTGACAATCCATTACTTGTTTAAACTCACAATGGATTTTAATCACTAGTGTCTCCCAAGTCATAAGAAGGTGAGTTCCTAGAAACTCTCCCACTACGACAAGGTACCGTGAATTATGTCGAAGAAAACTAAATGGTATTGATCTCTTCGGTTGTGACAAGACAACAGAGGCAGTGGGGTCATCATATGTTATATAAGATGATAGAACACTTTTTGGAATCAAGAATTAAATATCTCCTTTATTTGCTACTTGTTTTTCAGACTTAGTCATTATCTTAGAAAAGTAGTATTTGTTTGAACAAACACTTTCTTATCTATTGACAATGGGATGGTCTACCCCTAATCACTTAGAATAGCTAACAAACCATGGTTTACAGTTCTAGCTTTTCTTAAGATTTTGATTAGGTCATCCATGAATCTAGTAATGATTTACATTAAGTATACAACCATTACATCATTCTGAAATTGTATTACCATAGAAGGAATTAGGCAACGACTAGTAACTAATCATCAATGTGCAAATCGAAATTTCTAGGGAGGTAAGTTTGGATATAATTCAAAAATCAAATTAATGATCTTTGAACTGCATATCTACTAACTATTTCTCCACCCCTATCAGTTTGCAAGATCTTTAACAACTTACCTTAATGGTTTTAACCATTGCTAGAAATTAATGAAATTTTTCAAACATTTCAAATTTCTTTGCTAAAAGGTATAATCTAGAGTAATCGTTTTAAGAATACAACGAAAAACTCATATCCACCCCTGAATGTACATCCATCTGCGAATGAGATGAACTACTTTCAGTGGATATAGGCATATTAACTCTTTGCAGAGATTGATCTTGTCAAATCCACTATGAACAAGATGTTGGGTTTTATGACCTAAATAAAACTTTGTTTCAATGTAATCTAGATTATTCAATATCAATAAAGTAACAGAAGTATCTTTTCATTCATTTGTGTATGTTTTGGTTCACTTAATCAATTGTTTGTCTATTTGATTTATAAATTCATCCAAACCCCTTTTCACATACTTGATCATGTTTATTGTGTTGTCAACACAGTGGAAAGTAAACATGACTATGTGAATAAAGTATTCCTAGATTTATCAGAACACTGGGTTTTACTGATATGACAATCTACAACAGAGTTTACTTGCATTTGGAGAAATGTTATGTTCTTTCCAGAACATAGGTTAAAGTAAAGCTCAGGTTGAATGCATGGAGTATGCGTTGGAATGGACCGATATTGAACTTTGAATTAGATTTTTGAAACTTACCGTAAATATCTATTCAATTCAATATCATAAGTTGATCCTAGATCACATGATCGAAATCCTGATATGGTTAGGCTCAATTCCAAGAGTATTATTCGTGTTCTTTGATTTGTTAGTTAAGCCTAATCTTTAGTCAGGGCAATACATACATTTTGGGAACACGGTAGTGCGATTGAGTGGGAGCGCTAACATAAATATGGAATCTATAGCTTCTATCTGGCGAATAGTAAGCAAAGGGTGATTTCCTTCGAGCTTAACCAAACGAGATAAATGATTGAGTACTCATTTCACTTAGTTGAAATATCATTTATACAGGGTTAAGTGTTTTAAGGATAAAATACATTGTAGGGTGTCACGGTAATTTAGTCCCTTTACAGTGTAAATCATCCATATAGAGGATCATTGATCACATTAGGATTATAACAATGGATAACTAATGATGTGTCTATATGGTGGAACATATAGAGCATTCTATATACTGAGAGTGCAATTCTGAGTTCTATGTGTGGATTCAACGAAGAATTAATAAGTCAGTGAATTTAAGTGGTAAATTCTAGATCTGCTTATTGGAAGCTCGGATATATAGACCCATGGTCCCCTCACTAGTTGAGATAATATTACTTGTAAGACTCATTTAATTGATTTTAATTAATCAATTAAAAATTCTCAAGATAGACTTGTCTATTTGAGAATTTATCACTTATTAAGGGCAAAACAGTAATTAGAGATTTTGAAGGGCATATTTATTAATTAGGAAACTTTAATTAGTTTCATTATTAATAAAATAAATGACAATATATTATTTGATAATTAATTTTAATTATTAAATAATTAGATTTGACATTTATGTGGTTGAACAAAGGAATTGGCAGTTTTTGACAAAACAGGAAACTATCAGTGTAGGAAAAGGAAAGTTGGAAAAGTGGCAAGCCTTGTTTCCACAATGCCTAGGCCGGCCACTTAAGCTTCCTTTTCTCTTTGATTTTTTCAATTTTAAATGTCAATCATAGCCCTGGGTGGTCTTCTATAAATAAAAGGCAAAGGCTTCAGAGTTGAACATAACTATACATCTGATACACAACATTATTCTGACAGAATTTTCTCTCTGAAAATTCTCTCTGAGCCGCCACCCTCTCTCTCTCTCTATTCCTTCACTGTTTCGAAATCTATAAGTGCTAGAGTAGTGCCCACACACATCAAGTAATACATCAATCATTGTGAGGAAGGCTGTGTAGAATTCAGAAACAACAAAGAAGGACTATCGGGCTTAGATCTTGATTATACTCTGCGACAGAAAGGAATCAAGGGTTAGAGATCTGAGTGGGAGGAGACATATATTCCGCTGCACTCAATGTAAGATTTCTGATACTTTTATGTGTTTAATTTTCCATCGTTTTAGAAGTTCCTATTTAGGTTGTTAAATCAACATACTTGTGAGTACATCTAAGTTCCTGGTAAAATAACTTCCTACAGCTGGCACCAGAGCAATGGTAATTGATTTTCTTGCAAGAAATTTGGACTTAAAACGATTTGATTGTGTTTTGGATGGTATCATGTTGCTTTGTGTGCCATATTGATGTTTGATTGTTGTTTGTGAATTCTGGGAAAAATAGTTACTTTTCTGTCTCTGTAGTTATTTTTGTTGGATAGTTTGAAAAATTCTAAGCAATTTACTTTTTTACAGAACTCGATTTCGATTTAATTTGAATTAGTTATGAATTTTTGAAAATTGAAAAAATCGGGATGATGAACCTCATCACACGCGCGTGGAATGGCTGCATGCAGCCTCCCTGCGTCGTGTGAGCTCGGCCATTCCCCCTAGAACGCGCGCGGATGAGCATGCATGGCATGCCATCCGTACAGTTCATCCAATTTTTTTAATTTTTTCGATTTTTCATGCTATTTCATGGAATTAAATTTCGATTTTTTGTGTAGTTTTGTATGTTGATTTTTATTTTTCAAATTTTAAATCTAATTATCAGAAATAAATTAATTTTAATTTTTAAAATTAATTTTAGATATTAGTGTAATTTGATTTTGAAAATAGGAAAAATCAAGTTTTGCTTATCTCTTTTCTTATTTCCTTTAAAATTTGATTATTTTATTTTTTTTTAAGGTCAGATATTAATTTTTTTTTTGTAACTTGACCTTAATTAAAATAAGATCAAAATAATCATGATAATTTTAAAAGAGGAAATAAGGTATTTTTGTTAACTTTTAAATTTTGTTATTTTTTAATTAAATTAAATTGTAAAACAAGAAAAGGGTATGTATTTACCATTTTCTATTTTATTATTTGATTTATTAAATAACATGAAATTTAAAAGGAAAGTTAGCAATTTAATTTTGAAATGACATTTAGGTTACCCAAAACCTAATTTTTCAAAATGGTAGGTTTAATTTTAATTTTATTTTTCGAAATACATGTTTAAAATTAAATAAATCCTACATCCAACTATCCAAATTTAACCTTGTTGCAGGAGTATGTGTTTTAGATTGTTTGTAAGTTTTCTAAAACCTATTATTGCTTGATCTAAATTGCCATGGTTAACTTGATGATAGATCCTATGATCTAATTTTAACCAAAGGTTCAATTGATGATAGATCAAGTAAATAATTTGTAACAGGTAATTTTTACAAACTTCTTTCATCTGTGTATGACCTAGCAACATGATAGGATCCATCCAAGTGTGTATGCCTGTGTGAGCCTATATGTTTAATTTCTGTTATAGATACATATAGGTTGTTGTTGCTAAATAAAATATCATAACTGATAGATTTTATTTAGGCTCATTTAGTAGTGAGTCTATTCAATTAATAACAGTTGTTCATTTTAAGGTTAAATTCCTCTCTTTTGGGCCTTGTGTGAGAGTTGGGAGCCTTAGAAGTGGGTACGACATACTGGACCCAGCCCCCCCTCACATGAACAACCCCAATTGTGAAGGCCCATTTGCCTGATTTGGATAACTGTGCTAGGTTAATTATATTAGTTTGACCTAATAAAAAATTGATTAGCAACATAATTAATTTCATTCTTCCTTGAAATTAATTTAAGAAAAACATAGTTTGAATAGTTATATTCTGGAAAGCTATATGTATTTTTCTTGTTTTTAATTAAATATGGAATTATAACCATATAAATTCTTTCTGAATCTTAATTTTATAATTTCATTAAATATTCCTATTTAAGTTGAGATTTAGTTAAATCTATCAAATCAACTTAGATTTGAATATTTTTGAATTTCCTATTATAAATTAAGTTGAGGAATTTTAGGAATTGGTTATTAAGATTCTTTAGATATTTTTTAAGTTGATATTTTATAAATATGGGAACTTAAAATGGAATATCTTCTAAAGTAAGTGGTTACTACTTAATTGGTAATATTTAATTAAGTCATTGATTGAAGAATATTTTAAGTTGGGTATTTAGATTTTTTCTAAACAACTTAAATAAGATATTTTTCAAAATTATTCCATTATTGAAATTTAATTAAAGTTTTTACTTTAATTTGTAATATTTCATTATTGAGATGTGGAATATAAATGATTAAAAAAAATACATTTTTTTTAAAAAAATGAGCTTTAATCAAGAGAAATTCGATCTCCATTGTTGGTTTTACATAGCTATTGTTTTAGTGAGTAATCCTCCCTAATGGAGGAACGTTCATTAGCAAGTTAGCGCCGTTTAATCTCGAAAGATAAGTATTCTTATAAGTTTTTTATATGGTTTATGACCACCCTAATGGTGGCGACTGTATAAGACTTACAAGAGTGCGAAACAATGGTAGAAGCTCATAAGATAGAATTGCCTTGACTCTCGCCTAAACGGGACAACGCTGAATTCCAATCTTGATCGAATAAAAGGTTGCTAGAATGTTTGACATTTTAGATGAATTGACAACTCTATTCAATGGATGATGCTTTGACTCTCGCCTAAACGGGACACTGTATCAGTTCGTTGGAAACCTTGGAAAATAAACTATGTTAGATTTAGTATTTTTATAACATATGTGATTATTTGTTTTCTGAACCTGTGTATGAATTTATAGAACCAAAACCTTACTTCTGTTTATTGATATGTTGTAGTGCCAATATGAATAACCCTCATCCCGATCCACTCCTAGTTAGTATCTTTGCAAAAGAACTCAATAGTGTGAAAATGCATCCTGGTAGTTGCATTAACTCGCACCTATTGTTGATGAATCTGAAATTCCAAAAGGCAAATCTACTAGGAATTGATTTATCAAAGGAACAATGGGTAAGACTCATACTTTATAGTCTTCCTCAGGAGTATGACAGTTTTGTTCTATATTACTTATTGAACAATCCTCACTCCTCCGACATGGACAAACTCGAGACTGAGTTGAGGGCCCATGAGCGGAATCTGATTGCAATGGGACCTCCTGGTATTGCAAACTTTAATCAGAGGAAGAAGATTAAGCATGAGAGCTCTAACAAAGCTGCTTCTTCAAGTACAATTATCAGACATCATGTTCTATGTGCGAATTGTAATGGAAAGGGACATAAACAAGAACAATGTCTCAGGCTTCTAGACAATTCAAACGAAGGTGATGCTTTTGTGTTTGAATCATGTGTTTTAGAGAACGACAAATCCACCTGGATTGTTGATTCTGGATCTACTAACTATGTATGTTCTTCATTGCAGCTGCTTGAAACTTGGGAGAATCTTCACCCAGATGAGTTAAAGCTTAAAGTTGGAAATGGCGAGTTGGTATCAGTTAAAGCAAGAGGAACAGCCCGAATCAAGTTTAATTCTAAGAAGTTTTTACTTTTAGAGAATGTTTTATATATTTCCAATTTTAGTAGAAACTTGATTAGTGTTTCATGTTTACAGACACAATTTTATATATTGAATTTTTCGAGTTCAAATTGTTCAATTTCTCGTAATGGATTTCATATATGTGTTGCAAACATGGAACAAGGGCTTTATGTTTTAAGACCTGATACTCAAATCTCACTAAATACTGAACTTTTCAATGTAGCTAAACCTAGAAGCCTTAAGAGAAAAGAGATTAATAATGATGATCAAACTTATCTATGGCATTTACGTTTAGGTCATATAGGTTTTGATAGACTCAATAGGCTAACCAAAGACGGTCCATTGAAAAATGTCGTCTTAGGAGAACTGCCAGTCTGCGAGTCTTGCCTAGAAGGAAAAATGACCAAACGTTCTTTCTCTGCGAAGGGAGAGCGTGCCAAAGAACCCCTAGGGTTAGTACATTCAGATGTTTGCGGACCGCTGAATGTAAAAGCCAGAGGAGGTTATGAGTATTTCGTCACTTTCATTGACGATTTCTCTAGATATAGTTTTCTTTACCTAATGCAAAAGAAATCTGAAACGTTTGAAAAATTTCAGGAATTTCATGCTTTGGCTCAAAACCAATTAGGTAAAACATTAAAGATCTTGCGAACTGATAGGGGTGGAGAATATATGGATATGCAGTTCAAAGATCATTTAACTGAACTTGGAATTGAATCCCAATATACTGCCCCAAGCACTCCACGTGCGAATGGAGTTGCAGAAAGAAGAAATCGCACTCTCTTAGAAATGGTTAGGTCTATGCTGAGTTATTCAACTCTGTCTACGTCCTTCTGGGGATATGCTATTCAAATGGCAAACGACATTTTAAATGTTGTACCATCTAAAGCAGTCCCTAAGACACCCGTCGAACTATGGAATGGTCGTACACCTAGTTTACGCCATTATAGGATTTGGGGGTGCCCTGCTCGCGTCTTAAGAAAGATAGAAGGCAAACTGGAATCGCGAACTGAAGTTTGCATGTTTGTCGGAAATTCTAAAGAGACTAGGGGTGGACTATTCTATAGTTACAAGGATAACAAAGTGTTTGTTTCTACAAATGCTACTTTCCTTGAAGATAACTATATGAAAGACAACAAACCGAAAAGTGAAATTGTATTAGAGGAAATGCTCACAGATACTGTTCCTTCAAATGTACCATCCTCTTCTACTCAAGAAGAGGAACATCCCACTCCCTCAGTTGTAGCAACTGAGAAAACTACTACCAAAGCTCCTGTTCAGAAGGTCACCGTGTTGGAAATTATTTTACCAGGATCTTAGATCTACTCACAAGTATGTTTATTAACACCCTAAATATGAACTTTCTAAAACGATGAAATAAACACATATAAAGTTTAGGAAACCTTACATTGGGTGCAGCGGAATATAATGACTCCTTCCGTTCAGATATCTAGCCCTTGATTCCTTTCTGTAGCAGAGCATTATCAATATCTGAACCTGGATCTCTTTCTCTGATTCTTTAGTGCTGAAACTCCTTCTTGCTGAAAGTCTTTCTTCACGATCTTCCTCACTATGATTGAGGTATCACTTGCTGTGTGTGGGCACTACTCATACACTATATTTAATTTTAAATTAAATAATTTTGAAATAATTAATAATAAAAAAAAATTTCGAAAATTTAAAAAAAAAATTGAAAAATTCGAAATTTAAAAAAAAAATTAAATTAAAAATTAAACCTACAATTTTGAAAAATTAGGTTTCAACCAACCTAAATATCATTTCAAAATTTGCTAACTACTTTTAAAATTTAAATGTTATTTTATAAATAAAAATTAAATAAAAAATTAAAAAAAGATAAATGAATATCTTTTTCAAATTTTAAATGTAATTTAAATAAATAAAATAACAAAATTTAAAAGTTAGCAAAATATCTTATATCTATTTAAAATTACATGATTATAGTTATCTTATTTTAAATTTAAATAAGGTCAAATTATTTAAAAAAAGATTTAATTTAAAAATTTAAAATCTGACCTTAAATTTAAAAATAAGATAAGATATAATCAAATTTAAAAATAAGATAGATAATTAAGCAAAAAAGATAGATACTAACTATTTTAAATTCAAATTACACTAATATCTTGAATTAAATTTAAAAAATATTAAATTAATTCAAAATGATAATTAGAATTGAATTAGGAATAGTAATAGTATAAATACAAAACTACACAAAAAATCGGAAGTTAATTCCATGAAAAAGCATGAAAAAACGAAGAAAAACGAAAAAATTTGTGAGTTGTACAGACAGTTTTCGCGATCGCAGGAAAATTTCAGCACAGCTCCGATTTTTTCGAATCTTCAAAAAATCATAACTAATTCAAATTAAATCAAAATTGAGTTCTGTAAAGAAGTAACTTGCTTAATTTTTTCCATACTATCCAATAAAAATAATTCCAGAAACAGAATCGCAATTATTTTTTACGAAAATTTACAAATATCAATCAATCATCAAATAATACTCAATACAACATGATACCATCCAAAAACAAACAAACAATCGTTTTAAAGTCCAAATTTCTTGCAAGTAAATCAATTACCATGGCTCTGAGGCCAGTTGTAGGAAATTATTTTACCAGGATCTTAGATCTACTCACAAGTATGTTTATTAACACCCTAAATATGAACTTTCTAAAACGATGAATTAAACACATATAAAGTTTAGGAAACCTTACATTGGGTGCAGCGGAATATAATGACTCCTTCCGTTCAGATATCTAGCCCTTGATTCCTTTTTGTAGCAGAGCATTATCAATATCTGAACCTGGATCACTTTCTCTGATTCTTTAGTGCTGAAACTCCTTCTTGCTGAAAGTCTTTCTTCACGATCTTCCTCACTATGATTGAGGTATCACTTGCTGTGTGTGGGCACTACTCATACACTAAGAATTTCGAAATCTCAATGAGGAAGAGAGAGAGAGTGGGTTCGGCCAAAGATAGGGAGAGAGAAGGCTCAGTTTTTTCTGAATGAAAAAGTAGAAAATTTAAGTGTAATTTTCCTGAAGCCTTCACTATCTATTTATAGCATTCCACTAGGGTTAGGTTTGAATTATTTGGCATTAAAATAATGAAAATATCAGTTTAAATTGCCTACAAAAGTGGCCAGCCATGCTTAGTGGATTTGGGCCTCACTTTTTGCAATTTTGCAGTTTTACCTTTTCTGCATCTGATTTTCTAAAAAACACCAATTTTCTAATTCAACCATTTAAATGCAAATTCTAATTATTTAATAACTATAAATAATTATTAAATAATATTGTCATTTATCATATTTATTAATTGAACCATACAAAGTATCATAATTAACAAATATGCCCCTATAAACTCTTTCTTTACAATTTCGCCCTTACTTAGTGAAAAATTCACAAATAGACATAGTCTAATTTGAGAATTATAATTGATTAATCAAAACCAATTATATGAGTATTACAAGCAATATTATCTCAACTAGTGCGGGGACCATGGGTCTATATAACCGAGCTTCCAATAAGTAGATCAAGAATATAGCACTAAAATTCAATAACTTATTAATTCTTCGTTGAATCCACGCATAGAACTTAGAATTGCACTCTCAGTTATATAGAATGCTCTATATGTTCCACCATATAGACACATCATTAGTTATCCATTGTTATAATCCTAATTTGATCAATGATCCTCTATATGAATGATCTACACTGTAAAGGGATTAGATTACCGTTACACCCTACAATGTATTTATCCTTAAAACACTTGACCCCGTATAAATGATATTTCAGCTTATGTGAAATGAGTACTCCACCATTTATGTTCGTTTGCTCAAGCTCGAAGGAGAGCATCCTTTGCTTACTATTCACCAGATAGAAGCTATAGATTCCATGTTTATGTTAGCGCTCCCACTCAATTGCACTACCGTGTTCCCAAAATGTACGTATCACCCTGACCTAAAAGTAGGCTTAACTAACAAATCAAAGAACACGAATAGCCTCTCGAGATTGAGCCTAATCATATCAGGATTAAGATCATTTGATCTAGGATCAACTAGGCGATATTAACTTGAATAGATATTACGGTAAGTTTAATAAATCTAAGTCAAAGTTCAATATCGGTCCCTTCCGATGCATACTCCATGCATCCAACCTGAGCTTTACTTTAACCAATGCTCTGGAAAGAACATAGCACTTCTCCAAATGCAAGTAAACTCTATTGTAGATTATCATATCAGTAAAACCCTATGTCTGATAAATCTAGGAAACTTTATTCACATAGTCATGTTTACTTTCCAATGTGTTGACGGCACAATAAACAGGATCAAGTATGTGAAAAGGGTTTCAGATGAATTTATACATTATGTACATATAATCATGAAATAAATCATGTGAACCATGCAACATTAAATGTTATTTCTGATCTATATTAATAAGTAAATCTGATTATATTGAAATGAGTTTTATTTAGGGCATAAAACCCAACACACCGCTCCTCGTCGTAGTGGGAGGGTTTCGACAAAACCATCTCGTTATGGCTTGGATGGTGAAATCAATATGGTCGTTGCTGACGGTATTGATGACGACCCATTAACCTATAAACAGGCAATGGCAAGTCCACAACTGAAGCGATGGTCAGCCGGTATGGATTCAGAAATGGATTCCATGAAAAAGAACAAAGTCTGGGAATATGTAGAACCACCTGATGATTTTCGTCCAATTGGATGTAAGTGGGTCTACAAGAAGAAAAGAGGTGCTGGAGGCGAAGTCGAAACTTTCAAAGCTAGACTGTTCGCCAAGGGTTATACCCAAAGAGAAGGTGTGGACTATGAGGAAACTTTTAGTCCGGTTGCCATGCTCAAATCCATCCAAATTCTTCTCTCCATAGCTGCCGCTTTAGATTATGAAATTTGGCAAATGGATGTCAAGACAGCCTTTCTTAATGGGCTTCTTGAAGAAACCATCTATATGGAGCAACCAGAAGGTTATGTTCTTCCTGGGCAGGAGAATAAAGTTTGCAAATTAAATAGGTCCATATATGGACTTAAGCAAGCTTCTCGCTCATGGAATAAAAGGTTTGATGAGATCATCAAAACCTACGGCTTTCATCAGAATGAAGATGAACCTTGTGTTTACCAACTCAAGGAAAACCAAGTAGTAGTATTCCTGGTCCTTTATGTTGATGACATTTTGATCATTGGCAACAATGTCAAGAAAATGACTCACATCAAGGAATGGCTTGACACTCAATTCGACATGAAAGACTTGGGTGAGGCAGCCTATGTTCTCGGTATTCAGATTGTCAGAAACCGGAAGAATAGATCACTTGCTCTCTCTCAAACAGCTTACATTGACAAAGTTCTAGAGAGATTTTCCATGACCAATACCAATGGGGCAAACATGCCCTCTAGACATGGTATCCGTCTATCTAAGGAATGTTGTCCCGCCGATCCTCAAGAGATAGAAGACATGGCGAAAATTCCTTATGCTTCGCAGCTTGGAAGTCTAATGTATGCTATGCTATGCACTAGACCTGACATCTGCTATGCAGTTGGAATCGTGAGCAGGTATCAGTCAAATCCAGGACGGGTACATTGGAATGCTGTTAATTATATTTTGAAATACTTAAAGAGTACAAGAGATTATGTATTAGTCTACAAGGGTGGTGCTTTAAATCCCTTAGGCTATACAGACTCAGATTTCCAGGGATGTCTTGAAGACAGGAAATCTACATCTGGGATGGTGTTTACTCTTGGGGTGGAGCAGTGGTTTGGAGAAGTGCTAAACAAACTGCGATTTCGGATTCTACCATGGAGGCAGAATACATAGCTGCGGCTGAAGACTAAAGAGGTTGTCCGGCTTAGGAAGTTCTTCACCGATCTCGGTGTAGTTCTCGGAATGGAAAGGCCTCTAGTCCCGCTTTGTGATAACAATGGAGCTATAGCCAAAGAAGGAACCCTGAGCCACAAGAGAAGTAAGCATATAGAAAGAAAGTATCATATTATCAGAGAATATGTGGCAAGAGGGGATGTACTGGTGGAGAAAGTGGATACGCAGGATAACTTAGCTGATCCATTCACCAAAGTCTTGGCAGTAACTTCATTCGAAAAGCACCGTCAGAATTTAGGATTAATTGAAATGTAATGATTTGTTTTATATTAGTGCAAGTGGGAGTTTGTTGGGTTTTATGCCCTAAATAAAACTCTGTTTCAATGTAATCCAGATTATTCAATATCAATAAAGTAACAGAAGTATTTTTTCATTCATTTGTGTATGTTTTGGTTCACTTAATCAATTGTTTGTCTATTTGATTTATAAATTCATCCAAACCCTTTTTCACATACTTGATCATGTTTATTGTGTTGTCAACACAGTGGAAAGTAAACATGACTATGTGAATAAAGTATTCCTAGATTTATCAGAACACTGGGTTTTACTGATATGACAATCTACAACAGAGTTTACTTGCATTTGGAGAAATGTTATGTTCTTTCCAGAACATAGGTTAAAGTAAAGCTCAGGTTGGATGCATGGAGTATGCGTTGGAATGGACCGATATTGAACTTTGAATTAGATTTTTGAAACTTACCGTAAATATCTATTCAATTCAATATCATAAGTTGATCCTAGATCACATGATCGAAATCCTGATATGGTTAGGCTCAATTTCAAGAGTATTATTCGTGTTCTTTGATTTGTTAGTTAAGCCTAATCTTTAGTCAGGGCAATACATACATTTTGGGAACACGGTAGTGCGATTGAGTGGGAGCGCTAACATAAATATGGAATCTATAGCTTCTATCTGGCGAATAGTAAGCAAAGGGTGATTTCCTTCGAGCTTAACCAAACGAGATAAATGATTGAGTACTCATTTCACTTAGTTGAAATATCATTTATACAGGGTTAAGTGTTTTAAGGATAAAATACATTGTAGGGTGTCACGGTAATTTAGTCCCTTTACAGTGTAAATCATCCAAATAGAAGATCATTGATCACATTAGGATTATAACAATGGATAACTAATGATGTGTCTATATGGTGGAACATATAGAGCATTCTATATACTGAGAGTGCAATTCTGAGTTCTATGTGTGGATTCAACGAAGAATTAATAAGTCAGTGAATTTAAGTGGTAAATTCTAGATCTGCTTATTGGAAGCTCGGATATATAGACCCATGGTCCCCTCACTAGTTGAGATAATATTACTTGTAAGACTCATTTAATTGATTTTAATTAATCAATTAAAAATTCTCAAGATAGACTTGTCTATTTGAGAATTTATCACTTATTAAGGGCAAAACAGTAATTAGAGATTTTGAAGGGCATATTTATTAATTAGGAAACTTTAATTAGTTTCATTATTAATAAAATAAATGACAATATATTATTTGATAATTAATTTTAATTATTAAATAATTAGATTTGACATTTATGTGGTTGAACAAAGGAATTGGCAGTTTTTGACAAAACAGGAAACTATCAGTGTAGGAAAAGGAAAGTTGGAAAAGTGGCAAGCCTTGTTTCCACAATGCCTAGGCCGGCCACTTAAGCTTCCTTTTCTCTTTGATTTTTTCAATTTTAAATGTCAATCATAGCCCTGGGTGGTCTTCTATAAATAGAAGGCAAAGGCTTCAGAGTTGAACATAACTATACATCTGATACACAACATTATTCTGACAGAATTTTCTCTCTGAAAATTCTCTCTGAGCCGCCACCCTCTCTCTCTCTCTCTCTCTATTCCTTCACTGTTTCGAAATCTATAAGTGCTAGAGTAGTGCCCACACACATCAAGTAATACCTCAATCATAGTGAGGAAGGCTGTGTAGAATTCAGAAACAACAAAGAAGGACTATCGGGCTCAGATCTTGATTATACTCTGCTACAGAAAGGAATCAAGGGTTAGAGATCTGAGTGGGAGGAGACATATATTCCGCTGCACCCAATGTAACATTTTTGATACTCTTATGTGTTTAATTTTCTATCGTTTTAGAAGTTCATATTTAGGTTGTTAAATCAACATACTTGTGAGTAGATATAAGTTCCTGGTAAAATAACTTCCAACACAAGATACAAATGCCATAGATTAAAAAAAAAATGTGCTGGTGTCTATTGATGACATAGGTGTAGTTACATCAAAGAGTTCTTAGAATACTGCAAGTGGATCCTGGTCACAAAATACCTAACTCATATTTCATACAGTTTTAATCCATTAATAGAATATGGATATTAAACACTTGAGAAAGTGTAACTGTATTATATTCTGGAATTAGAAATATAAGAAAATTTCTATTTGGAATCTAAAATTAAAGTCAAAGACTTAAATTTATACCAAATATAATGAGTAATTCTATCTTGGACCAGCACTACTAATTTAACTCTAAGTCTGATTTGCCCATAAAAGTAGGAGATTTCTAAGATTGAGGATTTATATCAATTGGAAATAGAATTTCGGGATTATAATCGTGTGCGTCATTCAATTTCTTAAGAGAAAATATAATGACATGAAATAATTTATAGACCATTCATCCAATGATATATTATTGAGCTAATTCGAAATGAATAAGCTAAGAGGAATTAGGATAATTTCGTTTATAAATAAGAAATGCAACTTAATCTATTTTTCAAGATAAAATTCGAAATTCCAGCATTTAAGAAATGCAATTTCGAAATTTGATTAATAAAATAAAGAAAAAAATATATTTTGAAAATTATTTAAATTTAGTGGAAAAAATAAATTTCAACTAAAAATAATTTTCTATTTAATTAAGTGTCATGAAAAAGAAATATTTAAGTATGATTATGAAAATCAACTTAGATATTTAATTTTCAAATTAATTAAATGTATTAAATTCAAGAAATAAATAATTAAGTATAGAAAAGGCTTAATTATTAATCTCTAGTTTAATACTAGGAAAAAATAAATTGTACCAAAATTAATTATTTAAAATAATTAATTTCACAATGTATAATATTTTCCTATTTAATATTAGAAATAATAAGTAGTCTAGAAATAACTATCTAGAAAAAATATCTAATTTAGGTTGTATTAGAAAAAATCTAGAACCTAAATATTTTTCAAATTTAAATTTAATTAAATATCAAAAATTAAGTTGTAACCACTTAATTTGAAAATATTCCATTTTAAGTTAATATTCGAAAAGATATTAACTTAAAAAATATCTAAAATATTCCATTTTAAGTTAATATTCAAAAAGATATTAACTTAAAAAATATCTAAAGAATCTTAATAACCAATGCCTAAAATTCCTCAACTTAATTTTGAAATTTTAAATCCAAAAGATATTCAGATTTACGTTGGTTAGTTAAAGATAACTAAATATCAACTTAAATAGGAATATTTAATGAAAAATTTAAATTAAGCTCCAGAAAGAATCTAGATGATTATAATTCTATATTTAATTAAATACAAGAAAATACATATAGTTTAGCTTAGAATAAAAAATTATTTAAACTATAATTTTCTTAAATTAATTTCAAAATAAATGAAATTAATTATGTTGCTAATCAATTTTATTAGGTTAAACTAGTTTAATTAATCTAGTACAGTTATTCAAATCAGGCAAATGGGCCTTCACAATTGGGGTAGTTCATGTGAGGGGGTGCTGGGTTCAGTATGTCGTACCCACTACTATGGCTCCCAACTCTCACACGAGGCCCAAAAGAGAGGAATTTAACCTTAATAAGAACAACTGTTATTAATTGAATAGGCCCAAAAACTAAATGGGCCTAAATAAATTCTATCAAGAACTATGATAATTTATTTTAGCAACAGCAATCTATATGCATCTATAATAAAATTAAACACATAGGCTCACACAGGCACACTTTGGATGGGTCCTATCATGTTGCTAGGTCATACACAGATGAAAGAAGATTGTAAATATACCTGTTACAAATTATTATCTAGACCAAGGGAGCCATCAGATCAATAGATCTGGCAAAAGGTAACCATGGCTATTTGCAATCAAGTAATAATAGGTTTTGAAAACTTACAAACAAGCTAAAACACATACTCCTGCAACAAGGTTAGCTGGATAGTTTGATGTAGGATTTATTTAATTTTAAATTAAATAATTAATTTCGAAATTAAATAATTAATTTAAAAAAAATTTCGAAAATTTAAAAAAAAAAATTGAAATAAAAAAAAATCGAAATTAAATTAAAATTTAAATTTAAAATTAAACCAACAATTTTGAAAAATTAGGTTTCAACCAACCTAAATATCATTTCAAAATTTGCTAACTACTTTTAAAATTTAAATGTTATTTTATAAATAAAAATCAAATAAAAAATTAAAAAAGATAAATGAATATCTTTTTTAGATTTTAAATGTAATTTAAATAAATAAAATAACAAAATTTAAAAGTTAGCAAAATATCTTATATCTATTTAAAATTACATGATTATAGTTATCTTATTTTAAATTTAAATAAGGTCAAATTATTTTAAAAAAAAGATTTAATTTAAAAAATTTAAAATCTGACCTTAAATTTAAAAATAAGATAAAATATAATCAAATTTAAAAATAAGATAGATAATTAAGCAAAAAGATAGATACTAACTATTTTCAAATTCAAATTACACTAATATCTTGAATTAAATTTAAAAAATATTAAATTAATTCAAAATGATAATTAGAATTGAATTAGGAATAGTAATAGTATAAATACAGAACTACACAAAAAATCGGAAGTTAATTCCATGAAAAAGCATGAAAAAACAAAGAAAAACGAAAAAATTGTGAGCTGTACGGACAGTTTTCGCGATCGCAGGAAAAATTTCAACACAGCTCCGATTTTTTCGAATCTTCAAAAAATCATAACTAATTCAAATTAAATCGAAATTGGGTTCTGTAAAAAAGTAACTTGCTTAATTTTTTCCATACTATCCAATAAAAATAATTCCAGAAACAGAATCGCAATTATTTTTAACGAAAAATTCATAAACACCAATCAATCATCAAATAACACTAAATACAACATGATACCATCCAAAAACAAACAAACAATCGTTTTAAAGTCCAAATTTCTTGCAAGTAAATAAATTACCATGGCTCTGATACCAGTTGTTGGAAATTATTTTACCAAGATCTTAGATCTACTCACAAGTATGTTTATTAACACCCTAAATATGAACTTTCTAAAACGATGAAATAAACACATATAAAGTTTAGGAAACCTTACATTGGGTGCAGCGGAATATAATGACTCCTTCCGTTCAGATATCTAGCCCTTGATTCCTTTCTGTAGCAGAGCATTATCAATATCTGAACCTGGATCTCTTTCTCTGAATCTTTGATGCTGAAACCTCCTTCTTGCTGAAACTCTTTCTTCACGATCTTCCTCACTATGATTGAGGTATCACTTGCTGTGTGTGGGCACTACTCATACACTAAGGATTTCGAAATTCAAGAGGAAGAGAGAGAGAGTGGGTTCGGCCAAAGATAGGGAGAGAGAAGGCTCAGGTTTTTCTGATTCAGAAAGTGTCAGAAAAAAGTGTGAAATTTAAGTGTAAATTTCCTGAAGCCTTCACTATTTATTTATAGCATTCTACTAGGGTTAGGTTTGAATTATTTGGCATTAAAATAATGAAAATATCAGAGGGAAAATCCCTACAAAAGTGGCCGGCCCTACATAGTGGATTTGGGCCTCACTTTTTGCAATTTTGCAGTTTTATCTTTTCTGCATCTGATTTTCTCAAAAATGCCAATTTTCAAATTCAACCATTTAAATGTCAATTCTAACTATTTAATAACTATAAATAATTATTAAATAATATTGTCATTTATCATATTTATTAATTGAACCATACAAAGTATCATAATTAACAAATATGCCCCTATAAACTCTTTCTTTACAATTTCGCCCTTACTTAGTGAAAAATTCACAAATAGACATAGTCTAATTTGAGAATTATAATTGATTAATCAAAACCAATTACATGAGTCTTTCAAGCAATATTATCTCAACTAGTGCGGGGACCATGGGTCTATATAACCGAGCTTCCAATAAGTAGATCAAGAATTTAGCACTAAAATTCACTAACTTATTAATTCTTCGTTGAATCCACGCATAGAACTTAGAATTGCACTCTCAGTTATATAGAATGCTCTATATGTTCCACCATATAGACGCATCATTAGTTATCCATTGTTATAATCCTAATGTGATCAATGATCCTCTATATGAATGATCTACACTGTAAAGGGATTAGATTACCGTTACACCCTGCAATGTATTTATTCCTTAAAACACTTGACCCCGTATAAATGATATTTCAGCTTATGTGAAATGAGTACTCCACCATTTATGTTCGTTTGGTCAAGCTCGAAGGAGATCATCCTTTGCTTACTATTCGTCAGATAGAAGCTATAGATTCCATGTTTATGATAGCACTCCCACTCAATTAAATAATTTCGAAATAATTAATAATAAAAAAAAATTCGAAAATTTAAAAAAATAATTGAAAAATTCGAAATTTAAAAAAAAAATTAAATTAAAAATTAAACCTACAATTTTGAAAAAATAGGTTTCAACCAACCTAAATATCATTTCAAAATTTGCTAACTACTTTTAAAATTTAAATGTTATTTTATAAATAAAAATTAAATAAAAAATTAAAAAAAGATAAATGAATATCTTTTTCAGATTTTAAATGTAATTTAAATAAATAAAATAACAAAATTTAAAAGTTAGCAAAATATTTTATATCTATTTAAAATTACATGATTATAGTTATCTTATTTTAAATTTAAATAAGGTCAAATTATTTTAAAAAAAAAAGATTGAATTTAAAAATTTAAAATCTGACATTAAATTTAAAAATAAGATAAGATATAATCAAATTTAAAAATAAGATAGATAATTAAGCAAAAAAGATAGATACTAACTATTTTAAATTCAAATTACACTAATATCTTGAATTAAATTTAAAAAATATTAAATTAATTCAAAATGATAATTAGAATTGAATTAGGAATAGTAATAGTATAAATACAGAACTACACAAAAAATTGGAAGTTAATTCCATGAAAAAACATTAAAAAACGAAGAAAAACGAAAAAATTTGTGAGTTGTACGGACAGTTTTCGCGATCGCAGGAAAATTTCAGCACAGCTCCGATTTTTTCGAATCTTCAAAAAATCATAACTAATTCAAATTAAATCAAAATTGAGTTCTGTAAAGAAGTAACTTGCTTAATTTTTTCCATACTATCCAATAATAATAATTCTAGAAACAGAATCGCAATTATTTTTTACGAAAATTTACAAACATCAATCAATCATCAAATAACACTCAATACAACATGATACCATCCAAAAACAAACAAACAATCGTTTTAAAGTCCAAATTTCTTGCAAGTAAATCAATTACCATGGCTCTGAGGCCAGTTGTAGGAAATTATTTTACCAAGATCTTAGATCTACTCACAAGTATGTTTATTAACACCCTAAATATGAACTTTCTAAAACGATGAATTAAACACATATAAAGTTTAGGAAACCTTACATTGGGTGCAGCGGAATATAATGACTCCTTCCGTTCAGATATCTAGCCCTTGATTCCTTTCTGTAGCAGAGCATTATCAATATCTGAACCTGGATCACTTTCTCTGATTCTTTAGTGCTGAAACTCCTTCTTGCTGAAAGTCTTTCTTCACGATCTTCCTCACTATGATTGAGGTATCACTTGCTGTGTGTGGGCACTACTCATACACTAAGAATTTCGAAATCTCAATGAGGAAGAGAGAGAGAGTGGGTTCGGCCAAAGATAGGGAGAGAGAAGGCTCAGTTTTTTCTGAATGAAAAAGTAGAAAATTTAAGTGTAATTTTCCTGAAGCCTTCACTATCTATTTATAGCATTCCACTAGGGTTAGGTTTGAATTATTTGGCATTAAAATAATGAAAATATCAGTTTAAATTGCCTACAAAAGTGGCCAGCCATGCTTAGTGGATTTGGGCCTCACTTTTTGCAATTTTGCAGTTTTACCTTTTCTGCATCTGATTTTCTAAAAAACACCAATTTTCTAATTCAACCATTTAAATGCAAATTCTAATTATTTAATAACTATAAATAATTATTAAATAATATTGTCATTTATCATATTTATTAATTGAACCATACAAAGTATCATAATTAACAAATATGCCCCTATAAACTCTTTCTTTACAATTTCGCCCTTACTTAGTGAAAAATTCACAAATAGACATAGTCTAATTTGAGAATTATAATTGATTAATCAAAACCAATTATATGAGTCTTACAAGCAATATTATCTCAACTAGTGCGGGGACCATGGGTCTATATAACCGAGCTTCCAATAAGTAGATCAAGAATTTAGCACTAAAATTCACTAACTTATTAATTCTTCGTTGAATCCACGCATAGAACTTAGAATTGCACTCTCAGTTATATAGAATGCTCTATATGTTCCACCATACAGACACATCATTAGTTATCCATTGTTATAATCCTAATTTGATCAATGATCCTCTATATGAATGATCTACACTGTAAAGGGATTAGATTACCGTTACACCCTACAATGTATTTTATCCTTAAAACACTTGACCCCGTATAAATGATATTTCAGCTTATGTGAAATGAGTACTGCACCATTTATGTTCGTTTGGTCAAGCTCGAAGGAGAGCATCCTTTGCTTACTATTCGCCAGATAGAAGCTATAGATTCCATGTTTATGTTAGCGCTCCCACTCAATTGCACTACCGTGTTCCCAAAATGTACGTATCACCCTGACCTAAAAGTAGGCTTAACTAACAAATCAAAGAACACGAATAGCCTCTCGAGATTGAGCCTAATCATATCAGGATTAAGATCATTTGATCTAGGATCAACTAGGCGATATTAACTTGAATAGATATTACGGTAAGTTTAATAAATCTAAGTCAAAGTTCAATATCGGTCCCTTCCGATGCATACTCCATGCATCCAACCTGAGCTTTACTTTAACCAATGCTCTGGAAAGAACATAGCACTTCTCCAAATGCAAGTAAACTCTGTTGTAGATTATCATATCAGTAAAACCCTATGTCTGATAAATCTAGGAAACTTTATTCACATAGTCATGTTTACTTTCCAATGTGTTGACGGCACAATAAACAGGATCAAGTATGTGAAAAGGGTTTCAGATGAATTTATACATTATGTACATATAATCATGAAATAAATCATGTGAACCATGCAACATTAAATGTTATTTCTGATCTATATTAATAAGTAAATCGGATTATATTGAAATGAGTTTTATTTAGGGCATAAAACCCAACAGCAACATCTAGCTGTTCATCAATTGATGACATCTTAGACTAGTGTTTTACAGTATGAAACAAGAAGATTGTATAAATAAGATTACTTTGACTCTCGCTAATCGAAGCATCGTTGGATTCTTATTTAACGAAATTATCCTAATTCCTCTTAGCTTATTCATTTCGAATTAGCTTAATGACATATCATTGGATGAATGGTCTATAAATCATATAAAGTCTTATTTTCTCTTAAGAAATTAGATGACGCATATGATTATATTCCCGGAATTCTATCCCTAAATGATATAAATCCTCAATCTTAGATATCTCCTACTTGTATAGGCAAATCATAGAGTTAGATTAGTAGTGATGGTCCAAGAAAGAATTACGAATTATACAGTTACACTTTCACAAGTGTTTCATAACCATTTTCTTTCAATGGGTTTAAACTGTATGAGTTTAGTATTCTGTGACCAGAATCCACTTGCACTATTCTAAGAACTCTTTGTTGTAACTAAACTTAAGCCATCAAAAGATTCAACCACATATTTTATAAATCTATGGCATTTTTATCTTGTTCATAGTGGTTTTGACAAGATCATTCTCTGCAAAGAGTTAATATGCCTATATCCACTGAAAGTATAATCATCTCAGATGGATGTACATTCAGGGGTGGATATGAGTTTTCGTTGTATTCTTAAAACGATCACTCTAGATTTTACCTTATGCAAAAGAAATTTGAAATGTTTTAAAAAATTTCATGAATTTCTAGCAATGGTAAGTGGTTAAAGATCTTGCGAACTGATAGGGGTGGAGAAAAAGTTAGTAGATATGCAGTTCAAAGATCATTAATTTGATTTTGAATTATATCCAAACTTACCTCCCCAGAAATTTGAGTTGCAAATTGATGATTAGTTACTAGTCATTGCCTAAATCCTTCTATGGTAATAAAATTTCAGAATGATGTAATGGTTGTATACTTTATGTAAATCATTACTAGATTCATGGATGACCTAATCGAAATCTTAAGAAAAGCTAGAACTGCTAACCCTGGTTTGCATGTTTGTTAGCTATTCTAAGTGATTAGGGGTGGAGCATCCCATAGTCATTAGATAAGAAAGTGTTTGTTTAAACAAATACTACTTTTCTAAGAAAATGACTAAATCTGAAAATAAAGTAGCAAATAAAGGAGATATTTTTTTCTTGATTCCATAAGTGTTCTATCATCTTATTCGTTACAAGATGATCCCACTGCCTTTGTTGTCTTAACACAACTGAAGAGGTCTATACCATTTAGTTTTCTTAGACATAGTTAACGGTACCTTGTTGTAGTGGGAGAGTTTCTAGGAACTCACCTTCTTATAACTTGGAAGACACTAGTGATTAAAATCCATTGTGAGTTTAAACAAGTAATGGATTGTCAAGATAAGAAACTAAGAAGAAAGCCAATAGAACTATGGTTTGATCCATTCACATGGAGTAACCTAAATTTTTCTATTACAAGGACATGAAAGGAAATTTTCGTTAATAAGTCTATTCAATGGACTTAACAAAACTTCCTGTTCCTAGTATTATAGGTTTGAGCTTATCTAAACCTATGGCTTGTGGTATACCTGGTAATTACTTACTCTAATGCAAGCAACTTACTTTAGTAAGATGCTCGAGCCTTTTCTTTCCAATGGCAATCTATAGAAGCTTCACAACTTCTAAGCATAGATTTTATTTATCTAAGGAAAAGTCTCAAGTATTCCAGAAAAGATAAAGCCATGAAAGAATTTCTTGAATCAACAGTGAGAGATCTCAGATATGCTTTAATATGCATGCCTTAGACCAGACACCTACTGTTGAGTAGGAGTAATGAGTAGGTATCAGATTAATCCAGGAGAGGAACATTGGAAGACAATCAAGTAAATCTTAAGATTAAGAAGAGGAACTATATGTTAGTCAATAAGGGTGGTTTTGAAACTCTTAGACTACACCACATCAGATTTTGAGACTTGCATGTGTGCTAGAAAGTCTGCTGATGAGATGGTGATTACTTTGGGGGTGGATTAGTGATTTTGGAGAAGTGTAAAAACCTATCTGAAATCTCTTGGTCTACCAGAAAGAGACTAAATGTTAAAAGTTGCTGGAAAGATACTTATTCAGTCTAAGGAAAGTTCTATACATTTGTGGCACTGTTCCAACTTGCCTTAACTACTAGGGTTACTTCCTGAATAACCAAAGAGTAGTTGCCCAAAAGTATAGAATCCAGTATCCCAAGAGAATAGACATATAGAGAGGAATTTCACATTATCATGGATTTTGTGATTAAGGAAGAGTAATGGTGGAGAAGAGGTTGTGTTTAATTCAACCTGTCAGATCCTATTACGAGGAGTTTACTACTATTACACTTGATTGGTATATCAAGGTGTTAATGATTATTTGAAATGCACTTTTTGTTTTATATTAGTGCAAGTGGGAGTTTGTTGGGTTTTATGCCCTAAATAAAACTCATTTCATGTAATCAGATTTACTTATTAATAAAGATCAGAAATAACATTTTATGTTGCATGGTTCACATGATTTATTTCATGATTATATGTATATAATGTATGAGTTCTTTTTAAGTCCAGAACATATGAGTTGGTTAAAGATTATAGTGTTGTCAGCACAGTGGAATATAATCTTAATCATATGTTCAAAAGTTTATTCCCTGATTTGTCAAAACATTGGATTTAGACTGACATGGTATAATCAGCGATAGGTATTCTTACACCTTGCAAAAGTGTTATGTCCTTTCCAGGACATTGGCAAAGTTTACCAAAGATTCGATGTATGGAGTATACATCGGAAGGGACCGATATTGAACTTTGATTAGATATGTTAAAATTTACCGTAATATCTATTCAATTCAATATCACATGTTGATCCTAGATCAAATGATCTCAATCCTGATATGGTTAGGCTCAATCTCAAGAGTGTTATTCGTGTTCTTTGATTTTTTAAGTTAAGCCTACTTTTGGGTCAGGGTGATACTTACATTTTGGGAACACGGTAATGCAATTGAGTGGGAGCGCTAACATAAATATGGAATCTATAGCTTCTATTTGGAAAATAGAAAGTAAAGGATGATTTCCTTCGAGCTTAACCAAACGAAGATAAATGGTGGAGATCTCATTTCACTTAGCTGAAATATCATTTATACAGGGTTAAGTGTTTTAAGGATAAAATACATTGAAGGTGTAGCGGTAACAGTGGTGCCTTTTCAATGTAGATCATCTATATAGAGGATCATTGATCACATTAGGGTTATAACAATGGATAACTAATGACATGTCTATATCGTGGAACATATAGAGCGTTCTATATGACTGAGAGTGCAATTCCAAGTTCTAAGTGTGGATTCAATGAGGAATTAATAAGTTAGGGAATTTACTTGGTAAATTCGGTTCGACTTATTGGAAGCTCGGTAATATAGACCCATGGTCCCCATACTAGTTGAGACCATACTGCTTGTAAGACTTAGTTAATTGATTTTAATTAATCAATTATAATTCTAAAAGTTAGACTATGTCTACTTTATGAATTCTCACAGTTTAAGGATGAAATCATAAAGAAAAGGGTTTCTAGGTTTAATTATTAATTGAGAGACTTTGCATGTCTAATTAATAATTATTTTAAATGACAATATTATTTAATAATCTATTTTAGTTATTAAATAATTAGTTTTGGCATTTAAATGATTGGAATTGGAAAAATGGCATTTTTGGAGAAATAGAAATAAAATTGAGGAAACTGCAAAATCCAAGTGAGGCCCATTTCACCCTATGGCCGGCCACATGGTTTGAGTTTCCCAATTATTATTTTCAATTTTTAATTGTCATGTAATTGCTAATCAAAGCCTAGCAATAATAGGAAAGTGGTGGATCACACTAAATAAGGCAGTTAATCAATTACACAGTAAAAGAGGAAACTGCTTATTTGGAAAGTTGTGCTCTCCCTTTTCCCTATATAAAGCAACCCTTGTTCTCTTCTCTTGCATGTCTTTGTATGCTTCATAAGCCACGAAATTGAGAGAGAAAAATAGAGAGAAATTTCAAAATTCTTGTGAGATGAGTAGTGCCCACACACATCAAGTGGTACCTCAATCATAGTATGTAAGACTATGAAAATTCCGCATCAAAGAACGAGAAAAGAAGATCCAGGTTCAGATCTTGGTGATGCGTTGCTACAGAAAGGAATCAAGGGCTAGAGATCTGAATGGAAGGAGTCATATTATTCCGCTGCACCCACTGTAAGTTTTTCTAACTTTATATGTGTTTATTTTCATTGTTTTAGAATTCATATTAGGTTGTTAATCCAACATACATGATAGTAAATAGATCCTGGTAAAATAATTTCCAACAGTTAGATCCTTCAGTTGGAGTCCCATCTTTTCGTAAGCAGTCTTGAACAAGATGTTGGAAGAAGCTCCATTGTCGATCATGGTTCTGGCCACCATTTTATTGGCTATCTGGACTTCCACAACCAGTGGGTCGTTGTGCGGAAATCTAATCTTGGCAGCGTCTTCATCGTTGAAGGTTATGGTTGGCTCTCCTGCTCGTGGAACTTTGGGCTTCCTTTCTTCCACGGCCAAGATGACTTCTTCTTGCTCGTGTTGCGCTGTTTGGACATACCTCTCTTGAGCTTTGCCCGAATCTCCAGCAATGTGAGGGCCTCCAATAATGACTTGCAAATGTCCATCTACCGGTGGAGGTAGAAAATCTTGGTTGTTCTGACCTTGGTCGGTCTTGACGTACTTCTGCAGGTGTGGATTGTTTTTCCTTATTAGGAATTTAATTTCCCGCTTCAAGTTGTAGCATTCATTAGTGTCGTGGCTGTAGTCTCCGTGGAACGGACAAAACTTTGTCATGTCCCTTTTGTTGGTATCTTTCTTCATGGGTCCAGGCTTCTTATACGGGGCCAACGACTGGGTTGCCATATATACACTTTCTATATCTTCCGTCAGAATAGTGAATGCAGCGTATTTGGCATGATTCTCCCGGGGAGTCTGTCCGGATTTATCAGTGAACTTTCCTTTCTTCCCGTTCCCTTGCTTGTGGTTGTTTGCTGGAACGCTTGCCACTTGAGCTTGAATTATTTGGGTAGTTGGGAAGTTGGGCAGATGTTCCAGTGGAAGGAGCCTTTGACTTGCCCAGCTTTTGTTCACCTTCCACTCGTTGAATGGCTTCTTCGAGCTTGATGAAGCCTTCAGATCGGTCAAGGAAATCACTCATTGAGTCTACCGGCCCGTTCTTCCTTATATCCTTCCAAAGTTCACCGAGGACTTCGATGCCCCCCAGTATCGCAGATAACTTTCCATCCTCGGTTACCCGTGAAACTTTGGTCGCCTCCGTCATGAATCTGCTAATGTATGCCCGGAGTGGCTCGCTTGGTCGTTGCTTAACTTCGACCAAGTCTCCCAAATGCAATGGGAGTTGGCACGAGGAGGAGAATTGCGCATAGAATTCCAAAGAGAAGGTTTTCCATGAACTAAACTTTCCAGGAGCCAACTTGAAATACCATTGCTGAGCGGCTTCCGACATAGTGGCAGGAAAGATTCTGCAGCATACATCTCCTCGTACCCCTTGCAAATCCATTTGCATTTCAAAGTACTTGAGATGGGAAAGGGGATCTTCTCTCCCCGTGTACATTTTCCACGTCGGCATTTTGAACTTGTGGGGCAGTGGCAGGAGATTGATCTCCGGCGAGAAAGGAGTTCTGCGTGCTCGGTCTAACTCAAGATCATTATTTCTTTGTCCAGCCATGACGTGAAACATATTTTTCAGTTGGTCTAGCTGAACCTGTACGGCTAGGCTGACCTGCTCGGCATTCTAGTCAACTTGGATTACGTTAGCATCTTTATAAGCGGGGATTTGAGTACAAGCTCCAGGCTGCACGATTGTCGTAACATTCTGATCATTTGTTCCCCTCCTTCTATTTAGATCATTCCTTAGGTCATGGGTTGTTCCTAACCTTTCGAACACAGAAGTGTCTGGTTGCCTTAGCAATTGATTTGCTTGGTTGACGGGTGGAATGGCATCGTTGATCTGGTTGGAGCCATCAGGTATGACTCCTCCTGATGAATTACCAGACAAGGTCTGCTCGCCTACCGCTGGGCCCACGAGCAGAACTCGTGACCGTGGATTGGGCGGCTGACCATTTGCAGTATGGGAAGTGTTCATCGTTGGATCCTCGTCCGTTTCTCCCAGGGGAATGACGCTCGGCGACTGCTGACTTACAGTTTGGAAGGCTCTTCATATCAGCACGGTGGCTTGCCGACTACGATCTTCAATCTCTGCATGGTGAGCCCTTAATGCCTCCATCTCTTTATCTCTCCATTCGGTGAACATACGCCTTTGTTTGTCGAACGAAAGATTTATTGCAGCACGCAGTTCGTCTTGATCACGATGCAGGGTGTTGTTATGACCCTGCATGAGTCCGAGCGCGTCACGGAGATTTTGTAATTCAGTGGCATCTCCGATAGTCGTCTGGGCATTGGTTCCAGGTGAAACAGTCGTATTATGAATGCCCTGGTTTGGTGCGGAACTGTTATTTCCAATCTCTTCCACACCAGGCGCAATTCCATCTATAGGAACTATTTCACCATTCCACACGCTTGCCGGCTGTCCAGGATTAACAGCAGGCAGAACCCTTGTGCTCCCTAGGTTCTGCGATGTAGGATCCAGCGTCTGTAAATTTGCCGGATTAGTCAGGCCTCTACGAGTTTGCACAATCGTATTGGCGGTTGGATGTTCAATAAAGAGCGACTCGTGATCCTCCTCTCAATGAAAGCACCAAAATGTGACCTCGCTTTTAGCCAATAATAAGTCTATTTTATAAGCGATAAATGACTTATAATAACAGATATATGATAAAACAATAATAAGACACAGAGATTTTATAGAGGTTCAGCCCCGATCAGTTCGGTAATAGCCTAATCCTCGTTACTTATATTGACTTAAGATCAAGGAGAAAGATTCATTTTCTTATAGCTCTTACAACAGTATCTCTGAATATAGAATTCTTAGATAATAGTATAGTCTTAGCTCAACTGCTTTTCGACCGATCCCTTGCCCAGTGAACATACATCACTATTTATAGGGCAAGTAAGCTTGGGGAGGAAGAGTTTCCCCTCTCGTTACAATGCGTATAAACAGAAAGATCGTGGGATCAATGCTGAATACAAGGATCGTGGGATTGAGGCTGGATACACTGATAGTGGGATCGTGTGTATGCCATATTCACGTAAATTGATCCCTGAGTTATATGGATTGTGCTGATGACTCATGATGTGAAAGCTGAATTCGCAAAGTGTTGCTTGCTCTGTGCAGATTGCTGGATACTTTGCTTTGAGCGTGCCAGCGATATATCCTGCTCGGACCATTCTTCCTGAGCAGATATTCTAAGCGGACTCCACGTGTCACCATTCATGTGATGCCACATCAGAGTGCAAAAATTGGGATAACAATTTGAATTTTCAAAGAAAATATATTTAAGTTGAAAATTAATTTTCAAACTAATTTTGGATAAACTTAAATTGGAATATTTTGAAATTAATAATTAAGTAGAATCTTCTTGAAAATTAGTTATTCAGATATTCTTTAAAATATTTTTAAGTTGAAAATATGTTAATTTTTATCAACTTAAATAGGAATACCTTTCAAATTAAGGTTATTAGTTCAAGATACTTAATTTGATATTTAATTAAATTTTGAAAAATTATTTAAGTTCAAAATTTGTTATTTTAGAACAACTTAAATTAGATATTTTTCAGGAAATTTTTTATATATTTTATATAATTTCAAAATTTTATATTTAATTATAAATTGATTTTCAAAATTAGTGTTTAAAAATTAAATTTAAGTTGAAAATTAATTTTTTAATTAATTTTGGATCAACTTAAATTAAGTAATTTTCATTATTAAAATATATAGATTAAAATAAATGATTAATTAAAAATATATTATTTTAAATAATGAGCTTCAATAAAAAAAGATATTCGATCTTCATTGTTGGTATTACAATGGTTAAATGTTTTCAATATAACCTCAAGACGCTAGACTTTGTCCCCCTTATGGATGGTTATTCGTTGAAAGCATTTAACACTGTAAGATCTCATATGATCAGTATTTTGTAAGTTTTTGTCTCTATTAAACTCTCCCCTACGGTGACTACTTAGAGATAAATTTACAGAATATGAAACAATGGTGGAAGCTCATAAAATGAGAATAACCTTGACTATCGCATACCGGGACAACGTTAGATTCTCATATTGATCGAATAAAAGGTTGCTAAAATGGTATCCATTTTAGATGAGCTGGCTACTCTATTCAACTAATGTTATCTTTGACTCTCGCCTACCGAGACACTGTATTTCATTATGTTGGAAACCTTGGAAAATAATAAATATGTTTAGTTTTTGGTACTTTTGCAAACATATTTGCTTTACTTGTTATTTTCTGAACATGTGTATAAATTTATTAAACCAATAATTTATTTCTGTTTATTGATATTTGTAGTGTCAAAATGTATAACCCACACCACAATCTCATCTAGAATATGCCTTTAGGAATGAACTTCAAAGTGTGAAGATGACTCCTGGTCAGAGTATCACTTCACACTTGCTCATGATGAACATGAAATTCCAAAAAGCAGCTATGCTGGGAATTATTTTATCTGGAGAGCAAAGAGTTCATTTTATTTTCAACAGCTTATCACTTGAGTTTAACCAATTTATTTTAAACAATTGGAACTCGTCCGACATAGACAAGTTGGACAATGAATTGCGTGCTTATGAACAGACATTGTCACTTGCATGGAGATCCTTCTCTAGTAATGCAGATAAGGGTAAAAGGAATGCTGAAGATATTGAGAATAATTCCTCCAACAATCCTACTACTTTAGGCTCAGTTGAGAAGAATAGAGAAAGTGATTCCACTTCCTCAGATTATCTTTCACAACAAATTGAACCAACAATAAGAATAATCCAAAAACAGTTAAGCAGTGATTGCAATGCTTTAGTTTTTGAATCATGTGTTGTAGAGAATGATAAATCCATCTGCATTCTTGATTCTGGATCTACAAACCATCTCTGTTGTTCATTGCAATTGCTTGAAAACCAGAATTATTTGAATTCCGAAGAGTTGAAACTTAAAGTTGGTAATGGCAAAATGGTATCCGTTAGAGCTAGAGGAAAAGCCAAACTCAAGTTTTCGAACACAATTTTGGATTTAGACAATGTCTTATTTATTCCAAATTTCAGTAGAAACTTGATTTATGTTTCATGTTGACAGTTGCAACAATACTAATTAAATTTTTCAAGTTCTCGTTCTATCATTTCTCGAAATGATATTCAAATTTGTGTTGCATCTATGGAACAGTGGCTTTATGTTCTAAGACCAGATGAACCATTTGCGCTTAATAACGAACTGTTTAAGGTAGCTAAACCTAGAAACCACAAAAAGCAAAAGATCGATAATGAAGATGAAACATATCTATGGCACTTACATCTTGGTCATATAGGCTATGATAGACTTCACAGGTTAACCAAAGGTGGTCCATTGAAAAATGTCACCTTAACGTGCCAAGGAACCACTAGGCATAGTGCATTCAGATCTTTGTGGACCACTGAATGTCAAAGCTAGAGGTGGTTATGAGTACTTTGTCACTTTCATCGACTATTACTCTAGATATGGTCATATTTACCTTATGCATAAGAAATCTGAAACGTTTGAAAAGTTTCAGGAATAGCATTGGCTCGAAACCAATTGGGTAAAATCTAAAGATTTTGCAAACTGATAGGGGTGGAGAATATATGGATATGCAGTTCAAAGATCATTTAATTGAACTTGGCATTGAATCCCAATTTACTGCCCCTAGCACTCCACAGCAAAATGGAGTTCCAGAAAGAAGAAATCGCACGCTTTTGGAAATGGTTAGGTCCATGCTTAGCTACTCATCTCTACCTACGTCCTTCTGGGGATATGCTATTCAGATGGCAACTGACATTTTAAATGTTGTTCCATCTAAATTAGTCCCTAAGACACTTTTAGAATTATGGAATGGTCGTGTACCTAGTTTATGCCATTACAGAATCTGGGGGTGCCCTGGTCATGTCTTAAGAAAGAAAGATGGCAAACTAAAAAAGCAAATTGAGGTTTGCATGTTTGTTGGAAATTCTAAGGAGACTAGGGGTGGACTATTTTATAGTCGAAAGGATGATAAAGTGTTTGTTTCCACAAACTCCACTTTTCTTGAGGATGACTATATTAAGAATTTCAAGCCGCAAAGCAAAGTAGTATTAGAGGAAATGCTTTCAGGTATAACTCCTTCTAATGTTCCATCCTCTTCTACTCAAGTAGAGGATAATCCCACTTCCTCAGTTGAACCTTTGCAGGTTGATACAACCGAGAAATCTACCACTAATGTTCTTGTTCAGAAGATCCTGGCTCCTCGTCGTAGTGGAAGGGTTTCCACAAAACCATCTCGTTATGGCTTGGATGGTGAAATCAATATGGTCGTTGGTGACGGTATTAATGACGATCCATTAACCTATAAACAGGCAATGGCAAGTCCAAAACAGAAACAATGGTCAGCCGGCATGGATTCAGAATGGATTCCATGAAAAAGAACAAAGTCTGGGATTATGTAGACGTACCTGATGATTATTGTCCAATTGGATGTAAGTGGGTCTACAAGAAGAAAAGAGGTGCTAGAGGCGAAGTCGAAACTTTTAAAGCTAGAGTGGTCGCTAAGGGTTATACCCAAGAGAAGGTGTGGACTATGAGGAAACTTTTAGTCCGGTCGCCATTCTCAAATCCATCCAAATTCTTTTCTCCATAGCTGCCGTTTTCGATTATGAAATTTGGCAAATGGATGTCAAGACATCTTTCCTTAACGAAATTCTTGAAGAAACCATCTATATGGAACCAGAAGGCTATGTTCTTCCAGGGCAGGAAAAAAAAGTTTGCAAACTCAATAGGTCCATTTATGGACTTAAGCAAAGCTTCTCGCTCTTGGAATAAAAGGTTTGATGAAGTAATCAAGACCTACGGCTTTAACCAAAATGAAAATGAACCTTGTGTTTACCAACTCAAGGATAATCAAGTGGTAGTATTCCTGGTCCTTCATGTTGACAACATTTTAATTATTGGTAACAATATCAAGAAAATGACTAACATCAAGGAATGGCTTGACACTCAATTCAAAATGAAAGATTTGGGTGAAGCTGCTTATGTTCTTGGTGTTCAGATCATCAGAAACCGGAAGAATAGATCCCTTGCTCTCTCTCAAACAGCTTACATTGATAAGGTTTTAGAGAGATTCTCAATGACCAATGCCAAAGGGGCACAGATGCCTTCTAGATTTGGTATCCGTCTATCTAAGGAACAGTGTCCCACTGATCCTCAAGAAATAGAGGACATGAGAAGCGCTCCTTATGCTTCAGCAGTTGGGAGTCTAATGTATGCAATGTTATGCACTAGACCTGACATATGCTATGCAGTATGAATTGTGAGCAGCTATCAGACAAATCCAGAAGAGGAATATTAGACTGCAGTTAAGCATATTCTGAAATATTTGAAAAGTACTAGGCATTATGTGTTAGTGTACAAGGGTGGTGCTTTAAATCCAGTAGGCTATACCGACTCAGATTTCCAGGCTTGTCTTGATGACAGAAAGTCTACATCTGGGATGGTTTTTACTCTTAGGGTGGAGCAGTTGTTTGGAGAAGCGCTAAGCAAACTGCAATATCAGACTCTACCATGGAGGTCGAGTACATAGCTGCCGCAGAGGTGCTAAGGAACTTGTTTGGCTAAGAAAGTTCTTCTCAGGACTTGGTGTTGTTCCGGGAATGGAAAAACGACTGGTTTTACTTTATGACAATACTGGTGCTATAGCCAATAGTAAAGAGCTTAGTTGATCCATTCACCAAAGTTTTAGCTGCAACTACATTTAAAAAGCACTGATTGAATTTAGGATTAATTGAAATGTACTGATTTTTTTATGTTAGTGCAAGTGGGAGTTTGTTGGGCTTTGTGCCCTAAATAAAACTCTATTTCAATGTAATCTTTTCTATTCAATTATAAATAAAGAAATAGATTTAATTTCATTACTTGTTAATGTGTTATTTGGTTCATGTGATCATTTATTTACTTATTTGATTAATAAATTCATCCAAACCCTTATCACACTGATATTCTTGTTTATTGTGTTGTTAACACAGTGGAAAGTAATCAAGATTGTGTGATTAAATGTATTCCTAGATTTATCAGTACACAGGGTTTAATTGATATGATAATCTACAACGTAGTTTACTTGCACCTTGGATAAGTGTTATGTCCTTTCTAGGGCATTGGTTAAAGTAAGCTTGGATTGGATGTATGGAGTATGCATCGGAAGGGACCAATATTGAATTTAGATTAGATATGATAAATTTACCGTAATACCTATTCAATTCAATATCACCAAGTTGATCCTAGATCAAATGATCTTAATCTTGACATGGTTAGGTTCGATCTCAAGAGTATTATTTGTGTTCTTTGATTTGTTAGTTAAGCCTACCTTTTGGTCCGGGTAATACGTACATTTTGAGAACATGATAGTACCATTGAGTGGGAGCGCTAATCATAGATACGGAATCTATAGCTTCTATCCGGATATAGAAGTGAAACGATGATTTCCTTCGAGCTTGGCTAAATAGAGATAAATGATAGAGCGCTCATTTTAGTGATTATATTAGTTCACTAAAATATTATCTATAGGTGGCTAAGTATTTTAAGGATAAAATACATTGAAAGGGTGTAACGGTAATTTTGTCCCTATGAAATGTAAATCATCTATAGAGGATCATTGATTATTGGGATTATAACAATGGATAATTAATAATGTATCTATATCGTGGAACATATAGAGCGCTCTATATAACTGAGAGTGAAATTCCAAGTTCTATAGCGATTCAACGAGGAATTAATAAGTTAGAGAATTTACTTGGTAAATTCTAGATCTGCTTATTGGGAGCTCGGTTGTATAGGCCCATGGTCCCCATACTAGTTGAGACAAACTGCTTGTAAGACTCAGTTAATTGATTTTATTTAATCAATTATAATTTTAAAATTGGACTATGGCTAGTTTATGAATTTTCACTATGTTATGGCTTGATTGTGGAGAAATAGGATTTTAGGGTTAATTTATTAATTAAGAGACTTTGTGGAGTCTAATTAATAAATATTATAAATGACAATTTTATTTGATAATTATTTTAATTATTAAATAAATAGTTTTGGCATTTATAGGGTTGAAATTGCAAAAAATGGTATTTGTGAAAAATAGACAAATGGTTGAGAAAAATGGTAAAAATCTAACTAGTGTTGGGCCCATATCATGGCCGGGCACTTAGGTGTATTTTTGGTCCATTTTTTATCATTTTTTTATTACAAATAATTTAACCCTAACCCTAAGAGAAGTAGTATAAAAGGAAAAGAAAGTCTCATTATCCAACTAATGCTTCAAAGGCAAGAAAACGTAGCTTTCTTTCTCTTTAGGTTTTGAGACTTCTTCTTCTTCTTTTCTTCTCTTGTATTTCGAAATCCTTAGTGTTCCTCACAAACATAAAATATAGCCATTAGTGATTGAGTGCATGCCCACACATAACAAGTTAGCCCTCAATCATAGTATGTAAGACTGTGAAGAATCCAAACAACAAGAAGGAGAGTCGGGCTCAAATCTTGGTGATACTCTTCTACAGAAAGGATACAAGGGTTAGAGATCTGAGCGGAAGGAGTCATTTAATTCCGCTGCAACCACTGTAAGGTTCTCATACCTTTTATGTGTTTAATTTCATCGTTTTAGAAATTCATATTAGGATGTTAAAAAAGACATACTTATTAGTAAATCTAGATCCTAATAAAAGATATTCCAACTGGGACAACCATGTACCTCAGGCCATTAGAGCCTATAAATACCCTTCTTTCAGATGGAGAAAGGGGTTGAAAAATTATTCTTGTAACCACCATATTGAGAGTAAAAGAAATTTTTTATTTTCTCTGTATTTTGAGATAAACACTTGAAGTTATTTCCATCTTTCTCTTCATCTTAGTTCTAATTTAGAAGTTGAGTTTGATTTTCTGACCAACAAGATAGTTGACGAGTTCTCACTATCAACACATTTACACAAGAAAAATTTACATAGTAGACCAAATTTTTAAAAAAAAAATACAAAAATATGTCAAAACGGAAATTTTTTTCATCTTTTACTCTTTGAACTTTTTTATTTACAAAAATACCTCTTCAGTAAAAATAATAAACATTTTTTTGGTTGTTTTATAATTTATTTATGGTTGTATTATAGTTGTCTTGAGGTTGTTTTTTGTTGTTTTATAGAATGTTTATAGTTTTTGTGAGGTTGATTTCTCGTTGTTTGTTAGTTTTTTTAACTTTTTGTTTAGCAAAGTGTATTTTTGTAATTTTAAAACTTTACAAGCTTATTTTTATAATTAAAAAAATTAGACTGTAAAATTGTAATTTAAACATAAAAGAATGATATTTTTGAAAATTTCCCTTTAGTTAATAGATATAATTTAAGGGGAGTTTTATTTGCACCCCAGAAAAAAAAAATATATTTTACATAAAATATATGTATCCTTAATTTGTACTAGTTTTTTTTTTATTTTTTTCTACCTTATATTCTTAAAAAAAATATACCTATAAACAAAAATAAAATATATTTTTAAATATTAAGGCAAAAAAAAAATAAAATAAAAATTATATGAAATTTTATTAGAATTTTTTTTTAAAAAAAAAAAAATCATACATGATTTAAAAAAAAATGTGAAAATAAAATAAAACTAACTATTGATATTAAATGAAAATAATGTGAAAAGGAAATTTTTTAAAAAATATCAAAAGTAATTCTTAAAATTTAATTTAAGTTAATTATTTTTTAATATCGTGATACACTTATAAATTTATGGAATGCAAATAAAATTTCTCATAATTTAATTGTTTTGAACTAATCTACCCACTTAATAAGAGTATATTTGGTTGGGACAAATAAAAATACAAAGATATAAAGGAGAATAGAAGTAAGGATCTATCTATCTATATATATATATATAAAAGAGAAGTATGAGGCGGTGATGTGGCATTCTAATATCACTTCAAATAGCTTTATCTCTTTTCTCCTCAATTTTTTTTTCTTTTTTAATTTTTTATTAGGTTTATAAATATTTATTTATTTACTTATATTTTTATCATTTTATTATTAATAATTATATTAATTAATAATTCTTTTCAAGTTTTTTTTCTAAAAAAAAAACGTAGCTTTTTTCTTTTTATAACAAAATCTACATATATTTATACTTGATTATACCTAAAATGTATATATAATTCCTAATTGTTCTGTAAGTTTCTTGCTATTCATATTTACTCAACTCATTTTGATTAGTATATAATAATTCAATATTTTGATTACACATATTTTTTTTAGTACCAACAATTAAATTTTTATATATGTATTGATTTGTGTTTATATTATTTTATTATTTATTGCCTATTGCTTCAAAAGAAACATCTACTCTCTTGACAATAAGATGAAATTTTCAAATATGATACACATAACTTCAATATAGAAGTGCCATTGATTATTATTTTTAGTACAGAGTCCATAATTTTGTAGATTTCTTTTTTGTTTATGTGTAGTTCTCTCGATTATTTTGTGAATAATATGTTGCATATCATCCACTTAGTGTATAAAATGATTAATTTATTTTATATATATATATATGATGTTATCAATTAGCATAGAGTATTGATTTAGTAGTGATTAATAGAGAGATATGAAACGGTGATATGACATTTTAAAATTTCTCTAAATAATTCTCTCTTTAATTCTCTCGTTATAAAATCTCTCTAAATAATATTATTTGTTCTCTCCTTAATTCTCTCCTTTTTTTTAAATTTTTATTAACTAAAAATAATTCTATTGGTTCTCTTCTTAATTCTCTCATTTGTTTAATTTTTTATTAACTAAAAATAATATTATTGATTCTCTTCTTGGTTCTCTTATTTTTTTTTTTTATATTTTATTAACTAAAATACAATTTTTTTTTACCTTTTCTTTAAAACCTATTAAATTACATGTATATGCATTAACTGGAAAAAGAAGAATGGGATGTCATTAAGTTTTTAACTAAATTTGTTTTATATTACATATAAAAATCTTTATAATATTTTGACATATAAATAATAATATATATAAATGATATTTTGACATTATATTATGATCTTTAAAAAATTACTAAAATCATGCTCATTTAATTGTTAAGGATTGATGATACTATAAATATTAAAGATTTATAATTATTAATATGCACGTCATATAAATTTTCATGATTCATCTTAATATTTTTCACTTGCTCTTTCAAACCGTATTTACATGAAAATTTGATGTAAATTTTTAATATTATAACAATAAATAAATCATAAATATAATATTATTTATTTAAAATTCCATATTATCTATCTTTTTATGTTTGTTGTTCCCTTATTTTAAATTTAAAATCAAAATATCTTAACTTAAATAAGATATTTATTGACAACTAATTATCAAAATATAATAATAAATTGATGATATATTAATTGACATTATATGATTACTAATTGATTAAAAATATCAATATACATATAATATCTAATTTCTTAAGAATAAAATCACCTAGAGTGCTTAAATTTAAATTTATATATATGTACTATATATGAATTAAAAATATATACATTGTAATAAAGTTAATAATTCAAATTTGTATAAGGAAGACGGTGTTTATTTTTTGTGATAGTAACTTCTATTACGTACCATTAAAAAATTTAAAAAGAATTATTTATTTAGATTCCACCATTTAAAATTTCAATATACAATTATAGATATTTGTGTGTACATATTAATTTATATTTACTCTAAATATATATTGACTTCTCTATACTACAAGTGCAACCAATCTAAAATATTTTTACCAACTCTAAAATTGTGGAAGTTATTGGGAGTTATACTGTTAAGAAGATAATTCTTGAAGAATATTGTTCCTCAACAAGATGACTATTCAAAAATTACTAGAGTTTGATTAGAGTGATATGATGATGACAACAGGTGAGATATAGTGTTGAAAGACACATAAAATGATAATAATGTGTGAGATACAGTGATGAGAACGAATGAGATATTATGAGACAACGGGTAAGATACAATGATGACAACGAGTGACATACGGTGATGACAGTGGGTGAGAGACAGTGATGACTACGACGTGAAGCAATGTGAGATAATAGGTGAGACAATGAGTGAGATGGAACAATCATAGAAAAAAAATAATGTATTTATAGAGAACACTCCATATTTTTCAACACCACACTATTTATTTATTTTTTGTAATAATAATTTTTTAATAAAATAATTTAAAATTTCATATATGTAAATAATAATAATATAAATTTTAAAATAAATAAATAATAGAACACATCCATAATTTTTTGATAATAATATGTATGTAATTTCAATATTATTATATATTAAAATAATTTTTAAGTTATTATGTATTATATTAATAAATAATTATATTTTATTATAATACTAAAAAAAATAAATTAGTCGAAGAGCGGCCATATTACCTAGTAAGAATATAATGGAATAAATTTATTAATATGATATTTTATTTTATTTTATTTTTTATTTTTTATTATTAGAATTATCTTTCCTCTTATTTTAAATAGAATAGTCATCTTAAATGGTAAAAATATTTATTGAAAAATATTCCAAGACTTTCAAATAAGAAAAAAAAAACATTTCCTACATTACCTCAACCAAACATACCCCATACGACTTAACAATTGTATGTTACATACACATAAATTATTTTTCTCCGCGTTTTTGTTTACTTCCCAAACATAATAAAATAAAATAATATGTAAATGTAAAGTTTTGCAGTCAACAACTCAAAACTGCAAGCTTGATACTAATAATTTTGTCTAGTATTAGTACCCTTGATTTTACCGATTAACTGATGATGTCATTTTTGATTATAGTAATAACAGACCTTGAATTGTATGGGGAGATTCTGCTTGGCTGTCTATTAGGGTAAGGACATAGAAACATTTGTCTCATAATGTATTGTGACCATCGTAATAGCAAAAAGGAACAAAATTGAGAGGTTGCTTATAAAGGACTAGTTAAAATGAGTCTTAAGCAACCAACGACAACAACAAATCACTTATCAACCATTTGTCTTTTGCTGTTTTGCATTGCAATAAAGGAAACTTAAAAAAAGACTAGAAGAGATGGAAATGACAGTGAAATCTAAAATGTGCCCAGGAAAACAGCATATGTGCTTGTTTGAAGGCCATAATAGTAATGTCATGGCTACTAAGTGTGTAAAGAGACGAAGGAGAGATTCTACTTCTGTTTCACAAACCTACATAGATCAACAAGGTCATCAGCATGTTGATCAATATGTACCAATAACAGCAGCAACTACCTCTACTACTACTACTACTACTACTGTCAAACGAAGCTCCAGATTTCGCGGTGTCAGCAGGTTTGGCAAACAGACATAACTCCATGTACTTTTTTTTTAAGTATGGAAATGTGGAACGTTATTAGTTAATTTGGATTGAGTAAATGAATTAAAAAAACATTATAATGCAGGCATAGATGGACAGGTAGGTATGAGGCTCATTTATGGGACAAAGGGTTCTGGAATCCAACTCAAAGGAAGAAGGGAAAGCAAGGTTCTATTTCTAAATTATGCTGACACTTTTACTCGTATCTATCAATTATCTTTACTGATTCTAATCAATGTTTCTTTGTTGCTAACTGTAAACGCATTGGATGGTAATGGAGCAGTTTATTTGGGTAAGTAATTTGTAGCTTATCAAGGCCATTTTTACTTGCAAAAGATGATAAATCATAATTATTGGGGAAACTAACAACTTAATGGATCGGTAAACTAAACAGGAGCTTATGATGTAGAAGAATCTGCTGCCAGAGCTTATGATTTAGCAGCAGTTAAGTACTGGGGACCAACAACTTTTACCAATTTTCCAGTAAGTTGAGATAATAGAGCATGAAAATGGGGGAGCTCTTGAAGCACTTTTTGAACAAAAAAGTAGCCATATCAACTTTGATTTCTTTATGTTAAGTCTTTTTTGATGAATGTTTCTCTGCAGGTGTCAGAGTACGAGACAGAAATAGAGATAATGCAAAACGTTACAAAAGAAGAGTACTTGGCCTCTTTAAGAAGGTATCAGCTGCACATTTATGGACTTTAAATTCTCCTAATGAGCTCTAAATTTATAGTTCTTTTCTTCCATGTATAAAGAAGAAGTAGTGGCTTTTCAAGAGGTGTATCCAAGTACAGAGGAGTTGCAAGGTACTTAAATTTTATTACCTTCAAAGTTGTTATTTATTGTAGACTATTTAGTAATGAAATTTCATTTAAGGTTGAATTCTTGAATGAATTGTAGGCACCATCATAATGGAAGATGGGAAGCAAGGATAGGAAGAGTGTTTGGAAACAAATATCTTTATCTGGGCACTTATAGTGAGTTTAATTAGTCCCATGTATCATTGAAGAAGTCCAAGTAGATAAGAAGACTAATCTCTTTTATTACAATAATCGTTACAGGCACTCAAGAGGAGGCTGCCCATGCTTATGACATTGCAGCAATAGAATATAGAGGCATTAATGCAGTGACAAACTTTGACTTGAGCACTTACATAAGATGGCTTAGACCAGTATCAAATTCTGCTGGAGCTGAAGAACAAAATCCTCTAACTGCAAACTCCAAGTCTCAGCCTTACCTCATTGAAAGAAATGAAAGAGCAGAGAGTTCATCATTATTCCATTTCAACAACCCATTTGTAGTAAATGACATAGAAACCTCGAAACGACAAGCAGCCATAAGTCCTTGCAGCAGCAGCACTGCTTCTCCAACAGCTCTTGGACTCCTATTCAAGTCATCAATATTCAGGGAGCTGGTTGAGAAGAATTTGTGTGTTGAGAACGAAGAAAGAGTGGAGGATGATGAGAAGAAGCTTGGGCAGGATAAGAACGATAGCTTTGATATGATTTCCTTTGATGGTAGTATTGGCCCTAGTTTGGAGTCCAATGGAGAGAGCACATTGTCGTTTTGTAATGGAAGGGGACAATCCTTTTGGAATTTTCCAATAAACATGTCTTCTCTTCATTTCAACTAACATTTTAACTGTAAACTCTACCTCTAGTTCCCTCTTAACTGTAAACTACAATAATATGTCATGAAGGTGTTTGGCACCCTAAGGTATTTTATAATAATCCTCCTTCTATTTTCTAAATTTTCGTAATAGTAACTAAGTTTAGTCACTATATTTACGTAGTGTTTGGTTAGATGTAATAAAATAGAATGGGAAAAAAACAATTTTATTTTATTTCTTCGTTTGGTTGGATTGTATATTAGAAAATCAATTCAATGAAATGATTTTTCTATCATTTTGATTAAATGACTATTAGATTTTGAAAAAAAAAAAAAAAATCATTCCATTATAAAATGAGAAAAAAAAATTAATTATTTTTTTGTCAATATTTTTTTATGAATTTTAAATTTGATTCTATTCAATTCTTAATCTCATTCCCATTATGTTGATTATGGTTATAAGTTTTGTCGTCCGGGATTGGAAGCTGTGAATCTGGAGAGCAGATACCGGAAGCTAGTGTGGATTCGGAAAGCCCTGTGCAGAAGGTCTTGTTGAATCTAGAAGGTACTTCCAAATAAGCTTGTATCGTGAATGAAATGTCTCTCCCGGATGGCTTGTCACTAATCCGGAGGTGTACTCCCAGACAGCTCTGTCAGTCTTGAAGCTTAATCCGGGAATGAAGTCATGTACGCATTCAGAAGACTTTTGTGTTACAAAGCTTCTAGATTTTTCGTACTGAAAGTATGTGTTTCAAGATGATGTTAAAGATTCTTGTAACCTTGTAAACACTGATATCAATAAAGATAGGAAAATTATAGTAAATGGCCCCAAATTATAGGACTATGTTAGTAAATGTCCTCATTTCAAAACTTGTAAAAACTTGTAGCAAAATGGCCCTTTTAAATTATTTATTATTTATATTATATTTTGCCACATAAAAAAATCAATAATTTTTTTTATATATTTTTTTAAAAAATTAGAAGCAAATTACTTAAAGATTATGGTATATCTATATTAGTTTCGTTAATTAAAATCTTTTTTATTTGAAAGTTATGTCGATTTTTTTAATTTTTTTATGACTTGTTGTGAGTTATTGGTATATCGATTGAGTTGTTGAGGATTATTGGTATATCGATTTTGTTGTACAGTATATTTCTGTATTGTTGTATAGTATATTATTATTCTTACATGATATTTATTTTCTATTTTGTTATGTATAATAATATTATATAATTTTATTAGCATAATACAAATATTTTAATATATATGTATATAATTTTATTAATATGCTATATAATTAATTATTATTTTTATATATTTTAATTGTATGATATATTTTTTATTTTAAATAATATTTAATTAGTTTCTATTTTATTATATATAATAATGATATATAATTTTGTTGTCATAGTATATATATTTTAATTATAGTATATAATTTGGTTAGTATATTATACATAATATTTTTATTATTATTATTATTATTATTAGTATATATTTTTTGATGATTAGTATATATATTTTTTGTTATATTGTATATTATTATTTTTTTAAATAATATTTAAGTTCTATTTTTTCTTGTACTTTTATTGATATGATATATAATTTTATGGAATTATTAAATGAAAAATACAAGTTGACACTTTATTTATTAAAATACCTCCATAAGGTGTGGATAATATTTATACCTTTTATGTGCTTTTAATTACCAAAATACATCTTACATCATCACTTACACAATCAGATGATGGTTGTTGGGTGGTTGGCCGAAAAATGCATTAGACGAAAATTTCAATCAAATGAAGGTTGCTTAGTGGTTAGCCGAAGGTTGCATTAGACAAAGGTTTCAATCAGAGGAAGTTTGTTGGGTGGTTGCTGGGTGGTTGGCTGAAGGTTGCATCAGACAAAATAACTGTTAGCAAAATGTTTATCCAACTGTAATGCAACTGTTATGAAACATTAAAAATCAACACAGTGTTTCCACGTACGTAACTCTATCTACATGTCTCTTTATGATTTAATATGAACAAATTCACCATTAAAAATTTGGAAAACAACAAAAATACACTAGAATAAATATTTTATTGTAGTATTGATGTAATTTTTTTTTATACTTGAGTTGGATTGTTTGGGAACTCCAGTTCAACTTTTTGAGATCTGCAATTCATGGATCTAAACATTAAAGTCAGGACATTAGTTTTATGCAAATTGC
This sequence comes from Cannabis sativa, assembly GCF_029168945.1. NCBI lineage: Eukaryota > Viridiplantae > Streptophyta > Magnoliopsida > Rosales > Cannabaceae > Cannabis > Cannabis sativa. Next base: position 9,597,939 of record NC_083608.1, on the reverse strand, counting down.
ACTGAATTTTCGATTGAATTTTAGTTTCGTAGTAATTTTTCTACACTTTTTTTTTTCATGAATTCGAAACAGCCCCTGTTTTGATTGATTCTGGTCCTCTTCTCAGGTGAAGTCGCCTGATTTTATGGTGGTTTTCTTTCTGGTTGAATTTTTGTTTTGGTTGCGTTGTGTTGCTACGTGGTTGCAAGATGGTTTCCCAGGAAGTAGGGGTGTTCGCTGTGCGAGTGGTGCGATTTTTGACTATTTTTTTAAACCAACCCACACATGAGGTTTTTCCAATTTTCCAAACTATACCCAACCGCGAAACTAAAAAATCGCATAAACTGCACTATAAAAATGGTGTGGTGTAGTGCGATTTTTGCAGTTTCTGCGGTTTGGACTATCACCAACAAATAAACTATCACAAATAGAACAAAGCTTGATCAACACCTGTCAAAAATACCATAAGGCTTGAAAATAAATACGAAAAAAAATTAAGTTTCAATAATACAATACTTAGTGGGCTTTGAGTTGGACATTCACATATTGGACCTAAATAAATATAAAAAATTGGTATTTTTATAATGTGCAGTGTCGTGTGGTTTGAACCACATATTAACAATTCAAAACCGCACCGCAAAGACTTTCAAACTGTATTTTTTTGCGGTGCGGGCGGTTTGAGAGGTTTGATGAACACCCCTACCAGGAAGCATGAATCCTGGGTTGAAGGTGTGTGTAAGTGGTATTTGTGTAATTTTTTTTTATTTGGGCTGTATATTTGTTTATTTGTTTAAGTGGTATTTGTGTAAGTGGTTTGAGCGGTTTGAAGAACACCCTTACCAGGAAGCATGAATCCTGAGTTGAAGGTGTGTGTAAGTGGTATTTGTGTGAAAAAAAATTTATTTGGGCTGTATATTTGTTTATTTGGCCAGCTGGAAGTATTTTTATAATATTGTTACTTTTTTTGGTTAAAATTGAAAAAATAACCCTAATTTTATTAGCATCCTATACATTTTCATTTTTATTTATTGTTATTATATTTATATTTCTATTCTAAGGTATATGTTTTTGTTATATGGTATATAAGTTTTATTGTATAGTATATCATTTTATCTTAGATGATGCATGTTTAGTTTTTATTTTATTATATAAAGGTGATATATAATTTTGTTCATATGGTATATATAATTGGAAAATTCTATAATGCACCCCCGTAAAAGGGATACATCGATATATCTCTATCTATTTTAGTATCCAAAATAATTTTTTAGTCAAATTTTTTCTCATGGTCATGTAAATTATAGTTATTTAAGACATCCTACAAAATTTTAAGAAATTCAGAAAAGTTTAACACACCCAAAATTGCATTCAAGCAGTATGTTACACGCGTGACTATTTTATTTTATTTTATACGTGTGTAAAATAGACTGTTTGAACATTATTTTCTACATTATAAATTATTCCGAATTTCTCAAAATTTTGTAGGATATCTTAAATAGCTATAACGTACATAAATATAAAGAAATTAGACTAAATTTTTTTTTCTAGATACCGAAACAAATAGAGGGTACATCAGTACATCCCTTTTAAGGGGGTGCATTGTAGAATCACCCTATATAATTTTTTTTAATAATATTATATTATATTATTTTGTTTTATTTTATTTTTTATTGTACGTATATATATTTTTTTTGTTGTATGGTATATAATTTTTTGTTGTCTATAGTATATAGATGATGTTTTATTTCTATTTTATTATATATAAATTTTTTGGTATATATACATATTTTAATAGTGGTATATATAATTTGGTTAGTATGATATATATATTTGTTGAGTATTAATTTATTATTGCTATAATTTTTTATGGTATGTAATTTTAATACTACGGTATATCAATTTTTAGTGATACGATATCAAATACAGTTGTATATATTTAATTATTTAATATATTTATTCGTTTTTGTCACAATATAATAATATGCAATACTAAAAAAATTATATAACTTAATTTAATGATTATATATTTTTTTTTAAAAAAAATAATATATAGTAAATGTATTTTGATTAGCTACTTTATTATATTTGACTATTTTTTTAATTTTTTTTTTTAAAAAAGACACATTTACTAACTTGGTTTCTAAATTTAAGGTTATTTTGCATCTCAATGGTTGCTGCTATTCTAGCCGAAATGTAGAGCATTGCCCATGGCTCGAACTCGTTAAACCTAATGTTCTTTTTTGTTTTACTACTTAATTTATTATCTTGAATTCTTGAGATCACTGTTTATTTAGTTTCTTGATTGTGTTGCGTGTTTGTTAGTATTGTAAACTATATCGTAAGTCATTAGTTGTTTCATTTTGCATTAACACATTATTATTACTATATTTTCATTCATTTCAACTAAACGTCATCTTATAGTACATTTCAAATACCATTTTGATATTGATTTACAATAAATATTAGGTCTCATAAATTATATTCTAAATTAAAATATGTATGACCCAATACTAAATTATAACAATAACAGAATGTTATATGGGAGAGGTATTTTCAGTAAAATTCATTCTTCTTAGCAACTTTCCAATATTGGACAAATAACTATTTATTTGACTCCCATAAATTGTACTTTCAAACTTTTTGGTGTAGCATAATTTCCTCTGAAGCATTTAAAACAATAGAAATAGACCTTGTTTAAAAAATTTAACAAACTTCTAATGTGACATTATTTTCAATAGATAATGTAAGCGACCGATCATCAGTCATCACAGTGTAATATTCAATTTTCGAAATCAATATTATTTTTTAATTATAATATATACAAATGTATGCGAGCAGACATTACTAAGAGCATGTTATCTATAACTATATAAAAGAGAGAATGTGGTTTTGGGCTTCCTACATTAAATTACAAAATTATCCTTATTTACTTTGTTAATTACCATTAAATCCAAATTAATTTGTAGTGAGTTATTAGTAAAAAAAAAATAATTCTTAATAATCTATAAATATATAAAAAAGAAGAAATGTTGTTTTGGGCTTCTTAAATTACAAAAATAACCTTATTTTTTTGTTAATTGCTATTAAATCCAAATTAATATGATAGTAAGTGTTGCCCCTGATTTCGCCCAATATACGCGGACCAATCGGACAGGGACACGTGGATCAAACAATTTATAATATTTGCTAAGTCTTTTTATGCCACAAGGTAACATCCTAGACATAGGTCCCAGAGTTTAAGGTGCTCCCGGAGGCTCACATAACACTAAGGCATCTCCGCGAGGTGTCAGGCCTCTCCTGAGCAATCAAGTCGCATTAAATGCCGCATGGGAGGAAGCGTGTTGGGACTGCCACACGCAATAAAGTCTGACGGCACAACCTCCAACTAGCAGTGCCACAGTAATGATCATTTAAGTCTAGCGACGGCTACACTGTGAAAAGTCACGTCAATCAAAAGGCAAAAAGGACATTCCACATAAAAGCCCTACAGCACCTAGGGATTTGACCATGCATTACTCATGGTATATTCATTGGGAATACCCAACTTTATGGATACTTACAGATACACTTGTAAGGACAATTCTAGGGATTACCCCACCAAAAACACTATAAATACCCCCTCAAAGCTCATTTAATGGGGTCGAGAATCTTGGGCTGCATATGAGCAAGAAGAGTAAATACTCACCAAGAACATTCTCTGTATTTATAAGGGTGACATTCTCCCAAGTATAAATTATGTATTAAATACATCCATAAATAACAAAGACTCGTGGACTAAGGCTCATTAACGCCCCAACCACGTAAAAATCCTTCTCTCACTTTCTTACAGCTCAATAGTTTTATAATACTTTATTAGTTGCCGAAAAACTCGGTCAACATTTTGGTGCTTTCATTGAGAGCTGAAGGAAGCTGCTAAAAAACAAACATTTGACTTTACAAACATGGTGGAGACAAGAAGTGCTCGTCAGCCTCGCCCTCTGGAAGACGCTCAAGACCCAAACGAGGAAGATGTAGCCTCAAGAGCAGCAGAGGAGTCCGAGGAGGAAGAAATAATCCTCGATGATGACTACGAGGGAAACCTCGACGAGGATGCCTATGACGAAGGTAGTTACTCAGAACTGGTGCTTCTCAGACAAAAAGCTATCAATCACGAAGCCGAGATCGAAGCTCAGAAAGCGCAAAACCAGAAAATGCAGGAAGTGATGCTGGCCATGCAAAAAGCCATGGAAGCAGCTGGCATTCACGTGCACCCCAAGGAAATGACCGCTGGACTCGACAAGGAGCCAGCGACGTCTTCGCCCAATTCCCAACAGCAGAAATCTAGGGAGCCTAGCCCTATAAGATACCCTGCTGAAGGGAATCAAACAAAAAACCCTACTTCTACCCCAGGGCGAAAGAAAAAGGTGCAGGATCCGCGAAAGGTCCGCTCAGATTTCCCTAAAGGGAAAGGTCCGCAGAGGGGCAAGCCCCAAAAAGGGAGCCTTGGCCCTCAAGATCGAGGGGACCGAAAAAGCGATCTTGTACACCAGGAACCCGGGGGTAGAGGGAGAAGAGGACAGAGATGTCCTCCCGTTGATCTGAGAAATCAAATCAATGGGAACCAAGGTGATCTCCGGGATCACCTTGACCAAAAAAGATACGGACCCGTGGTCTCCTCGGGTACGTTGACTGAAGGAATTATGGCGGAACTCACCATACTCCGAAAAGACATTGCCCGAGTCTCCCGGAGGCAGAAGGGAGACGACTCCGACTCGGACAGCGAGGATCGAGAGCCATGTGCTAAGCACATCTTAGAGGCAGAGCTCCCTAAAAACTTCAAGATGCCCGAAATGGCAGCATATACGGGGAACTCCGATCCCAGCGACCACCTGTCACGGTTCAACCGTGTCATGACGGTCATGAGGGTCAGCAACGACGCCAAGTGTCTGTGCTTCCCACTCACTCTAAGTGGGTCCGCGGAGGAATGGTTCAAAAAACTGGAACCAGGATCCGTGGGCTGTTGGAACAAACTACAGACCAACTTTCGGAGACAATTTGTCGCCGCAAGAAAGGTCAACCTGGAGGTCAGTGCCTTGACTAATATCAAGCAACTGCCTTCCGAGACCTTGAAGAATTACATCAAGAGGTTCCGAGAGGAAGCCTCGAAAACCAAGAAGGTTGATGACGAACAACAGCTTGCACTTCTCCAAGCAGGCATTCGTACTGGGACTCCTTTCTGGAATGAGTTGCAGCAAGAAGGAGCTGCTAGCCTCCAGGACTTCTAGAAGAGAGTCCAAAAATATATCAACCTCGAAGAGGCCCAAATCGTGGCCTATGGGGGCTACTATCCCACCGGAATAGCAGGGTATATGCCCGGAGTATTGCCCTCGGGTACTGCCCCGACTGCAACCCCACAAACAAGAGGCATACAATTCTCTGCTACCCCCGGGTATAGCCAGGGCCAAGCTTTGGCACCAGCATCTTCTGATTTTGGCAACCCGACCGGAGTTAATGGGCAAGCTCCTTCACACTCTGCTCCGGCTGCTAGCCTAACAGGCCCTTCCCAGGGATCAAGGAGTAAAAGGTCCTCCAAAGGCAGCACCCAGACGGGAGAGAAGCGCCAGAAAAAGGGGTACACCCCCCAATATACTCAATACACGGAGCTGTCGGTCTCCCAAGAGCGTGTGTACTTTGCTACTAGGCAAAATACACACTACCGGAGACCACAACCGTTGTACAAAGATAGCTCCCGGAGAGATCCGAGCAAAAGGTGCGAGTACCATAACGACATTGGTCATAGCACCAATGAGTGTAAGAATCTCAAGGACGAGATCGAAAATCTAATCCGATTGGGTCACCTCTACGAGTGGATCAAGAATAGGTTTCCCCACCTCAATCCGGGTCAGGTGACCGTGGGTATGCCTCAGGGAACACCGGGGGGTACAGCAGGAGTATTGGCTCAAGCTGCTCCCACAGGTGACGCCCAGCATATCCCCGGACTGCTGCCCCGGCCTAATGGAAGGGTAGCCATGATCTCCGGAGGTCCCCATATCGGAGGGACTACTCGCAAGGAGCGTAAGCGGTACGCCGAGGCCGCGAAACACAATGAGGTATGGGAAGTCACTCAACTCCCAGCTCAAAGGCCTCGGCTGATGGACCAACCCATCACGTTCACGGAAGAAGACGCCAAGACGGTGCGCTTCCCTCATCACGACCCATTGGTCATTGAGACCCCCATCGCGAATAAAGTGGTGGCCAAAGTCTTAATCGACAATGGGAGTTCCGTGAACTTACTCTTCAAAGAAGCCTTCACCGCGATAGGCTTGACAGATCGGGACCTCTCACCCAGTGGGTCCCAGCTCACAGGGTTTAACGAGACGACACTTATCCCATGGGAAAAGTAAGACTCCCAGTCACCTTGTGCCCGGACTATTGGGTTTTATGGCCTAAATAAAACTCATTTCAATATAATCAGATTTACTTATTAATATAGATCAGAAATAACATTTAATGTTGCATGGTTCACATGATTTATTTCATGATTATATGTACATAATGTATAAATTCATCTGAAACCCTTTTCACATACTTGATCCTGTTTATTGTGCCGTCAACACATTGTAAAGTAAACATGACTATGTGAATAAAGTTTCTTAGATTTATCAGACATAGGGTTTTACTGATATGATAATCTACAACAGAGTTTACTTGCATTTGGAGAAGTGCTATGTTCTTTCCAGAGCATTGGTTAAAGTAAAGCTCAGGTTGGATGCATGGAATATACATCGGAAGGGACTGATATTGAACTTTGACTTAGATTTAATTAAACTTACCGTAAAATCTATTCAAGTCAATATCGCCTAGTTGATCCTAGATCAAATGTTCTTAATCCTGTTATGATTAGGCTCAATCTTGAAAGGCTATTCGTGTTCTTCGATTTGTTAGTTAAGCCTACTTTTAGGTCAGGGTGATACGTACATTTTGGGAACACGGTAGTGCAATTGAGTGGGAGCGCTAGCATAAACATGGAATCTATAGCTTCTATCTGGCGAATAGTAAGCAAAGGATGATCTCCTTCGAGCTTGACCAAACAAACATAAATGGTGGAGTACTCATTTCACATAAGCTGAAATATCATTTATACGGGGTCAAGTGTTTTAAGGAATAAATACATTGTAGGGTGTAACGGTAATTTAATCCCTTTACAGTGTAGATCATTCATATAGAGGATCATTGATCACATGAGGATTATAACAATGGATAACTAATGATGTGTCTATATGGTGGAACATATAGAGCATTCTATATACTGAGAGTGCAATTCTAAGTTCTATGCGTGGATTCAACGAAGAATTAATAAGTTAGTGAAGTTTAGTGCTAAATTCTTGATCTACTTATTGGAAGCTCGGTTATATAGACCCATGGTCCCCCCACTAGTTGAGATAATATTGCTTGTAAGACTCATGTAATTGGTTTTGATTAATCAATTATAATTCTCAAATTAGACTATGTCTATTTGTGAATTTTTCACTAAGTAAGGGCGAAATTGTAAAGAAAGAGTTTATAAGGGCATATTTGTTAATTATGATACTTTGTATGGTTCAATTAATAAATATGATAAATGACAATATTATTTAATAATTATTTATAGTTATTAAATAGTTAGAATTGGCATTTAAATGTTTGAATTAGGAAATTGGCATTTTTGAGAAAATCAGATACAAAAGGTGTTAAAATTGCAAAATTGCAAAGCCCAAGGCCCAATCCACTAATGCTTGGCCGGCCACCTATTGTAGCTTTTTTAAATTGATTTTTTCATTATTTTAATGCCATATAATTCAAATCTAACCCTAGTGGAATGCTATAAATAGATAGTGAAGGCTTCAGGAAAATTACACTTTTTCTTCAGACTTTCTGAATCAGAAAAACTGAGTCTTCTCTCTCCCTATCTTTAGCTGACCACTCTCTCTCTTCTTCTTCAATATTTCGAAATCCTTAGTGATTAGAGTAGTGCCCACACACATCAAGTGATACCTCAATCATAGTGAGGAAGATCGTGAAGAAAGATCATCAGCAAAGGAGATTTAGCATCAAAGATTCAGAGAAAGAGATCCAGGTTCAGATATTGATAATGCTCTGCTACAGAAAGGAATCAAGGGCTAGATATCTGAACGGAAGGAGTCATTATATTCCGCTGCACCCAATGTAAGGTTTCTTAAACTTTATATGTGTTTAATTTATCGTTTTAGAAAGTTCTTATTTAGGATGTTAATAAACATACTTGTGAGTAGATCTAAGATCCTGGTAAAATAATTTCCAACACGGACACCCCCCAGAGCACATTCAAATACTGCACCTTCGTAGTGGTGGACTGTCCGACAGCCTACAACGCGATCCTCGGCCGACCGGCCCTAGTAGACTTTGGCGCAGTCACCTCAATCCGGCATCTGTGCCTAAAGTTCCCTACCCGGGAGGCCGGAGTCGGAACTGTGAGGGGAAATCAGGGGGAAGCAAGGCAATGTTACAATGTCGCAACCCACCTGCCCGTGCTTATGGTCCGAGAGTCTGCTGAGCCAGAAGTGGCTGAAGAGGATGAGTTGGACCCTCGTGTAGGGTCCGAAAGAATCGTGGAACCAATGGAGGACGTCAAAGAAGTATCAGTGTGCGACGTCGACTCCACCAAAGTACTCCGGTTAGGGAAGAACCTGGACCCGGAGGAAAAAGACAAAATAATAAAAACATTGAAGGGCGCCATCGACATCTTTGCATGGCGCCAAGAAGACATGACTGGCATAAGCCCTCATGTCATCTACTCAACGTCAATCCGGACATGCCTCTTGTCCAGAAAAAGAGACGCCCGCTCGATTCGGTGAAAGCCGAAGCTCTCGAGAAAGAGGTGGATAAACTTTTGACTAACGGCATGATCCGCGACGTGTACTATCCGGAGTGGCTGGCCAATCCGGTCCTGGTGCCCAAGCCGAACGGAACTTGGCGAGTTTGTATAGACTTCACCGATCTAAACAAAGCTTGTCCAAAGGACTGCTTCCCGCTGCCCAGGATCGACCAGATGGTAGATGCCACTTCCGGATTCAAACTGCTATCCTTCATGGACGCCTATGCTGGGTACAATCAAATAAAAATGCATACGGCAGACCAAGAGTGCACTAGCTTCAGGACCGATAAGGGGGTATACTGCTACCTAGTCATGCCTTTCGGACTGAAAAACGCCGGAGCAACCTATCAAAGGATTGTTAACCGGATGTTTAAAGGCCTCCTGGGGCGAAACATGGAGGTTTATGTGGACGACATGCTCGTCAAATTAAAAGCATGCAACAGCCATGCAAGCGACTTAGAAGAATGCTTCGAAGTTGTCCGGAGATACGGCATGAAGCTCAACCCAAAGAAATGCACCTTTGGGGTCAAATCAGGAAAGTTCCTGGGTTACATAGTCAGGCAAAGGGGGATCGAGGCAAATCCAGAAAAAATTCAGGCTCTCCTGAATATGCCGTCCCCCAAGAAACATAAAGATGTGCAGAGCCTGACCGGGAAGGTAGCTGCATTGAGCCGTTTTATCTCACGGTCCACGGACAAGTGCATACCCTTCTTCAACGTGTTAAAGAAGTGCCAAAAGTTCGAATGGTCGGACGAGTGCGAGGAGGAATTCAAAAAGCTAAAAGAGCACATGGCCAAGCCTCCTATCCTATCAAAACCCGTCCTCGGAGAAGACCTGTTTCTTTATTTGGCCGTCTCCGAACACGCGGTCAGCGCTGCCTTGGTCCGGGAAGAAGAAAAAACTCAGCATCCCGTGTACTATGTCAGCAAGCACATGATAGGGGCCGAAACAAGATACCCGGTCATTGAAAAACTGGTGTTTTGCCTCCTGATGGCGTCAAGGAAGTTGAGGCCATACTTCCAAGCCCATCCGATCAAAATTCTGACAAATCACTCGCTCCGGCAAGTCCTCCAAAAACCTGAAGCATTCGTAAGGCTCCTCAAGTGGGCAATGGAGCTAAGTCAATTCGACTTACACTACATACCCCGAATTTCTATAAAAGGTCAAGCCTTGGTAGACTTCATTACTGAATGCAACGAAGCCGAGGCAACCGCGAATACGCCGGTACCGCCAATCCCCACATGGAGGGTATTTGTGGACGGAGCTTCCAATGAGAACGGTTCTGGAGCCGGAGTGGCCATGATATCACCAACTGGACTGCGACTCCAGGCGGCCCTCCGATTTGACTTCGCAGCTTCAAACAATGAGGTCGAATATGAAGCCCTGATAGCAGGGCTGAAATTGGCAAAAGTTGTAGAAGCCAAAAGAGTGGAAGTCTACAGTGACACCCAACTGGTCGTAAACCAGGTATCCGGAGAATACCAAACCCGCGGAGAGCGGATGGCCGCATACGTAACAATAGTCCGAGAGCTGCTCCACGAGTTCGCGGACTACAAAATAGAAAGAATCCCCCGAGAAAAGAACGCTCACGCGGACTGTCTGGCTAAGTTAGCCTCGGATAGCGAAATCGAAGAGCTGGGGGTAGTACCAGTGGAACGCTTGGCAGAGCCAAGCATTAAAATAAAAGAGACCACACTAACGGTTGGGCAAGAACCCAGCTGGATGGTCCCCATCATAAAGTACATAACAACAGGTGAGTTGCCCCAAGAAAGGGCACTGTCTCGAAAGATTCAGTATCAGGCTCATCGTTATGTGATGATGGATCAAATTATCTACCGAAGAGGACTCAACATGCCTTATTTAAGGTGTGTATCGGACCCTGAAGCTAGACAAATCATGCTAGAGGTCCACGAAGGGTTCTGTGGAGATCTTACGGGAGGACCTAGCCTCTCAAAGAAAATATTGAGGCAAGGGTACTTCTGGCCAAAAATGAAAAAAGATTGCATAGACTATGTCCAAAAGTGTGACTCGTGCCAAAGGTACGCGAACATACCGAGAGCTCCTCCAAATGAAATCACCCTGATGACTAGTCCCTGGCCCTTCGCGATTTGGGGAATAGATCTTATTGGGTCCCTGCCTACAGGAAAAGGAGGAGTAAAGTATGCAATAGTAGCAGTAGACTACTTCACCAAATGGACAGAGGCTGAGCCTATGAAGACAATAACTACTAAGAAAGCATTGGACTTTGTTATCAAAAACATAGTGTGTCGATACGGCTTGCCTCACAAAATAGTCTCTGACAATGGAAAGCAATTTGATTGCGAGGAATTTACTGACTTCTGCAACCAGCACGGAGTAGTGAAAAGCTTCTTCGCGGTAGCCAGACCTCAAACAAACGGCCAGGCGGAAGCAGTCAATAAAATCCTAAAGGTCACCTTGAAGAAAAAGTTGCTGGCCTGCAAAAACAACTGGCCTGAAGAGTTGCCACGGGTGTTATGGGCCTACCGGACGACCCCCAGAACCACAACCGGTCACTCGCCTTTTTCAATGGAGTACGGTTATGAAGCGATGGTCCCGGTAGAAACATTATTCCCATCCCACAGGAGGACGACTTACGATCCTGCCACGAATCAAGCTTTGCTTCAAGAGGCTTTGGATCAAGTCGAAGAACTCCGGGATGAGTCTCAAATACGGATGGCAGCTTATCAAAAGAAGGTGACCAAGTATTTTAACTCTAAGGTTAATAGCAGAAAATTTGCTATTGGGGATATGGTCCTAAGAAGGGTCTTCCCAGCCACCTAGGAACCCGGAGTGGGGGTACTTGGGCCAAATTGGGAAGGACCATATGAAATCGAGGATGAAATCGGCTCCGGCACTTACAAACTAAAAAGAATGGATGGAACCATTGTGCCAAGAGCCTGGAATGCCGATCACCTTAGAAAATATTACCAATAGCAAAAATATAACTTAGATTTTGTTCAAAGAGTTTGTACCGTCCAAATGTATACCTCCTCTACATGTTGAATAAAACTGAGTGCCTTAAAAACAAAGTTTCTATGCCACTCAGGGGGGTACTAGGGTATACCGCACGGACAGACAAAAAACAAACTAAGTAAAATATCCTAACCCAAAGAGCAGGTCAAAAAGTATGCACAAAAATAAAAAGCATAAGTATTAAAATCCTGATCCAAAGGACAGGTAAAAAAAAAGAGATATGTGGCAAAAGAGAGATCACATATAAATATCCTGACCCAAAGGGCAGGTCATATATATATATACAAACGGCCCGGGGACAGACCTTAAAAAATTGTCTCCCCTTCAAATAAAACTTGCTACCTAAATATATTGTCCCAAGGTAGTAGCAAATATGTACAAAAAAAAGAGATAATAATAATAAAAGAAGTGGGTGGAATCTTGGTTGTACTGGGTTAATCTCGAAGCAGCTCAGTCAATGCGCGGAGGAAGGCGAGGTCCAATACGCGCCTCTACCATGGCATCAAGCTTCTTCTTCTTCTCCCGAAATTTGGCAATCATTTCCTCAGGTTTGGGGTAGAAGGTAAGCTTGATATTTTTGTCATTGGTAGACCAAGCCATGAAGACTCCATCGTCGAAGCGCTTTGGGCACCGGCCGCAGGAAACAGGAGAAAGGAGCTCGGCCCTTTTTGCCTTCTTGGTGGTTTGTTCCTTGAAGTCCCTGAGCTCCTTCAGCTCCGCGGCTAGAGCGGCCCTGGACTCTAAGTTCGCCTGGTGAGTTTCCTCTAAGGATCTCACCTTGGCAACCATTTCGTCCAAGGCTTCCCTGGCCTCCCGGAGCTCCCGCTTGGCCTTGGCAGCAGCCTCACTTTCCGCCCTCAGCTCCTCCTGATGCTGGGCCTCCAGCCTGTCCCTCCGCTGGGCTTCATCCCGGATCATGGCCTCCGCTTGGGCCTCCCTCCGCTTGGCCTCCTCCTCATTGGCCTTGGCAGCCGCCTCCCGGCGCTCAGCAGCCTCCTGGTAAAGCTGCCTCTCCGCAGTGAGATCCTGATGGACCTTCCTGACGTCGTTCATGTCCTCAAAATCAGACAGAACGAAGCCATGATTAATAATGTTCTTGGAGAGGCGGCCAGCCTCAGCAGCAAGCTGAACAACAACACAAGTGTGAGAAAGAATCCCCAAAAAAGAAAAATGAAGGGAAAAGCGAAACTGCAAAGCACTTACCACGGTGAGGGAGTGGCAGAGATCCTGGACCTGGAAGATAGAGTTCAGGGAGGCGCAAGTTGCGAACCCCTTAGGTGCGCACCGGGTAAGCTGAGAAGCGAACTCGCCAGTCATCTCTGCGGCGAAGGGAGCCAAGGTGGGCCCAAGGAAGCGACGGAACCAGTCCGACAGGGGGTCCAAGTTAAGGTCCCACGGATCCTGGTACTCCGTGTTGTTGATGGTTTCCTACACCTCAACCCGCAAAACCCTCCTAAGGGCTTCCACCTCGGCATACCCCCGGGAGTATTCGTCCATGGCATAGTTATGCTTGGCTATCCGGAGCTCTTGCCTCACCTCATCTCCAGGGACTGGAGTCAGCACAATGTTGCGAGGAGCAGGATGCTCTTCCATGGGGGAGACCCCACCGTCAAGACCGTGGGCAGGAGTGTCAGCTCTCCGAGGCCGCTTAGGCTCGTCCTGGGCAATCATTTTGCCCTTGCGCTTGCGAATCAGAGCAATTTCAGGTTCTTCTTCACCTTCTTCAGCTTCCTCAGGAAGAGCCCGGAGCTCTCCCGCACCTTCTGCAACTTCCTCAGAAAAGCCCCATTGCTTTTCTTGACCTTCTCCCGGCAGCACCTCCTCGTCATCCACTAAATCAATAGTGTCGAGGGGAGCGCTGGAAGAGATCTTTAGAGCAGGGGCTATTGGGGAAGAAGTAAAGGCCGGAGGAGCCTCGGGAGTGTGAACCCCGGCAAGCTGATCCAAGATGGCGTCCATGGAGATACCTGCTCAACAAAAATAAGCAAGTGTTATAACATCCGTGAGAAACCACTTACACAAGATATGGCAAATAAGCTACTCCTACCCGGACTTCCTAATTCGGCCCTAGCAAAGTCCTGAACTTTAATGCTGGCAGCATCATCTCCGAGATAGTTGTCCGAAGGCCGGAACCAGCTGGATGTAATGTAAGCTGAAGGACCTAAGGGAACAGGTTCCGGAGGACCAGAACCCATCCGGGACTGACCTAGGAAATCTCCTAAGTTTGAAAAATAAAATTCCTTCAAACGATCCCCCCACCGGGTCGAGGGCATCCTAAACCTATATAGACGCTCGTCGAACCCTACGGGCCTAGAACTGGCATATTCGCCAACGGAAGGAACATAATGAATTATCAAAGGAGACTTACCGCCGGCGCCGGAAGTGCTAGCACCAGGAGCCCCAGTGTTTGGCTCTGGAACCGAAGGCTGTGGCCTGGGAGCCCTTCTTTCCGATGAATCCTCAATGCGAAGGGGCTCCCCGGCACGACGATCTCCAATCTCTTCTTGAAGAATCTTGTCAAAAAATTTAGCCTCGGACTTCCCGGCAATCGCCTGGCTTCTTCTCTCCACCGGGCTCCCCACACGAAGTCCCCTCCCGGAGGCCGCCTGGGCCTTAGAGTATGCCTTCTCCTGGGCCTTCCGGTAGAGATAATCCTGGTATTTCTTCTCTGCCGTGGCAATGATCTTATCCCGGAAGGTCTTCTCCGCGACCGGCGCCCTCACGTTGGGACAGATGACCCGGGAGAGGTTAGAGTCCTCCACGGATTGATGCGGAAGGATAAGTTTGGCCTTCCTGCAGTTCTCCGTGGTGACCAAACCCCCGACGTCAAGATCGGCTCGGTCGTAGGAAGCAAAGGCCTGGGCCCTCCGGAGGAAGGTCTGGGTAGGGGCGGTCCGTTGATATGGAGGGATCCTCACCCACTCAGTGAGGAGCTCCGGGTGGTCCATTGCCCTGAATCCGGAGGAAAAGAAAAAGCGATGGCGATACTCCTTGACGTGAGTCTGCCTATTATACGGGACCACCCCTTCGTTAGCAGGGTGGATCCGGAACCCATAAAAACCGTCCTTAAGTTTGTCCCCCTTCTTGGGGACGGACACAAGTTCATAAAAGTACAAAATTTCCGCCGGGCGGGGAGATCCCCATCCTCGGGCGGCATAAAAAATAAACAAGCCTGAAAGCAGGCGGTAAGCTTGGGGAATGAGTTGATATGGCGCAAGGCCGACAAAAACAAGAAAATTAACAAAGTAGTCCTGAAGAGGAAGCATGGCTCCAGCCATCAGATGCGTTTGACTCCAGGCACCGAAGCCGCCATAATTGTGGTTGGGCGTCTTCGCATCGCGAGGTGGCCGATGGTAGGTTCCTGAGGTGGAAGGTTTGATCCCAGCAACTTCCACAATGTTCTCCAGTTGGTGGGGACTGGTCAAGGTGGAGTGAAGCTCGGCCGCTTCCCATCCGGTTGCCCGGGACTTATATCCCTCCTGGGCAACGGGTCCCAAGGAAACCTCCTCTAGAGTAGCCATGCGCTTCCCGCTTTTCTTTGAGCACTTCGAGCCAGAGGCAGACATTTATCTATTCTGTGAAAAAAAGAAAGAGATAAATTCCAGCAGTTAGGCCCCATACCAAACCCTAAGTCAAGAAAAAAAGGGAATGGGGGTCCCCTAACCGCTGGAAAGAGGCCCCCTCCGGACACGTGTCACACGGGAAACCCTAGAAAGATTCCCTGAACAAGTGTCGGGTGCAGTGAAATCGCAGAAGGTGGCTTTGCACGATAAAGGAAACAGAAAGAAAAGATCCTATTCTATGCCCTAAGCAACCATTGAACGAAGAGTGTATGGTCTTCTACAATGAAAATACACAATAACAACAGAGGCATGATAATGGCGATCCTACGACTAAAGCAGTAAATTCAAAACAGACTACATGAATAACTTAAACACTTGCATGCCCAGAAATCTCGAATGCAAACCCAGAAAAGAACAAACAGAACTAGTAATAGCATGCCATTCAACAATACCAAAGGATGCAAAAAACTTACAATGAAGTGTTGAACTGGGGGTCCTGATGTGAGTCAAGTGAAGACGAGAAGAACTGGTAGCAGCGAGCAAGGGAGAACTGGGAAAATCGCAAAGTGTTCAAAGGCTTCGTGCTAGGTCTGAGAATTTTCTCTCTAGGAAATTCGAGCAAAGTTGGCAAGAAATGGGAAGTAACCAAAATGAAGGAAAGATGGTGGCTTTTATAGGCAAAAATGCATGAGGAACAGGCGTCACCACCTACCAATCGAACGGTGGGGGAAACGCACGATTCAAATACCCAAAGATCAACGGGCCAGATTAATTTACAATAAAGGCGGTGGAAACGTTTGAGTATCCGTCTGACACCATTAATGCGCTGTATCAATCAATGGGCGTGAAACGAATCGACCTCTGCAAAAAGTGAATCGCTGCATTAAATGCCATCATTAAATACACCCTCACGCGCTCTAAGCTCGTGCCAGGAAACCGAGGAGTCAACCGGAGGCACCTGAGCAAGCCTTGTTTCATTTTTCAAATAAACAAAGCTTGGGGGGTAAATGTTGCCCCTGATTTCGCCCAATATACGTGGACCAATCGGACAGGGACACGTGGATCAAACAATTTATAATATTTGCTAAGTCTTTTTATGCCACAAGGTAACATCCTAGACATAGGTCCCGGAGTTTAAGGTGCTCCCGGAGGCTCACACAACACTAAGGCATCTCCGCGAGGTGTCAGGCCTCTCCTGAGCAATCAAGTCGCATTAAATGCCGCATGGGAGGAAGCGTGTTGGGACTGCAACACGCAATAAAGTCTGACGGCACAACCTCCAACCAGCAGCGCCACAGTAATGATCATTTAAGTCTAGCGACGGCTACACTGTGAAAAGTCACGTCAATCAAAAGGCAAAAAGGACATTCCACATAAAAGCCCTACAGCACCTAGGGATTTGACCATGCATTACTCATGGTATATTCATTGGGAATACCCAACTTTATGGATACTTACAGATACACTTGTAAGAACAATTCTAGGGATTACCCCACCAAAAACACTATAAATACCCCCTCAAAGCTCATTTAATGGGGTCGAGAATCTTGGGCTGCATATGAGCAAGAAGAGTAAATACTCACCAAGAACATTCTCTGTATTTATAGGGGTGACATTCTCCCAAGTATAAATTCTGTATTAAATACATCCATAAATAACAAAGACTCGTGGACTAAGGCTCATTAACGCCCCAACCACGTAAAAATCCTTCTCTCACTTTCTTACAGCTCAATAGTTTTATAATACTTTATTAGTTGCCGAAAACCTCGGTCAACAGTAAGTTATTAGTAAAAATATATATTTTTAATATTCTTTTGAAAAATTATTCTTTTAAAGTAATTTTTTCAATAAAATATCTAGAACTCAAGAAATATGTATGAGAAAGTATCTTATTATTTTATAATAAATTATTAGAAATAATATTAAAAAATAATTTTGAAAAATACATTAATACTTTAGGTAGACAGAGAGTTTTAATTTTTTTATATACAATATTAAAATGCATACAAATATATATATTTAGGAAAAATGTTTTGTAATATTATTTTTATTAAGATGATAAAAATTTAAGATTAAATTATTTAAATTTTTATTATCTAATATAAAACATTTAAAAAAAATTATAACATAATTATAAAGTAGGATACATATTTTTCTTTTTCTTTTTATAAATATCTTTATGGAGTTTCTTTTTTTAATTTTTTTTTTTTTTTTGAAAAAAAAATACTCAAATTATAGTAAATATTACCAATGGCTTCCTTAGTATTTTGTTATAATTTATATAATTTTCTAACAATGTAAAATTGATTTTGTATAATTTAAAATTTTTGTGAAATATATATATAATTTTGACTAATTTTGACAACTATAAATTTTTTATTATAAACTATATCAATAAATTATTTTTAAAAAAATGAAGAGAGTACAACTGAAGATGCACATTACAATGCTATACAATCTTTTGATAAATTTTGAATAATTTCTTATACTAAAAATATAATTTATCTTTATATATTTTATACTATTAAAGAAAAAAACTATCATCAATTAAAATATTAATGTAATTTTTTATTTTTAGGTGCACCACGAAATTCTCTTATATATATAATTAGAATCTATGTAGGTACACCACATAATTCTCCAATATATATAATTAGGTTTTATATAGATATATACATGGTGATATATATATAGGATCAAAAAGTGAGTGTACTCGCATCTTTATTTTATTTTATATAGGTATAATTTTATTTTTATAAATTGTGATCTTTATTATATACTCATTTAAAATATTATGTACTTATTTTTTAAAAAAAAAAATTCAAGTAATTTATATTTTTAAAAATAAGATTTAAATAACATGTTTTACAGGAGTATTAAAAACAGCAAATACAACTGTAACATATCATATCTTTGGCGCTAAATTTATTTAGAATTAATATATGTAGAAGCTAAATAGCTAAAGTGTGTATTGTCTTATAAAAATAATAGAATAATAATTATTTGTGTTGAAAACATGATATAGATATATATTGTACAATTATTTTTTGGAGTGTATTTTTAATTTTTCTATATTTATATATATATATATATTTTGAGTGGAGATAGTCTTCACCATACAAATAGTTAACAGTGAGAATTAATATTTAATTAATTATAATAATAGTGATATAATATCTTATAGTAATATTGAGTATAAGTAGTATTTTTTCTCAACATTTATATGGTCATAAATATTTTGTTCCATGTGCGCAGCACGTATAACTTTTACTAGTTTTTTAAAAATATTGACCAACTTTTAACTCGCCATAAATACTACATTTTTTAATTACTTTTTTGCCACTTATTAATACTATTCATTGACTTTGAATAAAATATATTTATAGCATATTAAAATAATATAATAAAGATATCTATAAAAATTTTAGTCTTGTCTTTTGACATGTTTTGAAAGTTCTCTTTGTCTTTTTCTTCTGTATTTTGGGATTGGCTAGTATGGCTTCGAGTAGTCACCAAGGTGCCGATTGGATGGATCAATATGCGCAGTTGAATATCGAAGGTGAGGACGAGGGTGTTTTGATTGCTGAGGATCAATCCGAAGAGGTTCAAGCTTTTGATGATCGTTGGTGTTTGGTTGGTAAATTCCTTACCAATCGGACATTCGATTTTGACGCTATGCGCCATACTTTGGCTTCACTGTGGCAGCCTGGTAAGGGAGTTTATATCAAGGAATTGGACACTAACCGATATCTCTTCCAGTTCTACCATGAACTTGATATCCAAGCAGTTATCGATGGGAGTCCATGGACGTTTAATCGCATGCCGCTTGTGTTTCATCGATTGAAACGAGGAGAGGATCCTAGGGTGGTCTTGTTGCATGAGTTAGATATGTGGGTTCAGTTGCATGATCTTAAGTACGGTTTTATGTCGGAATTGGTGGTCAAGAATGCGGGGAATTATGTGGGTACGTTTATCAAATCTGATGCTAAGAATTTTATTGGCATATGGCGTGATTACCTTCGTGTTCGGGTTACAATCGACATTAATAAACCTTTGAAGCGGCGGATGAAGTTGATCAAGCAAGATGGAACATGGATTTGGACTAATTTCAAGTACGAACACGTCCCTACTTTTTGTTTTTTCTGTGGATTTCTTGGCCACAGTGATCGGTTTTGCCCTAGACGTTTCGACTCTCACTTTGATCCGAATATTAAGCCCTATGGAGAGTGGATGAAAGCTACCACAAGGAGGAAAAATTATCTCATTGGGGCTCAATGGCTTCGGTCCAGTCGTGAGGAGGAAGAAGGAGTGGCTAACGGAGGAGAACGGCACCGGAATACCAGTGGCGACATGGACATTAATGCGAGTGATATGGTGCGATCGAATGGAGAGAATGGAGGATTTGCAGGCAAGGAAAGTGGAGAGAATCAAGGGCTGGTTGTTGGAGAGAATCAAGGGATTGATACCAATGATAATTATGGTAAAAATCATAATGAGCAAATGCAATTGGCTGGCCAAAATGATGACTCATTGCTGATTATTGACAATAAAAGAAGACGTATGGGTAAGGAAACTTTGCATGGGACTATAGTTTCGGCTGACTCTGATGTGGGCTTGATTGATAATTCAAATGTCATGTCAAAAAATGGTGTACAGGTGGGCCTTGGTGTTCAGGCCCACCAATCATTATGAGTATTTTGTCATGGAATTGCCATGGGCTTGGGAACCCATGGGCTATCCAATTCATTAAGGATTTAGTTATCCAAAAGAAGCCCAAAGTTGTGTTTTTGTGTGAGACTTTGTCAAAATCTGATATGTTGGAAAGGGTTCGGGTAGCATTGGGCTTTGAGGGAGTTTTCTCGGTTGATGCTAGGGGTAAGAGTGGGGGTGTAGCGATGCTGTGGAAGCAGAATAGTGATGTTCAGTTGATCGGGTATGGGGTGAATTTTATCGATGTGTCTATTACAGAAGAGAATGGTGTTCAATGGCGTCTTACTGGTTTATATGGCGAGCCTAACCGCAACCTCAGAAGGAACACATGGGACCAACTTCGTGAGTTACAAACACGAAGCCCCTTGCCGTGGTGTGTTGTAGGTGATCTCAATAATGTCACTTCTCAATCCGATAAGAGAGGAGGTAATCCCTATCCTAATTGGCTTATTGATGGCTTTTGTAATATGCTTGAAGAGTGTGGGTTGTGTGATATGGAGTTGGGTGGTTACCCTTATACTTGGGAGAGGGGACGGGGCACTAGCAATTGGATTGAGGTCCGTATTGATCGGGCGCTAGTCTCTCAAAGCTGGATTGAAAGCTTTCCACTTGCTAAGCTGGTGAATTTGGAGGTGTCGACTTCGGACCATTGTCCAATTCAAGTGGTTTTTGATGTAGGTCCGAAATGGGTGGGAAAGAAACAATTTAGATTTGAAAACCTTTGGCTTCGTGAGCCCGCTTGCTTACAGATAGTGAAGGATACTTGGGAGCTTCTCTCGGGGTCTTCTGTAATGGAAAAAATTAGTTATTGTGGGGAACAGCTCTTGGTTTGGGGAAAAGACTACTCAGGGAACTTTAAAGATCGAATAAAAGAGTGTAAGGCTGAGGTGCGTCGTTGGAAGAATGGTAGGGATGTTGCTTCGGTTGAGAATTACAAGAAGGCTGAGGCTCGGCTTCAAGAAGTTTTAATTCAAAAGGAAGTGTTTTGGCGTCAACGATCGAAACAACTCTGGTTAAAGGAAGGGGATCAAAATTCCAAGTATTTTCATGCTATGGCAACCTCTAGGAAGCGAAATAACTCCATTAAGAGGTTACAAAATGATCATGGGATTTGGATTGATTGGGAAAATAATTTATCTAGTCTTATGGTGGATTATTTTAACAATTTATTCACTTCCTCCTCTTTGGATGTTAATGAGGTCACTGATACTATCCCTAGTGTTATTTCTGAGTACCAAAATGGGCGATTGTTGGAACCAATTACTGATGATGAAGTGCGCCGTGCTCTATTCCAAATGCATCCTGACAAGTCTCCTGGACCTGACGGAATGACACCTGGCTTCTTTCAAAAGTGTTGGTCGGTGGTGGGCAATGATATAATATCGCAAGTCAGAACCTTCTTTGATACAGGTTATTTCTCTCCTTTGCTTAATGAAACTAATATTGTTCTTATTCCAAAGAAGAAACAACCTGTGACCATGATGGACTTGCGACCCATTTCCCTTTGTAATGTTGCCTATAAAATTATCTCGAAGGTCTTAGCCAACAGATTGAAGGTAGTTTTACCGTGTGTGATTTCCGAAAATCAAAGTGCCTTTGTGAAGGGGCGTTTGATCTCTGATAATGTGATGATATCCTTTGAGATAATGCACTACCTGAAGAGGAAAACATTGGGTAAGTCGGGTACTATGGCACTAAAGTTGGACATGAGTAAAGCCTATGATAGAGTGGAATGGATTTTCCTTGAAAAGATGATGCTTCGAATGGGCTTTTCTAGCCGTTGGGTTTCTTTGGTAATGTATTGTGTGTCATCTGTATCTTACAAGATCACTCATGGGGGCCATGTTCTAGGGCCGATTGTTCCAAGCAGAGGTATTCGTCAGGGAGACCCGTTGTCTCCTTATCTGTTCTTAATCTGTGCCGAAGGCTTCTCTTCACTTGTCAACTTATTTGTGCGTAGGCAATGGCTTACGGGGTGTCGTGTGGCTAGGAATGCCCCTATTGTTTCTCACATGTTGTTCGCTGATGATAGTTACATTTTCTGCAAAGCAACTGATATGGAAGGGGCTGGTGTTCTTCGCCTCTTGGATATTTATGAGAAAGCTTCAGGACAAAAAATTAACTTTGCTAAGTCAACAGTCTTTTTTAGCAAAAATGTTGATGAGCATGCTCGGGCTCAGCTTTGTGGGCTTCTTGGGATGGCACCTGCTTCTGAAAATAGCACTTATCTGGGCTTGCCTTGTACAATGGGGCGCAGTAAGAATGCGATCTTGGGGTATCTGAAAGAGAAAATGATTAAGAAGATGCAAAGTTGGGAGACTAGATTTCTTTCAAAAGCTGGGAAAGAAGTGTTGATAAAATCTGTGGCCCAATCCCTTCCTAGTTATGCAATGAGCGTGTTTCTTCTCACTAAGGAAATATGTTCTAACCTTGAAGGGTTAATGGCTAAGTTTTGGTGGAAATCTCAGTCTAAGAATTCATCTAAAGGTGTTAATTGGGTGAGTTGGCGGAAGCTTTGTTGCCATAAGGATGCTGGCGGGTTGGGTTTCAGGAATCTCAGAGATTATAACTTGGCTTTCTTGGGAAAGCAAGGGTGGCGTTTGCTTACTGATAGTAATTCGCTTGTGGCAAGGGTGTACAAAGCAAGATACTTTCCTAAAGGTAACTTTCTAACAGCTGAGTTGGGATCGAATCCTAGTTTCATTTGGCGTAGTATTTTGGAGGCTAAGGATTTGCTTCAGCAAGGTGTTATAAGGTCCATTGGAAATGGTAGATCAACTTCTATTCTGGAAGATCCTTGGCTCCCTACTTCGGATAACAAATTTGTCACTACTTTCCATCCGAGCCTTGTTGGGCGTATGGTGGATAGCTTGCTGCAAATGGATCAACGAGCTTGGGATGTTGAGGTGATCAATGATATTTTTACTCCTCACGACAGTGCTTTAATTCTCTCTATTCAATTGAGTGATTCTAGTGAAGAGGATTGTTGGTCTTGGTCAAAAGAAACATCTGGTATTTACACGGTTCGGAGTGCGTATAAGCTGTTGCAATGTTCTAATGGGGATTGGCCGCCTACTGGGGAAGAAAGCTACTGGAAAAAAATTTGGCAACTGAATGTTCCACCCAAAGTTCAACATATGCTTTGGCGTGTCATCTCGGGTTGCCTCCCAACAAAAATCCAGCTTTCATCTAAGCATGTCCATGTTGATTTAACTTGTCCCATGTGCAACCTTGAACCAGAAACGATCTCCCATATACTCTTCAGCTGCTCTTTCGCCCGCTCGTGTTGGAACCTGTCATCGGCTTCAGCTGTTGGTATCGGGGAGGATGGCTTTTTGGACTGGTTTTGTAGTCTGCTGGTGCACGGCAGCAGAGGCGTGGCTGAGGAAGCTGCAATGCTCCTGTGGCGTATTTGGACAGCCCGTAACGATCAGCTTTGGAGTAATAAGACAACCACGGTTTTGGAGGTTCTTCGATCGGCTAGAACTAATCTTGGCAATTGGCAAAATGCTCAATCAAATGGATTATTTCCATTTCTCAATGTTAATATTGGGAATGGTAAGGAGCATTGGACAAAACCATTTTTAACTAAGTTCAAGATCAACGTCGATGGGGCAATCTTTGAACGTGAGACTCGGTTTGGCTTTGGTTTCTTAGCTAGAGATTCGGCTGGGAGACTCATTCACGCGGGTTGTGGGAGTAAATTGGGTGCGGTTTCTCCTGAGATTGCTGAGGCGGTGGGTATGAAAGAAGTCTTGAGTTGGATCAAGAGAATGAATATAGCTGATGTGGAAGTTGAAACTGATTCATTGGTCACTGTTCAGGCTATAAATGGATTAGTTCAAATGCCATCTCAGTTTGGGTTGATTGTTCAGGACTGTCGTCTGTTATTATCTGAATTACAAAATGTGTTTATTTCTTTTGTTAAACGATCTGCAAATAGGGCTGCTCATTGTCTTGCAAGGCAATCCTATTTTATGTCAGATTGTATGTTTGATGAGTTCTCTGCTCCATCAAATTTGATTTCAATTGTAAGGGATGATCTTATCTTAAGTTAAATAAAACTTTACCCTTTTCTCAAAAAAAAAAAAAATAATATAATAAAATTAATTATTTTTTAATATAATAAAATTAATTATTAGATATATTTTGAATAAACATTAATGCTAATATTGACTTTTATAACAAATTTACACATTATACATTGGAACACAAATACAACAAAAAAAAAAAAAAAAAAAAAAAAAGCCAAATATAATTTTATAGTATATTTTGAATTAAATTTAACCCATTATATATCCTATTGAAGATGGTCTAAATGTATGTCAAAACAGTCTATCGCAGGGGTACAATGGCACCAGACATGGCTAAAACTTTAGCCATTAAAAAAGCGTTGAGTTAGATCATGAATGGCATAATGTTGAACTCGAGTTCGATTGTCTCTCAATTGTCCAAGCTATTCGAAGTAACATCACCATAGTTTCACCTCTTGAAGTAGTGGTGAAGGACTGTCGTAAGCTTTTATCTATTTTAAACAATGTTTTTTTGTTTTTTATTTAACAATCTGCTAACATGACTGGGAACAGCTTTGCTAAAGCGTCATATTCTTTTCCAATTTGCATTAAAAAAAATGTATGGAAGTAGGCATCACAATGTATACTCAAAAAAGTATATATATTAATTAAGAACAAATATATAATAATGAAAAAAAAAGGTTGTCATAGCACAACTTGCTCTAAATACATTGAAAAGATATATTAGTACAAGTATAAGCATCAATGAATGAGGACCTGGAATACTTCAACTATTACGCCTCCTACTAATGCAAATGAGCATTGAAGTTCATTACAACCATCAACAAACTTCGTTATAATCTTTTTAAGTATTTATTTTTAAAGGTGTACATTCATTCTTCGTGAGATTCAGATTGAGATACTAAGCTGCATCATCTCACAAATTCATAAAAGAAATAAAATAAAAAAAAATTATACTCATATCATATATGCAAGAAAAATAAACCAGGAGATGGAAAACATCTTTTGTTCAGAACGTTGTCAACACCTAGTTGATACGGACCTGCGTGTAAGGTCAATATTTTACGCATTAAAAATGTTTGTCACAAATTAAACTATCAACATTAAAAGCCAATTATAAAGGCCTTCTAGTTAAGGTAGCCAAAGAGTTATATAGTTATATAAAAAGGTAGAAAATATGTAGAAGAAGAGAACACATTGATGTGCATGAACGCGCCCAAGCATAATACTAGAGGAAGTGTAATAGTTCAAACCTTATCAGGTTTTTGGATGATTTCTCCAACTTGTCAGTACCATCTTCAGAATAGACGCCAGATAAAGAATCTGTAATGTCTTTCAGGCCCTGCAATACAGTGATAAAATAACAAGTTTTAAAAAATAAATCCAATTTCACCCTACGATATGACAAAGGAAAGAGTGACCTGATTATCTAAACACTAATATATGAAAACTGGAGCTGCTCATAAATAAATTGATGAAAAATGTGAATTTTGGACAGTGTTTGTTTGTGTGCGCACGTGTTCATATATGCACATTAACTTTTATGGTTTCGGGGCTTAAAGTCCATTGGGAAAACTCTAGCTTAAAGTAATCCTTGTGTTCAATGTCCCATTCTGAGTCAAACATTAAAAATTTCATCTATAATTTAACGATATAACCATTATGCAAAAATAACAAACAGGATACAACTGTGAAAGTATCCACAAATACGCTTTATGTTTGCTTGCAGTTCCAGTGATGATTTAACCAGAACAAAATATAAAATGATTTTACAAACTAACCATAAGGCTTGGAGCCTCTGAAAATGTCAGTGAACCACGTGATGCGGTAGAGGTTTTAAGTTGCTCCTGCAAATTAGAAAATGAATTAGACTGCTTTATGAACATTACAGAGACCTGAAGAAAGTTGTATGGCTTGTGATTGCAGCCAAAAAAAAATTAAATGAACAATAATAAATGAACACAAACTATTAGCAATAGGGGATTGCTAAACAAGCAAATAGCCGCCTGCCACTTTGAGAATAGCCAAGATATATAAATGAATGAAGTAGATATGGAATTTGATCACATGAGTACTCCATAAACCAGTCAATATGGGTAAAAATAAATAAAACATAATATACGACTTCTAAAGTAAACAAGAACCACTATAGTGGTACAACTTTTGATACAAACCTGCAGTGACTCGGGCATTTTGACTTTCTTCCCATCAATAAAGTTGCACAGGTAGTATAAACTAGCATTTGCAAAATCCTGTCTCAACAAAAACAAGTCAGCAACTCAATTGATCATCTGAAGATCCAGGTAAGAAGTAAAATAAATTCCACTGCATGTCATAAAACAATGGGGTCCATATTGAAAGATGCTGGAAGTGAATCCAAGGCTGTTAAAAAACTATCAAAAGTAAGGGAGACTTTTTTATTTTATTTTTTACTGATTCCATTGAGACCTTTAAATTTATAGGTTAAGTTAACAAAAAGAGAGTCCATGCATTGGATGGGCCAAGGAACACAATGCAATTCTAAGTCATGAAAGATCCATCACTTGTGCAAATAGAGAAACTGGATAAGTTATTTACCTGTTTACCCTCCATTACGCATAACTTCCCGTTCTGTCAAAAGAGAAAAAAAAATAGAAGATTAGAACAATTTTCACTAAATAAGGTACACGGGCAAGTCATTCGCCATGATCTAATAATACCCTATGAAGTATACTGGCCAACGCCTACAACAGATTACTTTTTTTTTTCTTCTTTTTCCAAAATATATGTATAAAAACACTAAGGCAGCATGACTCACCAAGGCAGCAACCATGTTCTGTAATCCACTCAAGTCATAGGCAATACCATCAACAGATTCATTCAGAACAGTGACCTGTTTCACACGTTTCAAAACAAGAGATGAACAAAGGAGACATGCTTTGAATACTAATCATTTCACATCTATATCAACATGCATTTGAGACAGCATAAACAAACTGCAATATGCTAATGCAGTACGGTAAATAAATTATAACAAGTCAATCCAAGTAGATAATATACCAATTCTATTGAGGTGGAATGAGGCTATGTTTTCTATTTAAAGGGAAGGGGGCTACATCCATAATCATACAAAAAAAAACAAATATGTAATAAAAAGGCATACAGGTACTTGCTTCCTAATATACGGTAAAACACTAATTCTGTTTCTGACAAGACATTTCACACCAATAATTCTAGAGAAGCGCGTACACTGCATAAGTGTGCTATTTTAACTTAAGAATAAAAACACAAATGTAAAGATTCTGAAAACTTACATCATCCTTTATTTCCCTGGATAACTTGTTCTGCTCCACCATTTTATCATCCACGTTCTGGATCCGCTGTGTCAAGTGCTTCTTTGTTTGCTGAACATAATATTGCACACACTATAAACACTTTTGTTTTTTTCAAAAATTCTTTCAAGGAGGTAAGTAAACTCTCCTAATAAAGAGCAGGATAGTGTTACATCACAATCAAAATTTTATGCACGCATGCAGCACAACTTCAGAGTTGAAAAGCGAGGAGCGGCAATAAAAAAAAGTTAAAAAGAGAGCGAATTTTGCCGATCAATATGATGATAGACTTCTCAAAAGACATTTTCCTTAAACTATGGTCATGATAAATAAAAAAGCGATCAGAGGTGTAGAGACTTACTGCAACAAAATCTGATAAGTTCTCCAGATGTTTCGTCAAATTTGAAACAGCCTTAGCCATATTACTTTTTGTCACGTACATAAAATCCCACAATGAACAACCCTAACCAATAAAACAATTGTCACACAGTAATTCCCAGGAAAGAAAAAAAACAGAGAACATATTTCATAAATACTTCCACAAGAAATGGGCATACATGATAGATTAGAACAAACCAAACGAATGAATAAAGCATACCTTCCACCACATGTAACCATACCCAACTGCTCCCAATGCAGCCGCGGGAACTATAAGTGACTTTAAGTTACCTGGTAAAATATGATAAAGTTAACTACTATAACAGAAACCCTTCATTCCCTAAAAGTTATTCATAAAGTTAATGTTTTTTCACCCCAAAACACGTGAAGAACATTATAAAAAAAGATATATTTAGAGCACTTTCGAATGAAAAGAGACACACCATGGCCATTACTCCCATTCAGAATAGTAATGTGTCGATTTGAACCAAGTTGTTGAACCTCAGCAGCCAGTTTACGCACCTAAAAGACAGTTTGAGCAAAAATTTCAGATAATTCTACGTCTCAGTTTCACATACCAATGAGAAATCCAAAAGAAATATGAAACATTACACAGTAAGTCATTTAACCAATACCTGAGCTAAAATGGGATCACTGTAATCATTTACTCCGTCTGATTGATCTTTCGATTTCTCCAATCCCTTCACCAATGACTGCAATAACAAACCCAAAACACCATAAGAATGGAGTCACTAGATATAAAGACAATAAAAGTAACGAAAATTCCAACAACTAAAATAAACTAAAAAAATTATCAAGTCTGGTGGCTCAAATTTTCGCAGAAAGTATATTTGTCGACCTAATTTATCCTATAGGCTAACAAAGCCACTTGGAAACCCAAACTACAAAATCGAAATTAATTAAATCCGCCCAACAATAAGAAGAAAGTAGATTAACAAACACGTAAACTTCAATAATTTAACAACATAAGAAGCTAAATTTGAAATTAAGAATAATAACAAGAAAATTAAAAGAGTACCTGAAGCTCTCCGAGCAAGTCCGATAATTTATGGTTATTGAGCAAAACCGTCGC
Source organism: Cannabis sativa (assembly GCF_029168945.1). Classification (NCBI taxonomy): domain Eukaryota; kingdom Viridiplantae; phylum Streptophyta; class Magnoliopsida; order Rosales; family Cannabaceae; genus Cannabis; species Cannabis sativa. The sequence goes on along the minus strand of NC_083608.1, from coordinate 9,569,005 downwards.
AGTGTACCCTAGAGAGAGGAAATTAGCAAGATCGAAAGATAGGTCTTTTTGAATGGGGAAGCAAGTGTGAAATATGATATGAAATTAACAATACCTGTTCCGGCTATGACGAGGATCTTGGAAAAACCGATACCGGAGTGCAAAGCCATAGCTGCGTTTGGTTGATCGTAAACCAAAGCGAGAGAATTGGATTTGAGGGGGGTACTGCGATTGCGAATGATGAAGAAGATGAAGACAGGTGTGAGTCTGTGAGATGAGGTGGATGACTTTGTTTTTTTTCTTCTTTATTTACTTATATATTTAATAAGATGACCTATTCAATATTGTATTAGACTATTAGTTATTTTTTTTACCAAAAGAAATATTCTATATATTTTTATCTTTTTTATCTTTCTATCTTTAATTATTTTTTTTTGACATGTCTATCTTTAATTATTAATTTAACGGTGTTTTAATTTTTTATTCTCTTAAACTTAAGAGAGACTTAGTGCATGTTTGGCATCATAACTAAAAAACTGTTTTTTGTTTTTAAAAACAGAAAATTGTTTTTTGAAAACAATTTGGCTTGTTTGGCCTTGTTTTTTGAAAACAGTTTTCAGAAAACAAAGTTACAAAAAACAAGAATTTTGAAAACAACAAAATGTTATTTTCTGTTTTAAAAACCAATTCACTTTTGGCCAATATTGTTTTTAAAAAATACTAACCAAACATGACTTGTTTTTAAAAACTTCAAAAACTATTTTTTGTTCTCATTTCTAAAAACAATTTTTTGAAAACAAAAAACAGAAAACAATACCAAACATGCTCTTACCCTCTCGTTAACTTTAAAATAAGGGCTGAAATGCAAAATAGTCCTAAATTTAAAAACTAAATTAGTAAATGTCATTTTTTTAAAAAATTAAAAAATAACCAAATATAATAAATTAACTAATAAGAATTATAAAAATATATTTATCACATATCTTTTTTTAAAAAAATATATATAATAATAAAATTAAATTATATAATTTTTTTAGTATGGCATATTAGGGTTGTACATCGGTCGGTTTAGTCGGTTTATACTATATATTTTCCAACCCAACATAAAGATCGGGTTATAAAATTCTGCATGCAAACTGCCCAATTTAAAAAAAAAAATTCTGTACCCGACCGACGGGTTGGGCGGGTTGGGCGGGTTGGGCGGGTTAACCCGCCCAAACCGAATTAGGATGTTTTTTTTTTTTAGATTCAACTAAAATAAAAATTAATAACATTAAATACATAATATTCCAAATCTAAATTCAATTTAGGGTTTGGGTTTTTTTTAATATATATTATATATTATTATATATTATATAATATATATATATAAAAAAAACTAAAAATCGGGTTAAATCGGTTTGGGCGGGTTCATTGGGCGGTTTGGGTCAAAATTCAACCCGCCCAATTTACAGATTGGGCGGTTTAGAATTTTGTCAAGTTATGTCGGTTTGTATTTTTTTTCGGTTTTGTCGGTTTGGTTTGGTCGGGTTATTCGGGTTGGGCGGTTTACGAAAATTTCTGTACAGCCCTATGGCATATTATTATATTGTAGCAAAAATGAATAAATATATTAGATCATTAAATATATACAACAGTATTTGATATACCGTAGTACTAAAAATTAATATACTGTAGTAATAAAATTATGTACCACAAAGAAATTATAACAATACTAAATTAATGTTGTCTATAGTATATCATTTATTTAAGATGATATTTAGTTTCTATTTTATTATATATAAATTTTTTGGTATGTATTTATATTTTAATGGTGGTATATATAATTTTGTTAGTATGATATATATATATTTTGAATATTAATTTTTTGAAAAGAAAAAAATATATATATATTTTTTGAATATTAATTTTTTTTTTCTTTTCAAAAAATTAATATTCAAAAAATATGTATATCATGCTAACAAAATTATATATACCACCATTAAAATATAAATACATACCAAAAAATTTATATATAATAAAATAGAAACTAAATATCATCTTAAATAAATGATATACTATAGACAACATAAACCATATACCATACAAGAAAACGTATATACCTACAATAAAAAATAAAACAAAATAATATAATATTATTAAAAATATTGTATATATCATATTAACAAAATTATATATCACCTTTATGTATAATAAAATAAAAACTAAATATGCGTTATCTAAAATAAAATGATATACTATACAATAAAATTTATATACCATATAATAAAAATATATACCTTACACTAGAAATATATATAATAATAACAATAAATAAAAGTAAAAATATATAGGATGCTAATAAAATTATATATCATGTCAACAAAAGTATAATAGAAAATAAAACTTAAATATTATTTAAAAAAAAGTATATATCGTATAACAAAATATACATATACCATTCACCATAGCATATATACAAAAAATAATAATAATAAAAATATATATTGCTAATATATATATACTATACTAACCAAATTATATACCACTTTTAAAATATATATACCATGATAACAAAATTATATACTGTCATTGTATATAATAATGTTGACTGGATTTTTAGCCAACCGACGCGGAGTCGTAATAAATGAGATTTAAACCAAAATAACAATAATAAATGCAGTTAATAACACCAGAATTCGCAATGAATATAAATAAAAAAACAGCGGAATTTAAAGAGATTCAGCCCTGAATGTCGGTAATAGCCTACTCCCCTTGAGTTTTATTATTAATTTGAGTTACAAAAGTCAAGAACAAGCTCTTGATTGCAAAGAATGAGAAGTGTTTAATTGTGTTTCAGATTGCGGATCCCCCTCCCAGGTCATGGGCGACCCCTTATGATCTTGGAGTACCATCATTGTCACAAATGAAAATTTGTATTATCATTAAAGTGTTATGTTCATATCTACTTGAAATTTTAAATTTTAGTATGAACAAAATTGTATACACACATGAATGATACAATTAGTTGGATAAATATTGATGTTGTAGGAACCCCTCAATAATTTAAAAGTCAACATATACTCTAGAAGAGTTTTAAAAAATATATGATCATAGATTGTATATGGTGATATTTTAAAAGTGATAACAATAATGCTATGAGAGATATTATCACCAAAATAATTATTGATCATATGTGCATGAGAGGGAGACATATTCATGTTGCACTCTTTTTCCCTTAGTTCAGGTTTTGTCCCACTGGGTTTTCCTGGCAAGATTTTTAACGAGGCAACTTGCAAATAGTTATGAATATAAAAATATATATTGTGCTTTTTCCCCTTAGTTCAAGTTTTGTCCCACTGGGTTTTTCTGTCAAGGTTTTTAACGAGACAACTTTAAATCATGTTAACATATTTGCATTTTATGAAGCAAGTAGAGAATGTGTGGGAGTGAGATCATTGACATATAATATTTGGGAAACATATGGATTCCACTCTATAAAGAAGTATCAACACAAGCAGTTCTCTATGAAGATAATACTGCTTGCATCGTTCAACTAAAAGGAGAGTACATTGAAGGAAATAGAATTAGAACACATTTTACCAAATTCTTCTTTATACGTTTCAAGAAAATACATATTGATGTTCAACAAATTCAATCAAGTGTCAATCTTGCAAATTTATTCACAAAGTTATTACCAACATCAACATTTGAGAAGATGGCAGACAAGATCGAAATTCGTCGTTTAGAAAATATCCACAAATGCCTAAATGAGGGGGAGTTAGTTTATACTATACTTTTTTTCTTTTGATCAAATTTTTTCAGCAAGATTTTTAATGAGGCATTTATTATGGATATTTAGGGGAGTGTTATAAATACTAAAAATTATGTAGATGTCCAAATATTTTATTTATTATCATTAATTGTAATCAACATTCTATTTTCCTTAGTTTCTTAATATTTGATTCACTTTCTGTTTTTTTTTCATCTATTTTATATTATTTTATAAGATATATAAATTTTTAACATCTTATTATGATCGTTGATTTTTAAGTGTCAAATCATTGATTAATAATTATTTAAAGAATAAAAATGGGAGCATAAAGCAAAACCGGGGAAAGAAAGAGAGATACAGAGAGAAGGGCGAGGAGTCAAATTTTGGATGATGATGATGCGGCCATATTCGTTATCTTCTTCGTCCTCACTCACAGTCACCCCGCAAAACCCTAAACTTTCCGCTGCCCATTCATTCTTCTTCCCTCCCCTTTCCGGAACCACTGCCTTAACCTTTTCTTCTAACCCTACTCACCTCACCAAGAGACTATCTCTGAAATGCCGTCAGAGTGAATACTTCGACCAGCAAAAGTTGGCTACCACCACTGCTCACTATGATAACTCCTCCTCCTTTGCTCCACAGACTCCTTCCTCTAGAGGTATTTCTTTTAGTTTTAATATATATATATATGTATTTGTGTACGTTCTTGTTTGACTGCCCAGAGAAAAAGTTAGTGATGTTTTTTGTTTGGTTTCCGAGATAATATTGGATAAGGTAGCAACAATTTAAACTACTCTGAACGGCCCCTTTTACTTATTTTTAATTTGAATGCGTTCATTCCGACAAACAAGATGGCTTCTTACTTTACTCGACTCACCTTGCCCAAATTCATTTTTGTGGCTAGAGCCTAGAGTTTCCAAGGTGGATGAAAGAACAAATCTGTATACACACACACACACACGTGTAAACAGGACCAAGTATAGTTTCTCATTTTTTCTATGGTTGATTTGTACAGCTGATCAAGTGCCGGCTAGATTCTACGTGGGCCACTCGATATACAAAGGAAAGGCTGCTCTTACTGTTGAGCCCAAAGCTCCGGAATTCACAGCTCTAGATGTATGTTTCGTTGTCTTTTTTTTTTTTTGTCTTTTATTAATTCCTTTTTGATTGTGCAACTTTGATTTGAGTTCCACTGTGCCTTGTTGATATATAACTCTTGTTATGGCATTGATTCTTCTGCAATGATACTGGGTCTTCCAGTCAGGGGCATTCAAAGTATCCAAGGAAGGTTTTGTACTTCTTCAATTTGCTCCTGCAGCAGGTGTTCGTGTATATGATTGGAGCAGAAAGCAGGTACACTTGTTTTGTTGTTTCTAAGTGAATTTACTTTGTGCAGATGTCCAACCTCAGTATATTAGTATGTCCTATGTTTTTGATTTAAAGGTGGATCATTTTTCTTTTTCTTTCCACATGATGACATTTTTAGCTTTCTGCAAACATTTGATTCAGACTCTCATATAAAAGCTTCAAGGTTAGGCTCCAATGTGTGAATGGAATCGTTATGGTATAAGGCTATCATTTTGATTTTGGCCCTTGATGTTATGATTAGATTTTGTGAAAAGATCATATGGTGATAGACAGGGTGTTTGGGCTTCTGATGAGTAGGAGCGAATCGGTAATGTAACTGAAAACTCGTTACTGAGTATGAGTATGTGTGAACTCGTTACCGGCTGGTGTGTGTGTGGGGCAATTAATTCTTCCTCTATACCGGTTTGGATTGAATCATGTTCCTTTCTTTTCCATTCCATTTTGTTGTTGGGAATGAGGGATTCAGATTCACATCTCTCAGAAATAGCTTTCAAAATAAATATATTCTGTCAGAACCTAGTCCCGAAAGGCAGGCATTGCTCTTTCTTTTCTTGCTTTCCTTAAGGCTTGTTTCAACCATTTGACACGTCTAGTTATTTCTAGCCACATTGACCATAATCCCGAATTGTTCCTAGCCTAACTGCTTCTCATATATATTATATTATTTTACACATCTTTTATTATTTTGCTTGTCCCGAATTGACCATTTGACACATATATTTATTATTTTATTTTTGTAATTTGTGCGTGCACATCTTTTGAATATGAAACTGATGCTTACACTGATTATTTGTAGGTATTTTCCCTATCAGTAACAGAAATTGGAAATCTAGTTAGCCTTGGTGCTACTGGCTCCTGTGAATTCTTTCATGACCCTTTTAAAGGGAGAAGGTACAATCCTTCTGTTGCTTTGTTTTGTGTGTGGTTGAGAAAAGGTTAATTTTATTTGTCTCGAGAAAAAAATTGAAGAGGTTGAAGCGTGACAAGTTAACATATTATTTCTACCCTTTTTGCTATTTTTGCTTATTATAGGTATGAATGGGTTATTTGACCTCTTGTTAATAACAAGACGAAGTAAATAAAGAAATTCTTTTGTTTTTAGTGATGAAGGTCAGGTTAGGAAGATGTTAAAGGTGGAGCCTCTTCCAGATGGATCTGGTCACTTCTTCAATCTCAGTAATTCTTTTTATCATTCTCTTTCGTTGATTCATATCATTATTTATTTTCTTCTTTTGGGCAATGTAAGCTCTGTTATGTTTGATGTTTGCTCATGATTTCAATCTCGTTTTGTTAATTTGTATCAGTCTATGTATTTTCTTCTTCTGGATAATGTTAGCTTTGTTATGTTTGATGTTCATTATACACGAATACGTGTTTGTCTCATACAGTAGTACATTTTTCACTGATGTAATATTAAAAGTCTTTTTTTTTTTAAGTGTAGAGAATCATAAGCTGATAAATAAGGTGTCCTTGGTATTATACTGGCAGAGCTTTAATATATGCATGTCATAAATGAGAGTTTATTAAGGTTCATTTTTTTCAGGTTATTGTTTTTTTTTCTTTTCCAATGTCTCTTTGTTTGACTAGGCCCGTTATGTTTAAATGTGCTTTTAGTTCTCCATTGTATGTGATTTATTTTTATATATCCTCCTTCTCATCTGTATTGTATGTAAATAAATTATTAATTTTACCATGTGGTAATCTTGTAAACTTTACAAGGATATGAAGTTGAGTTTACTTATTATATTATTTTTGGCGTTGCAGGTGTCCAAAACAAACTTATTAATTTGGATGAGAATATCTATATCCCGGTCACCAGAGCAGAGTTTGCGGTTCTGAATTCAGCTTTCAATGTAAGATTTGCATCTATCACTATCATACTCGGCTCTCTCTTTTGTTGCTTATGATGTTGCGAGGGCTGTGGTTCGATTCCTCACACCAGTTCATGGATCTCGAATGGTTTGATTTGAGTGCGACTGCAGGGTTGGAACACCTTCGAGTCCTCATCTACCGATTCTGACTTTAATTATATCGTCTCTTCTCTTGCAGTTTATCTTGCCACACCTTTTAGGGTGGAGTGCATTTGCAAACTCCATAAAACCAGAAGAAATGAGCCGCGGGAATAATGCTAGTCCTAAATATGGAGGAGATTATGAGTGGAAGCGATAGTCATTGCTTTGCTAAGCCTTTTCTCCTTCATACATACATGGTGCGTACTGTGTTGTGTAGGATGGAATTTTGAGATGGGATTTTCCCTTGTATTTATCTATCCCCATTTAGTAATATCCTCCCAAAATTTTGCAACATTTTGATTTTCTTTTTTTAAATTGTAGAAATGATTAGAAATTGACTAGGAAGTAGCCAGTGAAAAACGGGTTTTATCATTACAAAAGCTTATATTTGCTAATTTACCACATTCGATTGGGCCCTCTCTCTAGTTACAGTTAGAGAGAAAGAACCCTAAATTACTATTACACAATTTGTCATTTCAAAACCTTCTTCGTTTATTTATTTCCTTGTTTTGAATCAATATTTTCTTACGCTTGAGCATTCCCAGAGGTAAAAATATATAGCTAAAACTTTAATTTCCTTTTCAATCAAATGAGCTACACTTTTCTCTATTTTAGCTAAATGTAGCTACAAACTATTTATGAGATAGATTTTAAAAAAAAAAAACTATTTATGAGAAAATATTTTATAATATATTTTTACATTGCTTTTGTTTTCTTTAAATAGTTAATTTTTATTAATTTTTTAATATTCAATTAATAAAATTGTTTAAAGATATAATATTTAAAGTGTTGAAAATAATATAGAGAATCTTATATATAATGTAATGTAAATGTGAGTTAAAATAAAAATAAAAAAAAAAAATAAAGTTTTGGTGAATTATTTTAAAACTAGTAAACATCCCGCGCTTCGCGGCGGATATATAAAATATTTTAAATTATATATAAAAAATAAATTGTATATTTTAATTAGATATAATTATTTAGTAAAAATATATTAAAATTTTAACTTTACTATTAAAAAATTTGTGACATAAAGACTTAAAATATTAAATTTGTTGCCTTGAAAAATAGTAGCATAAATTTTTATTTATGGTTTAATTTTTAGTGCATTTTAATGTTTGAGTTTTAGTTTTTTACTGGGGTTGTAATATTTGAGTTTGTGTTTATGAGATCTGTTTTTTTTTTTTTTTAATTTATTTTTATAGATTTCGAGAACTTGAACTTTGATGTTGTTTCTATTGATTATTGGGATTTGATTTTCCATACAGGAATTAAAGTTTGTCTTTTCATTGCATTGATTGAAAAATATTAGTACAAAGTTTATAGAATGAGAATTTTGAATATATGAAAATAAAATTGAAAAATAGCGTTTGAATCGAGAATCAAAGTTTATTGTTAATCTTCTAACAAAAAAGAAGTTTATTGTTAATCTAAAAAGATGTTGGAAGAAGATGAAAAAATTAATTTTTATTTCATTTAATATGTATATGATGTTTTTTTTAATAATATAAATTTATTTTAATTAATTTTTGTTTTTTAAAATTATTTTTCTAAAAGAATTATTAGTTTGACCAATACTACATTTACATGTGGCACTTTATTGATCAACCAACAGAACGATAAATTCAATGATGACATGAGCTTTATATGATTGGAATATAAAAATAATATATTATGAAAAAATTTGATTCATAATCTCACACTTGCTTTTTTTTTTTGTTCAATTCATAATGTTTGATTCATAATAAATTTGGATTGAACATCTCACCTAATTTTTCCTATAAAGTAATCTTTAATGTGATCGAACTATACATAAATATTAACAGAATTTAATAATAAGTAAAAACAAAAATAAATAAAGTAAATTGTACATATAAAAAATTACAACACTTACTAATCTGTCATAATTTTGATGTCTCTTTTTTTATAACGACCTCCAATAATCTCAATATCACCGACACCACATAAGCACCCAATGATATTTATTATAATATAAAATAATAAAAAGATGGGATATTATAAAGATGAATAGTTGAATAAATTTATTCAATATCAATAAAAGTTAATGTTGACCGAGGTTTTCGGCAACCAATAAAATAATAATGATTTAGAGAGCTATAAGAAATTAAGAGGGAGATTTTTTACGTGGTTGGGGCGTTAATGAGCCTTAGTCCACGAGTCTGTGTATTTATGATAGTATTTAATACAGAGAATGTTCTTGGTGAGTTTTTGCTCTTCTAGCACTTATGCAACCCAGAATTCTCGATCCCTCTTTAATGAGCTTTGGGGGTATTTATAGTGTTTTTGTAGGGTGATCCCCAGAATTAAGGTACATGCATTTCTGTAACTATCAGTAAAGTTGTACATTCCCAATGAATATATCATGGGTAATGCATGGTCTAATCCCTAGGTGCTGTAGGGATTTTATGAGGGCAGTCCTTAATCCCTTTTGACTGATGTGATTCTTCACAGAGTAGCCGTCACTAGACTTTATTAGTCATAGCTTAGTAGGTACAGATCGGGGGTTGTGTCGTCAGACTTTATTGCATGTGGCAGTTCCAATACGCCTCCTCCCATGCGGCATTAAATGCGAGATGACTGTTCAGAGGAAGCCTGACACCACCCAGAGATGCTTTGATGCCATCCTGCTCTCCGGGAGCATATGAAACTTTGCATGCCTTCTCCGGGAGGCATATTCGAAATAATTCTTTGCTTCATAAAGACTTAGCAATTTAATTCAAATGCTAAACCCTTTCCATCCACTTGTCATTGTCCGATTGGTCCACGTATATTAGGCAAAATCAGGGGCAACATTTACCCCCCAAGCTGTTGGAAATTATTTTACCAGGATCTAGATTTACTAACAAGTATGTTTGATTAACAACCTAATATGAATTCTAAAACAATAAAAATAAACACATATAAAGTTTAAGAAAACCTTACAGTGGGTGCAGCGGAATATTATGACTCCTTTCATTCAGATCTCTAGCCCTTGATTCCTTTCTGTAGCAGAGCATAATCAAGATCTGAATCTGGATCTTCTTTTCTCCTTCTTTGATGCAGAATTTCCATAGTCTTACATACTATGATTGAGGTACCACTTGATGTGTGTGGGCACTACTCATTCACTCAAGGAATTTTGAAATTTAGAGAGAAGAAAAGAGAGAGAGTGGCGTGTGGCCTTTTCTGAAGGAAACAAAATGCAAAGTTATGTGTGTGTTTCCTAAAGCCAACACTTTCTATTTATAGAATTCCCTCTAGGTTTAGGTTAGAATTGTGTGGCATTAAAATAATGAAAAAATAAAATGGTAAGGGCCTATGCATAGTGGGCGGCCAGAATAGGAAATTGGGCCTCACTTTGCAACTTTCCCATTTTGTTATTTTTCATTCCCATTTTCTCAAAAATGCCAATTTTCCAATTTAACCTTTTAAATGCCAATTCTAATTATTTAATAACTTGAAAATAATTATTAAATAATATTGTCATTTAATATATTTATTAATTTAGACATATAAAGTCTCTTAATCAATAAATAAACTTAGAATCTCTTTTCTTTACAATTTCACCCTTGCTTAGTGAAAATTCATAAAGCAGACATAGTCTAACTTTTAGAATTTTAATTGATTAATTAAAATCAATTAACCGAGTCTTACAAGCAGTATGGTCTCAACTAGTATGGGGACCATGGGTCTATATAACCGAGCTTCCAATAAGTCGAACCGAATTTACCAAGTGAATTTCCTAACTTATTAATTCCTCATTGAATCCACACTTAGAGCTTGGAATTGCACTCTCAGTCATATAGAACGCTCTATATGTTCCATGATATAGACACGTCATTAGTTATCCATTGTTATAACCCTAATGTGATCAATGATCCTCTATATAGATGATTTACACTGTAAAGGGATTAAATTACCGTAACACCCTACAATGTATTTTATCCTTGAAACACTTAACCCTGTATAAATGATATTTCAGCTAAGTGAAATGAGATCTCCACCATTTATTTTTGTTTGGTTAAGCTCGAAGGAAATCATCCTTTACTTTCTATTCGCCAGATAGAAGCTATAGATTCCATATTTATGTTAGCGCTCCCACTCAATTGCACTACCGTGTTCCCAAAATGTACGTATCACCCTGACCCAAAAGTAGGCTTAACTAACAAATCAAAGAACACGGATAACACTCTTGAGATTGAACCTAACCTATCAGGATTAAGATCATTTGATCTAGGATCAATAGGTGATATTGAATTGAATAGATATTACGGTAAGTTTTAATATATCTAATCAAAGTTCAATATCGGTTCCTTCCGATGTATACTCCATACATCCGATACTGGTAAACTTTGCCAATGTCTTGGAAAGGACATAACACTTTTCCAAGGTGTAAGAATACCTATCGCTGATTATATCATGTCAGTCTAAATCCAGTGTTCTGAGAAATCAGGGAATAAACTTTTGAACATATAATTAAGATTATATTCCACTGTGCTGACAACACTATAATCTTTAACAAACTCATATGTTCTGGACTTAAAAAAAATTCATACATTATATACATATAATCATGAAATAAATCATGTGAACCATGCAACATAAAATGTTATTTCTGATCTTTATTAATAAGTAAATCTGATTATATTGAAATGAGTTTTATTTAGGGCACAAAACCCAACAAACTCCCACTTGCACTAATATAAAACAAAATGTGCATTTTAAATAATCATTAATACCTTGATATACCAATCAAGTGTAATAGTAGTAAACTCCTCGTAATAGGATCTGACAGGTTGAATTAAACACAACCTCTTCTCCACCATTACTCTTCCTTAATCACAAAATCCTTGATAATGTGAAATTCCTCTCTATATGTCTACTCTCTTGGGATACTGGATTCTATACTTTTGGCAACTACTTCTTGGTTATTCAGGAAGTAACATTAGTAGTTAAGGCAAGTTGGAACAGTGCCACAAATGTATAGAACTTTCCTTAGACTGAATAAGTACCTTTCCTGCAACTTTAACATTCAGTCTCTTTCTGGTAGACTAAGAGATTTCAGATAGGTTTTTACACTTCTCCAAAATCACTACTCCACCCCCAAAGTAATCACCATCTTATCAGCAGACTTTCTAGCACACAGGCAAGTCTCGAAATCTGATGTGGTGTAGTCTAAGAGTTTTAAAACCACCCTTATTGACTAACATATAGTTCCTCTTCTTAATCTTAAGATTTACTTGATTGTCTTCCAATGTTCCTCTCCTAGATTAATATGATACCTACTCATTACTCCCACTCAACAGCAGGTGTCTGGTCTAAGGCATACAAAAGCATATCTGAGACCTCTCATTGTTGGTTTAAGAAATTCTTTCATGGCTTTATCTTCTCTGGAATAGTTGAGACTTTTCCTTAGATAAATAAAATCTATATCTAAGAAGTTGTGAAGCTTCTATAGATTGTCATTAAAAGGAAAATGCTTCAGCATCTTACTAAAGTAAGTTGCTTGCATTAGAGTAAGTAATTACCAGGTATACCACAAGCCATAGGTTCAGATAAACTCAAACCTATAATACTAGGAACAAGAAGTTTTGTTAAGTCCATTGAATAGACTTATGAACGAAAATTTCCTTTCATGTCCTTGTAATAGAAAACTTTAGGTTACTCCATGTGAATGGATCAAACCATAGTTCTATTGGCTTTCTTCTTAGTTTCTTATCTTGACAATCCATTACTTGTTTAAACTCACAATGGATTTTAATCACTAGTATCTTTCAAGTCATGAGAAGGTAAAGTTCCTTGAAACTCTCCCACTACAACAAGGTACCGTGAATTATGTCTAAGAAAACTGAATGGAATCGACCTCTTCGGTTGTGTTAAAACAACAGAGGCAGTGGGATCATCTTGTAACGAATAAGATGATAGAACACTTATGGAATCAAGAAAAAAAAATTATCTCCTTTATTTGCTACTTTATTTTCAGACTTAGTCATTTTCTTAGAAAAGTAGTATTTGTTTAAACAAACACTTTCTTATCTAATGACTATGGGATGCTCCACCCCTAATCACTTAGAATAGCTAACAAACATGCAAACTAGGGTTAGCAGTTCTAGCTTTTCTTAAGATTTTGATTAGGTCATCCATGAATCTAGTAATGATTTACATTAAGTATACAACCATTGCATCATTCTGAAAATTTATATTACCATAGAAGGATTTAGGCAACGACTAGTAACTAATCATCAATATGCAACTCGAATTTCTGGGGAGGTAAGTTTGGATATAATTCAAAAATCAAATTAATGATCTTTGAACTGCATATCTACTAACTTTTTCTCCACTCCTATCAGTTCGCAAGATCTTTAACCACTTACCATTTCTAGAAATTCATGAAATTTTCAAACATTTCAAATTTCTTTTGCATAAGGTAAAATCTAGAGTGATCGTTTTAAGAATACAACGAAAACTCATATCCACCCTTGAATGTACATCCATCTGCAAATGAGATAAACTTAATTTCAGTGGATATAGGCATATTAACTCTTTGCAGAGAATGATCTTGTCAAAACCACTATGAACAAGATACAAATGCCATAGATTTATAAAATATGTGGTTGTATCTTTTGATGACTTCAGTTTAGTTACATCAAAGAGTTCTTAGAATAGTGCAAGTGGATTCTGGTCACAGAATACTAAACTCATACAGTTTAAATCCATTGAAAGAAAATGGTTATGAAACACTTGTGAAAGTGTAACTGTATAATTAGTAATTCTTTCTTAGACCACCATTACTAATCTAACTCTATGATTTGCCTATACAAGTAGGAGATTTTTAAGATTGAGGATTTATATCATTTTGGGATAGAATTTCGGGAATATAATCAAATGCATCATCTAATTTCTTAAGAAAATATGACTTTATATGATTTATAGACCATTCATCCAATGATATGTTATTGAGCTAATTCGAAATGAATAAGCTAAGAGGAATTAGGATAATTTCGCTTTTGTAAAGTCCTTTTTGGCAAGTTAGGTGACAAAATAATTTTTCCTTTTTATGGTAAGATTGCTATGCATTCATTTTTGAAATCTTACCTCTTTTATTCGGTTATTAGTTGCCATTTTCCTTGTTTGGAAAGTTGCACTTTCAGCTGAACTTTCCTTTGTTGAAAACTTCTCAAAAGAGAAGGAATTCTCTTTTGGAAAGTTGTCTTTTTTAGGGAAACTTTGTTTATTGCCTTTTCCTTATTGATTTCGATTGTATCTTGATACAATCAGAATATCTAATCTGTTTTTGGCAGGAATCAAGCATTGAAAGAAGATCGGACCCGATTTTAGTAAGTTTCCCGTTTCTGGGCAGATCTGCTTCGTCAGCATCCGAATATGATGTAGCAGATCGTGTTTTTTTTTGGAAATTTTCTGTACAGCTGCTAATTCGAACTTGTGGTTGCCTCTTTGGTTTCTATGATCTATAAATAGAACTTAGAGAGCAACCATTCGAATTACCTCTTCCATTATTCATTTTTTACATTTATCTTTTGAGAGAAGAGAGTGTTTCTTTGTTTTGTGAGAGCCTAGTTGTTCACCTAGGTTCTAGTTGTTCTATTTCTGTTCTCACTCTATCCTAGAGGTTGTGAAGAACTACTTGACTGAACAAGAGATTGGTCTTCGGGAGAAGACTTGATAAAGCCTTACTTCGGGAGGAAGTAAGCACTTGGTCTTCGGGAGAAGACTTGTTGAAGCCTTACTTCGGGAGGAAGTAAGCACTCACACTTCAAAGACGAAGGGAGTTCGGGCTTGAAGGTGTTTCAAGAAGTCAGATTCATAAAGTGGATTACAAAGGATTGCGGCAATACTTTAGAGGGAGTCTAAACTTGTTTAAGTCAATTGTCTTTGTAATTTTGATACTTTATTAATTGATTTCATTCTCTGGGCGTGGCCCCGTGGACTAGGAGTGTTCGGGAGAACACTGATACCACGTACAAATCTCTTGTGTCAAGTTATTTATTTTTCTCGCAAATATTTTATATTACGCTGTTCGATTTCTTTGTAGCAGAATTACTTTCTGCTGCTGCAAACGCTTACAGTTTTTATATTTTCGTATATATAACTGACATTTGCAAAAACACAGTTTTTGAATTGGTATCGGAGCAGGACACTAAACTCTTAGTGTGGTCCTATAACGTTTCTGTTAGAATGTCATTTTTTGCAGAAGGAAGTTCTATTTCTAGACCACCGTTGCTTAATGACTCTAACTATCCTTATTGGAAAGTTAGAATGAGAGCCTTCATCAAATCTCAAGATGAGAAGGCGTGGAGAATGGTTCTATCAGGTTGGTCTCCTCCAGTTGAGACAGATTCTTCAGGTAATACTATTATAAAATCTGAACTGGAATGGTCTATTGAAGATGATAAACTTTCTGCCTACAATAGCAAAGCCTTGCATGCTATCTTTAATGGTGTAGGTGAGGGTTACATTAAACTTATATCATCTTGTGTTTCTGCTAAGGAAGCTTGGGAGATTCTTCAAACTCAGTTTGAAGGAACTTCTGATGTGAAAAGATCTAGATTTATCATGCTTCAAACTAAATTTGATGAGCTTAGAATGTCTGATAATGAAACTTTAACTGAATTCTATGAAAAATTATCTGACATTGCTAATGAATATTTTGCTCTTGGAGAAAAGCTTGATGATTCTGTTCTTGTGAGAACAGAAAGGTTTGAGAAAAGAAAGGTTTGCTCTTGGAGAAAAATTGTTAGAGTTCTTCCAGAAAGGTTTGATACTAAACTTTTGGCAATGGAGGAAGCTAAAGATTTTAGCACTATGAAAGTGGAAGAATTGATGGGTTCCTTACGTACTTTTGAATTAAATCAACAGATTAAACAAAAGGACAAACCCAAATCCATTGCTGATAAAGGTAAAAGTATTGCTTTGAAAGTTGCTGATAATGAAAATTCTGATAGTGAATGTGATGATGAGATTGCTTTATTAACTAAGAATTTTCAGAAATATATGAAAAAGATGGGAAATAAAAAGAATATTTCGAAAGGTTCAAAAGGTAATACTTTCATTAAACCATCTGTCTCTAACAAAAAGGGAATTCAGTGCAGGGAATGTGAAGGTTTTGGGCATATTCAAGCTGAGTGTGCAAACACTTTGAAAAAGAATAAAAAAAGTTTCAATGTCACTTGGAGTGATGATGAAACCGAAAGTGATGAAGATATTGCTGAAAATGTTGCCCTAACCTCTGTTATGACTAATGTGTTGTGTGATTCACAGGTGAAAGCTAGATTGGTATGTCTGAATAATACCACCAAACAAGAGGAATCAGATTCAGATGAGTCTGAAATCTGTGAAGAATCTCTTGCTGAATCATACAAAGTCATGTATGAAAAATTGATTCAGGTTGCTTCTGAAAATAGAGAGTTGAATAAATTGAATAAAAAATTATCTCATGAGATTGAAATGTGTAATTTGAAAATAAAAGAATATGAGACAAGTTTTTGTGATAAAGATGAAAAAATCTCTCTATTAAAGAAGGAACTTGAAAACTTTAAGAAAAATGTTCAAATGCTTAATCCTGGATCTTCTATTTTTGAAAAAGCTCAGAATGCAGGTCAGAGAGGTTTCGCAGGCCTTGGTTCTAATGGAATGGAAAGTTCTGGAGTCACGAAGTTTGTAAAATCTAGTGCTCCAACGAATCACCTTGAGGCTACAAACTCTGCCGTAACAGTTTCACAGCCTGTTGCAGCAAGAACAGCATCTGATGCTGCAAAATCTCCAGGATTTTTGAAAAGGGTAAGATCTCAGGTAAAAAGATTTGTTCCCATTTGTCATTTTTGTGGTAGAAAAGGACATATCAGACCTAAATGTTTCACGTTGAACAATCTGTTTAAAACAAATTATTTTGATAATTTGAAAAAATCTCAAAAGAAACATAAAGGTTTGAAACAAATATGGGTGAAAAAGAAGTGTCTAGCTGGTTTTTCTGATAAAACTGATGTATCTCAAATGTGGTATTTTGACAGTGGTTGCTCTAGACATATGACAGGTGACAAGGATTTTTTGACTAACATTCGGCCTATGCAATGTGGAGAAGTCACTTTTGGTAATGGCTTATCAGGAAAAGTTGTTGGTATGGGAACTCTAAATTTTGAAGGGTTACCTAGACTGAAAAATGTGATGTTAGTTGAAGGACTGAGGGCTAATTTACTTAGCATCAGTCAAATCTGTGATCAAGGGTTTACTGTTTCCTTTGATAGTGATCATTGTTATGTTCTGAATGATGACAATGAATGTATCTTGCAAGGATTTCGATCCAATGATAACTATTACACTCTAACCCCTGTGTTTACTTGTCACTCAGCTATCAACAACACCACAGATCTGTGGCATGCCAAGCTTGGGCATATTAATTTTAAGAACCTGAAAAAATTGTCAAATGCAGGTATTGTTCGAGGTCTTCCCAAGCTTGGTAAGGAAAGTGAAGGTAAGTGTGAACCGTGTCAACTTGGGAAGCAATTAAAAATCACTCACAAGCCTGTGTCTGATATCAATACCTCAAAGGTATTGGAATTGCTTCACATGGATCTTATGGGTCCAATCCAAGTTGAAAGTTTGAATGGTAAACGATATATCTTTGTGTGTGTTGATGATTTCTCTCGTTTTACTTGGGTAGATTTCTTAAGAGAAAAATCTGACACTTTTGATGCCTTTAAAACTCTTTGTCTGAGATTAAGAGTTGAGAAAGGTTGTAATATTGGGAAAATTGTTCGAATTCGAAGTGATCATGGTAAGGAGTTTGAAAATTCTGTGTATGATGATTTTTGCAAGTCTACAGGTATAACTCATGAATTTTCAGCTCCCAAAACTCCTCAACAAAATGGAGTTGTTGAGAGGAAGAATCGAACATTGCAGGAAATGGCAAGAGTGATGTTAAATAGCAAGAAGTTGACAAAGCGCTTATGGGCTGAAGCTATTAACACAGCTTGCTACATAATAAACAGAGTGTTTATCCGTCCAGGTACCTCAAAAACATTTTATGAAATCTGGAAAGGTAAGCGCCCCAATGTAAGTCATTTTCATGTTTTTGGATGTGTGTGTTATGTCTATAGAGATCGTGAGCATATTGGTAAATTTGATGCTAAAAGTGATGTTGGTGTTTTTATTGGATATTCCTTAAACAGTAGAGCTTATCGTGTTTATAACATGAGAACTCAAACTGTTTTGGAATCAGCTAATGTGGTTGTTGATGATTTTAGAGATTTTTCAGAGTTTTCCACAGAAGCCAAGATAGATAGTCTCATGGATACTCCTCCAGAAGTTGCAACAGCAGATCCTGATGCAGCAGAACCCATTGCTGATGCTGCAAATGACGAATCTGTTGCTGCAACTGAAACTGGAGAACCAGAACCGTCTATCTTGACTCATCCAAACATCATCACTGACTCTATTCAGAAAGAACCAAGCACCAGAGTCAAACTGAATCATCCAAAAGATCTCATCCTTGGAAATCCTGAAGAAAGCATGGTAACTCGCAGAAGGTATATTAGTTTAATCAGCTTTCTTTGCTTTATTTCTCAATATGAACCGAAAAATGTGAAGGAAGCCATGACCTTTGAGGAATGGCTCAATGCAATGCAAGAGGAACTCAACCAATTTGTTCGCAACAAAGTATGGATTTTGGTCCGAAGACCAAAAGGTATAAATGTTATTGGAACAAAGTGGTTGTTTAAAAATAAAAGTGATGAGTTCGGTACAATTGTGAGAAACAAGGCTCGTTTGGTGGCATAAGGATACACACAGGTAGAAGGTATTGATTTTGATGAAACTTTTGCTCCTGTTGCAAGATTAGAATCAATTCGTTTACTTTTGTGTATTGCTTGTATTCTGAATATTAAATTGTTTCAAATGGATGTGAAATCTGCCTTCCTAAATGGTATTTTGAATGAGGAAGTTTATGTTGAGCAACCAAAAGGATTCGAAGATCCTCAATTTCCAGACCATGTATGCAAACTTGAAAAAGCTTTGTATGGTCTGAAACAAGCTCCTCGAGCTTGGTATGAAAGGTTGACTCAATTTTTACTTTCTCATGGCTATCACAGAGGTAGTGTGGATAAAACTCTTTTCATCAAACATATAAAATCTGATTTTATCATTGCTCAAATTTATGTTGATGATATAGTTTTTGGTTCTACATCTAACCATGAAGTGCAGGTATTTGTTGATCAAATGAAAAGTGAATTTGAAATGAGCATGGTTGGTGAGCTTAATTTCTTTCTGGGTCTTCAAGTGAGACAAATGGAAGGAGGTACATTTGTATCTCAAAGCAAGTATGCTAAGAACCTTGTCAAGAAATTTGGCTTTGAATCGGCTAAGCAGGTAAGTACTGCTATGAGCACCACACTGAAATTAACAAAAGATGAGAATGGAGTAAAGGTAGACACTACACTCTATCGTAGCATGATTGGAAGTCTTTTGTATTTAACTACTAGTCGTCCTGATATCTGTTACAGTGTGGGAGTGTGTGCTAGACATCAAAGTAATCCTATGGAATCTCATGTATCAACTGTAAAAAGGATTATTAGATATGTTAATAGCACTCCTGATTATGGAATTTGGTACTCGAAAGATACCAATTCAAATCTTGCTTGTTTTAGTGATGCAGATTGGGCAGGAAATGCTGATGATCGAAAGAGCACAAGTGGAGGGTGTTTCTTTCTTGGGAATAATCTAGTATCTTGGCATAGCAAGAAACAGAATTCCATCTCCTTATCCACTGCCGAAGCTGAGTACATCGCTGCTGGCAGTTGTTGTACTCAACTATTGTGGTTGAAACAAATGTTGATTGATTATGGGTTTGAATTGGGTGTTTTGACTATTTTTTGTGACAATACTAGTGCCATAAATATTTCCAAAAATCCTGTTCAACATTCTAGAACAAAGCACATTGACATAAGACACCACTTTATCAGGGAACTTGTTGAAAATAAATCATTGCAATTAGAATATGTTGATACTGAAAAACAATTAGCTGATATTTTCACAAAGGCCCTAGATGCAAGTCGCTTTGACTCCCTCAGAAAGTCTTTGGGAGTTTGCATTGTTTAATTTTATTTGTTCATAATTCTTGTACAATAGTGTTATGTGATTCATCTCTAGCTCTTAATCTTCTATCATTGTATTTTGACAAATCATGTTTATGCTTTTGGAATATAATTAGTTAGGATCTCAGTCTGATCATACTTTGTGATGTTGTGTTAAAAGGTTCATGTTACTCTTTATTTGTGTCTAGGATTAAATAATGTTCTTATACAGAGTTGAGCAATTTTTGTTTCAGTCTTGTCAGGCCCCTTGCTGGAATAGAGCTACCCATACTGAGGTGTGAAAGCCATCTGATGAGTAAGCTGGAACATTGTAATTAGCAACTATGATGAGGATGCACTACCATAGAAAAGGGCTACCTTCAGTATGGTGTGAAAGCATCCAGTTGCGGGATCAAATTGAAAAAGGCGAAAATGAAAAATCTTGCCAAGGACAATGATCCTATCTTCACTGCACACACTTATGTCTGACAAGTGTGTTCAAATCTGTAAGTCTCCTCTAATAAAATTAAATTGATAATCCTGGTTCACAATTTTCAGTAACATGCATATCTTTTTCCTCAACATCAATTAAGTATGATTATTTCATGAGATACTAATTAGTTATTTTCCTTAAAAGCATAAAATGTATTCTACTTTGTCAATTGTCAATGATATTTCCTTAAAAGCATAAAATGCATATCTTTTTCCTCAACATCAATTAAGTATGATTATTTCATGAGATACTAATTAGTTATTTTCCTTAAAAGCATAACATGTATTCTACTTTGTCAATTGTCAATGATATTTGATTTCTCTGCTTGATTCGAATCACATATACTTATTGTACACATTATATTTTATTTTCGGTTTTATTTTTTTTTTTAAAAAAAAAAAAAAATAGAGGGAGGCGTGTGACTTGCTTCATGGGTTAAGAAAATCTTGTGCATAAATGGTAAGTATCAACATTCATTCTTCTTTAATTTATTTTGATATTTTTCCAAGTAAAGATTAATCTTTATATGGTAATGTGTCTTTATTCTTGAAAGATTGATTTATTTTTGGAAAAATTTGTTGGCATTTCTAGTTTCCTTTTATTTTTGTTAAAAAAAAAAAGGGAAAGGAGTTGAGAAGTGGGCGGTTTCCTTTTTTGGTTCATGGGCTGGCGGTTACCAATTGAATTTTCAAAATTGGTTTCCTTTTTGTTGTTTTGATTCCAAGGTTATATAAACCAAATTTTGACACTTATTTCACCACCTACCCGAACCCTCTTCCTTGTTTCTTTGTCAGTCACTATTCATCTTCTCCTTCAGTTCCAAAATGGTGAGAACCAAGAATCTAGGGCACACTAAAAAATTAGAAGAAACCGTTCCAACTCCTTCTAGTGCACCCCCTGCTGCCTCAGTTCCTCCTCCTGCTGTTGCAAAGCCTGGAGATTCATTGCTTCCCCAGCGTGAATCTCAAGCCGTGAAGCCAAAACGTCCACCCAAGCAAGTTGCTCGCAAATCGGTAAGGCCCTATCGCACCTGGACTTCCTCATCTGAATCCTATAAGGAATCTCCTCCTCCATTGGCTGTTCCTCCTCCTGCTGCATCAATGGCTGGCACCACTCCAACAGGCCCTTCCACTCAAACTCGAGCCCAGCAAGCCTCGGCTGAGAAAGAACTTCGAGCCTCTCAATCTCGAGAGAAGACTGTCCCTCCAGCCAAGAAGAAACTCAAGACTAATCCTCCCTTGACTTCATCGACTTCAGAAGAAGAGGATCCAATGGAAGTCTCTTCAGACAAATCAGTATCTCTGCATACTGAGAAGGACAGTGAGGACACAGAACTCGAGCCAGAGCCTCCTCGTTCAAAAACTGCTTCTGCAGCAAAGGCCTCTGCTGCTGCCAAAGGCAAGCAGCCCATGGAAGATCCTTCATCTGGTAATATCCCTTCCTCTCTTTCTGGCTGTCCTACTTTTTATTATCGAGACAATGAGCGTGACTGGAATCTATATGCAACCCGTAAGTTTGAAAGTGAGAGGAATTATGATTTGCATGCCCATCGTGTTTATGGTATTGTAAAGTACATTCAATTTCATCAATGGGAAAACTCTCTTACTGGTTTCATTGGATACATTGCAAACATTATTAAGGAGTTTTATGCTAATCTTACTGATGATTTCCTTGATGAGAACTCTAGACTTTATCGGAGAGTTTATGTTAGGGGTCATTGGTTCTCGTTTTCTGAAAAGGACATTGCTCAGGCTCTGCAATTGCCTGAGAATGTATCCAATGCTGTGATGTCCATGGATCGTGAGTTGATGCACTCTGAACTCACTGGTGCTCGTTCAGAATTGAAACCAGGGGAGAGTCTTCGAATCACTCACCTCACTTTTGTTCATGCTTCCCTTATGCGGTTTGCACTAAGCAATTGGGTTCCAAATTCTAACAAGACCGTGGTGTCTCAAGAAGTGGCTACACTCCTATACCGCATCACTTCTGGAACTTCCATTGATCTAGCCTCACATATTCTAAACCAGATTGTCTCCTTCCGAAGAGGTAAAAAGCCAACCTTTAAACTTGTATTTCCTAATCTAATCTATAAGGTTTTATCTTCTCAGAAGAATGTGGCCCAAGCACATGAAACACTTGAGCCTCCCATCACTGGACCTACATTCCAACCCTCTGAATACTTTGATGGTGTGTTTCAAAAACGGCCAAAGGCTGGTGCTGCTGCTGCTTCTGCTGGTGCAAGTTCAGGCTCTGCTGCAGCAGAACTCCTGGAAGTCAAGTCTGAACTTCAGAATGTGTATACTCGTCTTGAAGCAATGGCTGATGTCCAGCATAGCATGTCCAGGCAACTGTCCACTTTGATTAAACTCTACAAAGATTAAAGTGTTTTAGTTTGTCTCTTTTTAATTAAACTTTGGTCTATTTTTTGTTCTTTGTTTACTTTGGCACTCCGATAAACAAAAAGGGGGAGAGATATTTATTTTTTGGTTTGTTGCCCAACTCTGGACCCTTTTTTTCAGGGGGAGTTGTGGCGTGTTAGTACTTGTGAACTTAATGTTTAAAGTTAGCATGTTTTTGTTTTTATTGTGATATTCGATTGTGTTACTCAGGGGGAGTAGTATCTTTTGCTCTTGCTAACTTTGCATTGCAGGTACTTTATGGTAAAAATTATTTTGTTCATCTAAAGTGCCAAAGGGGGAGATTGTAAAGTCCTTTTTGGAAAGTTAGGTGACAAAATAATTTTTCCTTTTTATGGTAAGATTGCTATGCATTCATTTTCGAAATCTTACCTCTTTTATTCGGTTATTAGTTGCCATTTTCCTTGTTTGGAAAGTTGCACTTTCAGCTGAACTTTCCTTTGTTGAAAACTTCTCAAAAGAGAAGGAATTCTCTTTTGGAAAGTTGTCTTTTTTAGGGAAACTTTGTTTATTGCCTTTTCCTTATTGATTTCGATTGTATCTTGATACAATCAGAATATCTAATCTGTTTTTGGCAGGAATCAAGCATTGAAAGAAGATCGGACCCGATTTTAGTAAGTTTCCGTTTAAGGCGGATCCGGCTTCGTCAGCATCCGAATGTGATGTAGCAGATCGTGTTTTTTTTTGGAAAGTTTCTGTACAGCTGCTAATTCGAACTTGTGGTTGCCTCTTTGGTTTCTATGATCTATAAATAGAGCTTAGAGAGCAACCATTCGAATTACCTCTTCCATTATTCATTTTTTACATTTATCTTTTGAGAGAAGAGAGTGTTTCTTTGTTTTGTGAGAGCCTAGTTGTTCACCTAGGTTCTAGTTGTTCTATTTCTGTTCTTACTCTATCCTAGAGGTTGTGAAGAACTACTTGACTGAACAAGAGATTGGTCTTCGGGAGAAGACTTGATAAAGCCTTACTTCGGGAGGAAGTAAGCACTTGGTCTTCGGGAGAAGACTTGTTGAAGCCTTACTTCGGGAGGAAGTAAGCACTCACACTTCAAAGACGAAGGGAGTTCGGGCTTGAAGGTGTTTCAAGAAGTCAGATTCATAAAGTGGATTACAAAGGATTGCGGCAATACTTTAGAGGGAGTCTAAACTTGTTTAAGTCAATTGTCTTTGTAATTTTGATACTTTATTAATTGATTTCATTCTCTGGGCGTGGCCCCGTGGACTAGGAGTGTTCGGGAGAACACTGATACCACGTACAAATCTCTTGTGTCAAGTTATTTATTTTTCTGCAAATATTTTATATTCTGCCTGTTCAGTTTTGCTGTAGCAGAATTACTTTCTGCTGCTGCAAACGCTTACAGTTTTTATATTTTCGTATATATAACTGACATTTGCAAAAACACGGTTTTTGAGTTTTAAATAAGAATCCAACAATGCTCCGATTAGCGAGAGTCAAAGTAATCTTATTTATACAATCTTCTTGTTTCATATTGTAAAATACTAGTATAAGGTGTCATCAATTGATGAACAGCTAGATGTTGCATATACAATATTTATCTTTCGAGATCTAACACTATTATGTTAGTCTAATGGTGAAAATTCATTAGGGATTTATCTCATTAGAAAAACAAACCAAGTTAGACCAACAATGAAGATTCGAAATTAAACTACAATTTAATAACAGAAAATAACATGGTTCAATACAAATTGATGCACAATTCAGAAATTATTAAGCACATAGCAAGTAGGAATGACAAGTGAAAATACTAAAACATACAATCCTAAATAATTTCCAAGGTTTTCAACAAACTGATATCAGTGTCCCGTTTAGGCGAGAGTCAAAGCTACCATCCATTGAATAGAGTTGTCAGCTCATCTAAAATGATCAACATTCTAGCAACCTTTTATTCGATCAAGATTGGAATCCGCGTTGTCCCGTTTAGGCGAGAGTCAAGGCTATTCTATCTTATGAGCTTCCACCATTGTTTCATTTTCTTGCAAGTCTTATACAGTCGCCACCATTAGGGTGATCAAAACTATATAAAAAACTTACAAGATTACTTATCTTTCGAGATTAAACGGTGCTAACTTGCTAATGAACGTTCCTCCATTAGGGAGGATTACTCACTAAAACAATAACTATGTAAAACCAATAATGGAGATCGAATATCCTAATAATAAAGCTCATTATTTAATGAAGGTTGTATTTTTTCCTAATATTTATTTTTAATCAATTTATTTTAAATATATATTTATTTAATTAAAATTTCCAATTTAGAATGAAAAATTCCAAATATAAATTTTAATTTAATATTTATAAATTATACTTAAATGGATATAAAAATAACGTGAATTATTCTCATCTTAGTAATAATTTCCAATAAATATTTAGAAAATTATTCAATTTAAGTTGTTTCAAAATTAATTTAAATTAATTTACAACTCAAATTTAATTTTCTATAAATATATATTGCGTTTCAAAAAATGAAGTGTATAAGAATACTACTTTCGAAAATGCTTTAAAATAAAATAAAAATAAATCCTGGAAAATTACTCTAATTTTATGTTGGCCCAAGATTAATAAAAAATAATTTTCAACAAAAAATATAATTATCCTATTTAATTAAATATCTAAGAAAAATTTCAAATATTTAAGTATCATGATTAAAAATCAACTTAAATATTACTTTTCTATTTAATTAAATACACTAGAAAAATACTTCAAGCAAAACAGATAATAACTATCTAGACTTTCAAACACTAATTAATTCAATTTCTAATTATAATATATTTTAGTTAATTTATTTTAATTAATCATTAAATGAAAAATCATTGATTAAGTTGGTCCAAAATTAAATAAATAATTTTCAACTTTAATTTATTTTTTAAATAAAATTCGAAATTTCTGCATTAAAGAAATGCAATCTCGAAATTGTGGGTAAAAGATTAATAAAATAAAATAAAATATGTTTTGAAAATTATTCAAACTTAAGTTATTCTGAAATAAGATTTCAAACTTAAAATAATTTTCAACTTTAATTAAATAACATGAAAATAACAATATTTAAGTATCATGATGAAAATCAACTTAGATATTGAATTTTCAATTTAATTAAATGTATTAAATTCAAGAAATAAATAATTAAGTATAGAGGAAGCTTAATTATTAATTCTAGTTTAATATTAGGAAAATATACTAAACTTAGATTGTACCAAAATTAATTATGAAACAATTAATTTTACAATCAATGATATTTTCGTATTTAATATTAGAATAATAACTAGTACTAGAAATAACTATCTAGAATATATATCATTAACTAAGTGTTTTTCTAAAATTAACTTGAAAATATTACAATGAAAAATAAATTTCATATATTTTAAAAGTTAATTATTTTGCTAATTCAATTTTAATTAGGTTAGACTAATATAATTAACTTAATACAATTATTTAAATAAGGCAAATGGGCCTTCACAATTGGGGTAGTTCATGTGAGGGGGAGCTGGGTTCAGTATGTCGTACCCACTTCTATTGGCCCCCAACTCTCACACAAGGCCCAAAAGAGAGAAATTTAACCTTAAAATAAACAATTGTTATTCATTGAATAAGCCCAAATCTAATTGGGCCTAAATAAATTTACTTATGTCAAAATTTATTTTAGCAACCTAGTCCATTTACTTAGTAAAAACTTAAATGGGCTTCCTATATGCATCTAAGCCCAATAGCAAACATATAGGCTCACACAGGTCAAATAATTTGGATGAGCCTTATCATGTTACTAGGTTTACACAGATGAAAGAAGTACAAAATTTACCTATTACAAATTATTTATAAGATCTATCGTCAATTGGACTATGATTAAAATCAGATCATTGGATCTGTCAACAAGTTAATCATAGAAATTTAGATCAGATAAATAATAGGTTTGTTAAAAAGTTTTGAATAAACAATATAAATAAACAAACATTGTCCATGTAACAGATGTGATATAAGATATTAATATAATTAAATTATTATTCTTAAACTAACCAAATAATGGAAACTAATTTTAAAATATCTAGGTTTATTTGAATCAAATTAAATTAAATATCTAATAAGATCAATGACTTGAAAGGAAATAATCTTCAATATCACTTTCAGATCTTATAATTTAATAAAATAAACCAATTTTAAAATAGAATTGGTTAGATAATTATTATTTTAGGAATAAAATAATAAATGAATAATAATTACCATAATTATATGTCAAAATATCTCAAATTAAGCAATATTCAAATCTCTACAAAAATATCTATGTTATTTAAATATTTAAGATATGATTTATAAATTTCTAATAAGGAAAAAATGATATATATAGCAAAAAAATATCATTTTTAAACTTATAATTTATAAATAATTAAATATTTAACAAAATAACAAATTTTTGAATTTGAAAAACATTATGGTAAGTATATCTATAAAAATATCTATGTTAATTTCAAATTTATTAATTATTTAATTTGTCATATAAGATAATTTTAATATAATATTTTAAAGAAAAAGACAAAGTTATCTTTTAATTTAAAATATGTTAAATATCAAAATATCTAATCTTATAATTAAATAATATATAAATATTAAAGAAGTTAGCAAATTTTTAAATCTGACCATAATAGGAAATATTTAAAATTATAAATATTCCAAAATAGAAATATTTAAAAAAAAGGAAATATTTCAAATTTGGTAATATTTAAAATTGGAAATATTTCAAATTGGAAAAATTTAAATTTGAAAATATCAGATTTTGGGAAACAATCCCATAAAAAATTGGATTTTTGGGGAAAAACCCCACAAAATTCGCAATTTGTAGGCTGCCAGGATAGGCTGCATGCAGCAGTCATGATTTCTAATCTTCCAAAATTCATATCTTTTTCCTTTTTTATCGGAATTAAGTTCCGTAAAAACAAAAATTACTTAATTTTTCACAAGGAATCCAAATAAAATATTTTCAAAAATAGAAAAAAATATTTTTCATGGAAAAATTCGTACAACACAAACATTCATCACATAAGCACATAAACCAACATGAAACCATCCAAATCAACACAAAAACATATAAATCATTGTTTTAATTCATATTTCATGAAAGTAAATTATTACCATGGCTCTGGTGCCAGTTGTTGGAAATTATTTTACTAGGATCTAGATTTACTAACAAGTATGTTTGATTAACAACCTAATATGAATTCTAAAACAATGAAAATAAACACATATAAAGTTTAAGAAAACCTTACAGTGGGTGCAGCGAAATATTATGACTCCTTTCATTCAGATCTCTAGCCCTTGATTCCTTTCTGTAGCAGAGCATAATCAAGATCTGAATCTGGATCTTCTTTCTTCCTTCTTTGATGCAGAATTTCCATAGTCTTACATACTATGATTGAGGTACCACTTGATGTGTGTGGGCACTACTCATTCACTCAAGGAATTTTGAAATTTAGAGAGAAGAAAAGAGAGAGAGTGGCGTGTGGCCTTTTCTGAAGGAAACAAAGTGCAAAGTTATGTGTGTGTTTCCTAAAGCCAACACCTTCTATTTATAGAATTCCCTCTAGGTTTAGGTTAGAATTGTGTGGCATTAAAATAATGAAAAAATTAAATGGTAAAGGCCTATGCATAGTGGGCAGCCAGAATAGGAAATTGGGCCTCACTTTGTAACTTTCCCATTTTGTTATTTTTCATTCCTATTTTCTCAAAAATGTCAATTTTCCAATTTAACCTTTTAAATGCCAATTCTAATTATTTAATAACTTGAAAATAATTATTAAATAATATTGCCATTTAATATATTTATTAATTTAGACATATAAAGTCTCTTAATCAATAAATAAACCTAGAATCTCTTTTCTTTACAATTTCGCCCTTGCTTAGTGAAAATTCATAAAGCAGACATAGTCTAACTGTAACGCCCTAATCTATAAGGACGCCACGTGTGTGATTTTATAAACTAGTTTAATACTAATAGAATAATTAATTATTAAAAACCGTGATAATATTAAAAACTTGACTAAAATAAAACACTAAAAATGGACATTATAACGGCATAAAAAGTGTGTTCCGGGAATCCCTGTTGTAAAAAGTTTTGCTAAAGAAATATGTACGACAACCATTTAAACATAAAATCAAAATACACAGCAGATACAACCAGTCTAAAACAACTCCTGGCAACTCGGCACGCAGGCCGGCGAGGTCAATATGTACATTGCTGGAGAAGACTGCCACCTCATGGTTGATCTAGCTTTTCTATGCCTTTACCTGCACCACATATCACCCGTGAGTCACAAGGACTCAGCAAGAAAAGTAATAATAACAATCATATAGCTTATTATTCGAATATTGTCATTTATACACAATAAAAATCAAACCATCACACTTTGTTCATAAGATGAAATCCAAATCACTACTGGCATCTGCCACGAATAAACATTAGTATACAGATATTTGGTAATACAAAACCATTATACCAATAATGGAATTCATATTCATTTAATCATATAAATAATATATATGTTACCTCATAAAGCAACCCTCTTCATGACATCATGTTGCCTAATTAGGCAAGTCGATGCTTTAATCTGATGATCTTGTATTGTATCGCCTAATCAGGCAAGCCCATGCCATAGCCTGGCACCCATATGTCGCATAACTGCATCACCTAATCAGGTGAGCCTATGCCCAAAAACCTGCACCCATATATCATACAATTGCATCACCTAATCAGGTGAGCCCGTGCCACAATCTGGCACCAATATATCGCATCGTCTAACTAGACGAGCTCGTACCTACGCCCGGTACTTATCATGTCACTGACGCCTGTACTTACGCCCAGTACGTTGCCAGGAAAATCGCATCACCTAATCAGGTGAGCCCGTACCTACACTCGGTACTCATCATATATCACTAACGCC
Source organism: Cannabis sativa (assembly GCF_029168945.1). NCBI lineage: Eukaryota > Viridiplantae > Streptophyta > Magnoliopsida > Rosales > Cannabaceae > Cannabis > Cannabis sativa. Next base: position 9,538,950 of record NC_083608.1, on the reverse strand, counting down.
CGTACTTACGCCCAGTACGTTACCAGGAAAATTGCATCACCTAATCAGGTGAGCCAACATATCACATGCATAATATTATCACATTATCAATACTCAACCAATCAATCTTTTCAATATATAACAATATTAACTATATCTCAATATTAATCAATTCATAACAATACTAATTGTATTACATACAATGTACTATGCAGTACAATATACTTTTCAATATATAACAATATTAACTATATCTCAATATTGATCAATTCATAACAATACTAACGGTATTACATACAACGTACTATGCAGTACAATATACTTTTCTATATATAACAATATTAACTATATCTCAATATTGATCAATTCATAACAATACTAACGGTATTACATACAACGTACTATGCAGTACAATATACTTTTCTTACCTTTAATCCAGGTTCATACATTTCAATCAATCCAAGTGGAGAACTATCCTCGATGATCCCGGCCCTATGTCACAACAACGATAAACTAATAAGTGTTTATCCTAAAACACTGCTTATATTCACATAAGACAATCTAGGGTTTTCTACCAAACCCCGCGGTATAAATACACTAAAATAAAACTTATATTTCAGCTCTAAAACATACACCATATTGTAGAGCTCGTCTCAAGCTTCGAAACGGTATATAGAATATCCAAAACGGACACCCGAGTCAAAAGTTATGACAAAAATACGATTTCTGATCTCTTAGGAATTTCTATAAACTGTGAAATACGAAAATTTCAATTTTCGCACTCACCGAAACACTACCAAAACTTATCCAAATCACTCCAAACTTCACAGGGTGCATGTATGCCATAAATACTACCATCCTTACGTAACAGAAATAAAAATCGACCCCTTAAATGAAAAACGCCATTAACGTTCGGACTAAGCTTTAAAAAGTTCCAAACTCGATTTCTAACTCAAAAATCACTTCTAATTCAACAAGAAAATATCGAAACTAGTCCCATGACTACCCGAGAACAATTCTATAAGGTCAGAACCTTCATAACTATTCTAATTCACAAAACCCCTATACGAAACCAATTGTTTTTAAACTTAAAACGAAATTAAACCATACCTTAAGCTTCCCTCTTCAAAGATTTGCTATCCTGCTACTACCAGAGCTTAGATCGCTAAGTTTTGGATTGAAAATTGAAGAAAATAGATATAAAGGGAGAAGGTTTTATCGAAGGAGGGAGAACGAGGGTTTCGTTCGTCGTTCGTTCTGTTCTGTTTCACTGATAACTTAATATATATATATATATATATATAAAAGTTAACTTACGTTAACTTATATATAAATAATATTATAATAATATAATAATAATAATAATAATATAATATAATATATTAATAATAATAATATAATAATATTAATAAAAACTTTATTATTAATAATTATCTTATTATTTCTTAGCCACTAAGAAATCTCTATTTTTAGGGTATTTGGTCAACTTCGAGTACCCTAAAATACCCCAATATTTCTAAAATCAACTTATCCCAATAATCTCATCAATAATTCTAACTAAAATCGTTGTGACATTTTTTGCCTCCAATCGGGTCTCTAGGGTCACCGAACTTGAAAATATTTTTATTTTACAAATAACTCATATTATATCCACGTATTTCAAATAAATCCCCGTAATTAACAAATTACGCTTATATATCCACTTATTGAGTCTCCGGGGTCGTCGAACCTGAAATATTTTTATTCCACATATAGCTCATATTACATTCACACATGCTATATAAATCTCCGTAATTAACAAATTACGATTATTTACTCACTTATAGCAAAATTTAAATTTTATGCTGAAATAAATTAGTAGGATCATAATCCCACTTATTACCTGATTAATTCATAATATCAATATAAACCCTAATTATTTACCATTTAACTTATCGGGATATTACAACCATCCCCTCCTTATAGAAATTTCGTCCTCGAAATTTATTTAAACAATTCGGGATATTACCCCAATATTTATGATTCTAATTCTCAAATTGCTGCTTCTATCTTACTGTTTTTTTTATAGCACTTTCTTAACTAGTAGAATTGTCTCATTTCATCTTTCTAGTCCAAAACCTGGACAAGATATTTTTCTCATATAATAAATTTGTCTGAAGTTTAACATCGTCACAACTCAGAACATGGGTCGAGTCTGATTCATATTTTCTCAACATGGAGACATGAAACACATTATATACTCCGGACAACGCAGGAGTTAAGGCTAGCTAATAGGCTACCTAGCCTATTTAATCCAGTGAACATGTATATAATAGTTCTCTTGTACCACACTTATTAAGGTACCTAACCAGTGGTACATTTAATTATCACTTTTTAAATAAACACCTCATAAGGGAAGATATTATTCTAAGATATTCTAACCTTTATCAAATATGCTCACAGTATATTTCTAATATTCTATTGATCTTCGCAGGTTACCCACCTTTCAAGAATAAAGCATTATACTATTTTCGCTTTAACTTCCATGGTTCTCAATAACCTTCTTTAATTCTTAACATCATAGCCAAAAATATCAACCTTGGAATTTTACAAGATTAGACTATTCCTTTGTATGAATTTTGTATTCTCATTTATAGTATAAATTGTCTACACTGATAGACAACATATTAACTCTGTATGTCCAATCGTTACTACTCGGTCAAAATCATAAGATCCCATAGTACATAATTCATAATTATGTCTTTCTATTCCTTCTATGAGATCTCCTAAGCTGATCTACTGACTTAACTTAGTAACAAGTTAAGTATTCATTTCTGATAGATATTCAATTAGAGCACTTCTTATTTCCACTCACTTACTTGTCTCAATACCTTGTAAATTTCTGCTTATTAACACATCACTTCCTCTTAATAATTTCTGGAACGACTACCGATTTTGCATCCTAATATGAATCTTTCTAGCGTACTTTGTCCTCACTCATACACTTCCCGGGGTGACTCCCTGAAGGATTTCCCACAGGTCCCAGGATCGAAACCTGGCTCTGATACCAAGTTGTAACGCCCTAATCTATAAGGACGCCACGTGTGTGATTTTATAAACTAGTTTAATACTAATAGAATAATTAATTATTAAAAACCGTGATAATATTAAAAACTTGACTAAAATAAAACACTAAAAATGGACATTATAACGGCATAAAAAGTGTGTTCCGGGAATCCCTGTTGTAAAAAGTTTTGCTAAAGAAATATGTACGACAACCATTTAAACATAAAATCAAAATACACAGCAGATACAACCAGTCTAAAACAACTCCTGGCAACTCGGCACGCAGGCCGGCGAGGTCAATATGTACATTGCTGGAGAAGACTGCCACCTCATGGTTGATCTAGCTTTTCTATGCCTTTACCTGCACCACATATCACCCGTGAGTCACAAGGACTCAGCAAGAAAAGTAATAATAACAATCATATAGCTTATTATTCGAATATTGTCATTTATACACAATAAAAATCAAACCATCACACTTTGTTCATAAGATGAAATCCAAATCACTACTGGCATCTGCCACGAATAAACATTAGTATACAGATATTTGGTAATACAAAACCATTATACCAATAATGGAATTCATATTCATTTAATCATATAAATAATATATATGTTACCTCATAAAGCAACCCTCTTCATGACATCATGTTGCCTAATTAGGCAAGTCGATGCTTTAATCTGATGATCTTGTATTGTATCGCCTAATCAGGCAAGCCCATGCCATAGCCTGGCACCCATATGTCGCATAACTGCATCACCTAATCAGGTGAGCCTATGCCCAAAAACCTGCACCCATATATCATACAATTGCATCACCTAATCAGGTGAGCCCGTGCCACAATCTGGCACCAATATATCGCATCGTCTAACTAGACGAGCTCGTACCTACGCCGGTACTTATCATGTCACCGACGCCCGTACTTACGCCCGCACGTTGCCGGAAAATCGCATCACCTAATCGTGAGCCCGTACCTACACTCGGTACTCATCATATATCACTACCGCCCGTACTTACGCCCAGGACGTTACCAGGAAAATTGCATCACCTAATCAGGTGAGCCAACATATCACATGCATAATATTATCACATTATCAATACTCAACCAATCAATCTTTTCAATATATAACAATATTAACTATATCTCAATATTAATCAATTCATAACAATACTAATTGTATTACATACAATGTACTATGCAGTACAATATACTTTTCAATATATAACAATATTAACTATATCTCAATATTGATCAATTCATAACAATACTAACGGTATTACATACAACGTACTATGCAGTACAATATACTTTTCTATATATAACAATATTAACTATATCTCAATATTGATCAATTCATAACAATACTAACGGTATTACATACAACGTACTATGCAGTACAATATACTTTTCTTACCTTTAATCCAGGTTCATACATTTCAATCAATCCAAGTGGAGAACTATCCTCGATGATCCCGGCCCTATGTCACAACAACGATAAACTAATAAGTGTTTATCCTAAAACACTGCTTATATTCACATAAGACAATCTAGGGTTTTCTACCAAACCCCGCGGTATAAATACACTAAAATAAAACTTATATTTCAGCTCTAAAACATACACCATATTGTAGAGCTCGTCTCAAGCTTCGAAACGGTATATAGAATATCCAAAACGGACACCCGAGTCAAAAGTTATGACAAAAATACGATTTCTGATCTCTTAGGAATTTCTATAAACTGTGAAATACGAAAATTTCAATTTTCGCACTCACCGAAACACTACCAAAACTTATCCAAATCACTCCAAACTTCACAGGGTGCATGTATGCCATAAATACTACCATCCTTACGTAACAGAAATAAAAATCGACCCCTTAAATGAAAAACGCCATTAACGTTCGGACTAAGCTTTAAAAAGTTCCAAACTCGATTTCTAACTCAAAAATCACTTCTAATTCAACAAGAAAATATCGAAACTAGTCCCATGACTACCCGAGAACAATTCTATAAGGTCAGAACCTTCATAACTATTCTAATTCACAAAACCCCTATACGAAACCAATTGTTTTTAAACTTAAAACGAAATTAAACCATACCTTAAGCTTCCCTCTTCAAAGATTTGCTATCCTGCTACTACCAGAGCTTAGATCGCTAAGTTTTGGATTGAAAATTGAAGAAAATAGATATAAGGGGAGAAGGTTTTATCGAAGGAGGGAGAACGAGGGTTTCGTTCGTCGTTCGTTCTGTTCTGTTTCACTGATAACTTAATATATATATATATATAAAAGTTAACTTACGTTAACTTATATATAAATAATATTATAATAATATAATAATAATAATAATAATATAATATAATATATTAATAATAATAATATAATAATATTAATAAAAACTTTATTATTAATAATTATCTTATTATTTCTTAGCCACTAAGAAATCTCTATTTTTAGGGTATTTGGTCAACTTCGAGTACCCTAAAATACCCCAATATTTCTAAAATCAACTTATCCCAATAATCTCATCAATATTTCTAACTAAAACTGTTGTGACATTTTTGGCCTCCAATCGGGTCTCCAGGGTCGCCAAACTTGAAAATATTTTTATTTCACAAATAACTCATATTATATCCACGTATTTCAAATAAATCCCCGTAATTAACAAATTACGCTTATATATCCACTTATTGAGTCTCCGGGGTCGTCGAACCTGAAATATTTTTATTCCACATATAGCTCATATTACATTCACACATGCTATATAAATCTCCGTAATTAACAAATTACGATTATTTACTCACTTATAGCAAAATTTAAATTTTATGCTGAAATAAATTAGTAGGATCATAATCCCACTTATTACCTGATTAATTCATAATATCAATATAAACCCTAATTATTTACCATTTAACTTATCGGGATATTACACTAACTTTTAGAATTTTAATTGATTAATTAAAATCAATTAACTGAGTCTTACAAGCAGTATGGTCTCAACTAGTATGGGGACCATGGGTCTATATAACCGAGCTTCCAATAAGTCGAACCGTATTTACCAATTAAATTCCCTAACTTATTAATTCCTCATTGAATCTACACTTAGAACTTGGAATTGCACTCTCAGTCATATAGAACGTTCTATATGTTTCATGATATAGACACGTCATTAGTTATCCATTGTTATAACCCTAATGTGATCAATGATCCTCTATATAGATGATTTACACTGTAAAGGGATTAAATTACCGTAACACCCTACAATGTATTTTATCCTTAAAACACTTAACCCTGTATAAATGATATTTCAGCTAAGTGAAATGAGATCTCCACCATTTATTTTCGTTTGGTTAAGCTCGAAGGAAATCATCCTTTACTTTCTATTCGTCAGATAGAAGCTATAGATTCCATATTTATGTTAGCGCTCCCACTCAATTGCACTACCGTGTTCCCAAAATGTACGTATCATCCTGACCCAAAAGTAGGCTTAACTAACAAATCAAAGAACACGGATAACACTCTTGAGATTGAACCTAACCATATCAGGATTAAGATCATTTGATCTAGGATCAACAGGTGATATTGAATTGAATAGATATTACGGTAAGTTTTAATATATCTAATCAAAGTTCAATATCGGTCCCTTCCGATGTATACTCCATACATCCGATACTGGTAAACTTTGCTAATGTCCTAGAAAGGACATAACACTTTTCCAAGGTGTAAGAATACCTATCGCTGATTATACCATGTCAGTCTAAATCTAGTGTTCTGACAAATCAGGGAATAAACTTTTGAACATATAATTAAGATTATATTCCACTGTCCTGACAACACTATAATCTTTAACAAACTCATATGTTCTGGACTTAAAAAAAAATTCATACATTATATACATATAATCATGAAATAAATCATGTGAACCATGCAACATAAAATGTTATTTCTGATCTTTATTAATGAGTAAATCTGATTATATTGAAATGAGTTTTATTTAGGGCACAAAACCCAACACAAGCCTTGTTTAATTGTGAAGTGAGCAAGGCTTGCCTAGATGCCTCCGGTTGGCTCCTCAGTTTCCTGGCACGTGCTTTGGGCGCGTGATGGTGTATTTAATGATCACTATTACTGCAACGATTCACTTTTTGCAGGCGTCGATTCGTTTCTTGTCCATTAATTGATACGGCGCATTAATGGGTGTCAGACGGACACTCAAGCGTTTCCACCGTCTTGATGACGATCCAATCCAACCGTTGGATCTTGGGAATTCGAATCATGTGCCTTCCCAGCCGTTCGATGGTAGCTGATCACAGCTGTTTCACATGGGTTTTGGCCTATAAAAGCCACCCTTGTCACCTCATTTGGTTACTTTCAGAAATTCGCCAAATTTTCTCAAGTTTTCCAGAGAGAAACAGAAACTCTCAAACACCATAGATTTCTTACTCCTTTTTCTTCGTCGTTGCCAATCAACTTTCAACCAGCGATCAACACCAACACCCAGTTCCCAAGGTTTATGTAAGTTCTTCGCATCTTGTACTCTAGTTTTGTTTATCGTTTACATAGCATGCTTTACTGTTCATCTGCTTTTTTTGGGTTTGATGTTTGAGTTTCTGGGAATTTCTGTTTTGAGTTTTTGTGTAGCGCGTTAGATTCCTCTCTTCTTTTGTGTTTGAACTGCTTCTTTTCATCGTATTTTTTTGTCGAGGACCCATTTTTTCTTCACAAAATGACATTCAAGGGTTGAGAGTAGACTTCGCCTTCTCGATTCTTTCCTTTTTTCCTTTTCTTTGCTTATTCGTAATGTCACTATCTGTGGGATTCTTGCACCCGATTCTTGTCGAGAAAAACCTTCTAAGGCTTTCTTTTTGACAAGCGTCCGGAGGGGGCCTCTTTCCAGCGGTTAGGGGACCCCCATTCCCTTTTTTGACTTAGGGTTTGGTTTAGGGCCTGACTGCTGGATTTTTCAATCTTTTTCAGAACTAAGATGTCTGCATCCGGTTCTAAATCTTCAAAGAAAGGGGAGAAGTGCCTGGCCACCCTGGAGGAAGTCATGAAGGGTCCGGTGGCCTAAGAAGGGCAGAGGTCCCGTGCCAACGGCTGGGAAGCGGCTGAGCTTCACTCTACCCTGACTTGCCCTCACCAGCTGGAACACATCGTGGTGGTGGCAGGTATCAAGCCTCCGACCTTCGGGACATACCATCGGCTGCCCCGGGATGCGGAGACGCCCAACCATAATTATGGGGGCTTCGGAGCCTAGAGAAAGACGCACTTGATGGCCGAGGCCATGCTTCCCCTTCAAGATTACTTTATTAATTTTCTTGTGTATGTCGGCCTTGCGCCATACAAACTCATTCCTCAAGCTTACCGCCTGCTTTCAGGCTTATTTATTTTTTATTCTGCCCGGAGCTGGGGCTTTCCAGTCCGGTAGAGATTTTGTACTTTTACGAACTCATTTCTATCCCTAAAAAGGGAGATAAGTTTAAGGACAGTTTTTACGGTCTCCGAGCCCATCCTTTGAATGAGGGTCCGGTCCCTTTTAATTATCAGAAGCATGTGAAGGAATACCGTCACCGCTTCTTCTTCTCCTTCGGGTTCCAGGCTGTGGAGCATCAGGAGCTTCTCACGGAGTGAGTTAGGATCCCTCCTTATGCGCGGACTGAACCTACTCAGCTTTTCCTCCAACGGGCCAAGACCTTTGCCACATATGACAAGAAGGCCCTTGACGTCGGGGAGTTGGTTACGACGGAGCACTGTCGGAAAGCCAAGCTGATCCTGGGGCATCAATCGGTGGACGACTCCAATATTTCTAAAGTCGTCTGCCCAAATGTGAGGGCTTCGGCCGCAGAGAAGGTATTTCGGGACGATATCATTGCTACGGCGGAGGATAAGTACCAGAAATACCTCTTCAAGAAGGAACATAAGCGGGCTTATAATAAGGCGCATGTGGCCGCCGTAAGGCCCCTTCGTATTGGGAGTTCGGTGGAGCAAAGGACGCGCAGACCAACGCCTATGGTCCCAATCCCGAATACGGGGGCTCCCGATGCCAGCACTTCGGGTTCTGGTAAGTCCCCTTTAATGATACACTATGTCCCTTCCGTCTGCGAGTATGCTAGCCTTAGACCTATAGGGTTCGATGAACGTCTCCATAGGTTTAGGATGCCTTCCACTCGGTGGGGGGATCATGCCAAGGAGTATTATTTCTCTCACTTAGGCGATTGTTTAGGTCTGTCCCGGATGGGTTCTGGACCTTCAGTGCCCATTCTCTTGGAACCTTCAGCCTATTTATCTTCTAGCTGGTTCCGTCCTTCGGACAGCTATCTTGGGGATGATGCAGCCAATGTTAAGATTCGGGACTTTGCTAGGGCCGAATTAGAGAGTCAGGGTAGGGCTGGCTTGATTGCCTTTTGTTAAGTGTATGTTGTTTGCACAGATATTCTAACACTTAACCTTTTCTCTTATTGCAGCAGCCGTTCCCATGGACAAAATCTTGGCCACTCTTGCTGGAGCCCACAGTCCTGATGTTTCCCCTCCTCCTACTTCTTCTTAGCTGGTCACTCCTGGGAAGGCTTCCTCCAGCGCCCCTTCGGGCACTATTGTCTTAGTGGACGAGGAGGAGGCACTTCTTGAGGAAGCTGAAGAAGGTGAAGAAGAGCAAGAGGTTTCTCTTGTGCGCAAGCGCAAGGGCAAGATGGTAGAAGAGGAGCCTTCTAAACGCCCCCGGAGGGTGGACACTCTGGCCCCGAGTCATGACTCTGGGATCCCCTCCGAGGCGGAGGAATACACAGTGCCTCTTGGCATAGTATTAACTCTGATTCCTGGAGACGAGGAGAGGCGGAATCTTCGGATAGCCAAGCACAACTATGCCCTTGATGAATACACCCGGGGGCATGCTGAAGTGGAGGCCTTGAAGAGGGTCCTACGGGAGTAGCAGGAAAACATCTTCAACGTGGAGGACTTCTGGAATCCGTGGAACCAGAATATGGATCCTCTCACGGACTGGTTTAACCGCTTCCTGGGGCCTACCTTGGCTCCTTTTGCCTCGGAGATGACCAGCGAGTATGTCTCCCACCTGACTCAATTCCCGCCCAAACGGTACGCTGCTTGTGCATCCTTGAACTCCGTCTACCAAGTTCAAGACATCAGCAACACCATGGCCGCGATAAGTACTTGATTCATTTCTTTCCTCAATATTTTGTCTAAGGCATTTGATCTCACTCTTTCCTCCTTTTTCAGATTACTGTGGAGACCAGCCGCCTCTCCAGGACCATCGTTAATCATGGCTCCGTCCTGTCCCAATTCGGGGGCATAGACGAGGTCGTGAGGATCCTGCGGGACTTGTCTGCTGAGAGGCGGGCGATCCAAGAGGAGGCTGAGCGAAGGGAGGCCCTTGCTAAGGCAAGGCTCGAGGAGGAGGCCAAACAGAGGGAAGCCCAGGCGGAGGTGATGCTCCGAGAGGAGGTCCTGCGGAGGGATAAGCTGGAGGCGAGGCACCGGGAGGTGCTGAGGGCGGAGGGCGAGGCCACTGCCAAGGCCAAGCGTGAGCTTCGCGAGGCTAAGGAGGCTATAGACGAGATGGCCGCCAAGGTGAGGTCCTTAGAGGAGTTGCACCAGGCGCACTTGCAGTCTAGGCCTAACTTGGCCGTGGAGATGAAGGAGCTAAAAGACTTCAGAGATCAAGCCTTGAAGAAGGCTAAAAGAGATGAGCTCCTGTCCCCTATCTCCTGCAAACGTTGTGTCAAGCGCTTCGATGATGGCGTCTATATGGCCTGGTCGACAAATGGCCAGAGTATCAAGCTTGACTTCTACCCTAAACCTGAGGAGGTTATTGCTAAATTTTGGGAGAAGAAGAAGAAACTTGATGCCATGCTTGAGGCGCGTACAGGTCCTCGCCTTCCTCCTTGCATTGACTAGGCCGATTGAGTCCAGCCCACTTTACCAAGCTTTTTCTCACTTTCTTTTTTTAATTTACAACTATTTTTCTTTTATCTAAGACAATCTTTAACTTAGTAGCTGTTTTATTTTCTATGGGGAGACAATTATTAAGGCCTGTCCCCGGGCTCTTTGTATATATTTTTTTTGACCTGCCCTTAGGGCGAGGATTTTTATATATATATGATCCTTTTTTATGCATATTTTTCTTTTGGACCTGCCCTTTGGGTCAGGATATTTCTTTTTGACTTTGTTTTTATTTTGAGCCTGTTTTACATCTGTCCGTGCGGTATGCCTTAGTACCCCCCTGAGTGACATGAAAACTTTGTTTTTAAGGCACTCAGTTTTATTATAAAATTTAAAGGTTGCATACATTTGGACGGTACAAATTCTTTAAATAAGGCGTAATTCAATTTTTTTTGGACTATTGGTAATACTTCCGGAGGTGATCGGCATTCCAGGCCCTTGGCACAATGGTTCCATCCATCCTTTTTAGCTTATGGGTTTCGGAGCCGATTTCATCCTCAATTTCATATGGTCCTTCCCAATTTGGCCCAAGTACCCCCACTCCGGGTTCTTGGGTGGCTGGGAAGACTCTTCTTAAGACCATATCCCCAATAGTGAATTTTCTGTTTTTAACTTTGGAGTTAAAATATTTAGTCACCTTCTTTTGATAAGCTGCCATTCGTATTTGAGACTCGTCCTGAAGCTCTTCAACCTGATCCAGCGCTTCTTGTAATAAAGCTTGGTTTGTAGCTGGATCGTAAGTCGTTCTCCTGTGGGACGGGAATAACGTTTCTACTGGGACCATTGCTTCACAACCGTACGCCATTGAAAAAGGCGAGTGGCCGGTCGTAGTTCTTGGGGTCGTCCGGTAGGCCCATAACACTCTTGGCAATTCTTCAGGCCAGTTGTTTTTGCAGGCCAGCAGCTTTTTCTTTAGGGTGACCTTTAGGATTTTTTTGACTGCTTCTGCTTGTCCATTTGTTTGCGGTCTTGCCACAGCGGAGAAGCTTTTAACGACTCCGTGTTGGTTGCAGAAGTCAGTGAATTCTTCGCAATGAAATTGCTTTCCATTGTCAGAGACTATTTTGTGAGGCAAGCCATATCGACACACTATGTTTTTAATAACAAAGTCTAGTGCTTTTTTAACAGTTATAGTCTTCATTGTCTCAGCCTCCGTCCATTTGGTGAAGTAGTCTACTGCTACTATTGCATACTTTACTCCTCCCTTTCCTGTTGGCAGGGACCCAATAAGATCTATCCCCCAGACCGCGAAGGGCCAGGGGCTAGTCATCAGGGTAATCTCATTGGGAGGAGCTCTCGGTATGTTTGCGAATCTTTGGCACGAGTCACATTTCTGGACGTAGTCTATGCAATCTTTTTTCATTGTTGGCCAGAAGCCGAGAAGTCGAACCGTAGAGCTGCCTGGAGTCGAAGTCCACTCAGAGATATCATTGCAACCCCCGCTCCGGATCCATTTTCGTTGGAGGCTCCGTCCACAAACACTTTCCATGCTGGGGCCGATGGTGCCGGTATGTTCGCGGTTGCTTCGGCTTCATTACATTCGGTGATGAAGTCTGCTAGCGCTTGTCCCTTTATGGAAATACAGGAAACGTAGTGTAAGTCGAACTGACTTAACTCCATTGCCCATTTGAGGAGCCTTCCGGACGCCTCTGGCTTTTGCAGGACCTGCCGGAGTGGGGTTGGTCAACACCTTGATTGGGTGAGCTTGGAAATAAGGCCTCAACTTTCTCGAGGCCATTAGGAGGCAGAAAACCAGCTTTTCAATGACAGGGTATCACGTCTCCACCCCTATCATGCGCTTGCTGACGTAGTACACGGGATGCTGAGTTTTCTCTTCTTCCCGGACTAAGGCCGCGCTGACCGCGTCCTCGGAGACGGCCAAGTACAGAAACAAGTCCTCTCCGAGAACGGGCTTTGACAGGATTGGAGGCTTGGCCATGTGCTCTTTTAGTTTTTTGAATGCCTCCTCGCACTCGTCAGACCATTCAAACTTCTGGCACTTCTTCAAAATGTTGAAGAAGGGAATGCACTTGTCTGTGGACCGGGAGATAAAATGGCTCAGGGCTGCAACCTTTCCGGTTTGGCTCTGCACGTCTTTGTGTTTCTTGGGGGATGGCATGCTCAGGAGAGCTTGAATTTTTTCTGGATTTACCTCAATCCCTCTTTGACTGACATGAAGCTCAGGAACTTCCCTGATTTGACCCCGAAAGTGCATTTCTTTGGGTTGAGCTTCATTCCGTATCTCCGGACCGCTTCAAAACATTCTTCTAAGTCGTCCGCGTGGCTATTGCACGCCTTAGACTTGACTAGCATGTCGTCTACGTATACCTCCATGTTTCGCCCAGGAGGCCTTTGAACATCCGGATAACCATTCTTTGATAAGTTGCGCCAGCATTTTTCAATCCGAAAGGCATGACTAGGTAGCAGTATACCCCCTTATTGTTCTTGAAGCTAGTGCACTCTTGATCTGCTACGTGCATTCTTATTTGGTTATAACCGGCGTATGCGTCCATGAAGGACAGTAATTTGAATCCGGAGGTAGCGTCTACCATCTGGTCGATCCTGGGCAGAGGGAAACAATCCTTTGGGCAAGCTTTGTTTAGATCAGTGAAGTCTATACAGACGCGCCAGGTCCCGTTAGGCTTCGGCACTAGGACCGGATTGGCTAGCCATTCTGTGTAGTAGACATCGCGGATCATGCCGCTTGTTAATAGCTTGTCCACCTCTTTCTCCAAGGCTTCGACCTTCACTGAGTCGAGGGGACGTCGTTTCTGCTGGACCGGCGGCATGTCTGGGTTGACATTGAGGACATGAGTGATGACGTGGGGATTTATGCCAGTCATGTCTTCTTGGCACCATGCGAAAACATCAATGGCACCCTTCAGTGTCTTTATTATCTTTTCTTTTTCCTCCGGGTCTAGGCTCTTTCCTAGCCGGAGTACTTTGGTGGAGTCGAGGTCGCACACTGATACTTCCTCGACGTCCTCCATTGGTTCTACGATTTTTTCGGATCCCACACGGGGATCCAACTCGTCTTCTTCAGCCATTTGTGGCTCAATAGTTTCTCGGACCATCAGCACGGGTAGGTGGGCAGTAACGTTATAGCATTGCCTCGCCTCCCCTTGATTTCCCCTCACCGTCCCTATCCCAGCCTCTTGGGTTGGGAATTTCAGGCACAAGTGCCGTATTGATGTGACTGCGCGAAAGTCCACCAATGCCGGTCGACCGAGGATTGCGTTGTAGGCTGTCGGGCAGTCCACCACCACGAACGTGCAGTACTTGAAAGTGCTCTGGGGTGTGTCCGGGCACAAGGTGACTGGAAGCCTTACTTTTCCCATTGGGATAAGTGTTGTTCCATTGAACCCCGTGAGTTGAGAACCACTTGGTGAGAGGTCTCGGTCCGTTAGGCCTATTGCAGTGAAGGCCTCCTTGAATAGCAAATTCACGGAACTCCCGTTGTCGATTAGGACTCTGGCCACCACCTTATTGGCAATGGGGGTCTCTATGACCAACGGGTCTTGGTGGGGAAAACGCACTATTTTTGCATCTTCTTCTATGAATGTAATGGGTTGATCCATTAGCCGGGGCCTTTGAGCTAGGAGCTGAGTAACTTCCCAAACCTCATCGTGTTTCACGGCCCCTGCGTACCGTTTCAGCTCCTTGCGGGTGGTCCCGCTGATGTGGGGTCCTCCCGAGATCATAGCCACTCTCCCGTTAGGTCTAGGTTGCAGGCCGGGAATATGCTGAGCATCTCCGGGGGGAGCAACTGGAGGTAATACTCCCGCTGCACCCCCTGGTGTTCCTTGCGGCAAAGTTCCAGCCGCCTGACCTGGGTTGAGATGGGGCAACCGATTCTTGATCCACTCGTAGAGGTGTCCCAATCAGATTAAGTTATCGATCTCGTCTTTGAGATTTTTGCATTCATTGGTGTTGTGCCCAATGTCGTTATGGTACTCGCATCTCTTGTTGGGATCCCTCCGGGAGCTGTCTTTGTACAAAGGAGGTGGTCTCCGGTAGTGCGTATTTTTCCTAGTAGCAAAGTACACACGTGCTTGGGAGTCCGTTAGCTCCGTGTACTGGGTATATTGGGGAGTATACCCCCTTTTCTGTCATTTTTCCTACGTCCGAGTGCTGCCTTTGGAGGACCTTTTGCTCCTCGTGTTAGGTTTTGTGCCCTAAATAAAATCCTTTACAATCTGATTAGTTATCAATATAAGAAATTTGAAGTGATTTATATTTGCATGAATTTTACATGCTAATGGTTTAATATGTTTATTACATTTACACACAAAATCTGTTAAGTCCAGATCATATGTTTATTCAAAATTACAGTATCCACAGTGGAATGTGATTGTGATCATATGAATACAAAGACTAAGTCCCTATTTCATTAGTGTTTTGGATTTATACTAACGTGATAATCAACGATGATGTGTACTTACACCTGGAGTAAGTGTTATGTTCTTTCCAGGACATTAGTAAAGTATATTAGTTTCGAATGTATGGAGTATACATTGGACTGGACCGATATTGCAACTTAGTTAAGATATTATAAACTTACCGTTATATCTTTCCAAGTCAATATCAGTAGTTGATCTTAAGATTAAAAGAATCTAAATCCTGATATGCTTAGGCTCAACTAAGGAGTACTATTCATGTTCTTTGATTTATTAGTTAAGCCTACTTTTGGGTCAGGGTGATACGTATATTTTGGAAACATGATAGTATGATTGATTGGGAGTGCTGAACATAAATATGGAATCTATAGCTTCTACTGGTGTATAGAAGTTAAATGATGATTCCCTTCGAGCTTAGCTAAATAGAAGTAAATGGATGAGCTCTTGTTTAAGTGACTAATTCTTAGATCACTAAACATCATTTACAGGTAGCTAAGTGTTTTAAGGGGCAAAATACGTTGAGGGGTGAGAACGGTAAAATTATCCCATCTCGATGTAAATCATCTATATAGAGGATCTTTGATCACAATAAGATTATAACAATGGTTAAATGAGATAGCATATTTATATCGTGGAACATATAATATGATCTATATAAGTCTGAGAGTGCAATTCTAAGTTCTAAGAGTGGATTCAACGAAGAATTAATAAGTAGGGATTTACTTAGTAAATTCGGTTCACTTATTGGAAGCTCAGCATATAGATCCATGGTCCCCATTCTAGTTGAGACTATAATGCGTGTAAGACTCAATAGTTAATTTGTGATTAATCAATTATAATTCTAAAGTTAGAGTATATCTAATTTGTGAATTTTCACTAAGCAGGGGTGAAATTGTAAAGAAAAGAGATTTTAGGTTTATTTATTTATTAATAGACTTTATATGTCTAATTAATAATTAAATTAAATGACAATATTATTTAATAATCTATTTTAGTTATTAAATAATTAATTTTGGCATTTAAAAGGTTAGAATTGGAAAATTGGCGTTTTTGAGAAAATAGAAATAAAAATTGTGAAAACTGCAAAATCCAAGTAAGGCCCATTAACACCTATGGCCGGCCACTTGGATAGCTTTTTTCAATTAATATTTTCATTATTTTAATGCCAAATAATTACTAACCTAAACCTAGTAGTTGCCTATAAATAGAAAGTGATGGCTCAGTCAAATAATAAGTTTTCATAATGCTTTTTGTCAGAAAATCAAAAAATCATTTTTTTCAGAAAACTGAGCCTTCCCTCTCTCTCTCTATAGCCGAACCAACTTCTCTCTCTTTTCTTCTTCATAAATTTCAAACCTTAGTGATAGAGTAAGTGCCCACATACAGCAAGTGGTACCTCAATCATAGATTGGAAGACTGTGAAGAATCACACACAAAGAGAAGGACATTCGGGCTCTGATCTTGATAATACTCTGCGACAGAAAGGATACAAGGGTTAGAGATCTGAGTGGAAGTAGACATTATTCCGCTGCAACCAATGTAAGGTTTTCTTAACTTTATATGTGTTTATTTATTGTTTTAGAAAGTTCATATTTAGGGTGTTAAAAAACATACTTCTGAGTAGATCTAAGATCCTGATAAAATAAATTCCAACACCTCGAGCCCTGGGAAGGACTGGCCAGAGTGGCTGTCGGAGCGGAGTGCGAGGGGGCTTGTCCATTTATCCCTGAGGGATTTCCAAAATGGGACGATGCGGGGGCCAGGGCCTGGCCTTGGCTATATCCGGGAGTGGCAGAAAACTGTATGCCGCTCATCAGTGGAATTGTTGCTGGCACAATGCCCGAGGGCTGGGTTCCGGGCACATATCCTGCTATCCCGGTGGGATAATATCCTCCATAGGCCACTATTTGGGCCTCTTCAAGGTTAATGTATTTTTGGACTCTCTTCTGGAAGTCCTGAAGGTTTGAAGCTCCTTCCTGTTGTAGTTCGTTCCAGAATGGAGTCCCTGTACGGATGCCTGCTTGGATAAGGGCAAGCTGTTGTCCATCATCTACTTTCTTGGTTTTTGAGGCTTCCTCCCGGAACCTCTTTATGTAATTCTTTAGTGTCTCCGTAGGCAGCTGCTTGATGTTAGTCAAGACGCTATCCTCCAGGTTGACTTTCCTTGCGGCGACAAATTGTCTCCGAAAGTTGGTTTGTAGCTTATTCCAGTAGTCCACGGATCCTGGTTCCAATTTCTTGAACCACTCTTCTGCGGACACGCTTAGAGTAAGCGGGAAGCACAAACACTTAGCGTCATTGCTGACTCTCATGACCGTCATGACTCGGTTGAACCGTGACAGGTGATCGCTTGGATCGGAGTTCCCGGTATAAGCTGCCATTTCGGGCATCTTAAAGTTTTTGGAGAGCTCTGCTTCCAGGATGTGTTTTGCACATAGTTCTCGGTCCTCAAAGTCTGAGTCGGAGTCGTTGCCTTTCTGTCTCCGGGAGACTCGGGCGATGTCTTTTTGAAGTATGGGGAGTTCCGCCATGATTCCTTCGTTTAACGTTCCCGCGGAGACCGCGGGTCCGTATTTCTTTTGGTCAAGGTGATCCCGGAGGTCACCTTTGTTTCTGTTAATTTGATTCCTCAGATCAACGGGAGGACATTTCTGTCCCCTTTTTCCTCTCCCTCCGGGCTCTTGATGCACGGAAACGCTTTTTCGGTCCTCTCGATCCTGAGGGCCAAGACTCCCTTTTTGGAGTTTGCCCCTGTCGGACCTCTCGTTTTTCTTCGATTTTTCATGCTATTTCATGGATTTAACTTCTGATTTTTTGTGTAGTTTTGTATTTAGACATTTACTATTCCTATTTTAATTCTAAATATCATAATTAAATTAATTATTTTTTTTTTAAATTAATTCATGATATTAGTGTAATTTGAATTTGAAAATAGTAAATATCTATCTTTTTTTGCTTAATTATCTATCTCATTTTTAAATTTGATTATATCTTATCTTATTTTTAAATTTAAGGTCAGATATTAAATTTTTTAAATTATTTTTTTTTTAAATAATTTGACCTTATTTAAATTTAAAATAAGATAACTATAATCATGATATTTTAAATAGAAGTAAGATATTTTGCTAAGTTTTAAATTTTGTTATTTTATTTATTCAAATTAAATCATAAAATCTGAAAAAGATATTTATTTATCTTTTTTAATTTTTATTGAATATTTAATTTATAAAATAACATTAATTTTTCCAAAAGTAGTTAGCAAATTTTGAAATGATATTTAGGTTAGTTGAAACTTAATTTTTTAAAATTGTAGGTTTAATTTTAAATATTATTTTATTAATTTTAAAAACATTTTAATTTTTTCGAAAATAAATATTTTTTTATTTAATTATTTTTCGAAATTTAATTATTTAAAATTAAATAAATCCTACATCCAACTATCCAGCTAACCTTGTTGCAGGAGTATGTGTTTTAGCTTGTTTGTAAGTTTTATAAAACCTATTATTGCTTGATTGCAAATAGCCATGGTTAACTTGTTGACAGATCCAATGATCTGATTTTAACTCATGGTTCAATTGGTCAAGTAAATAATTTGTAACAGGTAAATTTTTACAATCTTCTTTCATCTGTGTATGACCTAGCAACATGATAGGATCCATCCAAATGTGTGCCTGTGTGAGCCTATATGTTTATTTTATTATATAGATGCATATAGGTTGTTGCTAAATAAAATGTCACACCATGATAGATTTTATTTAGGTCCATTTAGTTTTTTGGACCTATGAAATTAATAACAGTTATTTATTTTAAGGTTAAATTCTTCTCTTTTGGGCCTTGTGTGAGAGTTGGAGGCCAATAGAAGTGGGTACGACATACTGAACCCAGCTCCCCCTCACATGAACTACCCCAATTGTGAAGGCCCATTTGCCTGATTTGAATAACTGTGCTAGGTTAATTAAATTAGTTTAACCTAATAAAATTGATTAGCAACATAATTAACTTTTAAAATATATGAAATTTATTTTCATTTTAATATTTTAAAGTTAATTTTAAGAAAAACACTTTTAGTTTTAGATATTTTTTCTAGACAAACTATTTGTATTTTTCTTGTATTTAATTAAATAAAGAATTTTAACTAACTAGATTCTTTTTGGAGCTTATTTAATTAAATATTCCTATTTAAGTTATAAATTAGTTATTTTAACTGATTTTTCATATCTAACTTAAATTTGAATATTTTATTTAAATTTAAAATTAAGTTGAGGAATTCTAGGCATTAGTTATTAAAGATTCTTAAGATATTTTTTAAGTTAGTTTTAAACTTAAAATAGAATATTTTTCAAATTAAGTGGTTACAACTTAATTTTTGATATTTAATTAAATTTAAATTTGAAAATATTTAAGTTCTAGATTTTTTCTATAACAACTTAAATTAGATACTTTTTCAAATTTTTGAGGAAAAGATACTTAGTCAAATAAGATATTTTCTAGATAGTTATTTCTAGACTACTTATTATTTCTAATATTAAAATAGGAAAATATTATATATTGTGAAATTAATTATTTAAATAATTAATTTTGGTACAATTTATTTTAAATATATTATTTTTCCTAGTATTAAACTAGAATTAATAATTAAGTCTTCTCTACACTTAATTATTTATTTTTTGAATTTAATACATTTAATTAAATTGAAAATTAAATATCTAAGTTGATTTTCATCGTGATACTTAAATATTTCTTTTTCATGACACTTAATTATATAGAAAATTATTTTTAGTTAAAATTTATTTTTTCAACTTAAATTTAAATAATTTTCAAAATATATATTTTTTTATTTTATTAATCAATTTCGAATTGCATTTAATTATGCTAGATATTTTTTGAATTTATCTTGAAAAATAGATTGATTTGTACATTAATTATTTATTTTAATTAATTCTTGGACCAACTTAAATCAATAATTTTTTCATTTATTGATTAATTTAAAATAAATAAATTAAAGTATATTATTAGAAATTGAATTAATTAGTCAAAGGAAAATCTAGATAGGTGATATTTTTTGCTTGAAGTATTTTTCTAAGTATTTATTATTTCAGTATTTCGAAAATATAAAGTTTTTATACTTTCTTTTTCAAAATACAATAAATATATTCTCATGAAAATTTATTTTAAGTTGCAAATTAATTTAAATTAATACAACTTAAATAATTTTCTTAATATTTATATATCAAAATTACTACGATGATGGAAATAATTCAATTTATTTCAATCACCATCTAAGTATAATTTTATAAATATTAAATTAAATTCTAATTTAGAATTTTAATTCTAAATTCGATATTTAATGAATATATTTTATTATAAATAATAAAGAAAATACATTTTAAAGAATGAGCTTTATTATTATTAAGATATTCGATCTCCATTGTTGGTTTTACATACCGTTTGTTTTAGTGAGTAATCCTCCCTAATGGAGGAACGCTCATTAGCAATTTCGCACCGTTTAATCTCGAAAGATAAGTAGCTTTGTTAGTGTTTTATATGGTATGGATCACCCTAATGGTGGCGACTATATTTGACTTGAAAAATATGAAACAATGGTAGAAGCTCATAAGATAGAATAGCCTTGACTCTCGCCTAAACGGGACAACGCTGGATTCCAATCTTGATCGAATAAAAGGTTGCTAGAATGTTTAACATTTTAGATGAGCTGACAACTTTATTCAATAGATGGTAGCTTTGACTCTCGCCTAAACGGGACACTGATATCAGTTTGTTGAAAACCTTGGAAATTATTTAGGATTGAATTTTTTTTAGTATTTTCTCTTATCATTCCTACATGCTATGTGCTTATAATTTCTGAATTGGATTTTGTGTTAAACCATTATTGAGCGTTGGCAGAAAAGTATGAGCGTTGGCAGAAAGCTAACGACAAAGCTCTATACTTCATGCTTTCCAGCATGGTTGACACCCTTAAAACTCGGTTTTCTAAAACCGAAAAGGCTGCTGAAGTTATGACGAAGTTAACTAAGCTATTCGGTAGGGCATCTCTTCAGTCTCGCTTTGACGTGACTAAGAAATACATCAATGCACGGATGGAACCCCATGAAAAACGTGCGTGATCATGTTCTCCTCATGGCAAGTTATTTCCAAGAAGCCCAGGATCATGGTGCTGAAATAGATCACACTACTCAAGTAAGCCTTATCTTGAATAGTCTGACTCCAGCATTTCTGCCCTATACATCAAATTATGTCACGAATAAAAAGGACATAGACTTTCATGAGTTAGTCAATGACCTTCATACATATGAAAATTTGATTGGAGGCCCCAAGAAGAAAGGGAGTAAGCCTCAAAATTCTGGCAATGGTAATGGGACGGTCAAACCTGAGGCAAATATTGCCTCTGCTTCTAAACCCAAATCGAAGAAGAAGTGGAGAAACACCAAGAAGCGTGCCAAAGCCATGAAAAATAAAAAGGCTGCTGCTTCTGGTGATGCACTCAAAGGAAAGTGTTTCTACTGCAATGAAAAAGGTCATTGGAAACCCCAATGTCCTAAACTTCTTGCAAAGAAACAAGGTATTTCTTTCTATAAACTTTAAGAGTTTAAGTGAATTATTATCCAATTGGATTATTGATTCTGGACTAACTTTATTTATTTGTTTCTTCTTCTTATAGGCCAAGCTACTTGAACTCAGATGCTATCTTAGTGAGTTAGATCGGAAAGCTGGACAAAGGGTGAAGATCGTCCAAGATGAAGATGAAGCTCATTTATCTATTTTTGAATTAATTGTTTTAGATTAAAGACAATTTGGATTTCAAATTTTAGTTAGGGATTTTTATCCCTGTTTTTCTCATATAGTTGCAATACATTTTTTTTTATTATTAATAATATTTTATTTTATTTTCTATTTCAAACAAATTGCAATTTATGAGATTGAGCTTCATTTAATTTATCTTAATCAACACAATTACCACATTATATTTATATGTTTGTATGTGTAAGTATTTTTATTATTGATGCAAATTCTATAATATTTACAACTCTTCATAGAGTTATATTAAATAAATACTAGAAATTAATTCTATGTTTATTAATAATTGTTAATTCTAATACAATTATTAAGAATTTGTTTAATAAAAGGATCTTTTGATCTGATAGGGGTGGAGAAAAGTTAAGAAAACTATGCAGTTCAACGATCTTTTATATCTAATGAACTCTGGATTGTATTCAACTCCACATAAAATCTATAACACTTAGAGATTCATGCTCTTCATAACCTTTAGGGGTGGATCATAATCTCTATATACTTAGGGGTGGAGTTTATCCACAATACCCTATGTAACATATATTTTCTTTAAACATGGAAGTAATATAATGAATTAGCTATTATAAGTATAAATCCTTGATCTTGATTGTATGTTCCAATTTAGTTTTACTGTTGTATTAAATTATGATACCTATAAAAGTTCTTTGATAATATATCACACTACCTTAATTGAGTGGGAGAATTTTAAAATTCTTTTTCCCATCTTCATTAGGTTGACACTTGTGATAGGAACTTAAGAACACTACTGAAAAGCAAATCTAACCATTCATGTGGATAGATATAACTTATCAAAATTATGAGAATAAGATAAAAGAATTCTAGTTTAGTCTATTCGAATGACTTGAGCCAAGAATTATTAATCCTCATAACATTTTATGGTATCTTAATTTTTGATTACTTAATCTCTGGCAAGTATTTTTTCACTTCAAATACTAGTCTGCTATGTTGATGATTGTTGGGTTTTATGCCCTAAATAAAACACATTTCAATATAATCAGATTTACTTATTAATATAGATCAGAAATAACATTTAATGTTGCATGGTTCACCTGATTTATTTCATGATTATATGTACATAATGTATGAATTCTATTTAAGTCCAGAACATATCAATTTGTTAATGATTATAGTGTTGTCAACACAGTGGAATATAATCTTAATTATATGTTCGAAAGTTTATTCCCTGATTTGTCAGAACACTGGATTTAGACTGACATGGTATAATCAGCGATAGGTATTCTTACACCTTGGATAAGTGTTATGTCCTTTCCAGGACATTGGCAAAGTTTACCAGCATCGGATGTATGGAGTATACATCGGAAGAGACCGATATTGAACTTTGATTAGATATATTAGAATTTACCGTAATATCTGTTCAATTCAATATCACCTGTTGATCCTAGATCAAATGATCTTAATCGTGATATGATTAGGTTCAATCTCAAGAGTGTTATTCATGTTCTTTGATTTGTTAGTTAAGCCTACTTTTGGGTCAGTGTGATACGTACATTTTGGGAACACGGTAGTGCAATTGAGTGGGAGCGCTAACATAAATATGGAATCTATAGCTTCTATCCGGCGAATAGAAAGTAAATGATGATTTCCTTCGAGCTTAACCAAACGAAAATAAATGGTGGAGATCTCATTTCACTTAGCTGAAATATTATTTATACAGGGTTAAGTGATTTAAGGATAAAATACATTGTAGGGTGTTACAGTAATTTAATTCCTTTACAGTGTAAATCATCTATATAGAGGATCATTGATCACATTAGGGTTATAACAATGGATAACTAATGACGTGTCTATATCGTGGAACATATAGAGCGTTCTATATACTGAGAGTGCAATTCTAAGTTCTATGCGTGGATTCAACGAAGAATTAATAAGTCAGTGAATTTAAGATATAAATTCTTGATCTACTTATTGGAAGCTCGGATATATAGACCCATGGTCCCCATACTAGTTGAGACCATACTGCTTGTAAGACTCAGTTAATTGATTTTGATTAATCAATTATAATTCTAAAGTTAGACTATGTCTACTTTGTGAATTTTCACTAAGCAAGGGCGAAATTGTAAAGAAAAGAGATTCTAGGTTTATTTATTAATTAAGAGACTTTATATGTCTAATTAATAAATATATTAAATGACAATATTATTTAATAATTAATTTTAGTTATTAAATAATTAGAATCGGTATTTAAATGGTTGAATTTGAAAATTGGCGTTTTTGAGAAAATCAGATGCAGGAATGATAAAACAGCAAAATTGCATAAGTGAGGCCCATTATCCAAGCCCATGGCCGGCCACACTTTATGGGTTTTATCATTTATTTTTTCATTATTTTAATGCCAAATAATTCTAACCTAAACCTAGGTGGTTACCTATAAATAGATAGTGATGGCTCTCATTCACACTTGAACTTCTGTCAGATGAAAACTGAGCCTCTATCTTTTCTCTATAGGCCGAACTTCTTCCTTTCTCTTTTCTTCTATAAATTTCGAAATACTTGAGTGAATGAGTGAGTGCCCACACACATCAAGTGGTATCTCAATCATAGTGTGTAAGACTGTGGAAAATCAACCAACAAGAAGGAGATTCAGCATCAAAGGAAGGAGAGAAAGAGATCCAGGTTCAGATATTGATAATGCTCTGCTACAGAAAGGAATCAAGGGCTAGATATCTGAACGGAAGGAGTCATTATATTCCGCTGCACCCAATGTAAGGTTTCCTAAACTTTATATGTGTTTATTTCATTGTTTTAGAATTCATATTAGGATGTTAATGAAACATACTTGTTAGTAAATCTAGATCCTGGTAAAATATATCCAACAACTGGCCTCAGAGTCATGGTAATGATTTAATTTCATGAAATATGAATTAAAACGATGTTATGTGTTGATTTGGATGGTTTCATGTGGTTTATGAACTTATTTGATGATAGTTTAGAAATCGCAATATATGTTACTGAAATATTTTTAATTTCGATCTGGGATTATTTTTTCTGGAAAGTAGACAAAACATTAATAAATTTAGGCTTTTACAGAACCTAATTTGGATTTTTTATGAATTAGTTATGATTTTTTGAAGTTGAACGAAAATATCAGAGTATGAATCCACACACGCGCACGTGGACGCTCGGACAGCTCCTTGTCTGAAGGGCAGCTTGCGCCCACGTCCCACGGTCAAATGAGGCTCCTTGCAGCCTCTTTGCTCGGCCAGACACCCCATTCCGTGCGCGCAGGGGTATGCAATGCATACCCCCCTGTGCCTCAAATCTTGTTTTCGTCATAACTTTTGATTCAAAAATCATTTTTCATTGAAACAAAAGCCAAATTTTGGTAGAATTTTGTGTAAAATCTGAATTTTCAATTAAAAATCTAATTTTCAGAATAAAATTAATTTTTATTAATTTTTTAATTTATTAAAATTAGTTTCTGATATTAGTAGGCTTTGAATTTTGAAAATTTGATTTCTCACAAAGGAGCCTTATGGTTATTTTCGAAATTTTAGATTATTTTATTTATTTTAATTATAAGATCAGATATTATTTTTTTTTTAATTAAATTTTAAATGATCTTACTTTGATATTAAAATATTATCTTTTTTAAAATAATCTTGTACTAATTTCAAAATTTACTAACCATATCATATCTTTTTCAAATTTGTTATTTTCAAAATATATTTTATTAATTAAAATTATAAGATTCAGAATATGTTAGGTTTAACATTTCATCTTATTGGACATTTTTTTATTAAAATTATATTTTGGCAAAAATAACATGAAAATTTGAAAAATTGGTTAGTTTAGTTTGAATAGATATTTTAGGGTTTCAAACCATAAATTTTTCAAACTTATTATTTTATTATTTTTTTTAAATATTCTAACCATATAAAATATCTTATTTTTCAATTAGTTTATTTATGTAATATTTAAATTTATTAAATTATAAGACTCAGAATATAATAATGGAATATCTAAATTTAAAATTCAAGATATTTTATTATATTATCTTATTAGAAATTTTAAATAAATTTAAATTTTGAATAAACTTGACATTTGAAAAATTGGTTAGATATTTTTTGATTTTTTGTTAGAATTTAAGAAATTTAGGAGTTTGTTGAATTTTGAATTTTTTCAAATATTCTCTAACAACCTAAATTTGAATTCTAGTTAAGATATTTATTTTAAAATTCAATTTTATTTTAAATTTTAAAATTGAGAAATTTTAGCTTACTTTTCAGATATTCTAGATCAGTTATTATTGTTTGTATTGTTTGATTATATTATTATGTATTCAAAATTTTTTTTTACAAACCTATTATTTATTTGATCTAAATTGCTATGATTAACTTGTTGACAGATCCAATGATCTGATTTTAATCATAGTTCAATTAACAATAGATCTTATAAATAATTTGTAACAGGTAAATTTTGCAATTTCTTTCATCTGTGTAAACCTAGTAACATGATAGGGCCCATCCAAATCTTTTTGACTTGTGTGAGCCTATATGTTTGCTATTGGGCTTAGATGCATATAGGAAGCCCATTTAAGTTTTACTAAGTAAATGGACTAGGTTGCTAAAATAAATTTTGACATAAGTAAATTTATTTAGACCCAATTAGATTTGGGCTTATTCAACGAATAACAATTGTTTATTTAAATGTTAAATTCCTCTCTTTTGGGCATTGTGTGAGAGTTGGGGGCCAATAGAAGTGGGTACGACATTTGGAACCCAGCTCCCCCTCACATGAACTACCCCAATTGTGAAGGCCCATTTGCCTTATTTAAATAATTGTATTAGGTTAATTATATTAGTTTAACCTAATTAAAATTGAATTAGCAGCATAATTAACTTTTAAAATATATGAAATTTATTTTTTCATTTAATATTTAAAGTTAATTTTATAAAAACACTTAGTAAATGAAATTATTCGAGATAGTTATTTCTAGAACTAGTTATTTTTTTTTTCTAATATTTAATTAGAAAAATATCATAGATTGTGAAATTAATTGTTTAATAATTAATTTTGGTACAATCTAATTTAAGTATATTTTTCCTAGTATTAAACTAGAATTAATAATTAAGTCTTCTCTATACTTAATTATTTATTTCTTGAATTTAATACATTTAATTAAATTGAAAATTTAAATATTTAAGTTGATTTTCATCACGATACTTATATATTATTATTTTCATGTTATTTAATTAAAATTGAAAATTATTTGAAGTTTGAAATCTTATTTCATATAACTTAAATTTGAATAATTTTCAAAATATATTTTATTTTATTTTATTAATCTTTTTCCCACAATTTCGAAATTGCATTTTTTAAATGCAAAGTTTCGAATTTTATTTGAAAAATAGATTAAAGTTGTAAATTATTTATTTTAATTTTGGACCAACTTAAATCAATGATTTTTTCATTTAATGATTAATTAAAATAAATGAAGAAAAATATATTTAATTAGAAAATGAATTAATTAGTCAATGAAAGTCTAGATAGATATTATCTGTTTTGCTTGAAGTATTTTTCTTGTGTATTTAATTAAATAGAAAATTAATATTTAAGTTGATTTTCATCATCATACTTAAATATTTGAAATTTTTCTTATATATTTAATTATATAGGAAAATTATATTTTTTGTTGTAAATTAATTTTATTAATTAATTTTGGGTCAACATTAAATTAGAATAATTTTTCCAGGATTTATTTTTATTTTATTTTAACAAGCAATTTCGAAAATTGTATTCTTAAATACTTTAATTTTTCGAAATGCAATATATCTTTATAGAAAATTAAATTTGAGTTGTAAATTAATTTAAATTAATTTTGTAACAACTTAAATTGAATATTTTTCTAAATATTTATTGGAAATTATTACTTAGATGGAAATAATTCATGTTATTTTCATATCCATCTCAGTAAAATTTATAAATATTAAATTAAAATTTATATTTAGAATTTTTCATTCTAAATTGGAAATTTTAATTAAATAAATATATATATTTAAAATAAATTGATTAAAATAAATATTAGAAGAAAATACACTTTAAATAATGAGCTTTATTATTAGGACATTCGATCTCCATTGTTGGTTTTACATAGCTTTTGTTTTAGTGAGTAATCCTCCCTAATGGAGGAGCGTTTATTAGCAAGTTAGCACCGTTTAATCTCGAAAGATAAGTAGCTTTGTAAGTGTTTTATATGGTATGGATCACCCTAATGGTGGCGACTGTATTTGACTTACAAAATATGAAACAATAGTGGAAGCTCATAAGATAGAATAGCCTTGACTCTCGCCTAAACGGGACAACGCTGGATTCCAATCTTGATCGAATAAAATATTGCTAGAATGTTTAACATTTTAGATGAGCTGACAACTCTATTCAATAGATGGTAGTTTTGACTCTCGCCTAAACGGGACACTGATATCAGTTTGTTGAAGACCTTGATAATTATTTAAAATTGTATGTTTTAGTATTTTCACTTGTCAATCCTACTTGCTATATGTTTAATAATTTCTGAATTGTGTATGAATTTATATTGAACCATGTTATTTTCTGTTATTAAATTGTAGTTTAATTTCGAATTTTCATTGTTGGTCTAACTTGGTTTGTTTATCTAATGAGATAAATCCCTAATGGATTTTCACCATTAGACATACATAATAGTGTTAGATCTCGAAAGATAAATATTGTATATGCGACATCTAGCTGTTCATCAATTGATGACACCTTAGACTAGTATTTTTACAATATGAAACAAGAAGATTGTATAAATAAGATTACTTTGACTCACATTAATCGGAGCATCGTTGGATTCTTATTTAAACAACGAAATTATCTTAATTCCTCTTAGCTTATTCATTTTGAATTAGCTCAATAACATATCATTGGATGAATGGTCTATATATCATTTCATGTCATTCATTTTTTTTCTCTTAAGAAATTGAATGACATTTTTGATTATTTTCCCGAAATTCTATCCCAAAATGATATCTCCTACTTGTATGGGCAAATATGACTTAGAGTTTAAATTAGTAGTGGTGGTCCAAGAAAGAATTACTCATTATATTTGGTATAAATTTAAGTCTTTGAATTTAATTTTAGATTCCATACAGAAATTTTCTTATATTTCTAATTCCAGGATAAAATACAGTTACACTTTCACAAGTGTTTAGTAACCATTTTCTATCAATGGATTCAAACTGCATGGAATATGAGTTTAGTATTCTGTGACCAGGATCCACTTGCAATATTCTAAGAACTCTTTGATGTAACTAAATCTAAGTCATCAAAAAGACACAACCACATTTTTTTAAATCTATGGCATTTGTATCTTGTTCATAGTGGTTTTGACAAGATCATTCTCTGCAAAGAGTTAATAAGCCTATATCCACAGAAAGTAAGTTCATCTCATTCGCAGATGGACGAACATTCAGGGGTGGATATGAGTTTTTCGTTGTATTCTTAAAACGATAACTCTAGATTATACCTTATGCAAAGAAATTTGAAATGTTTGAAAAATTTCTGATTTCTAGCAATGGTGGAACACCATTAAGGTAAGTGGTTAAAGATCTTGCGAACTGATAGGTGTGGAGAAATAGTTAGTAGATATGCAGTTCAAAGATCATTAAATTGATTTTTGAATTATATCCAAACTTACCTCCCCAGAAATTTCGAATTGCATATTGATGATTAGTTACTAGTCGTTGCCTAAGTCCTTCTATGATAGTACAATTTCAGAATGATGTAATGGTTGTATACTTAATGTAAATCATTACTAGATTCATGGATGACCTAATCAAAATCTTAAGAAAAGCTAGAACTGTTAACCATGGTTTGTTAGCTATTCTAAGTGATTAGGGGTGGAACATCCCATAGTCAATAGATAAGAAAGTGTTTGTTTAAACAAATACTACTTTTCTAAGAAAGTGACTAAGTCTGAAAATAAAGTACCAAATAAAGGAGATATTTATTTCTTGATTCCAAAAGTGTTCTATCATCTTATTTGACATATGATGATCCCATTGCCTCTGTTGTCTTGTCACAACCGAAGAGGTTAATACCATTTAGTTTTCTTAGACATAATTCACGATACCTTGTCGTAGTGGGAGAGTTTCTAGGAACTCACCTTCTTATGACTTGGAAGACACTAGTGATTAAAATCCATTGTGAGTTTAAACAAGTAATGGATTGTCAAGATAAGAAACTAAGAAGAAAAGCCAATAGAACTATGGTTTGATCCATTCACATGGAGTAACCTTAAATTTTTCTATTACAAGGACATAAAAGGAAATTTTTGTTTATAAGTCTATTCAGTGGACTTAACAAAACTTCCTGTTCCTAGTATTATAGGTTTGAGTTTATCTAAACCTATGGCTTGTGGTATACCTGGTTAATTACTTACTCTAATGCAAGCAACTTACTTTAGTAAGATGCTGAAGCATTTTCTTTCTAATGGAAATCTATAGAAGCTTCTCGACTTCTAGGCATAGATTTTAATTTATCTTTGGAAAAGTTTCAACTATTCCAGAAAAGATAAAGCCATGAAAGAATTTCTTAAATCAACAGTGAGAGGTCTTAGATATGCTTTTGTATGCCTTAGACCAGACACCTGCTGTTAAGTGGGAGTAATGAGTAGGTATCAAATTAATCCAGGAGAAGAACATTGGAAGACAATCAAGTAAATCTTAAGATTAAGAAGAGGAACTATATGTTAGTCAATAAGAGTGTTTTTAAAGCTCTTAGACTACACCACATCAGATTTCAAGACTTGCCTTTGTGTTAGAAAGTCTGCTGATAAGATGGTGATTACTCTAGGGGTGGAATAGTGATTTTGGAGAAGTGTAAAAACCTATCTGAAGTCTCTAGGTCTACCAGAAAGGGACTGAATGTTAAAGGGTCAGGAAAGGTACTTATTCAGTCTAAGGAAAGTTCTATACATTTTTGGCACAATTCCAAATTGTCTTAACTACCAGTGTTACTTCCTGAATAACCAAGAAGTAGTTGCCAAAGGTATAGAATCCAGTATCCCAAAAGAGTAGACATATAGAGAGGAATTTCACATTATCAATGATTTCGTGATTAAGGAAGAGTAATGGTGGAGAAAAGGTTGTGTTTAATTCAACCTTTCAGATCCTATTATGAGGAGTTTACTACTACTACACTTGATTTGTATATCAAGGTGTTGAGATTATTTGAAATGCACATTTTGTTTTATATGTACATAATGTATGAATTCTATTTAAGTCCAGAACATATCAATTTGTTAATGATTATAGTGTTGTCAACACAGTGGAATATAATCTTAATTATATGTTCGAAAGTTTATTCCCTGATTTGTCAGAACACTGGATTTAGACTGACATGGTATAATCAGCGATAGGTATTCTTACACCTTGGATAAGTGTTATGTCCTTTCCAGGACATTGGCAAAGTTTACCAGCATCGGATGTATGGAGTATACATCGGAAGGGACCGATATTGAACTTTGATTAGATATATTAGAATTTACCGTAATATCTGTTGAGTTCAATATCTCCTGTTGATCCTAGATCAAATGATCTTAATCGTGATATGATTAGGTTCAATCTCAAGAGTGTTATTCGTGTTCTTTGATTTGTTAGTTAAGCTACTTTCGGGTCAGGGTGATACGTACATTTTGGGAACATGGTAGTGCAATTGAGTGGGAGCGCTAACATAAATATGGAATCTATAGCTTCTATCCGGCGAATAGAAAGTAAAGGATGATTTCCTACGAGCTTAACCAAACAAAAATAAATGGTGGAGATCTCATTTCACTTAGTTGAAATATCATTTATACAGGGTTAAGTGTTTTAAGGATAAAATACATTGTAGGGTGTTACGGTAATTTAATCCCTTTACAGTGTAAATCATCTATATAGAGGATCATTGATCACATTAGGGTTATAAAATTGGATAACTAATGACGTGTCTATATCGTGGAACATATAGAGCGTTCTATATATTGAGAGTGCAATTCTAAGTTCTATGCGTGAATTCAACGAAGAATTAATAAGTCAGTGAATTTAAGATATAAATTCTTGATCTACTTATTGGAAGCTCGGATATATAGACCCATGGTCCCCATACTAGTTGAGACCATACTTCTTGTAAGACTCAGTTAATTGATTTTGATTAATCAATTATAATTCTAAAGTTAGACTATGTCTACTTTGTGAATTTTCACTAAGCAAGGGCGAAATTGTAAAGAAAAGAGATTCTAGGTTTATTTATTAATTAAGAGACTTTATATGTCTAATTAATAAATATATTAAATGACAATATTATTTAATAATTAATTTTAGTTATTAAATAATTAGAATTGGCATTTAAATGGTTGAATTTGAAAATTGGCGTTTTTGAGAAAATCAGATGCAGGAATGATAAAACAGAAAAATTGCATAAGTGAGGCCCATTATCCAAACCCATGGCCGACCACACTTTATGGGTTTTATCATTTATTTTTTCATTATTTTAATGCCAAATAATTCTAACCTAAACCTAGGTTGTTACCTATAAATAGATAGTGATGGCTCTCATTCACACTTGAACTTCTATTAGATGAAAACTGAGCCACTATCTTTTCTCTATAGGCCGAACCTCTTCCTTTCTCTTTTCTTCTCTAAATTTCGAAATACTTGAGTGAATGAGTGAGTGCCCACACACATCAAGTGGTATCTCAATCATAGTGTGTAAGACTGTGGAAAATCAACCAACAAGAAGGAGATTCAGCATCAAAGGAAGGAGAGAAAGAGATCCAGGTTCAGATTTTGATAATGCTCTGCTACAGAAAGGAATCAAGGGCTAGATATCTGAACGGAAGGAGTCATTATATTCCGCTGCACCCAATGTAAGGTTTCCTAAACTTTATATGTGTTTATTTCATTGTTTTAGAATTCATATTAGGATGTTAATGAAACATATTTGTTAGTTAATCTAGATCCTGGTAAAATATATCCTACAATGATTTAGGCTTAAAAGAAACTTAAAGTTTCAGACCAATACAAAAGTCACAACTAGATAACTCTCCAAACAATAAGAGGTTAAAAGTATTATTTAACCAGACATCTGCTATTGAGTGGGAGCTATCTGAGATGTAATCAAATAAGGAACATTAGAAGATATTCAAGAAAGATTTATGAAAGTGATCTATATGTTAGATATTAAGGAACTGTATATCAGTTATCCTAGTTTCTACCCCAACTCATTCGAATTATGAGATGGTGGTTACTCTAGGGGTGGAGGTATTATTCAATAATAATTCAAGCTCTACCAGAGAAGAATTATAACTTTGTAAATTTGAAATTACCAGAAAGTTATTTTATTGAAGAAAAGTCTACACTGTATTATCTCAATTTCATATTTTAAAATATGAGAGATATGTCTTCTGTTTATTCAGATGTACTTGAAAATAGTAAGGATTTCAGTATCCCTTGATGAGTAAAGCATATAGTAAAGGATGTTTCATATTGTATTTATGAACTAGTTTCCAGATGTTTGGGTGGATTCAAATATACTACACTTGATCTGAAGATCAAGACATCAAATTGACTTATTTGCACACTTTGTTTTATGTTAGTGCAAGTGGGAGTTTGTTGGGTTTTGTGCCCTAAATAACCCTTTACAATCTGATTAGTTATCAATATAAGAAATTTGAAGTGATTTATGTTTGCATGAATTTTACATGCTAATGGTTTAATATGTTTATTACATTTACACACAAAATCTGTTAAGTCCAGATCATATGTTTATTCACAATTACAGTATCGTCAACACAGTGGAATGTGATTGTGATCATATGAATCAAAAGACTAAGTCCCTGTTTCATCAGTGTTTTGGATTTACACTGATGTGATAATCAGCGATGATGTGTACTTACACTTGGAGTAAGTGTTATGTTCTTTCCAGGACATTAGTAAAGTATACTAGTTTCGAATGTATGGAGTATACATTGGACTGGACCGATATTGCAACTTAGTTAAGATATTATAAACTTACCGTTATATCTTTTCAAGTCAATATCAGTATTTGATCTTAAGATTAAAAGAATCTAAATCCTGATATGCTTAGGCTCAACTCAGGAGTACTATTCATGTTCTTTGATTTATTAGTTAAGCCTACTTTTGGGTCAGGGTGATACGTATATTTTGGGAACATGATAGTATGATTGAGTGGGAGTGCTGAACATAAATATGGAATCTATAGCTTCTACTGGTGTATAGAAGTTAAGTGATGATTCCCTTCGAGCTTAGCTAAATAGAAGTAAATGGATGAGCTCTTGTTTAAGTGACTAATTCTTAGATCACTAAACATCATTTACAGGTAGCTAAGTGTTTTAAGGGGCAAAATACGTTGAGGGGTGAGAACGGTAAAATTATCCCATCTCGATGTAAATCATCTATATAGAGGATCTTTGATCACAATAAGATTATAACAATGGTTAAATGAGATAGCATATTTATATCGTGAAACATATAATATGGTATATATAAGTCTGAGAGTGCAATTCTAAGTTCTAAGAGTGGATACAACGAAGAATTAATAAGTAGGGATTTACTTAGTAAATTCGGTTCACTTATTGGAAGCTCAGCATATAGATCCATGGTCCCCATTCTAGTTGAGACTATACTACTTGTAAGACTCAATAATTAATTTGTGATTAGTTAATTATAATTCTAAAGTTATAATTTGTGAATTTTCACTAAGCAGGGGTGAAATTGTAAAGAAAAGAGATTCTAGGTTTATTTATTTATTTATTAATAGACTTTATATGTCTAATTAATAATTAAATTAAATGACAATATTATTTAGTAATCTATTTTAGTTATTAAATAATTAGTTTTGGCATTTAAAAGGTTAGAATTGGAAAATTGGCGTTTTTGAGAAAATAGAAATAAAAATTGTGAAAACTGCAAAATCCAAGTAAGGCCCATTAACACCTATGGCCGACCACTTGGATAGCTTTTTCCAATTAATATTTTCATTATTTTAATGCCAAATAATTACTAACCTAAACCTAGTAGTTGCCTATAAATAGAAACTGATGGCTCAGTCAAATAATAAGTTTTCATAATGCTTTTTGTCAGAAAATGAGAAAATCAATTTTTTCAGAAAACTGAGCCTTCCTTCTCTCTCTATAGCCGAACCAACTTCTCTCTCTTTTCTTCTTCATAAATTTCGAATCTTAGTGATAGAGTAAGTGCCCACACACAGCAAGTGGTACCTCAATCATAGATTGGAAGACTGTGAAGGATCACATACAAAGAGAAGGACATTTGGGCTCAGATCTTGATAATACTCTGCGACAGAATGGATACAAGGGTTAGAGATCTGAGTGGAAGGAGACATTATTCCGCTGCAACCAATGTAAGGTTTTCTTAACTTTATATGTGTTTATTTATCGTTTTAGAAAGTTCATATTTAGGTTGTTAAACAACATACTTGTGAGTAGATCTAAGATCCTGGTAAAATAAATTCCAACACCTCGAGCCCTGGGAAGGACTGACCTGAGTGGCTGTCGGAGCGGAGTGCGAGGGGGCTTGTCCATTTATCCCTGAGGGATTTCTTAAAGGGGACGATGCGGGGGCCAGGGCCTGGCCTTGGCTATATCCAGGAGTGATAGAAAACTGTATGCCGCTCATCGATGGAGTTGCTGCTGGCACATTGCCCGAACCGGGCACATATCCCGCTATCCCGATGGGATAATATCCTCCATAGGCCACTATTTGGGCCTCTTCAAGGTTAATGTATTTTTGGACTCTCTTCTGGAAGTCCTGAAGGTTTGAAGCTCCTTCCTGTTGTAGTTCGTTCCAGAATGGAGTCCCTGTACGGATGCCTGCTTGGATAAGGGCAAGCTGTTGTCCGTCATCTACTTTCTTGGTTTTTGAGGCTTCCTGCCGGAACCTCTTTATGTAATTCTTTAGTGTCTCCGTAGGCAGCTGCTTGATGTTAGTCAAGGCGCTGACCTCCAGGTTGACTTTCCTTGCGGTGACAAATTGTCTCCAGAAGTTGGTTTGTAGCTTATTCCAGCAGCCCACGGATCCTGGTTCCAATTTCTTGAACCACTCTTCCGCGGACCCGCTTAGAGTAAGCGCGAAGCACAAACACTTAGCGTCATTGCTAACTCTCATGACCGTCATCACTCGGTTGAACCGTGACAGGTGATCGCTTGGATCGGAGTTCCCGGTATAAGCTTCCATTTTGGGCATCTTAAAGTTTTTGGGGAGCTCTGCTTCCAGGATGTGTTTTGCAGATAGTTCCCGGTCGTCACAGTCTGAGTCGGAGTCGTCGCCTTTCTGTCTCTGGGAGAATCGGGCGATGTCTTTTCGAAGTATGGCGAGTTCCACCATGATTCCTTCGTTTAACGTTCCCGTGGAGACCGCGGGTCCGTATTTCTTTTGGTCAAGGTGATCCCGGAGGTCACCTTGGTTTTCGTTAATTTGATTCCTCAGATCAACGGGAGGACATTTCTGTCCCCTTTTTCCTCTCCCTCCGGGCTCTTGGTGCACGGAAACGCTTTTTCGGTCCTCTCGATCCTGAGGGCCAAGACTCCCTTTTTGGAGTTTGCCCCTCTGCGGACCTTTCCCTTTCGGGAAATCTGAGCGGACCTTTTGCAGATCCTGCACCTTTTTCTTTTTCCCAGGGGTAGGGTTTTTCTTTTGGTTCCCTTCACCGGGATACCTTATAGGGCTTGGTTCCCTAGATTTATGCTTTTGGGTACTTGGCGAGGATTCCTCTGGTTCCTTTCCAAGTCCAGCAGGGATGGCTTTGGGATGCACGTGGATTCCTGCTGCCTCCATGGCTTTTTGCATGGCCAGCATCACCTCTTGCATCTTTTGGTTTTGCGCTTTTTGGGCTGCGATTTCAGCTTCATGATCGACAGCCTTTTGCCTTAAGAGTACCAATTCTGAGTAGCTACCTTCATCGTAGGCGTACTCATCGAGGTTTCCCTCGTAGTCGTCATCAGGAATTCCTTCTTCTTCCTCAGAACCCTCGGTTGCTCTTGAGGCTACGTCCTCCTCATTTGGATCTTGAGCATCTTGAAGAGGGTGAGGTTGACGCGTGCTTCGAGTCTCCACCATTGTTGTAATGTAGTGTGTATTTACAGAAGCTTTCTTCAGCTCTCAATGAAAGCACCAAAATGTTGACTGAAGTTTTCGGCAACCAATAAAATAATAATGATTTAGAGAGCTATAAGAAATTAAGAGGGAGATTTTTTACGTGGTTGGGGCGTTAATGAGCCTTAGTCCACGAGTCTGTGTATTTATGATAATATTTAATACAGAGAATGTTCTCGGTGAGTTTTTGTTCTTCTGGCACTTATGCAACCCAGAATTCTCGACCCCTCTTTAATGAGCTTTGGGGGTATTTATAGTGTTTTTGTGGGGTGATCCCCATAATTAAGCTACATGCATTTCTGTAACTATCAGTAAAGTTGTACATTCCCAATGAATATATCATGGGTAATGCATGGTCTAATCCCTAGGTGCTGTAGGGATTTTATGAGGGCAGTCCTTAATCCCTTTTGACTGATGTGATTCTTCACAGAGTAGCCGTCACTAGACTTTATTGGTCATAACTTAGTAGGTACAGATCGGGGGTTGTGTCGTCAGACTTTATTGCATGTGGCAATTCCAATACGCCTCCTCCCATGCGGCATTAAATGCGAGATGACTGTTCAGAGGAAGCCTGATACTACCCGGAGATGCTTTGATGCCATCCTGCTCTCCGGGAGCATATGAAACTTTGCATGCCTTCTCCGGGAGGCATATCCGAAATAATCCTTTGCTTCATAAAGACTTAGCAATTTAATTCAAATGCTAAACCCTTTCCATCCACGTGTCATTGTCCGGTTGGTCCACGTATATTGGGCAAAATCAGGGGCAACAATTAATAATTAAATGAATACCTGAGAGTATTGTGTTATCATTAACACGTATAAATGAGTTAAATTTAGAGTTATGAATTGAAATCCATTGATCGAAATATTAACTATTTCTCCTTCTAGTGTCTCTATTGAAGTTGTAATCAAAAATAAAATTTTATAGTCATTGGAAAGTGTTCTGTACTCACATGTGGTTGCCACAATTTTTAAATTTTGCAGACAGTACAAAGAACCTTCACTCAATAGATTCTTAAACTTAGAAACTAAATTTAAATAGGTTTGAAATTATTAATATTTTTATTTTTAAATTGTTAATAATTATAAATAGTTAAGATTTGTACGTAAGTTTTTAATTTTTTTTATGTATATTTATTTATTTATTTTACTTTATTTTATTTTTCGAATAAATGTATAGATATAGATATAGATTTATTAAAAAATTTAATTTGAAAAAACATAAAAAAATAAATAAAGTAATAACGTAAGAAAAAGGAAGTTTTAAATAAGATAGTTTGAATATATTTTTCCATTAATAAATTAATAATAAATAATTATTAAAATTTTATATAATTAGAATATATTTGTGATAGAAAAAAAATTATAAAAAATAAAGTAAAAAAATCTTTTTTCAATATGATATTTTTTAAAAGTAATTCTAAAAAAAATAATAAAATAGTAAAAAAACTAATATTGATCTTTTTTCAATATGATATTTTTGTAAATGTAATTCTAAAAAAAATAATAAAATAGTAAAAAAACTAATATTGTTAATACGTGTATGATATTATATCTAAATACGTGTATGATATTTTTATGATATCATTTTTTAATATTTTATATAATAATCAATTTTTTAAAAAAATAATAAATAAGTAGAAAAATATATATATAAAAAAAAGAATAAATACTTAATAAAAAAAGTAGAAAAATGGAGAAAATAAAAAAAAAAGTAGAAAAATAGAGAAAAAAGAATGAGTACTTTAAAACACCGCCACGTCACCGACTCATACTTCTCCTTTATATATATATATATTTATAGATAAGAAAGTTTATGTGAGTACTCCTAAAATGATACTTAAACAAAACTTTTATTGTTAGTATATTTTGTATTTTTAGTTACTATTGAATATTTTCTTTTGCTGAGAATTACTATTATTGAATATTGATTAGCATAGTTATAGAGAGAAAGAGCTCTATGTTATTGTGTTTTATATAATATTTTGAATGAGGGAAATTTGAATTTCCATACTTAGAATACTCTAAAATTTTATCCCTAAATGCATAGTTATTAAAATTGGTCATATATGACCACATTACTAATTTTCCGAAAATACCCCTTACATTACAGCCCGAATAACTCAGCCTCTCTCTTCCTCTCTCTCAACTCACTATCGCCCAACCCTAACGCAAACCTCAACCGACGGTGACGGCGCAGCAGAACTCGACCCACGCTCGACCCATCGACCCACGGTGCTGACTGACCCTCTCGACGGCGCAGAGGAGGAGTTCGACCGACGGTGGTGACTGACCCGAAGCTAAAATGTCAAAGGTATGTTGTGATTTTTTTGTTTTTTTTAGAAAGTGTTTAAGATTTATTTTGTTTGTGATTTTGTTTGGAATTGTTTGTGAAACTATTATTTGTTAGATTTAAGAATTTTTTTGTGGAATTGGGATTGGGGTGTTTCGGATCTGTGAAAGGAGAAGGGA
Source organism: Cannabis sativa (assembly GCF_029168945.1). Lineage (NCBI taxonomy): Eukaryota > Viridiplantae > Streptophyta > Magnoliopsida > Rosales > Cannabaceae > Cannabis > Cannabis sativa. The sequence goes on along the minus strand of NC_083608.1, from coordinate 9,499,118 downwards.
TTGGGTGTTTCGGATCTGGGGAAGAAGAGGGTCCGATGCTCCTGTTTGGGGTCCGATGGTCATGTTTGGGGTCCGATGGTCCGACTGTCTTGGGTGCGATGGTCTGATGGTCCGACTGTTTGGGGGATACGTGGGTCCGATGGGTGCCAAAAATATGGTGTTGTTTGATGGCTAGCAATCGGACCAATCGGACTTATAAAATTGTGAAGGTCTGATTGGTAGCCATCGGACCCGGGTTTTTTTTTCGTTTTTATTAATTATTAATTATTTAGTTATTGTTTTAGGTATTATTTTATTTTTATTGATTTATTAAGTATTGTTTAATTAATTATTGTTTTATTACCAATTAATAATTATTGTTTTATTAATTGTTAGTTATATTTTTTTAGTAATTATTAATTATTATTTTAGTATTAATTAATAATTATTGTTTTAATTTTTATTAATTATTAATTATTGTTCTATTTTTTATTTTTTTTATTAATAATTGTTTTATATTAAGTATTAGTTATTGTTTTATTTTTTATTGTTTTAGTAATAATTATTAATTATTGTTTTATTATTAATTATTAATTATTATTCTATTTTTTTATTAATAATTATTTTATATTATTGTTTTAGTAATATGCCTTCAAGACGTTTCATAAAAACTCCTTGGAATTGGCCTAGGTTGACAAAATGTCAACCTGGGCACTGGTCCCTTATTTTGGCCTCCAAGTTAGTTTGTTTCTTCCCCAAAGCACTTGTTTCCCCATTTTTGATGATGTAGAAGAAAATTCCCAAGATGGATTTTTCGTTTGATGCTTAGAAGTAGCCCAGGCTGACAAAATGTCAACTTGGGCGCTAGGTGCTTGGGGCACTTGTTGCTTAGGGCCTGGTGCTTCGAGTGCTCAAAAACAAAAGTTCTCCAAAACTGATTTTGATGCCTCAAATATGTTCACATATCTAGTTCATGTCCTAATACTAAGTTTGACCCATTTACACTAAGATAGTCCTGAAAACGGAAACACTAGTTGGATTGTCAACATGGGCGCTGGGTGAAACTCTAATTGCCTTGGTTGATTTTCGTGGTGTTGTTTCGTGTATTTTCAACTTTCGAGCCTTAGACTTGGATGCTCCATGTCTTGATGGTATTGAATAGTGAAAGATATTGAGTTGGATATAACTTGGCGGGATCCAAACACCCATTTTGGAGTTTCGCGAAGTCAATCTGGGCGCAGGACTAGGGATCTCTCTCAAGTCAACTATTATGACTTGGGACTACTCAACTCTGAGATGTTTTCATTAGTCTATTGTTACCAAGAACATTACAACTACCATTATTATGAAGTTTATGGTTTTGGAGCCTTTTATTCATAAGCTTAAATATATATTTTGCCTTAAAATCTCCTTTTGTACTATTATCCACACACACTTAGGAACATAACTATTGTGTGTTGGAATTTAATACTAACAATAAAGTACACATAGTCCTATTACCATCGCGTAATGGGAGTAAACTAGTATAAATCATTGGTGTCCTTTTCTATTTAATGTGTTTCATTTAGCTCAATTAATTTATCACAAACCTCTTATCTTTTACGATCTTCTTAGATCATTTAACGAAAAATTGTGTCAATAGTTTGTACTGAATTAAATGTAGTTATAATGTAATAACGATCTTGTCTGATAGGTTGTATAAATTGAAGGATCACTTGCTTTCTATATAAAAGAATGATCCCACCTAAATAAAACTAATCACAAATCTCTTCCAAAAGTAGATTAAGCAGATGAAGCTCTTCCTGCACCGCTATAATTCTCTTGTCTTTCTTTACATATCTGTTGTTTACATTTGACTACTCGTTATTTTTCGTTTGAACATTTTCCACTCTTGGAATTTTTTTGCATATTTGGTTGTGAGTATTTAAGCTTTGCTAGAATGCTCGTATTTTTGGTGCTGTCTAATTTTCTCCAATGAAATTCTATATGGTTATAATAATTTGAGTAATTTGCGGCATAAATACCTAAGTTTTATGCCGAGTAGCAGATAAATACCTAAGTCCTATTTTTGACGGTAAAAATACCTTCCGTCACTACTCTGGAACTTCCGTAGGTACCTATCCGTTATATGCCAGGTTAGTGTCCACGTGTCACTCGTTCATTTGTCCATGTCATTAATTTTTTTATTTAATATTTAAATATTTAAAAATATAAAAAATAAACAAAAATAAATATAATCCATTTTTTTATCATTAATTCTTATATATTTAAAAATTAAATAAAAATTATTTTTAAAATAAAAATTACCAAATTATCAAACACATAAACTTAAAATTTAATCTCATCTCAAAAAAAAAAAAAAACTTAAAATTTAATCCTATGTTAATAAAAAAATCCAACAAAAGAGGATTAGTTTTGTTAAACACAAAAACTTAAAATTAAATTAAATACAAAACTAAATTCAAAATCTAAAATATCTTAGAACATAAAATTCCTAACCCCTAAAATCACCACCTCTTCCCCTTCACTTCTGCGAGCCTCTCTTCTCGACAACCTGCAAACCAAGGCCTGCCAAGACCCGTTTAACTAGATGAATATACATATAAGAGAGATATATGAAGATATATATTATAAATGCAGAGCATTAATTTAGAACTCATATCATATTTTGCTATTTATTATTATCTGCTTATGAAAACTTATAGTAGTAATATATATGTAGTTGAAACTAAAATATCAATTATAGCTAGACTGACAACAGTTCCAAAACACCATATACTCCCAGAAAAAAAATACAAAAACCAAAAAAAAAAAAAGATACAGAAACCCAGAAAAGAATTCAAAAAACCCAGTGAAAAATACAAAAAAAAAAAAAGCACTTGAGCTTCAAAGGGTTGCGAACGTTGCCCAGATCTCTGCCAAGACCAGGTGTCCCATCGGAGCCTCTCCGAGATCTCGTGGCTCCATACCGTGCCGTTTTGCCCAGATCTTAGCTGTGTCGTTTAGAAGTCGGAGCCTAAGGGAAGAGTTGTATCCAACTTCGATTCGAAGCTCACTCTCTCGGTCCAACTTAACCTGGCAAACTGTGGAGGCTGATGATGAAGCAAGAAGAAGAAGGGCAGGAAGAAGAAGGGCAGGAAGAAGAAGAGGACGACGAAGAGGATGAGCTGCCAATTTTCTTTTGTGTTTATTTGTTAGTTTTAGTTTTTAGGTTTTAATTAATGATTTATTTTATTTTAATAAAATTAAAATATGAATATTAAGTATTTATTATTTTATTTTGATTTTAATTTTTTTGATTTTTAATTTTTAAATATTTAAATAATAAATAAAAAAATTAATGAAATGGACCAATGAACGAGTGACATGTGGACACTAACCTGGCACATAACGGGGAGGTACCTATGGAAATTCCAGAGTAGTGACGGAAGGTATTTTTACCGCTAAAAATAGGACTTAGGTATTTATCTGCTACTCGGCACAAAACTTAAGTATTTATGCCGCAAATTACTCTAATAATTTTAATAAAGTATCGCTAATAATTCTTCAACTATCTCATTTTTGTGGTAGTACACTAAGTACTAATGGTTGTTAACAAAAAAAAAAAAAAAAAATCATTGCAACACAAATAAATACAAAGTAATTGTTTTTGGTAAGTAATATAACAAGGAAACCCCAAAATATACATTCATTATTCCAATTAAATTCCCAAATTTGACTGATATATTGATATTCTTTTAGCTAAATTTGTTTGGGTTGGGATAAGCATTGTATTATTATTATTATTATTATATATAAGTGTTGGGATAAGCATTGTATGCAAATAAAAATGCCTAAATTGGTTTGTTCAAAAAATAAATAAATAAATGGCCTAAATTACCAACCCTCTTAAAACAGTTTTCCTTATAAGAATACATCGAGGGTTATATATATGATAAAACCAACGAAGACACAACTATATAATAGAGTTCAATAATATTAGTACTCCTTATCTGTCACCAATATGGCGAAGTACTCTTGGAGTTGGAACAACAAGGTCGTAATTTTCTTGGTGGTGCTATTGTTCGTAATAACAACCCTGGGTAATTGAAACTCTATCTCTCTCTCTCTCTCTCTCTCTCTCTCTCTCTCTCTCTCTCATATTCTTATTTGTTGTTTTGTTGTAATGAACCAGTAAAGCATAATATATAAGTCTTGTTATTTGGCAACCTCAAACCAATGTGATATTTTATAAATTAATTGTGGTTTCTCGTATGAAATAAATTAATAAAGTGTGTTTTAATATTTCATTATAATTATATTATAGAAATAAATAAAATGGTGTAAAAATTAAAAATATGCAGGATATGGTGTGGATGGTATTAGTGAACCGAAAGTAGCTTGCAGAGATTCTAGGGATTGCGACGAAGAGGCCTGTAATGGATGCCTCATTTGCAATTGTGTCGAGGGTTATTGCGAATATGTCTGCGGCAAATCACAGCCAACAACAACACCCAAACTCCCTTATATATATTCCAACACATAACTAAAACAAATATGTGTGTTTTAAATTAATATATATTTATATCATCAAATAAGATATATATTTATGTTTTATTTGTTTAATTTAATCTTCAGTTTCTTATATGAAATCAACCACAAGAATATTCGTGTTTTGCCTTTTAGTTTTTCCCTCTAATACTCTTCGAGTTGACTAATAAATTTTTAGGTTAATTATAATTTTTGGCACTTAATTTTAAATTTTAACATGTACTAAATTATATTTATGAATTTTTAAGGCCGTTAACAATTTTTTCTGAAATATTAAAATTATTAGATTTAAAGATATTTTTTTTCTAATGTTAATAAGGAAAGTCTAACATGAATGAAAGTTTAGTGGTTTAATTTAAAACATGTTAAAGTTTCACGAACATAATTTGGTAGATATTAAAGTCTAGAGAGCATAATTTATTATATGAACAATCATATAATTAGTAAAATTGAATGAACCTGGACAAATGTCATTAAATCTAACAATCTCATTAATTCAATGAAAATATTTAGCAGCTAAAAAAATGATTTGGCACCAATAAAAATTAAGGGAGTAAAAATTCTAATTAGTGTAATGTTGATAAATGGTCTGAGATGTAAAATTACCTTAAATTTGTAAACTAAGTTAGTAAATGTGTCTTTTTTAAAAAAATTAAGAAAATAGTCAAATATGATAATTAGCTAATAAAAATAAGGAGAATTACCCCATAAACTGTTTTTTTAACTTTTTTTTTTTTTTTCAAATTTACGGTTTGGGTTTCTAAAATGGTTTATCCGGTCGTTTCAATGTGGGTTGATATACGATTTATTGTTGCGATTTAAGTTGCAACGCTAGTTGCAATAGGAGACTCTATGTAGAATTCCGTAAAAATGCAAAAAAAAAAAAATGTTTTGAAATGTAAAAATAAAAAAGTCTCTAAAATTATAAGAATACATTTACTACATATTATTTTTTAAAAAATGTATATAATAATTAAATTAAGTTATATAATTTTATTAGTTGCATACTATTATATTGTAACTGTTGACCGAGGTTTTCGGCAACCAATTAAATAATGTATGAGAAAAGCTGTAGAAAGTGTAATACAGGAGATTTTTATGTGGTTGGGGCATTAATGAGCCTTAGTCCACGAGTCTTTTGTATTTATGAGAGTGTTTATTACAAAGAATGTTCTTGGTGGATTTTTTTTCCTATTTTCTCTCTTCGATTGCTTAAATAAAATCGATCGACCCCTTTTCAGTCTATCTGTGGGGTATTTATAGTACTTTTCTAGGGAGATCCCTAGGAATGGATCACTTGTCCTTCTGTGTTAGCTTCATAGGGGCACATATTCCTAGCAATACAAAATAAGAAATACATGACATATACCGTAGGTATCTTAGGAGTTAGGTGGATATAATCTTTTATCCTCTCTTGACTGATGTGATTCCTCATAATGTAGCCATCACTAGACTCTTCGATTGTTGTGTAATCGCCGTAAAAAGGGGCTTACGCCATCTGTCACGTCTTTTATGGAGGTTTCAACACGTCTTCCCCCATGCGCCATTAAATGCGAAGTGATTGTTCAAGTAATCTCTTTACCTCCGAGAACTGTATTAGCATGGCTTTAGCCTCCCAGAGAGTAAAGATATGTCTTATGCTCTCCTCCGGGAGGCACATTCCCTGAGGTGTTCCGTTTTTGTCCAAGACTTAGTTGATTTTCGTGAGTGATGGTTCTTTGAGATCCACGTGTCACCCTTATCTGCGTCCACATGTTTTGGGAAAAACTAAAGGCAATATTTACCCCCCAAGCTCGTTTAGTGAAGGGTAAATGAGGCTTGTTTGATGCCTCCGGTTAGCTTGTTGATAGTACTGCACGTGCCTTAGGCGCATGGGTTGTATTTATGATGGTCATCATTAATATTTATTTCTTTTGCAGGCAACGATTCGCTTCCCGTCCATTGAAAAACCGACGCATTTGATTTGGGTACTCAAACGTTTTCAAATGCCTTGGCCCCCACTTATCTCACCCGTTGGATTTGTAGAATGCGAATCAATTACAATTCCCACCGTACGATGGTGTCTGATCCCAGCTGTCTTGCACCTTTTCTGGTCTATAAAAGCCAACATTTTTCCTTCATTGGGTTACTGTTGCTATCTCGCCATTTCGACCCAAGAAACTCTGAGAAAATTTCAGAAACCATAGATTTCTTGCTGCTATTTCTTCGTCGTTGCCAGTTCACATTCTACCGTCGATCATCATCAACTTCCAGTTCATTACCTTTATGTAAGTTTTGTGGGTACATTTTGCTTTTGCTATTCATTTGCATGCTAGAGCAGAGTTTTTGGTAGAGTCGTATTTGATTTCTACGGTTGAATATTTTGGTGAAGGCCGTTGGATGGCGTATCTTTTCATCTGTGTTCTGCTACTTCCTTTCTTTTTCATTTTGTAAACACTTTTTTTCTTAGGGACTGTTAAGAGTATGACACGGTTTTCAAACTTATGTCCCTCTCTCTTTTTGTCTTTTCCTTTTTCTCCTACTTTCACTGTCTTTGGGATATTTGCACCCGATGTATGCCAAGGAAAATCCATGGATTTATTTCTGGCAGACATCCGAAGGGGGCCTCTTTCCAGCGGTTAGGGGACCCCCATTCCCTCCTTTTATGTTAGGGTTTTGTTTGGGGGCTAACTGCTGGATTTCGCTTTTTCAGAATCTTACTAATCTCGAGACATGTCTATCCCCACGACCGGAGCGAAATCCTTAGACAAAGGTTCTAACACCATGGCCACCCTTGAGGAAGTGATGAAGGGACCTGTGGTCCAGGAGAAATATACTTGCCGATACACCGACTGGGAGGCTGATGAGTTGCATTCAACTCTAACCTGCGTCCACCAACTGGAGAAGATCGTCACTATGGCCGGGATCATGCCTTCTATTTTTGAGTCTTTCACCGTCTTCCCAGAGACGAGGAGACACCCAACTATAATTATGGTGGCTTCAGAGCTTGGAGCCAGACTCACCTCATGTCCGGGGCAATGCTACCGCTTCAGGATTATTTCATCAATCTCTTAGTTTTTATTGGCCTTGCGCCTTACCAACTTATCCCCCAAGCATATCGCCTGCTCTCAGGCTTGTTTATTTTTTATGTTGCCAGAGGCTGGGCTTGGCCCAGCCTGGCTGAAATCCTTTATTTTTATGAACTTGTATCTGTCCCCAAGAAGAGAGACAAAACTCAAAGATGGTTTTTTCACACTCTGGGCCCATCCTGCTAATGAGGGTCCGGTTCCTTTTAACTTCCAGAAAAGTGGTAAGGAATATCGTCACCGGTTTTTCTTCTCCTCCAGTTTCCAAGCTGTTGAGCGCCTTCAACACGCCCAGGTCTTCTCCATAAACGACAAGGATTGGTTGAATGTTGGGGACTTGGTCACGAATGCACACTGCAGGAGGGCCAAGTTGATTACAGAGAGCCAGTCAGTGGATGATTTCAATTTATCCAAGGTTCTTTGCCCCAACGTTTGCAATCCTAACTCCGAGAAGGCGCTTCGGGTAGACATTATTGCTTCCGTAGAGGACCGATATAAGATGTACCTCTTTAGGAGGGAACAAGAATTGGCCTACATCAAGGCCCAAGCCGTCGTAGGGAGGGTCCTTCGGATCGAGGCTGGAAAAGAGCAGGTGACTTCCCGGCCCAAGCTTCCGTTCCCAGTCCCCAACACTGGGGCTCCTGATGCCATTACCTCCGGAGCTGGTAAGTCCCCACTAATTGTTCATTGTGTCTCTTCCGTTAAGGATTATTCTAGCTGTAGGCCAATAGAGTTTGATGAACGGCTTCATAGGTTTAGGATGCCCCCTTTCCGATGTGGTGACCATGCCAAGGGTTTTTATTTTTCCAACCTTGGTCACTTTTTAGGCCGGTTCCGAATGGGATCCGGTCCTCCCGTACCTATTCTCGTGGATCATTCTGCCTATTTATCTTCTAGTTGGTTCCTCCCCTCGGACAACTTTCTAGGGTACGACAACACCAGCCTTTTAATACATGCTTTTGCTAGGGCAGAATTAGATCATCAATGAAGGATTAGTTTTATTTCTTTGTTTTTGCATGCATGATTTCTCGATAATGTTCTAACGCCTTTATTTGTCCATTTCTTCAAGCAGCGAAGCCAATGGATGAGCTCCTGGACGCCCTAAAAAAGATTCTGAGGGAGGCCCAAGACAATTTTACTCGCAGCGATTACGCCGGGAATGTTTGGGATTGAAATCTGGATCCTTTGACTGACTGGTTCAACCGCTTCATTGGACCTACCCTGGCTCCCTTTGCCTCAGAATTGATGAGCCACTTTGCTGTCGGCCTAGTTCAGCTCCCCATGAAGAGATACGCAGCATGTACTTCTACCAATCAGGTCTACCAAATCCAGGACGTGAGTGCGGCCATGACTGCGGTAAGTTCCCATCTGTTAGAGATTTTCAAGCTTCTTTCGATGCTTGATATCACACACTCATATATATTTTTTTTGTTGTCAGATTGTTGCAGAGACCGGTCGTCTCTCGAAGACTTTGATTGACCATGGGTACACCATGTCTGAATTTGGGGGCATGGAGGAGGCCATGAAGATGTTGGAAATTATTTTACTAGGATCTAGATTTACTACCAAGTATGTTTGATTAACATCCTAATAAGAGTTTAAGAAAACCTTACATTGGGTGCAGCAGAATATTATGACTCCTTCCATTCAGATCTCTAGCCCTTGATTCCTTTCTGTAGCAGAGCATAATCAAGATATGAATCTGGATCTCTTTTTCTCCTTCTTTGATGGTTGATTTTCCATATTCTTACATACTATGATTGAGGTACCACTTGATGGGTGTGGGCACTACTCATTCACTCAAGGATTTCGAAATATTGAAGAGAAGAAAAGAGAGAGGAAAGTGGTGGCTCAGGAATTCACTCTGAAAAGAATGAGATGCAATTGTGTGTTGTTTCCTGAAGCCATTACTTTCTATTTATAAAATGCCCTCTAGGTTTAGGTTAGAATTGTGTGGCATTAAAATAATGGAAAAATAAAATGGTAAAAGCCTATGCATAGTGGGCGGCCCATATAAGGAAATTGGGTCTCACTTTGCAACTTTCCCATTTTGTTATTTTCCATTCCCATTTTCTCAAAAATGCCAATTTTCCAATTTAACCATTCAAATGCCAATTCTAATTATTTAATAACTTAAAAATAATTATTAAATAATATTGCCATTTAATATATTTATTAATTTAGACATGTAAAGTCTTTTAATTAATAAATAAACCTAGAATCTCTTTTCTTTACAATTTCGCCCTTGCTTAGTGAAAATTCATAAAGTAGACATAGTCTAACTTTTAGAATTATAATTGATTAATCAAAATCAATTAACTGAGTCTTACAAGCAGTATGGTCTCAACTAGTATGGGGACCATGGGTCTATATAACCGAACTTCCAATAAGTTGAACCGAATTTACCAAGTAAATTCCCTAACTTATTAATTCCTTATTGAATCCACTCTTAGAACTTTGAATTGCACTCTCAGTCATATAGAACGCTCTATATGTTCCACGATATAGATACGTCATTAGTTATCCATTATTATAATCCTAATTTGATCAATGATCTGTTGGGTTTTATGCCCTAAATAAAACTCTTTACAATCTGATTAGTTATCAATATAAGAAATTTGAAGTGATTGATGTTTGCATGAATTTTACATGCTAATGGTTTAATATGTTTATTACATTCACACACACAAAATCAGTTAAATCCAGATCATATGTTTATTCACAATTACAGTATCGTCAACACAGTGGAATGTGATTGTGATCATATGAATCAAAAGACTTGGTCCCTGTTTCATCAGTGTTATTGGGTTTACACTAATGTGATAATCAGCGATGGTGTGTACTTACACTTGGAGTTAGTGTTATGTTCTTTCCAGGACATTAGTAAAGTATTCTAGTTTCGAATGTAAGGAGTATACATTGGACTGGACCGATATTGCAACTAAGTTAAGATATTACAAACTTACCGTTATATATATCTTTCCAAGTCAATATCAGTAGTTGATCTTAAGATTAAAAGAATCTAAATCCTGATATGCTTAGGCTCAACTTAGGAGTGCTATTCATGTTCTTTGATTTATTAGTTAAGCCTACTTTTAGGTCAGGGTGATACGTATATTTTGGGAACATGATAGTATGATTGAGTGGGAGTGCTGAACATAAATATGAAATCTATAGCTTCTACTGGTGTATAGAAGTCAAGTGATGATTCCCTTCGAGCTTAGCAAATAGAAGTAAATGGATGAACTCTTGTTTAACTGACTAATTATTAGATCACTAAACACCATTTACAGGTAGCTAAGTGTTTAAGGGGAAAAATACATTGAGGGGTGAGAACGGTAAAGAAATCCCATCTCGATGTAGGTCATCTATATAGAGGATCTTTAAATCACAATAAGATTATAACAATGGTTAAATGAGATAGCATATTGATATCGTGGAACATATAATATGCTCTATATAAGTCTGAGAGTGCTATTCTAAGTTCTAAGAGTGGATTCAACGAAGAATTAATAAGTAGGAATTTACTTGGTAAATTTGGTTCACTTATTGGAAGCTCAGCGTATAGATCCATGGTCCCCATTCTAGTTGAGAACATTCTGCTTGTAAGACTCATTAATTGATTCATGATTGATCAATTATAATTCTAAAGTTAGACTGCGTCTAATTTGTGAATTTTCACTAAGCAGGGGTGAAATTGTAAAGAAAAGAGATTCTAGGTTTATTTATTTATTAATGGACTTTATATGTCTAGTTAATAATTAAATTAAATGACAATATTATTTAATAATCTATTTTAGTTATTAAATAATTAGTTTTGGCATTTAAAAGGTTAGAATTGGAAAATTGGCATTTTTGAGAAAATAGAAATAAAATTTGTTAAAACTGCAAAATCAAGTGGGGCCCACTATCACACCATGGTCGGCCACTATTTGTGGAATTTCACATTAATATTTTCATTATTTTAATACCAAATAATTCCTAACCTAAACCTAGTAGTTGCCTATAAATAGAAAGTGATGGCTCAGTCAAATCACATGCTTTAACAAGTTTTCAATAACATCTTCTGACAGAAATTTCTCTCTTCAGAAAAACTGAGCCTTCCCTATTTTCTATACTTGGCCGAAACCCTCTCTTCTCTTTTCCTCTTCATAAATTTTTCGGACCCTAGTGAAAGAGTAAGTGCCCACACACAGCAAGCAGTAACTCAATCATAGATTGGAAGACTGTGAAGGATCAAACTTAAAGAAGAAGGACATTCGGGCTCAGATCTTGATTATACTCTGCTACAGAAAGGATACAAGGGTTAGAGATCTGAGTGGAAGGAGACATTAATTCCGCTGCATCAATATAAGGTTTTCTTAACTTTATATGTGTTTAATTTATCGTTTTAGAAAGTTCATATTTAGGGTGTTTAAACAACATACTTGTGAGTTGATCTAAGATCCTGGTATAATAAATTCCAACAACTGGCCTCAGAGCCATGGTAATTGATTTGCTTGCAAGAAATTTAGACTTTAAAATGATTGTTTGTTATTTGGATGGTTTCATGTTGTATTGAGTGTTATATGATGATGGATTGATGTTTGTGAATTTTTGTGAAAAATAATTGAAATTTTGTTTCTAGAATTATTTTTATTGGATAGTATGGAAAAAATTAAGCAAGTTACTTTTTTACAGAACTCAATTTCAATTTAATTTGAATTAGTTATGATTTTTTGAAGATTCGAAAAAGATAAGGTGACTGTGCATCATCACGCGCGCGCGGAATCGAGTTAACCTCGGTCACACGCGTGTTCAGACAGGATTTTGTCTGAACAACGCGCGCGGATGTCTGATGACACCCCATTCCGCGCGCGGCAATGCTGCAGATCACCCTGTCCGCCACCAAATTAGAAGCAGGCAAGGCTTTCTATTTTTGTAGTCGGGGAAAGAATCCCGGGGTTGATGCTGAACCAATTCTTCCATTCCATAGCCCAGAGGAAGCGGAAATAACATTCCATGCTGCGAGGATCTGAAAGAGATCGCCTGTTGTACGGTTGCTTTAGCCCAGGAGCCAACCTAGCCCCAAAGTAGGGGCAACTAACTGTGTAGATAGATGCTCTTTCCTCTTGCGGGTCTTCCAAGCGAGATGCTACTGCTTAGATTAGATGGTTAGCTCAGTAGATGCTTTCTTGTAGCTCTACCTTTTAAAAAGCACTTCTCTTGCGTTCTTGAGTGAGGTTTCTCGGCCAGTCCCTCCAGTGTGTGCGCGCGGACAGTATGTCGTCCGTACAACTCACAAATTTTTCGTTTTTCTTCGTTTTTTCATGCTTTTTCATGGAATTAACTTCCGATTTTTTGTGTAGTTTTGTATTTATAGATTTACTATTCCTAATTCAATTCTAATTATCATAATTAATTTATTTAATATTTTTTCTTATTTTAATTAATGATATTAGTGTGATTTGAATTTGAAATTAGTAAATATCTATCTTTTGCTTAATTATCTATCTTATTTTTAAATTTGATTATATTTTATCTTATTTTTAAATTTAAGGTCAGATATTAAATTTTTAAATTAATTTTTTTTTTAAAAATATTTTGACCTTATTTAAATTTAAAATAAGATAACTATAATCATGAAATTTTAAATAGATGTAAGATATTTTGCTAACTTTTAAATTTTGTTATTTTATTTATTCAAATTAAATTTAAAATCTGAAAAAGATATTTAATTTATTTTTCTTTAATTTTTATTTATAAAATACCATTTAATTTTTAAAAGTAGTTAGCAAAGTTTGAAATGATATTTAGGTTAGTTGAAACCTAATTTTTCAAAATTGTAGGTTTAATTTTAAATTTTTTTAATAATTTCGAAATTTAAATTAATATATTTTTTTTATTTATTTTTCGAAAATAAATATTTTTTTTTATTTTTCGAAAATTAAATTTTATTTTTTATTTAATAATTTATTTTCGAAATTTATTTATTTAAAATTAAATAAATCCTACTTCCAACTATCCAGCTAACCTTGTTGCAGGAGTATGTGGTTTTAGCTTGTGTGTAAGTTTTCAAAACCTATTATTACTTGATTGCAAATAGCCATGGTTAACTTGTTGACAGATCCAATGATCTGATTTTAACTCATGGCTCCCTTGGTCAAGTTAATAATTTGTAACAGGTAAATTTTACAATCTTCTTTCATCTGTGTATGACCTAGCAACATGATAGGATCCATCCAAGTGTGTACTTGTGTGAGCCTATGTGTTTATTTTATTATATAGATGCATATAGGTTGTTGCTAAATAAAATATCACTTCATGATAGATTTTATTTAGGTCCATTTAGTTATTGGACCTATTCAATTAATAACAGTTATTTATTTTAAGGTTAAATTCCTCTCTTTTGGGCCTTGTGTGAGAGTTGGGAGCCATAGAAGTGGGTACGACATACTGAACCTAGCACCCCCTCACATGAACTACCCCAATTGTGAAGGCCCATTTGCCTGATTTGAATAACTGTACTAGGTGAATTATATTAGTTTGACCTAATAAAATTGAATTAGCAACATAATTAACTTTTAAAATATATGATTTTTTTTTCATTTTAATATTTTAAAGTTAATTTTAAGAAAAACACCTTTAGTTTTAGATACTATTTCTAGACAAAACTATTTGTATTTTTCTTGTATTTAATTAAATATAGAATTTTAACTAACTAGATTCTTTCTGGAACTTATTTAATTAAATATTCATATTTAAGTTATAAATTAGTTGTATCAACTGATTTTTCTTATCTAACTTAAATTTGAATATTTTATTTAAAATTTTAAATTAAGTTGAGGAATCCTAAGCATTAGTTATTAAAGATTCTTAAGATATTTTTTAAGTTAATATCTTTTCGAATAATAACTTAAAATGGAATATTTTCAAATTAAGTTGTTATAACTTAATTTTTGATATTTAATTAAATCTAAATTTAAAATTATTTAAGTTTTTTAGATTTTTTTTTCTATACAACTTAAATTTAGATATTTTTCAAATTTTTGTTGAAAAGATACTTAGTCAAATAAGATATTTTCTAGATAGTTATTTCTAGACTACTTATTATTTCTAATATTCAAATAGGAAAATTTTATACATTGTGAAATTAATTATTTAATAATTAATTTTGGTACAATTTTATTTAAGTATATTTTTTCCTAGTATTAAACTAGAAATTAATAATTAAGCCTTCTCTACACTTAATTATTTATTTCTTGAATTTAATACATTTAATTAAATTGAAAAATTTAAATATCTAAGTTGATTTTCATCATGATACTTAAATA